>NC_080024.1:2659000-3988500 GCF_030020395.1 Manis pentadactyla | reverse complement strand
AAGAAGGAAGAAGAATCCCAAATAAATAGTCTAAATTTGCAACTATTGAAGCTGGAAAAAGAAGAAGAAATGAAGCCCAAAGTCAGCAGAAGGAGGGACAAAATAACAATCAGAGAAGAAATAAATAAAATTGACAAGAATAAAACAATAGAAAAAAATCAATGAAACGAAGAGCTGGTTCTTTGAGAAAATAAACAAAATAGATAGACCCCTAGCCAGACTTATTAATAAAAAAATAGAATCTACACACATAAACAGAATCAGAAATGAGAAAGGAAATATCATGATGCACACCACAGAAATACAAAGAATTATTAGAGAATACTATGAAAATCTATATGCTAACAAGCTGGATAACCTAGAAGAAATGGAGAACTTTCTAGAAAAATACCACCTTCAAAGACTGACCAAGGAAGAAACGGAAAATCTGAACAGACCAATTACTACAATGAAATAAAATTGGTAATCAAAAAAATACCCAAGAACAAAACTACCGGACCAGATGGATTTACTGCTGAATTTTATCAGACGTTTAGAGAAGACTTAATACCCATTCTCCTTCAAGTTTTCCATAAAACAGAAGAGGAGGGAATACTTTCAAACTCATTCTATGAAGCCAGCATCACTCTAATACCAAAATCAGGCAAAGACACCACACAAAAAGAAACTACAGACCAATATCCCTGATGAACATAGATGCAAAATTCACAACAAAATATTAGCAAACTGAATTCAAAAATACACCAAAAAGATCATCCATCATAATCAAGTGGGATTCATCTCAGGGATGCAAGGATGCATTCGAAAGTCCATCAACATCATCCACCACATCAACAAAAAGGACAAAAACCACATGATCATCTCCATAGATGCTGAAAAAGCATTCAACAAAATTCAACATCCATTCGTGATAAAACTCTCAACAAAATGGGTATAGAGGGCAAGTACCTCAACATAATAAAGGTCATATGTGACAAACCCACAGCCAACATCATACTTAACAGTGAGAAGCTGAAAGCTTTTCCTATAAGATCAGGAACAAGACAAGGATGCCCACTCTCCCTGCTTTTATTCAACACAGTACTGGAGGGCCTAGCCATGACAATCAGAAAACACAAAGAAATAAAAGGCCTCCAGATTGGCAAGGAAGAAGTCAAACTGCCCCTGTTTGCAGATGACATGATATTGTACATAAAAAACCCTGAAGAATCCATTCCAAAACTACTAGATCTAACATCTGACTTCAGCAAAGCTGCAGGATACAAAATTAATACACAGAAATCTGTGGCTTTCCTATACACTAACAATGAACTATCAGAAAGAGAATCAGGAAAACAATTCCATTCACAATTGCATCAAAAAGAATAAAATACCTAGGAATAAACCTAACCAAGGAAGTGAAAGACCTATACCCTGAGAACTACAAGACACTATTAAGAGAAATTAAAGAGGTCACTAACAAATGGAAACTCATCCCATGCTCTTGGCTAGGAAGAATTAATATAGTCAAAACGGTCATCCTGCCTAAAGCAATCTACAGATTCAATGCAATCCCTATCAAAACACCAACAACATTCTTCAACGAACTGGAACAAATATTTGTAAAATTCATATGGAACCACAAATGACCCCCGAATAGCCAAAACAATCCTTGAAAGGAAGAATAAAGCAGCGGGCATCTCGCTTCCCACCTTCAAGCTCTACTACAAAGCCACAGTAATCAAGACAATTTGGTACTGGCACAAGAACAAACCCACAGACCAGTGGAACAGAACAGACAGTCCAGGTATTAACCCAAGCATATATGGTCAATTAATATATGATAAAGGAGCCATGGACATACAATGGGGAAATGACGGCCTCTTCAACAGCTGGTGTTGGGAAAACTGGACAGCTACATGCAAGAGAATGAAACTGGACCATTGTCTAACCCCATACACAAAAGTAAATTCAAAATGGATCAAAAACCTGAATGTAAGCCATGAAACCATAAAACTCTTAGAAAAAAACATAGGCAAAAATCTCTTGGACATAAACATGAGTGACTTCTTCATGAACATATCTCCCTGGGCAAGGGAAACAAAAGCAAAAATGAACAACCGGGACTATATCAAGCTGAAAAGCTTCTGTACAGCAAAGGACACCATCAATAGAACAAAAAGGTATCCTACAGTATGGGAGAATATATTCATAAATGAAAGATCCAATAAAGGGTTGACATCCAAAATATATAAAGAGCTCATGCACCTTAACAAAAAACAGCAAATAATCCAATAAAAATATGGTCAGAGGAACTGAACAGACAGTTCTCCAAAGAAGAAATTCAGATGGCCAACAGACACATGAAAAGGTGCTCCACATCACTAGTCATCACAGAAATGCAAATTAAAACTACAATGAGATATCACCTCACACCAGTCAGGATTGCCACCATCCAAAAGACAAACAACAACAAATGTTGGTGAATCTGTGGAGAAAGGGGAACCCTCCTACACTGCTGGTGGGAATGTAAATCAGTTCAACCATTGTGGAAAGCAGTATGGAGATTCATCAAAATGCTCAAAATAGAAATACCATTTGACCCAGGAATTCCACTCCTAGGAATTTACCCTAAGAATGCAGAAGCCCTGTTCCATAAAGACAGATGCACCGCTATGTTAATCGCAGCACTATTTACAATAGCCAAGAAATGGAAGCAACCTAAGTGCCCATCAGTAGATGAATGGATAAAGAAGATGTGGTACATATATACAATGGAATATTATTCAGCCATAAGAAGAAAACAAATCCTACCATTTGCAACAACGTGGATGGAGGTAGAGGGTATTATGCTCAGTGAAATAAGCCAGGCAGAGAAAGACAAGTACCAAATGATTTCACTCATACGTGGAGTATAAGAACAAAGAAAAAAACTTAAGGAACAAAACAGCAGCAGACTCACAGAACCCAAGATGGACTAACACTTACCAAAGGGAAAGGGACTGGGGAGGATGGGTGGGAAGGGAGGGATAAGGGGGAAAAAGGGACATTATGATTAGCAGACATAATGTAGGGTGGGGCACGGGGAAAGCAGTAGAGCACAGAGAAAACATGTATAGCATCTTACTACGCTGATGGACAGAGACTGTAATGGGGTGTGTGGTGGGGACCTGATAATGGGGGGAATGTAGTAACCACAATGTTGTTCATATAAGTGTATATTAATGATACCAAAAAAGTAAAGATAATAACAAAACAAAAGAAAACATTAAGCTGAGCAAAAGGAAAAAAAAAAAAAGAATGAGGTTCAGAGATGCCCATGGGCACAGGGCCAGCATGAGGTTAGCAGTAGCAATTGGCTGGTGGGTTCTTAATGCCTGTATTGTTTCTCTCCTATTTCTCATTCTAGCATTCTCATATGCCACTTAAAAAAATAAAAGGCAAATGATAACTGGGAAGTCATTGCAATTATATGTCAACAAGCATTAGAAGCAGTAATACTCACTTTAGGACTCCTGCTTTTTAGGAGTCACTTAAAAATATGACATCACAAAAAGAAGCAGATAAATGACAGGGCGGTTCACAGAAGAAATGCTATTGACAAAAAAGCAAGAGTTTCAACTCCTGCCCCTTCCGTTAATAAAATAAATGCAAATTAAAAGATTACTAAGAGCATTTTTCTTAAGCAATTTAACAAAAGATTAAAAAGTTAATAATCAATTCATTAACTAGTGTATCAGTGCAATAGAACACTAAGTGATCATTAAAAACACCTTTTGGAAAATATTTTCAGGACATGGGAAAAATCCAATGTTAAAATTTTTTAAATGAAAAAGAACCCATGAAACCGTAATTGAGTATATATGTGAGAGAAAAGGCTGGAAGGAAATTCATCACAAATTTTTTCAGTAATCTCTACTGAAATTACTTATTTTAATGATTTCAAAATTATTTGATTTTAATTATTTAATTAAATAAAATGATTTTAATTATTTCAAAATTTTTACAATGAACATGTTTTAACATTAGAAAAAAAGACTTCCTTCAAAATTCCTTTAAAACATTTAAATATCCTTTAAAGTAATTTAAAAACTGAGTTAAAAGACAAATCTTAGTGACCCCTTTTGGCATCTGTAACTACTGATTAAATAAGCAGAAGATAAATATTCTAAATTGTGGTAGTATATATACATTGTAAGTTCTTGTCATTTTTTTACAGTTGTCATTGTGTGTGCTATTGGAATTTAGCTTGAGGACTGATCATGTTCCATTTTTCAAAAGACAATATTTGCTTTTTGTTTGTCTTTGATTTAACAAAACAAGGAAAGGGATTTTATCAAAGTCAATTAGATAAATGTAATCTAATTATGAAAATAAATTTGACCTTGACCTAACATTACTTCAAAAGAGGAATCTTTATGTCTTTGTGAATTATATGCACCCCGCCCAGGGGAGCTGCCCTAACATGGCCTCCACACTGACAGGTCAGCAGCATCAGGACGAAGTGCTCTTGTGGGACTGGCCAGTGAGGGCTGGGTCTTCACAGGAAGCCCATCACCCCTGAAACTAGGGAAAGGGCCCCTCTGGATGACCTCAGGGCCTGCCCAGTCTCCTATGACTCCTGAGCCTCAGTTCGGGGGTTTGGGGAGAACCCACACTTACTGCCAGCCTCATGTCTCCGTGTTCTCTTATCTAAGATGATTTTCAAGGGTGCTATGTAGGTATTGCATGAATCCACTTTTTAAAAATTAGGGTGTTTTAAATTTTAAGATATTTATTTTGGATTATCCAAAACTGATTGCTTGTCTTTCTCTCCTAATATATTTCTAACCCAGCCTTTTATTATAAAAATAATACTTTTTGAAAAAAATCTTCTCATAGTACAGAATATAAAATAAAAAGTGGCTCTAAGTCCCCAGAGATAGCCATCTAACAGTTTCTAGTGTGTCCTCCAGAAATTTACCTTAGTAAGTTAAATATGTATATGAATATATATGTATACTTTAATCATTTCACTTCTTTGGGGTTTTAATTGTACATAGTGGCTTCAACTTGGGATTTTGTCATCTAACACTAAATTGGATTTAAAAACATCTATCTAAAAGCAAAGAATCATTTCATTTACAGAAAATGTATTTGTAGACACCTATTTGCTGAAATCAGGAAAGTTCCTGATAACAGAGGTTCACCAACACAGGCCATATCATTCTCATTAACTATGAAAATGAAGGTTTTAATTATAAACTGACATGATTTAATCAGAAGATTCAATTCTTTTGAAACAATAACTTTCTACCTAAATTTCCATGATTGCACAAAATCATCAGAAGTAGCTTTCCTCCAGACACAGTTATGTAATCAGATAAGATGGCAAATCGGCGACACTGTGAGCTTGCACGGGTCACTGCTGTACAGGGACTCATGCACACCCCTCTCAGCACAGGCCTGGTTAACCAGCCAGCATTTATTTGGGAGAGGGGCACACGGATGAGCAGCTGTTTGCAATACAGCAGAAATACTAAAGGCCGACACTAAAGGTCTAAGTGGTTTGCATTTCCATGACTCCATGAAGTAGGTATGGGTCTCGTCCCATATCCCAGATGAGGAAACTGATCCACAGGGAAGCTACATGACTTGCCCAAGGCTACACAGCTATTTCCCAGGACGCTGGGCTGCAGCCTGTGCTCTTAGTTACTGGATGCCAACTGCCAGGAGGAAGAACAGGGCTAGTCAGAGCTCAAGGAGGAAACAGGGAAGAACTGGGGCAGGGGGGGTCCAAGAGTCTCGACTTGAACCAGAAGTTAGTGAGGCCGAGCAGTGGGGGCAGGGAAGAGAAGGTGGGTGACAGGAGACACCTCCTGAGTCCCTGAGTCCCACCCCTTAAGGGTCCCTGCCAAGGAGGTGGGTAAGTGTTGAGAACCCAGATTTCCAGACTTGGAGCCAGTGGAGGAACCTCTGGGTGGGGCTTGTGTTCCTGCCACATGCAGTGCAGTGAGGGGCTTGGATGGCAGTGCGGAGGAGAGACCTGGTGGACGAAGGTCTGAGAGAGCCTGCTTGTCCCCTGAGACCTGGGAGAGTGGCACCACCTGTGCTCCTGGGGGACATGGGCTTCCCAAGAGAACCAGCTCACCAGAGGGGTTCAGCTCAGAAACGAGAGGCCTGGACTGCAGGTGTCCAGTGACTGGGGGCACATGGAAGAAACCACAGGCTGCTGCAAAAAGCCCCCAATAGCTAGGCTGGAACAGAGAGCTGCAGTACACACCTGCAGGGGCCAGCCAGGTACTGACACTAGCACATACCCAGAAGCTGTCCTGTCCAGCCCGCAGCCAGGGCTCTGGCTTCCCTGTCATCAGATGCCATAAGGGGAAGAAAGATGGGGCAACATTCTTGGTAGGCATTTGAATTGACCCCAGATTTACTCAGAATGGACAGTTAGCCTGAAAGACACTATTCAACACCAGAAAGACAGTTCCCTGTAATTGGCAAATTCAAGTTTCTCTTATACTGTGAATGGAGTTCAGGAGGGCAGTCTGAGAACAAGGTTAGTGATTGAAATACAGGGTTTTGGTATTTGGATAACAGAAAAGCATGCTATTTTTAAGAACTAAAATATTGATATCTTTGCTGATATGTGTGTATGTGTATATATACATATATACACACACACATATACTCATGAAACCATCATGATCATAAAAAGCAAGGAGAAAAGCCCAATAAAGAAAAGAAAGAGCTACATGTGTATATATAACCCACCCTGTGTTAAAAGCTTTTCTTTATCTCATTATCATTATCAGTATAGAATGAACATAATCTCAAACTTCTCACTTTAAACTCCCTTTCATTTAAAATGCCCATTTTGGAACCCTATTTCGACCCAGGATTGGATTAAAGATGGCGGTATGAGAGGTGAGACAGAGACCTCCTCCTAAAACTGCATATAATATGAAAATATAATTAATACAACTAATCCTGAAAGAGCAACAGGAAAGAGGGATGCACCAGACTGCATTCACCTACAGAAAAGAATAAACCTCACAGTACAGGGTTATGTACAAAAGCTGTGGCTTGGTGGGACCCAAGCCCCTCCCCCACCCCAGCTCACAGGTGGAAGGAAGAGAAATGGAGCGGGGAGGGAGTGGAGGCCTGGGACTCCTGAACACCTAGCTCAGGAGATCTGCTCTGGAAGCACAAACCTATATTTCATGGTGCTCTTGTGACTAGAGGGGTTGGAAAGCTAAGACAGGCAGAATACCTGGAGAGACTGAGATTCCAGGGATCCATATCCGGCTATTCTGTGACAGAAGAAAGGCAGGCAGTCTGACAGACTTCCTAACAGCGAGAGGGCTGCTGAAGGGGCAAGGATTACACAGAGCTCAATGCTCAGGAGAAAGGACAGGAAGATAAAATTCTCTGGGTGCACTCAACCCAGCAGGTTGGGAACTTTCACAATCTTCAGGTGCTCCAGCCCTTGGCTGGCTACACAGCTCCAAGGCTCCCTCTGTGATACGCAGCCTGCTGTGCCTTCCTCCTGGGCAGCCCCACCTGGCTTGCAAACTGGCAAACCCAACCCTGGCATAGGCCAGCCAGAGGGAAGCCTGACCTACAGCTGCTACAAACACAAAGCATAGAGGCTTATACCTGTGTGCTCGGCCCTCTGATTCCGGCAGTTGAGACATGAATAGCAACTGCATAGCAGGGAACAGCTCTTTCTTCCCCTCAGGCACCAACACCACTCCCCTGAGAGCCCTGTCATTGGTGCAGGGGCTGAGCAGCTCCAGAGAATGGAGCTTCTGGGTACTAGAAGGCACCACATACAAATATGAAATGACAAAGGAACCTTGTTTAAAGCAAATTTATGAATATGCCACAGAAAGATTCAAATGAAAATTGACCTCATAAATCTTCCTCAAAGAGATTTCAAAATAAAAATCATTAATGTGCTCATGGAGATAGAGAAAAATGTTCAAGAACTCAGGAATGAATTCCGGTCAGAGATCCAATCATTATGGAACACAGTATCAGAAATGAAACATACACTGGAAGGTTTTAAAAGCAGATTAGATATGGTAAAGGAGATGATAAATGAAATAGAAATTAGGGAAGAGGAATACAAAGAAGCTGAGGCACAGAGAGAAAAAATGAAATGAAATCTAAGAATGAAAGAATACTGAAAGAATACTGACCAATCCAAATGGAATAATATTTGTATTATAGGGGTACCAGAAGAAGAAGAGAGAGAAAAAGGGATAGAAAGTGTCTTTGAGGAGGTAATTGCTGAAAACTTCCCCAATCTGGGGAAGGAGATATTCTCTCAGGCTGTGGAGGTGCACAGGTCTCTCAACACAAGGGAACCAAGGAGGACAACAAGACATATAATAATTAAAATGGCAAAGATCAAGGATAATGACAGAGTATTAAAAGCAGCCAGAGAGATAAATAAGATCACATACAAAGGAAAACCCATCAGGCTATCATCAGACTTCTCAGCAGAAACCTTACAGACCAGAAGAGAGTGGCATGATGTATTTAATGCAATGAAGCAGAAGGGCCTCAAAACAAGATTATGTTATCTGGCAAGATTATCATTTAAAATTGAAGGAGGGTTTAAACAATTTCCAGGTAAGCAAAAGATGAGAGAATTTACCTCCCAAAAACCATGTCTACAGTGTATTTTGGAGGGACTGCTATAGATGGAAGTGTTCCTAAGGTTCAATAGCTGTCACATAAGGTAATAAAGGCACAGTAAAGAAAGTAGAACAGCTAATTACTAAGCAAATGCAAAATTAAATGAACTATCCCCAAAGTCAATCAAGGGATAGACAAAGAGTACAGAATATGATATCTAATATATAAAGAATGGAGAAGGAAGAAAAAGGAGAGAAAAAGAACCTTTAGATTGTGTTTGTAATCACATACTAAGTGAGTTAAGTTAGACTCTTAGATAGTAAGAAAGTTACCCTTGAACCTTTGGTAACCACAAATCTAAAGCCTGTAATGGCAATAAGTATATACCTATTGATAATCACTCTAAATGTAAATGGACTGAATGCACCAATCAAAAGAGATAGAGTCACTGAATGGATAAAAAACAAGACCCATCTATATGTTGCCTACAAGAGACTTACTTAAAACCCAAAGACATACACAGACTAAAAGTGAAGGGATGAAAAAAGATATTTCATACAATAAAAGGGAGAAAAAAGCAGGACTTGCAGTACTTGTATCAGACAAAACAGACTTCAAAACAAAGAAAGTCACAGAAGACAAAGAAAGACATTACATAATGATAAAGGGGTCAATCCAACAAGAAGATTTAACCATTATAAATATCTGTGCACACAGCACAGGAGCACCTTCATATGTGAAACAAATACTAATAGAATTAAAAGGGGAAATAGAATGCAATCCTTTCATTCTAGGAGACTTCAACATTCCAGTCACTCCAAAGGACAGATGAACCAGACAGAAAATAAGCAGGGAGACAGTCATTGAAGAACACATTAGAACAGACAGACCACAGACATCTACAGAACTCTACACCCAAAAGCAGCAGAATACACATACTTCTCAAGTGCACATGGAACATTTTTAAGAATAGATCATATACTAGGCCACAAAAAGAGCCTTGGTAAATTCAAAAAGATTGAAATTGTACCAATCAGTTTCTCAGACCACAAAGGTATGAAATTAGAAATAAATTATGCAAAGAAAATGAAAAATCCCACAAACATATGGAGGCTTTACAACATGCTCCTAAATAACTAATGGATCAATGACCAAACATAAACAGACATTAAACAATATATGGAGACAAATGACTACAGTAATTCAACACTGCAAAATCTGTGGGATGCAGTGAAGGTCATGCTAAGAGGAGAGTATATTGCAATACAGGCCTACCTCAGGAAAGAAGAACAATCCCATATGAACAGTCTAAACTCACAATTAATGAAACTAGAAAAAGAACAAAAGAGGCCCAAAGTCAGTAGAAGGAGGGACATAATAAAAATTAGAGGAGAAATGAATAAAAATGAGAAGAATAAAACAATAGAAAGAATCAATGAAAGCAAGAGCTGGTTTTTCGAGAAAATAAACAAAATAGATAAATCCCTAGCCAGACTTATCAAGAAAAAAGGGGAGTCTACACACATAAACAGAATCAGAAATGAGAAAGGAGAAATCACTACCGATACCACGGAAATACAAAGAATTATTAGAGAACACTATGAAAAATTATATGCTAACAAACTGGATAACATAGAAGAAATGGACAACTTTCTAGAAAAATACAACCTTCCAAGGCTGACCCAGAAAGAAACAGAAAATCTGAACAGACCAATTACCAGCAGTGAAATTGAATTGGTAATGAAAAAACTACCTAAGAACAAAATACCAGGCCAGATGGCTTCACCACTGAATTTTATCAAACATTTAGTGAAGACCTAATACCAATCCTCCTTAAAGTTTTCCAAAAAGTAGAAAAAGAGGGAATATTCCCAAACTCATTTTATGAGGCCAGCATCACTCTAATACCCAAACAAGGCAAAGACATCACAAAAAAAGAGAATTACAGACTAATATCCCTGATGAACATAGAAGCAAAAATACTCTACAAAATATTAGCAAACCAAATTAAAAAATACACCAAAAAGATCATTCATCATGATCAAGTAGGATTTATTCCAGGGATGCAAGGATGGTACAACATTTGAAAATCCATCAACAACATCCACCACATCAACCAAAAGAAGGACAAAAACCACATGATCATCTCCATAGATGCTGAAAAAACATTCAACAAAATTCAACATCCATTCTTGATAAAAACTCTCAACAAATGGGTATAGAGGGCAAGCACCTCAACATAAAGGCCATATATGACAAACCCACAGCCAACATCATAGTTAACAGTGAGAAGCTGACAGCTTTTCCTTTAATATCGACAACAAGAAAAGGATGCCCACTCTCCCACTTCTATTCAACAGAGTACTGGAGGTCCTAGCCATGGCAATCAGACAACACAAAGAAATAAAAGGCATCCAGATTGGCAAGGAAGAAGTTAAACTGTCCCTGTTTGCAGATGACATGATATTGTACATAAAAAACCCTAAAGAATCCACTCCAAAACTACTAGATCTAATATCTGAATTCAGCAAAGTTGCAGGATACAAAATTAATACATAGAAATCTGTTGCATTCCTATACACTAACAAAGAACTAGCAGAAAGATAAATCAGGAAAACAATTCCATTCACAATTGCATAAAAAAAATACCTAGGAATAAACATAACCATGGAAGTGAGAGACCTATACTCTGAAAACTACAAGACACTCATGAAAGAAATTAAATAAGATACCAATAAATGGAAACACATCCCATGCTCATGGATAGAAGACTTAATATTGTCAAAATGGCCATCCTGACTAAAGCAATCTACAGTTTCAACACAATTCCTATCAAAATACCTAAAGCATTCTTCAATGAACTAGAGCAAATCATTCTAAAATTCATATGGAACCACAAAAGACCCCAAATAGCGAAAGAAATCCTGAGAAGGAAGAATAAAGCAGGGGGGATTATGCTCCCCAGCTTCAAGCTCTACTACAAAGCCACAGTAATCAAGACAATTTGGTACTGACACAGAACAGAACCATAGACCAGTGGAACAGACTAGAGAGCCCTGATATAAACCCATGCATTTATGGTCAATTAATACATGCTAAAGGAGCTGGGGACATACAGTGGGGAAATGTCAGCCTCTTCAACAACTGGTGTTGGCAAAAATGGACAGCTAGATGCCAGAGAATGAAACTGGATTATTGTTTAACCCCATACATAAAAGTAAACTCGAAATGGATCAAAGACCTGAATGTAAGTCATGAAATCATAAAACTCTTAGAAGACAACAGTCAAAAATAGCCAGAATATAAATATGGGCAACTTTTTCCTGAACGCTTCTCCTCAAGCAAGGGAAACAAAAGCAAATAAGAACACATGGGACTACATCGAACTAAAAAGCTTCTGTACAGCAAAGGACACCATCAACAGAACAAAAAGGCATCCTACAGTGTGGGAGAATATATGTGTAAATGACATATCTGACAAGGTTTTAACATCCAAAATATATAAAAAATTCATATGCCTCAACACCCAAAAAGCAAATAATCCAATTAAAATACAGGCAGAAGATATGAATAGACACTTCTCCAAAGAAGAATTTCAGATCGTCAACAGACACATGAAAAGATGCTCCATATCACTAATCAGGGAAATGCAAATTAAAACCACAAGGAGATATCACCTCACACCGGTAAGGATGGCCAGCATCGAAAAGCCTAAGAACAACAAATGCTGGCCAGGATGCGGAGAAAGGGGAACCCTCCTGTACTGCTGGTGGGAATGTAAGCTAGCTCAACGATTGTGGAAAGCAATATGGAGGTTCCTCAAAAAACTAAAAATAGAAATACCATTTGACCCGGGAATCCCACCCTTTGGAATTGACCCAAAGAATATTCTCAGATTCAAAAAGACAAATGCACCCCTGTTTATCTCAGCACTATTTTCAATAGCCAAGATATGGAAGCAACCTAAGTGTCCATCAGTAGATGAATGGATAAAGAAGATGTGGTACATACACACAATGGAATACTATTCAGCCATAAGAAAGAAACAAATCCTACCATTTGCAACATCATGGATGGAGCTGGAGGGTATTATGCTCAGTGAAATAAGCCAGGCAGAGAAAAACAAGTGCCAAATGATTTCCCTCATTTGTGGAGCATAACAGTGAAGCAAAACGGAAGGAACAAAACAGCAGCAGACTCACAGACACCAAGGGACTAGTGGTTACCAAAGGGGAGGGGTGTGGGAGGGTGGGTCAGGAGGGAGGGACATGGGGATTGAGGGGTATTATGTTTAGTACACATGCTGTGGGGGATCACAGGGAAAACAGTGTAGCACAGAGAAGGGAAGCAGTGAATCTGTGGCATCTTATTACACTGATGGACAGTGACTGCAATGGGCTGTGGGTGGGGACTTGATAATATGGGTAAATGTAGTAACCACATTGTTTCTTCATGTGAAACCTTCATAAGAGTGTATATCAATAATACCTTAATAAAAAAATTAATTAAAAAAATAAAATGCCTGTTTTGTTTAAAATATCCGATAAATAAGATACAAAAAGGAAACCTCACAAATTTAATCAGTTTTGAATTTTTAAAAACCATCCGTATTTTAAAATTGTATTTACATAAAAAAGGACAGAATTCCCTAATTAAAAAATGTATTTGTTATAGTGCACATTTACAGAGAAACTTTGTTATAAAATGTAAGTATTACTGAGGAAATACTGTTAGGTTTATCCATAGTTAATACAGGAGAAGTTTATGATAGTTGAGATGTTTCTAAATCATTGTAAAAAGTATCCATTGATACATATTAGAAATCTATTGCCACATAACAAATTATTTCAGAGTTTAGTGATGGAAACATTAATTATGCTGCCATTTCTGTGAGTAAAGAACCAGATGTGGCTCAGCAAGGTGCCTCGGCCTCCCGCAAGGCTGCATGTGTCGCCGGGGCTGTGGTCTGTTCTGAAGGCTCACCCGGGGCAGACTCCACCCTCAAGCCCACGCACATGGCTGTGAGCAGGATTTAGTTCTTGTCAGGCTGTTGGAGGGAGGCTCTCTGTCCCCTGCCACTTGGGCCTCTCCTTTGGGCAGTTTTGAACATGGCAGCTGATATTTCTCAGAAACAGTGAGGGAGAAGCCATTGAAAGGGCAAGAGGGTGGAGCCAGATGGTGGTGGCATCCCATCATTTTCTGCCTTTTCTGTCTTCAGAGGTGAACTTCTAGGTCTAGGGCACGCTCAAGGGAGAGCCTTAGGAGGAACAGGAGGTGAGGTCACTGGAAGTCATCCTAGAGGCTGCATCTTTTCATGTACTTTTCTACTGCAAATCAGTTACATCCTCTGGTCCTGGTGAGCTAACCAACGACGGGGCCTGACAATCTCTGAGCCTAATGTGAGATGGCTAATGTCCATCGAGGAGCACCGATGGCCACGTCTGGCCTGCTTGGCTCCTTGGATGGACAGATCACAACAATCTGCCCTCTTTGCTTCCCCTCGTGAAATAAAATAGATTTTAAAACTGCTCTAATTAGGTTATCTACAAAGTGTTCTACTATATGGAAACTTCTCCAGTGTTCTACAAATGTTTGTTCTACTGTGTGTGCATGTCTAAAAGAGGAATACCATTCAAAAACCATCTTCTGTAAACAAGCTTTAAGTCATTTCACTTCAGAGCATTAAAGGAGATAGTTAATGCAGGAAGGCCTGTGGCTTTGTCCCCAGGACTGCCACCTACCCATTACTTCATGGAGGTTTGAGGGACAGGTGTCAGGTCCTGGATTCAGCAGCTGTCTGGAAGAATCATTATGAATCTCAGGTCTCTGACAAATAGGGACGCCAGCCAAACCCCAGAAGGACGGGCACCCTGGTCTGCTTGTGGCTGGATCCCTTGGCCTTTAGATACTTGGCCTGTGAAATCCCCCAGTTGTAGGGCTGGATCATTCACCCATGGGTTCAACTCCATTTGGCCATAGAAGAATTATATGGACCTTATTTTTTTAAAAATCCACCCGGTCAAAAAGCAATTTGATTAAAAAAATCAGTTCCTAAATTCTCAGCCTTGACATTCACTTTTTTAAAATGAAATTTAAAAAACCTTCATGAATCTGTATGAATATGCTTCTGTGCTTAAAACATGCAGGAACCTCAACCGTGACAGGAGGGCCTGAGGACATATGGCTGAGCTCTCACGTTCACCTGCACTCGATGAACCAATGCCGGATCTGGTCCTGGAGGTTCTCTTGGATGTCTGGACCTTCTATTAATTTCAGGTCGTCCTTGACTGTAACCAAGGCTTCTTTGTAGTCCTCTTCATGCCTCATCTGCACCTCATCCCTCATGTTGGCTACCTTTTGGGCCTGGATTATTGTAGCACTGACTTCATTAAACAGAGGTGGTGGATTCTGAAAACACAAGCAAAAGAAAAGTTCGAGATCATAAAGGTTATAGAGCTGGTGAAAAATATTAGATGCTAATGAAATATGTCAATATCTTTGATGGTGTCTACCAAAGGCCTATAGGAAATACATGCAAAATAAAAGATTCAGACGTGGCTGGACAAATCTGAAGAAGTGATTCCCCACCATGTGGAGGACGGACGGGGATCACTCCATACCATTTCCCAGAATCTGGGTAGGGACGTGGTCAGCTTGGAAAATGCATATTCAATGAACATTTAAAAAATGTTTTCAAACTACAGAAAGTAGAGCTTTCCCAGATCCTCTTGGTTAGTGAGAGAGCAAAACAGATCGATAAGAAAATATTTGAAGCAAGATTGGGGAGAAGAGCTTGAGTGCTCTGATTTCAAAAAAGACTTCATCAGAATCCATCTGAAAACATCCTTCCTACCGTGACAGACCTCCCAGGAAGGAGATGCTCAGCTGACACTAGATATTCACTCTAATATTACACCTTGTTTTTGTAATGTTCTACCTTAAAATCTGCTGGTTAGCAAGTCATCAAAAGTCTGGTCCAACATCTATGGAAGGTTGTTGTAAGAAAAAATATAAAAATCACTTTGAGATGTCATTTCTGTTCTCTAGAATCTCTAAAGAAATGAAGCTGGCAAAGTAAAAGTAATATATGATAGTGGGGAACAGGGTCAGATAATCTACAAAGGTGCCATGCTGTAGGTTTGAATGGAAAGGAACTTGGGAAAGGAGAACACGTATGGGGCTTGTGGTGCCTTGTGGAATCACAGCCATGAGTAGAGAGTTTTTCTTTACAGATAAAGATCCTGAGCTCAAAGGAGCTCAGAGATTCAGCCCAGTTCCTTTGGCAAATGGAGGGCAAATTCAGTGGTGTGCTGGGGCCAGCCAAAAGCCTATCTCATCATGGCTCCTGAGATCTGATTGATATAGTTTTGCAAGTTTGTTGTTAAATACAGTCATTTAAAAACGCTAAATTTTATGTGCTTTGTATAATTAAATAAATTATATTAAAAACAAGATTATTAATACACAAAACTCATCACTTCTGAATTACTTCACTGCATGTTACTATCATCTATGCTCTTGAAATTATGTCTATTGTATCTGTATGGGTGACAATATTGTGTAGTGGCTGCCACAGTGCACATCTTCCCACTTGTGTTCATTCAGGTTAGTAGTGTGAAGCTGGCTATGATAGGACTATTTACAACGTGGGAATTAGCAAATGCTATAAATTATGCAGGAAAACATAAAAGTGTGTCATGTCCGTATCAGCTGCATTGTAAATAGCACAAAAAGTTGAGGAAATACCTTCCAGTATTCAAAATCTATAATCTGACTCAAAAAGGAGTATGCAACTTTAGAAAATGGTGAATGAGTGTGTTTCTGACATACATTTTGTTGTTTCACATTCATCTTACTTATTAATGCAAATTAAAATATTAGTCAACATTCTTATCAGAACTACATTCATTGATTAGTTGCAACCAAAGGCTGACAACAGATATAAGCATTCAATAAAATCAAGGAAAGTATTCTGTAATTATTGATGGCTATATAGAATTTGTAATCAAGAACAATGTATATTTTATTATTTGTAATAACACACCCTCATATCAATGAAACTATAATAAATGTGGGTATGAATATCTATGCACACATTTTTTCCAGAGAACCATGGTTAAGCACTACCAGCATGCCATTGGTACATCCAAAACTAGAACCCAGTTGGCCTGAAGGTCCTTCCATCACTCACTGGTCATCTGCATTCCACCCATTGCCCACTTTCTGTGAGCCTTCCTTCCCAACAAGGTACATGGTACGGAATGGGCAAAGAGCCCTCAGAATGTAGGCAAAGCTAACCTCAAAGGAGTTTTGTTGAATCAGATGCATAGAAGGAATTTCCTCTTCCTGGAAAAGGGAACAGTATAAACCAAGGCACTGAAATGGAAAGAGAATGTGGGCTGTGGGAACCGGATGAGCCAGAGTTGGGTAGAAGAATTAGCAGCTCCAGTCATCTCCAAATAGCTAACACTCTTTCATCTCTGACACCTGGTAAAGCCTGTGGGTTTCTTTGCAAAATAATCTTTTCAAGTGCATAAAAATAAAATACATAGATTTATAAAGGAAACCAATTATACAGACACACAGCTCGACCTGGTAATGATTAGCCGGGGTCGTGGATTACTGAGGGGAAGGCTGCAGAGGGGAAGTGCTATTTCCGTCACATCGCATCAGGATGACATACTATGAACATGCCCTGAGATGGTGCATGTTGGCTTTGATCACATCTGTATGCTTTTCACTGTAAGATTATTCTCGCCACCCCCCAATGCCAACTGTCCTCTTTGGAAGGAAGTCGTTACGTGTAGCCCCCACTTCAGGAGTGGGGAATTATGCTGTCCTTCCTTAAGGGTGGAGCATCTAAAATTATTTGGAATGTTTCTGCATAGAAGATTTGTCTCTTCTTCCATATTTATTAATTTATTCAATCTTTTATTTATGTCGGCATGGATTCACAAATATTCATTTTCTACTTTGGGTTACAAACCAACACTAATTTACTATTTTGTTGTTCAAAATGTCTCAGTTTTGACCACTGGGAGCTCATTCAGTCGCTGCTAGTTCCTGTGTCACTCTCAAATTCCTCCATCATTGTGGGTGTGGGTATGTAGTGTTTTTGTGTTTGTTTTACTTCCACATAATTCTGAAACTTCAAATAATTGCCTCCTTACTTGCCTCACATCATCACAATCCAAGAACAGGACAACGGGGAAAGGTTAGTCTCTCCAATAAATAATTTTGGGAAAACTGGATATGCACCTGCAGAGGAATGAAATTAGACCCTTACCTCACACTGCGTGCAAACATCAATTCAAAATGGATTAAAGACTTCAGTGTCAGACCTGGAACTGTAAGACTACTAGACAAAAACAGAGAAAAGGCTTCCTGACATTGATCTTGATGGTGATTTTTTGGGTAAGACGCCAAGAGCAGAGGCAACAGAAGGGAAAACAGACACGTGGGATTACACCAAATCAAAAGCTTCTGCACAGCAAAGGATACAGTGTGATAAAAGGAACAGGTGAAATCTACAGAATAGGTGAACATATGTGCAAATCATACCTCTGATAAGGGGTTGATGTCCAAAATATATAAGGGACTTACACAACTCAATAATCTGACTAAAAAAATGGGCAAAGGATCTGAATGGGCATTTTTGCAAAGAAGACAAACAAATGGCCATTTTGCTATTTTCTGGGCAGTTTCCTAGGAGGTGGTTTCTGACAGGCGGGGCCAACAGTGACTAGCTTGTTGGAAACCTAAAAAAAGTGCTCAACATCACTAATCATTAGAGAAATGAGAATCAAAACCACACGGAGATACCACCTCATGTCAGTTAGAGTGGTTACTACCAAAAAGGCAAAAGGCAAGCATTGGTTGGGATGTGGAGAAAAGAGGACCCTTTCTGCTGTGGGTGGGCATGTAAATTGTTACAGCCTCTAGGGAAAACTGTGGAAGTTCCTCAAAAAGCTAATGATAGAACTACCATATGATCCAGCAATTCCACTTCTGGAAATGAAATTTCAACCTTGAAGTGGTATTTATTGCAGCATTATTGCCAATAGCCAAGATATTTAGGATACAATCTAAAAGCCAGGGATCATTTTAAATCTGAAAACCATATCATTATAAGGAATCTTCTTGTTAATGCTTCTTTACAATTTCCTTCCTTTTTTTCTCCCTGAAACTCCTGCAATTTTCTTTTCACATATCCTTCATTCTTCTCTTTGCCATTTTGCTATTTTCTGGGCAGTTTCCTAGGAGGTGGCTTCCGACAGGCGGGGCCAACAGTGACTAGCTTGTTGGAAACCTGAGTGCTGTGCTCTCTAGATAAGCTGATTTTCCTTCTGAAATCCCTTACGGGGAGATACACTTGGAGTTATGAAAGTTCATCAAAATGTGATTAGGTGTGGGCACTGTATTCATCATATTCTCCATTTGGGGTCCATTTAGAATAACAACTTGTTTTCAAGTGTGAAAAATTTCCATCTATTATTTCTTTTTTTCCCCATTTCTCTCTGTAACAAATACTAGACAAATGCCAGACTACTAGATTGATCTTTCGTAATACAGAACTTCTCTCTTACATTTTCTATCACCCCTTTATATATTTGTACTGTTACAGGAGATTTAACAGTATCTCCCAGAACTGATTTGGTTTTCAGTTATGTCCATTTATTATTTGTATTTATTTAGATTTTTAAGGATTATGTTTTGCCTTTTGGGGCATGCTTTTATTTTCCCAGAATTCTTTATTATTTTTTATTTGTTCTTCTCTTGTTTTTAGTGGCATTTGTTTGGGGAAGTGTTTTCAGATGTAACATATCCTCAAATATACTAGTGAGTCGTTTTTTTTTTTCCAGTTTCTCTTCTTTCCTCAAAATTTGGGAGAATTAAAAAAAATACAGATTCCCAGTTCCATCAGGGGCTGAGGAAGAACCAAGAAGCGAGTTGCTTTGGAAAATCTTCGGGTGATTCTGATAATTATCCAGGTTTGCGGCAACACTGCCCGCTCTAGAGAAGGCTCTGGTAAGGCACAGGCTGTGGGTCAAACCCGGCCGACTGCACGCTTTTGTGAATAAGGTTTGATCAGAACACAGCCCTGACCATTCACTTGCCTCCTGCTGCGTTTGCTTTCACATCACAGTGAGGCAGAGCCGGCACGGAGACGGTATGGCCTGCACAAGCTGACACGAGGGCGACAAGGGAAGAGCAGGAGGAGGGGAGGGGGCGAGGAAGGAGCCTCTTAAAACAGGAACCAAAGAAGATGCAGGCACCCCTTCCGGAGCTTCTACTGCACATACTCACTCTACGGAAACAATCTCTTAACCCTTACGGCCTTGGCCAGACAGGTATTTTTGTCATACAAGGTAATGAGCCGGAGAGGCTAATTAACTTTCCCAAATTCACTCAGCTCGCAAATGGCAGAGGCAGGAAGCACTCTGGTTTATCTGGTCCAAAGCCACGCTCTGGGATTTCGGAACAGCATGCCTCAGTTTAAGTCAAAGCTTGGCCACATGCTCCTTCTGTGACTTTGTACAAAGCATTGCTCAGTTTCCTCCATCAGACGGGAAAGGATGGGCCGCCTCGGCAGGGGCCTGCTGCACAGTGTCTGGTGCATGCTATGCTCTCCACGGCTGTCCCTGTCGCTGCGATTGTCCTTACACCAGGGGCCCGTCTACATGGGTGAAACCCAGGAATGCTAGGGGGCTACTGAGTAAAGAAAATTTCAGGGATAAGAGAAAAACATTCAGGTCCTTTTCAAAACCTGCAAAACAAGGATGTGACAAATTCAAATTTGCCTTATTTACAAAAGACATCGGCAAAATTGTAAATTTAAATCAATTACTTGGAAAAAAAAGATAATCTTAAAGACTCAATTCATGTCATATACTAAACTAAATCCCAAATGGATCAAATAGTTAAGTGTAACAAGTATGCACATGCAAACACACACACACACACACACACACACACACACCACACACACACACACACACACACCACACACACTCTCCAAGAAATACCTATAAACATCAAGGAGTAATTTCTCAATTTGAAACCATAATTGAGATGCTGTTAGAATACAGCATCCATTTAATGACATAAAGTCAAGTGAAAGAAGATGAAAAGAAAATCACACATACAGTACTTTATAAAAATATGCATTAGAAGTCTTAAGGGAATTAGCCAATTGTCTACGCTTAGTAAAATGAGAATGTGTAATTTTTATGATAGGAGAAAATACCCTAAAACTACTTTAAAAGTGAATGTAGAATGAGAATTATAGAATTATTTTAAAGAACAAAGTTAAAAACAAATGATCTAAACTGCCTCACTATACAGGAGCTCAGAGGCACGACTTTGTATTACATACCTTCCGTCAAAATAAAGAGATAGGAATTTCCTTTATTTAATCATTTAGAAAAGTATCCTATTCTAATACTGTCAGGTAACATTTTCATTCCAATTGTTTACCTTTTAAATGTATGAAACAGAAGTTTATAATTCACATTTTCATCTAATCTCTATGATGACTATTTCAAAGTTGACTGTTTTCATGAAGACATTAACATCTATTACAAGTGACCAAATTTCTTTGCCTCTGATCAATGTGGAAAATTGTTTTGAAGTCTTGTATTCATGGTAGGATTCTCTGTTGTATCAATAAATCACATGGTATTGCTTCTAACCCCAATTATGCTCTTACGGTAATTTACAGCAGGCTCTTATCAGAGATGTACACATGCAAGCTTTATTTTAGCTGCTCACTTTCCCTTTATCCCTAAAAATGAAGTAATGAGTCAGTGACACTGATTTGCAGCTTGTCAACGGCTCAATATAAAGTGTTTTGTCAACTTCCTAAGACTCCATGATCTCTGAGAGAAACAGGAATATCGCTCAGCTCACACTGGGTTTTCCTAGTAACTCCACTGGCATGGCCTTGAGCCCTGCACATTCCTTCACTGTGGTTCTTCACTGACGTTCCCATCCATCTTTGAGGTAGAAAGGAGGACGAGACTATCCCACCGAATAGATGAGGACACCGAGGTTCACAGCTAAATGACTTTCCCCATCATTCTATGTAAACGAAGAAGTGAGCAGTAAGGTTTCCTGATCCCCCCGTTCTGTGTTTCTCCCAGTACATCATGCTGTGCTATTAATATCTGTGTATTCATGCGTGTTTCTTGATATTAGACTTTCTCTGACAAAAATACATTTAGGGTCATTTGCAGCTTCTCTCTCTAGTTGCTTTTGAATTTAGATGTTATAATATATTTAGGTCCTACGTTAATGAGCAGCTCTTCCTTTGGGCTAAAACATCTATTCCTCTTTAGCAACTTTGGTCACAAGGGATTCAAATTTGCTAACTTACTTCATAAATAGCAACTCATTTAGAAATAAATTTACGAATATTAAAAGGAAGTAGAGAACATGATAATATACTATGTATTGAAATACATCAACTGTAGAATAATGCATCTTAATGAAGGTTTCCCATGTGAATAAACCATTATATTTACAAGCTTTCCATAGTTAATGACCCAGAACTGGATAACGAAACCTAGGCTTATAGCAAGGTCCTCTGTCAGCAAAAATATACATATTAATAACTGATGTTGCTGTAAAAATAGGACGTAAGATGGTGCTCGCTGGGTTTGTGAGGAAACAGGACTCCACGGCCCATTAACTTAAAATGCTTATCTAATGTTTGATGGGCTTTGCCTTTAAAAATCCTTGTTCAAATTAGTCAGATAAAATGGACATTTGTCCAAATGAAAATCTGTTCAGTGTATCAGTCACCAATACACTGGCAAATCAGCCTGTGTGCTGGCAACCGTCTCAAGAAGCTCGTTGTCTTGTGGGGGGGTTCTGCTCCTTCCTGGTGCTCGGTTGTCACCAGAGGCAACGACGGAGCGACGCAGGGAAGGGAGAGCATCTATTCCAAGCAAATGACCGTCTTGCGAAATCTCTCCTGTCATCTCAGTGCAGAGATGAACGAGCCCGCCGCGCCCCCCGACGCCACTGTGGGTTGGTGCTCGCCAGGAAGCACTCAGGCTGCCCCGGGGGCGGGCTCGAGCCGCACGCTGCTCGCTCCGATTTTGCACGTGGGACGCCTCCCGCTGCGGAGTGAGCTGCGCTTCGGTTACTCCGTCTCAAGACCGTGTGTGCACGCGTGTGTGTTCCTAGTTTATGAAAATAAGCCATTTTGTTTCATCATTTCATTTCCGAGGACTGTATCTATATTTATGTATCTGTGTTTATACAAATAAAGCTTCTCATAAAGATGAGCCCAGCAGGAGGAGGAGTGGAGACAAGACCGAGACGGTCCGAGGAGCCCGGGCTGGCGTTTTCCTTCGCCTCTGCTCGGGGCCCGGTCGCGGCCGGTCTTGGTAAGCATCCGACAGTTTTAGTTGGTGTAAAACTGTTAAGGAAGAAAAGATTTTCTAGCCTGTCAAGCCTAACTTCTAAACTTTTTTTTAAGCAGTTTTATAATTTGCTGAATTAGGGGCTGGGCTAGAACAGACTCTGGCTGAGTTTTTAACTGACTAGTAGTGGAAGCTTAATCTGCTTCTTTTGTGTCCTACTTTCTTTAGAAATATTTTTAAATAGACACTTTGATGGTACTTAGAATTTAGGATGCAATATTTTAAGTGGTTTATAAATGTTAACTAATTTATTCCTCATTATAGCCTTATGGGCAGGTGCCATTATTAGTTTCATTTCATATATAAGGAAACCTCAGCACAGAGAGGTCAAGAAACTCACCCAGGGCCACACAGCCAGGGAGTGGCAGACTGGGGCTTTGACAGGAGGCATCTATTTTACAGAATCTCCGCTCTTATCCTCTTAGGCTTTGTTCTCTCTCTCCAATGACAAGTTTCTTCTGGCTTAAAATATCTTGCCTGCAAATGTTTCTTTTGGGCTATAGATCATACTTAAAAAAAAAAGTGCATTTCTAACTTTAACAGATACTGCTGATCTGCCTTGCAAAGAGGTTGCAAGATTTACTCTCCCCACAGAAGTGCACGACAGAGCCTGCTTTTCCATACCTTGCCAATATTGTAGCATTAACCTTGTCAATCTTGGCTAATTTCAGGAGGTAAAATACGGCAACCGATTAAGCATTTTTGAGCCATGAATGATGTGCGCATGCGAAGCCAGGGCTATAAGCCAACAGAGGGCAAACAGCTGCTGACACTTACCCAGTGCCTACTGTGTGTGATGTGTCAGCTGCTATTTTAAATGCTCTGCGAACAGCCATTTATTTAGGACTTAACACAAATCAACACGCTAGGTGCTCGGTCTCCATTTTGCATATATGGAAATCGCAGCACCAGGAAGTCAACACCCAAGTTCCCACAGCAGGAAACGGGAGGACCAGCATCTGAAGGCAGGCAGGCTGGCTGCAGAGTCCATGGCCTTCGCCACTCAACCTGTTGCATTAAAAGGCTGTGTAGTGGGCCTTAACCAGAGATAAAGAAGGGCAAATGCTCTGCCCTAGGATGTGGATAAAGAAATCCTGGGATCAGGTGACAAATGGGAGGGTAAGGAAGGAAATTCTTTTCATCATTTAATTTCTGATGACCTGAAGACCCAGGACAAGAGTAAAGCAGAGTAACAACCATAACAGCCACAACTTAAAATCCAACTAAAGGTTCTCAAGTAGCTAAACTGTAAAATCCCAATTAACTGAAAAGAAAACGGTAAGTTTTCTTTGCAGCTAGATTAGGTAACTGCAGACAAGACTCAGTGTCTGGGGATCCTCCAACTGCACTGCTTTTCAAGATCGTACTTTCAACAGTCTAATTTCAAGTTCATAAATCTGTGTAGTAAATAACATACGTCAAGATATTCTATGTTTTTTAAATCGGTGGCATTGTGTATTTTACAGAACAACTTATTTTGAAATATTTTCTTTAGCCACATAGAAAACTTAACATATTTCTTGATAGTTTTCCATTGTATAAAATTATTCAGTTGTCATAAGAATGTGCTGTAATTTTCCAAGATGGTTAATATCAGCACCCATTCCTTGAAGGCCTGTCCTATCCCAAGCTCCTGGCTAGGCTCTTCACCTACCATCACGGCTCTGCGAAAAGGCAGCACTGACCTCCTCTCAGAAGCAACAGGCCCAGCGGGAGGCTCAAGTCTCGCAGGGCCCCCGCGTGGCCCACACGGTGGAGCTGGGCCCACGGCCCCTGCCGCGCACCCCGATGCTTGGTTCTGTGTGAGCACCGAAGCCAGGCCTCCAAAGCTGGTGTGCGAGGCACGTGCTCGTTTCCAAGATGCTGGCTCCCCCTGGACAGTTGGGAAAACAGCTCTTCGACATTTAAAAAGTAAAATAAAACTAAAGCAAAATAAAACCCTACAGATTACAGCAAAACCGTTTTTTGAGAATAAACTTATTTCTAGAAACTAACGTCATTTGGAGCCAAATAGAATGAAGAATTTGCGTGACCAAGCTGGACGACGTGGTTTTTTGGTTGAAATTCAAGTGTGGCCACAGTGTTTTTGCTCGTTTCGGCTTTGACAGAAAGCAGTTCCCGGAGGGGAGCCCCGTGCCCCCGCGCCCCGAGGGCCGGAGCGCCCTCCCCCGTGGGGCCGGGAAGGGAGCTGCCTGCGGAGCGCTCATCCCGGCGGGCACCCAAGCTCCTACTTGGGGTTTTTGTTAATACGATAGACGTCTAATTTATTGACCAAGAAATAACCTCTAATAGAGCCTGTTTCATGTTAGTATTTGGAAGTGAGCAGGGTTTTATGGTGCTTTGAGGATTTAGTTGATGCATTTCCAAGCGACAGCTCTTTCTCTTTAATAAGCGTCCCCAGTGTTCTTTATTATAACGCAAACATCTATGGCTTCAGGGTAACATAAGATATACGACGGTCATGACTGTAGGACAGATTATTTCAAAGGGATCCACAGAATGAAATGCATCACATTCATGAAGGTTGCCTCTACTTGATCTGCCCCATTGGCTCTGCCAATTAAAATAACATGAATTTTTAGAATGCTATTTATTTTCCTTTGTAGATTTTAGAATATAAATATTTAAAATGGCAATACCAAAAAGATAATTTATATGACAATGGAAAAGGAAACATTTGGTCAGGAATTGAAGGCATAATGATGTCTCTGGCTCTTAATTCTGGTTTCAGTTACTAAATAGCCACCCCTGGAGACATGCCAAGCTTTCCATAAAGGGACAAATACTGTTTTGATCAGATAAGTCAATGCTTTATACACTGGCATGATGTAAAATGAAATAATGGAAAAGCAAAAATTTTAAATGAGTAGACAGTATCTTAATTAGTGATAGAGTGGAAAATATATTCAACTGAAAACATTTCTTGGATTTGGGGTAAATGGATTTTTATGGTTATCAGCCAGAGAACAGGAGATACCATTCTTTTAAAAATTGAATCCATATATTTCTCAGTGGTGTACAATTTCAATAGAACACGTAATACCAAGAGAAGACATACTTGGAAAAGGAAAGCCAATTGGAGAAAGCAACATTTAATACAAAACAGACTAGTTGTTCTCTTTATACTATCCAAACTCTGACCTGCTGGAAAAATTAATACAGACTTCTTTTATTTGAGCTGAGCAGATATAAACTACAAAGTAAAATAGAAAAATTACACTACAAAACATGTAATTCTATCTTTATGTGTCGGCAGTATAAGGTATTAAGACTTCAAGATGAAAAAATAGTTTTTGGCCATTACAAGTTCCTGGCGTGTTACACACAGGAGATGTTCAGGAAAGCTAGGCTGAATTAAATGAAATGGAAATTGAGTTAAAACTGCTGCTAACACAATAGTTCATGTTAAACAGAGATTATCTGAGATTCAGTCCTCTGACCACTAGTTTGATTTTTAAGGTAGAAAAACTGGAGACAACCACTGTTTTTATCATTACTTATACTTGTGTCCTCTTAAGGATGGAACAGAGAAACAATTTGTGTCATCTATTTACCTATCCATATACACTAAATAATTTGGAGATCTTAGAAAAATTGATAATATTCTATGCCCACTTTCTCTTACTTTAAATGTGTACTTTGTTGCAATTAATGAAGTAAAATGTAAATATTTTGAAAAATACAATTATAGACAAAAAGCATCTTCTGAAGTCCCCACATTAAAAAGTGAGCAATAAACTTGGTATATTTGCTTTCTTTCTTTGGTGTGTGTATGGATGTTTACATCTAGCTGAAGAAACATGTATAATTCTAAAACCTCAATTTTCACTTTGAGCTATTTCATGTCATCAGAAATTAGTAATAAACATACTTATAATAGTGGCATATTGTGACATCAATGTAGGTCCAGACCATAAATTATTTAGCTATATCCCTACTCTATAATTGGTTATTTCCAATTTTGATTATTAAGAAGAACACAGTAGGCAATTTCCTTGCACAAAGCTACTTCTGATGATTTCCTTAAGATGGAAATAGAATTTGGAGGGGAAAAGATATATATGTTCATGAGCTTGTTGCATCTTGCTAACAGTCTTTCAGAAAGGTGAATCAATCTAACTCATCCTGTATGAGAATGAGCATCTTATGGATTCTCATCAATAATTATAACTTGAAAGAACTTTTTTTTTTGCTAACAAGACAGATAGATACACCTTATCCTATTTCACCAATTCTAAGATGTATATTTTTCACAGTTTAACACATGTGAAATTAGAGATGAATGTGTATTATAATCAAGGATGTTTTTGTTTACCTGACAGCATTTTTTTTCTCTAGAGGCACATACAAATCATAATGCATCTTACAATCAATAATTTATTAGATTCACTGAAATACAGTATTTCTTTTAATTTTAAATTTTAAATTTTTTTATTACAAGCGAATAGTCATGATTTGTATAGAGCCATTTCAGTATTCATTTCAATGTCCCAGTGAGTTAAAAAAAATTTAAACTGTGATAAAAACACACATAATAAAAAATTTATCACCTTAGCCATTTGTAAGGCTACAGATCAGCAGTGTTAAGTATATTCACATTGTTGCACAACAGGTCTGTAGAATACTTTCACTTAGCAAAATTGTAACTCTATACCTATTGACCACTCCCCATTCCTCCTCTCCCAGCCCTGGGTACCCACCACTCTGCTTTCTGTCCCTGAGAGTTTGATTACTTCAGATACCTCATAAAAATGGATTCATGCCATTTTTGTCTTTTTGTGACCAGTTTATTTCACTTAGCATAATGTCCTCAAAGTTTGTCCACATTGTAGCATATGACAGGATTTTTCTTTTTAATGACTGAATAATGTTCCATCCAGTGAGTTTAAAAAAAAAATCTTTAAAATCTGTGACAACTGGCAGAACTGCTCACCTGTGTGGCTCTCACGCCATCACCCATGTGGCTCTCATGCAGCAACAACTGAAGAGGGAAAGATGGGTTGGGGCCCAAGGGGCTTTCAATTTCAAAAATAAAGCTGACTTATTTTTGAAACTCAAAGGTCAAAGGGAAATCAAAGATGTAAGTGATAAGAATCAAGGTATTTCTTAAATCATATGTGTAACTCAGTTATGATTTGCCATATTTTTTAAGACAATAAAGCCTGGATGTCACAACAGGGACTTTGTAAACACATGCAGTGAAATCATGACCCCTTCACTTGGAAATGATTCTCTTTCCCGTGTCAGGGAACATGGAGTTAAATTCCTTCCTCAAGCAAAATAATTCACATTTTCAGTTCTGTGCTGATGAGGCTGTAACTGCAAGTGGAACAGTCCAGGATGAGGGGGCTGAAGGAAAACGCAAGCTATTCTACATGAAATGTATTTACTATGTCATTTGTCCCTTAGAATGTGCCATTATAAATGTGATGAAAATTATATAGCAATATCCTGCATGTGGGACTAGACTAAATTATATTTTTTATACTTAGTAATATCTGATAGGATCTATTATCTTAAATCCTAAAATCTCAAAAAAGAAAATTCAATATTTTTGTATAAGAAGACCTAATGAGAGAGGAGCCAAGATGGCGGTGTGAGTAGAGCAGCAGAAATCTCCTCCCAAAACCATATATATTTTTGAAAATATAACAAATACAACTACTCCTAAAAGAGAGACCAGAGGATACAGTACAACAGCCAGGCTACATCTACATCTGCAAGAACTCAGTGCCTCGTGAAGGGGGTAAGATACAAGCCACGGCCCAGCGGGACCCAAGCGCTCCCCAACCCCAGCTCCCTGGTGGGAGGAAAGGAGTCAGAGCGGGAGGGGGAGGGAGCCCAGGACTGCTGAACACCCAGCCCTAGTAAACCGCACTGGGAGAGCAGACACACATTGCATGGTGTGCTGGATATTAGGGAAATGGAAAGGTAAAATCTGTGAGTGGGTCCCCACAGCCAGCGCCCCTGGGACAAAAGAAAAGCAGGTGCTTTGTGAAAGTCTTAAAGGGACAGGGGCCTCACAGATGGACAGAATTGTCCCAGCACACTTAGCCCAGCAGGCAGGGGATCCTGAAGAACTTCAGGTTCCCCAGGCCCCTGGGTGGCAACACAGCCCTGAAGCCCCTCACGTGATAAGCAGCCTGCCATTTGTTCCCCTGGCTGGCGTGGTCCTGCCACAGTGGCTGAGCAGCCAGAGAGCGGCCATGCCCACAGCAGCTGCCCAGAGTCTTCTCTTGGTATGCAGCTGCCCAGGCCAGACCCAGAGGCCGCCACCGGCATGCAGCTGCCCGGCACAGAGGAGGCTAGGGCAAGGCACAAAGGGGCGCCGTTCTCACAGGAGAGCACATGCGGCACACCTGTCTCTCCCCGCAGGGCTCTGGGCTGCCCCGATGGCTGCCCCGTCCGCGGCAGCTCATGGGAGTAACCCGGAGGCTGCTCCCAGTGTGCAGGTAACCAGCACAGGCAGTGGAGAACGGCAAGGTGACCAGCAAGCAGGAAGATACTTTGTTCTCCCAGCTGACACACATGCCACCTGCCTGCAACTACCTCTATTGCCATGAAAAGGCAGAAGAATTTGGTCCAGTCCAGAATTACGCAGACAACCCCCAAGAGAGGGCCTGGGGAGATAGATATAACCAATCTTCCTGAAAAAGAATTCAAAATAAAGGTCATAACCATGCTGATGGACCTGCAGAGAAATATGTAAGAGCTAAGAGGTCAAGTCAGGAGGGAGAATAAAGAAAACAATCTCTGGAAGGACTTAAGAGCAGACTGGATGAGGTGCAAGAGGCCATTAACGGAATAGAAATCAGAGAACAGGAATACAGAGAAGCTGAGGCAGAGAGAGATAAAAGGACCTCCAGGAATGAAAGAATATTAAGAGAACTGTGTGACCAATCCAAATGGAACAATATTTGCATTATAGGGGTACCAGAAGAAGAAGAGAGAGAAAAAGGGATAGAAAGTGTCTTTGAAAAATAATTGCTGAAAACTTCCCCAAAATGGGGGAGGAAATAGTCTCTTAGACCATGGAAGCCCACAGATCTCCCAACAGAAGGGACCCAAGGAGGACAACACCAAGACATATAATAATTAAAACGGCAAAGATCAAAGACAAGGACAGGGTATTAAAGGCAGCCAGAGAGAGAAAAAAGGTCACCTACAAAGGAAAACCCATCAGGCTATCATCAGACTTCTCAACAGAAACCTTATAGGCCAGAAGAGAATGGCATGATGTATTTAATGCAATGAAACAGAAGGGCCTTGAACCAAGAATACTGTATCCAGCACGATTATCATTTAAATATGAAGGAGGGATTAAACAATTCCCAGACAAGCAAAAGTTAAGGGAATTTGCCGCCCACACACCACCTCTACAGGATATTTTAAAGGGACTGCTCTAGATGGGAGCACTCCTGTGGCTAAATAGATGTAACCAGAGAAAATAAAATCACACCAAAGCAAGCAGACCAACCAAATACTAACTAAAGGCAAAAAATAAAATCAACTATTCACAAAATTAGTCAAGGAAACAGAAAAGAGTACAGAATAAAACACCTAACATATAAATAATGGAGGAGGAGAAATAAGAAGGGAGAGAAATAAAGAATCATCCAACTGTGTTTATAATAGCTCAATAAGTGAGCTAAGTTAGATGGTAAAATAGTAAAAAAGCTACCCTTGAACCTTTGGTAACCATGAATCTAAAGTCTACAATGGCAATAAGTACATATCTTTTAATAATTACCCTAAATGTAAATGGACTGAATGCACCAATCAAAAGACACAGAATAATAGAATGGATAAAAAAGCAAGACCCATCTATATGCTGCTTACAAGAGACTCACCTCAAACCCAAAGATATACATAGACTAAAAATCAAGGAATGGAAAAAGATATTTCATGCAAACAATAGGGAGAAAAAAGCATGTGTTGCAGTACTTGTATTAGACAAAATAGACTTCAAAACAAAGAAAGTAACAAGAGATAAAGGAGGACATTACATAATGATAAAGGGGTCAGTCCAACAAGAGGATATTACCATTATAAATATATATGCACCCAATATAGGAGTACCAACATATGTGAAACAAATACTAATAGAATTAAAGGAAGAAATAGAATGCAATCCATTCGTTTTAGGAGACTTCAACACACTACTCACTCCAAAGGACAGATCCACCAGACAGAAAATAAGTAAGAACACAAAGGCACTGAACAACACACTAGAACAGATGGACCTAATAGACATCTACAGAACCCTACACCCAAAAGCAGCAGGATACACATTTTTATCAAGTGTACATGGAACATTTTCCAGAATAGACCACATACTAGGCCACAAAAAGAGCCTCAGTAAATTCAAAAAGATTGAAATTCTACCAACCAACTTCTCAGACCACAAAGGTATAAAACTAGAAATAAATTCTACAAAGAAAGCAAAAAGGCTCACAAACACATGGACGCTTAACACCATGCTCCTAAATAATCAGTGGATCAATGACCAAATCAAAATGGAGATCAAGCAATATATGGAGACAAATGAAAACAACAGCACAAAGCCCCAACTTCTGTGGGATACAGCAAAGGCAGTTCTAAGAGGAAAGTATATAGCAATCCAGGCCTATTTAAAGAAGGAAGAACAGTCCCAAATGAATGGCCTAAAGTCACAATTATTAAAACTGGAAAAAGAAGAACAAATGAGGCCTAAAGTCAGAAGAAGGAGGGACATAATAAAGATCAGAGAAGAAATAAATAAAATTGAGAAGAATAAAACAACAGAAAAAAAAAGGAATGAAACCAAGAGCTGGTTCTTTGAGAAAATAAACAAAATAGATAAGCCCCTAGCCAGACTTATTAAGAGAAAAAGAGAATCTATACACATAAACAGAATCAGAAATGGGAAAGGAAAAATCACGACAGACCCCACAGAAATACAAAGAACTATTAGAGATTACTATGAGAATCTATATGCTAAAAAGCTGGAAAACCTAGAAGAAATGGACAACTTCCTAGAAAAATACAACCTTCCAAGACTGACCAAGGAAGAAACAGAACATCTAAACAGACCAATTACCAGCAACGAAATTGAATCGGTAATCAAAAATCTACCCAAGAACAAAACCCCCATGCCAGATAGATTTACCTCGGAATGTTATCAGACATATAGAGAAGACATAATACCCATTATCCTTAAAGTTTTCCAAAAAATAGAAGAGGAGGGAATGCTTCCAAATTCATTCTATGAAGCCAGCATCACTCTAATACCAAAATCAGGCAAAGACCCCACCAAAAAAGAAAATTACAGACCAATATCCCTGATGAACATAGGTGCAAAAATACTCAACAAAATATTAGCACACCGAATTAAAAAATACATCCAGAGGATCATACATCATGACCAAGTGGGATTCATCCCAGGGATGCAAGGATGGTACAACATTAGAAAATCCATCAACATCATCCACCACATCAACAAAAAGAAAGGCAAAAACCACATGATCATCTCCATAGATGCTGAAAAAGCATTTGACAAAATTCAACATCCATTCATGAAAAAAATTCTCAACAAAATGGGTATAGAGGGCAAGTACCTCAATATAATAAAGGCCATATAAGACAAACCCACAGGCAACATCATACTTAAAAGTGAGAAGCTGAAAGCTTTTCCTCTAAGATCGGGAACTAGACAGGGATGCCCACTCTCCTTACTGTTATTCAACATAGTACTGGAGGTCCTAGCCATGGCAATCAGACAACACAAAGAAATAAAAGGCATCCAGATTGGTAAAGAAGAAGTCAAACTGTCACTATTTGCAGATGACATGATATTGTACATAAAAAACCCTAAAGACTCCACTCCAAAACAACTAGAACTAATATTGGAATTTGGCAAAGTTGCAGGATACAAAATTAATACACAGAAATCTGTTGCATTCCTACACACTAATGATGAACTAGTAGAAAGAGAATCAGGAAAACAATTCCATTCACAATTGCATCAAAAAGAATAAAATACCTAGGAGTAAACCTAACCAAGGAAGTGAAAGACCTACACCCTGAAAACTACAAGACACTCTTAAGAGAAATTAAAGGGGACACTAACAAACGGAAACTCATCCCATGCTCTTGGCTAGGAAGAATTAATATTGTCAAAATGGCCATCCTGCCTAAAGCAATCTACAGATTCAATGCAATGCCTATCAAAACACCAACAGCATTCTTCAACAAACTGGAACAAATAGTTCTAAAATTCGTATGGAACCACAAGAGACCCTGAATAGCCAAAGCAATCCTGAAAAGGAAGAATAAAGCAGGGGGGATCTCACTTCCCAACTTCAAGCTCTACTACAAAGTCACAGTAATCAAGACAATTTGGTACTGACACAAGAACAGACCCACAGACCAGTGGAACAGAATAGAGTCCAGATATTAACCCAAACATATATAGTCAATTAATATATTATAAAGGAGCCATGGACATACAATGGGAAAATGACAGTCTCTTCAACAGATGGTGCTGGCAAAACTGGACAGCTACATGTAAGAGAATGAAACTGGCTCATTGTCTAACCCCATACACAAAAGTAAATTAGAAATGGATCAAAGACCCAAACATAATTCATGAAACCATAAAACTCTTAGAAAAAAACACAGGCAAAAATCTCTTGGACATAAACATGAGCAACTTCTTCATGAACATATCTCCCTGGGCAAGGGAAACAAAAGCAAAAATGAATATATGGGACTATATCAAGCTGAAAAGCTTCTGTGCAGCAAAGGACACCACCAATAGAACAAAAAGGCACCCTACAGTATGGGAGAATATATTCAGAAATGACAGATCCGATAAAGGGTTGACATCCAAAAATATATACAGAGCTCACACACCTCAACAAACATAAAGCAAATAACCCAATTAAAAAAAATGGTTAGAGGAGCCAAACAGACAGTTCTCCAAAGAAGAAATTCAGATGGCCAACAGATACATGAAAAGATGCTCCACATCGCTAGTCACCAGAGAAATGCAAATTAAAACCACAATGAGATATCACCTCACACCACTAAGGATGGCCACCATCCAAAAGACAAACAACAACCAATGTTGGTGAGGTTGTGGAGAAAGGGGAACCCTCCTGCACTGCTGGTGGGAATGTAAATTAATTCAACCATTGTGGAAAGCAGTATGGAAGTTCCTCAAAACACTAAAAACAGAAATACCATTTGACCCAGGAATTCCACTCCTAGGAATTTACCCTAAGAATGCAGAAGCCCAGTTTGAAACAGACATATGCACCCCTATGTTTATCGCAGCACTGCTTACAATAGCCAAGACATGGAAGCAACCTAAGTGTCCATCAGTAGATGAATGGATAAAGAAGATGTGGTACATATACACAATGGAATATTATTCAGCCATAAGAAGAAAACAAATCCTACCATTTGTAACAACATGGATGGAGCTGGAGGGTATTATGCTCAGTGAAATAAGCCAGGTGGAGAAAGACAAGTTTCAAATGATTTCACTCATCTGTGGAGTGTAACAATAAAGCAAAAACTGAAGGAACAAAACAGCAGCAGACTCACAGAACCCAAGAAAGGACTAACACTTACCAAAGGGAAAGGGACTGGGGAGGGTTGGGGAGAAGGGAGGGATAAGGGGATTAAGGAACATTGTGATTAGCACACATAATATAGGCGGGGTGCATGGGGAGGGCTGTACAACACAAAGAAGACAATTAGTGACTCTATAGCATCTTACTACGCTGATGGACTGTAATGGGGTATGTGGTGGGGACTTGATAATGGGGGGAATCTAGTAACCACAATGTTGCTCATGTGATTGTATTTTAATGATACCATAATAAAAAAAAAAGAGAAGACCTAATGAAAATGTGGCTTAAATGGACATGTTTGTGGCTGATCACAGAACAAAGGGGTCTAGTGTTTCCCTCTCTGCTCTCTTGTCAACCACATACTGGTGACCACTTGACTTCCCTCCTCTAAGGTAAGAAGAAGGAATGCAGATTAGAAATTAAATCATAAAAAGAAATGAATGATATAGAGAAAAACACATTCCTGGATTGGTACAAAAACAAAAATTACACTTATGTTTTCACTTCTTACATTATCCTTTGAGCATATTTTCTATACAAATAGAGAAGGAAAAATAATAAATCCTGATTTTTGTCCAACTGAGATATACATTTGATAATCAGTACACAGAATTGGGAAAATGTATTATGAATTGACATTATTCAACTTTAAAGTTTCAGTTAAAAAAGCTACAGACTGCTTAAACCATGATTCACACCTTCTCCCTTCTGATACAATTTTGATCATGTATTTTTTTGTAATTTTTTAGACATAAAATGTATATTTATTGTAGAAAGGTGTGAGAATAAGCAAAAGAATAAGAATCATGGTGTTCATAGTTTACATTTTGCAATATACAGGGAGATGCTAACAGATCCCTTCTAGAGATATGCAATGGGTTATCGCACCTGTATTAACTGCTGCTGCACCTCTATCCTATGTAATTAGAAAACTACACTGATATGAATATTTTATGCTTAAACTTTGCTCACATTATCATCATTATTATTTTTTCTTAGCAAAGAAATTCCAACAGTTGGGATTACCAGGCAAAAGGCCATGTATGTGTTTTTAATGTTTGTAACGAGACAAACTGGCTTCAGAAAGGTTGGGTGGGCAATTAAGCCCTGTTTGGCAGTCGCCGAGACAATACTTGTCCCTGGGTCCTGGCCCCAATGGGGCATCATCAATTATTGGTCCTCTTTCCTTTCATTAGTACACATTTTTAAAACAGCCTTGACTTCTTTCTGGGGCTGCACTGCAGCCCTGGACCCTTCCCTCTACGCCCTCCTGTCCCCCTTCCATCACAGCTGTCAGATCTGCCACGTGGCTGGAAGGTTCGCCCTGCCCGGCGGACCCTCCCTTTCTTCTTACACACGTTTTCTGGTCAATCTCCTGTATGCCTAATTCCATCTTAGCATCTGCTTCTCACAGGACCTGAACTAACACAGGAACTTTGAAGTCTTTCCAGCATTTGGTATAGTGATTGGTTTACTTAAGTATTTTACCTCTTTGGTCAGTTTTGATATTTATACTTCCCCAGATAATCATCACTTTCAATCTTTTCTAATTTACTACCCTGGTTATTCATAGATATTCTCTAACAGTTTTTTACTCATCAGTACCTGTGGCTGCATACAGTGTACTTGCATTTCTTCTTTTCCTGAGTAGTCTCACCAGAGCTTTGTATGTGATTAGTATTTTCAGAGATGCCCATCATTATATTTATGAGGGTTAGTGATTTGATATTCTTACCCTGGCATTAAATGTGGGGCACTAGGCAGTGTAGCTCACTCCAGCACACCTTAACTCAAAGCTGTAACAGGTTCCACAGGCTTTCTTTTCTTTTTTTCAAAATCCTTTAATGAAAACTAAGGTCAACCAACAAGTTCCCACCAGCAATGTTCAGCCTCTCTGGTTTGTGTGTGTGTGGGGGTGTCTCAGAATTGCCTTCAAACCATGAAGGGCTGTCATGTGAATGGGGGGACAGGTCCATTCGAGTCCTCATTGTGGACAGAACCATCCCCAAGCTGTGGGCCTGTAGGGAGGCAGATTTCAGTTTAATGAAAAGAAAAAGCATCCATAAGAGGCAAACTGGGCTGCCCTGGGAGCAGAGGCAGGGGTTCCCCCTCAGGAGGGGCTCAGGCAGAGGACAAGCCAGGTTCCTTAGAGGCCTTTGACTTGATGACACAGAAAACTCCTCCACACAGAGTGTCCTGCCTCCCAGTGCGCACATCCTCATGTCATCCCCCTGCTAGAGCACAGGCCAACCCAAGCATGCTTCTGACAGAGCTGAAGAGGGCAAAGGGGATGCATGTCACTTCTGCGGTCATTTGCACGAGGCCGTAATCATCCCCCCTCTCCTTGGCTAGCTTTGATGAAGCCAGTTGCTGCATGCGGAGGCCCACACAGCAAGGGGCTGGGGGCTGCCTCCCGCTGACAATGGGCAAAAATCTCAGGGCCTTCAGTCTGACAGCCCACAAGGAACTGAATCCTGACAACCACAAGCTCAGAAGTGGATCGTTCCCCAGGGAGTCTCAGATGAGACCCCAGCCCTGGCCCACACCCCAATCACAGCCTTATGAGACCCTGAGCAGAAGACGCTGCTGGGCCCAGATTCCTGACCCTCAGAAACTGAGATAACAGATATGTGCTGTTTGAGCTGCTAAGTTTGTGGTAATGTTGTCACACAGCGACAGATAACTAATGCGCATGCTGTCAGCTCTGATTCAGCAATCACCATGGAGATCCCCCACAAAAAGTGAGCTCCATCCATGCCGGCCCAGTCCCATGACCACAAATTTAATAAAATAGAGGGACTGACCCCCAACAGAAACAGCATATTGTGAGCAACCCTAGCTTGTTTCCACATCTGGAGCAGCCCACGTATCCTGCCAGAAATGTGCAAATGGACATAACCCGGGTCCCTCCACATGCCCTGGGCAGGGTTCTGCATAACACAGGTGATTCTGCTCTGTTAAGTCACTGGCCATTTATGTTTCTGTCCTTTCTTCCTTCAAGAACTTCCTAAGGAAGACAAGTCTTACAGACTCTACTATCTGCAAGAATATCATATACACATTTTGTCTGTAAGAAAACTTACCATAAGTGAAATAAGCCAGGTGGAGAAAGACAAATGCCAAATGATTTCCCTCATTTGTGAAGTATAACAATGAGGCAAAACTGAAGGAACAAAATGGCAGCAGACTCAGAGACTCCAAGAATGAACTAGTGGTTACCAAAGGGGAGGGGTGGGAGAGGGGTGGGGGAGGTGGGTGGGGAGCAAGAGAGAAGGGGATTGAGGGGTGTTATGTTTAGTACACATGGTGTGGGGGGATCACGGGGAGAACAGTGTATCACAGAGAAGGCAAAAAGTGGATCTGTGGCATCTTACTACACCGATGGACAGTGACTGTGTTGGGGTGTGGGTGGGGACTTGATAATATGGGTAAATGTAGCAACCGCATTGTTTTTTCATGTGAAACCTTCATAAGAGTGTCTATCAATCATACCTTAATAAAAAATTAAAAAAAAAAAAAAAAAAAAACTTACCATACCCAGGAATATCATCTCCTTTTCTCTCTCTCTTTCAGTTTTCTTACTTTGATGGAAACCTCGCCAAACCTAAAAACAAACAAATGGTTACTTGTTTAATACATAAAAGAAAACATTGTCTTCCTGTCCCTTCCATAGAAACTGAACGTTGCAAATTATTTATGTCAAGGTTGTACACGTGTGTGTCACTGGAATATTTTTCCTTCTGTGATAACAGGCAGAAATTAGAAAGAAGAAAAATCACAGAAGGGGCCTATACCACTGCCCGAGGACCCAGCCGCAGCCCCTGGAGCAGCCCCCTGTCCCAGAGCCACCCTACAGAGCAAGGTGTACTGGAAGCAGTGCCTGGCACCCAGGGGCCAGGCAGGACCCACAGTCGCTGAAGACCCAGGAAGCGAACCTGCCAACACAGCCGCACTGCTGCCCAGCAACAGCCTCACGCCGGTCGGAGCGGCTAGTATCAAGAAGAGAAAGATAAGAAGTGCTGGCGAGGATGTGGAGAAAGGGAGCCCTTGGGCACTGTTGGGAATGTGAACTGGTGCAGCCACCATGGAAAACAGCACAGAGATTCCTCGAAAAATTAAGAATAGACCTACCACGTTATCCAGCAATTCCCCTTCTGGGGATATATCAGAAGAAAATGAAACTGCACCTCAGGGAGGTTTCTGCACCCTCAGGTTCACTGCAGCACTACTCGTAAGAGCCAAGACTCGGAAAAACACTATATATCTGTTGATGGCTAGAAGGCTACAAAAATGCTACCCACTGTGTATACAGGGACTCTAAAATATCAAATCATAGAAGCATGGAGCAAATTTGTAGTTGCCAGAGGTCAGGGTGAGGGAAATGGGCGAGACGGTCAGGCAGCACAACTCCCAGGTGTAAGATGAACAGTCCTGGGGACCTAACATATCGCATGGTGACTAGTTAGTGACCCTGTGCAAAGAGTTCATCTTAAATGTTCTCACTTTAGGAAAAAACACTAATTATGTGAGGTGATGGATGCGGTAATTAACCTTAGCGTGGTAATCACTTTGCAATATACATGTAAATCAAGTCATGATGGTATACATCTTAAAAGTACACATTGCTGTATGTCAAATGTATCTCAATAAAGCTGGGGGAAAAAGAAATGGCCTATAATTCTTGCTGTGAGATTCCCCTACCTAGGTTTCTTCAAGAGAAAGTTCTAGATTGCAGGAGGTGGCACTTCATGGTTTTAAAAGAAAAATTTCCACTGTAATGTGGCAAAATGTAACACAATAACATCCAAGAAGTGCACAACTCAGCACTGAACTCAGTTTAAAACTTCCTAAGCCCACAGAGACTTGGAAGACAATGGTCTCCTATCCGTCTGTCCCTCCCACTCCTCCCCCATTCAGAAAATCAGGGACAAGTGTCCTGATCTTCCAGCTCTATGTTATGTCCTTATTCTAACATTCTGATTGGTGTCACCTCGCCTCTCTGCACTTCCCCGTAAGCAACCTTAGTCCCCATTTGAAAAAAGGTGGCGAAGAAATCAACAGCACTTGGCTCCTCTGATGGGGAAGGAAACCCCAGGGTGCAGCGCCAAGGGACAGGCCCTCCGGGTGCTGGTTGCCGGGAGGTCTGAGGATGGCACACGCATCTTCAAGCTAGCAGGTGTGAACCCTGCTCCTTTCTGTAATCCTATGTCTGGGGGTAAATGTATTTTTAAAAATTCAGCACAGAGTATGATCACTGAATTCTTGGCAACATTCTTTCCAACACTTATCGATGATCTTTAAAGATATGTGAATAAAATGCCCCATGTTTTGTACTTAGTTATGGTAAAATGAAAAAAATATGACAAACCTTAGTTCAAAGTGTCCCCTGGGTAAGATAATCGGTCTTTCTGGAATTTCACCCAGTTCCACAAAAGGTAGGATTTCGGAATTCCGAGTTTCAGAGCTCACCCCTGACCTGAGCCAAGACACCTCGTCCCCCGACACCGAGAGCCCACGCCCTCACCTTCTGGATACACAGGGCGGCAGTGCTGGGATCTGCTCCTCTGTCCCCGAGGAGCCTGGCCTGCTTTGCTCTGCATTCTTGAAGGAAGATCTGCTTCATGAACATCGCCCTTAGGCGGCCTTGACGTGCTCTCTCAGAGACCTGGATTAATCTAACAGCCTCTTCCAGGGGGATGGCCTTTATAGGGTATTTCTACAAAAAACATTTGAGATAAATCAATGCTTCAACATGCTCATTACATCAATTGATCACAGAAACATCACACGCTCACTTCTAATACAACCTTCTAAAAGTCCCCCAATTGCTGATAAAGTGTTATATCTACTCAACACTAATAATTTTTCCCACAAACTATGTGTACTTTGATAATATGCCATGCTTATGCTGTGGTCCCGTGTTTAAGGATCCCATAAGCATGCTTATGAATAAAATGCTAATTAGTTTCACCATATTTTCAGTTGGCAGCAAACTATACTAGGAATACCAATAAAAAATACTGGGAATCAATGTTTTAATAACAGTAGAAACATATAAATCAAAAACACATCCCAAATACAAGAACTTAAAATGCTAAATACACATGAAGTAGAAGGATGACTTTAAAATCAATTACAGAATGATCTAGGGATTATGACTAACATTAAAATCATTCTAGGAGAATTAACTTTACAAATGAAATGTCTTCCAGTTCCTACACGTTTGCATTTTAAAACATCCAAATGTGGTGGGTTCCAGTAAGACTGGGAGGAATCAGGGCTCGCGCAGTAGAAAGTCTTCGGAGATCTCAGGTGTGGGTACGGATATGGGGCGGCGGAGGGGTTAGTCAGGGGAGGGGCTGTGCCGTCTCCCAGGGAGGGAGGGTCACCAGCAAGCTGCTGGGGTGTCCAGAGGCCAAGTGCGCTCAGGCCCCAGGCCCTATCGTCCTGTAACCAAGAAGCTGGGCAGTGGCCTGGCTTGGGTGGAGCCTCAAGCATGGACAGAGGCAGAGGGAGAGGGCAGTTGAATGAAAAAAACAACAACCCAATCACAGGCCTAATCCTTTGCCAGGTCCTGAGGGCAGTGATGGCCACCCTATAAGGATATGGTGCAAGACACGGGGCTACGGTTGGTCCCCAGGGCCACTGTTTCCCAGGACGATCACTCTTCTGTTTGATGGGGTGGGGTGAGGGGCTGCCCAGGAGGGACCGGGGAGGAGGGAGGGACATGCCCAGAGACCTACGGATGCCGTAAGTTTCTCATCAAACTCACAACCCAGCCTCCGAGGCAGGCAGTGCTGTGACCTCCCATATCTAGGAAGGCAGAGGCTGAAGGAAGTAGACTGACTCACATCCACCCCCAGGGTTATCAGGGTGGAGCCCGCGTGAGGGAGACCGACCCTCCTTCCTCAGCGGGGCGCCTAGGTGCGTTCTGACCAAGTCCTTTCACATAACCATTCCTCATTTTTGTCCTCAGGGAGATCTCATCCCTTCAAATTGGCAGTGAGCACACATTTTCAATAATGTACTTTGCACACAGAATAAAATTAGTATTGTTCTGGTATTAAATCAGATGCTGTACGTAAAAGAACTTAAGCATATGGCAGGTGCCCAGAAAACGTTAGTGATTATCGCCTTTAGATAACACACTTTCATTCTAAACTTAATTACAGCCCCTACTGAAAACTTTAACGGGTTGGAGTGGTCTACTCAATATGACAAAGATTTTTGAATATCTATGGAGGCCCCAGGAGTAAAGGGTAAGCAGTACTCAGGTAGGAGTAGACAATATTCACTCATCAAAATTTTTCTTGGGTACACACTGCATATACCTTCAAGAATAAGCAGCTTAAAGTGAGAGTAGGGGTCCAGTGAGACATGACAGGCATGGGAAAGTCACAGAGAGGCCGAGGCTGCAGCCCAGAAGCCCATGCTTTGCTGGGCATTCAGCCCTTCTGAAACGGGCTCTACCTAACCGAGCAGGCAGAGCAGCCAGGGCTGGATGCCAGGTGAGGGAATGGACAGAGACTTCCCCACTGCTGACCCCGCACAAACGGAGAGGCGTGGGGAGGGGAAATAGCCCAGAGGAATCTTCAGGATTTTACTGCAGCATGTACAGTGTAGTCTGCTCCATTTCCCCTGTAAAGTCTTCCGTGAATTCTGCACCAACCATCAAGGCCTCGTGCCAGGGGCTCCTTCTGGGAAACTAAACAAAGTGCTGAGCGCTTTGCACTGACCGATGCTGGGCTGAAGGCACGGACACAGGGGACAGGATGCTGAGATGACCCCCAGGCCAGCTGGCCTTGGAATGCACTTCCAGGAATGTATAATATATAAGAGGGGTTGGTCACAGAGGAGAGACATAGGGTGCAGGGACAGCCCTGAGTAAGGTGGGTCAGCAGATTCTTGAGGAGTGCTGAATCAAGTCAGGCTCTGCTGAATCCTAATTCACTGTTCTGGCAGCTGGGATGCTTCGAGAAGAGCAGGCCCTCCAGGCAGCATGAAGCCTACGCAAAACAGGAGAGCGTGGGGCTGGCTCATACAGGGCCCGTGCTTCACTACGGCTGGCAGACAGGGCACATCCTTCTCCCTCCCCACTGCCCTTCTGGATGCACCCGGGCTCTTCCTCAGCCCAGTGACCCAAGCGGACATATGCGCGGGGCTACCTGTAGGCAGACCCCGGGTGCCGACTTAGCTGTGTGCCATGTCCACACCTACAGGCCTGGCGTAGTTTTCCCTCTGGCCGTCTCAGTTTGCACAGTCAGGTGCCGCCTTGCTGCTGGGGCACCCAAGACCAATCAGAGACAAGGGTCTCCGAAAGGCATAAGCAGCCCTTCCAGAAAGGCGATATGGCAGTGCCAAGTGGAAAGGACTGGAAAAACGTTGCTGCCCACTGGGAGGTCAAATGGGAGATGACTGCAGGAGCCTGGGGGCTGGAGCTAAGTGGGCGGGGAAGGATGAAGGCGCAGCTGTGCAAATCTCGGGGTGAAGGAGGGACGGGCCTAGAATTGGGGCTGGCTTCTACTCTTGCTTCCCAGGGGGGTCTTTAGGGACTTCTCTCCCTTTCCCCACAGCCAGTCCATGTGACGTGACCCAGGTGTCACGTAACTTGAACTTATAAAAGGTCAATCAACATTTTTAGGAAGTGTAGCAATTTTTGAGTTTCTAGTAAGTTATCGCAGCACTTACACGAACAACACTCAGCTTCTGACTTCCCATTACATGAATCTGAGATGAAAAATTACACTGAATTGGCCATCTACTCAATCTTAGTGGTACCTATTTAACCAACATGGAATATATATATATATATATATATATATTTTTTTTTTTTTTGAGAGGGCATCTCTCATATTTATTGATCAAATGGTTGTTAACAACAATAAAATTCTGTATAGGGGACTCAATGCACAATCATTAATCAACCCCAAGCCTAATTCTCAACAGTCTCCAATCTTCTGAAGCACAACGAACAAGTTCTTACATGGTGAACAAGGTCTTACATAGTGATAAGTTCTTACATGGTAAACGGTGCAAGGGCAGTCATATCACAGAAACTTTCAGTTTTGATCACACATCATGAACTATAAACAATCAGGTCAGATATGATTATTCGTTTGATTTTTATACATGATTTATATGTGAATCCCACATTTCTCCCTTATTATTATTATTTTTTTAATAAAATGCTGAAGTGGTAGGCAGATGCAAGATAAAGGTAGAAAACATAGTTTAGTGCTGTAAGAGGGCAAATATAGATGATCAGGTCTGTGCCTATAGACTAAGTATTAATCCAAGCTAGACAAGGGCAACAAAACATCCACGGATGCAGAAGATTTCTCTCAAAACAGGGGGGGTGAGGTTCTAAGCCTCCCCTCTGTTGATCCCCAATTTCTCTCCTGATGGCCCCCCTGCGACTGTGCCTGTCTTAGGTTGTTCCTCCCTTGACGAATCTTACCCGTCTCTGGCTAACCAGTCATCTTCCGGGGAACAAGGAATGTATTTTGATCTCCACTTCTAAGTTCTGAAAAAATAATGGTTATGAATCCTCAGCAACACACCCCAGACATCTTGCATACTTAATTACAAGTGTGCAGCTCTCCTCGCACTGAAGAGAATTTGTTTCTCAATTAGGAGTTGCAGAAAAAGGAGGTTTCATAGATAATGGAATAATGTTGGTTAAAATGATATACTAACCTTGCTAGGTGTATCTAGTTCAGTGTCGGCTAATATTTGAGCAAGAATTTTCTCTCTTCCCTTTATTACTTCCAACTTCTCCTTCAAGAAATACTTGGGAATCGGAATGTCTAATTGTTGCTAGAGAGGGAAAGAGGAAGCGAAAGAGCACTTTTGTCACAATTCCAGGACTGAAATTCATGATAACAGTAATTCACTATAGTAACAGTAAGGATGCATGCAGCAAAGAGGTCCACTTGACTTCTCCTGCTCATTCAGAGCTGAGATCAGCGGAGTGGAGCGAATTCATTACCGCCGAGAAGACACAAATAGAGTCGTAAGGGAAAATCATGACCACATCCTTGTTTTAGTCGTTACAGCAAAACTTCAGTAATTCATATCGGTTAGGCCACAATTAACCAATGATAACCTAACATCTCTTCAAAGAAATAGCATTTCAACCTACCTAAAATAATAATGCAAATCAGCATAGCAAATTACTGAGCTGTAGAGATATTTGAATTAATCTAATAACTAATCATTAACACCATCAACTATTTGTATATAAATGGTCACAATGTTCTCTAATAATTTGATTTTTATCTACACTGCGCCATTACAAAATGTGCAAAATTAATCTGCTTTATTAGGGAACTTGTGTTTTATATAATATAAACTTCTCTTCTTCACTTGTGCATATTACCAAATATTTCAAATTAATGGAGGCCAAATGAATATTTACTAGTCCAAGTTCAATAACCAGGAGTGCAGACATGTTATGCAAGGATATGGGTGGCTCTTGGCCAGGCCCACGGAGGAACACTGTCCTAGATACTCTTTAAAACAATCCTGGTGACTTCTGGTCAACTGGTTAACTGAGGGAAGCTAAGGTTCTGGTCCTCAGGGTCAGCCCCCCTTTTCCCATCCTGGTGTGGCCCTCCACACCCTCTCCCTAACTCCCTGCATGCAATCACAGCATAAAGGGGTATCTTTTTTTAGGACTTGGTGGGATGGTACCCCAGGATTTCTGGAAGGTCGTAATTATTTTGAAAACCCAAGCTTTCTTAGACTAACAGAATTTTGGGGTGGATAGAAAGTGAGTTTCCAAAGTCCAATGGGTGGCCTGGGGATGAGGGGCAGTCAGAGGAGAATGCTTATACATTGATTTAATGCTGTGATTTTATTTGTTAATAAGCATCATCAGGTGTTATACTTTTCTAACTTTTAAAGCAAAACTTTATTGACATGGCTCCATCTGGTCCATTCAGGACCGTAAAATTAGAGTTAGGATTCAGAAGCTGAGGAAATGGAGCTACTGAGAATGGAAGAGAGGAAGAGACGCAGGGTGCCCAGCCATGGACCTCCGGGGTCCACCCAGACACCCCGTGGCTTCCCACTCTCTGTGGGCTGGAATCAAGGACACTTCTCATGGCAGAGAAACCCACTCTCTCCCCAGGATGTTTCTCTATATTAGGGACCTATTAGGATCTAGGGCTCCTTATGTGGCAGGTTGCAGAAAGTGTCTTCTGGCTAGTTCAGCCAAAAGGGGACACGGGTAGGATTTGGGACCTCGTGTGATCAGGGCAGGAACAGAGCTGAGAGTCCATCAGCAGTGGGGATGTGTCAGGGGTAAAAGATGCCTTCAGGACGCTGCCACTTATTTCTGCTCCTCTTGGTGAGTCTGTTCTGTTCCTTCTCTGAAGAGCAGCTTCCTCTCTTCTTGTGAACATCTGATGAATAAAGGCTCACAAATTTGAGAGACTACAGTTCAGACTCCGAGATAGAAACAGGTCTCTCACTGTTTCTGTCTTCGTTTCAAAATCTCTCAGGGAAGGACTGGCTAATGCAGACCCCAAGGTGCCCATCCCTGAACCAATCAGCTGTGGTCAGGGGGGGTGGGTCATCCTGTACAGTAGCTGGGTGCTGGCCCAACAAGACAGGAGCTGTGGGCTATGTGGGTGATGACAACAGAAGCCCAGGCACAGAGGGTGCTGACTGGTCAGCTTTCACCCTGAAATGCAGAACTGGGAGTTCCTAGAGGTGGGTGCACGGGGGTCTCCCTGGCCAGGGCACTGTTCCTAGAGCCCATGCTGCTGCTGTGGGATGGACCTCTAGTCAGCTGGAGCTCTGTGTTGTCCATCTGCACCCTCCAGCCCTGGGAGAACTCAGTTGATAGCCTCCTATCACGAAGGCTTCTGATGATGTCACTCAATCATCACCCCACCGAACACCCAGTGGCTCCATCACCCCACTCAGTGCTCAGTGGCTCCACCATCCCACTCAGTACTCATGGCCTTCAAGAAGATAACTAGCTGAAGCAGATGGGCTGACTAGAGTAGTATGAAAAGCAGGGGAAAAACTGAAGGAGCCCATCATATATTTCATAAACTTCTTACTCCTAAAATTCAGGAATATTACTTAATATTCTTGGGATTAAATTAATACATTTAACTTTCCTTTATTAATCATTTTAGGAGTTTGATTTAATGACTATTTCACATTTGTCCTCACTTGTTCTTGATATTTTCACACGTGTAAGCACAGTACACATGACCTAAAGAAGCTGGTGCTTCGACCCATATGCTCCCAGAACTGAACTCAACAAACACAAGTTTTGGAATGATCCTCAGCATTTTCCTTCATTTCAGTTATTCTTGTTCCGATAAAATACACTAATAATGCTAGGAAGGTCCATTCCAGAAAGAAACATAACCTTTATGGAATTTATAGAATCCCAAGTATTTTCAAAAGGAAGAAACATTAAACACTATGGAGAAAATTAAGACACTGTCTCCTTTCGCTCTTATTTTAGGGAACTGCTCCTTTCAAAAGGAGGACTGAGCTCATAGGGCCGTGACATTGAAGGGAGGTGCCCACAGGCTCCCGGCCAGCTCGGCCAGATGGAGGCAGAAGAGACACAGGGTGTCTGGCGAAGGTCAGAGGGCAGCAGTGGGCAGAGGGCTCACAGGAGGACGTGCAGGGCATTAAGGACACAGGGAGGGAGCCCCGCTTTCCCGTCTGGAGCTCCAAGGCCCGTGCTGAAAACCCCCGAGGCATCAGGGACCCAAAGCAAAGGCGGAGATGCATCCACCTGGGAAGAGCTGCCAGGAACCAGCAGGCTCTTGTCCAGGAGAGGATGGGAGACAAAGCCCAGAGGGAGATTTCCTTTGGAAACAGAAGTAGGGACACTGCTACTGGAAATTGGGAGGGTTTGTGCCACAGGATATTGGTGAGAGGGTTGGCCTGCTCCATTCCAACAGGCCTGGGCCAACAGCATGGTGACAAGTGAGGCCACGTCATGCTCGGTGTCCAACAGACCCACGGACTGTGCAAACGCCCATCTGAGCCCCAGAGGGAAGGAGCATGGTCCTCGCCCACGCGGCACGGCCCAACTGAGGGCTGTGCTTCAGCTTCTACTACAGGGACCGCTAGTGAATATGCCGAGAAAGCCTGGAGGATGTCGGTTACTGGTCTGTATATCTTATTTAAATAACAAAAAGAAACTAGTAAGAAAAAATCTGAGTACTTACGGGAGTCAATTTTAGATCTTGTAAGATATCATCAAAATAATGAAACTCGGTTAATTCCAATTCAACCATTTCATTCTTCAGCTCCAGGATGCGACCCATCACTCCATCCAGTATTTTTCGGATCAGTATTCGTTTCTGAGGATGGACAATCTGGTCATAGACGTTTTCCAGGTTTCTAAAGATCTGCACATATTTTATGTAGAAGGTGGCTAACATTTGGAAGATGAAAACTTGATTTTTCTGTGGTTCTATCATCTTCTGAGACTCTTCTTCAAGTAAAGAATTGAGGGCTTCTTGGGTTTGATGCCACATCTTATTATACATTCTGAGGGAAGACAGAAAGTTTAGACGATACAGTGAGTACAAATTCCTTTGTAAGCCATACACATGGGCTTGTGGTGCAACAAAATATAACACATCATCAAATGGGAGCTAAGAATACCACATGTGGTTACAAGGCTTGTTAGACCATGTCCTGTTTTGATATGCATGTGATTTTTGGATATGACAGCTGCTGTTATCATCAAATAAACAATTTAAAAAGCCTTTGACTTAAATGATATAAAGTGATTCCTCATTAAAATCATAAAGCCCATATTATTGTACCATTTAAAAGATGAAGAAGTTGATAACCAGAATAGCTAGCTGATTCATCCACATACACAGCTGGTGGAGTAGAAATCAGAACCCCCACTTTGGAAAGTAACCCAGCATTATCCTATAAAGTTGAACATAAGTAGACCCTGTGAGTGAGTAATTATAACCTAGAGAAACTCTCATAAGTTTCCATCAAGAATGATTGCAGTAGCATTTCTTTAAAATAACAAAAGCGGGGGGATAACCCAAATGCCCATGAGTAAGAGAGTGGATAAACTGTGTATCTCCACCCACAGACTATTACATAGCCATGAAAAATGAATCACAGCTATAAGCAACAACTATGAGCTTTAGAACCACAATGCAGTACATGGAGTGTGCTGCAGACTGGCTTGGAAGGCCAACCTCCACGGGCTGCAGCATATGAGTGGGGGGCGCTGGGGAGTCAGGGAGAGTGAGGTGTTGGCATGTCCTCCCCGCTGCCTTCCCGGGGGGTCTGCAAATGGTTGGAGTCCGTTTCTGCCCAGGGCTTAAGGTGGTGATGGTTCTGCCATTGCCTGCACTGGGATGCCACACTGTCTCTTGCTGGTTTCCCTAGGGTCCGTTCACACCTTTGTCACAAGTCCCTTTGTTAGCCCCTTGCTGAGTAGCCTTCCTTTTCCTGCCAATGCATTCATGGCAGATTTTGAAAAATATATATTTTTTTTGGGGGGGGGTGATTTTTGGCTCTTTTATATATCCCAGAACCAGACCTGAAAAGCTAACTGGAAATTCAGTGTGTCTGGGAAGAGGCTGATCAGGGGCACAGGGGGTGGGCAGGATCCTGTCCCTTTCCCCAGCATATGGGGAAGCCCGTGCATGTCAGGTCTGTCTGTCAGGTCTTTCCTGTGCTCGCCAAGGCGGCTCCAATCTCTGCCCGAGAAGCAGCGGGGCCAGGGGCCAGGGCTCCCGCACCCTCTTGGCTGTCAGCCTGGGCCTTGCTTCCCACGCTCACCTGGGCCTGGAGCACCAGGCCAGGCTGCCTGCAGGTCCCTCTTCTACCAGGATGGGAGCAGCTTAGCCCTGCTCTCTGGGCTTGGAGTGCCCCTCCTGCAGGTCTGCAACCCACCCTCCCACATGCAGCCCCCCTCAGAAGGGCCCGACCTCGCCTCCTCTTCCTGGGGCTCTGCCAGAGCTGCTGGCTCTCTGCCACTCCCCTCCCCTGGCCTGCATTTCCCCTCAAATCCACATCTGCTATCCTTCCTCCTCTATATTTTCTTGTATCTCTTGTCAAATGTGCAAACAGTCTCTTGGCCCATGGGTGTTTACAGTATTTTAAATTCTTTATTGACATTTTGGAGGTGACTCCTGGGAGGTGGAGGTAAATATGCTTGTTCAATCCATCTCCCTTGTTGAGCTGGGGGTCCCTGGTTGACCTTCCTCTGGTCAATACCAGGCACCCACCCAGGTGATCTGCATCTGGTCCACTCTCTGCCCTTCCTTCCTTACCCATGCTCCGTGCTTTCTGTGAGTAAAAAATCGTGAACATTGCTTACTGAACCCCGAGTGCGCACCACACTCTGACGCTCACAATCTCCCGTGAAGCGTAGCTCCTACTACGCCCACCGAGAGGGAAGGAGGTGGCTTAGTCCTAAGTCGCAAGGTCGGCATTGGAACCCAGGTCTAGTGACTCTAAGCTCAGACCACCGTCCGACGTGGCAGCATCCCCCCTACCTCTACCAAAAGTAAGAGAACCAGCCCCGCCCCCAGGCAAACCCCAGATGCACAAAAGCAGTTTTTGCCAAGATGATGGATGAGAAATAGAAATTTGCCATGGTAACATCCTGTCGTCTGCTTGCCAGTGAGCCCGGGGACCTTCCCACCTGCTCGCTGGTCATCTGCAGGGATCTGCCTCAAACACAACCTGTTTGTTCTGCATTGTTTTTTTGTTTTTCTGTCAATTGGTGGGGGGTTCCCTGTATATTCTGGGCGTCTGTGTGTTCCCTGGCTTCTCATCATGACCCAGGGTGGGCTGTGGGCACTTTCCCTCTGCCCCTGTCCCAGCTGGGAAGTGTCCCCCCTGGGAATCACCTGGGGTCCACAGCCTGTTCTCCTGGTGGGTGTGGCTCCAGGCCCCACAGGGCTGCAAGCCCAGGACACACGGCCTCTTGCCGTCCCAGGACCTGGCCAGGCCCCCTGGTTTGGGCTGCTCACAGCCCAGAGTTCCACTCTGCTCCTGGTGCAGAGATTTTTCAGTTGGATTTTTAAAAATCCAAGGTTTTAATTTTTCAACTTGAAATATTTTTATTTGATAATTAATATCACACTATTAAATATATGAACACATAATACTAGCATAATATTATAAACTAATACAGATTTAAAAGAAATTTTCCAAAATAAAATTTTGAAACAATTAAAAATTTATTAAATACTTAAAAAATACATCTATTATTTTTATGTGATTGGAGCAGAGATGGGAGATTTTTCACCTTTCTGGCTAAAAGCTAAAACTCCCCCTTGGTGAGAAAAGTCTTTTGGGTTCCGATGGTGATGATGATGGCAACAGCCCTGTCACCGTTCTAAGCGCTTTACATGTATTAACTCCCAGAATCCTCAACAACCCTAAAAGTCGGGATCATTATTTCTCTGTTTACAGAGGAGGAAACTGAGGCACTGAGCAGTCGTTGCCCAGAGTGGTATGACCTCAAGGCAGGACTGCACCCCTGCAGCCTGGCTCCAGAGTTCATGCTCTGAACCACGCAACCTTATTGCCTCCTGTCATCAGGGTGTAAGCAGATGAGGGGTGACAAACATGTGGCACAGATGGGATGAGCACCCCAAGAAAACAAGGAGTTATAATTAAACATACACTTGGCCTCTCCCTCAGCGCCCCCGGCCTGGACAGTGGACACTGCCTCTGGCACTCCATCCTGGGTGCCGGGACCAGATTTCTCACAACTCAGCAATATTTTAAAAATACTGCGTGTGAAAGAGCACTCTGCTAGACAACTTCATTATAAAAGAGCATGCTTTTAGGTAGAATTCCATTCAGAACGGGGCATTTCTCTCCTTGCATAATCCATGACTGTTTATTAGAACAACCCCATACAAGAACAGTAACAAAAGCCACATGTCCCTGTTTGAGGTGTCAGGATGTGTTGGCGACCCCGCTTGCCAGGCCCTAAAAACAGGAGGGGGGATAGGAAGCAGAAAGGGCCAAGGGTACTACCTCCAGCAGCCAACATGGCTTACCACATGTCAGCCTGGGGAACAGGACATTCTCAGACGTACCAAGAAGTTGAGCACGTTCCTCGTTTACCAAAAACCAGACTTCTAGAATCTGAAAGGGGGCCACAGACCCAAGGCACTCACTTACCTGATGGGGTCACGGCTGCACATACCAGCAGGCTCAAAGAATGTTCACATAAAACAGAAAAACTGCTTGGTTCGTTCTGTGGATTAAATAGGATTTGGGGCTTAAACCTGTCACGACAACATCTCAGAAGAAAATTACAGGCCAACTTTGTTTAGAACTTGGACCTGAAATTCCACTTAGCAAACAGAACACAGTGCCAGATCAAAAGAATTGCTCCCTCTGACCAAGGAGGGGTCACCCAGGAATTCAGGAGAGTTAGACATAAAGTCAAGCTGAACTAAACACAGAAGCAGAACAGTAAAAACCACGAACTACATCCACAGACGCCAAGAGAATGACCAAAAAATTTAATTTATGGCATATGCCTGATTAAGGATACTGTCCACATACCCCAAAGAACAGACGATGGTGGCCTCTTTGAAATGTTGAAAACTAGAGACCAAAAATATTTTCTGTAGAGAAACACTGTAAATCTAAAAATTAGGAGTGAAAAAGGATGAAGCAGACAGAAAGGAGATTAACATAAAGGATTTAAAAACCAGCTTATATGTGACACTTTTACAAAATTCAAGGAAATCAGTAACGAAATGTAAGAAGTCAACTAGTATAGCAAAGTTGTAAGAAATAAAAGCCACAGAAACTAAATGCAGAGAAAAATATGCAAAATGAAAACCTAATTCACAGTACTGATAAAGAACATTAAACATTCAAGATGAATATGGTGGGAGTCACACGGTGTAGCTGAAGAAAATTCTAGAATGCTAGCTGCAGAGACAATATCTGCTCGTGCCTGGAGACATAAAATAAAAAGAAGGCAGACTCTTGAGACCGACATGCAGATTTAATATTGCCAAGAATTTGGAAATAATATCCTGGAGACTATAAATAAATCTAGTCATAATTTCTAAATGTGGGACTGGAGTCAATAGTAAAAGATAAAGGGCCCTTATCAGACTTCAAAGCATTTGGCCACCAGTATGCATTAAGGCTGTGCAATACCGCACAGAGGCAGCGCCCGTGGGTGCAGGTGGGGCGACCTGGATCCCACATAGACCCAAACCCACCGTTTGCAAGGGATCTCAGGAAGAGGAGGCTTCTCCCAGGGGAAACAATAGCCAAATTAATGGAAAACACACCCAGAATCTAGGAAGGCCCAGACTCTGCTCAGGGACAGACCCAGCAGGCGGAGGCCTGTTGAACCTGTTCAGCGCACTCGGTGGCACCCATCCATGTCAGAGGATCAGGATCCCACCAGGGCCACGGCAGGGCTGACTGCTGACAGGAAGTTTTGGCCAAAGACCACCCTGGCGCCTTGCACCTTCTAAGTCCACCGTTTGGGCTGCAGCCTCGTTCTTTCTCAGCTGCCTTCTGGTGACCCTTGCTCGAGAGACTGGGCAAAGCTTGCTGGCTGCTGGGGAATACAGGGACGGGAGCCTGCTGACCCCGCATCACCGATGCCCTTTTCCCTGGAGACAGGCTTCTGTGCTTTCCAGTGTCCTGCTGCCCCTCCACGTGTCCTCTGCCCACAGCCCCACCACACTCCGGACTGGCAGGGGCACTGCGCCTTGGCCAGGCCAGGTCGGGGAGCCCCCATTCCCTGGCATCTCAGTTCCAGCTTGAGCGCCGTGCCTCGCTGCCCCGAGGTCTCGGCCTCTTCTCTGAGTCAGTGCTTATGAACAAAGTGTGAGACAAGGGACCTGGCGGGAGGATTTTTAAATTTAAAAGCATTATTGAGATATAATTCACATTCCATAAATTCACCCTTGGAAAGTGTACAAACCAGTGGTTTTTAGCATATTCAGTGTTCGCAGCTATCACCTCTGTCGAATTTCAGAGCACTTCCATTACTCCGAGAGGAAAGCCCACTCCCATCAGCGGCCACTCCCTTCTCTCCTTCCTCCCAGTCCCTGCGACCACGCATCTAATTTATCTGCCTATTGTGAGCTTTTCACACAAATGGAGTCACAGACTAGGCGGCCTTGGTGACCGGCTCCTTCCCCCAGCACAGTGTTTTCAGTCCGTCACGCCGCAGCGTGTGGCAGCACCCTGTTTCTTTTCAAATGTCCCATTGCAGGCACACCCACACTGCGTTTACCCAGCCATCAGCTGATGGGCATGTGGGTTATTTCTGCCTTTTGGCTACTGTGAACGCTGCTGCTATGAGCATTCCTGTGCACGTTTTCATGTGGGAGTGTGTTTTCATCTCTTGAGGATGGTAAGGTTTTTAGAGGTAAAAGGGCTGTAAGTTTAAAATCAGAACCTGCCTCCTGAGGTAGCTGATCTCAGGCAGGTCACTTAACCTCCTCTGCCTTTGCTTCCTCAAGTGGCACACTGGGATAATGAGGCCTGTTCTGGACACCCCAAAGGATTATTCTGGGATGGGGTAACAGATGTGAAAGTGTTCTTGAAATTTTAAAATGTGCCTTGTAAAGAGAAGGTAATATTTTATCCATGAGACTACGTAGAATTTTTTTTTTAAGTGCTTGATTGGTTTCAGACTTGGGCGTATGACCTAGAAATGCTACAGATTTTGAAGTCAGGAGGACTGGATGGAGGAGGCTGAGTGTGACAGCTGACAAAGACCAGACTGTCCTCTCTGTGGCTTGGCAGTTTTCCTGTAAGCGGGCGGGCGTGGGGCGGGTGGGCAGGGAAAGGCTTGAATATTCAGACATACCATCTACTTGGATAGAAAATAGAAATCTTGCAAAACAGGAATTCTCCCTCTAGATATTTTACACAGGGTAACTTCAAACTCTTGCATTCCTAACTAGCAGTTCATCCTCTTTCCGGGATACTCCCTTGGCCTCCTTGCTCCACGAGTGGCATGGCCGCCCCCTGAGGGCACAGCTTCCCCTGCAGTCCTCTCAGGAGAGGCTCCCTTTCTGCCAGACTCCTCCGGCCACTGGTGCGGAGCAGGGCCAGGGTCCTTACCGCTCATCACCGCTTCCAGACCGTTCCTCCTGCCTCCCCTTGTCATCAAACGGCATCACCACCGTCCCTCCCTGCTGCCATGTCTGCCATCTGCAATCATCTTCCAGGTCCCCTCAGGACATCTACTCACTGAGTAACGTCTACTGACAGATGATACACTGCCTTCTCACTTCCTATGATAAATGACCTCAGTTCCTCTCCCTGAAGCGAAGAACTCAACCTGCCCACTGGGGCCTGTGTCCTCACTGGCAAGCACATCACTCCACCTCTCTGTCCTCCCATATCATCCTGTTTCCTTTACCACTAGGCCCTTCCCTTTAGCAAACAAACATGCTATTGTTGCCCACTAAAAAAAAAAAAATCTATCTCCAGACTCCATTTCCCCAGCCACCAGAGACAGCAAAACTTTAAAACATTAGTCATGCTCACTGTCTACAAGTTTTCCTAGCCTCTCCTACGCTCACTCTAGTCAATCTTCCTGTTCCATCACTCCCACAAAGGCCAAGGTCCCACTGGACTCCACATTGCTAAACTGATGGGCCATTCTCAGTTCTCTCCTACCTAGTCTGGGCAGCCTTGGGCAGAGGCGGCCACTCTGTCCTCTCAGAAACATTATGATGTTTCTAACCCGGCTTCCAGGCCACTACAATCACTGTTCCTCACTGATCACACCTTGATCCCTTTGCTGGTTTCTCCTTCCTCGTGTCTTACCACTGCAGAATCCAAGGCTTAGTCCTTGGGCCCTTTCTCTCTTTGTCTACACTCCTTCCATGTCTCATAAAGACCCTTTACACCAACAGCGATCAAGTTTATACCTCATACATAGTCCTCTCTCCTGAACTCAAGACTTGAATATTCAACTGCTTACCCGATCTCCACTTGATGTCCAATAGGCGTTTTAAACACAACACATGCAAAACTGAACCCCTGCAAATCTGAATTCCTCCCACCTGCAAAATCCCAGCAAGCCCTCAACCTCTTTGCTTTTATTTTCTCACCTAGAAAATAGGGTTAATAATAGTATGAAGGCCGGCTGGAGCTCCAGTGCCTGTATTGACACCATCTACCTGCCGTATATGAACTACTTAGATTCTTGGTGCCTAAAATGGAAATAATAATGTTAACAGCTCCTACATTACAGGGGTGTTGTGAAGATTAAAAGTTATTATTATAAGCACTTAGTGCCCACAGAGTCAGTACCATAATACATATTTGAAATGATCATTATGAGGACCAAATGAAGTAACCTCTGTGCAGGTGCTGTGTAAACAGCACAGCGCTAGGTAAAGACTCTTCAGTACCACTATCACCTGACTGCTGTTCCTTGGTGCAGAGCAAACTGGCACAATGAACCTTCACAAAATCTTTCTTGAGTTAATACAGGACCTAGGTGTTTTCACAAAGCAATCCATATAATACTGTTAAAGATTAACAAAAAAGCAGGCAATGTACTGAAGGTACTACGTCCTCAAAAATACATCCACAAGGGCTTAGCAGACATGGGAAATGGGCCTGGAGGAGCGCATCTTCACGGGGGAGGAAGGGTACCTAAGTGTATGAGATTCCTGGTCCACAAGAAGCTGATACGCTGTCCTCAGGTGTATGTTTTTTGGCTAAAATGTAAAAAGGGAGAGGGGCGCGTGTAAAAAGAAAAAAATAAAAGCAGAACAAGGCATTTTGGCTTGGAGACGCCCACGCTATGGCTGTGGCCTGCCAGCCCACCACTTACGCGTTCGACATGTCTGGCTACTTTCCCTCGCCCGCCGGGGAGCTCTACCGCTGCTTTCCCGGACAGCCGCAGCAGCGGTGCGGACAGCACGGGGCGCCCAGGGGGAGGTCCTTCTGGAGGGAGGGGGGCGGCGATCTGCGTATCCTCTCGCTTGGCCAGAGAAAGGCCCCAGCCGGGGGGCGCGCAGGCTCGGGGCAAGGGATTCCAACGTTCTCGCCCGACCCGGGGCTCCGAAACCTTGCTGTGGCCCCTCGGCGAGACGCGGGGCGGAACCTAGCAACGGACACGCGACGCCTGCGCACTGCCGGTCCGCTCCCGGGAAGGTCCGCTCCCAGCCCCTCTGCGCGCCGCGCGCCTGCGCGGCCGTCGTCCGTTTCCGTGGCAACCGCGCGGGACGCTGGGGCGTGCACGCGACTCCCTGCGGGTGAACGAGCTGGTGGGAGCAGCCGCTGCGAGGGAAGCGCCGTGAGGAGCGGACCCCACGCCGCAGACTGCACCCTGTGGACTCCGGCCCGTGGACACGCCTGGCCAGCGCTCTCCGGGCCGCCGCTTTCCTGTCTGCCCCATGTCCATCTACCTGCAGATATGTGGCCTTGGACTAGATCCGTAATGATCGTAGCCTCGGTCTTCCCATCTGTAAACGGGACAACAGCCATTCGTTTAGTCAAAACTTTACTGGGCATCTACTCTGGGCCAGGCACAAACTTAGGTTCTGGGGATACAGGACAGATGCAGACGCCGCTCTTCTGAGGCTTAATGAAAAAGAAATAAGGCGCTAATGCGATGTAAGTGTAAACTGCTATGTGGACATTCGTTATTAGGTCGCTCTGACTTCTTTTATTGTCCTTCTTCACTTTTACTAACTGTTGAGATTTATTTGCAAATTTTATAATCTGCAGTCCTCCAGGAATATACTCAGAACTAATAGTCAAAGAACATGGAGAAGATATCCACGTAAAAATGCCAGAATAAATCTATTACAGAACCTCTCCCACACACAAAAAGGTTAGAAACAAAAAAATTAAGTACAACTTCATGTCATAAAGTTCAAAAACTTCCCAGTGAAATAGAAGCCTGCAGAGGAGGCTGGCATCTAATCTCATCCCCACTCCCCAGAAATCCCTACTAGGGAAAGAAATCAAGTAGAGAAAATACTAAGAATTCCCACTAACACTTTCTGGGACAGAGAAGACACGAACCTGAGAAGGAAGGCAAAAGGGTGAGTAAGCAAGCCCACCGGGGGAATCTTAGGGAGATAACACTCTCGTGGGTGCAACCAGTTTACCACCCACAAAACCTGACCAGAGCTGGGAAAGTCACTAGGACCTTCCATTTTCTAGGACTTTGTAGTGAATTGAGGCAAGATGCTAAGTGGAAGGGCATTTTGTTACAGGAATAGGATATACTCCTAACAAGGGTGGGGGATAGTGGTAAGAGTTTATCAACATCTCAGAAGAGAAGACAGAGCCCAGACCTTGCATAGATTCACGAGATCAGCTCTTATCCTCCCTGTATGTACAGGCTGTAGAAATGTAGATAAAAATGCCATCTTCCAGCTCTCAGGCTCATTCAGCAAAGTGAGAAACCATCGAGGAGATTTTGTTCACATTATATTTGAGCAAATAGAGGAATTGCAAAGAGCAGTCCATATTAAATATGAATAAGGTAGAAAGCAGCAGCATATCCACTATCCAAGTGCCATGCTTCAGTAAAAGGGGAAGAGAGGATTATAGCGTGGGTGAGGCAGGTGAAGAACTCACTCTGGAAGAAATGTAGACAAATGGAAAATTCTTTACATGTATTCTATGTTCTGGAATAAGTTAATACGAACTTTTATAGAATAAGCTGAGAGAATATAAATTAATGAGAAGGGACAAAAATTATATAGCTAAGAAAACCAAATGAAATTCAGAAATAGTCCAATATAGAAACCATATTAGAAAAACCAAGAAATAGACTGGGCACAATTCATCTCAATTACTGCCTTAAGAGGAAAAGCTTGAATCAATTACAGTGAATGTAGGGGAAAAAGACTGAGACATTTAAGCATTTAGAAAAGGGTTAGTTGATACTCCTGAAAAAGAGAACTCTAATATTAATTTTTTTAAAGATAAAAAAATGTTTCTGAAATAAAAGCTAAATCTGCAGATCAAAAGTTCTCACTCTGTTCCAGAAAAAACTGATATAGAACAAACACCACCAAAGATATCTTGGTATGTTATTGAGCTTCAGAGAGAAGTGGTAGGGGAGAATCTGGCTGGCCTCAGATTTCTCTACCACACCGCTCAATGTCAGATGAAAAAGTAGCAGTATTTACAAAGTTCCTGGGGAAAAAATGTGAACTGAGATATATCTACTCACTGAAGTTAATATTCCCAAATATGAAAGAATTGGCATGTTTTCAAATTCAAGTAATAGAAAACTCAATGACCAATGGCTTAAACAATAAGAGGGTTTATAATCTCCCTTAGCAATACGAATAGAGGCGAGACAATTTTGCACTGATTATTTCAGTGGCTCAGTTGACATCATCAATCTTTAATGGTCTTTCCATCTTTTGGAGCTGTTATCCTTAGGATAACATGTCATGTTGGATGACTTCCTTCATGGACATAAAATGTCTGCAGCAGCCCTAGACATTACATCTTCGCTCTGAGATATCTTGAGAGAGACCACCTGGCAGATGTGACCACCACCATTATATCAGAGAAATCAGGATTTACCTGCATTTAAGAGAGAGAGGTAGAGAAGAGAACTAAATCAGAACTCTACCTGAAAGCGGGACTCTACATGGAAGCAGGCAGTGCGGGCTGCTGGGCAGGTAAAATTCAATGTGAGCCACAGACTATGAGCTCTTCTAGAAAATAAATTACTTGATAAAGAAATCCAGCAATCAAATGATACAGGTCATGTTAAAAGGGCAAGCCAGTACTCAGGGTGAGAAGGCAGGGGAGGACGTTGTCCCAGATTCTGCATAGCAGGAGAACTAATGCAGCTGTCTTCCGATTACATCCTCTGAGCTTTGCAGTCGCTACACTTTCATTGACTACTTATGCTATGCCAGGGACTGTTCAGGACCTGACATACATTCATTCATTAAATCTTCCATTATTATGTGGTGGGTAATATTTTCATCCCCACTTTACACATGCAAAACACAGGGAAACATCTAGAGAGGTAAAGCAACTAGATGTCTAAGACCATCCTCCAGCTGATGATGGAGCTGGTCTTCAAACCATCTGATAATCTCACTTCAAAGACTAAATCCCTATCATCTTTTTATTGCTAGCAACACCTGTTTTAGTCAATATTTGTTAAAAAACTGGTTTTTTTTTGCAAGAAAAATGTTCCTAAAAAGAGTGGTTCTCTAACCTCTTATCCTTTAAGAAAATATTATTGCTACCTAATTATGTAGATACAGTGGAGCGATTTCTTTGTCCTCAGTATTTTCTAATTTATGCAGCTTCAAAAATTAGACTGCCGGGTTTCTGAGAAAATTCATCTTCTCAAGCATCTGGATACCTGTGAAGTCATTTGGGCAAATACTCGTTGACGCTCATTCTGTGCGAAGTGCAACAATCACCACTGTGCCCCAGGAAGAGATAGTGCTGGTAGGAAGGAATTCTGCCTCCCAGGGAAGAGGAGAGAATCACGCAGGAGGACTCAGGCTCTGCCAGCCCAGCTGCATTTCCCGGACCAGGGACAGGCCTGGAAAAGCCTTCAGACGTGGTCCAGTCTACCAACCACATCAGCTGCCTGAAGCCCCAGGACATTCCTTTCCTGAGCACCCCTTCTCCACCAACACCCAGTGAAAGGGGCGCCTGGCCCCTCTAGAAAGTCCATTCTGGTTTTGGACAACTCTCACTATTATTCTTCGCTTTTACAGCAAGCTTCCAAGGCAAAATAGAACAAACCTCTTATACAGGAGCAACCTTTAAATGCCCAAGACCACGCGCCCCCCTAAAGTCTCACTGATTACAGGGCAAGCGCCCTTAGGTTCTTCACCAAAATGGGATTTCAAATTACCTTGTAATCACTCTGTCTGTAGCACTGTTCTCCGTCGGTGTCCTTCAGACATAAAGCAGTGAAACAAAACCTAGATGGGGGCTGGTAGGCACTCCATCAAGTAGCCCCAAGGGCCCTACCTTGGGTCTCACACCTTCCATCTGCTCTTGAGTGGCCACATCACACGGTCGATTCACATGGTGGTCACAGTCGGTCAAACCTCTAACTCTTCCTACAGGCTCTCCTGCTGAGCCGCCTCTGCCACCCCGTGTTCACCGTCTCATCCACTTGCATGGCACCCCTCCAATCTGCCCCCGGCTGTGAAAGAAATGTTCTCTGCAAGAAAGCCAGGGAGCCTGGCAGCACAGCGTGAGTCAAGGTGCCGTCACGTGACAAGTAAAAACCTGCCCAGCCTCCCTGTCATCTGGCTCACATTCACCTTGTCCTCACCAATCCCATGAGGCCTGTGCCAAGGGCATCGCCGATGGACGGCTCTATTATACCCATGGCACTGTCCTTGCCTACGAGGCTAGTAACTATAGGAATTTAATAAGGCACGTCTCATATGCCTTGTTTTCCAAGAACCCAAGATGATAACACTTGTTATCTCTGCTTCCTTTCCTAAGAACTCACAAATCATTTTAATGATCTGTTCTGGGATCCGCATGAGGTTCACTAGGCCAGAACCTGACCTTATTTGCTTTTATGAGTCAACAGTTACTCAGAAACTCTTCACCAAGTTCTGCTGTAATTTTTTTCCAGGCACCATAATTCAGCCAGACCCAGGGATTGGCACCTCACTTACCCCAAAGCAGCTCTGCCTAGACCTCCATCTGCTGCTCAAGCTGCAAGAACAAGCAGGGCCTTATCTTACCACAAGGTGGTGAGCAAGCTGCTGGCCAACTGCTGAAGGCTTCCCAGGGCCGCCACCTCAGGGCCCCTCCTCCACTCACTAAGCCCCTCCCATTCTTCCCAGGAGCAGCAAGACTAGGGCACAACCAGATAGGAGCAGCTTCTTCCTGAAGGCCAAGCTGTGCACACTGGACGCAGTTGGCCCTAGCACCTGCCCAGGGAGGGCTGGAGCGCCCACCCGGTGGCGCTGGGGGATTTCGCTCCCGGAAGCCCCGGGGTATTCTGCTCCACCCTCCCTGCCATCTCTCTGGCCTGCTGAATCCCACCCCAGAGGCTACCCTGCCTCGGCAGTATGGGGCTATTTCTCTTCTGGTATCAACATACTAAGTTCATTGTGTTTAGTAAAAATACCTGTGCTTTGCTAGATGTCTGAGGTCCAAATCATTATTCCAACTCACCTTTCCAGTGGCTTCCTCTAAACTGATCAATATTTTTCCCACAGTTGGTATTTCTAATAATTGATGTTTCATTTCATTTAAATGTCTTTGACTCAGCCTCATGACCTGACTGCCAGGTCTCTGGGAAAATTCATCTTCCCAGTCTTCTTGATAGACATGAAGTCAATTGGGCAAGTATTTATCAATGGCCATTCCACACAAAGCCCAGCAGTCAACACTGTGCCATAGAGAAGGACAGCTCTGAGATGAGTGCTGCCTTCAAAGAGTAGAGGAGAGGGCGAAAGGTCAGAGATGGCTGAACGCACAGTGCCGAGTCCCCTGGGCGCTTAGAAGGGACAGGGGTCCCGCTGCTCCCTGGAAGTGTAGCAGGTATTGTGCGGCAGGTGGGGGCTGAGCTGGCCATGTAAAGGGTGAGGGGGCTTTGCCCTGAAGAGACAGAGGGAGAACATTCCAGGCAGAGGAAAGCACACGGCCAAAGGCATGAAAGCGGAAGTGTGGGGATGTGTTCATTTGAGAGTGGATGTTTCTATTTGATCTGGATACAGGTGTGGCGGCACAGACGGGCCAGATGGTATCTGAGCTCCATGGCAGGCAGAGAAGTTTGGACTGAGCTGTGTGGCTACTCTGGGGCCCCCGAGGCTTATGCCAACCTGACCATGAGGCAGGGAGACTGTAAGGAACCAGGAGGACAGATTAGTGGGTGAACTAAATGTGCTGCTTAAAGACAGTGGAGAAACATTCAGCCGTACAGAAGAATGAAGCTCTGCTACACGCTACAGCTTGGGCTGATCCCGAACGCGTTATGCTGAAAGAGGCCGGTCCCCAAAGGACAAGCATTGCATGGTTTCACTTAATATGAAATACGGAGACTAGGCAAATTTATTGGAGACAGAAAGTAGAGTTGAAGTTCTCAGAGTCTGGGAGCAGGAGGGAATGGGTGTTACTGCCTTCTGGGCACAGAGTTTTATTTGGGGTGATGAGAAATTTTGGAAATAGTGCTGATGTTGCCCAACACTGCAAATCTAGTTAACCCAAATTGTGCACTTAAAATGGGGAGTTTTATGTCACATGTATATTAATCAGGACCTGGACTTTTGTGTAAGAGACTGGGAATGGAGCAGATGTAAAATACTGAGCAAGTGTAATTCGTAGGATGTGTGATGTGGAAAATCAGAGCAGGTGCCCTGCCGGGCGAGCGGGGAGAGGCTGCGGTGCTTCCGGCAGGCGCGCGTGTGCGGGAGGAGACCAGGGGCCGAGCGGGAGGCGGGGAGGCGGCGGCCACGGGACCACTGCTCCGTGAAGATGCGGGAGGAAGGGGAGACAGGATGTGGCTCAGAAAGCATGGCTGGGACCTGGAAGGTGTTGCAAGTTAGGGAGCCAGGAGCCCCTTTTTCAGATAAATGGAAAGAAGGAACTGCAAGGTGTACTGCTCAGCCAGATGCGCTTGATTTCTTCCCCATGGTCTGGAAGCAACTCTTCTCCCGTGACATGGTGTGCATTGGCATCGCTTTACACTCACCATCCTCCTCTCCTTCCCCCAAACCACAGCACCCTCCCTCTGTCCTCACACCACACAGGACCCTTCCTGAGACTCGGGGAGTTGGAATTCGGCCTCACCAGGCCGGTAGAGTCAGCAGCAGAGCTTGGTTTAGTGAGTCTTGGGCGGTTTTCTGTAGCATCCAGAGGCATGCAGAGAAGACAGCATGCCATCTTCTTGCTGGCCAGCACACGCCCGTCCCTCTCAGCAGGGAGCCACCCAGCATCCCCTGGGGTCTCTTCCTGCCTTTGCCCAGTGACAGATTTCCTGAAACTGCCCAGGCGTGGGGATCACACTTATCAGCCTGCAAGGCGCGGAGCATTGCGTATTCTGCATTAATGCTTTAATTACTCTGTGACACGCAAAACTAGGTTACAGTGTAAGCAAGCAAATTAGAAGCCCAGAGTTCATCTGAAAATACAACCTGGATACTTTTTTACAATGGACGGAATATGTCCGCCCCCAGTTCTGCTATTTCTAACAGCATGACTTGTATCAAGTTGGGTAACATTTCTGAACCTAAGTCCCTCCCCGCACGATGAGAGCACCTCCATATCACTCCAAGTGTGCCCTGTCCGGTGGCTCCTTGGAAGTTTGCAAGCTACTAGAGCAAGGGATAGCCTGACCCTGTGTGTTTGGTATCTGGGAGATTTGATTCATGAAACGTTTTTCTGGAAGCTCAGTGCCTTTGCTGGCAATTCCTCAGACTGCGCTGAGTGCACGGAAAAGAATCGAGGCTTTCCAAGGTGAGTTTAGCCAGAACCAAGGCTGCTGCGAGGCCATCCACCAGCCTGAGCACCGGGGTGCGTGAAGGGCCTGCCGTAGGGGACTCGGATTCAGTTCCTCCCCTCCTCAGGCCGGCAGTACTGAGGCGGTGGAAGCACGGTACATGTTCACACAAAGGTGCAAAGCTCAAGTGGGATTTGAAGGCCTTCTCTTCCAAATGTAGATGTAAGGAACATTTTCTACGCTGGTTAAGTATAAGATGCCATTCCACATAAGAGGTGTATTTTAAAATGTCAGATATTAAACTCTCTGCTATAACATGCCACCTTTTCTGTCTGATGCTATCTCCATACAAAAGCAAATTGATGAAATGCTAAGCTCTTTGCATTTGCATACATAACTGGAAATGAGTAAAGCATGCATTTCATTAATTCATAATTATTATTAAACGCACAGGGACCTTAGGTGTTCACAGTCTTGACTCTTCTAGACCAGCGCCCAATGTTCATGACATACTGGCAATCCCCTTACCTCAAAGGATTATTATAAGGATTAAATGAGTAATGTACATAAAGCACAGATTAGAACCCACATGCTGTTGTATGGCAGCTAGTCCCTTAGGCCAGGGTTGCCAGGTGCCTATTCCAAATCCAATTTAGCAGTGCTCCTGATTTGGGGGATCACAATAATCTTGGGGCATACCCCAGATATCAAAGATCTGCTCCATACTCAGTGTAGTCCAGTTGAATGCTATAGCATAGATGTCAGCTTAAGGGCAATGGTATTTATAAACTCGGCTCCAGCAGCTGAAATCTACATTCCCAAAGAGCAATAAGTTTGGTTGTGAATCTTGGCTTCTGTTTAGTCTGTTACAATAACAAGTCAAAGGATATTTTGGACTGGAAAGAGTTTTGTTTGATAGATTTTGTCAAGAATATGCTAGCAAACTGATTTAAAGGGGATATGAGCAATCTGAATATTACATTCTAGATGGGATTCCAAAGATAACAGATCATACAAACAGCAGAGCTATTTTACGTCAAATAAACATCACTTCCCCTGGGAAGTGAGTGTGTGAGTGTGCGTGTGTTTCTTATAAGCTGCCTTATTATCTATAAATAAAACTGCCCAGTGTGAGAAAAAAATAAAAAGGAACTAGCCAGAGGCAGGATGTCTTTTTTTTCATTATTATTATCCTGTTTTTTCACAAACATTGAGGCTGCTTTTGTAATCCAGGTGCAAAGGAGGTCACTTCTCATTGTTTTAACACCTGCTGTCTTTTAAAATGAACACAGTTTCCACAAGCTGTTGATCAATTCAGTCTTAGGCCTGCCTCAAAAATGACTGTCTCTTATATTTTGATAATATTTCTGAACAAGTAATACATGTCTGTCCAATTTCTGTTTTGTTTTGTTTCCATTTGACTCTTATGCCATTTCCCTCCTCTTTTGCTATTTTCACAAAGCTTATAACAAAACAAAACCCAGGGTAGAAAGCGGGTTACAAATAACAGCTGCATTGTTCATAAAACAAAGTGATACATTAATGAGAATTATTTAGAGACCTGAATTGCCAATGGTCCTGACTGTATCAGTAAGATGCTGTTTAATAGCAGAGAAAGTATGTGCTTCAGCTCTTCATTTATCATAGTCTGCTGCCAGACTTCATAGAAATACAATCTTGGTTTTACAAAACTGGGGAGAAGGCCAGTAAGATTCTGCTATGCACTTGTCTTGCTTTATGGGTCTGCCAGTTGTCAGTCTGCTGGTCTTTCTCTGTTATCCTTTCTCCCTGGAAGCACAGGACTTCCCAAGGAGCACTGGGGTTGCCCTGTGCCAGGGCCAGGGTACCAGAGGCCTCCCAGCCACTGGACGGCATCATCTGGCACCCTTCCCGAGGCATCCTACTGGTGCAGAGAGCCGGGACAGCCTGTGGGTGCTGTGGAGGGCTTAGACAGACAGCACCGCCACCTGGGGCATGTGCCTGCCTAGTGTATCCCAGGGGGCTGTTAACTTAGGCTTCTTATGCTAAGAAGATGGCTTGAGACATTTTGGTTTTCCTAACACATGAAATTCAGATAAACATAATAATAGCTACAACTTTAAAGCACTTTTTATTAAAGTATAATAAGTGCAGAGAAGTGTGCAACTCAAGCACACCACTGAGTGAGTTGTCTCGGTTTGCACATACTCATGTGATACGTACGGAGATCGAGACATAGGGGAGCAGCAAACTCCCAGAGGATCCCCTGTGCCCTCGGGTTCTCCTCCTCCAGCCCCGCCCCCGGGGGGCCCGGCTTTGTCGTCTCTCATCAAGGAAGACTTTATATGTGACCTTTATATGAATGTGTATTCTTCCAGATACCAGATACCGGAAGGCCAGGGGATATAACCAGGTAACCAAAAGCTAACCAGACCCGCTGATGAGTGTGTGGTGCATCCATGCCACGGCACGTGGTGCAGGGCATCACCGCTGTGTGGTGTGTGCCTCTGGACAGACCGCAGTTGATGCACTCATCCTACTGGTGGACGGGTGGGCTGCCCCAGGCTGAGGTTGCCATGAACAGGCTGCTCGCGTCACCCTTGTACGTGTCCTGTGCGCACCTGCCTACCCCTGGCCGCAACACGGGGTATGTGAATGATCAACACCAGCAGATATTGCCAAAACGTTTCCCATCGTGGCTGGACCAAGATTTTCTTCACTGCCACCAGCAAGAGTTCTGGTTACTCCATGTGCTTTCCAACACCTGCTGCCTTCCGTCTTTTATTTTTATTTTTGAAATTGTGGTAATATCATATCACTGTGATTTTAATTTGCATTTCCCTGTGAATAGTGGTATGGAGGATCTTTCCATATACCTCTGGCGATTTGGATAGCCTTTTTTTTTTTTTTTTAGGAAGCACCTATGGAAATCTTTGATCTAATTTATTGAATTTCCTGCCTTTTCCTTATGAATCTTTAGAAGATGTTTATGCATTCTGACACAGTCTATGTTGAATATATTTACTGAGAATGCCTCCTTCCACCCTGTGACTTCTGATGAACACCATCTCCTAATTTTAATGAAGTCTAATATGTCCCTATTTCTTTGTTGCTCTAAATCGATCCCCGCATTTTCCCTGCTGGTGGTCAGACATTGAATGTCTTCAGACTCTGAAAGAGGCACTAATTTCCTGACCAAAGTCCTGACCCCATTCCCGTGCCCTGGTCAGTCTTTCACAGTCATTTGCCAGATCACATCCTTTAAGTTCATCTTTGGAATATGCAGACTCGGCTGAGGATAAAATTCCGTTTCCCACAGAACCAGAAGTCAGTGGGATTAGATTACCTTTATTTCTGCTTGTTGCAAGGCCTGGATGAATTAGAAAAGGAGCTAAGGTAGAGTTACCTTCCCCTCCTCTATTTTTTTTGTGATTTGGAGGCTGTATTACTATTAAACAATACAGTGGGCGCAGGATTCAGGCAAATGAAGAAAATAAATGGTCAGATGTAAAGTAAAGGCAAGAAAAAATAAAGGATAAATGTATAAAAATCATAGATGATGTCTCTGTATTAATTTTCTGTTGTCGTGTAACTGACTTTCACAAATTCTGTGGCTTTGAACAGCACCCATGGTATCTCGGTTTCTGTTGGTCAGAAATCCCGGCATGGCCCAGCCGGTTCTCCACTCAGGGTCTCGTGAGGCTGAAATCGAGTGCTGGCTGGGTTCCTTTCAGGGGCTTTGGCTCCTCCTGCAAACTCATTAGGTTGTTGATAGAATTCAGGTCCCTGCTGTGTGGGACTGAGCCCCCAGAACTCAGCCCTTGGGGGTCCAGCCCTGTAGCCCCCTCACCTCGCAGGGCAGCTCACTTCTCCAAAGCCAGCCGGAGAACCTCTCTCTGCTGGGCCGCCAAGCACTGAGTCTTACAGACTGCGTTCTGACCGAGGGAGCCGCCGACCCACCCCAGGCAGGGACCTGCATTCAGGGGAGGAATCACACAGGCCTATCTGCCAGGGGGTGGGCATCTCTGGGCCTTCTTAAAATCAGGTGGTTCATGAAAACCCTTTTGCTTATAAAGAAAATAAGTGATAGACTTTATTTGGGAGCTGGGTCTCTTAATCCCTGGCCTCTCTGTAATGGAGACACCGAACCAAATCTGTGTCCTACTTGGGTTTTTCACAAGAGTGACTGACCAGTGTTGTGCATGTGAAAAGCTTCTGCAAAGTGGACACTGGCCTTCGAGTGGAAGAGAATAGAGTGCGTGCATGCAGTGAAATAGTCTACAGCAACTGCCTTCCTTCTCCCATCCAGAAGCGAGCCCGTCACGCTTCAACTCCCTCTGCAGCTTTGCTGCTTTTAGGAAGAAAAGTTCATACATTCCACCTTATCGTATAATTTCTTCCATACTTTACAGCTATTGTCCGCCAATCTTTCCACCACGAAGTTGGCACCTTAATCATTTTTGCATTCACTTTAGTGTCCTCAAAAGCTAAAGTGAAGATAATCCACCATAAACTCAACCTATTGCAAGGCTGGGGACAGCCATCAGCCTGCGTGGGGGGCGACCTTTGTCCTGGAAGGTCCTGGTAAGCAGATTTCACCAGATCCCTTTATCCAGTGCTTATCGAGGGCCTGCAGTCAACCAGGAAAAACGTCCCCAAAGTGGGGCTGCTCTCCAGGGCTCCTGCCTTCTCAGAGATGCTTCTGTGTTCAAAAACAAAGCAATTTACTCAGAGTAGCAGTATATGAGGTTTTCATTATGGTACAAAATACCATTTTGAACTAAGTTTGTCTTACTTTAAGGGAAAAAAAAGCTACAGAACACAGACATGCTTTTAACACTTACAGTAGTACACAGTGACCTTTTGGGTGACCTGCATTAGCCTTTAGCTGCCGACCTCACCGGTGGGGGTAAATCTACTTTGCAGGGAAATCTAGCTGTGCAGAGGTCTTTGGACAGAATCAAGTGGTGTGGGGTATAGATACCATCAGCGTAACCAGGGCTGCTTAAATTGGCTTGCTGAGAGTTGGCAAGAAGGCTTATTGCTCATGGCATAAAATAAATACTAGTGATGGAGCAACATAAATCTTCTGGATGAAGGAATTATTAGTGGCACATTGACCTGGTATGAACTTGTAACAAGTTAAGAGGCATTATTGATAGCTTTTCTCATTCTCCAGGCTCAGAGAGGGTTACCTTTTCCTTAAATGTAAACACACAAGCCACGCTTTCAATAACAACCGTCAACCATGTCTCAGCTTAGACTAAAAATTTCTGCTCAGTTAGGTTTTTTGATGCAGTGCTTAAGACTAAAACTTATATCACAAATTCTTCTGATGTTGAGCACTTGGAATCTCAAGCTGTTTATCAGACTAGGGCTCTTTGTTATCTCCTCAGTGAAAGGTGAACCAAAGCATGCATCAAAACTACCACATTTTCTTCTCCGTGTTGAAACCTTCTTCTTGAGAACAGGATTTTAATTCTGCTTTACCAAGCCCAGACCTGTTACTAAGCTCCACACGGCCGACCAGAGTCATACATGGGCTCTTGTAGTTTTGCAGCTCAGAACAGCTGCCGCTCCAGCCTTCCTCTTCCTTCACTCACCCCCTTCTTACGTGACCAGATGAATCCCACATTTGCCACAAACCTCTCCTGCCAGCCCAGACAAGGCAATTGTTCCCTCATCTAAACTCCTGCAGGGCTGTTTTTTTTTTTTTTTTTAGGTTGTAAATGGCAGAGAAAAGCAACTCAAATTGACTGAGTGGAAGGGGGATGTTTATTGGTGTGCAAGCAGGCGGAGCCTGGGCGTCAGTGCTGCCTGCACGGAAAGCCAGCTCTGGTTTTGTTCTCTTACCCCACACACCAGTCTCTCCCTCTCTGTGACCAAGTTCTCAGCCCCTGCCTGGCGGCATGGGGTTGGGCACTTTATCGCTTTTCTCAAGCCATCCACGTTTCTACCAAAATCAAATAATCAAAAGGTGTATAGGGCTAGGAACATTTTCCTTGATCCCTTCTTTCTTTTTTACTTATGTATTTTGTCTGGTATAAGGAACAGATCTTTCCCATGTGTGATTAGAAGGTCCAAGTATTGGAGTATCTTTTCTGTTTTTCTTGACCCTGGGAAGCACACTGATAATTTGTGTTTCTAATGACTGAAAGTACTAATAATTGATGGGCAACTGGTACTTTTTTATTCTAGTTATTTTTTATTCTAGTACTAATTTTGAGAGGCACCGGTCTCTCCCTGAATCGACTCATGGCCATGAGGGCACCTTGCACACTTCTCACTGAATTGTCTGGACCTGCTTCACCTATTCATACACGCACAGTGTTTTTCACAAATATGAGTGTGAGGACCACACAGCCACAAACTGGGGGAAAGCACCAAAAATCTAAAATACACAAATGCAGCCTGTTTCATTTTTCCAGTTTACAAGGAAATCATTCATTTCCCTAAATTTTGGTTAAATACGTTTGTTTGATGGAATGAATTCAAAGCGCTTGCCAAAGTAACATTTTTTCCCATGCAACCACAAAAATAGAAATGATATGGCCACAATCTGAATAAATAAAACCATTATTTTTACTAAAGTGAAAAAAATCTCTTCAATTTTATCCAATAAGCTCAGTTTGAGTGGCAAAGGGCAGACTGGTTGGTGTTCTGTGTGTTCTTTGAGCCCAAAGTCTGAGGGCACATCGGCCCTTCTTGAGATGGGGCCTCCTTCACATGGTGCCTCCGTATTGAATCCCATGCAAATTAACTTACACAATAAGAGGAATTTGTTAGGAAGACCCAAGGACTCATGCAGAACGAAGGTTAGCTAGTCCTTACAGGGGCCAGAGTTAGAAGGACAGCCAGGAGCCCAGACAGGTGCCCTCCCGCCTGCTCGGCCTGCCCGCGGGACCACGTCCCTCTGGAGACCATTCTGCCCTTCCGTCTTCTCTCTGGCCAGGCTTTAGATCTTAACCTCTGGGCCTCTCCCTCCATTGCTTTTCCCAGGCAGTAAATACTACAAGATAAAATATATCCCAATACATTCCAACATATTATTCACTAAAGAAAAACGCAAGGCTATATTATGAAAAGGAAATTGTTGTATGTTAAGTTTATATTGCTAACCATTTTTCCACAAGGTGAGATTATTTTCACACAGTGCTTCATGCCTAATGTCATCGATACATTGCCATCTGTATGACTTAAAATGTTTCCAACAGAGTCTTCTCAGTGTAGGATTTCTTGTATAAGAAATAATAGTTAAGTATTGAATTTAACCGACTTGCCGAAATGGGTGGGTCATGTATTTTTTTTGTAAGAGGAATATAATTTAAAGTAAATAAAAACCAGGCTATAAAATAGTAATATTGTTTAGAAAGTTTCCAAATGGGCACCTGAGAAGATGGTAGAACAGATAGCACCATCAAGAGCCTCCATCTCCCAGATTTCTCTATGATATGGATAAAAAACACTTAAACTCAACCAAGAAATGATGTATTTGGCTTGCTTCAGGCCCTCATCAGATGCTCTAAGTGGCTGTCAAACTTGAAAGTCAGGCGGGCCCAGCAATCATAGCTTATACCTGGAAAGGATCACATTAAAAATAACAATAAATATCCATGTTATGTCAACATCCACCCAAATTGATTAGAAACAAATCAAGGACTCAGAAAGTAAATGATAAACACATCAAGTAGTCAAGATGATGAGGAAAATTTTTAGAGGAATAAATTCTATTAGTAAGTAAAATTGAAACATGTTCACTCCCCTAGTAATCACAGGATGTAATTACATCCCCTATCCCCCACAGAAAGTGATTTAGTGTATTATGATCTGTGTATTTACTCCTGGAAATTTCTCCTAAGAGGGGGGACAGTCTATCTGCATACATTTATTTTCTATAAAGAAGCAACATTCAATATCAGAAAAACAGGTAAGTTGTATCATCAGCCCTAAAATAGCCATTACACAGTTAATTTTGAAGATAATAGATAACATAAAAATATTTATATCAGAATTTCAAGTGAAAATATAAAGGCGGTGAGAAGCTCAGAGCTGAACAGGATCGCAGTTGCCATGACACCCCCAATCTGCCCCCTCAGAGTAAGAGCGCAGCCTGGGGAAATGTGCTGTTCTTCCGCTAGCCCTGGATCTGGGTGTATCAGCTGAAAGGGGCACCAGGGACGCTGACTTAGAGGAGGCACCCCTGTAAGAACGTCCACGGAGACCTGCAAAGGGGGTGGGACTCCCTGTGCTTGGCCGCACTAAGTGAGAATGATCCAGACGCCAGTAGCATAGACAATAGCACTTCTCCACCAATACATGGACATATTTTAGAAGAACAGAACCAGAAAAGAGGCCTCCTTGCAGTTTGACGTGCTCCTCTCTTACCTGCTTGGGCAGGTACCTGCCACAACTCAGGCTGTGTGAGGAGTGCCAACCAGAAAGAGCCCCTGCTGCCCCAGGCTGAGGTCGGAGGTCACCTTCCGCACTCCCAAAGCACAGGCAGCTTCTTACCACACTCTCACTGCCTCTGTCTCCCTCCTTGAAGTCGAAGAGCTCTTCTTCCCACCTGCCCTCGTGCTTTCCTGATGTCCACGTACCAGCTGTGGTCGCTGCTGCCCCGTTGCTCTCTCTGGACCAAAGAAGCTTAAGTCCTAAATATGAAAGGACATCTTGAGGCAAACACTCCTTTGATTACGGGGAAATGTGTGTCAGTTGTAATCAGAGTGCCTATTGATGGTCTTCTCTTGCACCGACTCCCACTCGACACCTGCCCAGGCCAGGTGCCCGAGGTGCTGCCTCTCAGGTAAGCATTTGTCTGCTGCTGTGCCCACAGACAGGGCTCCGCAGGGAGCGGTCACACCACGCGGCACCGCCCTGTGCGGGGCAGCGCTCCTGCGACCACATACACCATTCACCCGTCTAGTGTGGTGCTCACAGCAAACCTCCCGCTCATCCTTCCCCGAGGACATCTTGGCGAGGATTATACACTTGCCAGCTGGTCAGAGGACCACACTGTGAGTCCCAGGGGCTCGTCTGCAATGAGATCCCATGGCCTTCAGTCATTTCCTCTGTCTGCTGCTTCTGCATGGGACGCGTCCTCCCAGAGACCCTGGTAGAGAGGCCAGAGGGTGTCCCCATCCCAGGGCCCTTGGAGGTGCTGCTGAGACTCATCCCAGCCACTGGGGAGTGGAGACAAGGCTGCAGGACCCACGACCCTGTGGCTTGGGCTCCGCGGCATCACTTCCTCCCGGCGACGAGAAGCCCTCTTGAAGTGGGTGGAAAGTGTCTAAACCTCAGCAGGGAGTGGGGCTGGTGTCTAGAACGGGAGGACTAGGAGCAAGGCGGTGTTTCTGGAGCTGCGCCGGGAATGCCACCATTACTATTCACTGTACTGCCGAGGTTTTGTGGGCAAAGTTTGGCAGTGGGTGAAGTGCCACGGCAGTGGAATGCCCGGCATTAGGAGACACGGCCGGCTGAGCAGGCCTTGCCATGGGGAAGTGTGTAGGCCTGTGTGTGTAGAACCAACCAAAAGCCAAGGGTCTCTAGGCTCCGCCCCAAGGGCTCAGCCGTCCCAGACCTGACTCCAGTCCAGGGTGGGTCCAGGGTCCTAGCTAATGGGTCAGTATCCCACCCATGTTGGTGCAGGGAAAGGGAGTCTCGTGGAAGCTGATGTGGGCTGCTGGCTTTCCCGGCATCTCTCCTGGGGTGCAAAGACCCAAGGCCCTGGGATGGGGGCTTAGGAGCAGTGTTTTGGTGCCTCAGAGCTGGATTGGCCACGACCTAGAAAAACCCAGGCCCCAGCCGGGGCATTCTCGAGAGGGGTCCAGCAGTGCTGTCTCGGGCAGCCAGGCCTGGAATCCTGACCTTGGACTGCAGGCCCTTGGAGGGCATCTTCTAAGTCCTGAGGCTCTTCAGCTTTTATGAAAGTGAGTTTGCTCTCTGGCCAGTGGGGTCCCGGAGCTGAGCCTGCTGAGGGAAGCAGGCAGGGCAGAGCACAGAGATGGGGGCTGACTGGGGAAGGAGGAAAATGCCACTCGAGGTGCTTCCTCATGCTGGCAGAGGGCTGTGGGAGCCCCCCTGTAGGTCCCCTGAGGACGCGGGTGCATCTGCCTCTCAGAGTGGTTTGCTGAGGACAGAGAGGCAGTTCTTGTCTGAGGGCTCCCTCTCCCCACTGCCAGGGCCACTGCATAGATGTCCCTACCTTTCACTTCCAGGCTGTGCACATGCGTGCCAGGCAGACGTCATGGCACAGGGCAGCCCTGGGGTGGCAAAGGCAGGGTGCCAACAGGTAGCTTCTGCAGGAAGCCAGTTGCTGCTACAATGGCAGCAGTAAAGGTGGCGAGAGGTCAAGAGGAGAGGGTCATGGAGAGGCCTCTGAGGCAGCTCCAGGACCTGATCCCATGCCAGGCTCTTTGGCATCTGGAATATGCAGTCCCCTGAGCTGACATGAACTTGGTGGGGAGGCTGTGGGAGGCCTGTGTCTTTTTCCCTGGGGAGGGGAACACTGGGGCCTTCATCCCTGGGTTTCTGCCTCATGGTCTGATTCTGGAGGAACATAGCAGGCTTGGGAGTCAAGAAGAGCAACTCACTTAACCTGAGACAGTTTTCTCACCTGTAAAATGGGAGCGATAATCTTGACCTTTCCTGGCACCCGTGCATTACCAGTAATGAATTTCTAATGGAGATGCTTTGCGATTCATAAATCACCATCTGAGTGTGAAATAACACAGGCAGCAGAGGCAGGCAGCATGTGTCTGAGCTGTTCGATGGGGGACAGATGGCCTCCAGCTTTCCGGAGAGCCTGCAGTATGTCAGGCTCTGCTACATATATAATGTCGTCCTGTCCTCATGGCAGCCCCTGGGTGGTGGCTGTTACGATCCCGATTTACAGGTGAGGGCCCAGAAACTCAGAGAGGCAGAGGGCCTTGCCCTGGGTCAAGTTGGGGGTGGGTTGGCGGCCCCCACGTGGCCCCTTCTGTCTACATCACGCAGGCTCAGCTCCCCCCAAGTCTCTCGCCACAGCTTGGGGAAGGCATGGTGTCACCTGGCAGTGTATCAGCGGGGCAAGAAAACCCTAGAAGTGAGAGACCCAAACTGCTGGCTGCTGAAAGAGAGAAGGAGGAGGCCAAGGCCAGCCCCTGGGAACTGCCTCAGCCCCGAGTGGGAGCAGCCAGCCACAGGCCAGCCATAGGAAGCAGGGGAGGTTACAGACGTCCATCCTGCTCAGCACGAGGGCTCTTGACCTGGGCTCCGTGCACAGGTTTGGGGACAGTATTATCTGAGCCCCCTGACGTGCTCATGCAGTTGTGTTCACATGAGTGGGTTCATGATTTTTATTAGGGTCTTAATGATCCATTTCTCAAAAGTTTTAAACCACTTCAGTTAAGCCATCCCAGTGCAAATACAAAAGGTACAGGGCCCCCCAGAACCCTCCTGCACACAAGGAGACCTCCACAGCCTGTCCTGTAGAATTGCTAGAATTCCACAAGTTCTGCTTTTTTAACTTGGCCTGCTTGAAATTTTACAGGTTTGTCTTTTTGCTACTATTATTTATGAGCCAGAGTTAGTAATTTTCCAGAGAACTGTAGGGAGGGAAAATGCATTATAATTTCATGATCAAAGTCCTCCCTTCCACCACCTTTTTCTTATTTTTTGCTCTTTATGCAAAAGGTATAATTTCCTTATCAAATTCAGAATGTTTCTCACACTGACACACATTCATGTTCTTTCAAGGAGGGGAACGTGCGTCTTTCAGCAAATCAACTCTTTCAAATTTCACCTTCCTCTTGCCATGCTAGGAAAAAGAAAACCTTTTAAGAAAGTGTTTATGCTCAAAAGAGTATTCTTAAAAACTGATTCTTTTAAAAATAATTCCTCAAAAAACCCTCAACAGGTTTTGATTTAAAGGTTTTTTGTTGTTGTTGTTGTTGTTACTAGGGTGAAAAACAACAGAAATAGATCAGACTCCCCTTTCTGTGTGTTGCGGTTAATATCAGGGCCACCACACCTGGCATTTGACTTCTTGGAAACTTGCTAAAAATCTAGTGGGCTGCAACCCCCAACTCGATTAAGTGTGTTCTGCAAAGTAACAGGAGCTTTAGATGTCTCCCGAAAAGAAAAGCAGAACAGACACAAAAGGCCCAAAATGAAACAGCAACACCGTAATGACAGGTTTTCACAATTTGAAATAATGAAAATATGGTCAAAGGAGCCATTCAAGTCAGAGATTGGGCACCATTCACAGGCACAGGCATTTTTAACTTCTTAACATCCAGCCTTCCCCTGCTTTCGCTACGAAAATGTCTCCGCAACAGACAGATGCCAGTGCTGGGGCAGCAGTCCCCGGCGTTTTTTGCTGTTATATAACATGCGGCGAGTAAAACAGGCGGCGTCCCTTGCCCGGCACACTCGCACACCTCGGCTCACCTCTGGGTGACTCCCCTGCGGTCGCAGGGATTCCACCCGCTCTCTTCTGCTCTGAAATGGGCATCTAAATGAAAACAACCAAGTTACCTCATTGCAGGGAAAATCTCTATTTTCCAATGGTCAAAACGTCTAAACTTGAAACACTATTGTGAGGGACAGGTGGCTTGTGTCTCAGCGCCCGGTGAAGACCTGCTGCCCTCTCCCCTGTGGGAATCAGCTCGTGCCTTGTACGCACCAGGGCTTAGCGCTTGTGGAGTGGAGCAGGCTAATCTGCGGGGCCTCTCGGTGATGGCATCTCCGGCCCATCTAGTGTTAAGGGGCAGGCCGCTTTCAAAGGGTTGGGCTCATCTCTTCCCAATTCCACGTTTGGTGACATCGTGTTGGTTGCCTGCCATTAGCTGAGATGCAAGCATTTATTTACATTATAGGAACTGATAAGAGCGACAAATGAGGCCTTTCACCCCAAGGTTGTTCAATGTTCCTGCACAGCCTTCCTGCTGGTGGGGAGGTGAGGTGGCAACTGCTCTGTAGGACGTGCTGCTGTGCAGGGTGAGGATGGGCTCACTCTATCTCAGGTGGTGGTGGTTTCTGGGACATCTTACTGCTTTAGACAGATTTGCCTGAGGACACTGTATCCATCTGCAGAATCACACATGGCCTTATATCGGAATCCAGCCCCCGAACAACCTTAGAGCCAAGAGCTTCACGTGCAGGTGCCCAGGGGCTCCCCTGGAGACGGCATCTAATTTGGGGGTGTGACCAGTGGTGAGAGGCTCTGGGGCAGGCACACTGCCTCCAAGTGATGGAAGATGGCCCACCTAGCTGTAGCTCAGGAATTACCTGATAGCATTTAGGCCATCTTGTGGGTTTTTTACACCATCATAGCAAACTGGCAGCAAGAAACCTATACTCCTATTTGCATGTGTTTTGAGTTAGGAAGGAGTGGTACAGATTTCATTCTGATCGGCACTGTGGTATTTCAAGAGAAGTTGCATTTCGGTCTGAGTTACGCGTAAGTGTGCGTAAGTGTAAGTGAAGAACTATATGGCGTTACTTACACACAGTGTAAACCTTGAAGACAAGCAGTAATGATCTGGGACACCGCTCCTGTGTGAAGATCCGTCATGGAATCTCTGCCCCTGCATTTTGAGAATGTCTTGTAAAAAACTCAGAGTGCGCCATGCCCCTTAGCACTCGTGGTCATAGTTTCTGTTCCCTCTGGGTGCCGTTAGTTATCTCAGAAGAACTATTTGTCTAACAGCTACTATATGCAGGTCTGAGGTTACAGAGAATATAGTTCTTGCTCTCCAGGAGTACAAGTCTATTGTGGGAGACAGAGAAATAAAACAATCACAGTGCAGTGTGATAAATGCTTTCCTGAACCTTGAAAGAAATCGGGACTCTTTCTGGATGAGGGGCTATTTGGAGCTAAAACGGTGAGTGGGAATTATCCCAGCAGACAGGAGGGGGAGGGTGCCCAGGCAGGGGGAGGAGGACGTGCCAAAGTGCCTCATGCCCATGGGGGTCTCCCTGGAGCGGCCCATCTGGGAGGACAGGGCTTGCGTTGTGGACCTTCAGACACGGCACGGAACAGGGTGTTAAACTGGACCCACTGTGTTTCAGTTTCGACTATGACCCCCAAATGGGCACCTGACTCTGAAGTGGAGTTTGAGGCCACCGGGCAGGAGGAGGTAAAAACAATGCTGCTTTATTATTCTTAGCTCTTCACCCTCAGTGAGGCTGCAGAAAAGGGCCTGGAGATGAAGAGAAGACTTGGGAGAGCTCATGGTGCACCGGGTGTCCCAGTGCCCCCAGGACTGGGGGCTGGGTGGGGTAATAAGGGCTGGCGGGGCGGAGATGAGGCCCCACCTTCCCAGGCAGGTGCCTAACTGGTGTGGGCTGTCAAGGGGAACGAGTGAAATCACACATTTCAGGGAAGTCACTACACTGGACATTTTAATTACGTGCTGCTATGGCTATGGGCACTTCGATTGCCCGAAAGTGAGCAGAAGGGTGCTGGGACATGACTTAGCTCCGTCCAGGGGCAGGAAAGGGTCAGCCTCCCAGAGCAGATCTGAAGGGACACTGGAACCCAAGATAAAGTCGCCACATTATTATATCCACGAATTTGCTTGTTCATTGTAGTGGCTGTAGTTATGCGCACTTTCCCCCCAGGTCAAAGGGTTTATAGCTGTATATGGACACGAAGGGGCCCAGGATTCAGAGAGGTTCCCACTGCTGCTAGAGACAATGGCAGGCCGTCCATTTGTGTTACGGGTCATACAGGAGCAGCTTTCTCAACTCGATGGCTTCCTTTGGTGGCCTGTCTGATGGGATGGCCCCAAGTCTGGGGACAGGGAGCCCTTGGGAGGCTACCGCAGGAGCCCAGGGCTCCTTGTATCTGGGAATGTCTTGCTGGGGCAGGTGAGAATCAGGAGACTGGGTTGATGGGAGCTGGTACTGCACAGACTCTGAGAGTGCAGGGGACGGACGGGAGTGACGGGGCCGTCCAGTGTCTGGTTGTGTGACTGATGGTTGTGGTCTTGCAGCCGAGCAGGGGGAGAGAGGAGGAGGAGAGGATTTTAGGGGGAGGGTGAATGGCGTAGTCCAGGAATTGGACATACATCAAGGAAAGTGTCAATAGGGGTCTAAAGTTTGGGAGAGAGATCGGGCTAGATTTGGAAGAAAGTACAGACTCAAAATATAGTTGGTTGTTTTATGAAACTTAGAAAGCATGGCAGAAACCCGGAAGACACAATATGGGTTTTATTTTACTTTAATTGGAGACCCTTGGGCTTATTTACAGGGCAACTCTTTTTCATCCCAAGGAAGAGAAGTCCGGTCTACACGTAGTGGTGGGCAACCAGAGCAGAGAGGAGGTGAGGGGGGAGACACGTGACCTCCCAAAGCCTATCTCTCAGGGGCTGGCACCCCTTGTTCACTGCCACCCCTCAGGAGGCCAGCCTCTGCCTCCTTCGGGTTCCATGGGGCACCTTCACTTCTAGGAGCTTAAGTGAGGTTGAGAAGGCTTCTGTTTCTTGCAATCGAAGGATGTAAGAAATGCACCCTGACCTTCAGGGGCTCCATCACCCAAACAAGCATGGGGATTCCTGCCTGCAGGCATCACTCATGGCTCTGAAATGCCCGCTCAGCTGGTGTTCACAGCCTCTTTTGCACCCTGCCTGAGAATACAGCCTCCACACTTTCCACTCTACTCACCATCTCAAAGTCTTACCAATACTCACTGTTTGTGTGGGGTATTTCCTTAGCATTTGTGCACATATCTGGGACCCCTGGAACCCTCCATCAGTGCTGTAATTAAAGAGGGAAGATGCTATTTGATATTTGACACCCCATGATCATGGAGCCAGGGTGCCATAGGCACATATCTTGAAGATGGTGTTTAAGACACAGTAGCAAGGATGGACGAAATATTGGGATTCCAGGGAGGTCTTCGTGCAGACAAATCGGCAGTATGGGAAAACTGGCAAGCTGACTCAAATCAATTTCTCTTTTGAGTGTTGTTCAGATCAGTAAATGTCAGGAGGTTCAGCTGGGCTTGATCTTCTCCCCACACCTCCCACCCCACCATGGACACTTGTCTTCCCCAGTGAGCAGGGCTTGGGGAATCCCGAATGGACTTTGGTCTCAGGACAACAGCCTTTTTAAGACTCTGCTTTACAACTTGGTTATAAAACACGAAGATTTCATGGTATGTAATATGGGATCTCTTCTCTCCGTGGATGTAAAATGAAACCCCTGGGAATATACTTCACAGCTCTTATGGGGGGAGCCCCCTGTGTTGTCCAAGCCAAATACTTTCATTTACTAGATAGAGAAGTCATGTTTATTTATTAAGTTATTTGCATGGGCTAGTCTGTGGCTGTGGAATTTCACATGCGTGAGCCCCACAGTGTGTGGAGAATGGAGAAGCCCCAAGTTCACAGTATGTGAGAAAGGAAATGAGGTTCTGGAGAAGCTGCTCTCTGGGTTATTTTTCAGCGTGACTACAAAGCCATATTGTGACCGCAAGAGTTTTGCTTCCTTTTTGGAGATTTCATTACATGTGTCACTGGAGAAAATGCACAATAGCATTTTGTGAATTGTGAAGCATTGTGTTATTGTTGCAAGAGAAATTTTCTTGGTCTCAGGAGAAACTAGCTAACTGATGAGGTGTGTTGAATTTGTGATTGAAGATTGTGTCTTGCTTCACGGTAGGTAAACCGGGTACTTTAATAACTGGTGTGCCCACAGTGGCTCCTTCTGGAAGGACGGCTTCTGAGGGCCGACCCCCTGAGACCTCTTGACTCCTGGGGACAGAGAAATGGCCCCTATCTCTCTGAGCCAGTCCCTCTCTGTGCAAGGGCAGTGTGACTTAACTACACACGTGCTTTTCCACCACAAATTTAATAGAATGTGCCAGACCAGAGTGGTTACCATGGCAGATGAGATTTGAGGGAGTACAACAGTCCTTTGTGATTTCAGTCAGTCAAGTGCGAGATGAGCAGGTGCCCATCCATCTGCAGGGGGTGCTCAGGCCCTCAAGGAAGAGGGGGTGTTGCCAGCCTGCAGCCTGGGTCCAAGGGCAGGCCCGCGATGGCCATGCAGACGCTGTGCAGGGGACAGGGAGCCTGAGACAGGAGACGCTGTGTGAGCTGGTCCAGAAGTGGGAAGGACATTAGGCTGTGGGCAGGGGCTCACCTAAGTGCCTTGCTTTGCTTTGAATCCACCCCAGTGGAGAGAGCACCTCACTATGTTTTGGCTTCCTACAGGGAGAAGATGTGCTTCTGCTTAAGATGGCTACTGTCCCTGTAAATAAACGCCACATAGTTCCCTGGCTTTGCACAGGAGGATCCTGGAAGGGGGATCCACCTAGTGGTTTCACACCCTGGAAGTCAGGAGTTGGTGGAGGCCGCTTGCTCCATCTCCCTTAGTCGCATCCCACGTGTCTTGTCCCAGACACACACTGTCATGATGATGGGGCATGTCTCTCTCTCTTTCCATTATTTCAGGCCTCAACGATGATGATTCTAGAAAACACGGAAAATATATGAAAGTATGAGGAAAGAAAGAAAAATGGCCCAGCGTTTCTCCATGCCGGGATAATGACACTTTAGAAAAATTATACTTATTTTTTTTCTTTTTAACATATTTCAAATCATACACTATAAAAATGTAAGCATAGTTATTAAAATTCTGGCCCTAAATGATACTATTTAGGCTCTGAAAAGAGACAGTCTGTCCCCAGGTTTATCTAAAAGAGGATGCTATTCCTTCTCCATAACGAATGAGCTCCACAAATACATGACAAGAATTTGTGTAGATGTACTCACAAGTTTATTATTTTCTTTGCTCACCCTTTCTTCTTACATATTGTTTTTTTAATATATGCTATAAAGATATTCCTTTAAGAAAGGTTTGTTGGTAAAAAACTCAATTTTTGACAGTCCAATTTTTTTTTGATAATATAAATATGCAATATTTTATTGTCAAAATACTCCTTTGGAAATGAGTATTTGAAATTAATTTTTTAAATAAAATGCATCTTTGGGATGATGAAAATGTTCTGCAGTTGGATTTTGGAGATGGTTGTACAACTCTATAAATACATTAAAAGGCACTGAAATGCGTACTTAACAGATGAACGTCATAGTACGTAATTACAAAAAGTTTTTATTTTGCCCTCATTTTAAATAGATAATTATCATGGGTTTGCAATTCTATTTTCTTTCACCATGTTACAGATATTTCCACTGACTCCTGGTTTCTATTCTTCTGTGGCTAAAAAGTCAGATTCCAGCCTAACTGCCATTCTTCTGTGGTGACCTGCCTTGTCTCTAGGGCTGCTTTAAGCATCTCTGCTTTTGCCTTTAGTGCTCTAAAATTTCTTCATAATGTATTGGGGTGTTGAGCTCTTTGCATGTATTGTGCTTGAGATTGGTTCAGCTTCCTAGACCTGAGGATTTGTGTCTTTTATCACTTCTGGAAAATTGGGGACCATTTTCCCCAATTATTATGTCACCCCCATTTTTACGTGTCTCTCCTGGAATTTCTGTTAGACACATGTTAGGCGTCCCTTGGGCCTTCCATATCTTGTCAGTTCTCATTCCCATTTGCCGTGTTTACACTTTTCTACATTCCTATTTTCTAGTCTGTATCCAATAATTCTAATATCTGTGTCTTTACAGGTTGAACCTGCCGTTTGCTTTTCCTGCTGACTCAGTGTTCATGGTACCTCGCTTCCTCACATGTTTGGTGATTTTTCCAAGTTTATTTTGGTTGTGAACTCAGGATCAGTGCCCTTCATCTCAGGCAGCTCCTTGAGGCCTGGGTGGAGAGTGCACTCTTCCAGGGAGCACGCGTGTTTGCCTCAGCCTGCCTCCTGTAGGAAGGTCTCCTTTAAACCAAATTCTCAGCCAATATAGTTTTTTTGGACCACAAAGGTGGGATGAAATCAGACCCCCAAACCCACAAAAGTTCTGACCTGTTATTATGAATTCTCAGGGAGTATTTTTTTTTGCTCTAACCAGGACCAAGGCCAGGAGGGCAATATTCTTCCCCCTCTCCCTGACTAACCTTCCCCAGAAGACGTGGTACCGTGTGTGGAGGTTTAACCTTGCAGCTCTGTCCCTCGTCCCATCTTTATGAGCAAACCAATCCTGCTAGAGGACAGCTAAGAAGACATTGCAAACCTCGAAAGGAGTCATTTCTTAGCTTGGAAAGGGAGCTCCACATGACCCATGATAAGAGAATCTGAGTAACATTGCAGATGTTGGCTTTTTCTGACATAATAGCCAGTAAAAACTCATATCAGCACAGGGCAGGATTTATTTAATTGTGACTTACACTTGCTGCGTGAGTTTCTTGCCAACTAGCTAATTAAGAGCTCATTTACTTGTATCTAGAGAGGCCATATTACCATTTTGGAATATATTTTTCTAAAGACAAACATCAAGGGCACACACATGCTATTCTTGCTATTCTTAAAACTTTAGGCGTCTTTAGTCAAAAACTAGTCTTTTAATTCTATACAGAACCTTTAGCTACTTTAGTTCACCTTTGGAAGGAAATTTGAGACTGCTTTAGTGAGTTATTAAGGACTCATGACAAACTGATAAATTTCATTTATCTAAGATGAGGTAAACTTCTATTTTTTCCAATAAATTGGGTTGCGATGCTTTTCAAAGGTTAAGGCATTCCTGCAGCCCGTCCCCATCTGACAGAGTTCTGTCTGAGCCCACGGTGTCCTGCTCTAGCTCCACTGGGCTCCAGGCTCTTCTCTCAACCTCTGCCCAGCCCTTCAGGTCTGGGGGTGCTATAGAAAGGCGGTGCTCCCACCGTCACTGGCCCGGTGTGCTTTGCCATCCCTGGTGGGTCCCTGTAGGGCTGTCCATAAGCCTGGGTGGGTCCCTGCTCACTCACCCTTCTGAGCACGTGCCCTGCCCCTGCCCCCACAGGAGGGCAACTCCAGGTGCCCTGTGTGCCTCTTCGCTGAGCAGAAGGCTCTTGTCCTCAGGTCCCCACACAGAGCGCACCGACTCACCCATCCCACCCCAGGGCCCTTCTCATGCCGTGTCTTGCCCAGCTGTTAGGACAGGTCACTTGGGAGGCACGCTCCTGGATTGTCGTGGGCAGAAGGTATTCATCACAGCAGCACCTTCCTCTCTTGGCTGCTTGTCTGGGCGTGGGAACAGGATCAGGGTCCTAGCTAGTGCTGGGGGGCCACTCCGTGGTCTGTAGTCACTCCTGATCCATTCTGCAGCTGTGGGACTGATGTGGCCTCAGAGCCACGGCAGGCGCACATTACCATAGGCCCACCACATGGCTGGGAGCTGCACGCTGACGTGAACAACATGTCTGTGTTTGGTAGAAGAAAATTGGCTGTGAACCATGTTTTAGTCCACTTATTCCAGATTTCCAGAAGTCTGATAGGTAGATGTTTGCAAATCACCGGTTTCTCAAATGTGACCAAGGAAGTGTCCACCTCTCTAGCATTCCTGGTGTAAACTTCCGTGGTGTGACAACACTGGCCAGGACTGTCTGGTGCAGAAGGAACACTGTCCAACAGGGATGGCCACTAGCCTTTTGATAAGTACTCCCTGGAAGTGGAGAATCAAGGACTCTAGCTCTCCAGCAGGCAGCCAGACCTCAGCAGGGTGGAACCTGCCTCGTGCCCTGTCCTTCCCTGTGCCACGGGCATGAGAGGGGCTGGCTTTCCCTGGCCAGTCTGCACAGTAATGTAGGGTGTGGGGAGAAATCCATAACGCCCTTTCTTGTGCCTCTGTCAGGGTCCTGTGGGCCTGGAATCCTGGGGCACAGCTTTGCCCCATGAGGTCCAGGGAGACGCTGGGGCTGGAGCATCTGCCAGGCCAGGGTGCTGCCCACTGAGCCGGGTTAAGGACAGCGCCTCAGTTTCCAGCAGTGCATTTGAGCTGACATTCCTGTGGCATAGGGCAGTGAAATCACCTTTGGATGAGGCCCGTGCCCTGTGCCTGCTCCTCGTTGGCACAGACAGCTGCTGCTCCCCGGGGTGAGGCTTGGCTCCCTGTGCAGCCTCGGATCAGCTCCAGGCCAGGTGGGTCCTCTGGCAGCGAGTGACTCAGCCTCCACAACCAGCCCGGAGACTGAGTGACACCCATAGCCTGCCTGGGCTGTGGGCAAGGCACGAACCTCTCTGGGTCTCTCATCTGTGAAGTGGGTGCATTAATACTCTCAGCTGGGCTGTTACCAGGGTTCAAAGGTAAATGCAAAATCTCTGTAAACAGTAGATATTCAATAAGTATTTAATTTGCTGCCATTATTTTTATTGTTAATAAAATCATTCGACATGTCATGGTCATCCACACCTGGCTGTCCCACTGGGTGGCTCAGTGACCTGCACCCGTCCCTACCGTGGCTGGAAAGCCCTGCTCCGTGCACCTGGAGTCATATTGCTAAGACTCTACCTTATACCCAGACCTCGATTTGAGACAGAGTCTGCTTCCCCCAGAATTCCCACCTTGACCTGCCTGCCCCCTGCCCCTCAGCACTGTAGATGCACCTGCCTGCCAGGCCTCCTGCCACAGGGTGCTGCACCTCTGCACCTCACATCCTGCTGGAGGCTGGTCTGAGGAGCCTGGGTAACACAGTGAGGGGCTGCAGGGCTGGTGCTCCCCAAATCTTTGCATCATTCAGGGCCCCTCCCTGGGGTCCCAGCCTGGATGCCCCCTCCTGCCCCAGAGCCCTAGTGCCTCTCCCCCCTGGCCAGGTGAAGTCCCTTGTTCAGGCTCTGGGGAACCTGAATAGATAGTGGAGCTACCGATGACTTGGGGCTGAAGGTGCCTGCCCCTGAGGGAGGAAAGTATGCTCCGGGCCTCCCAGCAGGAACTCAGAAAGTATTTCCCCATGAAATTCTGAGGCTTGCAGAACCTGGGCCCCTGTTGTGGGCCAGCATTAGGGCCCTCCTGCAAACTTCCCTCCCCAAGGGCATGACCCTGTGGGAGAAGGGGACCCAGGCACAGGCCAACTCATCTCCTAACCGACCCAACAATAAAACAGATCGCAGGGGCACTGTTCACCTGTCCTCTCCGCTCACCTCAATCCACAGGCTGATGGCGTCTTAAAGGCAAACTGGAACATCTGTAACCAACAACAAGCCTTGGACTGACTGCGTGATGTCCTTCTCAGGTGCAGAGCCACCCTGCATCGACTCATGTTTCAGGGCAGACCTGCACGACCTCTGCCTGCCTGCAGCCTCTGCCCTGGGTCCTCTGATCCCTGGGGCTGGGGGCTGGGGGGCGGCTGGGTGCCAGCCTGTCTCTGAGCTAACCCGGCCTGTCCAAGCTGATCAGGGAGCCCAGAACCGTTTGGCCCTTCTGGCTGCTGGTCCCACCTGTGGTATTTGGACCCTGGCCTTGCTCTTTATTGTCAAATGCTCTTCTTTCTGTCTCCATTTCAGTAACTGAAATTGTTCTCATCCCTTGGTGGAACTTTCTGCTGGGCTTCCTGTCCAATACCCTGATGCAGAGTATTTACATTTTTGTCAGGAAGTCCAAGGGGATTTCCCACAGCAAAGTGGCGTTTACCCTTTAAGATGCAAATGTGCCTAGTGAAACCTTGAAAGGAGGTGTGAGGCGGGAGGGGACCTTCCTGGAAGGCGAGGCTGTGAGTGTGTGAGTGTCCTCCGAGGGTGGGAGGGCGGCAGTGGGGGAGGAGCTGGGCAGAGAGAGAGGGTCATTTCCACCTCCCTGTTTCCATCTACAGCTCATTTAACGTGTCTCTGTTTTGCGTGGTGAGCAGTTGAGGAAATGAGCTAAATCAGAACTAAGGGAACATCAGCTCTGGTCCCACCGCCAGCAGCAGGCCAGCTTTGGGGTTTTGGGGTTTTCTTCCCGTCTTTCTCCTCCATTGTACTCTTTGTATAAGTGGTCATCACTGTGGGCTGTGACCCCAAACAGCTCCTCTTTAGGTGGGGGGTATTTTATTTGGACATAATTACCAATGGCTGAAAACCTAAGCCTTGGTGACGCCATCATAAAGGGGTGACCGTGGGGGGTGTTGTCTCCAAAGGACACGTGTACCGGGACGTGAGTGTGGGGAGCCTGGAGAGCGGGGTGACCCGGGCAGGGCCGGAGCGGAGGGTCACGGCAAAGTCGGTGGCCCTTCTTGCCGGCCTGAGGCGCCCCCCAGGCCCGGGGAGGCCCCCACTGCGCATTCAGGGCCTCGGACTGCGGACCCTGTGGGACGTCTGCAGAAGTCACACGTCTCACCTCCGTCCGACGACCCCATTTCTCTTCCCATTCTCATTCCGAGTGGCCCCCTGGCTCGGTTCCCCGCCGTTGGGGGTGTGGGTGGCACGGGAATTTTCTCTTCACTATTTCGTATTCTATTTCTTAAAGGCAGCCACCTACCTTGGGTCGGCTCCAGGCCCCCTGGCTGGGACCCCCCCATGGAAGGGATGGAGCCGCCTTTCTGGTGGCTCTGCCAGGCACCCTGGGGAGGGTGGGATGCAGGGTGACATCCCGTCCTTCTGCACCGCCAGATGCCCCAGGAAGCCAGGGTGCCCGGAGCCTGTAGACGCATCCACCGGGGCGGCCACCCAGGCAGAGACAAGGAGGAGGCTGAGGGGCAAGTGGGAGGTCTCTGCACCCCACGTGCCCCCTGATGTGAAGGTAGCCCCTGGTGGCATGTGGGCCTGTCTATGCCTGCAGCCCTGTAACGAGAGCTCTGCCTGAGGTGGGAAAGCCCGAGACACAGAGAAGCCAGTAAAGAGGAGCCAGAACAGAGACAACCGATGCCTGTGGGTCTCAGACAAGGAGAAGATGGGCTGCGCTGGAACAGGACCCGGCTGCTCAGAACAGGATCGCAGGTCCAGTAGTTAAGGCACCGAAAGAGAAGTGTCCCAGGTGAACCCCTGGGATGGGTAAGCAGCTCCTTGTCCCCTGCACATGGCTGAGAGGACCCACACGGGCCAGCCCACCACACGCCGCCGCCAGGGCCTGAGGGACACGACTCTGCACCGCCAGGAAGGCCCCAGGAGGCCTGTGCTCTGAGCAGCTGTGAGCAGCTGCACTGGGCCCACGGAGTGAGGCCGGTTTGGTTTGTGAGCAGCCAGTACAGTGAAGGAAGGGAGGGAAATGTCTCAGATGATTATAGGCTTTAGAGAAAGTGCTTCCTTTGGTAGCATTTTAATTATTTCATCTCAACTTGTTCCAGTCATTTTTGGAAATTTGTCCTATATTGTTATTCCATTTGTGTGGGGCCTTGTTCAGAAAATTCTTTCATACCTGGTCTCTGCACCACCACCAGTTAGGGTCTGGGACAGAGGCTCAAGGTGTTCTTGTTTCTGGGGGGCAGGACACAGTGTCCCCAGGAGCAGCTCCGAGCCATGGCTGGGAGTCCTAGCTGGACTTAGTCTCTGGTGGAACTGAATCTCAAGGAGAAAAGTTAGTTTGGAGAGTGCCCAGGTGGTTGTGTTACTGTCCCCTCTCCCTTCCTCCATTCTGGGAAAACAGGTGTTAGGGCACATTCCTTACCCTGGACGGTTATTTAATCCTTGGTGCATTCTGCCTAAATAACATGAAGTGAGGCTAAGGCCTGTGCCATGTAAATGCTCTCGAATCCAAGAGGGGTGATGGATTCTGGATGGCAGGGAGCAGGAGAGACATCGTGAGGAGCAAGGTGGGCTATACAGCAGGCGCCAGACAGGAGAGAGAAGCCACACGGTAACCGCAACAGGGAGGCAGAGAGTGTTAACTATCACCGAGCAAGGAGAGAGTGGCTCATAGGAAGTAAGCAGAACTCTAAAGAAGAAGGGATTGGCAGATGCAGGGAGCAGGGCTGAGGCCCGACCTCACTGAAGAGGGCACAGCCAGGGGTCCCGGGATGCCAGAGATGCTGCTATGGTGACTCACTGTTGGGACTTATCAGGACTCTGACCTCTGGAGTACCAGGGAGAGCTGTTTATGCAGAAATGTCTCATCAGAGGCTACCCAGGGTTTGTGCAAAAAACCCACCCAGGTTGCTGTTACCTAACCACCCGGGGTGCTGGGGAAAGCTGCAGGCTGCCGTTGGCCACCGTGTGCCATCGGGACCGGGCCCTCTGGAGCTGGCACACCCAAGCAAGGAGGCAGTCGCTCCTCCTGCCAGGCCCCTGGGGCCCCTCCACTGACAAAGCCGAGCATCACACCAACCAGCAAATGAAAAATATTTGAGGGGCTCATACCTGTTTTCAAAGAACAGGCATCAGTGGTGAACTTGGAGCTGAGAGGTAATAAATTGATCATCACACAGTAGGGATTCACCGAATGCCAGGTTTGAGAGGGACTTCAAAAGTCCTCACAAGGCCCCTGTAGGAGGCATGTGGGAGGTCGGAGTCAGAGAAGATGTGGGTGCGGAAGGAGAGGCTGGAGTGATGTGAGGAAGGGGCCCAAGTCTACAACAGGCCCAAGTCTCCAGAGGCTGGAAAAGGCAAGGCTGTCCCCTTTCGAGGAGCACCCCCAGAGCCCCCAGGAGGAAGGAAGCCCTTCCAGCACACTGATTTTAGACAGAGGATGTCCAGAATTTTAAGAAAGTAAGTTTGTGCCTTCTTAAGCCACGAAGTTTGTGGTGATTTGTTACAGTAACAATAGGAAACTAATAAAAGGGGAATGATCAAATAAATGACTACAGTAAGGATAATGGAGTCTGGGACCATCACTGTGGGGAGGGGAGATGTGGAGATACGGAAAAGGAGAACCATTGAACAAAACCTGTCTATTGGGTTGGAATTAGAGATGTTGGTATGAACCAGTTGTTCATACTTGTATACAATTTATATATAAAATTGTGTGTATATATACAATTAATACATAAACATATATATGTGTATATATAATGTACATGTGTGTATGTACAGGAATACATATATGTGTCTTGGCTCTGACCACAGCGACGGCCTGGGAGTTGCAACACCATATTATTCGTAACCATGCTTGGCACCCAGACCTTGGCTTCTAAATACCATTGCCCACTGAGGCCCCTTGGAAGGTCAAATCCAGGCTGGGTTACAGAAAGTGCAAGATGAAACTAGGCTATCCTCTTGTGCCAGGAAACAAGGGAACATTCAAAGAATTAAGGGGACATATTAAAAGGACACATAAGCCCAACTCCCACTGACCAAATCAGGGACAATCTGGTCTTCAAAATAAATAATAAGAATAATGGATTATAATTGAATAAGAAGAAAACCACAAGTTCATACAGATATAAATAAATGAATAAACTGAAGGTTTGAGTGAAAATGAGATATTCAACAGATTCAAAGTTATCTGTGCTCAAAATTATGTAGGAGAAAAGAGGGGTACAGTGGAGATGCCTGACAGACAGCTCTTAATCAAGACATTGAAGTAAACACCATCAGTGACGGGACAGCCTGACATGTTTCACCACTGGATGGGCGGCAGGAAGAACACACCCGCCCTTCTGTGAAATTACTGCCCCAAATGCCTCACTCCAGTCTAATCATAAAGAACCACTAGACAAACCCAACTGGAAGGACAATTACAAAATAACCAACTTATTATTTTCAAATGTTTCAAGGTTATAAAAGTTAAGGAAACACTTAGTACCTGTGCCAGAAATGGAAGAGGCAACCACTCACCGCAGCACGGGGTCAGGGGGTCCCTCCCGGACAGAAGGCATCCTCGGGATAATTGGCAAACCTCGAATGGGGGCTGGGACTTGGAGGCAGGGGTGTGTCAGTGTTGACTTCCCGGTTTGGGTGGCTGCATTGGGATAAAGAAGGAGAAAATAAGAGGGAAGGAAGGAAAGGAGAAAGGGAGGGAGGGAGGGAGGGAGAGTCTCCCTTACTGATTTGACTTCACATGGTGTTTTAAGCTCTTTAGATGTATTTTCAAAAACACAGGTGGAAATGAAGATAAATAACTCTATTAGCATATATTGGCATCTTAAAACCCATATAAACCAAAATAATTTTATTAGTTATACTCAGATATTTCTTGTTTGTCCTCAGGTTTAGGTATTTTTGAACGGAATCATTTTTAGACTTTTAAGCTGAAATCTGTATGTTAAGGTTTGAGGAGTGTGAAATAACAACACTTTAGACTGTTGCCAAAGTTTCAGAAAGATAAGACTTAGGTTTGACCTGATGCACTTGGGATCTCATTAGGCCCTTCTGGGCTTTGATACATTCTTGGAAAAGAAGTTTCCTGGACTCAGTCAGAGATCAGAAAACAGTCTTTTCTGTGTCAAATTTTACAATGAAGTGAAAGTGCAGAAAGAAATGCTTCACTCAAAACTTTCCATTCAAGTTATTTTTCCTTTTCTTAAAATTTAAAAGCTAAAATGAAAAATTTCAAACATTGAGAATAGCAAATAATACAAAATATACCCATGCACACCAAGAAGATCTAACAAAGGTATTTTGTCTAAAGAAATAAAATATCCTCTGTAGATACTCTCATGTATCTAGCTCTATCCTATTTCTCTCTCCCTCCCCAGAGGTGACCCCTATCTTCAAGTTGGTGTATATCTACATTGGCTTTCTGTATAGTTTCACAGACAATATGTACTTTTCTTTGAGTGCATTGAATTTTTAAATAAATGGCAATCACTTTCTGTGTATGATCATCAACTTGCTTTTTGTAAATTGAGGTAAAATACAATGAAAAGTACAGCTCTTATGTTAACAGTCTGATGAGATTTGATAAATATATACCCCCATGTAACCACTAGTCCAATCAAGATCGAGAACATTGTCATCATCCCAGAAAATTCCCTTCCAGTCAATCCCTGTAGACAACAATTATTTGATTTCTACTATGCTATAGTAATACGATTGTTCTTAAACTTTGCTAATTGCTATAGTGCCTTTGTTGAATATCAATTGACTGTACATGCCTGCATCTATTTTTGGACTGTATGTTTTGTTCACTTGTTCTATTTGTTTGTCATGCCAATACCACACTAGAATGATTATCAATGGCTTTATTGTTAAGTCATGAAATCACAAAGTGAGTCTTCCAACATTCTTCCATTTCCAGGTAGTTTTAGCTATTTTGAAGTCTTTGGAATTTCTGTGACAATTTAAAAATCAGCTTGCCAAATTCTACAAAAGAACCTTCTGGGGTTTTGATTATGACTGCATTGAGCCTACAGACCAATCTGGGGAGAACTGACGTATCAACAATATCGAGTCTCCCTGTCTGCTTACTGGAACATGTTTCGCCCCTCCGTTTATTTTGGTCTTCCTTAATTTCTCTCAGGACTGTTTTGTAGCCATCTCATGTGTCTTTTGTTGAATCTATTCCTATGTATTTTGTGGGTTTTGATGCTCTATAAGGGAATTTCCAAATTTTATTTTCTTATTGTTTGCTGCTGATTTGTAGAAACACAATTGACTATTGTATACTGACTGTATTCTGCAGCCTTTCTCAATTCACCAATGAGTTCTTGAAGTTGCTTTTTTGTACATCCACCAGGATTTTATATGTAATGTCAACTGCTTATAAACGAGGTTTTACATCTTTCTTTCCGATCCATATGCTTTTATTCCTTTTATTCTTCCCTATTGGCATCAGCCAATGCCAGCACATTACACCATCACAGTTTCACACCAGTACAGTGTTGAAAGGACATGGAGAAAATGGGTATGCTTGCTATGTTCTCGATTTTAGAAGTGTTCAGTTTTTCTCTGTTAGGTATGTTTCCACCAAGTATTCATGCATGTCATATATTAAATTCATACATGTTCTATATCAAATCAAGGGATTAATCAAATCAAAGTGTATGCCTTATGTGTTTCTATTGGAGCAATACACTGTATTTTGCAATGAGTCATAGGGTATGTGTACGTTCAATTTTAGTTAAGTTTTGCCAAAGTGGTCTTGCCAATTTTAAGATTGCTAAGTGTTCTTGTTAGTTGATTTTGAATTTTTTCAAATGCTTTATTTCATTAATTCAGTGAATTAAATATATTTTCAACTGTTAAACCAGTCTTGCATTTCAAGGATATGATATATATTGTTATAATTGATTTGCTTTTTCTAAAAGGATTTTTATGTCTATGTTGTAAGGGAGATTGGTCTGTGTTATTTCTTCTCTGCTAATGCTGGGTTATTTCTGGCTTGGGGTTTTTATAAACAGTCCTGCTGTAAACATTCTTGTGTGTTTTTCTTGGAGCAGTAAGTTGTACCTTGCAAATGAAATTGCTGGGTTATAGGGTATATGTCTATTTAGCTTTAGGAAGCACTGCCGAAGTGGTTGTGCCAATGTACACCTCCACCATCTGGGCACAGCAGTGTCCCTCAAAGAGTGGGCGGTGAGCTACCTGCTACCAGTCTATAAGGAGGTAAGTTCAGAGATGGGGAGTGAGCATCGAGAAACTGTTGCAGCAGTGCGATGATGCTGTGGCGTGCAGCTGCATGGCCAGCAGCCGGGTCTCTCAGTGCGCCGACTTGTCCGATGAGACTCCCGTGGAGGAAGCTCCGCCCCAGTCATGCGCAGTGGGACCATGTTTTGGTCTGCAACGCATCGGAAATTTAAAAAGCAGAAAGGACGCTGGGTTTTCCACCTACATTTTGAGAAACATTGGTGTGTGAGGATTCTAGTGGTTCCACATCCTTGCTAACGTTTAATCATTTTCATTTTAGCCTTTCTGGTGTCCAGGTGTATAACATTGTGATTTTAGTTGGTATGTTTCCAGTGACTGAGGAAACTGCGCACTTTTCATAGTCTCCGTCATCTGGAGTTCCCTTTGTGGGAAAGACCCATGCGCATCGTTGCCTATTTGCAAGATAAATGTTTTAAGTCTTCCTAAAACATTTAACCTGTGTCCTTTCCTAGCTCTCATCCCCCACCCCGCCCCATTTCTACGAGGCAGAAAGTGAGTGAAATATGGGGAAGATAAAGACCTGATTCCAAAGTGAGATTCGTCTGAATTTATTCAGTTATGTTTGTGAGCACTAACCATGCCCCCAGGACTGTGACAGTGGGGACACAGCTCTGAACAAAATGGCGACATTCTTGCCCTCAAGGAATTTATACTCTAGTGAACAGAAGATGAACAGCAAACTGATACCTCTGGGTGGTGCAAGGGTTATGGAAGAATCTAAGTAATGAGTGAACACCTGGGATGGAAGGCTGCTTGGGCCAGAGCAGGAAAGGTTTTTCTAAAGAAATCACATTTAATCATAACCATCTTTGGGGAGAACATTCCTGCAACAGAAAATGTCAGGACTGTGAAAGGTGAAATGAAGTGGGGCCGCTTATGTCAAGGGGTTTTAAAACAGAGCCAGGAGGCCATTAAGGAGATGCACGTTCTCACGGGATGAAACTGTGAACTTTGAACTGGGCCAAACTACAAGTATTCCAAGGACTCAGCCTGAACACCTGCAATTTACTATGGTAACAGACTTTGCTTAGTGTTGCCATAGCAACCAAGTATATTAAGCCAAGATTAATTTTCTGCTGCCAACACCAATCGAAATTCTTTGTAAATAATGAATTCTGGCGTTCCCTTTTGTCTTTAAAACCCCCTGACCTTTGTTCATTAGGACGACACAGTTTGGGTTGCTACCTGAGTCTACGCTCCCGAATTGCAATTCTGAGACCCTAAACAAATGCTTTCATTTTATTTCAATTCTGCCTCTTTTCTTGGTCAACAGGTGCAAAGGTCCTGAGGCAGAAACAAGTTGGTCTGAGTACTAATCACAGAGTATTCTCTTATTTGGGTCAAAAATGGTGTAATAGATGCATAGATGCCTAGCACAGTGGACTGTGGTGGTCCTGCTCTCAGATCCCTCGACCCCCTTCTATTTCTGGGGGTCTCCCTGCCACATGTAAGGTGCGCTTACTGCCCAGGCTTGTGACTGCAGCAAATCAGTGAGTGGCTGCCCTCAGGTCACTGGAGCTGCTTTGCTCCCCAGGCTGGGAACAGGAAGTATCTGGGGATTTACATTTCTACCCACCCCCAGCACCACCCAGCAGCCCTGATCAGTGGCTGCAGGATGTTTGAAGGGAGTATGAAAGCGGTTCCCTTGCCTGGGTTGGGTAAATTCAGGGTGTGATTTGGGCTTCAGAGAGGCACAAGCCATCAGGCTGCAGCTGAGACTCAGCTGGAGTCGTATCTGCAGCTGTCTTTTCCCCTTTCTTCTCTGGGAGCACTTCTTTAATAGGCCAGGTGCCCCTGAATTCTCATCCAAGGGTCTGCTTTTAGGGAACCCAACTTAAGAGAGTATGATACATGCTTTCCAATGGCTTTTCTCTTTTCTTTTAAAAGCACGTCTTCCTGTGGAACCAGATAATAGCAAGTGCTCTGAAGTCAGGCAGGCCTGGGTTTGGACCCCACCTCTGTTCACCAGCATTACCCTTAGACCTTAGTTTCATCAGTTACAAAAGTGGGACAAAAATAGTGCCACCTTTTATGGTTACTGTGAAGATTAAATGAAAGAAAGTGGGCAAAACAGCAGAGAGACTGGCAAAAAGCAAATGCTCAGATTTTGCTATTATTATGAAACCTTTCCAAACTTTATCAGAGTTCATAAAATGTTTCAAGCCATGGGTTATGTATCTGTTGTGTTCCTTAAAAAATGCTCCACCTCACTGGAATTTGACGGGGGCCAAGGATGGAAGGGGGAAGGGGGAAGGGAAGTAGTTCTTCTGGGACCTGTGAGTTGCCTCTAACATGAACCTTCTCCTTTCATCCTGAGAAGCACCTGGAAGAAGAGAAGTTTTTTAATTATTTTAAAGACAGGAAGCTCATATTCAAAACAGCTAAGCTGCCTAAAGAGGCATCGTGTGTAACTAAGTCAGGGCCCCAAATTGGACCTGTCTGGACAGAGCGCAGGCTGGGGACCCCACCCCTTGGGGACAGGGCCCTATCTTTAGTCCTAGGTCCTTCCCCACAGAAGGGGCATCTGTTCCTCAGGGCGGAATGGCCAGTCCTCACTGAGATGACTCCTGCAGGCCATACCACGAGCCAGTGAAGCCTCCTCCAGGGGCGCCACTCCGGGGATCTCTAATTCTGGTGATGTTCTGGGTTTTGGAGGGAAGCCCTGCTCTGGGCAGCATCTGTCTGCAGCCCTCAGGCCAGAGGTGCAGCTGAGCATGTCTGGCACTTGCAGCTGCCAGAATGCAGGTGACTCAATCTGACAGTGCTCACCGGGAGGGCACACCGTGCCCGCCCCCGCCTCCCCTCCAGGAACCTAGCACTCCTCAAGGGAGCTGGGGCTTCAGGCAGGAGGCTGACCCAGGCCACCACCTCTGCAGGCAAATCAGATCTCAGAGGGGAGGGCCTGCTCCCTGGAGTCTCAAAGCCCAGGTGCAGATGTAGTCAGGGAAGGAGCAGGAAGCTCCACTGAAAAGCCCTTCGGGCCGGTTACAGTAAGTACTCTGGACTAGCAAGACTTGAAAGGAACTGAGTTCTGAGTCAGCAGGGAATGGAACAGCTGCCCCGTCCTGTTTTTCCGAGCTCCCTACTGGGGTAACCAAACTCATTCCTACCAAGCTTCCAAACGGGCAGACTTCCAAACGTTCCAGGAGACATTTTAGGGCCTGGGGCGATGGAATCTGTTGCCTTGCAAAACGTCACTACTTTCCCTCTCATTTGTCCCAGGACGGGGTGGGTGGGGACACGCAGGCAGGGCTGGGATGAGAGGCGGTGGGGCTGCAGGCCTACCCGGCGCGCCCCGGAGTGCACAGCGTCCCTGCTGAACCGAGAGGGCTGTTTTTACGACCCCGCGTTTTCCTCCCCCCACTTTAGCAACTGCATCCTGCGGCAGGTTCCCCTCAGCGCGTGTGTTCTTTTAAAGAAAGCATGCTTCTCTCGCGGCGAATTCAACCCCGTCTGTTTCAGTCTTGCACCCACGCCTGCCGTAGGAGAAATGCGTTCCCCAAAGCAAAGAGTTTGTAAAGGTCGCAGAAATATTTTATTTCCTTACAAGCCTGTGCGTGGGTGTCACGGAGGGAGACTGTCGCCCGCCTGCAGGTACTTTTCCATCAGGCTCAGACACAGGCTCGCTCACAAGAAGAAAGCAGCACCAAAAAACATTAGGAAAAAGTATTCGTATGCCCTCTCACCCCCGATCCTGGGAGTGTGTGCCCGGAGCTGCCTGCAGGGCGTGTCACCGCAGCTGTCTTTTCGGGTGCGGGGACCTGGGGTCTCGGGTGCCCAGGCGACTCGAGGGACGGTACCAGTTCTTAAGGACGGCGGCTGCAACCGGCGGGACGGTCTGGGCCCTGGTGGAAGACCCTCCGGATCCCCGGGGCAGGGTGCCCTCGCGCCCCAGGGAGGGGTGGCTTGGAGGAGAGCTTGGAGCGTGCGCCCAGTGGGGCGAGTCTCCTGCGAAGGGCTCTGCGCCCCGCGGCGCTGCGGCCGCGGGAGAGCTTGGCCTCTGGTCCCCTGCACTCAGCAATTGACTGCCTGCCGTTATTTTTAGTAGGACTGTAAAAAGAATCTCAAAAAGTTTTAGTTAGGGAAAAAGTGGGAACTCGTGGGTGCCCCGCACACGTGACGTCAGCCGCCCTCAGGAACCCCCAGAAGCTGAAAACAAAGCAAAAACGAAACATCCACGTTGGAGGGGGGAAGCTCACCGAGCATGGTTAGCAAAAAAAAAAAAGCAGCGTGGTTTTGAAAGGGAAAGTTTGGGTCGTTTTTGTACGGTTGGTGTTCTTTGGCTATACACTTCAGCTATTCACGTCTAGATTAGAATGTCGATTTCAATAATATTAATATATAGTGTGCTAAGCTCACTTAAGATAAAGACATTCTCATAAGACATTTATTATACACCTACTGGGTGCCTCGCGCTGGATGGGTGGCACTTCAGAACACAATTTTGGTTAGATTCAAGGACTTTAGACCTAAAGTTTTCCACAAATTAAAGTGGATAAAATCTATTACTAAAGGTCTTTCCCCCACTTTTGGGGTATATATGAATGGTACTGATCAATTGCTCATGCCAAAATTGTGAGTTCTGTTTTCGAAGAATTAACAAAGAAAACCCAGGACTCATAAATCAACACCAAAGTTCGGAAGGTCGGAGCAATCTGTCCTGGGAACAAAGTCTTCCCTAGAGCTAAGAAGCATTCAAAGGCACTCCTGGTGTTAATGGGATTATTAAAGATTTACCTGAGACCAGATAAATGATGATTTCGCAATACACTAGGGTATCTTTGCAGTTAAGTTTTTTGTCTGAGGACACATTTTGCCCCAGGAGGTCTGGGCCTTGTGGCTTCATTGGACTTTGCAAATGAAGGAAGGCTGGGGTTTTCAAAAAGTGCGCTTGTGTGAGGGAGCTTTGCAGGAAACGACAGACTGGGGTTTACAAGAGGGGTGTGTGCGCGCGTGCGTGCGTGCGGGCGTGCATGCATGAGTGTGTGCTTGCATGCGTGTGTGATGGGGGCGGGGAGGGAGGGAGATGCGGGTTGCAAAGCTGCCACCTAGAGGCGCCTTCCCGCAGTGTATATAATGCGAGTCTGCAACCCGAGAGCTCAGTCCTCCAAACTGCACAGCCCCAGGCAGGGAGCGCAGCGGCCGGGAGGCAGCCGAGCCGGAGCCCAGCCCGAGGTAAGGAAACTGGGCTCCGTCAGCAGCCCTGCTTGGAGAGGAAGGGGGCACGGCAGGCAGGTTCTGCTCTGGGCTAAGTGGCCTTTTTCTGGGGCCTTCTGTTTAATCGCCGTGATGGGTGCTGAGAGCCTGCGGGTCTGGTGTGGGAAAGCCCAGGCTGCCCGATGCGTGGCTGCGGCACAGAGTGCGCCTTCTAACTGGGGGGCAGCACCTTCGCTGCTGAAAGTTACAAGGGCAGTTTTCTTAAGTCACTTGTGGAAGAACTCTCCGTGTGTTTGTTGGATTTAGGAATCTGGTGTTTATTTGCTGCTGTGGGTATTGCAGCTCGAGTAAGCGGAGAACTTTGCAAGAATGCAGACTGTCCATTCTGCTTGCTCAGAGTTGGCAGGGAGCAGCTTGGCACCATTGCTTACCTGTTTCACTTCTAGTGTATCAGTTGGGAAGTGGAATTGGCCGTAAATACGTAATTCCAGAAAGATGTACACTCTGTTAAGGGGCATCCTTCAGTGAAGCAGAAAACTGCTGAGAATCTTTGTGAATCCAGATTGCATTTGCATTCTGAGCGTTGGGGGATTAGCAGATCGGTAAGCCCGGAAGCTATAAGGGTGAATGTTAAATACTGCTGGGTCTGCTTGTCTCTTGATTGCATCCTTGCTAATCTAATTTGAGTATTGTTCTCTCAGAAGGATACAACTTCAACTGGGAAAAGCAAAAGGCACACACACAAGTCTAGGATTTTGTAATGTAGGTATACCCTTCAGGTAACACATGGATTTTATTCAATTTTGTTAGGTGTACAAAGATTCAAGGGGTGATGGAGAGCAAGAACTTAGTGGGGATGTCAAGGGTGGGAAGTTAGCCAAGACTTGTAACTTTCAGATAGAATGAGAGGTTGTAAAAGTCAGACGGGCTGTCTCCCTCTCTCTTCTCTCTTTCTCTCTGTCTCTCTCTCAATTCATTTGCTCACAACGGGATCATTACTTTTTTCAGAAGTGGAAGAGGGCCCCCTGAAATGGCTTTCAGCTTTTTTGAAACTGACATACAGCCTCAGATAGAGTTTTGATACACTGACATCCCCTGAAACTTCATTCTGCAGAGTTTCAATGTGGTAACTTTGTCTTTTCTTTTTAAACACAGATGCTGCCTTTGTGGCCCTTTATTTATTCCAGGAAAATGCAGAGATCAAATAGGCTGGCTTAGAAAAGAAAGCGGAGGTTACTGCAGTCTTGTGCTTCACATTCTATAGATTTTAATGGATAAACTGCTTGTCCTGCTTTCATCAGCTCGGGAGCTTCCGCAGATGCAAAGCCTTTTTCTAAAACAAAGTTGCACACGGGAGCCCCAGCTTGGAAACAATTTGTTCTTTTTTTTCCCTCTGTCTCTGCCATAAGCACTAGACTGTGCACACGACTGCTGAGCTCCATGCCACAGCCTCTGGAAGAGGGGTGGGGGGCAGCTGCATGGGATGGGGGTAGAACAGCAAAAGAAAACAAATGGAGAAATGCCAGTATTTTGCTGCCTATCTGATTTTTAAAGGGATGTGCATTGCAATCATAGTTTGTAAAAAGTTGCAGAAAGTATAGCCAAGGTAACCTGCCTACACTTAACTAAGTCAGGACTCTGGCGGTGAGTTTATCTCGTATTAACAGCACATCCTGAGAGAATTGAGAAGGTATTATGGTTTCTAATCAGGCCCAGAACAGGCCAAGTATAGGCTTTCTGGATGATGAAAAAAAAAAAAAACCAAACAAAAAAACCCTACTTCATCAGGAACAGTGGCTTTTTGTGCAGTCCTAGGCAGAGAGCCTCCTGTGTGCTAGGAGGCATGAGGGAGTTCATTGGAGTGACTCAAACCTGAGACCAAAAGACAGTCCCTCTATAAACCCTAAAAATAATGGAGGAGCGGAAAAAGACATTAAGGATTTTAGGACTTCAGACTTTTCTCAGTGATCATGCAGAGCATGAATGGGATTTGGGGCTAGAAAGTATTTGTACTTTTAAGCCAGGCAGCTGAGGAATTTAGTTTTACTCCTAGGAACAAAAGTCGTATTAGAACACCTCTCAGTTGAGTCAGACACTTGTAGGGATAATTTAGAAAGAAACCAAAGATGGTGTCATGTCCAGTGTTTCTTAAGTCCAGACAGTCATATCTCTGGGACATATATTTTCTAATAAATAAAAAGAAGCAAGCAAGAAGAAAAAAAAGGGAAAAAGGGGGGCTCTCCAATTTGGAATGCTTGATGGTATTCTGCAGGGAGTATTTGATGCATTTGTTACATAATGACCAACTAATTTAAAGTCAGGGAAAAAAACCATCACATCTTCATTATTAAAATGATGAGGGAATTGCATATTTCTACTCTGAAAATTTTCCTGAGCCACAGGTAGGTTTGGAAGCTAACCCTGGGTTTTGTTCCTAGTGCTCAAAGGGTGGAGGGGCTGAGACTATCTCAGGTGGCCTTGGACTGCTGGTGGCTAAGGGACAGAAGAAGGAGCTGTGAGCTCACGGGGACAGTGCATGTGGAGGGCTCTGCCAGCCAGCCAGCGAGCATCTTTGAATATTCTTAGTGTGACAGATACCTTTATATGGGGGTCTTCTCTCAATTTTATTGGACGAGTCCAGGATTGGGTAGCCGTCCCTTGGGAACTCCACTGCGTCTGGCCAAGAGCATGGTGAGTAGCTCTCAGCCTGGCTGACCTCCCACTGCCTCATCCGGGTCCTAAGCTGGGTGGGAAGGAGGGCTCTGGTTACACCCGGCCGACCCAGACAGCAGCCTTTGTGATGTGGGGATCTCAGGTTCTGTCTTCTGGGGACAGCACTGCTTCCCCATCGGCCAGCTCAGTACAATGGACTGGCTCAGGTTTCTTCAGGGGGGTTCATTTTCCCCCCCAAACGTAGCGGATGAGGATGCCCCACATGTGAACAGGAGCTATGCCCTAGGAGCCGGGAGTAAGTGGCCTGCATCTGAACCAGGACTGTGCCCTCTCTTTTCCTCTCCCCCTTTATTTAGTATTTTCTATGTTCTCAAAGGATGCAGAGCAGTTCCTTTCATAAGATAGGAGCAGTCAGGGTTGCCATGAATGTTCGGTCACGACAGGATTGTTTTCTGTTTGCTTGGCATGGGGGACAGACCGGTTTCCACTCTGCTTCCAGCTCTAGCGGATGGCCACGGGGGGCCTGGCTGGGCACAGCTCCCTGGACCTGCCTCAGATTTAATGCAGGATTGGTGGAAAACAAAAGACAAACGAATGAAAACCAACCTCCAGTGACGTGCTGCTGCCCCCTGATTCTCCAGGGGTGTGTAGACTCTCCTTATCTGAACTGCACTTCAGCCCAGTAGAAGGGGTGGGACTTTCACAAAGAAGCCAGAGCGTGACTCCCACGGGACAGAGTCTCTGGAAGAGTGGGGAGTGTGGAGAGGGCAGTTACTAGCCACAGAGTGAGAGGGGTCGGACCCTCCTGCTGTCCTGGCGTCAGTTGCCCCATGTGCAGCAGTGAGAGAGGCCTCACTGGGGGCCGTGTCTGAACCACACTGAGTCGCTCCGGGCAACACCGTCTGGGGAGGCACAGGTCCCGAGTTGCAGAAAGCCACTAAACGTCAGCTGTGGGCGGAGGACCCAAAGAGCCCCGAGGTTCCTGAGGGCCCCTCAGTGTCCCAGCAGGGGCGTGGCCCTGCCCGGCTGGTGGATCCCATGGCCCTGGGGCTGGGCATGCCTTCCGCCTCGTGGCAGCCCACCTCGAATCTGCTCTGTACCCCGTGACCAGAGCACCCACCGCAAGCCTTCCACACAGTTTGTGTCACCTCCACCCTCCAAAGCCGTTCCTGCCCCGGAGCCGCTCCCTGGCGCCAGACCCCTGTGGCTCCTGCACCGCGAGGTCCGGCCCGACTCTCGCACGCTCACCCTTTCCACCGGCTTTCCTTCGTGGGCCCCCGGCCTCAGCCGGATTTCAGTGACCCTCTTCATGGCCTGTCACTACCCCCTGTTTTGAAGGCCCCAAGAAGCCACCTGAGCGGAAATCCCTCACTCTCTCGCCCAGGGGGGCCTGCCAGCCTCCCTGTTCCTCCCCTCCCCAGTCAGGGCTTGAGGTCTTGGGCCCGGGTGTGGTGATTCCAGCTTCTTATGCCCAGAGCATGCCCCTCATGGAAGAGACTCTATAAACATCTGGGGGTATGAAAAGGGGTGGTGTTTATCTCAGCTCCCCAAGGAGTTCAGAGAAGTCTGGCCCGGACTCCCATTCCAGGGATGGCCTCAGACCCCCGGCCGCAGTGGAGCCCAGGGAATGTCGGCTCACTGACTCTCGGTTCACTGAGCACCTGTTTTGTGCCAGGTGACTTTTCTGGCTGTGGCTATACATGGATGAAGAAGACATTGTCGGGGTGCCAGGCTGGCATAGGGAGGAGGTGGAGAAATGTGCACAACACAATGACACAGCAGGGAGATGGTGGCCTGGGTGGAGGCAGACGCAGGAGGAGCAGACAATTTCATTATTTGGGGCAGGACGGGCTCAGGGTCTGTGATCGGAAACTACAAACATAGGGAGGGCAGGCTGGTTCACAGCAGCCAGAAACCCGGACACTTGGCAGTCTGTGTCATGGAGGGAGTGGCTTGGCCAGTAGGAGGGCATCGGTATTGCAGGCCACCCCGCCACCCCAGGGGACCCCAAACTCAGAGACTTCTGATTCTGGCTTTACCCCCCCCCCTCCAGCTTGTGAGGTAGCTCAGGTGGACGATTCAGATGCAGTGGGACACCTCAGGCCACCTGCTGTGGCTCCCTTGTTGTCAAGGATACTTGGGGGATGAGCAATAAGATGGGAAACGAGAAGCCCATCTTCTAGAAGAGTCCTGCAGTTGACAGACAGGGCCCCTGCCAGCACTTGGGAAGGCGAGTGGCAGATGAGCGCCTTTGCAGACCCCAGGCCGGTGGGGAGGACAGAACAGGCCCTGGGGCCTCCCCAGGCGGGATGAGGTCCACTTCATGGCGTGGTGGAGGTGTGACGCTCTCTGAGTCTGGCCACGGGGTGTCTAGAAAGTGCTCGTGTGGGGAACGGGGAGGAACAGCAATGGCAGCTGCTCTGGTTCTCAGCTGGGTCTCTGTGGTCTGGAGAAATAGAACCTGAACTGTGGTCATTCTGGGGCACATTCCTGCCTCTTTTAACATTTACATAATTCTTGATGACAAATTTCAAATAATAGAGACATTTATACAGTAAAATCTACAATTCTTCTCTATCCCCTCATCCTTCTCTCCTGCCCCAGTGTTCTATACTTAGTGCAGATATTTTTTCTTTGCTGTTGTGCACATTTACTTACATACAAAATACATACTTTTTTTTTTATGTAAGTGAGATCCTGCTATGTGAGCATCTACACATTGCTTTTCACCGAACAGTCTGTTAGAATTTACCATGTTCCTAAAAGCAGGCTGCCCTCTCTCTTCACAGTCCTGCTATATTCCAGACACTGAATGCACCATAGTTCATTGAACCACTCCTCTACCGATAGACATTTATGTTGTCCCCATTTTTTTCTCATGTATAAATAGTGCTTCAGTAAACATTCTTGTGTATACAGTTGGGAAGGTGAATGTTTTGAGGGAAGAAATACATGAATTTGTAAAACCAACAGGAACAATCAACTAGAAATCTTTTAGTCTAAGCCCCCTGTTTTTCTTTCCATGGGGAATCCATGCAGATGCCTGTAACTTCAGTGTCTGAGGGGGTCTCCACTCTTCTGCCTGTGTGTCCACCAGGAGGCAGGCACTGGGCAGGCTTGTTTAACGCCCAGAAGTTTCTCCTAAGCTCTGGCTGTGAGCAAGCAGGAGTGGAATTGCTGGTTTATTCCAGCAGAGGGTGACTGGTCCAAGCAGGAGGAGGGAGTGTCCCCAGGTTGGTGGCCATCACCCAGGGGCTGCCTCCCAGCCAATGAGAGGCATTCCTGTGCAGAGGGGAGCGTGGGGCCAGGGGCCAGCTCCTTCCTGAGTGGTACAGAACACAGTCAACTCTGTGTGGCTGGATGAGGTAATCCCCTGCTTTTGCTGGAGGGGAGCTGAGATTCTCACCTGGGGCCCCACAAGTTCATTATAGGCTCCCTCACTCCCTCCACCCTCAGATTTTGCTGGAGGTCTTTTGCCAGATCTTTGGAAACCAGGGGCCTGGGGTAGACATGTCATAGTTTGCCTTTGCTCCTCCTGGGGGCTCTGAGATTTGCTAAACTCTAGGCCAGTGATGTAGGAAGATGGTGTTCCCTGGCGGTAGCCCCACGTTACCAGTGTGGTGGCGTGAGACAGATGGGCCTGCCTGGCGCCGGACCCCTGGACATGCACTGGGCAGCCCGCTGTTGCTGCAGACCACATTTAACATAACCTGGCACACTGTTTTTGTCAAATAAGATGCTATTTTCTAGAAAATTTGTTTCTAAAACCAAATGCATGAAAGATACTGAAAGGACAGAGATTGAGCTATTGTGTGGTTTTTTGTCTCCCCTCGAGCTCCCCGTTTAAGTTTTTGGAGGCTTTGGTACTGCACTGTCTGACCACCTTTCTCTGTGCTTTTCTTCCTACTCTTGACCTCTACAGCCTCTGTCCCTGGGGTCCCCCAGAAGAAGCTGGGTGGCCCAGGCATGGCCCTAAGTGGGGGACACTGAGGCCTCGTTAGATCACTGGGAGGGGAACCAGTGGCCCCTTACAAACCACGGAGAAGTCAGCCCAGAAGCCAGCTGCAACCCCTTGTTAACTGGGACTCCGGAGTAGGTCGTCTGCTGTGTTTTGGGGCGAAGGAGTGGGTCCCAGGAGGGGGCAGAGTGCCTCACCTCTCAGGGATTCTGCTCTTGTAGCCGGAGGGCGCACATGCCACACTGCCCACCTTTGTGCTAGCTCCTGCATCGCTCTCCACGGAGGAGACACTCAGTGCTTGGCCAGCAAGAGTCAGTTTTAGATGTGGGGCAAGAATTAAACGAGGCTATATTGGGCCCTTTAACTGCTGGATAACTCCGAGACACGAGCCGGTGTCCCAAGAAAGCAGCAGGAGGCCGGTTAACTAGGCTCAGGTTAAACACTAAGGAGCGAGGAGTTGGGATTCCAACCCACGAAGGCCTGACTTTGGGATGGACGCTGTTCCCTGCTGGCCCTGTGTACTGTTAGTGTAGCCACCTGGGCACTGACCTGCGGGGCAGTTTCCCGTCCTCCAGAGAGTTCTCATGTGACCTGGAGTTGACTTGAATGAGCTTGGAAAGTACGCTTGACTGTGGTCAGTCATTACCTGTGACAGCTGAGAAGGAAGAACGGCCACCATCCTTTACAGGAGAACTCTCAACAGGGCACCTTGGAAGGAGCAGTTTCATTTTACACTCCCTCCCCGTAGTCATGCAGTGGGGATGCCCACCCAGGGCTGACTGGTGGAGGGGCTTCAGGGCCCACCGGAGGACAGGTCCGCAGGAGACCTCCCCTGGAAGCTTTCGTAGCGGGCGTGTTTGTGGAGAAATTATTTCCAGGCACAGAGATAATTAGGAGCTGGTTTCTCTGTTGATGTTAAGATGGTGACAGTTCAGAGGGCTGGCCTCCCGTCAGGTCAGCAGGGAAAATAGTTGAGCAAATCGTCAGCCCCTCCAGAAATGCAGCAGGGGGTGATTTTTGTGCTTCGAGTCTCGGTACAAGTTGCTCTTGAAGCAGTTAGATAAATAGGATGAGGTGATGGCCCACAGCTTGAGACAGCTGGATGGTCACCCTTGGTTGAGATCACATGGCAAACGCAGGTTCTGCAGGTTTGGGGCCCAGTCGAGCTGCAGGGCGTTGCATATACGCTGAGTGGGCGTCAGGACTGCACAGTGCAAACCTAAGACCTAGGTTTACATGCAAATTTTGCGGAAAGATAAAAAGCACTGAGTCACATTTCTGATGCAAATTTCGAAGAGAATCTGAAATACTCTCCTGAAGACACCAGAGCAGGAGACTTGCTCTACAGAACCAGGAGCAGATCAACTCGCCATTCTCTGGGGACATAGGTAGAAGGGCTCCACTGTCCCGTGCTAAGGATGAGCGGGCCATCGGCATGACTGTGGCTGTGGGTCAGCTGCCTGATGTTTCTCTGGCCCCTGGACTGCTGATTTCACACCCTGATCTGGGCACAGCCAGGCTGGCAATGTCTTGAGAACACAGCCATGAAAAGAGAGAGAAAGCAAACCCTGTTTACCTCTTTGAGCACCACATGGACTTAGATTCTGGCTGTGTTTTATTTTGTTGTGCAGGCTTCTGCTCTGGCTGTTTTCTTTTCTCCTTTCTTTGCAAAGCCCCCACAGAGCTAAAGCAAAACAGCTGAGCCTATGGGGGCACTGGAAAGGCACTTTGACTGAAATGTAAATATTTCCTCTTCCTTCTCTTTTTGTTTGATTTCCACATAGGCGATTGGATCACTGCTCTCCACACCATGGATTTGCATCTCTTTGACTACTCAGAGCCAGGGAACTTCTCCGACATGAGCTGGCCGTGCAATGGCAGCGACTGCATCGCGGTGGACACAGTGCTCTGCCCGGCCATGCCCAGCAAAAGCGCTCTGCTGTACACACTCTCCTTTATTTACATTTTCATCTTTGTGATCGGCATGATCGCCAATTCCGTGGTGGTCTGGGTGAACATCCGGGCCAAGACCACTGGCTATGACACGCACTGCTACATCTTGAACCTGGCCATAGCCGACCTGTGGGTGGTCGTCACCATCCCAGTCTGGGTGGTCAGCCTGGTGCAGCATAACCAGTGGCCCATGGGAGAGCTCACATGCAAGGTCACTCACCTCATCTTCTCCATCAACCTCTTCGGCAGCATCTTCTTCCTCACGTGCATGAGTGTGGATCGCTACCTCTCCATCACCTACTTCACCAACACGTCCAGCCACAGGAAGAAGATGGTCCGCCGCGCTGTCTGTGTCCTGGTGTGGCTGCTGGCCTTCTGTGTGTCCCTGCCCGACACCTACTACCTGAAGACCGTCACGTCTGCGTCCAACAACGAGACCTACTGCAGGTCCTTCTACCCCGAGCACAGCGTCAAGGAGTGGCTGATCAGCATGGAGCTAGTCTCTGTCATCTTGGGCTTTGCCATCCCTTTCTCCATCATTGCCATCTTCTACTTCCTGCTGGCCCGAGCCATCTCCGCGTCCGCTGACCAGGAGAAGCAGAGCAGCCGGAAGATCATCTTCTCCTACGTGGTGGTCTTCCTGGTTTGCTGGCTCCCCTACCACGTGGTGGTGCTCCTGGACATCTTCTCCATCCTCCACTACATCCCCTTCACCTGCCAGCTGGAGAACGTCCTCTTCACGGCCCTGCACGTGACACAGTGCCTGTCCCTGGTGCACTGCTGCGTCAACCCTGTGCTGTACAGCTTTATCAACCGCAACTACAGATACGAGCTGATGAAGGCCTTTATCTTTAAGTACTCGGCCAAGACAGGTCTCACCAAGCTCATAGATGCCTCCAGAGTGTCGGAAACAGAGTACTCCGCTTTGGAGCAAAGCACCAAATGAGGTGCTCTGCAGAGTGGCCAGGTGTGGGCTTCGGCTCAGAGGGGTGCTGGGCTGCATCACTCCCCAGCGGAAAGTGAGGGGGCTTTGAAGCTTGATGCCTGAGTGGCGTCAAGAGGGGAACACGTGTCACTGCGTCCTTTCTCCCTTTTTTGTTGTGCCGATGTGGCTGTCGTGCAGCTGTGGGTTCTGGCAGTGTTCATCTTGCAGGGCTGTGCTGCGCGGCCAGTGCTACTTGTCAAAGCCGCCTACAGGACAGGCTCTTGCCTGCACTTCTGTAAAATAGGACTTTGTGTTCCCTGAAGGTTTTATAAGGTGATTTGTATTTAAATGTTAAGACTTTATTTTCTCACTATTGGTGTACCTTATAAATGTATCTGAAAGTCTAAATATATTTTAAATATGGTATGGGAGGTATAATGCTGACATATATTCAGAGTGTCGTAGTTTTAAGATTAGTCTGATTCCGGTTTGACTAAGGATGACATAATTGTTAGCTGTTTTGAAATTATATATATAAATATATAAATATATGCCAGTCTTGGCTGAAATGTTTTATTTACCATAGTTTTATATCTGTATGGTGCTTTGTTACCGGTGTGGCATAAGGAATGAAAACCGCTCTGTAACGCAGTCTGTGATACTGTATTGTAAAGTTACTTTGAAAAAGAACAAAACCAAGCAAAACTCTTCCAGGCTGCAATGCTGTGCACAAACGGAGAGTCTTATTTCAGAGTGCTCTCTCCATTTGTAAGTTATTTTTTTTAACAAAGATTTTTTTTTTTTTCCTAAAAAGACATTTTGGTTTCAGTTTTAAATGTATGTTTGGCATTTAGGTGGCATGTATGATAATACCGTATGGATGTATCCTACATCTACAGGTCAACCTAAGTAATTTTTTTTTTTTATAAAGTAACTACTATAAAGGCAAAACCCAAGGGGTTCACTTGGATAAAATGATGTGAAAGGAAAAACATCTGTGTGCTTGAGTGTTCTGTTTTTTTAACTTCATGCAGTGTGTTTGAGGGAGGGGAGATGGTTCACAGGTGGAGCTGTGAGGACGACGTGGTGCAGGAAGTTTGCACCTGCTGTCAGCCCTGCAGTGTTCAGGGCCCCTTTTATGCCCCCAGGGCCGCATGTCGCAGCCTTGAGCCTTCCCTGCTCAGGTTCTGTGGTTAGAGTCCTGCTTTCATTTTCTGTGTACAGCACAAACTCTTCATTTAAAAGCTAACCCGTCAATGACCTTCTTGAGGCCACGCAGTGAGTGGATTGCTGGCCCAGGCATTACCGAAGAAACCCACCTCAGCAGTAGTTGCGGCACTCTTAGATGGCCGATCCTGCTGTGCCTTCACTGGCTCTAGGAGCAGCCACAGGGATGGTGGGACTGCCTCAGGCAACTGCATCTGGGCAGGAGCTCAGAGAAGGACTTGGCTCCCAGGGCTGCCCCTAACAGCTCCGTCTCTGATGGGACCGATTTGCCCAGAGAACTCTTAGCCAACACAAAGGCAGAGCCAGACCAGGAGCTCCAGTCTCACCTCTGAGTCTGGGGGATGCTGCCACATAGGAGGGCACCCCATGCATGCTGGCTCACCCATAGACTCACAGTGGGCAGCCCCAGCAGCCCCCAGGCCCATGGTATTGTTGTGAGAGGGCTCCTACTTCCTCAGAGGGTTTTATGGCTGAGAGTTTTGAAACCAGGGCTATGAATTACTCTAAGTATCTACTTGATGCCCATACATGCTCTCGGGTATAGAAGTGCCTAGCCTTGTTCCAGGTAGGTTTCAGGCTGGATAACAATAATGTAGCTACTGGGATACCAACATAACTATAGGCAAGGATAGCATGAGCAAAGACATAGAAGAAGGGCAAAATGAAGTTGGGAAATTCTGCCCCAGATACGTGTTCCTGACAATAGAAAGGGATTGCAAGTTTCCACTGAGTTTTCTGGTGGTTTCAGTTAGAAAGCAAACATCCTCACCAAGTAGTAAATTCAAGGTGGGGGCATACACTGCATCCACAAGCTCAGTGGTGCTGTAGACAGGACATAAAAGGTAATTAAACTTAAATTAAGGCCTCATCTCAAGTCAATTCAGAGATGTTCTCTTTGCTCCCAGGGATCACTCTGGAATTTTGGGTAAGTGCTGGGGGAGGTCATGTGGGGAAGAGGTGGGGGTTCGTCCTTGATGCCAGTCTGTTCCCACTGGCATCCACTGAGACGCCCGTTGCCAGCCTGCCCTGTCCTCGGGCTGGTCTTCTTGTCACCCCATTCAAGGGTCTCTTCTGCTGTTCCCTGCCACGCTGGACCTGGGGTACCGCAGTGCTCCACAGACCACCCCTGGCATTTTTCTGTTTCCTTACAACTCTTAGCCCATGAGAGTCACCAGGTGGCTTCCTCCTGCACCGAGGTGTGGAGCGATGGGGGGGCAAAGGCTGAGCTGGATCTAGACGTGCCGCGTAGTGCTTTTGCTTTGGGGTGATTTCCCTTCTCCCCAGAGCTTGGGACATGGAGCCCTCTACCTCTGGGGGTCTCTGGGGCATAAGCCACATCTCAGGGATGCAGAAAGTCTCCCTGCCTCTAGAAATCCCCTTCTTTCCCCAGCCTCGGAGCTTCTCTGATTCATCCCCAGTTACCCACACCCATAAGCCTTTCCTGTGACCTTGGCTGGACATCCTGTGACCGTGGCTGGAACATCCTGTGACCATGGCTGGAACATCCTTCCCAGGACTAGTGCTGGCCTGTGGGGCTGCAGGTGGGATGATAGAGTCACAGGTCAAGGGTCTGGAACATCTCAGGGGATCATCAGTTACTATTAAAAAAAATTATGTGTCTTCCCTGTGGATGTGAACATTGAGTGGGCAGGAGCTGTGTGCCGGTTTGAGATATGAGGTGGGCATGGGGGTGGGGAAAGAAAGGCTGGGCAGAAGCCCCCAGTCGTCCTCAAATTCAGAGGCCAGAGAGCCTGACATTCTGCCCTATGAGGTTCAGTCTTTTGGCCTCCTTTTGATGGAAAGGTCTTTGAAAATGCCAGCTTCAAGAGGTGGTAATAAAGCTGTTAGTGATTTAGCAAATGAGGGCATTTGGGGAGCCCAGGAAGGCTGTCTGGAGCCCCCAACTCCCGTCCAGGGGTTAGCTTCCCGTTCTTGCCCTCAGCTCCGCAGAAGGACTGTGGCTGACAGGCAGGGCAAGACATGCCGTCAGTGTACGTGCAGGACCCACATCATTATTCTCATTTTGCCTAAATATTTCAACTACATGGATTTGGTTCATTAACAGTTCACATAAAGGATGTGCTCAAATCAAACTTTAGTAAAATTGTAAGTGCACTTGGAGGTTTTAAAGTTCAATGTAATATTTATGATACTCAGTTTAAAAGGCCCCAGAAAGAATAGGGTTAGTGACAGGACAGTGGCAGAACACTGGGGTGACAGATCTGTTCTGTGACTCCGGAGCTTGGTGACTTCCCGGTGTTTCTTCCGTGAATGTCAGTTTTGTCTCCGTATAATCACTACTCCGCCTCCATGAACAGGTCACCTCGGAAGTCAGGAGGATTTATGGTTTGTTACTTGCTGCTGGATACGGTGGAGTGAACAGATGAAGGGGTGAGGGAGCCCTTGAACCCACGGGCAGCCACACAACGGTCCTGCAAATTTCTGAAGCTTTCTCAAGCATGCTGCTTCCTAGTCTTAATTATTGAAATACAGATAGTCAACTGACTGACCTTGGTTCCATTTACAATTTTTTGACTTGGTGGTGGTGCAACAGTGACTTGCATTCAGGAGAAACAGTACTTGGTGTTGTGAATTTGGGTGTCTCCCCAGGCTGGGGATCCTCTCTCGGGATGCTGGGCAGAACAGTGAGCACGGCTTCTAGTTGGCCACGTGATCACGATGATTGACAAGTGATACACGCACACCGATAACCACTCTGATAGTTTTCACTTTCAGTACACTGTTCAATACATTACACAAGTTATTCAACACGTTATTACAAAATCAGTTTTGCATGAGATGATTTTGCCCTTTGCCCACCTGTAGTGTTCTGAGCACATTTCAAGTGGGCTAAGCTAAGCTATGATGTGGTAGGTTAGGTGTATTAAATGCATTTTGACTTAGGATATTTTCAGCTTACAGTGGGTTTACCAGGATACAACCATATTGTATGCCGAGGCAGATCTGTGTGTCACATCTTCTGGTGTGGCCTCATGCTTCTCAGGTGCCTTTGAAGTCTATGGATGGGTTTATGGTCACCTGTCCCTTGCTGAAGGTCACCGCGCATGTGATCTCTGTTTCCCAGGGTCCTGCTTCCCAAGGACTGAGACCAGTGGCCGTGGGGGAGGCCTCGGAGTGAGGGAGGGCATGGTTATCTATGGTATGTCAGAGTGACGGACAACTTGGGCATTTTTCTTATTTTCAAAAGCTTCATTTCTGTTGGCTTTTCATATGCTTATTGCCTCAGACCTCTGCATGTGGGACTCCGAACGGCTGCCAATCATGTCATTTCTCCTGACGGGTTGGGGTGCAGGGGAGCCGTGGCTTCCTCAGCCATTTGTAACAATACAATGTTCAGAAGCAACAGAATGGAAAAATCTGAATTTCCATAGTTATTTCCGGAACTAAACTGATTAAAATCATTTCTTAGGTAGGTCAGCATCTTCCCTCTAACAATTTTTAGAAGAAAAAGCAAAGAGCGAGTCACTGTGGCGATGGCATTAAATCTGCTTGGGTGACTCAGAATGTATGTTGGCACGGCAACATGTCATGGGGCGAGGCGCAAACATGTCGAGTCGGTGGCCGCAGTCCTTCTGAAAGGGCCCCGGGCTTTGCTGAACCAGCCTGGATTTGCTTCCTTTTAGCCTTTCACATGGAAGTGTTTGAAGCGAATCTTTTCATCCCTTCCTCAGAGCTGTAATCAATAGGAAGAACACATTAAAGGTTTCCCCACCATTGCGTTCCTCGGGGCCGTTGTTAGAAGTGAGGATTGTGTTTTATGCAGGGCTGTAATGAGAATTTAAATTTCGTGCAGAGTGTGAAGTGTAAATGAAAAATCATCCGTTGCCCAGCTGAGCACCCGATGAATGTCTTTCTCTGCGATTTATTCCGCACTTGCTCCCATTAATTTATTCATCCATCCATGCATTTGTTCGTTCAATCACAGGTCGGGCAGGCTGTATTGAGCACCCACTGTGTGCCAGGCACTGTGCTTGTGCTTGTCTTTAAAATATCAGCGATGGCTGGAGTTTTGTTTATTCTTTTGATAAGCTCCCAGCCTGGAAGGGGGCATGGACAAGGAGATGCAGAGAAATCATTACAGGGAAGCATGGCAGGAAGGATCCTGGTGGCCCTTTCCGAGGGAGAGATCCTTCAGGGAGGAATCACGAAAGGCTTACAGAGAAGGGTCTCCCCATGGTGGCCTGAGGACAGCCGGGACTCCAGCGGGCAGGCCCGGGGCCCGGGGCGGGTGGCGGCAGGCCTCGGGGCAGTCTCTGGGATGCTATCACCATTAAAAGTCAGTGTTTTAAGGAAAAGTGAAAGCCTCTAAGAGGTGTCCAGACATTAATGACTACTGATGTCATCCATCACTGCATGATGGGAGCGTATTTCTAGGTGGAAATCAGAGGTCCTAATGACCACCCCACCCTGAAGACAGGAAATGGAGCTTCGGCACAAGGGAGCTGGGGGCACACAGAAAGGCTATGGGGCCAGCACTCGGCTCTCCTTGGCTGCAGAATGTGCTTCTGGACCTGCGTTTCCTAAGGAAGAGGCGAGCCCCCCATGAGCCTGGCCTCCTCTCCGTGGCCAGCCAGGTGGCACCTGCTGCAGGCTGACCACGCTGCTGGGTTTCTGCAGCGGCACCTGGAGGAGGAAGAGGCCATGCTTCAGAGGCGCCCCCCTAGCCAGCCCTGTGTTCCAGTGCGTTCTCCTCCCTCCACACGTAGGGGCTTGCGTTAAGGAGCTCTTGACCACCTGCTTACATGCAAAACACAATCCCAGCACCAGCCAGGCAGCAGGAGGAGCAGAGAGCCTCCACCCGCTCCCAGCCCCACGCCCGCACCCCTTCCTGTCGCCCTCCCGGTCTGTGCTCTTGCCCACCAGAAGCTTGACCCCGCCCCTCAAGCTGTTGCCCTCGGGCACTGGGGTTCCCGCTGTAAAGAGGCCTGGAGCTGCCTAGGAAGTCCCATGGCCAAGGCCAGGGAGTGTGGGAGCCGAGGGCCCCGCTCCGCGGCCTCCGGCTGGACGGGCCCCGGGTGTGTCACCTCCCGGGTGTGTCACCTCCCGCGTGTGTCACCCCCCGAGTGTGTGCGGTCAGCCCTCCCGGGCGCTGATCTCCGGGCCGCCTTAGAATGGCTTGGCAGCGCTGTCAGCGCCTCTGCCGAGGTCCCCACCCTCCGTTCTCTCTGCTAAGCGACTGGCGTGGGCTCCTGGGTGGGCCTCGGGGAGGCAAGGACTCCTTTCCCGACCCTGACAAAGTCTCCCGCGGGGGTCAGGGTGGGCGGGCCTCCGTGGTTCCCAACCATCACTCCTGTTCCTGGGCATCTATTTTTCTCATGAGTAAATTCCAGTGCTCGTCACTAGCGTGGACAAAACCCCACATCATTTCTATTGCTGCTCATGCAGAACCCCGAGACCCCAAGGATCCCCTCTTGAGCCCACAGGAGTTGACATCCTACTGGCTGGTAACCAGAGGCAATGGCACCCGCAGACGTCACCCGGCCCTCACGGCAGCCGTCTAACAGGATCCTGGAGAGGGAAGCCCTGCAGCCTAAGGAAGGGGGTGACTCCTGGGTGCGGAATTCACCCGGTCAGGCACGAGTGGCCAGTGAGTGATTAGGTGTGGCCGCAGGTGGCTCGCCCCGAGGCTGGCTTACCGGGTTGTCCTCCCTGCCTGCTCTGGCTCTGCTCCCTGTGCCTCGTCGGCTCTGCTTTATGCCTGAGCCTAAAAGCCCAGGGCTCATTGTCTGCATATTCTAGATTCTTCTGGTTACAGATGTTAGACTGTGGGGTTCGGGTCAGCACTGTTTGATGGGGAAGAGACAGACATACAGAGGGGAAGTGTCTTAGCTGAGTTCAGACTGTTTTTGGGGTAACGGATTTCAGCTGAGCTAAGCTCCGAGGAGGTCTGGCTGGTTCCAACGACACAGATGTTAATTAGCACCAAGGATGGAGGATGAAGGGGATGCCCGCCCGGCTGGGCCCCAGCAGAATCTCTCCAGGGGTGCCCGGCGCACGGTCCCGGGAGTGCTCCTTGAGAAGGAGCTTCAGGGGTCAAACGAGCTTAGGAGAGCTGCGCGGTGTCATGAGGGCTTCACATGCATCCTGGGCACGTCTGAGGCTTCAGAAGTCCTGGAGTAAAGAAAAAGTAAAGTCCTTGTGGTTTTGTGGACTGCGGAGCCCATCCTTATAGAACACGTGTTTCTGGCCCGCAAAGCTGGTCTAGCCTCGGTGCTAATACTGAACGTGGCAGGGTTTCCAGGCCCGGCAATGAGGAGATTCCCTGGGAAGCCTTTGAAACAAAAGCATTCCTGGGGTCCATTCCTGAAGGCTGGGGTTGAGGAGCTTCAGGGTGGACCCCACAATCCACACTTTCTAACACTTACCAGGTGGTTCTTATTATCACTCAGGTTTAGAACGTGGGCTCACAGGACCATGGAATCAGCTTAGGGGCCACAGAACCACACAGTCAGGGGTTTTCTTGGTTTTGATTTAAATCTGAACATTCCAGAGGCAAACAGAGGACAGAGGTCGGTGGGGGACAAATCCGTCCCAGACCCACTCTGTGGGTGAGCATCATTTTGGGGGAGAACCCTGACAAAGTAAGCACGCCTTTCGGGGGTTGGAAAGGACGGCGGGCGAGGAGGGGACTTCCCCTGAGTGGCGGCACTGCTGTCTGGGTGGGAAGGCAAGCCCCCCGCCAGGCCCTTACCCGGGCTCCTGATCAGCAGCTCTCCTTTGGGAAGCAGCAGGAGGAAAAATGGTTTCCTCCATGAACCTCCATCCATCCGTGGCTTGTACAATATCCAGGCAAATGCTCTCACTGCGTCTCCAGCTACCCTGTGAAATGTGTTCAACCTAACGTGGAAAAATCAAGTCATGGGAGATGACTGAGAAGTGTGTAGGCCCATTTAAAACCCCTTTAGGAAGAGCCCAAGGCCAGCAATTAGAATGGATCCATAAAGTTCCTCTTAGCAGATGGCAAGGCAATTAGGCCTGTGAACACCCCCAGTAGGTGAGCTTGAGCAGAGGGAAGGCGTGGCGAGAGCGGGATGGCCCCCAAATCAGATCTCGCCTAATGAAACCATCCTACAGTTTCATCCTTGGGCAGGGGTCACCCCTTCCCCCACCCCACCCAACCGCAGAGATGGGAGGAGGCCGGGGGCTCCCTGTGCCTCTTAGGAACCCATGCGGTTAAACTTGGCTGCACAGAGGAATCTGCAAGTCTTGCTAGCTCCCCGAGTATTTCCTCGTAGAGAAAACTCAGTGGTTTACTAATAATACTTTGCATATATGCACTATTTTAAACTCCCCAGCCACAATATCATGGTGCCTCAGGGGTTTCAAATGCAGACAACCAAGAAAAGGACGTGGGTGGTGCCTGGACTCAGAAGTTGTAGGTGAGACAAACAACGTGCAGAAAGACTGTTACGAACTTGGACTTGGATTTTAGTGGATCTGGGCTTTACTCCCCTTCCCTCTGTGACTTTGGAAAAGTGACATAATGTCTCAGAGCTTGTTTTCCATGTCTATTATAGGGGGATATGAGTGGTATCTACTTCATGGGCTTGTTTTGAGGAGTAAACCAGAAAAGGTATTCAGACTATACAGTGTATATAATGTCTGCTGAATGTATGTACTCAAGATAGGGTAGGTAGAGTCTGTAGAAATTATTTGTGTCTCTGGGCTCCTGTAGAGCTTTGACCTGCACGCTTCACATCCTGTCTCCCTAACTAGACATGAGCGACCTGAAACAGGAGTCAGATTGTCCCAGCACAGTCAGTGTCCAGCACCCAGCCTGGCTCTGTGCCCGTGGCTCAGTGCATAGCTGTTGAATAAATAAATGAACAAGACTCAGAGCTCTGAACTCTAAGCTTCAAGCTCTTTGCACATTATGTTGCCTTTAGAGGGATTTTAGTGATATAACAAACACAGAGAAGCAGGAACACGATTGGGTTAAATGGTTAACAGCGGTCTCACACGTGATGACCTATGGAGATTCTCAGATATGAGGACAGGTAGAGTGTTGGAGTCCACAGATGCTCATCTTAGCAGGAGGCGCCTTTGGACTCCATCTTCCCACAATAGCAAATGGTTTCCTGCTCGGATATCTAAATCGCAAGATGCTAAACAGTAGATGGATTTTGTTTTCTCTTTATGGAAGTGAAAGAAATAGCTCCACGTGTTTTGACTTATAAGCTAGTATCGGGCCCACACAATTAAAAGAAAAAAGCGACTGCATTCTTGGTGTGCAAAAGCGGGAACTTCTGGCACGTTGCTCGAGCTGTGGGCACCTTGGCTGCTGCGTCAGTGAATGCGGGGGGCGGCCCCCTGGCAGCCAGGAGACTGCCCTCCAGGTGCCCTGCACGGGGCTGAGCCCTTCACAGCATCATCTCATTTAACCTCGATCTGGGCTTTGGAGGGAGGTGTGACTGTCACTTGTGCTTCCTGCATAAAGGAAGTGGCGCAGGCTGTGTAAGGGCACACGGTCTGAATCCGAACCTAAGACTGGCTGGTCCTGAGGCCATGCCCCGAGGCTGCCCTGAGAAAAAGGAATCGGTCCAGGCAGACTACATGAGGGACCCAGTGGGCTTTCTGGGACCACCAGCCCCGCTGCCCAGAGCCAGGCCCAGCACAGCCGGAAACCCAAACCCAATTTACAGGAGAGTTTTATTTTTTCTTCCCTCTTTTCTGAGCGACAGATTTGAGCAAAGATTCTTGAGTCTTTGATTTCAAGAGCAGATACACCTGATGAAGTATGGGTTTATTTTACAGAAGTTGCCCAAGTCAGAAGTTATCCAAAGGCCAAATGCGATTGCAGGCCAGAAGTATTATCTGAAAATAGAAAGTCAGGCCTTTGGGGTTCTGCTCAAAAGGAAGGAAAGATGAAGAGGGAGGTTTAACACTGAGCAAAGCACACTGACTTTTACTTCAAGGTTCCTGCTCCCCTCTCTTCTTTCTGATAGCTTGATTCGGTCTTTGAAGGCTGCTTTGAGGTTGTTAAACTCACAGTTTCATTCTGTTTCCTGACAGTGCATAAAAATAACACTGATCACCAGACGGACAGAAAGCTTATTCTTAGGAGCTGGATCTTTGCTGTAAAGATACCATAGCCTAGCAATGCAGAAACTGCTAACCACAGGACTTGCTTTTGGTGTAAAATCCCCAAATCTCTGAAACTGGGTATTTTCTGTAGGGGAGGCCAATTGGAGGCTGCACTACTTTGTGAAGCTCTTTTATTGAGAGGGGGCCAAGTTTTCTGCGGCATCTTTAATCATAAAGTGGGCTTTGCTTTAGCAGATGGTCATTTCTGTACTGAGCTATTTACTCTCCTCCAGGGCTGACTTTTGGTTACTTAATCTGGAAAATGCCCATTGTGGATAAAGTGAAGGTTCCTGTGGCCAGGATTTTCACTGGCCCTGGTTGGCTGGCTCACTACACACGTGTGGGCAATAAGTCCTTATTGCGTCTCTATAAAGAGCTCCGCCCAGTGCTCTGGGTGACACGGTGGCAGGGCTGCAAGGCTGCAGGAGAGCAGAGCAGAGGACAGAGCCTGAGACGGCTGTGCAGGCAGAGACCGGCTTGCTGCCTGCAGACTCACTCTGACTGGACAGGATTCTAGTGATTGACCTGCCACCGTGGAAATAAAGTTGGGTATAACCCTTTCACCCCAAGAATGTTCTACTGTCCTTTATTCGGTCACATTGAATCCATAGTGAACCTGCCTGGGGCTGAAACCCATTGGCCAGACACCCATAAACTTGGATGTTCAGCAAACAGTGTTTTGTGTATTTCTCTGTGGTTGGTTTCCCATTCAGTCATGTCCCAAGAGCAGGGCCCCTTGGGGCGGCAGCTTCTGCGCCTCTGCAGCTCTGGGCGCTAGTACGGTGTCTGGTGACACAGCAGGCCTCCCAGAGGCTCACTGACTTGATAAGACTTGAATGAATGTGGGGGAATGACTGCTCTTCCTGGCAACGCTTCTCTCAATGAGGAAACATGCAGACAGAGAGGACCTATTTGGATTTTAATTCAGCTCCAAGAAAGTGGCCAGGACTGAGAAGATAGTGCTCGCTGGGGTCAGGTCTGGGTTCAGCTGCATGAAATGTGCCCCATCCACCTTGGGTCACTGCCTTCAGGCTGGGCCACGTGTAGCCTGGGACCCATTGCTCTGGATCCTTCAAGCTCGGATCAGCAAAGGGATGTTGGATCTGTGACGCCTGTGCCCGCAGGATCTCAGTGAGCCAGGCCCACCCGACCCGGGATCTCCCTGAGGGACCACTCGGCTTGCGGCCTGGCTCCGGAAGCAGGCGCGGCCTGCCCTCCCAGGGCCAGCGTCCTCTGGCTGCCAGCTTTGCTACTTTCTCACTCTAGTATATTCTGCTTCAGAGACGGCCCTGGGGCCCAGCCGTCAGACAGATCCAGGTCCAGATTCTTGCTCTGGACAAGTGACTCAGCCTCTCTGAGCCTTGACTGCTCTAGAATATGGACTCCAGCTGAGTGCTCATCTCAGAGTGTATGTTGAGAGCTGAGGCGGGTGTGGGATGGCCCTGCCGCTGGGCATGGCACCCTTGTCCCCTCTCCCCTTGCCCGCAAGCCTTCCTTCCCAGTCTTGCCCCAGTGTTTGACATTCTCGTGAAGGGACAGCTGGTAGGATGTGTGAGCAAGCCCGTGATGGGCGGGCTTGGAAACGGTTGGGCATGGCCTGTGCCAGCCTCAGGACCTGCCCAGAGGAGGGGCTCAGAGAAGGGCTATCAAATCAATGAATCAGCTCCATTTTACCATCGGCCAACTTGGCATATTTAACTTTATCCGGATGCAGCTGGTCACACTCAGCCCTCTTGGTCCTTTCTGTGAAACAGTCTTTCCAAGTCATCACTGTTCCTACGGAGATTTGCTAGAGGTTGTTGGATTTTCCATTTCAAATGTGAAGCTCCTCTCCATTTTAATTAGCCCTCTAGATTAGTTTCTAAAACCCCACCCTGAGGCTACATGCATAATATTTGAGGAATTCGCATATTTTTAAAATTTGGTAGCAGTAGGGAAAATAAAAAACAAATTCTCAGCCCCACCTATGATGACACAATTCATATCACCCTCTGTCTTAGCCAGGACCTGAGTAAGTATGATCAAGCAGCACTCCCTATGGTCAGTTAGCTCAGTTTGTGGAATACCAGCCAGGCAAAGGGAAGAGGCTCCAGCTTGCCATGCAGTCCCTGAGGGCTTCCTGGAGGAAGTGGAATTCCTTGGGCCCATAATCAGAATCTACCCCACTTGCTCCACTAGGGCAGCTGTCCACACTGTCTGTCCCTGAGCCCAGCCCTCCTCATGCTTTACAGCTTGGTCCTCAGTTTCAGGTGCATCAGAGAAGGGCCAGCTAAGATTAGGAACGATGTCCACCTGTGAGCACCCTGACATGTAAGCGAGTGGGTCTGGGTTTTGTTTCATTTGACATGTTCTCCACCTTGATATTTTAAAAATATCTAACAGTTGCTGGGAGGAGGGCAGCAAAACCATTAAGAAGGAGGCTGTCCTCCTCACCTTGGCATCCTTAGGTCCTCACGTGTGCCCACGACACAGGAGGAGCTGAGCTGGATTGAGGAATGAATGAATGAGACCCATGCCCTTTGAGGGAACAAAGAGACTTCACTCACTCGGGCCCCGCTGACTGATTTATGCACTTTCAGGGACTTCTCATAAATTTGGCCAAGACTTACCACATCTATTCTCAGGGCAGGCCAGGTTTTTGAAAGCAACTATCTGCGGGTTCCTTAATGAAAACCAAACAACATAAATCATGCCAAGGCTCACCAGCGACAGCCCCAGGGAAGCAGGCTCTTCTCTAATGACCTGCAGTGTTTCTGCGGGGAGCAGTCGGGGTTTGTGCTGGGGGCTGAGCTGGAGTGATCTGTAAATAGTATCCGTCATCGCAACCAAACCCGAGCTGTCAATGTGCCTCCCCACGTGCTGGGACCCTGCGTGATGGGACGTAGCTCCAGATGTTTGACTGGGAAGCTTCCAGACCGACCTCAGGCTGGTCCCCCCACGGCCACCTCCACCCCAGCAACTGGTATGTGACTTTCAGAAGAAGAGGGAAACATGAATTATTATTCTGAATGGTTCCCTTTTACTACTGAGAACAAAACTCACAAGCCAGAGTTACTGACTTTTGTCCAGCTCTGTAGCCCATGAAAGACTTCAGCTATGCTACCAAAAACTCTATCTAGAATGACTCCATTATCATTAAACCCAGCTCTCCATGCTGCAGCTAAAGTTGATTTTTACCAGCAGGAGCCAAAGGTGAGTTTTGGATGTTGCCTTAGTAAGAGAAACCTCATGAACTGTTTGGCTAGAGAAACATGTTGCTGTTCTGGTCACCTGTGCGCCGGTGGGCCAGCTCCTTCGCCTCCGAAAACATCACCTGGGGAGACTCATCTTACTGAGACAACATCCGCACCTTAAGACGTAAGGCTAACTTCATAGATTTTGAAAAAAAAAGTTGTTTTTCCAAATTCCCAAATGATGTCATAACCACATTAGAATGAAGTCTCTTACTTCTGAAGCACCAGTGTTTAATCAGGGCTCTCTGAATGAATTTTTTTAAAATTATGTTTGAATAAATGGAAAACAGGTCCCCAAGCTACAGTGCTAAGGGATTGTGTACAGACGGGACAGGTAGCTGTCCACAGAGGGGACTGTGCCCTGTGGCCCAGCTGCCTGGCGTGGCTCTGAGAGGCCCTGACAGGCCACAGCTGCCCTGAACAGAAGGCTAGCACATATTTCAGACTTACTTCATCAGTCCAGGAGAAGCACTGGGCCAGGTAAGTTCTCATTAATGCTGTGAGTTTTATCATCAAAAACACATGGCAGGCCCCTGGGCTCCTCACACTTCGAGATTGATGGTGACCAGTTGTCAGCATCTGGGGAACAGAGCACCCCACGCTCAGGCCCTGTGGCCCCACTGCCACTCTCTTAAAGGGACTGCTTGTCAGCTAATAGGCGTCACTGTGCAAATCTTTCCATTACTGACATGACTATAGATTTCTGAACATCTATTTATCTTCTATACTTAGAATACATTTGTGCAGCTACTTACAAGACCATTCTAAATCATTCCTTTTTTTTCTTTCCTTCTTGCATCTAAACATATACAATAGTGGAAACTTTACAGAACTTTGAGAAGTGGGATGAATTGATGGTATTTTGACTTTACCCTGGGTCTGTGGTGCTCAAGAGGTGACATTATGTTGTGGAAGAGGACCGAAGTGGATGTTCTGAGATCTGGGTTGGGCCCTCTCCACCTGGAGACTGCCTCCCACCTGGTTTTTCTGTGATGCGCATGGAAGCATGGCTCCTTCATCTAAAGATCTCAAGAATTTATGGAGGGGTGAGCACGGGCATGGAGGAAACCTGCCAAATTTCCAAAAATGCATTTTGTTGTCAAGAAAACCAGTGATATATTTAGCAGATGATACAAGGGTGATTAAATATTTTTCTCCACACACTGCAATTCCTTTAGGGTCTCTTTTATGGAATAACTGTACCTTAATAAGGCCCAGGGGAGGGCAGATGGCTTGTTACAGAGCTTAATTAATCAACAGGCATCTTATCCCCCCTAAGGACTTTCTTTAAAATGTTGGAAGAAGGATCCAATGATGTGATAAAGCACCACGAAAAAGACCATGCTTGCAACTTTCCTAGGACACATCTTGTCAGGGCATCTGGGAAGATTTAAAAAGTTTCAGTTAGCTGCTCCCACAGAATAGAAGCACAAGGTACTCGGAGGGCGCACAGTCCTGTCGATTGAGAAAAGAAGGAGGATGTCAGAGAATGACCCTGCTTCCAGGGGTCACGCCTCGACACAGCTCTCTCCCCTAAAAATGCCCAGGGCATTACCCACCAGCTTCTAGGCAACTAAACTAAAGGGGGGAATCTGATGATTCCAGACCATTCCTTTATGTGGATGAGCCCCTAACTTGGCCTCTGACCTCATGTTCCCAGCCGTCTGAGTGTGGCCTTTGGCTCAGACTGGCCCAGCCTCCCTTACCACCTCTACTGCATGCCAGATCCAGTATGGTGGCTGGGAAAAACCTGTGGTTATTGAAACCTAAGTTAATGAAAATAAAACAAATTCAGTCGGTTGGTTGCACCAGCCTCACTTGAAGTGTCCAGCAGTTGAGGGTGGCTGGTGGCTCTCTCATGGGACAGTGCAGAGTTAGAGAAAGTACTAGTGGGCTGTGTTGCTCCACAGTATCCACCCTGCAAGTCCCCAGCCTGCATCCCGTCCTCCACCAGACTAGCTGCTGCTGGAGGACAATCACGAGGCTGTGTACAATGGGGCCAACCATGCGGACGGCGGGTCCCCCGGGTGCTTGGCAATATGTCCTTCAGATTCCTCCCGACTGTAGCCCTCACCCCTAACTCACGGCAGACCACCCTGCCTGTCACACCCTGGAGAAAGCAGGGGACGAAGGAACGGCATGCCCTTAATTTTCCACCCAGCCCTGTGCTGCACACACCACAGTCCACCTTCCTTCTTCCCAGGAAGCCTAAGGATATCCTCCTGCTCCCGACCCCCCAGCCCCATCAGGACACCATCGCTGTCCCCTGAATGCGCCAGCTCTCCTGTTCATGTCCCTGTGTTAGATTCCTAGGGCTGCTGTAGCAAAGCACCGCAAATGGGTACTCGAAAACAACAGACATTTATTGTTTCAAATTTCCAGAGGCTAGAAGCCTCCACCCAAGGTGCCCACAGGGCTGCAGGGGACGATCTGTCCCAGGCTTTCTGTTAGCTTCCCTGTTGGGTGGCAGTCCTTGGTGTCCCTGGGCTTGTAGATGCATCCCTCTCATCCTCTGTCTGGACACCGGGTCCTGCCTGTATGTCGGGCCTCCCCCAGCTGTCTTTTTAACAAGGACACAAGAATTAGGGTCTGCCGGTTAGGGCCCAGTATGGCCTCATCTTGGCAGCCGATCACACCTGCCAAGACCCTATTTCTAAATAAGCCCACCTTTGGAGGCCCTGCAGGTTAGGGCTTCACCTTAGCCTTTTGGGAGGACACAGCTCACCCATGTCACATCTCCCAAATCCATGATCCCTCCTGTTCTGCACCCCAGGACATCACCCCCGACCCCGGCCTGGCCCCTCTGCTGTACATTCTGGTCCTTGGTTGGGATTGTCCACAGGAGCTTCCAGGAGGAGATGAGACATGAAAGAACAGAGACACCGAGTCTTTCTTCCCGTGCCTCCCTGCAGCACGCTGGGGCTTCGGCAGCACTGTGCCCTCGGGGCTGCTGCTGAGGGTGCCCTGGCTTCCCTGGAGCCCATGTCGCCTGACGGGGCACCCTCGCTCCCTTCTCTCCTCTGCTGGGTCTGAGTGTTTAACAACCTTGTCCCTGGGTGTCTCCGCATCCTTTTAGTTTCCTCAATGCCACCCTCAGTTCTGTCAGTAAATTCTCTCTGTGAATCCTCTCCGCGTTCCCCACTGAGTGTGCCTGTGTCTTCTGCTGGCTGTTGCAGGGTACGTTCCGGTCCAGCCAGGCCCTAGTCCCCCTTCCACGGAAGCACTCCAGTATTTCTCACACGATATACATCCGCTTTACCGAAAACAAGAGCAAACAAAATGTTTAAATCTGCCCTGCTTGGTGCCCCGCTCCCTGCCACCTTGTCATTTCTGTCCTTCACCGCAAGCCTCTAGGAGGGCTGTTTGCTCTCGCCATGTCCATGGTCTGCCCTCCCATTGGCCTGGCTGTCCATACATGCTCTGGAAACAGCCCCTGCTTTTCGCTCGTGAGTGGCTGCATGAATTCTCCTCCCCGGTGAGCTCTGCTCAGTGGGGCGGCCCTGGGGACTGCCTGCTGCCCCCTGCCATTCTGCCCATCTCTGTTGCCTGCATCAGCACTTGCTGCCTCCCTGCATACCTGCAGCCTGTTCTGCAGAATCCCTGGGGCGTCCTTGGGGAACACAGCCCTCTGCTCCAGCTGCCATAACAAAGCACCGCAGCCTGGGCTGAAACACAGACATTAACGTCCTCCTGACCTGGAGGCTGACGTCAGACCAGGGCATCTGCTGGCTCTCCCTGAGGCCTAGTTCTTGGTGCTGAGCACCCTCTTCTCACTGTCCTCACGCAGTCCCCATGTGTGTGCATACCTGGTATCCCTCTGTGGGTCCATTTTCTTCCTCTGAGGACACCTGTCACATTGGCCATGGGACCCTCCACTCAGATGGCCTCATTGGCACTTGTGTACTCTTTACAGGCCCATCTCCAAATATGGTCACATTCGGAGGTACAAGAGGTCAGGGCTCCCACGTATGGCTTTGGATGAGGGCACAATTCGCTTACAACAGATGATCTCATCATATGTTGACACCAAATGCTGTCTATGGGTCAAAGGAGTCGATTCTTCTCATATGAGACCCAGATTCCTGGGTTCCCCATTGCTGTCTGGACACCTTTCTCTGGCAGTCCTTGTGCTCGGCTGGGGCTCAGCAGATGCTTCATGAGCTTGCAAACTTGCTTTGCCCTGACAGGTCAGACCTCCCACCCTTGCCCCATGTCCACTGGTCTTCAGCCTCCTCGCAGACCACCAGTGGTGTCCCCACGTGCTCCTGTGTGGCTGGCTCTGGCACTGGTATGCAGGGCAGCTGTTCTGGGCCTGATTGTCCAGGAGGGCTTCAGGTTACCAGCTCTACCCGTGACCCCGGGTCCCTTCTGAGATTGTGTCTGACCTGCAGGCCTTGCTAGTCTCAGCACGGAGTCCCTGAGTAACCCTGAGACCTCCAGCTCACCCTTCCCTTGGCAGGAGTGGGTTCATTGCCTTCCACCCTGGCTGGGCCTCCCTTTCGTGGCCTCCACCCTCAGGTCTGGAGCGCTGGGCCCAGGCTTCACTAACTCTCCTGCCTTCAGGCCCCGTCGCAGGCAGCTCCACAAAGCAGAGAAGGCCACAGGCCCTCCCCCGTCTCATGGCACTCACGGCCTACACTCCTGTTTGCGTTCTTAAAAAAGGCCCCACACCCTGGCTTCCTTTTTCTCACCATCTGGAAGCCAGGAGTTCAAGATCAGGGTGCTGGCCAATTTGATTTCAGCTGACAGCTGGCTTCCTGGCCTGCAGACGGTCACTTTTTCTCTCTGTCCTCCATGGCTTCTCTTATGTATGTGGGAAGAGATAGAGAGGGGGAGAGAGAGACAGAGAGAGATGGAGCGAGAGCGAGAGATCCTCTCCGGTGTCTCTTCCTCTTCGTATAAAGTCACAGTCCTCTCCTCAAGCCCCCATTGAACCTCAGGGACCTCCCTAGAGGCCCTGCCTCCAGGCGCAGTCACACTGGAGGTTTAGGGTTTCAACATATGAATTTTGGGGAACGCCATTCAGTCCATACCAAAGGAATCCAGGACCCAGGGCCTGTGGAGGGGGTGCCCGGGACGGTGCACTGGGCTAGGAGACGGGGTCAGCTTTCTAGGACCAGGTCTGCCACTTCTCGGCTGGGTGCCCTGTGCCAAGTCCGCTGACCTGTCTGACCTGCCAAAAGGTGCCCTGCTTATCCCACGGGGCTGGGGTGACGGTGGCAGAGCCTGGGCTTACGGGGAGAGGTGGGGTGCCCTACCCATGGTAAGAACTGTTACGCATCCACATCATCTTTGAAGTGAGGTTCGATGACGACAATGTGGAAACAGGGTGAAATCACCAGGAAAACAGACCGATTGCCGCAAGAACATTTCTTTCAAAAAAAACTTCGTCCCTAGAGGCAGGCCTGGCTGCTGACATTCGAACACCTTCACATTTCCAATGAATACGTTCCTTTTTTCCTTGGCTAGAAGCTTAATAGTATCGCCCTCTAATGAATTCCAGATGGGAGCTCTGAAATACGGGGGCCGTGAACCCGCCCTGACACGTTTGTCGGCCTCGCTGGGCTCACACGGTGCATGTGCTGACATTTCTGCAAGCTGAATGGGATAAAAACCCAGGTTTTAACCAGTGGAAGAAAATCATACGCTTCAGTAATAGACGTCACTGACATTTTTGGGTCTCGACGTGATTTAGCAAGTCTTCCAGCAGAAATGAAAGGCCTCTGAGAATCAACCTGTCCCAAGCGCTATGCTGTGTCCTAGGCTTGTTGGTTCGCTCTCGGAATAATCTCAGGTGACCTAAAGTCTCCTTCCCTCATCAAGTCCCAGGAGAACATGTCGGGTCTGCCTGCATTGTGTGACGGCCAGGCTGGAACACATTTAATATTTTGTTATAATAAAACCACCCCATCACCCAGAGTCATGGCACTGGCCCAGCAACAGATGACCTGACTGATGCTGATCACAAGGGGGTTCAGATGCCTGGTGGCCGCCCTCCGTTCCAGCAGGGATCCCAGGCCAGGGGGGTACAGTCTGCGTCCCCCAGTCCTGCTCTGTTTTCAGGCACGTCCCACGGGGGCCAGTCTCAGTTTTCTCATCTGTAAAGAAGGCAGATTAAGTCAGTGGTGCTAATGAACATTTTTGAATTATGTACCCTTTCGTTCAGGTGAAATGAAACACAGAGAAAAAAAGAAAATTGGAGCTGCTCTGGGTAAGGTAGAAGTCAGGAGGACAAGGCTTCCCTCCTCCCCTCCTCTACCAGGCAGCCCCCAGGGACTGCCAGAGAACCTGGTGCAAAATCCATGGAACCCCCTCCTGTCTAAGACCGTGTCAAGCTATCAGCCTCTGTACTTGTGCTTTTAACATCCACTGATCAAGGGGTTCCCTTCTGCTTATGTTTTATCATGAAAAATCACCCAGTGACCCCCCCATTAATTTTATTTCAACATATGAATGAATAATAAACAATTGTATCTCCATACTGCTTATTTGAACTACTTCTTTACTTGAAATACTGCTGCAGGTGGTGGTAGAATAGTCCACAGCACTGTGGTAGACTGCATTTCCCAAAAATATGTGCAGTGATGTCTTCTGACCTGCGCTCCTGCACAGTATGAATCTGTCACTCCCTCGGTGTGACATGGGGTTCTCGTCCCATCAGCGACATATCCATGGGAAGCCCTTGTTATCTTTTTACCTATGGTGACACAAACAGTATTTTCCAGCTCAGCTACAGAATTTATCTCCAATTTTGAAAGAGAATTCAATGAGAAATCTTAAGGATACAGGGGGATGAAGTCCATGGGTTCAAACTGCTACCTTCAAGGGCCAGACCCAGAGCCACGTTATAATAATCCCTTTCTCATCTCACCGGACTCATTTACTTTCTCATTTCTGCTTGGTATTTTTTTTTTAACTAGTAATCATGTATATTTGTAATGTATTTTAGATTTGTTGTAGAAAGAGATGGGAAAGTAAGCCAAATGATAAATAAGTAAACCATTTGTTCTCCATTTGTTTGTGTAGAGCTAGATTCAAATAAAACACAGCTGTTAGATGACAGCTCCTTAGTAAGATATCACTAAACAAGAGAAGACGAGTCCCGAACGCAGGTGGGAAGGACGTGTGATCCCAGGCCGTGGAGCTAGAATTCTGAGATGTGGGAGAAGGTACTGTGCCTGCTCCTGCAGGTCCCTCAAGACAACAGCCCAAACTTGTGGGGTCCCCGGGGTGTGACGGGGCTTGCCAGTCATCGTCCACCTTGCAAGACTGTGTCCCTGTGATCTCTCATAGCAACGTGCTGGGGTGGGGTTTGGAGGGGGGGCCTGTCTTGCTAATGGTTTCAGCCCCGGGCAAGTTCGCTATGGATTCAATGTGACCAAAGAAATTGACAGCAAAATGTTCTTGGGGTAGAAGGGTTATACCCAACTTTATTTCCAGGTGGCAGGTCAGTCACTAAAATCCCATTCTCTCAGAGCAAGTCTGCAGGCAGCAAGCTGGTCTCTCCCCTTGCCTCTGGGCCTCTATCCTCGGCGCTGCCACCACCCCAGCCTCTGCCCTGCTCTCCTGCAGCCTTGCAGCCCTGCCGCCATGTCATGCCCAGAGCACTGGGCGGAGCACTTTTTATAGAGTCAATAGCCATGTATTGCTCACAGGTGTGCAGTGAGCTAGTCAACCAGGGCCAGGTGAGAATCCCAGCCACAGGAACTCTTATTTTATCCACAGTGCCCTTAGCATCAGAACGTGAGTTTCTAAGTCCTTTTCTTTACAGCCAAGTGGGCTGGATTTTCTTTCTGATGTGATGTGGGGTGAAATTAGAAAGAGATGGTGTGTGACTGGCTGATGAAAGTGGAGACTTACACAGCCTTTATTCACAGCCAGGCACTCTTCCTCAAGGGTCGTATACTATGTCCCTAGACCACCACAAAGGAATGGGCGCCCGGCCCTGCACCACGATGGTGCTACCTGCTGAGCCCACAAAGCGAGTCGAGTACAGGTGGCTGGATTCCATTGTCCAAGACGCATGTCCAGGCTGTTCAGGAATTTGGGAGTTAGTCATATGCATTTATTTTTGAAATTAGTGCCCAGGGCCAGACCACGTTTTTGCAAACAGAACATACCCAAACGGTAAGCACGTGGAATCCGCTGACCACCTATGATGTTAAGGGACAGATTTAGGAAGATGAGGTCAGGCGGCTCCGTGCAGGTCACCGTGACAAAAGCTATGGCAGCTGCAATAGTGCATGGGAAGGAAAGCTCCACGGAGCGTCAGTTGTGACAGCAAAGAAACCAGGAGGAAAGCCATACTTCAGGCACAGAGTGACCAAGACAGCTGCAGCCGGAGAGCCTCAGCGGGGCAGAGAGTGGGAGAAGCCAGCCCGTGGAGCGCGGACCACCCAGGCCGAGTGCTTTCAGTCCCGGGGCGGGCATCGGGGTTTTCAATAAAGAAATCCTCATGTGTTCCGGCTCCCCAAATTCTTTCTTAGAATACTGTCAAGTTGACAGTGAGCCTTTGGGCCCTGGACTTGGTTCAGACACGTGGGGTGCACACAGACATTTAGTGATTCCTATTAGCCCTTGGAAAGTGATCCTGGCTCCTGCTTCGGTCTCGTGATGTAAGCTCAGTGGAATTACAATTCCACGGCTCAAAATCACATAACTAATTACCTTCAGCTTCAGTAACAATGACTAATCAGCCCAAACCTGTCTAGCCTGGTCCTTGTGGTAGACCGCTTGAGCGAACTAATTATGTCTGAAGTTGTTTTGTTAACAATCTCAGGGGAGCTGTGCCCTGGGAGAGCCTGCGTGCTCAGACCCAGCAGGGTCTCAGGAGGGACGGGGGCTGCCCGGGGAGGCCACCACATTAGATACCTGAGCTAGAGGACGTCCTAAGAGGTTGGCTCGTTCTCTTGGGCCAAGCAGGGGGCCCGAAGCCGGCTGAGTGGAAATACCTTAGGTCAGGAGTGATGGGGTGGCCCCTCTAACACCTTTGGTGGGGGTGGCAGGAGGGGCTTATCTGCCCTGGCACTCTCCCCCGCCTAAGTTCTGCAAGCATAGCTTGAAATCCTTTTTACCGCCTGCACAGAAGCGCTGCTGCTCAGCGGGGTGGCCCTGAGAGGGAACCTCATGGCCGTCTAGGTTCTCGGGGTCAGGCACTGAAGAACCCTGAGGTTTCGGGGTGTCTCCCCTTGGGTCAAATGCGGGGATAGAGGCTGGGGATCAGACAGCTTGGCCATTGCCTGCTGAGCGTGCTGGAGTCTAGTCCTGGAAACACACGGGGCTGAGCTCTGCTGCCGGACGTGCTGCGGTCCCCCTGCACCGGGCCTCCAGGGCCCTGAGGGCAGGGGCCGTGCCCCGTGGCCTCCCCACCAGCCTTGGCAGGTTCACGTGGTGCTGGGCTCTCAGGACATGCATGTTGAGGGAAGGGAGTGGAAAAGGGTGCCCAGCAGAGGTGAGGTGACCAGTTTACTCAGTGGAAACTACAAATGATATTTATTTGCTAAAGTTCAAGCTTTCTTTTAAATCCTTTTAAATGATAGTTTGGGATAATGATTGGTTTTTGCTATGAAACCTAAGATATCACGTCCCCCCTTGCCCATGGCACAGTGGGATCGAAGGAAATGCAGCCCCATGTGTACCCATGGTCTAAGGTTCCCCACCGGCCTTCCCTGAGCTAAGGTCACCAAGGCGTGGGGTGGGGTGGGGTGGGGTGGGGTGGGGGGCAGCTCCTCCCTGCAGGGGCCGCGGGATCCTGGGCAGGCATCAGGCAGCACCGGGCTGAGATGGATCCCAAGAAGAGCCTCCTATGGCCCGCTGCCTTCTCCCCAGGACCCAGAGCTCCCCCTGTACCGTGGGGTGCGTGGGAGCAGGTAGCGGTGGGCAAGCCGAGCTGGGGTGGAGGGGGGATGTGAGGTCTTGGGGGACACGCTTCCAGCACTGGGTGGGGTGCTTGTTGCCTCCTCAGTCTGCTCACCGAGCCCTTCTCCTGGATGGTCCCCACGTAGGGGGCAGGGCTGGGTTTGCCCGTGGGCACGTAGGGGCTCTGTGGGGGCTGGGAACAGCCTGCTGGTCCGGCTGCAGGAACTGCTCTTGGCCTGCCCCTGGTGCCTCCTGCTTAGCCCTGGAGCCCATCGAGCCAGGGCCGAGGTAACTGGACACCTGCAGGGTCCCTGTCCCCCCCTGTGACTGCACTCCTACTTCTCCACTCCCGACTGCAGGGCCCCACCCACCAGGTGTGCTTTCCCCTCCTGGGAGTCTCTCCAAGATCAGGGTTGGTCACACGGCCTGCCCAGGGCACGGTGTGCGTGGCCCAGGAAGGGGTGCTCTTAGCAACCTACCTTTATCCCAACTAAAAAATCCTCCTTTTAAAGAAGAGAATCTTACTTTGACTACTTTTAACCACTTGTTTTACTTAAAATAGGTTTTGTGTGTGGAGGTGGTGTGTGCAGGGGTCTACTGGGGGGTGGCAGGGACACACCACCCCATGTAACCTGCACATGCTGACCGCTGGCGCCTCTAGGCCTCTGTCCACAGACCTATGCACTGTCCGGGCCAGCAGAGCGGGGCCCACTCCCTTGCAGGTCCTTCTAAAAGCCCAACAGGATCCTCAGGGCGTACAATGAAAGCACTGGGTCTGGTTGGGACTGATTTCCATGTAGTCACTCTCCCCCATCCCACAATCACCTTTACATGGTGGCTTCAGTTCTACACAAAGCATAATGTTATGAAGCAGCCAGATTTGGAGCATCTGCATGTTTCTGTAAGGCTGCTATCCCCCAGTTCTAGCAGTCCTTCACGCTCCCGGGTGTCCACCCCGTGAAGGCGCGGAGCACGCTCTTTCTGCAGCTGCTCGTGGGAGTGCTCTGCCCCGGCTCCCTCCCTGTGCTGATGATGCTGGGGTTCTTGTTCGTGGAGTCGAAGAATGAACTTCGCGAACACTCAAGGTAGGAGAGCCAGGCAGAGGCTTTTATTTAGAGAGAAAGTGAGAGGACAGAGCTCCTGGGTCAAGCCAGGAGGGGACAAGAGAGTCCCGGGGTGGTGGGTTGTCTAGGGGTTTTATGGGCAGTTGAGAGGGGAAGGGCTAGGGATGTACACCTGCTAAGTGGTCCCAAAATGTTTATCTTTGAAGAGACATTAAATTTCTTATTAGTCTTCCTGGTTATTTACAAGAATTTTATTGCTCTGATTTCCTCCCAGGATAGCAGCTTCCTGGGCTGGGAGCCTGTCACTCAAGACTGCCTGCTTTGCTCCCAAGGTGGGCTCAGTTATTGTCTGTTAACAAGTATGTTCAGAAAGTTACTTTTTAACAAATTGGGTTTTAAAATGCAATCTAATTTTCAAGATGGCATCCTACCTGTGTTTACTAGGTTGTTTTGGGCTTGCTTGCTACGTTGCCCAGGTTGCAAATCATTTGTTTAGGGCTGGAGGAAGAAAAGCAGCACCTGACTGCGTAAAGTCAGAAAAACAAGCTGGGTCCCCCAGCAGGCTAAAGCAAATCCTGCAATGGATTATCTTGCTTTGTTTTGTCCAGAGGCCCTCACCCTGCTCTGTCTAAGCCCAGGGTCCCTGTCTCACGGAGACAGCAGGGCTGTGTGATCACCATATCCTCTGTTGCAGCTGCAGGAAGGCTTGGAGCTGAGTCTGGTGCTGTGATGGAGGTTGTTCATCCTAGCTTAGGGGTTCTGGTAGAAATATTCGCCTCCCACACCTTATTCTCAGACTCTTGTCTTTTTATTCAGGCTTCAGTGGTTTTTGGATTTATTGTGTCTTGGTGTAAATTGCCCCATACATCCTCTGGAACTCAACCACTTCTCCATCAGCTGTGTGGGCTGCCTGCTGGCAGAGCCTTGACTGTCAGAAGGAAAGACAAGGCCAGCACCCAAGAAGGGCACTCAGGGTGTGCCCTGGGCTCACCCTACTGTGCCGCAGGCCTCAGGGTCCTCATCTGGGAGAAGGCAATGATCACAGCACCCTTTCCACGGCCTAGTGCATATGGGAGGTAAGGATTTTAAATTGCAGAGCCCGGGCACCCCACAGCCTAAAAATAAATGTTTTATGTCCTTCCTCTGAGTGGCCTTGGGTTGGTCTGACCGGGGCTGGTCCCCTGGGTGTGTGACTGCCCTGCGCTCAGAAGTGCCCTGTATTTGGGTTTAATGCTCTGGGGTAGCCGTCTTGAAATCCTTAATCATTTATCTTTGAATTTGTGTTTTACAAGTGAAGTCTGAGGGCGCAATGTAGCGTGTACCCCCTGCTACCTTCCTGAAGCCCCCTGTCCCCACCCATCCTGCTCAGGCGGAGCCTCCACCCCCAGCAGAGGCCTGGAGGGCGTGGGGTGGGGATGGAACCTGTGAAGGTGTCCAGATACCCCGCAAACATCCCTGTGCCCAAGCAAGAGTGACATAAACAGCAAATAAAGAGCAACGTGGTGGGGGTGGGCGGTGGCAGCCGCAGAGCAGAGATGGCTCCCCGACTAGGAGGGCCGGCGCCTTCCTTCTGTGCTGGGTCTGCCAGTGGCGTAGCTCTGTGTCTTCCTGCCTCTCCCGAGGGTGCATATCAGTCTTGTGAGCAGGGGATCTTGTGTGACCAGGTTCCTGGCTTCACCGCCTGATGGGGGAAGGAGGAGGAGACGAAGGAGGGAAGGGTGGCCGCTCCGCTCCTAGGGCCGCTTCACACGGGGCGGCTTGACACAGCAGAAGGTGTTCTCTCGCAGTTCTGGGGGCCGCAGACCTGAAATCACGGAGGCACAGGGCCACCTGCCCCGGGACCCTGTGGGGAGAAGCCCTTCCCTGCTCTTCCAGCTTCTGGGGGTGGCGGCCAGTCCTTCCTGGCCCTTGGCTGGCAGCTGCAGCGCTTCTGTCTCTGGCTCCAGCACCACCTGGCGTCCCCCTTGTGTGTCCTCCTCCTTTTATCAGGAGGCCGCTTGTCTTGGTTTGGCTGCTGTAACAAAGTGACACAGACCGGGGTGGGGGTGGGGGGCCGATGGGGAACACACACTCTGCGGGCTGGGGTCGGGGGGCACCCGCCTCCAAGCTGCGGACGGCCAGCTGTCCCTCGTGTCCTCACGTGGCAGAAAGCGAGCTGCCTAGCTCTCTGGCCCTTATACGGAGGGCACTGATCCCATTCATGGGGCTCCACCCTCATGACTGAATCACCTCCCCCAAAGGCCCTGCCCGCACACACTGTCACATGGGAATGAGGGTTTCAATGGGTGAATTTTCGGGAGGGGGACACAATCTTTCAGTCCACAATGGAAACCACATTGTATTTACAGCCCGGCCTAATCCAGTATGGCTGCAATTTAACTTGACTGTGTCTGCACAGGCTATTTGCAAATAAGGTCACATTCACAGGTTCTGGGTGGACATGAATTTTTGGAGGACACTGTTCAGCCCAGTATGGATGGACCTGGCAGTTCCTCACTGACAGGCTCCCCCTCAGAGCCTGGCACACAGGGGTTGGTGCTCAGAAATCCCCCTTTGCTTCCCTGCTGCACCACTAAGTGCGTCACCTGACGGGACACAGAGAGGCAGGCTCGCTCTGGGGCCCTGGCATTGAGGGGAGCTGCCAGTGACTCAGGATGCAGCATGTGGACCTGAGAAGGTCCAGCAGGGAACTGGGCAACACCTGGGGGTGGGCAGGAACCTCAAGAGGGACCCACGCTTGCCACATTTGCATGCGTTTCATTTGTTCTTGCATCCTTTCAACAAATATTCACTGAATGCCTACTATACCCAGGCACCATGCCAGCTGCTGGGGTGCAAAAGTGCCCTGCAGAGATGGAGTGACACAAACTCTGCCTGGAAGACAGGTGACAGCTTCAGCGGTGTCTCCATGGGGCTGCATGTGGAGGAGGGGGAGGCAGGCCTGGCGGATGGCTAAGTGGCCAGGGAGAGGGCATTCCACAAGGCCTCCGTGTTGGCCACATCATGGTGGGGGGACCTCGGAGTGTGTGACATGTGGTCCAAGGCATGTCCACTGGTCCTTCCTCAGGCCTGGGAATCAGGACGCACAGGCCTGGAGTGATCCGCACAGAGCTAGAGTTAAGTTTTCACTTTGATGAAAGACTAGAAGAAATAGTTTTCTGATGACCTAAGCTGAGAAGTGTGTAAGTGGGTTGGATGACACAGTCAGAGGCAGATACTAGATTGTATCCAAAAAGACAGTTTCATAAACAAAATTGATTTGGCCTCAAAAAACCCAAGTGCGTAAGTTCACGGCTCATGACTGAACAATGGGAGGACATCAGGGCAAGTTACTGGGAGGCCACTTGCAGCAGGTGGCGTGACAGTAGTGGCAGGTTAATGAAGACATCAGGGAAGAGCCTTCAGTGACAGGAACTAGCTGGGAACAGCCATAGTGTTCCTGACACAGGCGTCACAGGACAGACTGAGGCGGGTCCCCAAGCAGAGGGCTCTGCTGCCATGTGAGCCCCATTATGTGCACGGACATGGAAGGAAAGCCAACCCGCACTGTGGAGAAAGCAGCTGACCAAACAGGGCACACCCTTTGGGATATTTGTGTGCAAAGAAGTAAACAAACAAAATATATATTTCGAGGGCACTTTCATGTGTCCGTGGCACTCTACGTGCGTACATACAGGTTCCTCAAAAAACCATGAATGGTCATCGATGGTTATTTCTGGTGAACGAGAGGACTGGGCTGGAGGACTGTGGGAACTCATTCTAGTTTTTACATAAAGGTTGTCTTCCTCTCTTTATTCCTGCATGTGCCAGGCTGTGAGCAGAGTACAGCGTAGGCCCAAGGCGTGAGGATGGGGTGGGGAGGGCGTCTCTGGGGTCTGGAACCCCAGGCCCCCTCTGGAATGTCAGCCCCAACGCTGTTCTGATGGTCCTCCTTCCACCCGCCCAAGCTCAGCTTCCTAGTCACACTCCTTGTCTCATAAACGGCAAGCTCCCCGTTACAGATATCTGTTTTCTGCTGGCAGGATCAGCAGTGTGTTGGGCAGCCAACAGCAGCTCCAGGCCTGATAAGGAAGGCTTCGCCAGCCTTTGTTGGAGGCCAGTGTCCTGATTAGCATGCTCTTTGCCTCCATGCATCTTCTGTGGAATCCTTCTGGGAGGGTTTTGCCTGGTACCCTAAGCTCATGGAATGCAAACGCCAGAGGGCTGACGTCTGGGTCTCCAGACAGATGAGGGTGAGGACACGCATTAACCACTTCTTGCTTGGTGAGAAGCTGGCACTGCCTTGAGAAGCCAGATAATGAGGATGGTGGTGAGCATTTGATTGCAGGACACCGCATGCATGTCCACTGGTCCTTCCTCAGGCCTGGGAATCAGGACGCACAGGCCTGGAGTGATCCGCACAGAGCTAGAGTTGAAGTTTTCACTTTGATGAAAGACTAGAAGAAATAGTTTTCTGATGACCTAAGCTGAGAAGTGTGTAAGTGGGTTGGATGACATAGTCAGGGGCAGATACTAGATTGTACCCAAAAAGACAGAGTTTTATAAACAAAATTCATTTGGCCTCAAAAAACCCAAGTGCGTAGGTTCATGGCATGTATGTCTGAATGACGGCAGGTGTGTAGAGAGGCCAGGGACCTGGCAGGATGGTGTAAGGATTCGCGGGGTGAGTGAATCAGCTGCAGACTCTATTCACAAAAGTGTAGGATGTGGAGGGAAGATGCAGGAACAGGCTCTGCAACACGGAGTCCCTCTCTGGGCAGCTCACTTTCTCAGAACTGGTTGGAAGAAGTAATTTCTAAGGAGTCCTGTTCTATTCAGAGAAAGAACTTTCTAACAGCAAAAGCTGTCTCAGGATAAAATGGGCTTCCTTGCATGAGGCTAAGCTCCCTGTCACTGGATGTGTGCAAGCAGCCTTGTGGCAGGGAGGCACCCCCACCCGGCCAGGTGCCTGGGCAATTCTTGTCATCAGCTCTCCTGGCAGGGCACCAGCCTGACTCAGACATGCTGCATATCTGCCCAGTTAGTGAACTGATACGATAAATCTGGAGAGGTCAGAGAGGACCCAGGGTGCTCCTTGCAGGCCTGACGCGATGGCCCCGTGCGATCTCCACTCAAAGGGATGGGTGTGCATCACTTTCCTAGGGCTGCTGTGACAAGTCACCATGAACGGAGTGGGTTCAAACAACACACCTTTATTCTCTCAATGTCCTGGAGGTCAGAAGTCTGACATCTGTTTCATGAGGCCAAAGTCAAGATGTTGGCAGAGTGGGTTCCTTCTGCAGGCTTCTGGGGAGAGTGTTTCTTGCCTTTTCTGTTTCCAGAGCTGCCTGCATTCCATGGCTGGCGGCCCCTTGTCCACCCCAGGGCCCCTCCTCCACTCTCTCCTCCTCATCACACACCATCTCCCTTCTGCCATCTGACCCTCCTCTGTTCCCTTCTCCTAAGGACATTTGTGATCACACTCAGGGCCCAGGAAGGTAATCAGGATGAAACCTCTCCATCTCAATCACTTTGGCCCCAGTCCCTTTGCCTTGGGGGAACCATTCACAGGTCCCAGGGGTCAGGACGTGGGCATCTCTCTTGGGAGCGATGGGCATTTTTTAGCTTACCCCCAGGTAAGAGAGTAAGACTGAAATGGGTCATTGGAGGCGCCTCCAGCTGGGGGAAGGGAGGAAGGTGGAGCTAGTGAAGGAGGCAGAAGGGGGAAGGCACCAAATTCAGGGGACGCACAAGCGCGTGGTGGCCAGCAGCCCAGGGCAGGGCTTGGGGACAGCTGGAAGGAGAAGGTGGTGGCCGAGGTGGAGAAAGACCAGGGTCTGGCCTTGTTTGCTGTAGTGACCTCAGTGCCTAGGGCTGTGCCTGGCATACAGTTGGTGCTCAATAAATGAGCTTGGAACGAACGGCTAAATGAACACATAAATGGAGACACTGCCGCCTGCCGTGGGAAGGGCCGAGCTGTCTTCCGGGGCCAGTGTCTGCTGGGCCCTGAGGACCCCGGGGGGGCCGAGATGCAGCAGGACAGGCCCGGGCCCCAGAGGCTGGCCCGCCACCCGCTCTGAGCCAGAGGTTCCAGCCGCCTCCTGCACGGGCTGCACGAGGGGCTGCCCGGAACCCAGAGGAACGGTTAGGGTCATGGGGATCCTGATGGGGGGCCGGCTGCACAAGAGGCAGCACTCTGAGGATGACGGCTTTGGGTTTTGTCCCCCTTTCTGGAGGAGCAGATGAGACACTTACGGAGCCCTGAGCACTCGCAGGCTAAGGACTGCGTCCAGGCTGACAAGCAAAGCAGACAATCTCTCCTATTTCTGAGGCAAAACTGCGTGTCCCTGCTTCCCAGTGTGACCCAAGACTTGCCTCTGATTCCAGGACCTGGAAACCCACAGGGTGGGCTGCGTCCCGATGATCTTTCCTGCTTCCCTGCCCAGCACATGGGGGCCAGCTTGCCCGTGCTGTTTATTCACTGGCACTGCTGGAGCCCTTCACTTGTAATAATGTTTGCTTGCAAAATACACGTGGCATGAAAGGTTCAGCGCCCCCCTAGTGGGCACTGGGGAGGGCAGAGATGATGCCACTTCCCTGCAGAATGTTCTGAGGGCTTCCAGGCTTGCCCAGGCAGCAGATGCAGCGAAACCCAGAGCTCCTTAAACTCCTCTGCCGGGTCCGTGACATGCACGTCAGCTTCCTGCCAAAGGGCTTTGATATTTGGTTCCTTGGAATTCCGAGAAAGTTGTTTATTTTTCAGAGCCTGCAAGTCAGTGCAAAATAAGCTCTCTGTAAGACTGCTTACTCTTAGCAGAGGAGACCCCAGACTATGGTTTTCTTCACTGAGTCCATCATTCATTTGTTTATCCAGTGCCTGAGGGGTCTTCTGAGGACACAAAGATGAGAAGGGCTTGGCCTCTCCCGGCCGGAGCGGGGACGACAGGCGGGCACACGGCCTCCCCGGCTCCGTGCAGGGGACTCGGGGGCACAGCGGATGGAGTGACGTCAGCCTGGGAGGTTATGCAAGCTTCCGACGGCTGCATGTGGGGGGATCTTGCAGGAGGAGCAGCGGTTTGGTTTTCCAGGTGAGGAAGCAAGTGATGGGTGGGGTGCTGGGTCCTGTGGGGGGGAGAGCAGCCTCTGAACTCTGCCTAAAACTTTGTTCACAGGTCACCTCAGGGAGCCTGCTGGGCAGGGCAGGGCTGAGGGGGAAGCAGCAAGGCAGTTGGTGACACAAGCCCTAAGTCTCTTCCTCCTGCAGACAGCAAGGTGACAGCAAAGATATTTAAACAAAGGAACCGCTGGTTGATGGACAATGCGACAGGTGGATAGGGACATGGGGGCCCGGAGGCTGGCAGGCGGGGCGGGTGCTCCAGCTGCGGGCGATGCAAGAGTCCCAGCCATTGGACTGAATTTCCCTCTGGGATCCATGGACCTAAATGTTCTCCAAGAGGGGCCTTGGTGGGGGGGGGGGGTGAGAGGCAGGCTGGGGTACAGGGGGGGTCCCTGGGAGGATCTTCCCCACTCCCATCTCAACTGGACATCCACTGGATCAGTTTTACGTATTGCAATTTGATGTAGGGGCTTGGGGGATCCAGGACAGGTTTTCTTTTACTAAGAAATGTATCCGTGTAGGAGCAAGGCTTTCAGGACCCCGCCTGGCTGCCCTGCGCCTGCCCTGCGCCTCTTCTCCACGGCTGACCTGCACTTGCCCCCTGCCCCTGCCCAGGACGGGAGCTTCTGCCTGGTTTGCTCATTGCTGTGTCCCCCGAGCCTAACGCAGGGCCTGGCTTCTGTCGGCCCTCGATGGGTATTGGTTAAATGGATGATGAAGTGCTGGAAGGGGAGTCAGGACCCCCAGGGGTGAAGCCCGCCCCCTGTGGGATAAATCTTGATGAAATGATTTCCCGTCTCCGAGCCTCAGCTGTGGCATTCACCACGTGGGCTTGGCAGTAGAGCCAGCCCGCTGCCCTTGCAGAGGATACGACCCCAGTGCTCGCGAAGCCCCCGCATGCACAGAGGTGATTTTCTCTGAGTTCAGTCCGGTGTCCCAGAAAGGGAGCCGTTGATCTAATTAATCGGCAGAGAGAAACACCGCGGGTGAGGCCAGGAAGGAAGTTTCTCTCCTGCCCCTGGTGTTCCCTGGAAGCATCTTAGAAGCTGAGCGCGTCCCTGCAGTGTCACCACCTGGTGAGCCAGGAGGGAGCCGAGCTGAGCCGAGCTGGAGGCACCCAGTGGGTCACCAGGAGAGTGAGGGGACCCCCCAGCGCTTGCTGCAGGCCGGTCGGGAGCTTCAGCAAAGGGGCAGATTCCTGCCTGTGTGAACTAGTTGGGTCCTAGACTTTGGAGGCCATGGACCCCACGGATCCTGGATATCCTTCAGCGAGCTGGTGTGTTTGAAAGTTGGGTGACTGGGCCACTGGGTGACCTTTTCTCATTGGGTTTCACTTTATTTTCCTGTCCCGATCACAAGCCTTTATCTAGACATGCTTTCTCCACCCTGTTCAGTCTTTCCCATCCTTTATGACAGCCTGGGGGTCTCAGAGAAAAGGGGGTGCCCAGGGCAGTGGGGCCTACCCCCTGCGTAATGTGAGGTTCCACTGTCAGACCCGAAAAGTCACCTTAGTACCCGCTGACAGTGCTTGTCCAGAAAGGCGGGACCTCTGAGCCAGATTCCCAGAGAGGCGTGCCACCTGCTGGGGTCTGGGAAGCAAGGTGCATCCAGGGTCCATGCTTGCTGGGGACACCCAGGGGGCCCAGGGGGAGGCTGAGGACAAAGGACCTGCCTCTGTGGAGGCTCCTGGGAGGCAACCCCTTGCTCTGGGGGTGGGGTGGATGGGGTAAGGCAAGGCCTAGAGTTGGGGACAGCCCTCTGCAGGGGGAGGGGAAGTGGCTTTCAAAGCAAGAATTGGGGGAGTGGCCCTGGGCCTGGCTGAGATGCTGCCATCTGAGGGGGGCATGGTCAGACCTGCCTGGGCCTCTGCCCCCTCCCCAGTTGCTTCCCCGTCTCCAGCAGCTGCGCTTCCTCCTGGCGTGTCTGCACCTCTCCACTCCCCTTCTCTGTGGCGGAGGCAGGACTGAGCATGGGGGGGCTTCTCTGGTCCCCGAGGGCAGGTATGGGGGAGGAAGAGCTCGCCTAAGGGCTGTTGGGGGGACCAAGGCCTCGGGGGCAGCCGCTCTGCCCAGGGGCTTTGTGTGCTGTGCTGGTGGCTGCGGGCTCTCCAGAAGCCACCTGCCAATGGGGAGATACGCGAGCAGATGGACCCAGGAGACGGAAGTCTCCAGACTAGTGAAAAGAAACATTTGCTTTCTTACCACGTCCTCCTGATGCCGCCAGAGCTGGTTACGGGATGCGGGCCCAGGGAGATGGGACGACACTGGGGAGGGTTTGGGCTGTGTGTGTGTGTGTGCGAGGTGTCTCCCTGGGACCCTGAGATTCAGAGCAGAATTTCTCTCTGGAGGGCCAGGCCCCCTAAGAAGGCTGGAGGGAGGGTGAGCGCCTGGCCCCACCGTGCTAGCTGCTGAGCGGGCACCTCGCTGGAGCCCTGCTCCTGGGGGCCCCTCAGTCGCGGGAGGTGAGTGCTGAGCCCGCAGCCTCTGCGGGTAGCTGCAGGGCCCCTGGAGTGAGGAGGCTGAGGGGGACTCATCGCCTGCAGGAGCGCGGGCCTGGGAGAGCCGCTCACAGCACCTTGGGAGAGAGCACCAGCCGCACGGCTGTGCTGAACGTGACCTTTGTGGGGGGCAGATGGAGCCGCCATCAGTGCTCAAGGTCCCAGCGGGGACAGGACGATGTGGGAGGGGCTGTGACTCTTCCGGGCGGAGGGCACCCGGAGCCCAGCAGCAGGAAGGGCTGCCAGAGGGATAGCCAGACGTGGGCAGTGGCTCTTATGTCCTGGGATTCCCTGGGTCCTCGGCCAGGAGCGTCTGGGCCAGAGAACGGGAAGGGAGCAGCCAGTGGGCAGTGATGGGTGTCCCGCCTGGGTAGGCCCTGAACTGCTCCCAAGGCCTTACGCATCATGACCTTCTTCATCGTCATCGCCTGTGATAGGGTGCCATTACTTCATGTTGCAGATGGAGAAACTGAGGCAGGCAGGTGCCTTTCCCAAGGCCGCAAGGACAGGAAGTGACAAGGGCGACTGAGTCAGGTGGCGGTCCCTCCCTCTGAGCACCCCAGAGGGCGTGGGTGGAATCCTGGAGCTGGGAGGTGCCCCGGGCCCAGGCTTCCCTGTTCAGAGTGGGCAGATGTCGGCCGTTGTATTAGCTTTCCCGGGCTGCCCTAGCAAAGAACCGGGCAGCTGAGAAAACGGAAACTTGTTTTCTCACAGTTCTGGCCAGAACTGTGCAATCAGGTGCTGGCAGGTCCCTGCGCCCTCCTGGGACTCTAGTGGAGGCCCGTCCCTGCCTCTCCCAGCTTCTGGGGGCTTCCGGCCTCTCTCGGCTTGTGGCAGCACGACTCCAGTCTCTGTGGTCACATGGCCCGTCCCTGTGTCTCTGTCCTCTTCTGGCCGTGAGGCCCACCACAATCTGATATGACCAAGTCTTAATTTAACTAATTACATTTGCAAAGACTATTTCCAAATAGGATCACGTTTTGAAGTTCCAGGTGGACATGAATTTTGAGGGGCCCTATGTGGCCCAGTGTACCCATTCTGTCCCCTCCCAAGAGGCCCCATGCTCCTTAGTGCACTCCGAGAAGTCAGGTAAGAAACAAACCTGTTTGACTTAACTCCTTCCAGAGGTTTCCACACCTTTCCTTTATTGTGTCACCTGTGCTGCTGTCCCCCTGAGACAGTCTCGGAGCCCAGCCCAGCACAGCCTCCCATGTGAAGTGAGCCATTTCCTGTGGCCATGATACTCTGGACAGGTGGGGCAGGTTGGGTGGGGGGGACAGGGGCTGGACTCTCAGGACGACAGCTGGGGAGGGAGGGAAGCAAGGCCAGCCTGCGGGGCCCTGAGAGAGAGCCTGGGGAAACTGGGCTTAGGACCTGGGGGTGCAGAAGAGCCCTTTGCAATCTGTAAACTTCATCCTGATTCTTCCAGTGTGACCCAGAGAAGAAAACAGTGCTGGGAAATAAGATTCTTTTCAATTCCTCCCATCATTGTCCACCGACCTTTTGCATTTACTAATTGTGCCTAATTCCTATTCATCCTTTACGATTTAGTTCCAGGGTCACCTTCTCCAGGAAGCCAGTGTGACTGAGAGCATGATTCTCCGTTTGGTTTTATTGTTCCCTGGCCGCCATTAGCAGGGAGCCTCCTGTGCTTCTGGGAGCCCCCAGGGGCCGGAATGGGCTGCCCACTGGGTGTCCATGGCTCTCCCATGCTCGGCATCCAGTAGGTCATGGGCTCCCAGCGTGAATGGAGATGTTCAGAGTGTTTGCTGGCCTGGGGACGTGGGTGAGGCTCCCCACCCCGACCTACCAAGTTTTCGGGGTGTGTGAAAGGGATGTGTTTCCTAATGGAGAAGGTGAGGTAAGGCACCGCAGTGCGTGTCTGTGGCCGACCCCTTGGGTGGCCTCCCTTCCCCTTGTCACCTTGCCCCCACCCTGGGGTCCTGGGTGGGGGGATGCTGCACACCCTGGGGTCCTGGTGGGAAAGAAGGGAGGTGGGCGTGGTGGTCATAACTGCTCTCACTTCTCACCTGCCTGCTTCTCCTGTATGCTTGCCTCTGGCCTGTAGAGGCTGGCAGAGGGGGCGGGCCTGCCTCTGTCTCCTTCCTGTTCAGACGTCCCAAAACCAGTGTGTCTTCCATGGGCCTGGGTCCCCAGTGGTGGGGCCGTGGGCTGGGCCCTGGGGTGTCCTTTGTGTGACCTCAGCAGTTCACACCTGTTAGACTCTGGTTGCAGCGGTAGTTCCCTGGGGCTTCTGTGATAAATGGCCACAGAGGGGGTGGCTAAAAACAGCAGAAATTTATTCTATGGCAGTCCTGGAACCCAGAAGCCTGCAATCAAGGTGTTGGCAGGGCTGTGCTCCCTCTCAAGGTGTCCCAGGGGATTCTGTTCCTGCCTCGTCCAGCTTCTCGTGGCTCCAGGCACCCCTCGGCTCGTGGTGCACCCATCAATCTCTGCCTCCATCCTCACGTGGCAAGAGAAAACACCCTTCCATATCTTCTGTTCTGTGTGAGGACCCTTGTCACTGGATGTAGGGCCCACCCAGATAATCCAGGGTGATTCCTCATCTCCAGGTCCTTAATAGGATTATTAATCTGCAAAGACCCATTTTTCCAAATCCGGTCACAGTTCTGCCATGTGGCCAGATATTTTGCGGGGCCACTATTCAACCCACACCACTCAGCCTGACCCAGAAGGCAGGGGTTTCTGGCCGGGAGCGTGGCCTGCTCTGCTGAGGCTGCCCCAGTGAGCAGTTGTTCCAGCGCCTAGCAGGGTTGGCTGCGCTCCATGCCCGGCGCTATGCTGCCTGCCTTCTCTGGAGTCCAGGCTGCTGGGATTGGTGAACTGTTCTTCCCCTGGCAGGGGTGTGTTTTCTGGTGTTTCAGAACCGAGCCCAGAGCCACCATTCTGAGGAGATCGAGGTCAGACTGTCTGGCGGCACCGCTATCTTTGGAAATTTCCTGAGCCAGCCTTGCTCAGAAGTCAGGCAGTGTGGTGTGTCCAAGGGGCCCTGGTTCCTAAGTCCAGGGGTCAGATGCTTTGGCCCTGAGCTCCCTGTCCTTGCCTGCAGCCTGAGGAGAGAAACCCCAACCTTTCTCCTGCTCCCCAGGTGCACCCCAGGTTTGCTCAATTTTGGCCCCACTTATTGGTGGGGCAAGTTTAACAGCAGCCCACAGTGGGCCTTCGGTCTGCACGTACTGGGCAGCAGTAAGGACCCGACCCTCAGGAGAGGGAACTCAGCAGATGGCCCTTTATTGCCGCACACAATGCCCCCTCACATAGCAATGATCCATCACGGAGTCTCCTGCACCCCGGCACAAAGCCGTGACACATCCCCCGGGCAGGGCCATGTTCTCACCACTTTTATGTACCCTTTCTTGGGGCAAATAGCTGTGTGACTCTACTTTTATTTCTGGGCACGGCTGTGCCAGGCCCAGTGTCCCTTTTCAAGCCCTCACCAGGGCTGCCCATTGTTTTAGGTTTTCTGTCTCTCTTCCCCTCTTTGTGTATTGTTTTCCTTGACAGACATTTGTCTTTACTACAATAAATTATGTTTTCCCCACCATTTTATATGTTTTGGGGGGTAAGTGTTCTAATTATCACAAAAAAAAGGGATTTTTTTTTTTCTTTTAAAAGTCTGACCAGGGCAAGTTTAACAGCAAAGACGGGATTGAGGGCTGAGCCGCACGGGTTTATTTTCTTCTTTTCATTCTCCGTTCGGTTTCCTTTTCTCTTTTTATTCTTTGGGCTGCAGCTTGCCTGGGCAAACATTTACCTTTCATTTTTCTAGCATCAGGAACAGGAACATTTGCTTCAAAACATATGAGAATATTTTTGGAATTCAGGATACGTGGGAAAGGTTTAAGTTTACATTTTTTTTAACTGACTGTTTTTATGACTTAGGGTCGAGATAAAACTTGAGGCCTTTTTGCACATATGGAAGAATGATAGCCATGGAGTTGGTTCTGGAAAGGATTTAAATAACATACACTGCTGTTTCGCGATACCTTTAAAAAAATAGGCGGTCATGAGCATCTTCGTGCCAGACACGCACTTGGCTCTTCAAAAACATTATCTTATGTAACCCTTGCAGCCTTATGAAGTGGCCACTGTGTCTGTGCTTCTACAGGGAAGAAGGCTCTGCAGTACACACACTTTCCAAAAAGGGTGTCCCTGTGTCACATCCCTACCCGGCACCAGAGTCTGCACCGTCTTCCCACGGTGCCTGACTATCCACAACATCATTCCTTCATCCACTCGGTAAGTGCTAATGAGCGCTTGGCCCTGGGTCTGCCAGGGTCACATGCAATCCTTACTCTCAGGAGGCTGGCGGTGCAGTGGGGGAGGCACCCTGTAAGCAAAAATCAGAAGCAAGGATGGCTGACGTGTGCAAAAGCCTGAGGTGTGCAGGCAGCCTGCTCCGAGGACAGGGTGTTTAAGAGAGACTTGTAGAGTCAGGAGGGGAGGGCATCTTGGGATGGGGGAAGGGCAGGCCAACGCACGCGGAGTTTGGGGTGTCTGCGGGACAGGAAGCAGTCCTGTGCGGCTAGCCTGTGGGGAGACGAGGAGCAGAGTGGGAGGAAGTTGGGGGCAGAGGCGGGGCCAGACCAGGCAGAGTCTTTCAGACCAGGGTGAAAACTTTGGGCTTCTTTCCAAGGGCAGAAAAGCCCTGGGCTTTTAGATGGGGGAGTGACTTGCATGACTCACTATTAAAAGAACCACGTGCCTTGCGGCGGGAGGCGGGAGGTAGTGGGGTGACAGTACCTCCTGGTCTCCACCACGCATCAGAGTCCTCGCAGCCAGGATGGCCCCATGGTGCAGAAATCATGTCCAGGTTGCACAGCAAGGGCTCAGACTTACTGTGGTATCCTCTCTGTGCTTTTCATCTTTGCGTTTGGAGGGAGCTTCAGGAGCCCTGTAGGATGCCCCCCAATTTGGATTTGTCTGTTGTTTTCACTGATGGACAGGGGCTGGGGGTTTTGGAGGAGCCCACAGAGCTGAAGAGTCATCTCATCACATCATGTCAAAGGTACCTGCTGTCCACACGATATGTCCCTGAGCGGGGGTGAGTGGTGGGCTCCAGGGACTTGGAACGGCACAAGACAGGCCTGTGAGCCACGGTGTAGACGGGATGGAGGCATGCATGAAACAATGACAAGCGAGCGTGGCGTGTGAGATGTGCAGCACCCTGGTGTGGGGTGGGTAGGGAGGGGGGTGGGGAGCTTACCTGTGGTGCTGGAGTTGTTGAGAAGACTTCACAAGAATGTTGTTCAAAGGGGTTTGTAAAGGATGAGGTTAGTCAGACAGGTGATGGGGAGGAAGGCAGTGCAGGCAGGGTGGGGCAGGGAGCCTCAGGTGGACAGGTGTGGGGCCCGAGAGCCTGGTGGGTGGGGACCAGGGTGGATTTGCACGTCCCGGATGCTGTGTGCATGAGAGGATGGCGAGATGGGGCTGGAGAAGGATGTGTGTGGACCTGGGGTGGAGATGAGGATCTGGGGGTCACTGGTCTGCACATGTCAGAGTGAGGGAGACCCAGACAGAGTGTCAGGGAGGATGAGCCCAGAGGACTGAATCCCAGGGGGCATCAGAGTTGGAGAACCAACAAGATCCACAAATACGCAACCGCACCAATGATTCGGATGTTCTGGATGGATATCATCACCATGTCTTTAAAATTCTGGAACATTCACTCAATGGGAGTAAAGCTAACTCCGAAACTCTGAAGACCCATGTCAGGGCCTTTGCCTTTTCAGGCTTGAGCATCTTTGCAGAAGAAGCTGCACCACCTCAATTGAACCCTAAGTTCTGTGTGACACCATTCAGCCCGACCCTTGCACGAGTATGTGCGGTGAGCTACTCCTGATTCTGGAGGAAAGCAATCCTCAGCTGATGTCGATTAAAGTCTGAAGGAAGCTTGGCAGCTCCCTTGAAGGGAAACCTGTTTTTCTGGTGTCCCACCGTGAGCTGAGTCAGGGCGCAGACTTAGCAGCAGCCAGGACTGATGACTTAGCTCATCTCTGAATTCCTCTGGCCGTGTTCTCATGTCCAGTACTGGGACTGGAGGGCGGCTTCTGAGTGCCCCTTGCAATGGTTTCTCCATCATTCTCCTACTAGCTCTGAAATACAGGGGAAGGATTATAAATTTGGCAGGTTAATTTTTCTGTATTTTTCTCTCTCTCCCCTCCCTATTCCTCTAAGTAAGTGGCAAGGGTGCACTGAGGCATCTGCCCTGCTACTGTGACATTTTCTATTGTGATTCTGTCTGTCTTGGCTCAGTGATCTGGAGACCTCAGATGTCTCTTCCCAGATTTCTATGATTTTTCCAGAGGTTGGTTCCTCTGCTTTTTCTCCAAGCGTCAGGCCCAATTCCCCAGAGGCAGCAAAGTGAAGCTCCCAGGTGCTTGTGACAGCTGACATATTCCCCACAAGCTGCAGAATGACTCGCATTCAATGAGGATTTATGATCAATCCTCCTAAATTAAGGCTGCCTTGTGAGCCCAAGGAGAGATCTTGCCTGTGAGTCTCTGTTAATTAGCATGGGAGGCACCCTGGCTTACTCATGGAAGAAAGCCAGTGAGTGCGTTTGTTACAGATGCATCTCTCTTTCATGGCAATTGTTGCTGGTGCCAATGTCACAGAGCCAGCCTGGGTGGGCAGCTGCCTGCTGCAGGCCGCTCTGTGGGTGGGTGGCCTGTGTGCCGTGGACAGACAGTCTCCTCAAGCACTCTGGTTCCAGAAGGGTCAAAACAATGCCATTTCTGGGCATTCACCTTTGCTGTGGGGAGTCGTCAGAAATCTAAGATGTGGCTCCCTTCTTCTCTAGAGCACAGGTACCCCTGTGTGCACATGCCGCGGCTGCAGGCTCTGCTTCTTGCCACTTGTGGACTCCTACAGTTACTGAGCTCTCTGCCCTAGGTCCTCATCCCTAACGGGGTAGGCATGGTAAGCCCCTTGAACTTGGTTGAAGAGTATCTCCCCCAGCTGGGAAATATGTCTATTTCTCAACCCCTAGTACCTGTGATAGTGGCCTAATTTGGAAGTGGGGCCTATGTAGATTTAGTTAGAAGGGTCTGGAGAAGAGGTGGTCCTGAATTTGGGTGGCCCTAACTCCGACAACCAGTGTTGTTGTGAGAAGAGGTGAGGACAGAGACCCGCAGAGAAGAAGGCGGAAGATGAGAAGGAGACTAGGGGGTGCAGCTGCAAGCCAAGGGGTGCCTGGAGCCGCCAGAAGCCAGGAAGACACACAAAGGGTCCTCCCCAGAGCCTGTAGAGAGAGTACAGCCCTGCCAGCACCTTGATTTTGGATTTCTGGGCTCAGAACTGTGAGAGAAAAAGTCACCATTGTCCTCACCCACCGTTTGTGGGTCTTTGTCCCGGGAAACGAATACCCACTGCAGCGTCCTCCCATCAGGACGGCGAGAAGGCAAAGTGAGAGGGTACATCGGGCTCAGTGTCTGGACCGTGTGTATTATCAGTTTTGCTTCCTCTCTCTGCACGTCAGCCCCCGGGCCCAGCATCCATGCCACCTCCAGCGTGGCCGCTCTCGAACGCACAGTGCATCCTCTTTTCCGCCCCCCTAAAGCCTTTTGCTGGATGCCCTTCCTGGCCTGGCGCGCAAGGCCTCTCGCCGTCCTTTCCATCCTCTCCCACCATCATGCATTTATGTGCTACTCACGCTGAACTTGCACAGTCATTCCTGACCCCAGGTCTCCAGGGTGTCCTCCGCCTGCGTCCCTCCGGTCTCCTGGTGGACTTCCGATCATCCTTCAATGCCCTGCTCAAACGGACCTACTCTGGAAGTCCCTCCCGAGCCTCCGGGGGACCCCTTGCCCCCTGCAGCAGCTCATGCTTCTCTCTCAACAGCTTCCCCTTGAATCTGAGTCGCCTCGTGCCCTGTGTTTCCCCTCCTGAAGGCTGTGCCTCTGTGCAAGGCCGTTTTCTTATCTGCGTGTCCCTGGCCTTGTCCCCATCTCTCTCCAGCACCCATGCAGGGCTGGCCCATGTGGAAGCACCCAGTGAACGCTGCCGGAAGCAAGGGCCGCTTCTCAGGACTGCAGGCCAGGCACGGGGAGGATTTCACCTCCGTCTCACTCAAATGTTTTCTACTTTGACGTGGTGACAGCTGCTCCGGTTTCTCTTGCAACACCATTATACTCTCTTTTCTCTCTTTCTTCAATTTCATTGTTTCTTCTCTCTCCATCTGAGTCCCAGGCAAAAGGGAGACAAGCTATGGCCCATCTGGGACATGGGTAATTGGAACACGGGAGGGAGCAACAGAATTGTTGTTTTTCTTATCTTCTTATCCTGTTAACATAAAAAAAAGTCGGGATACAATTTATGTATCATAAAATTTACCCTTTCAAAGTATACAATTCAGTTGCTTTTTCGAATTCACAGAAGTGTACAAATATCAACACTCTCTGATTCTAGAACATTCTCATCACCCCAGAAAGGAAGCCACTAGCACTCCTCACTTACCCCTTCCCCATCCTGTTGACTTCTAATTACAGTACTGTACACATCTTTTTAAATTTCTTTTGGCTCAAGACAGTGTAAGACGGAAAACAAACTGTACTTTTAATAAATTGCAAATTACATGTGGAACCCCAGCTTCACAGACTCAACCCTAACATGGTTAAGCTTCTGTACACAGGGGTGTATGTCATAGGAATTATTTGTAGTGTTTACAACTGTGCCCAGCACATAGTAAGAGCTACGGATGTGCTTGCAAACCAACTAAATGGCAGTGTTATCGGGAGAAGTAGGATTTCAGGACTGATTGCAGACACAGCATCTCCGTTTTCTCTAAAGGAGCTAATGGAAAATCCCATCTGTTCAAATGAGGCCAAGCACCAGATTTGAAACACAAGGATGTCCTTAAGGAGGGGATGATTCCGTATTAAACTCTGGAAAATATTCCTGACTTCTCTCTAGAGAGAAGCCATGGAAAAAGACCAATTTCAAGAAACATGCAGTCAAATGAAAGTGGAATTACAACATTTTGCTGTAATAATTTCAAATAAGTTGATTCTTTCCATTCATTATTAATTGTATCCCCATTGGATGCCTCCGTATCAATAGGATTTATTTGTCTGTCAGCATCAGTATTCATGAGGAACTCTGGGCCTGCAGGGAAGCCCTGCAGTGGAGGGGTGCCCCACTCCCTCCTCGTCAGGATGGAGAAATCATAACAATATGGGCAAATCATAAAAAGTTTCAGAATGAACTTTAAAAAATAGGTAAACTCTAATAATTCAGCTTTGGGCATTAATTTCTTGATGGCTAACATGGTGCATTTCTGTAAGAGGAGCTCACTTCACAGCCTGTAAGGATATTACATAGTGAGAGGAAACCCGTGGGTGCTGTTGGAAATAGCAGACCCAGCTGGAGGCTCCGGGAGGGATTCCGTCCGGAAGAAAACATGTGTCCAGAGGGCAGGGTAGGGGCTGGAGAGGGACATGCACATTAGCAGGGCTCTGGACTCAGGTGGGAGTCCGGAATTACAGACTCGCTCCGGGCAGGGACACTACGGCTGCCTGGGAGTGGGCTGGCAGGCAGGAGGAAGGTCTAGAGGGCATCGTGGGCATAGGGCAGAGAACTGCAGAGTCTAGTCCCAAGGGACTCCGTGCAGACCCACATGGGGTTGTTTCCAGAGGTGGGCAGAGGTGGTGCTTGGCTGCAGAAGGAGCTGGAGCTGGAACTAATCAAAGAAGGTCTGTCGCAGCTCCTTGCCCAGGAGCCAGGTGGGCTAAGGACCGACCAGGCTCCTCATCACTGAGGCTGGCAATGTGGGAGCTGGCAGGACCAGGCTGCGTGGACTCAGTTGACTGTCGCCTTGGGGAGAGGAAAGCCTGGGAAGGGCACCCGACTGGTCCTTGCGGTGATGGGGTTGTGAATTCTCACACCAGCTGGCCACGCTTCTCTGGGTACGTTCCTGTCTGGTGTCTGAGTAAGGTACACAGGACTGGATGTGGTGCACCTGCAGTGGTCAGACCAATGGCAAGCCATCTGATGCTGGCTTTAGCACATGGCCTCTGGAATAAAGCAGATGTGGACTTGATCCCAGCTTTGCTGCTTGCCAATGTCATGGCCTTGGGGTTGTTATCGATCCCTCTGGGACAGGGCTAATAATAAACACTTGTTATAAGGATGCATGAAATAATGTATGCAAAGAGCATGTTTGATTATAGCAGAGGAAGCCTGGGGAAGTCGTTGCTGCTGATTGCATTGGCTATGTAAAATCAATTCAGTGACCACAGCCATCTGCTCACCCACTGTTTCCTGGGCCCCACATCAATGTTCTTTAACATTAAAAAAATTTTTTTGAGTCACAAACTTCTTTCAAAAAGCGATGAAAGCTCTGCATGCTTTCCCTGTAAAATCCACTCATACATTTTTCAAGGAACTTCAGAAGGTTCACAGATAGCTGAGTTGACAATCCCTGCTCTTGAGGACAAGGCTGCTTTTGTGACTGTCATTTTATCTGCCACCATGCCATGTGCATGGGTAATCTTATATACTTGCTTTAAAAATCCTAATTTGCAAAACTGATTTTATTTATCTGATTTATTTATATTATCTGATGCATTGATTAATTGGCTGAGTAGGACCATGTCTCTGGCACAGCCTGGGAAACCCCCCTACTCATTTCTTTAGCTCTCTCAGGGCTTCTGAGCCTGCAAAGAACTCTGCTGCTTGGGCATAATGGGACGCCCTCCTTTCGGTCCTGTGTTCTGTCACAGGCGGGTGTCAGGTCACCGCTGTGGCTCTGACTCACCTCTGTTCATCACTGTTCGCTCATCCCCCTTCTGGTCTCTGCCCTCTGCAACGTCCTTGACTCCCATCTTCTCCTTTTCAAATGACACTTGGGTGGGAATTCTGTGTGAAGGACACAGTGAAATAGGGTGCGCTGACAACTAACGGAATCACGTGCATCTAAAACAAATAATAAGGAAGACCTTTAAGAATCGATATGACATGATTCAGATTATATTGTTAAATAAGGATATATTGTTAAGGTGTAAGCGACTGTTAAAAAGGAGGAATATTTGCATATTTGTGCAAAGAGAGATACAGAAAAAATAAAGTAAATTTGGTAAAAGCAGTAACATATAAGGATTGAGCAAGAATGGGATACAGAGATGGGTTGGAAGAAAGCTTTTTTTGAATATAATTTTGTGTGTAATTATGAGTTTTGCACAATACATATTTTAATACTCAAAAATTCAGTTTAATGCAACATGGTAAAAAAAACTCTAGTATTGAATTAAAATGTAAACAAATGAATTTAGCTGTGTGTCAAGTTGATAATCCTAACCATACAAGGGAAAATAATTAATTCAAATAATTTTGAACTTTTCTAAGTAGATTTGTGATTGATGTTGGCATGCTGCTGTAATTCTGTAATTTTAAAATTTCTCAGTAAATATCATAGGACAAATCAAGTAAGTAAATCTGTTCATATTGTTGGGACTCACACAAATATGGGATGGGAGAGGTGAGGAGGAACCTGTGGTGTTGGGTTTGAATTCAAGGTGTCAAAATGGAATACACATTTATTACCTGTCACCAGCAGTGCAAAGATGCAATGACATCCCCATTATAATGAGCACCCCTAGAACCCAAATGTTGGTTTCTAGATACCAGTTTCTACTAGGGAACCAGGCCTCTGGAGAAACGATTGTGCCAGTAGGAAGGCACAGTTTGCCCCTAGAACACCTAGTTTCAGAAACCAAGGGAGTGTTTATGGGCAGACAGGAACATGCAGAATAACTAGGAGCTGGCTTGAAGAGGTTTCACATGAACAAATTGTCTCTCAAAAAAAAATTATGTGCTGCAACAAGTTCACCTATGTGGAATTCCCCCCCAAAACATTAATAATGAGGAAGCAATCAGGCAAATCCAGAATGCTAGCCGTTCTACAAGGCAACTAACTTAGACTCTGGTGTCATGGAAAACAAACAGACCAAAGGGTGGTAATGAGCTGCCGTTCTAAAATAAAAGAACGTAAAAACATAAAAACAGTAAAAATGCAGTGAGAGAAGCTTAATTGGATCCTGGGGCAAAAACTAAAATGCCTATAAAAGGCATGTTGGGACAAGCAGGGAAGGTAAATGAGTGTGTGGAGCAGCTGAGACATTAAATTCATGTCTGTTCTTAGGAGCAGTCGTGGCGCCGTGGCTGCCTTGGGGGACGCTGTCCTAAGGGCTGGGCGGCCTGGTGACCTATGGTGGGGGCTCATGAACTGGCCGGAGCCGGCAAGCACCCCACATTTCAAGCTGTGCTGCCATTTCATCCTGATGATTTGAGGGGGAGCAGGTCATTTCCCTGCCCAGGCTCTGGACTGATCGGCTCCATGCAATTCTCCTATACCTTGAGCCCCTCAGATTCTTGAAATCAATGGAAGATTCTCCTGGTGTCTCTGAGTCCTCCTGGCCAGGCCACAACTATTTCCTCAACAAGTGGGTATCTGCATCATCACCGCCTTTGGGTCACGCTTTTCTCTTCTCCAAAGTAAGCACCATTTTCCTTGCTTTCCTCCCAGGGCTCGCTCGCATCAGGGGTGTCCGAGGAAGCAGGGATTCTGAATTCTCGGAAACTTTGTGGTTGATTTTCTCCTAAGAGGCTGTGTGCATGTGAAAGGCGCAAGTATCTGGTGATTGGAGTCTTAGCCAGCTATCCTGTGTCCTGGGGCCAAGCATTTGACTCACGGGGCTCCATGCCCTCGACGGTTACCTTGGGTGAAGGGGCTCAATGCCTCTTTGTGAGTGAAGCATCTGAGTCACTTGTGGAACATCAGAACAAAGTGAAAGGCAGAAACACCCAAGTAATGTGGCCGGATCCCACTGCTAGGGGCTCTTCAGCAGGGGTGGGGAGGGCCTGGCATGTTCTTTTACATCTCTAAATGTTCTCTTTAGAAAGGTCACAGGGTCTGGTGACACATGTGTCCGTTGGAGAACCACTGACCAGAATGACGTCCAGCAGAGCTCCTTCCAGGGGAGGGGCAGCTAAGTGGCTTCCAAAATGTCTCTGAGCTTCAGAAAAACAACACCAAAGGGATTGACGCCATGCCTGGGTCATCACGTTCTTCCCAAGTGTGGCTGAGTCACAGCGGAGCTTCTGTGCCCCTGCACTCAACCTGCTGTCCACGCAGATGCGGGCGCCACCTCCACCCCAGGGAAGGACTGTTTTTGTGCTTGCTGGCCAGCCGTGTGCCTTCCGAAGGGTCATACGAACCTGAGCGGCACAGTGAAGGAAAAATAGCCGGTGGGATGACAAATGGGTTTGATTTCAAAGAAGGCTGTTTCCAGACGGAGGAAGGGCGGGCTTCCTGCTCGCTGGCTGGGCCTCCGAGTGCTGAGTCATGACAGCTAGGCCCCTCGGATTGCACAACCAGCCTCTGAGTTTACTTCAATCATGTCCTTTCCAAGAAAAGGCATAAACTTGACCTAGCAACGTGCCTTCTGTGTGTTCAACACAAAGCTGATTCTGTTCAAAACATGAGAGTAAACAGCCTTGCAAGTGTTACAGGTTGGCTTTCCTAAGAATTCCTTGGATTTTGGAATTTGTTTATATTATGGTTTCATCAGCTTCAAATACTGTAACCCAAACAATTAACTGCCTCAGGGTGCATTTATTAAGCACCCAGTTGTCACCTCCCCTGCATCTCAGGCAAACACCTAATATGTACAGATTTTTAGCTGAAGGATAGTTGATACACAATATTACGCTGGCCTGAGTCCCCTCTCTGAGAAGCCCAGATGAGGGTCACTGACAATCGGATGGCAGGGATTCCTGTGTCTGACGCTCCCGTGGATCCCTGGCCATCACTGGCTCCCACAGCCCCTGGTGGCATATTTCTGGCCGCTTGGTCTCTGGAATGATGTCCCCCAGCCCCCCAGGGCTCTCCAGGCACCATCTTCCCACCTCGCACCCTCTGAGACTCAGCCCAGCGGACAGGTCTGCCTGCAGCCCCAGCTGACATCATAGGAAGTAGAGCAGAAGATTTCATTAAAACACCGACAGAACAGGTGTAGTGGGTTGGATGTTGGTCCCCAAAAAGGTCCGTCCACACTCTAATCCCTAGTAGCTATGAATATAACTTAAAAATTTTTTTTTAAAAATTAAAAGGAGTCTTTATAGGCAGGGATCCCAAGACAAGGAGAACATCCCAGTTTCCCTGGTAGGCCCTTAACCCAGGGACAAGAGTCCTTATAGGAGACACGGAGAGGGGAGACAAGGGGCGGGGGAGGGCGGGCACGGACTGCAGGGGTGCGGCCACCAGCCTAGGAACGCCTGGGCCAACAGCAGCTGCAACCGGCTCCCCCGGGGCCTCTGGGTGTGGCCCTGCAGACAGACACCTTCATCTCCAGCCCCCAGGACCGTGAGGGTTTCTGCTGCTTCCAGCCCCCTCTTTGTGATCATTGGCTGTGGCAGCGCCAGGACACTTATGCAACAGGAAGCCCCCCGTGGGGGAGCCCACATGCAGAGCCTGGACTCTTGATGGTGCAGCTGAGACAGGGCCGCGGGGCAGAGCCCGGACGCCTCCTCCTTCCACCCGCACCGCCCTTGCAGCCAGGCCCGGGCCTCCGCAGCAGATGCCCACATTCAGCCTTGGTCTGCAGGCTGCTGTCCCAGAAGGCCCTGCTCGCTCAGTCCTGCTCACGGACAGACCCCGGTTGGGGACGACTGCTGAGCTGACCTGCCTGCTGTCCGTCGCCCCGACACAGGTCACCTGTCTCTGTTCCCCACCGGCTACCGTGCTCCTCAGCTTCCCTGTGTGGTGGCTGCCCTCCTACCTGTCTGGGGCACGTCTCTGCCTGGTCCCCCAGCTGTTCTGTCCACGACCCCAGACTGCCACGAGTGGCCAGATGCTGGCTCAGGCCCACTCCTGATCGGTTGTCTCCTTGACTACACACCGCATCACATGGCCCTGGACAGAGACTTTCTGTACTTTCTCCTTGAAATACACTTTGTGAGCCCTTTGCCATCTGGATTTTCAGAATGATTGGAGCCATTTCGGATGTTCACGGAGAGGGTCCCCATGGTTTTTTCTCATCTCCCTTGTGTGTGGGTTGACTAGGAGGCCTGGGGAGTGTTTCACAGCGTAGGCTGATGCCAATTTTCCCTTTCTCACAGAAAGGTTTCAGCACATCAATACTGCTACTAATATATTATTAACATTGTTCTGAGAATAAAAGTTCTAAATTTACTCTAACTTTCACTGTGACTATTAGTGTGTACAGATATAATGTCTAGAGAGACACTGATCATGAATATTGTCACTATTTTATCTCTTAACCCATGGAGTTTGACATTCCCTGAATTTAACTCTGCTTTTAATAAGACCATCCCACATAGAACAAATATTTCTAAAGAACTATAAAGAGGGAGGTAAGTCATGACTTCACAAGGGGCCAGATAACCTGGACTGCCTTTTTTTTTTTTTTGTCTTCGCATCATCTCCTATTATGACCATTAATTGAGAAGAGGGTCCTGGGGTTCCCACTTGCCCTGCTTCTTTGTAATGGTGTATGAAGTCTAGTTTTTGGCAGGATTAATCAGCTTTAGCCTAACCGTGCCCCTACTGTCCACAGACCAATGAGGATTCTTTTCATTCCACCCAGAAATTAATCTTCTGGTTTTCTGCACACATGAAATGCGTTCCCTTCATCTCCTTCCCATCCATCACGGTGGAATGCTCCAGTCACGGGCTCTGATGGGAAAGGTCAGATGGGACACCTGGTGGACATACTCCTTTTGTCAAATAGTAACCACAAAGAAAATAATTGACAGAACACAGACAACAATTCATTACTAATTATAAAACGCAGTCCTGTTGGCTTCAGAGTAGAGTTCATGCTCAGAATATTTGTGAACTATGTAATAGTTAAAAAAAAGTTTATGTTTATGTGTTGAACATAGTCTGTCTGTTCTGTGAGACTTCAGAATCATAAGCCTTCAAGGAGACGCTACGAAAGACCAGAAATAATTTTACTTTGCGTTGTTGGGTAGCTTCACTCTCAAAATAAAACCTTCCCAGTCATGATGTCATTTAATTACTAATTAAAGCAGTTATAGTCCTATCTTGTAATGTTCTGAAATAGTTGTTATTAGAACTCTAAAGCTGACGGAATTCACTGGATTGCTTTGGGCTGAACGCAGAGCCCTGAAATTGACGGCCAAAGTTCTCCTTTGAGGCCAACGGACCTCAATAATTGGCAAATGCCTCTGGGGTGGCTGCTGAAGATGGGCTGGTGGGCTCATTTAGGAAGACAGACCCTTCCCCCATTCCTGGTGCCCTCCTACCCATGGCCAGGGCATTTGCTGATAATAGTAGTTTGTGATTTGCTTATTTAAGTTTCTACTCTAGCTTTTAAGGAACAGAGAGCTACGTTTAATGGTCAGAGGTAGCAATTATTTCACACCAACTTCCTCCGTCCTTGAAGATGGTCCCTCTTCTGCTTGGGTCTTTACTTCTTTGCAGCTTTCTGCAGGCATGCAGGGACACCAAGGCTCTGCTTGGACCTGGGCTTCACGCTCTGAAAGAAAAGGAGTCAAATAGGCCACGTTTGGAGGAATAGCTTCAGGGGACTGGGCTGGTGAGGGAATGTCTAGAGGTGGGACATGGTTGGTGCTGAGTTTAGTTGGCAAGTCATCCCCTGCAAGAACCTCCAGTTCTTCCAACATGCTCTCCCTAGGAGCACAGCACCCCGCAAAACCCCCTGTCCCTGCCTCCCACGTGCCTGTGCTTCAGGATTCCACGTGGAGTCAGCCATTACCCTCCCTGTAGCAGGGCTGTCCTGTCTGGCTGATGAACCCTGGCTGGGCCGGACTGAGCTGAAACCTAAAATAATGTGTGGTTTTATTACCAAATTCTTGAACAGTTTTATATGTATTCATAATGGGAGATAAGGTGAGTAATATAACCTCTTGCCCATAATTCTTCTGAAACATCTGTTTTCAAAATATTGTTTTACCCAGAGGGTGCCACCTTCAAATAGTTGAAGCAACATCTAAAAGGGCCAGGCTGTCAAACTTTGAGTTTAATGTATGAATTATAGTTTAACTCTGCAAACAACACTCACTCAATTGCAATTCTTTGTTTAATGTCTGTATTTCTTAAACAGCTTTTCCAAGTGTGGGCCAGAACCACTTGCTTTAGAATTATCTAGAAATCTGCAGACTGTTGGGTTTAGGAAATTCTTGGGTAGAACCTGAGCTTAATGGGCTCTCAAAAGATACTCAGGCAAAATAAAGTTTGAGACCCACTACACCTGGGGCCAGCAAACATTTTCAGTAAAGGGCTAGACAGTAAGCATTTTAGGTTTTGTGGGCCATATGTCTCTATGACAGCTAAACTCTGTCACAGAAAATACACAGATGGATGGACAGGGCTGTTTCTAGTAAAACTTCATTTACGAAAGTGAATGGAGGGCTGGATTTGGCCCCTGCACTGTAGTTTGCCCACCTGTGCACGATCAGTGTGTGGAAAGTAGAGACCATGTCTCTCTCTCTTTTGCAGCTGCACAGAAACCAGTGACACCTGTATCACAAATCAGTCTCTTGGTAAATACTGATTGAGTGTGTAACTGAATGGTTGCTTGTAACGGACACTGACTTTTTAAGACTTTAAAAAATTTACATAAAATAAAATTCAGTTTGGGGGCATGCTTCTGTGAGTTTTGGTAAATGCACGGAGCCCTGTAACTGCCACTGTCATCAGGATACGGAACACCCCAAATTCCCTCTACCCGCTCTTTGGAGTCACACCGATATAGTCTCTGTCCCTACATTTGGGCCTTTGCAAGAAGGTCAAATATATAGAATAATGCGGTAGGTAGCTTGTTGAGTCTGGCTTCTCTCAGTGCAGAGCGTTTGAGGTTCATCTGTTTTGCTGCGTGTATCAATATCCCGTTCCTTTCACTGAGGAATGGCATTCCATGGTGTCCTGTTCCTCAGTTTGTTTATCTATTCCCCTCTTGAGGGACATTTTGGTTGTTTCCAGTTTTAGCCAATTAGAAATTAAGCTGTTATAAACACTCCTGTACAGGTTTTTTTTGTGGGCGTATGTTTTCATTTCTCTTGGGTAAGAACTTAGGAACAGATTGCTGTGAAATGCAGGAAGTATATGTTTGTCTTTACTAGAAACTGTCAAACTGCTTTTAAAAGCTTTCCTGTTTTGCACTCCTATAAGCAACGTAGGAGAGTTCCAGTTATCCTGCATTCATGCGAACACTTGATATTGTCAGTTTAAAAATAATTTGTGATCATTCTAGTAAGCATGCAATGGTATCTCATTGTGGTTTTAATTTGCATTTTCTTAATGACATTGAGCATCTTTTCATGGGCTTCTTGGCCATCTGCGTATCTTCTTTGGTGCAGTGTCTGTTTGAATTTTGTTCATTTTTTTAAAATTGAATTTTATTGTTTATTGAATTTTGAGAATTGTTTATATATTCTTGATAAGCTTAATTGTTAGTTATGTGACTTGCAGATATTTTCTCAGTGGGTGGCTTGTCTTATTCTCTGTTGCAGAACATGTATTTTGATATTTTGATGTATTTATTTTTCTAATAAATTTTTCTAATGTATCTCTTCTTGTATGTATTGTGCTTTCACTGTCCTATCTAAGTACTTTTTTGCCTGACATGAGGTTACAGATTTGTTTCCTGTGTTTTTTCTGAGAGCTTTACAGTTTTACGTGCTATATTCAGATCTATGATCCACTGAATTAACTTTTATATTAGCTCGGAGGTATAGTTCAAAGCTTATTTTTTGCACATCAATGTCCAGTTTTCCAGCACCATTTGTTGAAAAGACTATCCTTTCTTCATCGAGTCACCTTTGTATGTTTGTTGAGAATCAATTGACCATATTTTTTCTCTCTCTATGCTGTTCCATTGATCCAGGTGCCTACGTTATTTTTTACCCCTCTTTCATTCCTGTTATAAATAATTTGTTTCCTCTCTATTTTTTTCTTTATTAGCCTGGCTCGAGGTTTTATTAACTTTGTTGTTCTTTCCAAAGAACCATCTTTTGGTTTCTTGATTTTCCCTATTAGTTTCCTTTTTAAAATTGATTTCTCTTCTAAGTTTTATTATTTTCTTTCTCTGTTTGCATTTGCGTTTAGTTTGTTCTTCTTTGTTTTCCTAAGGTGAAATTTTTGATCACTGACTTTAACTGTATTTCTCTAACATATGCATTTTAATGCTATAAATTTTCCTCTAAGCACTGATTTCACTGCATCCCACAAATTTTTATATTATTTCATTTCTCTTCTAGTTCAAAACATTTCTTAAAACTTTTTGAGACTTCTTTGACTCATGGGTTATTTATAAAGGTACCGTGTACTTTCCAAATGTTTAGGAACTTTCCAGTTATCTCACTGTTACTGATTTCCAGGGTACTTTCGTTATGAGGGTGTACTTTATATGACTTCTGTTTTTTTAAAACTTGTTAAAGTGTGGTTTATGCTCCACAATGTAGTCTGTCTTAGCGAATGTTCCATGTGCCCTTGAAAAGAATGTACATTTTGCTGTCGTTGGATGCCCATTAGGCCAGGCTGATTGATAATGCTGTTCAGGTCATCTATTTCCTTGCTGATATTCTCCGTGCTTTGTCTATAAATTATTGAAAGAGGGCCACTGAGGTCTCCAAATACAATTGTGGATTTGTATATTTCTTCTTTCAGTTCTGTAAGGTTTTGTCTCAAGCATTTTGGCATCCTCTTGTTAGGTGCACACATGTTTAGGACTGCAGTCTTCCATAAGACCCATAAGACTGACCACTTACCATTAAGTAGTGTCCCTCATTATCCCTGACAGTCTTCCTTGTTCTGAAGTCTGCTTTGTCTGAGGTGAAGATGGCTCTTCCAGCTTCCAGTGGATTAGTGTTTGCATGGTCCATCTTTCATTTTCCCTTAACTCTTAACATATCTGAGTCTACATTAAAAGGGGTTTCTTATGGATGGAATCTTTTTATTTCCTTTTAATCCAACTTTACAATCTCTGTCTTTCAACTACCAGGTTTAGAACATTCACGTTTAAAGTGATTTTTCATGCACAGGCAATCCTTGCTTTGCGCAGGAGCATGGGACTCTAGAAAAGACCATGAAAGCTGAAACCATGTAAAGTGATCTTAATAACCAATGTGAAAAGTTATGATCCCACAGCCTTTACACATGTTTTGTCAAAACATTAAAAATTCTTCTGCTGTTGGTTATAAATGTATACGAAAATGAAAAATTAGTAAAACTAATGTTTATTTAGAACACTATAAATTAAAACATTTGAAATGTTGAGAATTGAAGGGTTTCATTCTTTATAAAAATTACCAAGAGCATGAACAATGCTTGCCTTCTTCTCATTATATAACTTACATAATGAGCATCTTCCAGCTTTTATTGCAAGGATGAGAATGCTAACTTCCAAGCTCTTTACATGTCCAGCTAAAACTGGAATCCAGCAAAGCCATGTTAGAGTTTCCTTCCCAGCTTTCTGCTTGCGAGGCCCAAAGAGAGGGAAGGCCGTGAGCAGAAGCCATTTACTGCAGATCAGAACGACCTGTTCTCCATCAGACCCAAAGAGCTCAGGAGGGCCAGAGTTCCCACCCCAGGCAGGGTCATGGAGTCTTTCCCCAGGAGGGCTGGGAGCTCCTCAGGACCCTCAAGCCAGAGGATGGAGGCTTAGGAACAGAGAAGACCGTCCTCTAAGTTCTGGACAGCATCTGGGTATCAGACACTGCGCTGTGTTCCTTTACATGGATGAGGCAGGTATAATGACCCCAAATCCAAGTTCACATGCCCTGCTAACCACATACAAGGATCACATCTCACCACATCCACCTTTCCCAGAGTGGGCTCTGAAATGTTGCTTCTGGGAGATATTAATCAGGGTCATCGGAGGTTGGGGGAGAGAAGGGTGCTGTAGGGAAATTTGTTTGGGAAACTGGGTTACCCCTTGAAGAAAACTCCCTGTACAGAGCTGGGCTTGGGGACTTAAGGAGAAAGGAGGCAGAATTTCCAGGGCAGGTCTCTCTGAGCCATTAACACAGGAGTAGATGGAACAAATTCACTGAAATAGATCATGCGAAAGGTGAGTCACAGCGGGTCTGAAGATGTGGGTGGATGCGGCCAAGTTAAATACCTATTTAATAACTCTTGATAAAGAAAGATTCCAGATGTGCAATAGATTAACTGGAGCAGATGAAGCAGTCTGCACCTTAAAGGTCCCTTAAAGATCCCGTGAGACGTCCCCACCCTGGGAGGTGGAAAATCCCATCAGAAGGAGAAGACCACCCTCACCCGGCCCCCTGGCCGCCTCCTCTAGGGGAACAGCAATCCTCCCGTCCTCATCAGGGAAGAGCAGGGCTGTCCCCCAAATACCTGACTGGGAGGGAGTTTACCCTCTGCTGGTCCAGGAGAATCTCCCAGAGCACACGGCACCATCAGGCACACATGAGACGGTGTCACACGTGACACCTGTGAGGTGCAAGTCAATATTCTTCAGAAAAACTCAAAAGAATAACTGGCTTTTACCCAAGGCAGCTTATTTTCCATGAGAGAAAAGGTCACAGCAACGAGTTGAGGGCCCTTTTGGCTGGGGGACACCACACAACTTAAAAAATTAGGGGGCTTCTCTGAGACCAAAACTATTGAGCAAGAAATTTAAAGGTTTCCAAAGTATCCTTGGGTTCCTGGTGTTGCCCATGGGGCATCTGGCAGCCACTTGCAAGGATGGCTGGACCCTCAGGAAGCAGAAGCCCTGGGCTGTGATGGGTGGGGGTCCGGTGTTGGCGGCCAGGGCCTCTGCCAGGTCAGCCCCATGCCAAAGAGGCAGCCCCCTGCGCCGGCTTTTAGTCCGACCCACATGCAGAGCAGCAGGCCGCTGGCCTGGGCTCCATCCCCCCTTATCAGACGGCAGAGGTTCCAGGGGTCTCAGTGAGGGGGGCAGTTCCTGGGAAGAGGACTCTGTCCTTCTGCAGAGTCTAGCGTGGGAGGAAGACACTGCCTGGAGGTCTTCCCCACAGAGGAGATCTCTGACCTGGCACGGCCTCCACCAAGGTACGGGCAGTGTGTCTACACCGAGCTGTCCACATAGCCTGGAAGAAGTGAGTCGCCTTCAAGTTGCCCCCCACCTTCCAATGACACTGCTTCAGAAAGATCCAGAACCACAGCAAGACTCATTTCTCTCTAAAATAATTTTTATTTTTTTCTTTTAGTTTTATTGCTGTTAGGTTTTATTGGCCCAAATGGAAACCTGATAGGATTTTATTATTCTTAGATAATGATTTATAACTGTAGGTTATTTAAATGTTGCTCATATAAGTTAATTGATTCCATTTTATTTCACTTGTGGACATGGTATCTTTATTGTTGTTAACAAGTCTCCTAAAATCATCCAAAAAGATGGCAAGAACTTTATCTTCTAGAATAATTTGAAAATTTTCCTATTTGGGTTTTACTGTATTATTACTAGGTCTCTAATGAAGACTCAGCATAACTTTTCAGGGAGTATTTTATAAATACACATTATGTAAATGTGAAGCTTCTTAGTTAATTGCCTCCTTCTTGCCTGACTTCTAGATGGTGCAGTAGTATTTCTGTTATTGCTATTTAACAATATCATCTATTGATCCAGCAACAATAAATTTTTGTCTCTCTTCCAAGTAATATTGAGTTTTTTCTTATTCGATTTTGCTGCTTCAGTTAAGAGGTTATATGAATGCACAAATAGAAGTTCAATAGGATTACAATAGGATAGTGCTTTATAAATGGAACTTATTTAAAAGTGAGCTTCCTGAATGCACTGTGTTCTCTCTCTCTTTTCTGACTGGCATAGGTCAGTGTTTCAGTTGCTGTTCAGAGCCCATCGTATGAATTGCAGTGAGTATTTTATGTGAGCAGTCTCATAGTTGGATATATTTGAAACTCAAAGTTTATTTCTGTTTACCAAGGGAGGAATTTACTTCTAGTTACAAAACGAACTAGATTTTCGTTTAAAAAAATTGTTTTGGAAGCACTGAATATGGCCACAGACCCTCCCTCGAGTATTCATTATGAATGCCAGGGTGTACGTGGAGAGGGGTGGAGGGATTTTGGAGGACCCTGCAAAGGGCCTGGACTTCCGTCACCAATTTCGTCTATAAAACTGAGGAAGAACAACCTGGAAGAGTCCCCAGGGGCCAAAGCTAGAACAAGTCTGGCAACAAAGTGGACAACATAATACTGGATTGTAAAACACAGTGTCAGGAACACACATGACTCCACGCTGGTGTAAAAAAATGATTGAATAAATAAAACGGAGAGTGGAGACAAGTGTTCACGGCAGAAGAATTTCAGATCACAGAGGCAGACCTCCCCTCTCCGCTAAGTGTGTGGACTTAACTCACTTCCAAAAAAGGCTGGAAAAGGAGAAGCCCTAACACTAAGTGGAACAGCCTGTCGGTACCACCGGAACCGAGTGATCAGGGTTAGGGTCTCCTAGGGTAAGTCACACTGACATCGGGTTCCCCCAGGACGAGAAGGTCAGTACGCCTCTGAGGCTTCTTTCCCCAAATTCCTAACCCCAGTCGAATCACCAGAAACCACCAGATACACCCAAATCCAGGGGCCCTGCTCTGGCCTCCCCAAGTCCGTGGGATCATGGGAAATGAGGAAGTACCGACAACGTCACAGACCAGGGAAGACAGAGATGGCGGATGATTAAGTGCAGTTTTGTGTCCTGGAACAGAGAACAGGTATTAGTGGAAAAATGGGTGAAATCCAACACATGTCAATATTTTAGCTTTGACAAATACGACCTAGAGATGGGACATGTCAATACCAGGGACACTGGGTGAAGGGGACACCAGAACTCTGCACCATGGCTGCAGCTTTTCTGTAAATCTAAAATGCCTTCAAAATTAAAAGTCTGTTGGACTTCTGAGTCCAGAAAAGATGGTGTAGATTCATTGGGAGTCTCAGCATCTCCTGCTAAGTGCACCAAAACCAGCCAGTGATCCTAAGAGAACCCCAAGCAGGAAAGGCACTGGTGGGGACCTTGGAGCTTGGGGAACAGCATGGTGATACGGTCCCTGGCTGCTGTTCAAGGTCATCTATCCCAGACTGCACACTGGTGAGCCTGACACCCAGAACTGCCCAGAGGGGCAGACAACGAATGCCCTAAGAAAATCCTGCTCTTTCTGTCCAAAAGGCCAGGAAGGTGACATCCCAATGGGACAGAAAACTTTGGCAACCCAACTCCATGGAAGACCCTTCCTGGCCTCACCCTGAGGCGGTGTTAGCAGAACCTGACTGGGGAGTGTGGACACCCTTCTGAGCCCCTGCACCCAGCAGCCACTGCAGACCCAGAGAGGGGTGCCCCTACGGCCACTGCTTTGGTGTCAGTGAAGGCAAATGGGACACTGGCCTTGCTCTCCCGTGTGGCAGTCCAGCCCCTCACCCTCCTACATGAGAGACTGAGAGGAGAATCTCAGGTGGGAGGGAACCGAAGAAAGGGATTCTTTCAACCTGCATAGGAAGTGCTGGACACACACCTGGCTCCCCAGACATGAAACGGACCTGAACGAATGTGCCAGAAGGTTTGAGAATTAGACTGCAGTGTGGACCACCAGCCAGGTGTCAGGGTGGCCTCTGGGCAGTATACAAACAAAGTGGACCAGAACAGTCCTGCCAGGGCTCCAGTCCAGATTGTCACAGGAGCCATAGCTCTCAAACGAAGGTCAGGACTTGCGCACCAAACCCAGACAAGTGGCTGCTGTTAAAACAGGAGATTCGTAGAGGATCCAGACTGCCATATATAACTCGTCAGCTCAGGTGGTCTCTGGAATGGCTCCCAGGGCTGCTGCACAGACTTGCACAGCCACACGGTCAGGCGGCCCTGATGTAGGACATCTACCTGTACTTCCATGTTCCTGAGGTTTCAGACGTCTCTAGGGAGAGTGTCTGGGCACCTGCCTTGGCAGTGAGGGGGAGAGATTGCCTCCTCCAGGAAGGCACCTGAGGGCGGTGGGGGCCAGAGGACCGGCAAGGGGATGGAGAGTCAGCTGCAAAGGAGAGGGCAGTTCGGACCCCCCCTCCCGGCTGTGTTTGGTGGCGTGGACACACCATCACTTTCCAATACTGAATAGGGTCCTTTCTTTGGGTCCAGTACACGACTGACCATTTCTCACTGAAAATGCTCTTGACTTGTGTCGTGGCTAAGAGCAATAAACAGACGTTTTATCAGCACCTGGATGTCTCTTCTGAATCGGAGGAAGGGTGAATGATGAGTTACTCCTCAGGAACTGGGCTCATAGAGCCCTTGCTGTGTTTTACACCTCAAAGTGGGATGGCGCTGCCTCCGTTTCTCCTGTCGTCTAAAACCTACAGCTCTGGCTTCGCTGGTGTGCAGCGTCCATTCTGTGCTGCTGTTTGGCACCTGCCTGAGCTTTGCTAAGGGGATTTTTGCCTTGACCTCAGTTCTCCTCGGCAGAAATGTTTCCAATCGGTTATGGAGACAGAGGGGTGATGCAAACAGTGGGGAAATGGGATACATCTTTTAGATTAGATGACTGAAGATTGGCTAATACCCTTCCCAGTTTACAAAGCACTTTCCCAGGAGCTCTCCACAGATGTATCTTTTATTTAAAAATGCCAATCATGCACCAAAGAATTTCACTTGTGACTGGATTTTAGGAAACTCACAGCTAAATTTAATATTAACTTGAAATACTAAGCTCATATGGGGTTGTTGTGACATCTACTTTTGCCTCTGTAAGACGCTCTGTAATCTACTACTTTCCATTATGCTCAATCACGCGACATCTCTCAGGCATGTAAGGGTTTTTGGATTTTATCCAAATGGCAGTAGTAAGCCACAGAAGGGCTTTGGCAGGGAGGTGCCCTGATTGAATAAGAATTTAAGCGGATCAGTCTGGCTGTCACATGGGGAATGGAGTTGAGAGGTAAGGGTGGGAGACGAGAGATGAGCGTGAGACACGGCAGGGTCCTGGAGCCGGTGGCAGCGGAGGAGAGGACAGACTCAGGACAGTTCTGGAAACAGGATGCCAGGAACTGGTAACGGTGTGGCCGGCCATGGGGATGGGGCCAGTCAGTGAGGAGGGAGGGAAGTGCAGGAGAAGTTAGGGGACAGAAGGGGGGAGGGTCGTGGGCGCCTTGCTCCATGTGGGTACCTAGACTCCCATTGCTTGTGAGATTGCAGGGAGAGGGAGATGGCAGAACGGCAGGGGAAGGGCGCCTCCTTTCTCAAGGGCGTCAGGGACTTGGGCACAGAGCAAGCTCCTCGGCATGGAGCTCTGGTCTCAGGCGTGGCCTCGGGAGGCGTGGGGTTTCTTCTCTGCTGAGTTCTGGATGGGGCCTCGCCATTTTCAACCTAGAAAGAGAAGCCCTTGGGGGTGGTGGGAGGCTGGGGGCAGATGTCACCCTCTGAGCTCTCTCCTGGGCATCACCCACCACTCCCTTCGCTTTCCCCGCTGGTGTGAGAAGATAAGGGGGCCGCCTGCTCAGTCCCTTGAATGTTGCCTCCTCTGCCTTATCCCCTCTCCCCAGCTGGGGACCCTCCCCGGCGACCTGCTCCCACCACCTCTGGTCGTGAGCAGGACGTGGTGCTGGGTGGAGTCATGGAGCAGCTCTGTGGTCAGGAGGGCTGCCCCTCTTTCCTCTGTCAAGTGCCACCCCTGCCCGGTTCTGTCTGTGGAGATTCCAGTTTGTCTCTGGCTCGGTGTGAGTCCAGAGCCGTCAGAGACCCGCGGGGTGGGGGCAGCAGGCAGGCGGGAGTCCTCAGGCCAGTTGGCTGGCCCCAGGGGAGTGTGGTTGCCTTCCACGCAGCCGAGGCCTGAGTTACAATTAGGCGAGAGAGGGAAAGGATGTCCCCACATGAGCATCTCACAGCCACAGCCACGTGGCACTCACCCAACAACGTGAGTCGGATAAACATCTGTTCCTATAAGATTCTGTCTACAGTTTCACTCAGAGAGCTTTTCTAACCTAATTGTGTGTGTCAATCCCGTGGCAGTAATCAGCACTCTTAGGCTGACCTTCATAAACAGTCCAATTTGGATGGCTTTACGGGCTGTCCCGGGCAGCCCTTGGGTTACACTACACGTGAACTGATTATTGTGCGATGGAACTGAACTCTGCAGCCGCTGACCTTTAATACGCACGTTACTGGTGATTGAGTCTTGGCACCACCGTGCTGTTTTGGCTTTTGTTTTGCCTTTGTACGTTGAAGTATGGATAATGGCAGACATGTCTGGCAGATGATAGAGGGACCTGAATTGGCTCCAAGTTTTGAGTACTCGGCGAATTTGCTTAAGAGGGAACCGGGCGATCAGCTTTGCAGCCCTTCCCATCTCCCATTGCCCACCCCTCACCTACCCCTGAGCCCAGCCCTGGGTTAAGTGGGGGGATCACAGGTTAACCCAGTTAGGCCTGCCAGCAAGATAAAATCATGCACGTTGTCTCCTTGGAAACCCAGAAGAGTGAATAGCCACTTTTTTCTTTTTCACACTCTTTCCAGCTGTTTCTCATCTGGAATAAACATAAAGTTGGAACATGAGTGAGAAGGGGGCTTCAAGCTGATTTGGGTGTTCATATTAAGTTATTTGGTACATTATATCAAAAGCCTTTTCCTAGCCTTTCTAGGTTATGACTGAGTTTCTTTTATGTTTATAAAGCCACTTCTCTTTCTGATGGTTAGTCCTGTAGTTCCCATTTGCTCAACTTCTCTCCTTGCCCTGGAGAATTCTGGCACATATACATGGCAAGCCCATGGGCATCATTTCATCAAATGTGGTCATTTACTTTTAAATAAGGAACCAGTGACCCTAACGTTTCAAGTCAAGCTATGAAGCTACTTTATTTTGTTCTTCCTGCAACAGAAGATAAATATAAAATTAGAAAATCATTTATTGAAGATAGGTAAAGTAGACTCAGTTGTTTTTGGAGACATTAACAATATTCAACCATAATAAAAACTTAATGGATAAAAGCAATCCTGATATATAATAAAGATTAGCTTCATTTTATGAGGCAGGCTGATCTCCAGTGAGAAGAGTTGAAGTAAAATAAATCACCTCACCCTCTTCTGGGAGATAAGCATCTGGTTGTGTTTGATGTTGGGTACAGTGTATCCTTCAGGGCTCACAGTTGAAGCACCGAAATTTTCTGCACTATTGTGTAGCAACTCTGTCTCTTATAAAAAAAGCAAACCCAAATGTACTCAAACTCCCCTTTGCCTTTTCCAGAGCCAGATTGTCTGGTTCTCCTGCCAGACTGTTTTTAACTCCTTGGCATTTCTGAGACAAGAGTAAATAAGGTGCAGCAGAGCACTGTAAGCGAGGTGGTGCTGCATAGGAGAAAGAGCCAGGGGCTCAGTGACAGGCCAGAGGTGGCGTGAGCTTGCCTGTAGCTGAATGTTAGATTGCAGGTACTGGGGGAGCCGGCTGACTTCAAGTTGGTAGCTTGCAATTGGCCATCATGGTGTTTACACCATGGAAACTGACTAGTGCTACGAATCAGGGGTCTCCCTACCCAACAGCCAGCGAGGCTGCTAACGCCACCAGCACCACCGCACTAAGGCTCTAGGGGTGGGGCGGGGACCTGGACACTGTGTGGGTTTGTCAGCAGTCTTTGCAGCTGGGATTCCCTCAGCCATACCCTGGCCCTGCTGAGTTCTGGGCCAGAGAAGCTTTTTTGTGCTTGGTCCCTTTTCTGTGAGCAGAATTACCAAGCATTTAAAACAGACAGGAAAGTGCCTGGTACGACAGGAAGTCCCGAGGAGCAGCAGGTGGCGAAGCTAGGTCATACTCAGTTCCAACCTCCAAACGTGTGTGGCGGTCACAGGGAAGACTCAGGCAGAAACAGTTTAGGAAACAGTGCGGGAAACTTGTTTAAAACCTCTCATTTTAATCCTAGCCACTGATCTTACCCGTATTAAAGAAAATCATGCTAAAAAGATGTTTTTGCGACGCCCCAGGCAGGTGATGAGGGAAGGGAATCATCTCCTTGGCTTTGGGAATGAAATTTCACAATGCAAGGATGTGGCTGACACAGGGGTTCCTGCTTGTGGATTTCTGAGCTAATTGCAAACCAGAATCAGATGCTTTGAAATCTCAGCTCAGGCTTTCCTGTGCGTCCTGAAACCAGTGCCCAGGTGTGGCCATACTGCAGCCAGCAATGAATCTGGCTCTCAAGTAGTTTGAAACTTGTTTTGACCGTCAGCCGTGTATTTGAAGAAGTCTAAGCACCAGCTATCCTATTTCATTTCATGTAAATGTTGGCTCTTATTTCCTCTCTTCCTGCCAGTTGAAATGATAAGAAACCCATCATTTGCAGGTGGAAAGAACATTTTGTGACGTCATTTACTAAGCTGTGTGTTTTGAAAGCTCTTGGCCAAAAAGGGGAATCCTGAAGGAATTACGTTTCACCATTTTCCCCTCCACTCAGATCACCTGCCCCTCCTGTTGTTTTCATTTTAAGGGGGCCTGGGCATTTTTGCAATTTCACCAGCATAATCCTTTCAGGATTGCTTTCATTACTAATTGAGGTCTTTCAAAATACCAAGTTTTTTTTTTTTCCCAGTTAAATTAGTTTTAGGTTGTTAGTGGTTTCACAATCCGAAGTTGGAAAAAGTTACGACTTGGAAAAAGGTAGAAAGTCACGGAATCATTATGTTTAGAACCTCATGGTTGGAGGCACCCAACTCAGATTTTCTACCCTACTGGCTCTTCGTCAGGGTGACTCTGCTGCCCAGAGGAAATTAGCAATGTCTGGAGACATTTTTGGTTATCAGGACAGGGAGCAAAGTGCTACTGGCATCAGTGGGTGGGGGCTGGGGGCTGCTAAACACCCTGCATTGCACAGGACCCATCACCAGCCCCATCGCCAAAGGATTAGCCGACCCGGAATGTCCACAGTGCGCAGGCTGAGACGTGCTGGGCTTCCCAGTGAATGAGTCCCTTCTGGCCACGAGACAGCTCCAGGGATGGAGTGGCTCCACCAACCGTTTGCAGGAGAAGCGTCCTCCCCCCGGGGCTCACCCACAGTATCAGGAGCAGGTGGCAGCAGTCTGAGCAGGAAGGGCCAGGGGACTCAAAAGAATTCATCTGGGGACAGGGAAGCCTTGGGTGCCCGCTGCCTGTCTCCTGTGCGTAAGAAGACATACACAGATTTATTAAAAGAGATTGGTCTTAGTCTGATTCCAGAGGGCAGGTTTAGAAAAGTCAGGTAGAAGTTATGGTGAAGTATTTGGCTCCGGGCAGGTGACGAAGTCTCACCTAAGAATGTTTCGGGGCTCCCGGCTGCCTGTGGTCCCTCAGTTCACAGGTAAGAAAAGTCCTGTTTCCTCCGGGCCCTTTGTTTACTTATGTCCATGGCCTCCTGCTTCGTTCTGTCCTTGCGGATTTGGTTTTTTGGCCCAGGCAGAGTTCACACTGGGCTGGGGGGGGGCAGGTGGGGACGGCGAGGACTGGCATTCCAGGAGCAGGCCTGTTGGACACTCGCAGCCCACAAGCGCAGTCCGTCCTGGCGCTGGTCCCGCTGGAACCGCCTCCGTGTCCTGTCAGGCAGTGGGGTGGGCTATCTTGGCCAAGCCTATGAATCTTCCCCGAAAGGAAAGGAGAAAAAGTGAGCCATTCATTTAAGGGTTAGGACGCAAGTGGGAAGTGAGTGTGTGTGTGTGTGGATGGCTTTTAGGATATCACTTGCTTTCCCAGAAACTTTCAATTGCCCCGTAATAAAAACACAGAGCATCGTGCTCTGGGCGGAGAAGGGGTTTGAGCGTCTCCTGGGGGCGTCTTTGAAAGGCTGCCCGACCGCAGCCCTAATCACTGCGGCACGCGGCTGACACTCAGCAAGCCTGCTCGGACGCACAGGATGGAGAGGCGCAGGAATTGCCCTCCGGAGAGCCGCACCTCCTCCCTCCACCGCCGACCCCACCCGGCTCGTTGGCAACGCCCGTTTGGGCAGATGTGCATCATCTGGCGGGGCTGTTTGTTTGCCCAGCAGCCCCGGAGGCTGAGGACCAAGCGCCCAGCTTGAGGCTCTTTCCTGCGGGGGGACCAGGACTTCGGGCACCGTGGTGGTAGTGGGGATAATAATAATGTTTTACGTTAATATTGCTGCTTTCATCCAGACAAGATTTTTAGGCACTCCACAAGCTTCGTGAGGTAATTAGAACAAGTTGTAACAGTTCGTCTATCGTTGAGCGCGGTTTCTGGGTGAGTCATGGGGTGTTCTGACCACACACAGTGCCAGGGTACTGATCATGGACAATGTAGAACCAGGGCTTCCCGTTGAGCTTAAAAGCAGGCAGGCCTTCGTGACTCAGAGGACTTGACGGTGGGGAAGGGCTGCCAGCGCACTTTATGCATCATTGGTGTTTGTTTTGTTTTTTATCTGTCTATAAAGCCACGTGGAATCCTAATTCAAAGATAGAAAAATCCCCACAGGACAGACTGTGAGTCCGGAGGGCAGAGATTCAAAAAGGTCCTGGAGCCAAAGGGGGTCTGGTCTCCAGGGCCTGTTGGGTGTGAGCCTTCAGTCTGTGCCCTGAGAACCCCTCAGGGAGTTTCTGCCATAGGGGCTGAAGGGTCACTGGGAGGCTGTGTACTTGGTCCCTGCCACCTGCCTCTGACTGGTTTCACAAATTGGACTTCTATGCGGAATTTCAGCTGGAAGAAAGGTTGCAGTGTTAAAGGAAAGGAAAATAAATTGTAAACCTAATATTACAGGTAACAACCAGAGAGGTTGTGTGGGTGGTTTGAGGTCACACAGCTAATGCCAGTCAAGCTGGAGCAGGACTGAGCTGTCTGTGCTGCCAACCCAGGGGGGTCACCAGTGGCAGTGCCAATTGCAGAAGGAAGGACAACCCTTTCAGGGGGCCAAAGGACTGGCTGACCCCAAGGGCAGGCTGACACGATGGAGAACCCCATTCACCAGAGCAGCTGCACAGCAGGAAGGACCTTTTTTGCCTGCTAAGCTGTGCAAGGTCACCTGTGTGTTCCAATAGACTCAGCGTACACTGTGATAATTGACTGGCCAACCATCAGGCAGAGGGCGAGCTACAGTGTTAGCCCAGCTGCCTGACCCAAAGGCCCAGATGTTTCCACTGGTGCCACTGTTCATTCATTCAGTGGTTCATCCAGCAGGTATCACTGGCCCCCACCATGACCAGACACGATACCAGGTGCTGGGGTGAGGATGCAGACACTCAGCTCTGTTCCTCCGACTTCTGAACACACACACTCTCTATCCAGGGGTCACAACCTTAGATGTCTCTGCCGGGCAGGCATCGCGCAGGGGTGGGTGGTGCAGGAGAGGGCTGGGGTGCGGACAAGGATGTCGTGGGCACCTGCCCCCTGGCTCATCTGACAGTGGCCAGGCAAGGGTTCAGGCCCAGTGTTTTTTGATCACTTGGTGTTTTGGAGGAAGCCAGATATCTGGATTTTTTAAAGTGTGAAATAGCTGATAAATATTTAAAATCAAAATGAATTTCAAACTATTGGCAACTCATTCAGTTGTCAAAAATAGTGGAGAAAACAGAACATTTCCAGGGGCTGGAGTCAACCCACCGGCCAATAATAGTTAGCCTCTGTCTGTCAGAGCTGGTTTTGCTCAAACTGGAGCAAATGGCAAGCATGCAGGGAAAGAGAGAGGCCACTCAGCACTTGGCCTTGCTGGAGTTTGCAGGCTGCTTTCTGCAGCCACCACGTGAAGGGTAAATGTAATTACATGCAGGCAGTACCATGTGGTGGAAAGTAGGCTCCATGAGGAATTTCTACATTTACTGGTAGAATCGCTTGCTGTTCTCAGTCAAAAGAAAAAAATAACAGTTCAAGACAGCAGAAAATTTTCTCTGGCTCTTCATTTGAGTCCTTCTTAGGAAATCAAAGATGAATCATTTTCTCTTAAGCTGAACTTAGACTAGAAGTTTCAAGTGACCTGCAGGCTACAGTCTCGGGTAAATCTGTACACCCTGGGCTCTGGCAGCGGTGGATTTTTCTATTCCGGTTCAGCCATCCATCCAGGTTGACTGTGTTTAAATTGCCTGTGTTCTTGGCAGAACCCAGACGCTGGGGGAGACGGCCACCGCCATTTGGATGGAGCCAGCCGCTGGCGGGAGGAGTGGGGGGTGAGGCTGGCTTCACCTTCTCCAGCTACAAGGAATGCCCGGGAGAAGCTGGGCTGCCAGGCATGTGGGACAGCAGTTCCTGCTAGAACACAGAAGGGCTGTGGGGAGTCTATCAGTAGGGTCCCCTGTCACCTTCCAGGGTCTGGTAGGGCTGCACTCTGACACCCAGATAGTGGGGTGGGGCGAGGTGATTAGTCCTGAGTTGCGAAAGGTCACGCACATTTCTGTGTGGGGCATTTGCCAGGGCAAGGACCTGCCAGGACTCTCATTTTCCTGATCCCAGGCTGAGATGGAGGCTGCTCCTTTAGCCTAGTTCTCGGAGTGACTGAGAGCCTGCAGCTGTCCTTCAGTAGACATACGTGTAAGTGAGAACTAGCCCCCTGTTGTTTAGGCACTGAGATGTGTGGGCTGTTTATTAGGCAGCATAATGTAGTCTATCCTGACAGGTAACAGGACCGGCTCTGTAATCCACTGCCCCTAAATCTCACAGTCAGTGGCCCATGGGATAATAGCCAAGATGGCACCATTTCCTGGAACTCCTGCCCCCTCAGGGAGCCCAGGGGGCCTTACAGTAACCAAGTTGCAGGAAGGTCACTGTCGGTCCATTCTGGCAGTCTCAGGGGATAGAAGCTGCTTGCGTCCTGGCGGTCATTTGCACGGCAGCTGTGGCAGCTGTGGTCCCCCCCTGAGCACAGTGCAGTGTCTCTGCTGTCCCTCAGGACATCGTGAGTCTGGCTTCCCTCAGGCTGCTTGTCACCCCTGGCACCTGGCTGCCCCGGTGTGCATGCGGCCCCTTCCCTTAACTCTTCAAGTACAGCAAGGCTGGAACCACCACAGCCCAGGCAGGTCAGCCAGCCCAGGCCGGCGGGGGCCATGCCCTTTTCTGGAGCCCACACACCCTGCATTTGGAGGGAGAGCTGTGATTTCTCCTTGTCCCTGGGTCTTGCTGGTCTCCCCTGAGACAATCTTCCAAATTCCAGATTTTTCCAGGGTAGAGGCGGCCTTTGACCTTCCGTACCGCACAGGGCAGTTCAGCCCTTCCATCTAGCGTTCCTGTTCCGGCAGAGGGCTTTGCCTTTACCTTGCATGGTGATGACTGGAGTGTTATTTTTATCATTTTTTTCCCCAAGATAGAGTAGCAATCTGTGTCCAAGATAAATCCAAGTGGCCAGCTAGGGAAACAGGACACTGCTGCCCCTGTACATGGTGTCCCCCACTTTCCAACCAGTAAGGCCTCTGGAGCTTAGGACTCGCCTCAGAGCAGTGTGTCACCCAGAGCCTTCATGCACTAGCCTGTCCTTGACCTCGTCACACACCTGAGTCTGGGGTCTGTCACACCAGGGTCCCCATCCCCAGTCGTTTTCAGTGTTCCTTCATTGGCACGCAGCAGGCTGGAGTCCCCTGCGTGGCCAGCAAAGCCACCATGTCATGTCAGGGAGGTGCTGATGGCTGCATAGACACATTCTCTCTCCCCACCACAGCCTGGTGGCCCACTGGAGGGCCTGGGTCTGCATGACATAGACCAGCACTGGGCTGGGGACAGTGTCAGTTTCATTCCTGAGTCCCTTCAGCACACCTCACCCCCTGGCCCGAGGACAGGCATGTGTGTCCTGTGCTGCTGGACCAGGGATGGAGGCACTTGGACGTCCACACCAGACCTCCGGGATCTCCTTTGGCAGGTCCCTGGGTTGTAGGAAGACCTGACACCTTTGCTGTCCCAGCACCTCTTGGGACTGGAGGTGGAGCTCCTGATGAGGCATCTGCTGTTGGGGGGCCTGCATTCCAGCCTCTCGAGAACTGAAAAGAATGTGTGTGTCAGCCCTGCTCCTTGGGAAGCAGGGGAGAGCGGCAGGGCTACGGCTTCTAGCACCCCGGCAGCAGCGCACTTCTGGATGTGAGAGCCGCACTAGGTAACACTCACGAAATGGGAAAAGCACGGAGCGTGGATGCACCCCGTTGCTATCATTGCCTGTATTCTCTGCCCATCTACTTTCTCTACATCATTTCACAGCCCCAGCATTTTCCATATTAACATAGAGTATTCTAAACCACCTTTTAAATGGTTTGTAACTTCCCACTATGTGACTAATCATGACAATTGGACATTGTATGGGTTAAACTGTATCTCCCCCAGATCCATATACTGGTGCCCTAACCCCTAGAAGGTGACCTTATTTGGAGAGAGGGGCTCTACAGAGGCAATCAGGTTAAAATTAGGGCATGAGGGTGGTGTCCTCTGACTGGTGTCCTCATAAAAAGAGTTAAATTTGGATCCAGAGACAGACCTACACAGAGGGAAGAGGATGGAGGACACAGCGAGAAGCCGACTGTCTGCAGGCCAAGGAGGGAGGCCTGGACCCGATGGCTCTTCATGACCTCTGAGCGACTAAGCCTGCGGACACCATGATCTCAGACTCCCGGCCTCCAGGGCTGAGAGACGATCCGTTTCTGCTGGTTAAGCCCCCATCTGTGGTGCTTTGTTACGTGGTCCTGGCAAACTCGTGCAGGCATTTCCATGTGTTTTGCTCTGACAAATGATCCCATGAGAGCATCTTCACTGTGTGTGAAGAAGACTTGTGCTTTCGCCTCATCAGGATTCCGCCCACATGCCCGCCCCGCCCTGCAGGCCTTCCAGCACCCTGTTTCGGTAGCAGCTCCTCTCTGCGTCTGGGGGCCCAGGCTGCTGTGGTCGCACTGCCCACGGTCCTCGCTGGGCTTTCGTAACAGAAGTGTGGGGACCCTGTTTCAGACTCTCTGCACCCCCCGCTCCCAGCCCAGCCCTCCTGAATGCTCGGCGGTCTCTGCTGAACCCGGGTACCGTGGCAGTGGCATGGGCACTTGGAGGCTGGTGGGGGCTGGTCCGGGTTCCAGCTGGTCTTTCCCGTGGGCTCATGAGCCTCCATGTGCAGCACGGAGTGGGAAGCTGGGAGCTCCCGCATCTACTCTGGCTGGAGGGGAGGGTGCTGGGGAGGGCTGCCATGTGGGGGGACACGGGCAGAGAGGGCAGCCCCAGGTCAGCCAGTGCCAGAGAGGGGAGGGGAAGGACACGCCGCAGCCCCTGGCGCAGCCTGGTGTGACGGCCCCTCCAGGGACAGATCTTGCCTTCTGATGGAGTAAGTTAATAAGTCTGTGTCGTGGAGTAGAATTCATGAGTTTTGTTGAAATGCTAAAAATCTGCTGCTTAAAATATTGTAATGTAAATTTTTGAGATGGAAATGTCAGTTTTCTACACATAGTAAGAGTAAAGGACGTTTGCTGTGCAGCCAAGTTCCAGCTTAAAATAAAAGATGGGGGTGTGTGGTTCACTGAGCAGCAGGGAATTGGGGCCTCTCCCAAGTGGACTGCAGCTTCAGAAAGGGCGCCACGCAGCTGGAACTGAAGACCAAGGCCGCAGCTGGGGCGCAGCGGCTGGGTGAGGGCTCTGTGTGCGTGTGCACATGCGTGGGTGCAGGGGCTCAGGGACCCACCCGGGGTCTGGAGGTCCGGAGGCCTCACTCGGGCAGCTTGTGCAGCAGCAGCTATTCAGGGCCCTGTGTGCTGGTGGGTGGGGGTGTCACTCTGGCCCGCTCCACCGGTCTATGGCCCTGGAGGTTAGGCCAAGACCTGCCCGTGCACAAGCAGAAGTAGCCATGGGCACGTCCAGCCAACGATGGTTTCTTGCCAATAAGCCTGCATACTGTCAACGCAATGGCACCCATTAAGCAAGCTTCTCTTGTGACCTGGGACTCGACGGGCTCCAGTAGTGTTGCCCTGGTACAGGGATTTGGAAGGTGACCCTGTACTGTCAGCACTTCATTTCCTAGGCTGCCCGCGGGTGTGGGTGATTAGTGTGTGCACGCATGTGTGGGAGCATGGGAGCACATGCTTGTGTGTGCAGACATGTGCATGTGTGTGGGTGCATGCAAAAATGAGTGTGAGAGTATGCACGAGCATGTGTCGGGGTGTGTGTACCTGTGCATGAGTGTGAGTACATGTATGCTGAGTGTGGACATGTGCACAAACGTGATTGTGTGCTCCTGTCTGAGGGTGTGCTCGTGTGCATGTGCACAGGTGTTGGCTCTGATTCTGGCTTCATCCCTTCCCCATTGCACATGAAGGAAGAATATTCTTGATTTTACTCCTTCATATTCCTCAGAAGTTCTGATGAAGGCTAGAAAGCACCATTCCTGGTCTCTGACACAAGTAAGTGCTGACCTTTCTGGGCAAGGATGTGCAGAGGGGCCGACTGGTATTTACACTCCGATTAGCTCAATGCCAGGATGGCTGGAACAATGCAGTGGATGTACATTTCCTCCAGGGCCTGGCGAAGTCAGGACAGGATGCTCTCTGGAACGTCTACTTCACGCAGAGGAAAAAAGCCAGAGGACAGCCCGTGGACGTGCAGCAGCTAGTGGTGCACCCTGCACCACCGCAGAGCTCTCCAGAGGGGCGTGGAGCCATGGTGTAATGTCACGCCTTGGTGGGAATCATGAGCTCAAGTGGACACCCTGGCCAACGTTCTGAAGACCATGGCTTCCAGATTGTTCTGCCATTGCTGTGTGGAGCTTACCCAGGGATCCCCCTAGATGCAATGATGCAGAATATTCTGGAGGGTGAGACCGCAGTGGGTTGTGGGAGAGAAGGAGCCAGCAGCCCACTGGCTTCTCAGGCCCCAAGCTAAGTGTGGTGGTGTGTGAGCTCGTTCGGTCCTCATGGACCACAGGTCCAATGAGCTACTTGTCTAGGCTTCGGGACCAGGGAATCGGGAGAGCTGGGCGCAGCTCCCACCGTGCTGCAGACCTCCGCTGGTCTGGGCATCTGGCCCTCGTCCTCATCAGGACGCTGTGGCAGGGGCGTGATGCTTGCTGCCAGCAGCGGTCTCCTCAGACCTTGGAATCCCACGGCCACAGTTCCCAGCCTGGTGAGCACGGCCTCCTAAATCTTTGTCCGACGCTTGTTTGCTCTTGGATGGTGTGAGTTCCCAGACTTCAGGGAGTGGCCTTCCCAGGCCTTGCACCGCGGCCCTCACTCAGACTCTGCTACAGCTCAGCCGTGCTGTGTTGTGGCCCCTCTACTGCGGCTCAGGGCCATGTGCTTGGAGGAAAATGAACTTGTGAAAGGCTGGGTGGATGCACTGGGGTCCGGCTGTGTGTGTCTGGCTCCAATTCCCATAGTTTCCTCGAGGCCCTGTTGGCAGCACCGATTTTCCATCCTTTCAGTCGGCTTTCTCATTTACATGCTCAAGTTAAATGCTGGGACACATGAGGTTTGCTGCTAAACACACCCAACTGTGTTTTGTGGACATAAAGTCATTTTCTTTTTCCGGTAAGATGATGATGGGGAAAAAACTTAGACATCAGGTTTGATTAAAGAACATTGTTCCAGAACATTTATTCTTGGTTATGAATGAGGGCTTAAGCATCAATCTGGGGTGATTTCCTTCCAGAAATGTATGCTTCTGGCCACATTCTCACTTGGAATGCTTTTGAGAAAAGTGGCTATGTAAGGAAGGAAGTTCACTGGCTCTCTGCTGTCGTTTTATAGAGCAGGAACCAGATACACAGATGGGATTGTTCTCCCACATTGTCAGTCATGACGGAGGGGAGACCAGACTCCAGAAACCCCAACTCCGAGCTTGGTTGGGATTTTCTCTGCACCCCACCATCCCTTCTGATTTTCCTGACAGACTGAATATCCTGCTTCTTAGTGGTGGTAACCACCTCATCTTGTGTCTTTATAAAAACTCCAAATCATTGTGCACTCTTTGAGGTAATATAAAAGCTTTGAATTTGCAATTCTAAACTCCCTTGCAACTCAAGGAAAATCATGATTTCTTTATAAGATGTTAGACTTTAAAGTACATCTAATTTGATTGGAGGAATAGCTTTCTATGATCAGCTCAGAGAAAATGGTTATTATTACCATGCAAAAGGAGTTTAGAACCACTGTAGCTACTGCTGCAGGAACTTACAAAAGGGAATCTTGGTTTGTCTCCATCTTAGTCAATCAATGGGGGTATTGATCTTTGCCATCCTTAAATCAATTCACACTCAGTCACATTGACTGTAGGAAAGTGCAAACAGGCTTATGGACCTTTATTTTTATTTTGTATTTTTTCTTTCCTCTGTAAAGAATAGACGAAATAAATGGAAGATATGGAAATTTTGCTACAGAGTTGGCTCAAAATAATAGCACTCTTTCATGTTCTCTCCAGAGTTCCCTATTCATGTATCATGATGCCAAGTTTTGGCAAATAAGCCAAGTTTGGATTAAGTTACAGCCAAGTATGTTGCCTTTGCCCATTCAATTTATTCTTGGCAAACATCAGAGAGTATTTATAATGAAGTCCCATTTCGAGCATTCTATTGCCCCAGTGGAGTTCTAATAACACTGGGTATTTATTTAATGTCTAACTCAAGGAGTTCAAAGTGCTTTAAAGACATTCCTTAACTGATCTTAATATCCCTGCAAGATTTTACAGATTGGGAAAGTCAGTCGAGGCATGGAGACTTATTTGAGATCACCCAGCAAGACCCCAGAATTCTCCAAATTAATCACACACCTCCCAATGTTTAGACGTTTCTGTACCTCAGATGGCGATGCATTCCCAACCTCTTATCTAAATGTTGTTTAATAGAGGGTATTTGTTTATTTCTCCATGGAGATCTCTAATTAAGGAAAGGAGAAACCCCACAAATGCTTCTGTTGGTATGTCGTAGCACTAATTGGGCAAAATATCTTTTAAATACTTAATTCATTTTGGCAATGAAGTTAGCATTTTGGTAGCTAGAAAACAGACAGTTTGGGAGGCTTCCCATTTGGATAAAGAGACGGCGGTGATTTTTCCATGGGCCTTGGAGGAACTTCGCACTCGCCTTGGGTGTGTGTGGAGGGGACGGAGATCACAGTCACAGGGCTGTGGGGTGCGTGGTGGGGAGGCCACCAGGGGGAGGTGCTCAAGTCTCTCTGGGCCTCGAGCTGAATATTATTTCCATCCAGCTGTCTGCTCTTCTTGGGCACCAGCTATAAGATGGTTATTTAGCATTTTCTTGGCACTTTTTATGTCTGTCAAGCTACATGTCTGTTGAACTTCGTGTTTTGCCTGAAACAGAGAACATACCGTGATGAGCTCATGGAAGATAATTGCAAGAAGGAGCAACGTTTGAAGCCCAGGTGCTGCTGGCAGGCAAGTGTGCAGTTCACACGCTTTCCTGCATCTCACATGCGGTGAGCAGTGGCTATTTTGCCCAATGCTTCTTTGAAGCTCGTGTGGAAAGGCCGCTCCCAGGACTTGTGCTGATGAGCGCAGGGGTGGCGTCTGCTCCACCAGCCCCAGCAGAGAGAAGAAAAGGCACTCGTCTCTACAGCCCGCTAATCTTACAACTGCCTCATGGCCCGAGGGTCCTCTTTAGGAGTGTCGGTGGGAGCCTGGATTTGAGCGTGCACTGCCATTTCCCACATCCTTGTCACCGGGGAGCTAAATGCTGGAGTGCACAGCAGCCGGGCCAGTTCCATGTACTGGTTGAGAGGCCTAGCGGGGCATTCAGGGGCCGACTCTGGAGCTGGACTGAGTTCGAGGGTCGGTGCCATTCGGCAACCGTACCTCTGGGAGCAAGGCCCTCACATCTGCAAAGTGGGAATAATAACAGTGCCTGGCTCTTGAAGATGAAAAGGGTCAATGTGTGTTAGACATCAAGACTGTTCTCGGCCCATAATTAGAGACTCGTTGGCTTACCAGCTATTGGTGCCATTCCCGTGAACGTCATGGGGGAAGATGAAGTGCCCGGCTTCTCTCCCGTGGAGCTGATGGCACAGGTTAATGGTAAGACAAAAGGAGCCGGGGCCAACGTCAGCGGCACTGAGAGCAGAGTGGTGGGCAGAGGCCAGGCACTGGCCAGGCCGCGCTCAGGCCCTGGGGCCAGCAGTCAGCCGCCCGCCCCATGCCGTGCCTGGGGAGGGAGCGAGCCGTGCTGCTGGGCCCGGCGGCACCTGTGACGTCTCGAACTGACACTCACCCGAGAAGATGCTGCAACATGAGAGAAGAACACAGACTCATGTCACAATCAACAGGGAGAAAACGTATTTTAAAAATTTACTACAGGAAACGGTGGGGAAATGTGGACATCATCTATTTTCCCCCTTTTCAGATGCTGTGCATGAGCTATGAGGCCATAAGATGGGGAAGAAAGGGAAATGGAAGACTTAAAATACATGGTTAGAGAACAATGAAGTTGTAACTGAATTTAAAATGGGATCCAAAAAGGTAAAAGCCAGGCAATTCTTGGACTCTTTCAGAATGAAGCAAAAGAAATGGAAGAATATCAGAAAAAAATACAATAGCTATGGATGAGAGATACTGGTGTTCCGACATACTGATGACTTTTATTCCTGCAGAAAGATGTCTGATACCCGGAAGAATGCTCTGCAAGCAAACGAGTGAACTCGTCTCCCTGGACTTTCACACCGACCAGACCACAGCGAAGAGGAGACACTCCAGCTTGACATTAGTGGGAAGAGACTCGACAGAAACAAATAGTAATGGGAGGCCATTCCTTGGCTTTAAAGAGATCACATAAAAAAATGAGCATGTGGATTGGAGTGCTATAATGAATCCCTGTGACCCGAGGGCTCAAGTCTCTGGGTGCCCTCTGCAGGGAGAACCCAGCACCTTCAGCTCCCCCAGGTGACTTTTACCAAAGCTGGTATATATTTAGTTATCTAAGAAAACAAAACAAAACATAATTTTCAAAGAGCAGAAATAGTACTAACCACATCCTTCGACCACAATTCAGTAAAACTCAGGCGAAATGACGAAGCTATAAACAGGAAACTGCAGGCCCAAGAAAATTAAAACAAAACAAAACACTCCTATGTAACTATTGGGTCAAGGATGAAACCAAAGCCACAATTCTAAACTACTAAAATATGTGATGTGCAAAAATGCAGCCTTGGTGATGAAGGAGGTATAGTACAGCATCGAGTACAGCAGGGACATCACAGGACATCCGACATGCCTGACGGCGAGCGGCTGGGTGCAACATCATGACACGGCCTCACGTTATTGCAGTGACATGCCATGTGGCCGTTAAATGTCTTTGCTTACCCAGAAAGATGGTATGTTTTAAGTAAGAAAGCCAGGTGTATAGAGTCATCCTACTTTTTAAACTGTGGCTCTGTTTTATCTGGGGATGATACTTTTTCCTTTCTGCTTATGGCTACTTCCTACTTTGTCTTGATGGGCAAATACTAATTAGTCATCAAAACAGACAAACATACACAGGTAAAAGAAGGGGCAGTGAGGATGCGACATAATAGCTGAAGGAAACATCTAAGGACTTTATGTGGGTCCATGACAGTATGGAGTTCACTGTGTGGGACTCTGCCTGCATAAAACCTTTGGAGAATTTATGCATAATACACACTCATTTAGATAGATTTTCACTAGCAACTTTATGAACGTCCTCTGAACAGGCCCCAGTGGATGACGTCCCCTATTTGTGTGATGACCATAACCCACTTACTAATCGTAATGGTTTAAGGATCCTGAGACGAGTTGGTAACTTTATTTCTAGGAATGCGGTGGCATGTATAAACCAGACTCATTCCTCTGAGCTTCTTAGTGATGACTGCAGGGTATGATCACCCATGACACTCAAATATGTGCGTGGGTCCAGAATCTAATTGCCAGAGACTCTGACTGACAGATGAGGCGCCTCAGATACATGGAGTTGGGAGCTATTCTCCAGCCTTTATATGATGATCCTCGAACTGCCCTAGGCCATACCCAAGACTGCTAGGTTTTGTGTTGACTGCTGTCAACACATCTGTGAATTTGCCACTCACACAGCACCTGTTCTGGGCAGCCTGCTTGCACTCTTCCTGTGGCCCAGCCCTGGGCCATGGCTGCAGGGGCCACTGGACCTGGCTGGGCCAGTCAGAAGCTATTCCCATAATATGGACCTGGGATCCAGTGAATTGAATTAGTGTCCACTGGTGTGTGGGGGAAGAAGTGGATAAATGTGGGGCTGGGGAAGCCGTGAGCTCACTGGAGGAGAAAACACTGACTTGTGAGGGTGGGCATTCTACAAGGATGCAGAGCACCAGTGCTGAGAGATTATACAGAGGGAGAGAGAGAGAGAGACAGAGACAGAGAGAGACCAGGAGAGACAATGGTGGGGTTAGCCAGGCCCACACAGAGGCACCGCCAGGCTTGTCATGGGTTCCACGAGGCAAACCTGTGCCCTCCTAATAAATTCCCCATTAACGCTAAGTTGTGATTCTGTTACAAGCAACCAAGCAATTAATAGCCAGGCCAAATATTTTGTGCTTGAAATTTAGCAAATTCAATTTCCACATTAGGAAACACTCAGCAATGTGAAGCAGCCTGAAAATGTAAATAATACTTTAATGGTATTCAAGCTTTTTTAAAAAAAGATAACAGCACGCAAACATTATGCACAAACTTGGAAAAAAAATCTATAAAGCAAAAAAATGCTGAGCAATAATAGGATACATCTATGAGTTTGTACAATTAAAAAATTGTTTACAGGACCAGGTTGCATTTAAGAGTTAATGGAACATCTGTAGGAATGTGACGTCATGAACTAGAAATGTTCGCAACAAAAGTTTCTAGCTAAGAACCATGATACACAAGAAGCAGCCACTGAAACTGGTTGCTCCTAAATGGAGTAATTAGTGATGGGGTTGGCGTAAAGGAGGCCATTTCAGGATATTATTGGCAGGGCCTCCATCTAAAGTTGTCAGATTTAGCAAATAAATGTACAGGACACTCAGTTAAATTTGAATTTCAGGTAAACATTGACTAGAGTTTTGTGGTGTATGTGTATCCTAATATTGCATGAGATAACAGTAACGACCTTCACTGGTGATCTGAAATTCAACTTCAGCTGGGTGTCCTCTATGTTATCTGGCAATCCTAGCTCCATCCCAAGTATGGCTTAATTAGTTTTCAGAAGTAATGTTTACTGCATCGCCTTTGGCTTGCTCTCTCACTTCGGAGATTCTTGACCTTCACAGCTCTGTTTCTTGTAATCTCTTTCCACCAAAAGTTACCTTCATAATGTGCGTCATAGCAAGAGAATTGTAATGCTATTCATGCCACGTGACTTGGCATCGCCAGTGACACTGGTACATTGAACACGAAACACCTGCAAAGCAGGGTCCAAATGCCTGGAATGGCCTCTAAATTTCCTTCAGAAGCAGGGACGGAGGGCGTCTTGGGAAGGCTGATAAACCAAGTGGAAACCTTCCTGAGTCCTTCCCCATCCCAAACCAAGTGTATTAGAACCTCATATCTAAAAACACCCACCAAGGGTTATTTGTTGAATTGATGTATTAATGACATGGATGTGGTGGGACAAGCGGCTTACCAAGGTTGGTGAGAAGATTCAGACCTGGGGGCTCTCTACCCAGGCCAGCTGTGCTTGGCGGGACTTCGAATACCATCGAGACCGCAGAGACCCTTGGGTGGTGGCGTTCCTGCAGTCGGAAGGCCCTGTGAACAAACGACCAGAAAGTACCAGTGAGAGAATAAGAGTACTTCTGTGCCATTACCCTTCTAAACCCGGCCACTGTGGGTTCTATTACTGTTTGTTTACTGGAATTCACTAAGAATAAAGAGGGTGTGGATCCTTTTTGAAAAGGGATTTTATTCTTGTTGCCATGCACTTGAGTCAAAAGCTGAATACAGACACCTTGACCCACCAATTTCTGGGAAGCAAGAGCCTATAAAACCAAGTTGGATTTGCTTCAAAAAGAAAACAAAGCAGCTTCATAAATCCTGGAGCCTGGGGCTCGTGCCCTTCGTAGAAGGAACTGCGCTGCTCCCTGTCGGCCACGCGATGCACAGGGTATCGTGCTCAGTGGGAATTCCAACCCTTCACCTGCAAGGCAGGTGGTTATCACCCTCCTCCGCCTCGTGGCTGAGCAGACTTAGAGTGGTGAGGCCACCTGCCCAAGGCCGTGCTTGCTGTGAATGGCAGTGCTGGGATTTAACTCCCCGAGGGTTGATCTGAGAAGAGGTCTCTTGGTCTCTCAGAGACAAAAAAGGTAAGACAACTTGAGGGGCATTCTGTGTTCCAGCCTCCGGTTTCTAGGTCTTTCCCTAATCATGAATCCTGCCTGCTTCGAGCACCCAATCGCCTCCCTTCTCCACCTTTTCTCCCGTGAGGACAGAATTAGGATGAGCCCCACTACCGTCCCTGTGCTGTGGGCCCAGGTGTGATTGGTTGCCCATTCCCACGCTTGCCAACGTAGTGAAGAACTTGGGGTCTGGGGAGCCCACCAATAAAAGCAAGTGTGTGAACTCCCATCCTTCCCCATAGGATGATGTCTAAACCTGCCGAGCACCTCTTTCTTCCTGCTCTGCGACATGGAGGTGGTAGTGTCCGCTCCCAGGGTTCCTGTAAGAGTTAATGGAGACAATTCTGTAGACTTCAGCATGTACCTGCGCAGGAGGAATTGAATATTCAATAGATATTTGTATTCCTAGATTAATCATGTTTATGTCTTTCAGCCATTATTTTGCTTCAATCAGACACTTGCATTCTGATCCATTCTCCTGTACTCGGATGAAAAGACCCTCCGTATACGGCCTGCAGGCACTAGCGAGCACCTGTGAGCAGGGGGGCCCTGAGGGCCCTCTAGGAATAAGGCTAGTCCTGTGGTTAGAGTCAAATGGCTGCATGGTCCAGTCAGGCCCTGGCACAGCCCTGATGGACAGGAGGCTATTCAAGTCCATTCCAGCTGGATAAGAAGTCTGGGCCCAGTCCAAGGTCAACATAGTGGACGGCCCACAGGTTCTCCCTTCCCACATCTCTGTGCCTCTTGTAAGATGGAGGGACCAGAAGCCTGCTGGTGCTGGCTGCAAGAAACCTAGTTGGAGAGGCTTCCAGACATAGAAGAAGGCTCTACCATTCCCAAACCTAAGTCAGTTATAACACTAACCTCGAACGCTCAGGGCTGAAGGAGAAGGTCCATTCATTTGTTCCACCATCATGTGGTCTCTGCTGAGGGGATGCACCTGGGCAGCCTGGCCAGCACCCTCTGCCCTCTGCCAGCCCGGCCTGAACCCAGATGTCCAGGGTGCAGGAGGAGCCAGCTGCCTCCTTATCTCACCTCTTCCAACTATCTCACTTGCTCATGCTCTGAGCCTCTCCCAGGCCAAGCCTCTGGGCCAGGGATCTCCTGCAGGTGCACTGTCTTGGCCTCTTTCTCCCATTCCCTGTGCTGTGCATGCCCCAGGACAAAGGGCATCCCTCGGCCTCCTGCTCAGGTCCCCAGTCATCTTCCCCAGGCTGCCTTCTGCTCAGAGGCTCCAGCCAGCAGTGACGCTCTGACCCTCTCACCTGGCCCCCACTCCCGGGTGACCTCACACCCTCCCACCCCCCCACCTTTCTTCTTGTGGGGTCCCTGCAAAAGACTTTGCTGCGTGCTCCCAGCCTGTTTCCACATGACAGCCAGGTGGATACTTACCAAATAGACTGTCATCTCCTTCCATAAAGCCCCCTAAAACCTCAGTGTTCCTTTTAGAATGGACTCCCAGCTCCGCACCATGACCAGTGCCTGTCCCGTCTGGCCCTGCCCCAGAGCTGAGAGCCCCAGGGGTCCCTCTCCCATCCTTTGTTTCTTACAATCATTAATTGTGTCAAGCTCTTTCCTGCCCCAGGACTTTCACACACACGGTAGGTCCTCAGCCTACATCACTCCTACGCCCTCCATAGCAGGGCCTATGCCTCAGCCTTGACTCAGCAGGAGTGTCGCCCCTCAGTGTGGCTGACCTCTCCATCTCGGCTGGGTCTTCCTGCCCCTGAAGCTTTCTACCACTTGCCTCTTTCTGCATAGCACTTACTGGGTCACTGCCTCAGCAGTGAGCAGAGGGTCACAGAGACAGGGCCAGACCCTCCCTGCCCCCCCGTGTCCCCTGGGGCCTGCACAGAGTATCCTGGGACTAGTGTGTGATCCATGAACTCAAGCTCACCTCTGTCAGCAGGCGAGTGAGGGTGGGCTCATGTCCACACTCTGCTTTCCTTCTGTGGCCTTTCTTATGACAGACGGTCCTCCCACCTCAGCCCCAAGTCCTCAGTCCCATGGCCTTTTATATATAATGTGTCCAAACTGCAGCCCGGTGCTCATCAGGCAGAGGCTGGCGTACCGTGGGGTGGAAAGACATCTGCTTTCGGGCCTCGTCTCTGTGTGTGCACGTGTGTGTGCGCCTCTGCACACCCCTCGGCTGCTAGCTCCAACGGGCATGGGCCCTGTTGAAATAATCTGCAGCGAACCAGTGTTTGCATCTGACCCTCAAAGCAGGCCCGGCTGCACAGCTGGAGCCCTAGGAGGAGGCTGGAGTGTTGTGGGTGGACACAGACCTGAGATGGGAGCCTGGGGCCTGTCTGACGGCCTCCTGGGCAGCCCCACCACAGCTTCTGCTCCAAGCTGGCCTTCCTTGACCTGCTGTGCAGGCCTCTTCATGCCCTCCAGGCACACATGTGGACTCGCCCCAGGCAGGACGTGGAGAAGGGAAGGCTCTGGTCTCTCAGGCTCGCGGCGTGTGTGGGGCTTGTCGGCGCTCAGACAGGGACCCTGGGACCGGCAGCCGCAGGCTGGTGGCCAGGGCTGGGGTCAGGGCAGAGGGCAGGATGGAGCCGAGGCAGGTCCGAGCTGGCTGGGACACAGCAAGCCCTACCGGGGTGTTTGTGGAGAAGGAGGGGGTGAAGGCAGGGTGCAGATGTGGGGCCTCTGAGCGGAAGGCAGGGAGCACAGAGGGCTCAGGTGGGAGATTCTGAAAGAGTGTGCGGAGCCCAGGGTCTGGGGGTCTCGGGGTGCCTGGGGGATAGCACAGCCCCAGCAGCACCAGTGCCAGAGGTTTCCAGCCTGTGCCTCGGCTGGGCCTCTGAGGGGCTCGGACAGCTGACGCCCTGCTGGCACGGTCAGGTCACCCTCACACACCCGGGAGCCTGGTTTCAGGAGAACATGGAGCGTGTCCCTGCATATGACACCTTCTCCTTGGGGGCATCACACTGGCCGTTGTGAGTCTGCACACTGCATGCGGAGCAGCAGTGCAGAAGGATCTAGAGGACACTGTCTCTTCCTCGGTGCTGATGTCAGGGCGCCAGCACCGTGGGCTCTCCGGGGCTCTGGGGCCCACTCTACTCCTGGCTCCTGCCCACAGCCTGCATCACACCGGAACACCTGCCCCCTGGCTGCAGCCCCTCCCGAGCTGGCCTGCTCTCCAGGACCTGAGGGCCAGGGGCTGTGGGTGCAGCACCACCCCTGGGGGGGCTTAGCTTTGCCCTTTTATGAACCCCAGGAAAGCCACCCATCGAGATGAAGCTGCTGGTGGTTCCCTTTGCAAAATAACCAGTAAGCTTTTTATTTGTCCTGAGAGTTTGAGTTTTTCCCAGGGTTTTTTTTTTTAGGAGTCAAAGCCGTAATTCAGTTCATTATGGAGATGATGGCAGAAACATGTTGGCTTTCTTCCTTCATCTGTAAAAACAACCATGAGGTCCCCACCTGTCTCCACAGAGAGTTCCTGAATGCCGTGGGACTAGGAGGATGTCTGAGGAATTACTCTGGTTTCCAGGGCAACATCTGGGCCATGAAACGTGGCCGCAGGTGGGGTGTTGTAGGAAGGACCTGGAGGTGGTCCAGTTTCTCAGGGCGGTCTCAGCCCTGACATCACTGAGGGAGGGAGCAGCCCCACCTGTTAAAGGCTTTTATTCCATTTCTCCGGTGTCCGTCAGGCACAGGGGACAGCACCCGCTCCGCCCCTGGCACAGCGGGACTCCAGGGGCCTCAGGAGACCCCGGGGTGGGCACCAGACCTGGCAAAGGGACCCTGTCCTGCCTTCTTGGAAAGAGGGCTCTGTGGGGTGAAGGCAGATCATGTTCCCAAGTGCAGGGTGCCCAGGAATGCCATCCGGAGCGGAGCATTGTGAACTGACTTGCATCCAGGCAAATGCATGTCCAAAAATACGATGGGCCTCCTTGTTGTGGAAATCCATGTGGGGAAGCCACACAGCTTGAGGACCACCAGTGGATGAGTCCAACTGACAACAGACAACAGACACTCCGTTTACACCCCAATTCCCTTCTCCACTCCTAGGAATGGTTTAGAATATTCTACTTAAGTAAGCGTATTCACCACAGGTGGAAAGGAGCAGTGTGGCCCCATGTCAGGGCATATGCAACTGGCTGTGCATTCTAGTCCACCTCTCTTGGACATGGATCTCTGTCCTGGGCCCCTGTGGCTACCAACCCCGGTCTGCTGGTGCTTTCTGTCCTCATACGGAACGACAGTGGGCTCTGTGGGAAAGGGTGCCCAGCCCGTTTCTAAAGTGAGTTTTGCACAATACCTGGCATGCCTTCCAGTGTGTAGATATTACAGCTAACTCTTAGGGGACCATTTGTTTTCCTTCTTTATTCCAAGTTTTGGGAATGTTCAGCCTCTTTTATTGGCTGTGTGGTTTGAAAACAAAGGTCCTTACATTTTCCTTTAAATTGAGAGTCTGCTTATCTATGAACTGCTCTCAGATTCATCTTAGAGGCTCTTTGCCAGAATTGTAGGTGTAAGACAAATGCCTCTTCACGATGTAGGGAATCTCAATTCCATATTTTTAGCTTTAGATTGCAAAAAGTAAACTTACAGGTCTTATTTGGTCAGACTGTATGCTTGTCACGTCTACATCCCATCCTTCAGCATCTCTGGAAGGCAAAGGAGGCCGAGGGCTGGAGCGCAGCCCCACTGGACTCAGTTGGCAGGGGGGGCGTCTCCGGCGTCAGGGCTGTGCTCGGAGTGCCCTGCGCCTACATTTCTGCGCTCTGCACTGGCGGTGGGAGCCATGCAGAACCTGTCAGTCACGACGGTGATCACAAAGGAAGAGGTTTTCTCTCTCATCCAGGATTTGAGCCAAGATGGGAATTCAGCCATGCCGCCTGCCTTCATCTGCTGCCTTCTGTGGGCTGGACCCTCTCTGCTGACCGTGCCTCCCAGCTCTCTGCATCTGCACACAGTCCTGGAGAGTCAGCAGAAGGGACCTCACAACATCCAGTCAGCAGCCTCTGTTTCCAGGAAAACGTGGTCCAGGAGAGAAGCAGGCCCTGTGCTGGGTGGTTTCCTTCTCTGGCTTACTCTCTCATGACCTGTGGAATCATCGTTCGAGAAAAAGTCAGGGAGATGAGGCGACTTGTCCAGGTAGAAAGGTAGTTATTTTTGGTCTAGGATTCAGAGGAGATCCCTCAACAAAATGAATTTAAAAACCCTCATTTCTTCCCTAGGGCAGGTGCAATGTGGCCTTTGATGGCCTCTGATGGTTCGGTTGGGTGCCAAAGGGAGGAGAGGAGCTCCCAGGACCCGAAGGGCAAGCCCCACGCTGGCCACGGGCACACAGGCCCCGAGCGGAATCAGCTAGATGCTGCAGGGGTGGGTTTGGGCCGACAAGTCTAGACCAACTTAAATTTGTTGCCACTGGGTACATTTGAAACCTGTGGGCGGCTTGTTCAGGGTACAGGTTTGGGAGACTTTCTTATATAAGGGTTTCAGGAGTTGCACTGGCCACGAGGCATGGTGCAAGGAGTTTTAAATCAAGTCAGCCATGTTACCCTGAAGATTTCAAGGGCATCTATGTCAGCAACAGTCTCCCATCATCCCACTGACCACGTAAAGGCAGCTGGGTGGATGGTCTGAGGATAGAGCCTCCCTAATAAATTTCTTAAACCAAAGGAAAAAATAAAAAGAAACAACACAACAGAGGAGGTCTCTCAAGGGCATCCATTCATTCATTCAACACGTCTTCACTGAGCTACTTCTCAGGGGCGGGCCTTCAAGGACATTCCCCCGGAGGACACAGACAGACGGACAGCTCTCCTTTTCTGCAACCCCTCAATATTGAGTTTTCCTGGTGTTTTGAGCCACGCCTGTTCTTTCTTTCTTGCTCTATGCAGCCTGTGGAGAAAGACCACCTTCCCCAGTGAACCGGCCCTCAGCGCAGCATAGAGTGATTTCCGAGTTCCAGTCTTCCCGGATGTGTGCCTGCTGCTGGACCCAACCCCCGGATTTCCAGCAGGCAGCTCACCTCGCCCCCTGCGTGCTGACGCAGAACTTGGTTCCCCCTCACTCTGCAAAGAGCATCTAGCTCAGCACCAAGCATTTAGCAGCCGTTGTCCTTGCTTCCCCTCCTCCCCAGCTCTGTCCTGGAGACAATGGTGTCACTGCTCACCTGCCTCCCTGCCCTGGGCTCAGGACCTGCGCCCTGTCTTCCTCAGCCTCTGCAGTTAATCCTGTTGACTCTAGCAGAAATGTCCCCTGCCCCAGCCTATGGTCCCCAGTCCTTGACTAGAGGCTGCTGCAGCTTCCTAGTGGGGAGGATGACCCAGCCAGCTCAGACACCCGAAGGGCGGCCCCAGCCAGGGGAGGCCTCAAGGCAGAGAGGATCTTCTCCCTCCTTTCATCGAGGCCCTGGAAAAAAGAAAGTTTTTCTCTTTTTATTGTCTGGCACAGTCCAGGCTGGTGCATGACTGCACAGAGGGCCTGAAGCCCCTTAAGCTGGCTCCTCTCTGCACATCTGGCTCTTCCAGCACACAGGTGAGGCTCCGGCCGGGAGGAGACCTCAGCTCCAGGGCAGGGCCTGTCCCACCCCTCCTCCCCCAGGTGTATGTGCCGGGCTCCGCACATGCTGACGCAGGAACGGAAGGGCTCCTGGAAACAGGAATGAATGGGCGTTCTGGGGGCAGAGGGAAGTGATAAAGTCTGTTGAAGATTTTATTTAGTGTGAAATAATTTCTCCCTTTATTTACTGTAGCTTTTTCCTTAGCAGTGAGTGTCCAAAGCCATACTTAATTTCACAATGTATTTGTTTATTGCACATGGTGATGTCCAATCCTAAATTCTCTGAGACTTGGTACTGAAAGTTGGCAGAGGTAAACGCCATGTGTAATCTCTTCAAAACTGGCAATTTTGGAGTCGAATAATAGATGTCACATGAATTTTACCATTATTACTTTTGTTACCTACTTGGGCATTTAATCACTGAAGATTAGTATAATTTTTATTTAAATAGATTTTCAGGTCCTTAAAAATGAACTGAGTTCTATTTTTTGGTTACTTAAAGATTTGATTTTTGAATAATGAGTACCTACAGAAATTTAGAGTGGGAGGTGAGGTGACCTTGGAGGACTTTCCCAAAATTTGGGTTGCCAACTTTTGCAAGGGACTCAGGGGAGATAGATTCAACCAGGTTTTCATCTCTGTGCGGTTTTCATGACTGTGAGGTCACCTGACACCCCAGGAAAGAGGGCTTTGTATTATTTCTTGCTCTGTGATGTCCGGTGTGGTCTTTGATCTTCTGAGCTGTTGTAAATTTTATGGTTTATGCAATTCAAACTGTCAGACAACTGCTAAGTACTTGCTCAGCAAAGAAAACCAGAGCAGACCCCCTCTGCTGCGCAGCCACCCTTTAACAAGCTTCTCTAGGGTTACTCCTGGAGGCATGGACAGTCCAAGCAAATATTTGCACAGAGAATTACATGTTCCAAGGGCATATACTCAAGTGAAATTCCCTTTCCAAGTGCCCGAGAGACTTAGGTATCCCAGCTATGTGTCTAGAAAGGTAGAGGTGAATGATCAGTCCTCTTTGACTGGCCTTGAGTTGGTTCATACACACCAAAGCAAACATCCAAAAATTTCCTGCATGCTGTGAGAAGCTTGTGGACCTATGTTCTTCCTGGGGTAATTTGGTGAAGACCTCTAGGGTTATTGATTACAAACATATTCCTTGTAGTGTGTGTGTTTGTGTGTGTGTGAAATGCACTTTTTGCTTCTGCTTTGGCCCAAATTTACTGTATTGTGTGTATTTAATCGTAAGAAGGGAGAAATGGATGGTCACCACAGTTTATAGGACCAGGAGGGTACCCACAAGTCACTGAGGGTGGTTGTTACTATTATACAAATTCCGTTTGTAAGCAGAGGAAGGGAGCTTTGAACCATGGACTCTGCGGGCAACTTATGGCAAGAGGACCTGAGGGCAAGAACTGAGGAGAGTGGAGAGCAAGAGGCTGAGCGAGCCCAAGGGCTGGCTTCATCTCCCCTCCGGCTCCTTTAGGGGCGATGGTGAATGGAGCCAAGGACAGAAATGTGGAGCGGGAGGTGCCCTTGAGGCCTAGCACCCTCTGGGCGGGGGAAGGCAGGGTCACACACAGCCCTCAGCAGGGGCCGAGCGGGACGCAGACCTTGGTGCACGTTGGGGAGGCAGAGCAAGGTGTCTCTGAGGCCCCTAGGAGGTCACGTCCCTCGCCCCTCCAGGGCCCTGCAGACTCTGGTGCCCCAGAAGGGAAGCCGGGGGGACTGGGTCTAGGGCTTGCCAGGTATTGTCCTGGGCACTTTCCCAATAGGAGCTTATTTATTTCTCAAAAGAATCCTTTGTGGTAAGTGTGACTTGCTGTGTTTTCATTTCTTGATTAAGGCAACAGAGGTTGGGAGGTGCCTGCAAACAACAAGGCTGGGCTTTAAATCTACGCTGACTCCAAAGGCAGCTTGAGGGCCCCTCATGGTTGGTGCACCTCACAACACTTGTCTGCGGCCTTGTGCAAGGCCGGGGGGGTGGGTGCTGTTTGCGCAGCTCACGGAGACACAGGACGGGGACCTGACTTTGGGATGCGAATTAGAAGAAGAAGACTAACATTCCACAAGCACCTACCATGTACACAAACGAATTTAACTGCCCACTTGGTTTCCATAAAGCCCTTCAAGGGCTAGAATTTTCCCATTTTGCAGGCATAGAAGTGGGCATCTCACTTAAGGTCACATGATTGGTAGGTATTTGAACTGGCATTGCACTCAGGACTGTCTGGTTCCAAAGTCCCCTGTTCCCGGGGCAGTATTGTGGCCGTGACTTTCCCCACCCCAGGCAGTGGGTCCCCCCTCTGGTGGCCGGCTGCCCAGGCCTTCAGCCTGAGGTTGGTTCCCATGCAGATGTGGACCCATTGCTGGTCTGTGTCTCTGCCTTCATGGTGGGGTCCCCTGGCTCATGATCCTGACACTCCTTCTTCCCAGGAGAGCTGGCCCTGGGGATCAGGACAAAAAGCTGTCTGCTCTCGGCTGGCCCAGCAGTGGATCGGGGAACCCTGCTGGAGTCCCCAAGATGAATCCATCTAGACTGTCCTTGTCCATCTGACCTTGGGGTAACTCCGAGTGGGAGAGCAGTGCACAGGTCGGGGGGGAGGAAAGCTGAGGATGTCAGCCTTACTCTGTGCCTTTGATGGGACCATGCATGCTCCTGTTGCTGAGGCCCCGGGATCTGTGTCACGAGGCAGGTGCTGCCCGGCAAACCGGCCACAGTCCGTAGAATTTTATGGACTCCTGAGGGAAGGGCGTCTTTTAAAGCCACAGAGCTTGGGGCCACTTGCACTTTTCAGGCCCACACATGCTCTGGTTCCTAGAATATAAATCGCGAGTGCTTGGGATTCAAGTCCCAGTACTGAGGAGCTCAGGAAGCTGCAGGCATGTGGTTGTGCTGAGGTGACCAGCTGCCGGAGCTGCAGAGGGCAGGGTGGGGAGTATACTAGGGCAGAGTGGCGGTGTGGGCACCAGGGTCGCGGGCTCTCACAGTGCAGGGGTGCCAAGGGGCCGGTGGGTGTTCCATGGTGGACCATCGTGCTACTGCTCCAGGCCACGGTGGCCTTTGGGGCCTCAGGCTCCAGGGAGGCACAGCACCCAGCAGCTGAGCCTGGCCTGGCCCGGGCCAGGGACCTGGACTGTGAGGGCAAGCTCTCTGCTCTCTTACTTAATAGCAAGGGGATTAGCTGCTCTTTAGATGTACTTTAAGAATCTAGGTAACAAGTCATCTTTATCTGGAGCTCTGTGAAGGACCCAAATTGCTACATGGTGTTTCTGTTATAGGATATGACTCTTCGGAAGGTGGCTAAAGGAATATGGCTTGAGTTATGTTTTTCTATCACTCACTGGCTTTTCGGCTACTATCAGATGTATTTCTTACTTGAAGCTCAAAGGAGCATAGCTTTATATAGACATTTTTAACTGACATTTCACTGGCCACCTTCAGGTGTCAAAACGAAACAGAATTAACCTTTCTGTCCTGTTCACACATTATAATTACTACCACATTCCAATATTTATGTACACTGCTGGGTTACCATTTCTAGCAGGCCTTAATCAAATGGTTGAAAAAATACGTTCTGCCTCAGGTCTGTCAACTGGCCGGTATTTTCCTATTACACATCATAATGACATGCACCAGTATCAGAGCAAACCTGACCTTTACGGAGGAAGGCCCAATCAAATGTCATACGCAGTATTCCAAAACGGCCTTGTAAAAACGCCTTCTCACAATATAAGCAATCTTGGGAGAAGCCATTTCCCAAGAAAAGCCAACTCAGGATCCCATGAAAGCTTGTGAGGTTTTACTTTCCTCGATCAGATTACAGCCCGAGCTTCCAAGGGGATTACAGATTACAAACCAAAAGCAAGGCCTTTTCTAAGTTGGAGGAAAAACAAAATATGCAAGATGTTTATATTTCCAACAGCTCAAGTAAGTACACACACGTGCACACACACACATCCTCACACACCACTGAGCACATAAACTTTGTAGTAAGTGCCTGCAGGCCCGTTTTCTGCGCATGAGTCTTCAGCATGGAAATCCAATTGCATCTGGAACAGTTTGGCACTGAAGAACTAAAGACCCTGAAATCTCTCTGCTTCCTTGAAGCCTGTCCCAGCTCCTCGAAAGTGACCTGTCTGTCTCATAAAACTACTTCCCTGCGGATTTGAGAGTCGCCTCCCCCCACCCCTGCCCACCATCTCCCTCTGGGTTTCCAGGCCTCTTGGCATTGCTGCCCACCCATCTCCCAGGCAACGCCCTCCTCCTGCAGGGCTGGCCCTCCCTCCTGCCCCACCCCACCTCTCTGGTTATTTTATTCTGCTGATGTGCTTGCTAATATGACTCTGTTTCCTGATTACTAGTCAAAACCAATCGCACCCAGATGAGGATTGCAATCCCATGTCCTCCTGATCCCTCCTCCCACCTGCCCCACCCGCCCCCTCCTGTCAGGGTTCCCCACCCCTCAGCGTACTTGGCTTTGAGTCACAAGAACATCGATGAATCAAATGCACTTAAATGTTATATATCTATCTTCCCACACTACTCTGTGCACATCTTAAGGGCATTTAATTTTTTAAATATTTTGTGTCTTGCCTAGCATGAGATTATATTTGCTTGATCTTTTATTTGTTGAACAAATGGAGGAATGCATCAGGCATGCATGAATGTGTGAATCCTGTTCCCAGGTCTTAAAAATGTGGGACCATTTGTAGATGTAGTGGCACTTATCTGATAGGATTCTTCTGAGAATGAGATGAAAGAACATGGACATGGCCTTAAATATCAGGCACTCAGAAAACATCAGATCCCCAACAGAGGTGAGGCTTAGAACCTCACCCCCCCCCCCGTTCTGAGAGAAATCTTCTGCATACGTGGATGTTTTATTGCCCTTGTCTAGCTTGGATTAACACATAGTCTACAGGCACACACCTGATCATCTGCATTTGCTCTCTTACAACACTAAACTATGTTTTCTACCTTTATCTTGCATCTACCTACCACTTCAGCATTTTATTAAAAATAATAATAATAAAGAGAGAAATGTGGTATCCACATATAAATCAAGTATAAAAATCAAATGAGTATTCATATTTGAACTGACTGTTTATAGTTCATAATGCATGAGCAAAACCGAAGGTTTCTGTGATGACTGCCCTTGTACTGTTCACCATGTAACTTATTCATTATGTAAGAATTTGTTCTCCATGTAAGAACTTGTTTGTTATGCCTCAGAAGATTGGAGACTGACGAAAATTAGGCTTGGGGTGGATTAATGATTGTGCATTGAGCACTGACTCCCCTATACAGAATTTTATTGTCGTTAACAACCATTTGATCAATAAATATGAGAGATGCCCTCACAAAAAAGTATACACTTCCAATGGTAAAATAATAAGTAACCGGGATGTAATGATTATAGTCAAGATATTGTAACAGCTTGGTATGGTGATAGCTGGTACCTAGAATTGTCATGTATATAAATGTTGAATCACTATGTTGTACACCTGAAACTAATGTAATGTAATACCGCGTGTCAACTACCCTTCAATAAAAAAATAATTATCTAAAAAAATAAATAAATAAATAAAAAAGAAAACATCAGATCCCTTTCCTGGTTTTCCCTAGGACCTTGTGTCTTCACATCCAGTATTCTGCCGGCACCTGGAGGTGAGTCTGTGTCTTCTCTCCAGAAGGGGTGATATGTCCTCTATGTCTTGGCACCTTTGTCCTCCCCAGCAAGGACTCCAGCTGTGATTCCAGGTGCATGAGAGCACACGCAAACCCGAGGGCCTCCCCACCTCGCTCCTCACCTGCTGGGGCAGTAAGAGCCACCGTGTGCTTGGAAGCAGTTTGGGATGCCAGGGACTCGCCAGGTGGAGCAGCAAGTGTGTTCTCAGCCACAGGGAGGATACAGTTTACGTCCCAGCTCAGAACATGCACACATACACACACACACACACACACACACACGCCTGAAACAAATCTTATGAAGAAGCACATGTGTGCATTCTGATATATTCTATTATTTTTATGCCACTCCAGGCAAGTCTAGTCTATTTTAGTTTTTCAAAATGTTGGTCATGGCTCTGTACATTGATTTCACATCGATTTGCCTTAGTGGGTTGAGAGACCATCTATTTGCAAAACAATGTCTTAGGCAATTACCTTCAAGACCAGTGGGGGATTTTCAGTTCAACTTCATGGGTGCAAAGGTGAGGGTATGCAGGTAGCTGTGCTTCATGCAGTGTGGCCACAAACAGGGCCAGTTCTAGGGCGAGGCCAAGAAGGCACTAATTTAAAGCCCCAGATCTGAGGAGGTGCTCACTCTGCCCTTATGCTTATTAGTCATTTTCTGCCCACTGCAACCTGGGGTGTGGTTTGCAGAGGAGGAGAGAACCTGCCTTAGGGCTGCCGCCTGTGGCCTCAGAGCACCTGTGTCCCAGCTCAGCGGTCTCATGGCGCAGCGTGTCTCAGATCAGGGGCCAGCAGTGGTGTGGGAAGGCCACTGAGCGCCCCGCATCTGCGTTTCCCCACCAGGTGCCCTGTCTCTGCCCAGTCTCCTCGCGTTCTGTGCCCCCCTTCTCTGGCTCCTCACACCCCCTGCAGACAGGCCCGACTCTGTCTCCCCGAAGCTTCTCTGCCTGGGATGGACTGCGGACACTTGTGGCTGAAAGAGCCTGAGTCTGTATCTGACCCATGGGCCCCCAGACACGGAGCTCTTGCAGGATCCACAACTTAAACACAGTTCTCATCGAGCCCACCCGCCCACTGCGTGAGGACCGGGGGCTGTAACGCATATTGAACACCTTCTCAAATCCCCAGCTGGTCCAGTGTTACAGGGAAAGCAGGCTTGCTGCACATGAGGACAAGCCCAATTAAGAAAACCCAGGTGGTGATTGAGAAACAGAGAATCTTAGGCTTCGAGTCAAGAGGAGAGGGTCTGTTTGCCTCTGCTCAGTGGTCCGGAGTTTCAGAGTGGATGAAATCGAGACAGAACTCCTGGTCAATTTATTGAAACCCTCTGACCTTTAGTTTTCTTATCTGTAGAAGTGGGGACAAAATAGCCTGGCCTCTGAGGGGGGATTTGAAGATTTAATGCGGTGTGAGTGCAAGCTTCATCCACAGTCATGAGCGTCTGCCCCTAGTTCTGAAACTTGGGCTCAGCTGCATCCTTGGCAGAAGGCAATGCTCCCCACGTGGCTTACAGGCGGCCAGGAACTGAGCAGGTCAGATAACCCTGCTGGCGGTCCGCCCCAGCCTGCAGGGTGGCCCTGGGGCTGTGGACCAATGCCCTTGCCCGTACCTGGCAGCCCAGTCTGGAATCTGGGGTGGCTGTGGCCGGACCTTTTGCAGCCTAAAGTCTGGGTGGGATTCTGACACCAGAATTTTTAAATTAAAAAAATTTTAAGCCTAGGTAGTCTTCAAAGGCTGGGAAGGAAGATGTGCCTCTCTGTCTGATTCCTATCCAGGGAGCCATAGATGAGATTCAGACAAATCTTCTCTCCCTTCTCCCTTGATCAGCAATTTCATACTTGCTTTAGGTTGAAAATTTGGAAAAATACAGAAAAGTGAGCATACACACACATACACACACCCCAGCCATAATGTCACTAACCAGAGGAAAGACCTTGTTAATATTTTGTTTCTGTCTCCATGAATATATTTTTCTTTATGTAAATGAGATCCTTAGAGATAATTTTTAATCTTTTTTTTATTGTTTTCTAACATTATATTTTTCTGGTCTTAAAGATGATCCATAAACAACCTACTTAAAGTCTGCATAGCACCCACTGGCTGTATGCACCATGATCTATTTGCTCTGTCCCCTAATGTTGGACACATAGATTGTTTCAGAATTTTCTGTATTATAAACACTGGTGTGGTCAACATTAGGAATGTATTTTATATCAGATTCTCCCAACATGTTTCCTAGATCTGATGCTGGTAATAGGAAAGGAGAAATAGAACGTTTATGATCTTTCCACAGACAATAGTTGTCCCAAGGTAGCCTTTGCCATCAGTACTGGCGACGCCCTGGGCCCTTCCAGCGCTGCGGTAGGTCCTCCACGTGGGGGCTGGGGGGCACACGGATGCACTAAGTCATGGGAAGTGACGTACTTTAACAACAACGATGGCTGCCCTGTAGGCGGCTGTTAGTCTTCACATCAGTCCTGTGAAGTGAGGTGTGGTTACCACTTTACAGATGAGCAAATATAAGATCAGAGACGCTCAGCAGGTCACCCGAGCCTTGGAGCTGGCGAGTGGAAGGTAAACTTGGAAAGAGGTGATGATCCCACATTCCCTAAGGAGATCATGGCAAAAGGTGGGAAAACAGAGCCAATTGCATCGATCCAGTCATCTTTCCTGATGAGGGAGCTGTGAAGAAAAAAAGAAGGTAGTGGCAGTTCCGCTTTTGAGGCTTGGTAAGATCAAGGAGGCAAACGCTTCCTAGCTTATATGATCCAGGCGTTCTTCCTGTCAAGGGTTCATTTAGTTATTAATTTGATCAATAGGTATTAATGGCGCCTCCACCAGAGGCCAGGCTGGGAATATAACGGTGAGCAAAGTGGGCTGTCTCTGGTGGCTCCTGGAGAGACACGGGGCCGTGTCTCAGGCACATGCACCCGTACACTTGCAGTACAATAGTGTAACTGCCCTAAAAGGCAGAAGCTCTTCTGAGGAGTCAGAGAAGAGTTCCCTGGGGAAGGAATATATTCACTGAACCTTAAGGAAGACCAGGAATTAGCCAGACAAAAAGAAAGAGGTCACACCAGCAACAGCCCAGAGTCAGAGAGCATGACCAGCGAACCACAGTGGGCGGTCTGTGGGGTCCATAAAGGTTTATTGGAACACAGCCATGCCCACATGGGTATTGTCTGTGGCTGTGTTGTGCTGCAACAACAGAGTTGGATACTTACGACAGAGACCCTGTGGGCCACTGAACCTAAAATGTTTACTCTCTGCTCCTTTATAGAAAAGGCTTGGCAAACCCAACTCTGGAGAAATAGGACAGTGTGGCTGGGGTGCACTAGGGAGGGACAGAGGAAGGGTGACCCTACAGGCCTTACAGGTACCAGAGACCATCTGAAGGAGTTTGGTGCCTTCCTGAGCAGCAGCAGGGAGACTCGGAAGGTTTTGAGCAGAAAGCGTTTTAAGCAAAAATCTAGTAAAAGGATTATATTCATGATTCTAAAAGGTTACACTTTTCACTTGACAGTCTCTAATGTTCAGCTAGACTAGGCTTCCTTTTCTTGGTTTATAAGTCATAAATAGTGACTGAATATAAAAAATCACTGTAAAAGCTTTCCTTGGTAATCAGATTTAATAGGATATAGTAATATCATGGGGCCCTTGATTATTTTGTGTTCACTTCATGCTATTTATTTTAGAAAGTGTGCATCCCATAAATAAATACACCTCCTCCTCAGATCTTCCTATTAACACTTTCTACAATGCTGCCCTTTATTGTAATGACTTTGTATTTCAAAATTTTAGCTCCATAGATAATGACAATTAGAGCCCACACTCACGTTTCTATTTCAGTGTGCCAGGTTACTTTTGATGAGAAGCCCAGTTCCCCAGCTGCACTGGGTGTGAGTCAAAAGAGAGAGCTTAGGAGGAAGTTTGGTCTGATGGGTCCACCTGCTTAGTGGGAGAGAATGTGGGGTGGCATTTATGGGCCAGGGCAAAAGTGTTAGTTATTTTCTTGGGCCAGATTGTCCTGGCTAGAAAGTTCATAACCACCTCAGTCTGACCCATCTGGCTAATCTGAAAATTACCTACTGCTGCTGGGGTGAGGCCCGGAGGCCGAGGGGCAGCTCCCTGGGCATGTATGTGCATGTGCTCACGCTGACATTTTTACACCTAAGTGCCTGTGTTGTTCTGGTCAGTGTGACAGTTCATTTTGTGTCACCCTGACTGGGCCACTGGGTGATTCTGAGGGTCTGTGAGGGTGTTTCCGAATGAGACTCACATTTGCATAGGAGATGGAGTAAAGCAGATTGCCCTCCCCAACGTGGGTGGACCTCCGCCAATCAGCTGAAGGCCTGTGTAGAAGCAAAGGCCGAGGAAGAAGGAATGCCTGCCTGGCGGCCTTGAAGTGGGCCATGGGTCTTTTTCTGACTTCCAATTCAAGTCGAAAAATCAGCTCTTCTTGGGTCTTGAGCCTGATGGCTTCTGGACTGGAACTTCCCCACCAGCCCTTGGGGTCTCCAGCTTGTCAACTGTAGGTCTTGGAACTTCTCAGCCTCCATAAGCATGTGAGCCCATTCTTTCTAATCAGTCTGTTTATACACATGTGTGTGTGTGTGTGTGTGTATATGTGTGTGTGTGTGCCTGTGCGTGTGTATTCGGTTGTTTCTCTGAAGAATAAGTAACCGTTTTCATTATTTGCCACCTTCCTCAACTTACTCTCTGCATTATTATTTTCTTAATGCTTTCCTTTAAATAGACTTAGTGATTTTCACAATATCTTATGTTAAAAAGGGAATTTAGCATCACTGCTTGAAACTGAAAAGCAGGATCACTTACCATGGATGAACGGCAGATAACATCGGCCCCTTGGGGCATCTCTGCGACCTGCTCTCTTTCTCCACTCGACAGGGAGATAAGCCAGTGTTGGATGTTAAGGACAGGCTGCAACAAAGAGAGGTGCAAAGGCAATAAAGTTCTCACCGCTTGATTTATGACTTGATGTCCTCTGCTTGTCCTGCCCTGGCAGGAACAGTGGCTGATCCCTGTCTCTGTGAGCTGACCCACAACCTCAACTTTGCTCAAGGATAGAGGTCAAGACAAGGCCAGGCAATGGTTTTTAGATTTTCTTGTAACAAAAATCACCAGTGGAGTTTGTTAGAAATGTAGTTCCTGGGACTCCCATCTCCAGAGGTTCTGCTCTGGGGGGACACTGGGAGGTGGCACCGTTCACAGGCGTCCGGGTGGCTCCCAGGCCCTCGAGCAGCACAGCTGAGTCTATGCAGGGCCTCCAGCAAACAGCAGGAGAAGTACGTGGCCCTCCGTCAGCCTGAGACAGCGTCCTGGCCCAGGTCTTACAGGCAGGGTTTGGAAAGTAATCCATACACTGTAAATGTGCGTGTAATTCCATCTACTTCCAAGAGTGGTTTTGGGCTTGTGGCACTTTATTGCTGAATTCCTGGAGTGAGGATTTGTTAGCTATTTAATTAATGCAGAGAAGAGTTAAGTAAAATGTAAAACGCATTTAAAACTATTTGAAGGTAAGAGGGGTGTATATCATCTGACTTCTGGGGTGCCAAATAAACCCAGGCAACAAGAACTCAGCCGCTCCATGGTCACCAGGGTTCAGACCAGTGGTTCTTCCTCATCCCCTGTAGTGGGCTTGGTGGTGGCCCCAAGAAGATCTGTCCGTGCCCCAATTCCTGGAACCTGTGAGCCTTACCTTATATGGTAAAAGATGGGACTAAGTCAAGGACCTTGAGAGGAGGAGCTTGTCCCTGACACCCAGAGGGCAGCAGGGGAGATTGCACAGAGGCCAAGAGGGAGGCGTGAGGTGGGGCAGAGGCCGGAGCGACGTGCCTGCTCGCTGAGGAGCCCCCAGAGCCCCCAGAGGCTGGAACAGGTGGGAGCAATTCTCCCCAGGACTCCTTGGAGGGAGCATGCCCCTGCCAACACCTTGAACTTGGACTTCGGGCCTCCAGAGTTATGAGAGAATAAGGTTTTGTGGTTTTAAGCCATCAAATTTGTGGTAATTTGTTACAGCGGCCTCCAAAGTTAATACACAACCCAGAGCAGGTTGTAGGGATGAAACTCAAGCGGTAGCTGATGGGACTTTGTATAAACTAGGCAGAGCTCTCGGCTCCCATCAGGAGAGGCAGACTGAATGGCTGTGCTGCCCACGGACAGGGACACACTCACATACATGGCTTTGCTACAAAGATGTGGCTGCTTTATGCCCTCACCTGGGCAGGTTTGGCGGAGCTGGTGACCCTGCCCTGTGGCTTCTTCATGGCCAGCCAGGTGTGGACCTCTCTCCTCTGCCCCAGGAAACAAACAAACCTGCGGTCACCATTCATACTGGACTCCGAGAGGCACTGGGGCCAGCAGATGAGAGCGGTGCACTCTCAGGAAAGGCCCAGCGCAGGGCCACCCAACAGAAACACTGAGCCACATACATGACCTTAAACTTTTTAGAAAATATATTTTAAAAGTTTTTTAGAGGTGAAATTAATTTTAATAACACTGTATTTCACTCAACATATCCAAAATAGTATCTTTTCCACATGTACTCTCTATACAAATTCCCTGTGAAGTAACTTGCATTCTTTTTTCTTGTACTAAGTCTTTGAAATTCAGTGTGTATGTTTCACTTACTGCGCATCTCGATTTGCACTAGCTGCATCTCTGGTGCTCGGGGACCATGGGACCAGCGGTTTGCTTGCTGGGTGCCACAAGGCCAGAGCTCAGCAGCAGAGGGGGTGGGTGCCCGGCGCCGCTCTGATCACTCTTGTGTCTCCCAGTTCTGACATTTGATCCACGTGGCCCTGGCAGGGCTCCTCTGAAAGTATTTGCAGGGCAGGTAACCTGTGTGTGCACTGAAGTGCGACTGAGGTTTTGGGTGCAGACCTTGCAGAGGCCAAGGAAGAACTAGGAGTTTTGAGAAGGACCCTGAATGAGCCAGCAAGCAGATGGCTGTGGTTAGAGTGATGGCCGTGGTCCTGAGAGCTGCACATCCTTCTACCAGTTCTGAGTGAATTCCTAGGGGCGACAGGATTGGATCTGGGCTGGAGCCCTGAGTTCTTAGATCGTGAAATCTTCTAGAACAAAATTGCCTCATACGGCATCAGTTTGTACTGGACATTCCAGACTGGAGGTATCTTTAGAGAGAGGATGGGAGGGGAAATTGGTGCAACTCACTTTGAATGTAAAGTTAATTGCCTTTTGGAAAGCTCTTTTCAGCTAGATGAGGACCACACAGAGGGAAAAGAAAGCCCTGCCCTGGGATGGGAGCCTAGCCAACAGTGACAATAGCCGCCTGCTTTTCTGAGTGTGATGGACATTGAGGGCGACCCAAGGCAGAACCATTGTTTATCCTGACAGCTGAACAGCAGGCTTGAGGAAGAAGAGGTTGCAATGGCAGTGGGAAACCTCAAACACTCAATCCGTCACAGAAACTTCTAGGGAATCAGGCGCCATGGAGGCCAGACCAAACCCTTAATGGGGGGGTAATTCGCCGTCTCGGGCTGCCTATGTCTGCACGCATTTGATGCAGCCCAGAGGTGCTTTGGGAGGGACCGCCTGCTGCAGGGTGTGGGGCGTCTGCCCCTGGAGAGGTGGGAATATGATGGATATTCACCTGTCCACGGTGCTTGTCTCATTTATTCAAATTAACTGGTGCCCAGAGCTGGAAAGAAATGGATCTGGACTCAGACAAAGATGAATTGCAGTAGAAATGGAAATTACAACCCAGAAAACTAATATCATCAGCCCACTGGGATTTTATTAGCTAATCATGGCTGTGATATTGGACTTCTGAAAACGTTGCTTTGATTGAATTTTCACCTTGTATCCATAAGGACTTGTCAGGATACGTGTTTGGTGATGCAAGGAGGGAATAGCATAGACTGTAATGAGCTGCTTCACACCCTCTTCTCTTTCTAACCTTTTTTGTTTTTTGCCCAAGTACCATAGATTTCTTGCTCTGGACAGTGCTTCCAGTTGTCATCTTAGACCTAAGTGGCAGCCCACTACCTGAGACCAAGGTCACTTGTTTGAGTCTCCCAGGGATGGCCAACCACCTCCGCCAGGCCTGAGATGCTGCTGTTTTCTGGATGTCAGTCGGTGAGAGGAAACTGAGACAGTCAGCTCGGGAGGCTCTAGCTACTGCTGCTGGCGTCTTTAGCTTGGGAGCGCTCCACATGGCTGGTGTTGGGCCCTTTTCCCTTGGTTATATCCTTAGGACTTCGACTGGGGGCGTCCACACAAGCTCTGATGATTTCATCCTCACCACCCCTACAATCTCAGGACTGACCCTAACCCAGGCCCCTTGCGTCCCAGCCCTGGCTTCTGAGTCTGCACTGGGTGACTCGTGCCCTTCTGGCCTTCCTGACTTGAGTCTGCTTGTGATCTTTACCTGACAGCATCCGGCACGAGGAGTGTGTGTCATTGTCTGCCTGGGGCTTCCCCAGTGGGCAGAACCTGCCAGGAGCCTGTTTATGTGTGGGGAGTTGGTGCCCAAAGAGGCACTTTTCTCTTGGTAGGTGAAGGAGCCCATGGATGAATGCCTGACTCCCTAGAGGGGCAATTCCAAGAGACATTCTACACTCTTCTTAGAGGGTCCCACCAGGATCGAAGCCCTGTTTCCCTCCAAGAAAATCTTGCTGCTGAGTACTTTTCTCAGGTCTCTGCTTTCTGGAGCAAGTGGAGGGTTGGGGAACCCAGGCTAAGCACCTGCTAAGTTCCAAACCTCACCAAGGGCATGAGAAATGATGGTAGCTCATAATTATGGCACACAACCAAGATGCCAGGCACTGCACCACGTGCTTCATAGGTATTACTTTCTTTAATTCCCACCAGTGTTTTGCATGAGGGGTACTATTCTTATCCCCATCTTACAGATGAGGATGCTGCATCACAGAGGGGACAGGCAGCTTGCTCGACCACGATACACCTGTCAGACTGGGTAAAACTGGGATTTTCATTCCAGCATCAGGATTTGGCTCTGTGGCACGAAATGGTGCACCCACAGTTTATTCACTTTTTTAAGATAAATGGGCTCGCCTTGTGCTCCTTGAACCTATGAGTGTGCTAGGCTGAAAGGCCGAGTGAGTCTCTGAGACTCTGCAATTCAGCCTGTGCCCGGGATGAGGACGCACAACAGGGAGGCAGCGGTGGAACCGAATTCCTGCGGAGGAGGGACGGGCCCAGCCCGTGTCCTTGCTCTTATCATTTTTAAGGATAATTAGAAATGGATTGAAATGCAGAGAGTCGGGACTCCCTGCAGGACATACGCTTCCTCCCCAGGCAGCAAATTAAGGGGCTTCTGCATTCCTTCCATGTAATGGGATAATGCCGGGACAACCATTTATCACCGCACGGGCTGTGCTGACTGTCTTATTAGAGAATGTGACTGCAGGCTCTGCATCTGGCTGATCCTGACATGCTTTAATTAGGGCTTCCAGAACCGGGGCCTGGGCTTCTGTGGCAAGGTGGGAGGGGCCTCCATGAGCGTTGAGCTCCTCCCTCCCCTTACACACATACATGATCCAAGAAATATGAAAAGAGGGAGGAATTCTGTATCTTCCCTGCAAAATAGAAAGACTGCCACCAACAGGCTGGACTCACAAGGCCTTTCTACGGTTTGGGGGCCTAACAAAGCGCAATTCCCACCAGGTATCACCTGTACCCTGGAACTGCCATGTTTACTTCAAAATCTCTTTTTCCCCTGTAGTGTTCCTCAAAGTTGAGCCTGGGGACCACTGCGAGATCATCCGATTATAACTGTGACTAATCTCAGGTGTATTGCACTGATGCCAGAATCCTTGAGGGGGTGTGTGTTCCAGGAATCTGCATTTTCCTTAAGCGCCCAGGGATTCTCTGCACACACAAGACCGACTAATTAAATCAGCTACACAGATGTTTTCATCCCAGCTGATGTAAAACGTGGGGACTTGAACACACATATTTGGAGCATTAAGGCTGCGGGTGGCCAGAGCTGAGCATTTTGAGGGTCCCTTTTTGTCCTCATTGGCCAAGAGAGCACTGTAGTGACTTAACCCATCTCTGGGCTTCTCCCCCGTGATCTCATTTCTCTCCCTGCTGAGGTCCTTCGACCACCAGGGACCGGGGATGTGGGGCTGAAGCCCATCGTGGCCGGGGTCGGCCGCCTCCAGCCTCTGCTGATTTTCAGAGATGCGGATCCCGTCCCAGCCCGCTGGAGCTGCGCGCAGGGTCTGAGCCTATGTCTGGACTTTCTCAGCTGTGACGTGGAGCTTGTACAAATACTCCTGGGAGGTAAGGGTGTAATTAAAGTGGCCTCAGTTATTGGCATTAATAAGCAAAAACGCACGTGTTCCTGAAAGGAGCTGTGCTTTCCTCCTCTCCTTCCATGTACCCCAGTTCCCAGCAAGTCTTAGAGTTCAGGCCTAAATGAGGAGGGGACTGTCTCACTTGACCAGAAAGGGTCTTGTCACGGGTCAGGGCAAGTCAGAGTCAAGGCCATCAGAGCCCCGATTGACAGCCCATGAGGCAAAGAGCGGCTGGGAGGACAGGCCGGGCTGGCCGGCGTCCGGAGCAGGGCTCCGACCTTCAGTTCAGGGCGGTGGGGCACGCTGGGGTCGAGGTCGGATCCCTGGCTGCTACCCGGGGGCACAGGGTAAAGCAGGGAGCTGGGCGGCCTGTGCTGGCCGGACCTGTGGACGGAGAGGAAGGAAACCAAGTTGAGTGGACTGAACTGACAAAGCCACATTTATATTAGGGTTCAGGGTGTCCAAGGGACCCCAAGGTGGGAGGCCACCGAGGGTGGGAGGGTGAACACCAGGAGCAGGAGGCTTTCCTCGCTGTCTCTTCTGCCTGTCTGTCTGTCTGCCCACCTGCCTGTCCATTTGTCTGTCTTCTCTCCTCCCCCCTCCTCCTGCCCTCTGTTCCTCCAGGCTCTCCCAGCTTCTCTGGCCTGCACGGCACAAGCCTGGCGGGCTTTCCAGGCCGGACCTGACCAGCTGCACCCTGGGAGGGTAGGCGGTGCCCCACGGCCTGCTGCGCCTGATGCTCTTGGATACGAGATGACGGCAGTGCAGGGAAGAGGTGTTGTCTCCCAGAGAGGATGCACGCCTCCCAGGGAGGCAGACGGGAGCTGCTGGGCGGGGCAGGAGAGGCAGAGGGTCCCAATCTGCGGGGGCCCTGATGCCGTTCAGCCTCAGGGCAGCGGGGCCGAGGGGGCTGAACCTCCCCCTACTCCCCGACCCGGTCTGCGGGAGAAACGCAGTTGTGACACTTGAGAAGCCCGTGACCTGGAAATCATGGGGAGGCATGACTCTGGCTAAGGGACAGAGAACAGCGGCACCCTTGGGCCCTTCCACCCTCATGGAGAACAGTGGCTGGCAGGAAGGTGTGTGCAGGGGTGCGCAGGGTGATGGGCACCGCAGGCCTTGGAGGCCTGGATGGACGCCTGCAGCTGAGGCTGTTGGAGGAGGTGCTGGAGTGCAGCCCGAGGCGCTGAGAGCAGCCCTTGATGGGCAGGTGACCCGAGTTGCCGGATGCTCGGGGGTGGAAGGGGTCTTCCGCCCCACCAGGACTTTCCCATGCTGGTCAAGGGCAAGCCCAGCTCTCGGTCCCAGTGGATCTGGTGTTTGATATGAAGCTTGCCATCTGCCCTTTGCCATCGTCTTTAGGGACGTGTGTAAGGTCTCAGGGCGTGCTGGTCTCGTCAGTCACAGTGAATGGCGTGCAGGTCTTCGGGCAGCACCCCCTGGCATTACTAGAGCAAAATCTTGCCGTCAGGCTCTCATCAGTTGTTCCCAGAGTGGGGTCCCAGGACCAGCATCCTTGGGAGCTCATTAGAAACGCCGATTTGTGGGCCCTCCTGGACTTGCTGGCGTGGTTCCCCAGGTGATCTGGATGCGGGGTGGAGTCTGAAGACCACTGAGGGAGACCCCTCCCCTTCCCACCAGTACCCCCGCAGTCCCCCCTGCCCGCAGCCAGCCGCCCCAGGTCCTGCCCAGTCTGATGTCCTCACCTGTGCTTTACCAGCGCACCTGGAACCAGCGCCCCCTCGTCTCCCGGCTTGTCCTGTCTGCTCACTGAAGCCACAGAGGTCCTCCTGAAAGGGAAGGCTTAGTGCACAAGGGCAGTCGGAACAGGAGAGAAGCAGGAAGCGTGACCCACCATGTGCCTATGCCCCACTCCCCACAGACCCGTCCTCCACTCCCTGCAAACCCGTCTAATGTCTCTAGTGATCTGAGATATGTATGTATATATATTTTGGTCTGTTGTTCCAGGTATGAAAATCCCCCTGTCACTTATAATTTCAAGATCAGTCTCATTCTGGTGATTTCAAAAATCCCATGAGGTGTCCAGCAAAAACTTTAAAATGTACCCAGTTTTAAAACCTCTTTCCTTTCTCCAGCCTCCAGCCTCCAGCCTCCGGCTTCAGGGAGAAGCAGCGCGTGAGGGCCTTGCCCACCTGGGATGGACCGGGGCGGGGCGGGGAGGGAGGGTCCGGCCACACAGGACCAGGCAGCTCGTGGGGCTGTTCAGTGCCTTTGGCAGTTCTGAGTCTCTCTCCGCTGGCTTTAGGGTCAAGTCGCCACGCGTTGCTCATCAAAACCCTCTGGACAAACTCAGCATTTCCCTGCAGGCCCGAGGACACTGACCCCACGCAGCCCCGAGGCATGTCCCCCTCCCCCCGAGCCCAACTCACTTCCTCAGGCCCCCTTTTCTTGTTGGCAGTGGTTGAAGCCCTTCCTGCATCTCCCGGCCTGGCCACATCCTGCTCATCTTCCACGTGATACGTCCGGTCCTTCCCGGATGAACGTGCCCACCCGAGGGAGCAACTGGCCACCCCCGCCCTGTTGTAACACACAAGAATAACAGGTACCCCTAAAACAGTTGTGGATTGAATGAAGGAGTGAGAGTCGGGATTCTGCAGCCCTGAGCCGCTGAAACCAGGCGAGCAGGCAGCTCTGCAGACCTCCGTACTGACAGACGGGTGTCCAGCCCGGTCAGCTGCCTTACGACGGCACCTGCAGGAGCCCACGACTCGGTGAGCTGGTAAGGGCCTGTATCTTGTTTGTCTTAGTGGGGTCAGTGTTTAGGCTGGTGTCCCCAGACTCCCAAGTGTTCGCTGAAAGAATGAATGGGTGGATGGATGGACAGAAGAATGGGTAGATGGGTGGATGGATGGATGATTAAGTAATGTAAATAGAAATCTGACTTAGGAACATTCAGCCTATTTTTTGGTGTTACAACTCACATTCTGCTTTGGGTTGAAGATTATATATTTTTAATCGACTATGTTTTGTGTCAGTTTCTTCTGTACTTACCCTCATGCCAAATATAAAAATATGTATGATTTTTCTTAATCACCCATTCATTTATTCATTCAGCAAATATTTGTTGAGGTATACAGCTAATGCTTCTATCATTTAACTGAAGAAACTGAGCCTTAACCATTACAAAAGCTTGGCTCTGATTTAATTTTGTGTTAGGCTTTCTCTATGGAATGAAATTCAGGATTGGAGTGACTCCAGAGAGTTTTGCAAATCCCCAATAAGGCGATGCTTTTTGAAAGAGAGTGACATCATCCTAATAGAACAAAGTAGATAACAGAAGACACTTTATTGTTGTTTTACTTTTTAAAAAGCATAATACACCTTTTCTTCTGTGGTTTATTAACTCTGTTTTTCAGTGTGAATGTGTCTCTGTATCTATCCATCCAACCGTCTATCCAGACTGCACATTTATTATATACACATGAGTCTTATTCTTTCATACCCTGCATAAAATATTCAAATATGTATATAAAATAGTTCTCTAAATGTAGAACACTATATTTAAATGTATAAAATGTATTTATAAAGCATACCACATATATACCTTACATTTTCAAGTGCAAATAATAAACTTTAATTACTTAACCAGTTCTGGTGATTTTAGATACAAGTCTTTTCCATTTGGGTGATTTTACTTTAAGCTACCATTTAAGTTTTCAGATGCACACGAGCATGCTCTGGGCACGGGTGGGGAGTCATCAGACACCCCGCCAAGTTGGGTCTGATCCCAGAACAGCAGAAAGCCCCTCCTCCCTAGCCTGGCAGTGCCTCTGCTGTGACTTGTGATGATGTATGGCTGTGCCACAGCTTGTTATGTCACATTCGTTGATGACTTTGTATAATTAATTTGATGCCATCTGATGTAGCAGCAGGTTAGACATTTAAGAAATAAAAAGTTGTCCATGCCCCATGGAGCACATCTGCTTAATGGCATAATTCAAATTAATTTCCAGCAAGTCCATAAAAGCTCAGGGAACTGTTCTGCATTGCAGCCTGACGCCTCCCGGTTGCCACAAATGAGGCTCTGTAGAGCCACTCAGTTTGGCAGCTCCCGAGTCTATTCACATGAAGCACATTTAAAAATATTGTTTTCATTTAAAAAACCATTTCAGAACTACGAAACTGTAAAAACAGTCCACAGAGTCCCTGAATACCTTCCCTCAACTTCCCCCAATGCTAACGCCTTGCCCGAACACACTACACTGATCGAAACCAGGAACTTGCTGTTGATTCAACCCTACCAACATATAAACCATGTTCAGCTTTTACTAATTGTCCCTGGTGTCCTTTTTCTAGTGCAGGATTTAGTGGGCATGCTCCCGAGTCACCTCCAATCTGGCTCATTTCTTCAGGCTTTCTTTTGCGACCCCAACACTGTTTTTCAGAGTACGGGCCTACATTTTTTTTTTTTTTTTGGTCTGTTTTTTTTGTACCGTGCCCCTTGACTTGAGGTTTTCTGCCTCCTCGTTATTAGACTGAGGTTATGCACTTTGGGGAAGAAAACCACCGAAGTGCTATTATGTCCTTCTACTTGAACAGGGGGTAGATGACCCTGTCTTATTACTGCCAAGGTTAATCTGGATCCCTTGGTTGAGATGGTATTTGCCAGGTTTCTCCCTTGTTATTATTTCTTCTTTGTGTTATTAATAAGTATCTTTTGGGGTGATAGCTCAAGACTATTCGAGAGCCCGTTTCTCATTATCCTTTGCCCGCTTCGATAGGCATCCATCAACGATTCGTGTGCTCAGTGGTGGTGTTACAAAATCATGATTTTCCTATCTTCTATGCCTTCTACATTCATTAATTGGAACTCTACTAAAAAGAAGAGCTGTTTCTTCTGCCACTTAATTATTGATTCAATTATTTCTTTATACAATATGAACTAATAGATATTTGTTTTATTATATGGGTTGTAATCCACTGACATCATGATTTATCCTTTTGTTCAAAAGTTTCAGTTGGATAACAGTGTCTTTAAGTCTATTTTCATTATATATTCTTATTAGGTAGTTACTTTTTCATAGCTGAAAGGACTTTCTATTGTTGTCCCCCTTTGAGTGAAATGGATTCCAGGCCAAAGGGTTGTTTTTACAGTGTTTGTGTTCTCAGAACCCAGTGGGACCTCCCCCATGCGGTGGGCACTCAATACACTCGTCCTGGGAAGCTGGGTGAGTGAGGGAGTCAGTGAGCGGATGGGTGTGCGTGAGAGGGGCCGACGTGGGCTGAGTGCGGCTCCGGCGTCCGAGTCTCCTTCCGAGCTCACACGAATCACCTGGGGGCGTTTTGGGGCAGACACTGGTTTGGTGGGTCTGGGTGGGGCCCGAGACTCTGCATCCCCAGCAAACTCCCATGAAACATGCGTTGTGTTGGCTGAGGACCTGACGTTGAGTGGCAAGGTGCCTGGGTTCACCTCTGACCGCATCTACTACCTGCTAAATAGGTAATCTTACGTGGGTCACTTGACATCTTTGACCTTGTCTTCTTCGTCTGTAAAACGGGGATAGCCATAACAGCACCCCCGTCTGAAGACTGATACAAGCCTTAAGAAAGATTGTGAGTGTGTCTGGCATATAGCAAAAGCTGGTTGGTGATCCTACATTGATAACTGTTCATTAGCAACAATGAGCAGTAAATAATCTTGTTCATAAGTAACAGTACCTGTTCATAGCAGCAACATAAACACGATCTGAACAGTGGTCCTGCTTAGCCTGTCCCTTCTCCTGCCTTCAGGTACCTCTCCTGTCCTTGGAATCTGGACCTCACTGCGGAGTCCCAGGAAGCAGCTGACTGGCAGAGAATCTTCTTGAGCCCTAGGATCCCCGCCCCCTGCCAGGTGAGCAGGCTCGGAACCCTCTAGTCGTACCATCTGGCATGGGTGCTGACAGAAAGCCAGCGGAAGGCTGCAGAGGTGAGGCAGAGCCCGACCTCACGGACGGGACCTGGGGCAGGATGGGCACGGCAGGCACACACTTGCCGAGCGTGCTTCCCTCAGGTGGCCGGAGGGACAGTCTGGAGACGGCTGAGCTGCAGAGTGACCTGATTCCTCTGCCCCTTTCTCAGGCTCTGGGACCCTCAGCTGCTTGAGGCGGTGCTCCTGCCTGCGGAGGCTCAGCACGGAGGGCCAGTCACTCGGCCATCGCTCTGCCCAGGAGCCTGCGCGTCTTCTTTCTGACCGAGCACAAGCTGCCTACTTTGAGGGACAGAGGCAGTGGTGGTTCATGTTTCTGGATCTGCTCATACCTGGCTTTTCTGCAGGTGCCTTATCCCTGGGAGGGCAGATTAGGACTGAGCATGCATGTCATGGATGCCAGGCCCCGGGCGGCATGCATTTCTCCCCTTGGTCCGCACCACGTCTCTGTGAGGGGTAATCACACCACACACTTAGCAGAGGTGGGAGTTCCCGCTCTGAGATGTAAAGAAAGTGTCTGGCGTCACACCTTCCGTGAGTGGCATATTAAAGATGCACCCAGTGTCACCAGGTCCCCAAAGCTTCTCTTTGTGTACAGTTGCTGCTGCAGGAGGCAAGCTGGTCACACCTGTACCTGTCCTCCAAGTGCAGAAAGACACCACGGGGCAGGGCAGCCCTGGCACCACGCCCAGAGATGTTACGTTCACATGGCCAATGGGAAAATCCACCCTTAGCCTGCCCAGCAGTGCTAACCTGAGCCGGGCATTTGGAAAGCATGAACGCCCCTCCAGGCTGTTTGGCGCAATGACTGCACACGCCTGCGGGGCAAAACTACCCACACCTGTGTGCCGCGGTCAGGAGGACTCGGCCTTGCTCTCAGCTGGGAGGGGACATGTGTCTGCATGGTGCGGGGAGGGGGCCTCCACCGGATCATTTTGTCACAATTAGAAACAGGATTCCCCTCACTTCTTGGAACAGATCCTCACTGGCAACATTTCTCTCTTCCTTTGCCCATTTGTGGGGTGAGAAAAACAGATGCTCCAAGTGCTGGATCCGAGAGCCCCATGGAGGGAGGCCATGGCTTGAATTAGTGCTGCCTCAGCTAGAGGGGTCCACAGACCACCAACGTGTCCCCTCTGTGGACATCATGTCCCCTTCCGGTGTATTTTTAGTCTGTACCCTGGAAGCCTCACACACATAGTAGACAGCCGGGAGAGAACGACATGGCCCCATTTATTATTGAATAAGTATTTCAGTTCGGGGATTTGACAATGAACAAGACAGGTAAGGTCCAGCCTCACGGGCTTTCTGTTTTGGGATGGGTCAGACGATCATCAAGTGGAGGTGTGGCTGCAGTAAAGAAATTAGAACAGGGTGATACAGTAGAGAAGAGGGAGGGATCGGACCAGGGCACAGGGAAGGCATCTCTTAGGATGTGACACTTAAACTGCCTAGTGTGACAAGATGTAGCCAGCCGTAAAAAGGCCAGGGAGCAGGGGCTCCCCCAGAGACTGCCCTCCACGGCCCAAGAGTTTGCTCAGCTTGGTGCCCCAGGGCCCTGCTCTGTGAATTCTCTCTGACTGTGGGTTTACCTGGAGTCTGTTCCCAGTCTTCCTGCATGTCTGATACATTGATCACCATCAGTGAAGGCAGTGTGACACAGCGGCAGAGGCCTGTGGGCCACACAGATGGGAGTTCACTTCTACTTCTATCACTAACTTTTTGGGTGACCTTAGACAAGTTACTTAACTCAGATCCTCAACTTTCTCATCTCTAAAATGGGAATGACATCATCTTTCTTGCAGAATTGGGAGGAATATAAGGAATATAATGTATAATTGAATGCAATGCCTGGTTCACAAAACGTGCTGAATAAATGAAACACACATGAATGCATACCATTATGTCCATGTATGCTCATTACCAGGCAGTTATATGTAGTAAGTAATTGTGTGTCTGATGCCTTATGCATACATGTGTGCACACGGCTCAGCAGCCGACACACTCTTGAACCACAGATTCAAGTAGGATTTATGAAGGAAACAAGGCAAAGGAAACAAACATTCATTAAAATCTGATCATTTCTTGTTTTCTGCTTAATGCTGTTTTCCTGAGCCATCTGGGAACAATTTATAGAAAACCATAATTGTGCATTAAATATTTCGATTTGTTCCAGGCCGCATGTATGGAATAAGCGATATAGAGACTGACTGTAGAGTCAGCATTTGTTCCTGCGACATGTTTCACCATCTCCACGGTTCCCTCCCATCTTTCAGGATCCCGTCAGAAAAATAAATGCTGGTTTCAATAAACATATTGTGCAGGAGAAAACAAACAGTAAAGGCATTTCTGTGTTTGGTGATTAGGAAGGCAATTCAGAATGAGGTTGGTTGAGAAAGGCATTTTCTCTTTATTCGGATACAGGGTCTCTGGGGACCCCTGAAGAATGCCACAGCCCCACCCCAGGGAAGGAGAAGCGTTCTGCAAACAGCACAGGCACTTCAGTCCCGTGTTCCTGCCCGCCTGAGCAAAGGGCTTACCAAGGTGGCGTGGCTTCTGGAGAGCTGATAACTGTCCCCATCACTTTGTGCACCCTCAGATGCGGGTGCCCGTGAAGGACTGGGTGGAGGAGGAAGGGGCCAGGTCATCTGGAATGTGGGTTTTCCGTCAGGATGGAGGGGATTGCCACTGGCCATGTACCAGGGGTCAGCTGAAGAGAACTGCTTTCCCAGCCCTGAACTCGGATTCGAGTAAGAGCAAAAGGAAGTCATCAACGATGAAATGACGGATAAAAATGGGGCGAGAAGCCCAAACTCTGCAGAGACAGGAACACAGAGGGGACCAGCAAGGCTTTACATTCTGTTATGATTTAATGCGACTCCAGAGAAAGTCCTGATACCATTTCCACGTGTGGATTTGGGGTTTTGAGGACTTAAGGAACCTGCCCTAGTTTCCCCACTGGCAGATTTCAGTGGGACTCAAACCTCAGCCACCCGGTTCCTCACAGGGCATCTCAGACCCTCATGCTGCTGGGCCTCTGGGGTGCAGAGTGCTCTCGGGAGTGTCCCCACTTCTCTCTGCTGGCACCCTGCCTGCCTTTTTGTGCCCAGGCTGGCTCCCTCGTGCTGCTGTGCCCACGCGAGGATCCCCCTGCAATGTTGCCGGGAGCCTCCCTGAGCGTAGGCTTGTCCCCTTGCCCACAGTTCCGCTCAGAGCCCTAAACATGTTTGGGACCAGTGAGTGCTCACTGGGTGGCCAGGGACAGTGACGGACGGGTGAGCCAGCAAAGCCCATCCCAGCGCACCACCAGCCCTCCCTAGACCTGACCCTGCATCCCTAGGTGCAGGGAAGCCCTTCCTGGGCAGCTTCCCTGCTCTGGAGGATGTGGCATTTCCCTTCCTGTTCTGCTTCCGCTGCTCTGACGCCCACCCTGCCCACCCTGCCCACCCAGCTCACTCGCCGTGGAATCCCCTTCCAGCTTGTCATCAGCAGGCGGAGACTTCCGGAAAGAAGGCCGACCAAATGGGGAGCGGCACTTCTCTGGCCCCTGTCCGAAGGCTGACGTGGTTGTTCTGCTGTGACCTCAGGCCCATAAGCTCTGGGACGAACATGAACGGGCACTCTCTGTGACCTTCTTGCACAGGGGTCATTTGTTCAAGACGAGGAGGGTGGTGAGTTCTGCTTTCCCCAGGGGAGGAGGACATGAGGATCAACAGGTGGTGTGGGTGAATGGCCAGCCCCCCACCTGTGTCCTGCAGAAGGCTCTGGGATGGGAGCTGCACCTGCTTCTCACTGTCAAGGTCGCAGAAGGTCAGAGAAGGCCTCAGAGCTGAGGGAACACAGACCCTAAGCACGGGGAGGAAGGAGGTCTGGACTGTAGCTGCCAGCTGGCCAGAGGGAAGGGGCAGTGGGATAGGGAACCCGGGTGCCGCATTGTTCTCAGCGCACGGGCGATCCCATGAGCGATCAGGGCGACCGGCCACCTGGACGACCCTGGCAGCCCCCCCACCCCACCCCAGGCAGTAGTGCGCTTGGAGGCCTGCCTCACTCTCCTCCCAGCCGGCCGGCCCCGCGCCTCCTTGGCTGGTGGGGTTTCAGACGCAGACGCGGGCAGGTGCATTTGTTCCCGCTTCGTCTCAGGTCCGTGGCCTGTCGAGCCTCCTGGAGCCGTGCGCCTGGTGTGCTACACCTTTAATAACAGGACCTTCAGGGGCATATCAGAAAGTAAGGGGAGGGTGTCTCAACGTTGTTAAATAGATTATTACAAGGTATAGATGCGCGTGTGTATGTAGGTGTGCAGAGGAACACTCCAGAAAATAACAAAAGAAATGAAGTTAACAAGCCACAAAATTAAAAGTTATATTTAGTGGTAGTTTTCCCCCCTTTATTTCATATTTGTAAAATTTTCTGTAATAATGAAAAAGAAGGAAATACCATGAAAACAAATGATTAGGAGTGGCATACTATATTGAAATATATCACAAGGGCACTAGGACACGTTTTGAAGGTGAGGTGTGGTGGATACCCTTGAGCAATCCTGCCTCGCCTACTGTGTCCAGCTGTGAATGACCTGTAAATTCCCACTGCCTCAGTTTCCCTGACTGAAAAATAAAAATAGTATTCGCACCTCCCTGACAATGTTGTTGTTAACAGTTAAGAAGTTAACTTTTGTACTTATGAAAGGTACTGTTGTGCATTGACTCTACTTAGCAGCATACTTATAATTCATTAGTTTTTAAACACTACATTTTCAACCAGGAACACAGCACCTTTCAATGATCACATCGAATACTAATGGGGAAGAAGGAGGGTAAAGGGTGAGTCCGTCCGTGACACTTGTTGTCCTTTCATAAAGAGCAAGGGGCGACGTTGTTGTGGGGAGGAGACCACTGCTTCAGGAAGGTTTGAACCTGCCACCACAGGCTGTGAGTTAGGCAGGGGCACCTTCTTTGCTCCCGTCTGGGGCAGGGAGACCGAAGGGCAAGGCGGGCCGGGTGAGGCTGTCAGGGTCACCCGAGGCGGAGGGCCCCAGGCGGCCGTCCCATGAAGTCACGGGAGCTGGAGGCTGAGCCCTGCTGTCCCACGTTGACCTTCCTCCTCCCTGTGATGAGGCCCTGCGGGGGAGAGCAAGTCCCCGGGGGCATCCGGAGGAAGCCCTTCCACATCTGTGTCTCCACGGGCTGCGCGCTCTGCTTCCCCAGCCAAAAGCCCGAGTACCTAGGATGGGATATTCAACAAATAAAAACAGAGGATGCCTAGTTAACCTTGAACTCAGATACAGGACCTCTTTTTTAGCCTAAGTAAGTCATGTGCAGTGGGTGGGAGATACTTACACTGAAAGAAATTATTGGTTGCTTCCCTGAAATGCGGTTTTGGCTGAGCGTCCTGTATTTGCCCTGGCGGCCCTAGGGCACCCACTCAGGGCTGCACTGGGACGGCACTGCCGGGCGGGGTTAGAGGGGAAGGGAAGCAATACCCACTCCAGGGCGAGGTAGACAGTTAATTTAAGGCCAGGGTCAGCAAATTACAGCATGGGCCGAACGCGGCCCAGCCCTCGCTTTGTGAGTGAAATTTTCCTGGAATGCAGCCATGCCCGTTTGGTCGCAGATTGTCTGTGGCTGCTTTCATCCTGCAGGGACACGTTAAGGAGTTGCCATAGAGACCGTGGGGTCCAGAAAGCTAAAAACATGAACTGTGTGCCCTTGACAGAAAGAGTGCGCTGAGCCCCGTTCAGGACATCGACGGGAGGAAGGAGGGCCGCAGAGAGGAGCCCGCCCCGCTGGGGCTGCTGTCGGGGCTGCACGACCCTTCCCGCCTGCCAGGCTCACTCTCTCCCGAGTGGAGGGACGGAGGCTCAAGGAGGCCAGCGTTCTCGTCCAGGACTCGAGACACAGGGCGGTTGGGAGGACGAAGGTCCCATGAAACCAGCTTCCAGAGACCTCGAGCCGAGGACGGCAGGAGGCCCTCCCCTGCCTCTCCAGGCCGTGCAGCCGCACTTGGTCACCAGGACAGGTTCCTCTCTCCGGAGCTTCCTCCCCAAATGGCTCATGACCTCGAATAGCAGCCTCGGCCCCTGAGAGTAAGGACACTGAGACCCCGTGTGACCCACTGCATCTTGCCGTCTTTGTCCTGTGCATTGACCCTACGAGACAAAGAGAATCTAATGGAGGCATGTGGCCAGGCAGTGGGCACTGGCAAGCAGGGTGGGGACCTCGGCAGACTGGCTCGCTGTCCCGACAGTCACACAGCCTGTGAGGGGCTGATCGTCTTTGGGTCCAGACCCTCATCACTTACCTCCTCACAGAGGGTGGGGTCGAGTAAAGAGGGAACACCCCCCAGTGTGAAGGTCATGGTGCAGAAATCCTAAGCGTCAACAGGGTCTTTGCCATCCAGTGTTTGAATCCAGCTGAACCTCAGCAAAAATTGCAGCTGGTGAGAGAGGCAGAGTATCACAAAGTGCCCTTGTGTGGGACAGGCTGCCCCAGGTCCGTGTGCAGGAGCCAGATCGTGGGGACAAAGGGCATGAGTGTTTAGGGCAGAGGCACGTTGCCCGTGGAAAGAGTTGTGTCCGTTTCGGGCCTCCCCGACCCCGACCCAGCAAGGAGTGGGTCTTTTCTCCCCACCCTGGGGATAATGAGCATTATCTTCCCTCCTCCTCTGGCCAAAAGGCAATACAGACAGACCAGGGAAGCAACCTGGACCTGCCACCTGCCCCGTGTCCTCCCCAGATGGCCCCTCTAAACCCCGGGAGCTGGGCAGCTGATTCTCCAGCCAAGTGCGCCTGGTGGGAGTGGAAGCTCTGTTGCTTTGGCCTGGAAGAGACCCTCGGGAGGGGAAAGGGGCAGACAGTCTAAAAAGCCAGAGGGGAGAGCAGGCCCATGATAGCGTTGAACAAAGGGACCATATGAATATAAATTCCCTGCCTGAAATAGACAGAGGCCACACACGGTGCCTCATGTGAGAGGAGGTGACTAACGTGGCCAGCTGACTTCCTGCTGGTGACCTGTCCTCCCTTCCTGAGTGTCCGGGGGCCAAGCCAGAGGTCACTGGAGGGGACGGGTCAGCCCCGGTGGTCACAGGGGGGTCCTGCATGAGACCAGACAGTCAACCTACACTTTTTTCTTTACTTCAAATCTTCACCCTTCGTCAGCATCACTGATAACCTGTAGGGGGGATTCACCCACTCACCCTCCTGCTCTTTCCTTCCTTCATTTGTTTGAATCATGCGTTCAGTAGGCCACTGCGTTTCACACTGTTAGATTTAGTCTTTTTCTCTAGGACTAAATGGCTTTTTTAAACCTTAAGCAGCAAACAAAATCTTATCCAGGATCCCAAACATTGAGCATGTAAGAACTAGGTGATACCTTTGGGCAGATACAACTTACTGCTTGTGTATGTATGGGAGTATGTATGTATTTGGGGATTATGTACAGGGCAGGATTCCTTGAGGCCCTGGCAATCTGAGGGCACCACCTCCCCCAATCTCTGCCCTGGGCCCCCATCTCCGGTCGGTGGGAGGGTGTCCTGACTTTGCAGCACTGAGACCTTAGAGAGTGGTTGGCTGACCTGAATAAAATTCAGCTGAATTTCAAAATTCAGCAGCTGCAGGTAAAAAAAAGCAGATTGTTGCCTCCCAACCCCAACTCTTGTTGATAAGAGAGTCTGGGGTAAATAGGAGAGTTTGCTGTCTGGCTGAATTACACTGGCTCCCCTGGACCCCGGACCCGTCAAGCTGACTGCTGAGATGATTCTCGAGGGCAGAGCCCCACAGTGTAAGACAGCAGCCCAGGGAGGCTTTCTGGGCACAGTTGGAAGGCATCCCAGCTCCACTCCATGTTTTATTCCTTCCTGAAGCCAAGCATAATGACAGGCGGATGGGGGCCCCCTTTACGGGAATCCTGTATGCGGGCTCACCCACCTTCCATCCGAATTCTGTCTAGGGCATTAGCCCTCCAACTGGGTTAGTTATTCAAGGCACCCCACCTCCCTACTGCCATGGACCTGAAATCCACAGGCCATAGGAAATCAGCCCAAAGTCGGCTCTACGTGTCTGACCTTCAACTCTTTGACGAGGGTTCTCTTGTTCTCCTGAAGTCTTTTTCTCCCCCGCATCATCATCTATTCTTTCTATTGTTTCTCACGTATCAAGGTTTGGGACTTTTCCTGGAGGTGCCCTTTGAACACCCTCCAGCCGGCTAGCGTGCTTGGGGCTTGGGGTTCATAGCTAAACCCGGCACTTGGTATTTGCACTTTCTGGGGTGGAACTGAGATGACCATGGCCTTTGACCTGATGCCATGCTCACGGCGTGATGGCAATTTTAAATATCATGATGTAGGCTTAACACAGAGGAACTTCAAGGTCAACTAAAATATCTAAGACTTTTTACATATGTGGTTCATCAGGTCATATCTTTTTTACCAGATGCATGTTTAGCTGTATTACTGAATCCAAGTACAGTCTTTAAATGATCGCTGTTAAACTGTACATTTACTTTTTTGTTTTAGTTATCAAGATTTGTATACGCTTTCTCTTGGTCCTTGTACTGAGTTGAATTATGTCTACAAAAGGTATCTTCAAGTCCTCACCCCTTGTACCTGTGACTGTGACCTCATTTGGAAATAGGGTCTTTGCAGATGTAACAGGTTCAGACAAGGTGACACTGGAAGTAGGGTGGGCCTTAATCTAATGACTGGTGTCCTTATAAGGAGAGGAAAATTTGGACAGACACAGTCAAGGGGAGAATGCAGAGATGGGAGAGGTGTAACTGCAAGCCACGGATAATGGCAGCCACCAGACACTGAGTAGAGGCAGGAAAGTCCTCCCCTGGAGCCTTCAGAAGGAACGTGGCCCTGGCAGCATGATTGATTTCAGGCTTCTGGCCTCCAGATCTGTGCAAGAATAAATTTCTGATGTTTGAAGCACCCTATTTGCGTACTTGGTCATGGCGGCCCTGAGAAGCTACCACAGCCATCTATTACACTGAATTTCCTAGTTTTGTGTCATTTGTCAGATTCACAAAATTCCATGTTTCTTCACATGTAATTCTCTCTGTTGATCAAAATGGGAACCTGCTGGAGTTCGTGTGACGTCAGCACCCTGGCAGTTAGCACGGCGATCCCCAGCTTTGCCTCCTGTTCCTCACTAAGAACAGCGACGCCTGTCCCTGTGCTGACAGCTAGCCCTCATGCCTTCCCGGCATGACGTGTAAGTCCACGATGGCCAGGTGACCAGGTCACAACGTCGTTTCCAAAGTCCCGACTCTGTGACTGGCACTGCAGAGGTCCCAGGGGTGGGGAAGAATATTCTGAGACACATTGCAAAAGAAAGCACATTTCTTTGCAAAACTTGGTATTTGAAACAACAGCAAAGTGCGTAGTGCAATGAGGCCACATGAAGTTGACAAAAATCAGTGAGTCAATGTTCTTCTAACAGTAGCTAGAATTCCATGATATGTACTGTGCGATTGTGTCAAGGAGGCAGAGTAGAAGAGTGGGGCCGAGACACGAGAACAGGTTGGACAGGCCTGTCTTGCCACCGGGAAGGGGTCGTGAACTTTCAGCACCCCCGGTTTCTACATGTTGGGACCGTACAGAGCTACGTGTGCTCTGCGGAAATGCAGTTCCCCTAGATGTGCTTTAAAATACGGTTTCTGCGGTCAGACGAGTTTGGGAAATATCACATATTATAGTCTCCTCCTGGAGATTCATAATTCACATTGCAGTGTTAAAAACTACAAAAAAATGCTGCTGTAAATACAAATATTTAAACTGTGTTTGATCAGTGATTTATAAGCTTGTGTGGGCTCTTGTTATTTAATACCTACTGCCGTCCTAAGGAATTACTGCCGTAAAGGACTAATCTTGGGAAATGCTGAGGGACGATTTTCTCACAGATTAAGCTCATTTTCTTTGTTTCCAGGGTCCCCACTTTCCTGAGTGCCACTTGGATGCAGGTGACCTTGGTCACAGTGGGGCCCTGTATGGGGGCGCCAGGTGACACTCCCTTGTAACTGTTGTCAGTACAAAGACATTAGTCAAGCCAGAGGTTCATTCTAAAACTGTCATTAAAAAAATTTTTATCGGTATTAATGGTTTTTAAAAGAGGAAACATGATACACAGTTTGAGTTGATATGGAAATCCTGAAAGCTGTCAATCCTTGTGTAACATAACGCCTTCGGCAGTGCCCGTTGATTTTCTCCAAGGTGCTAAGACCGAGTACATGATCAGGAGCGTGGCCGCCTGCCCCTGCCTCCTGGCCTGCACGCTGACTTGGTGGGTGGTGGGCACTCTCAGCTGTGCTTGCCAGGGGGCATCTGGACTGTGACTTCCTCTCTCAATCTTCCCGCGTCCACCTAGACCTCATCCTGGTGTGGAGCTGTTGTTGTTACCTGTGCAGGTGGAAACATCTGCACATTTGTCACTGTTGCTCGTTCCTTCTCCACTAGTGGGAGATGCTGCGCATCCTTGAAAGGACTTTGGGGGTGGGGGTCAGATGGGGAGACCTGCCTTGCTGGTTTACCCAGTGGAGCTGGGTCCCTCTTTGCCCGTGTCCGTAGTGTGCCTTGGGGGTTGAATGTGTAGTGACAGGGAGCCTAGGCTTACTGACAGGCCCCTGCTACTGGAGGTGAGAGCGGGGCTGGCAGGGAGGACCTGCAGGTAGGGCCGGGCCGCTCAGCCCCTGGGGAGTCGGGCTTTCCTCTGAGCGGCCGTCAAAGCTGTGCCTGGGGCTGCCGTCTCCAGGTAAGGAGGTTGCGCCCTCCTGTAAAAACTGCAGTGCCACTCGCCCCACCTTCCTGACATGAAAACGTCTCTGCCCTTGATGCCTTTGAATCCCTCCCCACTGTCTTTTCATGCCCACGCCACCAAAAGAAGGCTCTCTGAGGGTAGCAGCAGGGTGCTTTTCCTCTGTGGGGATGCCCTGCAGCGTGCAGTGCGGGGTGGAGAGGAGCGCGTGTGCTTGTACACACCTGCAGAGGACGCCAAGGGGTTTTATTTGTCCTTATGATCTGCATTTTGTGCTTTGCCCAATATAATCCTTAATTTCAAAAAATGTTCAGACATGGAATACATTTGAAGGCATGGCCAATTCCCAAACTGTCTGTATTAGGAAGTATGACATTATTCCCCCTGCGCACCTCCCACCCCCCCACCCTGCCGCCCCAAATGTTAGTTCTCGTGTTTCCTGCTTGGTTGGATTTCATGTTTGTTTGTTTCTCTGGCCAGCTTTCCATCATCTCAAATTCCAAGTTACTGGTTTAGCTCATGGAGTCGTGAAGTATTGTTCTTTGAGGACAAAGATGTCACCAGTGACTGACTGCCAGCTGGACAGGCAGTGTGGGTGGCTTCTCTGTCTGGAAGGGTGCATCCTTAAGTAAAGTTCACCAGGTCAGCAGGTAAGAGAATGGGTGGATTGATAGATGGGTGGATGAATGGATGGATGGATAGACAGATGGATGTGAGGGGGGAGGTGGGTGGGTGGATGGATGGATGGATGGATAGACAGATGGATGTGAGGGGGGAGGTGGGTGGGTGGGTGGATGGATGGATGGAAGCATGGACGGATGAGCCGGTAGGTGGATGGGTGGGCAGAGCTGGAAGGGATGGCACCTCAATCGCCGCCTTTCCCAATAACAGCCTAGTAACAGTCATGCGGACACTGGAGAGTGACTGTCTTTGGTCTGAACCCCAACTTCGCTGCTACTTCACCGTGGCTCTTGGGTAGAGGACTTACTGTCTTTGAAAATTTATTTTCTTACCTGTAGGGTCAATAGAATGACAGTATTCACATTCTGAGCTTCCCACAAGAACTTCAGGAGGTATTTAGAGCAGGGTCTGCTACATTAAAAATCAGAAGTGATAAGTGTTATTGTTTTCATAGTTCTTATTTGTGGTTGAGTGAGGAATACCCAGGGAAGTTTGAGAGAATTATCTGAGTTTCACACGGTGAGATCATGAGAAACAAGGTCCCTCTGATTCTCAGGCTGTGCGGTCCATTCTGAGGTGGTACCTTTCTGGGTCAAGCATATTCAGTGGCCAAGAACCAAGGAAAACAGACAGAGGTCCAAGTGGCTAGTCCCGATGCTAATAAGGATGGACCCAGATTCCAAGGGCTGGCAGCGAGTGTCCTCGTCCGTTCAGCAGTCATTTCTTGAGAGCTACCGAGAGCCGAGAACTGCTCCAGGCGGAGGAAACCCAACAGTGGGAAAAAAATGAAGAGGAAGCTGGACAAAACCCCCTTCTTCATGGAGCCTGAACTGTAGCAGGGTGGGGCAATAAAACATTGACAAAATAAGCAGGTAAGATATGTAAAATGTTGAATTGTGCTGCACGCTCAGAGCAGAGAAGGTAAGAAGGAAGTGCGTTCGTGCATGCGTGTGCATGCGTGTGCATGCGTGTGCATGCGTGAGCTGGAGGGTGTGATTTTAGACCCGGCGGCCTCGGAAGAGGAAGCGGTGGAGGCAGCCGAGGGAAGAAGGGCAGGAAGAGCAAAGGCAGGAGCCGGCGCCTGGGGGAGAGCGGAAGGCAGTGCGGCTGGGGGAAGGTGGCAGAGAGCGGGTGGGCTCACGGGGCCGGCAGGGGTGCCAGCGTCTGGAAGGACTTCGGTTTTTTCCTCCGAGGTGGGAAGCCACTGGGGGGATTTAGGTTTTAGCAGATTTGACCTCTATTACTTATGATTATTATTTCAATCTTTCATCAGGTATATCAATATTCTTCCCTTTCTCCTTTCCTTATAAAATTGTTTGGAGGTAGGGCCGGCATTTGGAAACCAAAGACTGAAAAAGGGACGTGGTCACACGGGTCTGAAGGAAAGCCATCAGACCCGTTCAGCTGGAACCAGCGCCGGTGCTGGCCTCCGAGGCTGCCAGCCCTCGGCCCAAGCCGGCTCATGGTGCCGCGGGAGGAATTACCTGAGGCCCCCACAGGCCTGGGGCCTCCCCTGGAAGCTCCTCTCCAGTGAATCGGTGGGGAGCAGGGGGAGGGGCAGACCCAGCTGGGAGGCAGCCTGTCTTTCCAGACCTTTGCTTCCTCCCCTTCAGAACTGTGGGTGCTTGTCCAGGTCACCCCTCCTTTCAGGACAGAAGGGTGTTGCAGGCTGCGCAGCCCCGGAGATTATCCTGGCGCCAGGCGATGAGGCAGGGAAGGCCGCCTCCCTCCAGCCTCTTGCCGTGGACTGTGCGTTGCTTTTCTCTTGCCTTTTGGCAAATGGACATGAAGGTCAGGCTGTCCTTCATCAGCTGTGCTCATTCAGTTCAGCACTAGATCACGAAGCAATGAGGCTTCACGACTGTGGTGCCTTCATCTTGGGTTGTATATTTAACTGATGTAAAATGACCAAGTCGTGCTTTACATGTGGTTATATTGCCACCTCCTTTCATTTTGCTTAAATGACTGATACATGCTTTTCCTTTTTCACTTTTCTGAGTTGTTTTGTTTGATGACTCTCTTGGAGGCAGTGTTTGGTTGGATTTATTGTACAACCAAAAATAAGTTCTGGGACCTCTTCCTGCAGACACGCGGGCTCTCTCTGAGTGAGGGGTCTGGAGCCATGGAAGGCATCAGGATCCTGAAAAGTGGTTCTTATGGAATGACGTAAGTTCTCCCTTTTCTTCTTCCCTGTTGCCCCCACCCACCTAGGGGAGTTTTCCTACACAGTTTCCTGGGATGTTAGCAGAGGCTATACTAGGGACTGCTTCCATTTTCCTCTGGAATTCTTTTGAAAAAACTTTGCAATAACACTCCTACCTCCAAGATGCTCCACAATCCGCTGAGAACGCAGTTGTTTGGGTGCAGTCCTCTAGCAGCATCACCCTAAGGGCGAGGACATCTCGGTGCCTCACAGAAGAACATCCATGTGTCTCCACAGACCAGTCTTACACTGCAGGCAGATCTCGGGCATTGCATTTGAGGAAGTGCTGTTGCCAGGAAGCCCCAGCAAAGGCTGCCTTCCAATTGAGACCCTGCAGCCCAATGAGGCACACCCAGCCCCGGAAGCACCCTGGAACCATCGCAGAGGGAGCAGCCCGGCCACTGACGCCGGAGGTTTCTGGAAGCAAACATGCGCTCATGTTCTCCAGCGCAGATGTAGCTCAAGGCACCAAAATGGCCTTGGCTCTGCTCTGGTGATAAATGATGACAGAAGTGGGCTGATGGGACAGGAGGAGGTCGTCTGAGACAAGGAGGCTCAGGGGACCTGTGAGCGAGCGGCAGGCAGGGCTGTCTCCTCAAGTTGAGCAGAGACCAAGCGCCCTGCAGGGGGACTGGAATGGCTGCTCCCCTGACCATGCGTTTGGCCCTTTTTCACCACTAGGGACATGAATCTAAGTTCCTGTAATGCCTATTTTTAAAAATACATCATCTGTTTTCAAAAACGATGGTCTGTGATATAGGGACTGAAAGGGAAAGAGGGAAGAGATGAAAGAAAAAGAGAGGCTGTGAACCCAACAATCCAGGCAGGTGTATTGCTGAACCTGAGAGGCCCCCTCTGTCGTGCCCAGCAGAACAAAGGAAAGAGGGTCTCTAACAGGTCAAGAGGCATATGGCCAGGGTTTTCGGCAGGCTCTCTGAGGGGAGGGGTCCGGAAAGGTGGGCTGTGGCCTGCTGACGTGTCCTCTGGAGGATGCTTGTAGCCTAGGGAAGATGACACCCAGGTCTCCCTGAGATGGTGGGTGGGCTTATTCAAAAGGTGGTGCTCAGGTCCGATTCTGTCAGGGACTACATCCCCAGAAGTTAATGATATAACAAAATAAATTAGAAAGTAGGAACCTAGAAAGAGGAAGAAGAAAACATGAGCAGGAAAACAGGCATTACATTCAGAATGAATATTAAATTTGGCTCTGATCATCCCAGAAGATAGAAAAAAAAAATGGGGAAAAATTATGTCATAATGTCCATTATCAGAATATAGGAAGAATTTCAGTTCCTTGCAGTTGACTGAGTGTTTTCTGGCAGTTAATCATTAAAATAAGAATTGTCACGGACTTCAATGGTGGGATAACATTGGATAACATAACGAGAAGAGGCCTAAGCAGTGTTTTTACAAGAAACCCAACAGCTTTTATGACTGTTTCTTACAGTGAATCTTGGTAAAAGGACAGGACATGGCATGAAACTATAACTCAGCAGAGAGGAGTCTGGATGAGGTTAAGTTTGTGTAGCCCAAGTGTGTAGTTTGGACCCTCCAACTTGATGTAAAGATTGAATGTGAGAAGAACAAGGGAAGTGAAGGGCAGTGGCCAAGACCGATCCTCACTTCCTGCAGGGACTGGCCTGCAGCTGCCATGAAGGGCCCAAGGTCTGCAATTCCCCGTGGCTGACGGGGAGCAAGCCCCTGCACTGGGGCGACCAGAAGCTGGGGAGGCAACTCTGGTCCTTCCTCCCAACACTAAGGAGGTAGATGCAGGCTTCAGCTTGCGGAGGGCCCTTGCAGGAAAACACCTAGGTCTTCTTCAGGCAGGATCTGGGGGACTGGTCTAGCTTTGGATCTTTAATGAGAGCCCAGAGTTCCCTGCTCGCTGGAGTCTGGCAGGGACAATTTGGGCCTGAAATGTCTTCAGAGAGAAAGTTACCATGTGTTGTCATTGGAGGTCCAAGAAGATCTTGGAGATCCAAACGCTCGTGTGCGTTGGAGCAGTTTAGCATGCTGAGGAATCCGTCAGGATGACGGAGCCTGACATGCTGACTCACTGGTGAACTTCCTGAGTGACAACTTACTGGGTTTTGGAGAGTGTCTACACAGACAGCGATGTCAGGTCTGGGGCAGTTCAGCCTGAGTTGTTCTTCCTGCTTGTGGTTAAATCTTTCGAGGTCACTCTTAGTTCATGATAATAAAACTGTGTCATCGGCAGAAAGAAGGGGATTTATCTTCCTCTGTATTTTGCTGGGGAACACACGTCCAGTCCTTTACAAGCTCTGTTAGACTATTAAGATGCAAGTTCATGAGTAAAGAGAGGAGGAGAAAACCAAACTGCAACCTGGTCTCACACCACTTGCGACCCTGATCTGGTCTGTTGGGCTGCCATTGCCACCTTTTCTCATGTGTGTCATGGTTTTAAAATGGAAAACTTGCCAAAGCCAGCAGAGCTGAGGACTTCTATAATGATTTTGTTACACTTATTAAAAAGCAAAAATTCAACTGAGTAAATTAAGAGTTCAAATTGGCTTTATTCAGTGATTCATGAGTCAGACAGCATCCCATCTAGCAACAGAAAGGAGCTCCACCAAGCTGCAGAAAAGGAAAGGTTTTTAAAGAATGTAGTTTGTAATTAAATGTCATTTCCTAAGGTTAAATCTGCCGAGGCTTCTCCCAACTGCAGCTACAGCTCTAGCCTCGGGGCGGTTGAGACCAGCAGAGCCGCTGACTCAGGCTTTACGCTATAATAGGCAATGGGCCTGTGTTTACTGCCGGGTCCTGGCAGGAGCATTCCCAGGGCTTGGTTATGTCTTTCATGCACAAATAAGGTGGCAGGGTTTGAATAGTTAGTTAGCCTTAGGCCAAGGCATTTCTTGGAGCACTTGTTTGAGTCTTTAAAAGGCCTGCTCACGTTTATTGTCCCATGCAAGGGACTCAGGGACTGGCATTTTTTTTAAGTGCCTGGAGTGAGGAAGTCAATAGGGAAAAATTAGGAGCCCGTAGTGTGCGAAGCCAGCTAGACCCTGAAATCCACAAAGCTGTTGCGGGCCTACGAAATTCTTGGATCAGCTTAATACTTTCTGGAGACAGTTGGATTCCCTCAACACTTAGATTATAACTTAGGTAATGAACAGTGTCTAGAGATAATTGTAATTTTTCCTTAGGGACTTTATATCCCCTTTTAGCCAGCTGTTGTAGCAAATAAATGGCACCTTTCATGAATGTCTCTTTAGTAACTGAGCGTTTGTCTACATATTGTCTACGTATTGTAAAAGTGTCTGTTTCTGGGGAATTGGAGGGTACTTAAATCTTGGTGAAGCACTTGGGAGAAATAAGAAGGGGCCCTTGAGGCACGGCTGTCCAGGTATATTGCTGATTGCTCCAAGCAAAGGCAGATAGTGGCTGCTGGGTCTGCGGGGACGCTGAGGACGGCTAAGCATAGTCCACAGCAGCGAACCACTTTGAATCAGGGGGGACTTGTGCCAGAAGGGGTTTGGGTTTGGAACACCTCGGAAGTGGAAAATAACTGTCTTGTTGACAGCTTTCAAGTCCTGGACAAAACAACTGCCCTATCATCAGTCTTCCAGACCAACAAGATCGGTGGGTGACGGGGCTGGTACAGAGAATAATTAGTCCCTGGGTGACCAGGTTTTTGTTATTGGTGTGAGGTCTTGTGTGGCTTCAAACTTTAATGGATATTGAGGTGATTTAGGAAGAAGTTTAGTCATAACTATCTGAATTTTTATGGGCTTTGTACTTTTTATTCTCCCAATGTCAGTATAGGAGTAGCCCACAGATTTTTGGGTGCCTCAATTAAATTAGGGGATTTTTGTTAGAATTCTTCCTCTTCGCTATCAAGGACAGATTGTAAAGAACATAAAGATGAGGTTCAGGTTGGTCCAGAAACTCTAAGGTGATGTCTCCTTTGGAGGCAAAATTTACTACGCCTTTTAATTTAGAAAGAAGGTCTCTAATAGATTTACTGCCAGTAGCTATGTCACCTTGCAAAAAGGAATGTTTTTTGGTGAAAGGTCTCAGAGTCACTGGTACTGGTTGAGATAGAAATTTTCTCTGAACTTCATTACATATCAGCATTATGGAAACTTGGGAACATTGAGGAATTGCATAGGACCTTTGAGGACAATTTTTCTCCAATGCCCCAATTTACAAATGAGATATCAGCTCCCGAACTAGACTTTTTATGATGGGCCCCTAGGAAGGTGTGATCCAGGATGTCGAGGTGTTGTTTTAGGTCTCTGGCCTTGGGGCTGTTGTGGCTGTATGGCTATTAGTTTAACGACCTTCGTTGATGATCCTGGTCCAAAGTCTTTTCAATGTGTCTGGCTGTGGTTGGTTATGGGTTCAGTCAGGCTGGTGGCCCCCCAACCTCTTTTCTGCCATTTTATTAATGCACTAATCTCAGGAGATTATCTATTTACAAATAGGGAAGCTGCAGAAGGTTGGGTGACCTCATCTGTTATATGGAATCCGAACGCCTTGGGAAAAGCCTTTCCAAATGGGCCTTAAAGTCTGTCACAGATTCATCTTTCTTTTGTTTGCATGTTTGATTAATAGACCAATCAGTGTGGACAGGGAAAACTCAGAATGGCTTTTAGAAGATCAGGTGCTGTATTGTGACCTTTTCCTGGTCCGCTAGAGGACCATGTTGGAGACTGAAGAGCTTGAGTATCATCCTTGGAGGGCATTCTGCTTCTTGCATCATCATGGGGCTCCCCCAGGTCCTACCAACGTGTGTACAAGCTGCTGATGGTCGGGCAGCCTTGGGGCATAGGCCCTGATAAGGGTTCTAAACTCCTGAAAAAGCTTCCGGGGCTCTTCCCTGGGTTTAGGAAATTCCTTAACTACAGTCCTTGGTCTGGTCTTTCACAAAGGAGTGAAAGATACCTGAGAAGGATTGCCAGACATCTCAGGCAGTTTTATTATAAAAGGTAACTGTTTAATAGTCTTTTCAGAGTGGAAAAGCACTTCAGACAGAGAATCGGTAAAATATGAGCGCTCAGGGGCAGGACAGAGGGAAGCAGGGGGAGTATTGGTGGTCTTACATCTTGTTTTGGTACCTCCTTAATTTTTCAGGGGCCATTTATAGTGAATCTTTCAATGAGGCTGCTTTGGAATCTTGAAGCCTTTTGGAACCTTCTGCACAGCAATTAAAATCTGTATCCCATTCTGCTTGTTTAATTCAAGAGCTCTCACTTTCAAGTGCATTTCTTGAATGAATGATCTCGTCTAATGGGAACGATACCCATACTTGTATTTTTAGGTCGCTTGTAGTAAGATTTTGCCATTTTTGTGCATATTTATAGCGTTTGGACCATAGTTTTTACATATAAAATAAGCAGGTGTGTAGGGAGGTGGTGAGGTGGTGCAGTTCACTTTAGGGTTTAGAGAATCCATTAGCTGAGACTTTGGGTTTCAGGGAGCTAATCTAATATCCAAAATAGATGTGTCTCAGGGCTGGGAATTATGCAGTGTTTTATAGTTACCTTGCTGCATGGAAATTTTCCTGAGGTTCTTGGGTGACTTAGTGTCAATCCAACCAGTTCAGTGACAATTCAGCCTATCACAGGCGTCTTCTTGGGGTGGCAAGTGTCCTCACAACCTTCAAATGCTCGACATGTGCCCACCAATTTCTGTGGCTTTTTGGCTTCTGAGATCCCTGTTAGTGATAGCCTTTATCTCCACAAAACAAGGTAAATGAACATGTACACCTAATATAAAGAGGTAAGCAAGAGATGTTATTGAGGACTGGCCAGGAGAAGGTTGTGCACACCACCAGCAGTTCCCAGCAAGGACTGAACCAGCAGCTTCCAGTACCTGGGGACTGGGGACTGCAACTGGGGGAAGGACTAAATCTGCTCACCCCAGGAAAAGAGGGCTGCAGACTGGAACTAGGGAGAGGGGTTCCAAACAACTGTGGAATTTTGGACTGAACCACGGACTAAGGATGTGGGTTCCTGCCCCTCGAGCTGACCCACTAAGCCCTGGACTGGAAATCCAATTAGATCAGTTGCTCGACACACAGAGAGCAGAGCTCAGAATGGGGAGAAACTTACTCACAGTCTTTGAAAACAGCAAGAAAGACAGTTAACTCAAAAAGGGGTTTGCAGGAGCCATGTCTGTGTTTCTTGTCCCCAGAACGCCTTCAGAAATGTCCTTGGGTTCTTGCTATTGCCAGCAGAACAAATATTCAACCGAGTAATTTTAAGAGCAAATCTTAAAATCTCTTCAGCAATTCAGGAATCAGGCAACATCCCATCTAGCAATAGAAAGGAGCTCCACTGAGCTGAGGAAAAAGAAAAGGTTTTAAAGGGAGAAAGGGGATGAATAAACAAAATTACTAGCGAAGAGTGCATTGTTTCAGCCAAGGTGGCCCTCCTCCTATGGAAGCAGAGGGCCTGTGGGGCAGTTACCTCCCTAGTGCTGACCAGGCAACTCCAGGTTGGTAGGTGAAAGGTCACATTCTGGGGAGAGACTGAAACCGCAGTTAGGTTAGATACTAAGTCTCGGTTTGCCGATGTGGGACTTGGCACCAGCGACTCCATTTGGGGCCTGCTGTCTCCTTTTCAACGTGCTCTACAACTCTGGTTTTTAATTTTCTTCCGATTTCTAAATTACAACAAATTGACTTCCTCAGGTACGTGAAAGAATATCATGCTACCAAATTCACTCCCAAGGTTGTCCTGAAGAACATCTAAGGAAAGTAACTGGAATGCATTTTACAGATGGAAAAATCAGAAAAATCACCAATATATCCCATTCACAAATGTTTCTGTGTGTTAGCTGCACTTCATTAGTTACAGACCGTTCTTAAGTGCTTCGTTTTGACCACAAATATGGAGTTGCTGACCAGGGAGTTCTCCCCGAGAGAATCACCCTGCCCAGATGCTCCAGCCGGCACACAGGCCCTCAGAACAGACTCCTTGGCCAGGAGACAAAAGACAGGGGCTGCATGCTTTCATCAGTGTTTTAATGAGGCCCACAGATTTCTTATTTCTGTGCCAAAAATAGTAGAACAAAACATGACATGGTCAAGGATGCAAAACTGGGAAACCCTTTCATTTAGAAAGAAATAGAAAGAGGTACAGAAAGACGCAGCTTGCTGAGTTTATCCGAGGCTTTGCTTTAAACATATTCCTTCGGTGTTTGCCCCAGATTCCCACTTGTCACTGAACTTTGGCTAATGGCCTTGAAGAATAAGAATGAATGGGGCATTCACACAAACGGGGGGCTGGGGCAGCTACTGGGTGTCACTGCCAAGGGTTCCTGCATGCACCAGGCCTTCTGCAGTCCAAGAGCTCGCCCTCCCCCACCCTCAGGTGCCCCCACTTCTCACCAGGATGTTCCTTAGTGCTGAGCTTCTGGAATGGAATTTAGCCTCCAACCACAGTTGTTATTTTTCCTCCAGCTAAAACCTTGTATTCTTCAAGCTGGGTGGTCTATTAAGCACGATAGCTATAAGAATGAAAGTGATTTGTGGAATTTATAGATATTATCACCAAAGGGCTAAACCAACATATGCTTCAATTCAGGACATAGATGTTTCGTTCTTAGGTCACTGGATAACATCTTCAAAGGTCCTGGGTAATTTAGGGAAACACAGCAATGCGAATCTCTGTTTCCATCAGCAATTCATGGCTCTCCCTCTTCCTGCCTCAAGGGCAGCTTTATAAAGCTGTGGACAATCCCCCTGAGAAGCGGCTCTGGAGACCAGGCCTGCATGCCTACGTGGATGTGCAATTTCATAGCCACTGACTCGAGAGGCTAACACTGTCCTTCCTGGCCATACTAATTTAAGGGCTGTTCAGATTTGTGCTGTTAGATTTTGGAGAGCCACCTCTTTCCCTCTAGAATAGCAATATGACTTAAACAAAACCAAACAAAAAAGCACTGGCTTATAATTTCTTGACATTTGATGAACATCCAACATGCCCTCGTGGAGCGAACTGATGAGAAACTGACAAGTGACAACTAACAAGGGTGGCTGTCTGCAGAGTCAGTGACGTCAGGAGAGCAGGAAGGGCGAGTGAGGCTCATGAGCCGTTGGGATGGCGCTGCTGCTCAGGGTAAGATGTTATGGGGATGCAGAACCATTGGAAGGCTAGAACCCAAGATTACTTTATTTGGGGTCTAAAAATAAATTGCAAAATTCACAGAATTTATTTCAGGAGTTTGCATCTCCAATTCAATTATTCCAGTAAATCCACTGAACCCATATCTGCTACAAGGGAATTACCCACAGTGGTACCACCACCTTGTATCTTAAGACAAGGACATGTAGGTCTATGCCCTGCCCACGCTATAAATGGAGAAGTGAAAGAATCCTTTCTCTACCTGTGGTCTGCACTGCTTCATGAGTTTGCACGTGCAGATAGTACATATCTGTCCTGTGGCTGAGCTATGCAAGCCTTCAGGTAAGGAGGGTGGGGCCCAGTTAACAACATGTGAGTGGTCCTATCCCCACGCAGAATTCTGAAATACAGGCAGGTGCCAGCTTGCAGGGACTCTGCCCTATCCTTGATGATAGCTCACACTAAAACAGACTGCGTGCCCAATCCTGCCAGCTCCCCAGGCAGCGTGAAGGGGTGGCCAGGCCTGGAAGATCTTGGGACCAGCATGTCTGCTCCTTTGCTGGAGATAACTGATGTTTTGTGTTTGCTTAAAACATTGTTTCTATGTTTCTCTTATTACAATCAGCGGTGTTGGGCTCCCCTAAGTTATTCTTAGCTTAACAGACTGAAGCATGTCAAAGAACGGAAGTGTCATTTAAATTATAAAGTGGAGAGGCAGGTTCCAATCTCATTTCCTGTAAAGATATGATGATGGGACCAGGCAGAAACCTGTCTCTCCAAAGAGACAATGGAAAGAGAAAAATCAGCTCATGAAATAGAAGAGATTTGGCCAGAGCTGGCAGAGAAATCGAGGAGGAAGGATGCATTGGTAGAATGGGCCGGCATCCGTTTAAGAACGTGGGGTTGCAAAGAGGCCCTTGGTTTTCTAGATGAGGACCTGTGAAGTGAAGGGGCAGGACCACCTTCCCCTAGTGACAGAGCTGCTTCTAGAATCCTCAGATGTCCCAAACCTTAGGGCACCATAACACAGGGTTTCCTAGGGATGTAAAAATGTGACTGAAACAAGAAAGACTGAACTATTTACAAACCTTTTCCCTATTCTGAGACCCACGTTGGCACATCGCAATGTGCTCCAATCATTATTGCCGTAAATGATCTCCAGTCGGCTGAAAGGCCACAGCAGCTGTTTCTCTGCAGGGTGAATGGTTGTCACAGCAAACAGAGCTTGACTGTTGAGTGTCTTCATCCCTAATGTTCTTATTTTATCTGATCTAGGACTTCTTGGTGTGTGACCAGCTGAAATGTGGCATGCTAACTGTGTCACACCAGACCCTTGGTGCCTACAGACCTTGGACGGAATGTGCTGGATGCAACATCAGAAGTCCTGAATAATTGGCAAGGAGTCCATAATTGGTTTCAGATGCTCCTACTTGGAGTTCTCTAACCTTTTTACTTCCACAGAATTCACAAAAGCAACGGTATCCCAGGGGAAAGCCTGAGTTTGCCGTTGACCTCTGAGGCCTGTTGCGTCCACCTTGCAGTCTGGACATCGTTATCTGCAGACGGCCTTCGCCGGGCGGGCCGGTCCCAGGCCTGGGCTCTGCTGGGATCATGCTTCTCCTCAGCGGCTGCTCTGGGTCTGATCTGGCGTTCCTTTCTCGCTGCTGTTTTATTTGTTGTTTTCTACCTCACCTCTTCTTTGGGCCTCTTCATTAAATCAGCCTCCACTGAGAATTCCTTTAAAAAATCTATTGTTTCCAAAATGAGAACACATTCATCATTTCTCTCTTCACTGTCTGGCCATCTTGAAATCAAGTCTGCTGACACATTTCTAAGGCCAAAGTTAAGAGCGCCGTGACACCAAGAAATGAGGCTTTTCATTCCTTTTTATTTATGTCCACTAAAGGCAACAGTGCCATCTGCTTGCCTGATTTTCACAATTATGGTCAGTGTCCTGGATGCCACTGGCTCCTCAGAACACCTGGGTGGGAGGCAGGCTGGCCTCCCTACTCTCTCCTCAGGGGAGGTGAGCTCAGAGGGGACCGTGAGGTGCTGGGGTCACCAGCTGGGCCAGGTGGAGCCAGACATCAGAGGTCCTGCACTTCCCGTAACCTAGAGGCCCTGGAGCCCCACAGGGGCTGGAGCATGGGGAAGCACTGTGTCCCCGGGAGCCCGTGCCAGGCAGTGGGGGTGCTGGGGAGTGGGAAGTCTGCGTGCTGCCGAAGGATGCTCCCTGGATGCTGAGACCAACTCTACCCCACCTTTAAACGTGCCTCTGAAATCCAGGATGTAATTCCCTGGATGGTGGACGTCTTTCCTCATTCTGTTTTAACAAAGTATCTGCCAAAGCCCGTAGCCAAGTTAATTAATGGTCCACAGGAGCCAGTCGATGGCGTTAAGGCATGGTAGGAAGGAATTGGGAGATGGGGGTCTCCTTGGAGTCTTTTGCATTTCTGCATTGACCCTGAGTGGGAATTTCTTTGTCTAATACTTGGTATCTTTATCTGTAAAATGAAGAGTTTGGCTTCAATTATTTTTAGGGTCGTTTTCTAATTAGCAAACTAAGTTGAGGTATAAATATGTATGGGGCACAGAGGTATGTGTCCAGAGGCAAAGGACGTCACGTGGACGCCTGATGGGGAGAGGTATCATGGCGACGGATGTGGGATTCGCCCCGGGTGATGGGTGGCCCTTCAAAGGAGCAAGTAAGGACAGGCCTGAGCGCTTGGTAGGGGGAGGGAGAGGGGGGGAGGGGTAAAAAGGAGGCTGAAAAGGGGAAATCTGAAAACCCCATGACATGTACACAAAAAGTGGCTTTTCATGCCCGTGTGCCATCATGATGAATGCGACAGGCGGGGCACTCTTTTTAAGGGCCTCCCCTTCAAGGCTTTCAGTGTTCTCCCCAAAGAGTCTTCGCTCCTTCAGCTATGCCCCCAAGTGACCTCTAAGTTTCCCTTTGGCAAACAGAGTCACCGAGGTGGCACTCTGGCCAAATTCCCCTGGTGAGGGAGGAGGGCCTGGGACTGGGTGCAGGCTCACCCCCTCAGCCCTGGCAGTCTCTGCATGGAGGGATGGCTCCCTCTGAAGCCGAGCAAAGCCAGCACAGGGGGGCTGATGACCCTCCTGCTGGCTCCCCCCCGAGGAGCAGCTGGGGTACAAGCACTTAGCCCTTTGACATCTGGAGTGACCGCCCAGGGGCCCCCTATGCAACTGTCCCATCCGGTGAGCTTGCCTACAGCCTGGGGCTTATCTGCAGGCCCAAACTCAGTGCACCCAGGTGGAGGCAGACCCCCTTCTCCGCTGACTGCTTTGTGGCCTTGCAACTCTGTCCACTGCTGATGGAGTGTGGGTGCCAGCACCCCCCACGCACTGCAGACAGAATCACTGGACCCCTGGCACGTCACGGAAAGAGCATTGCATCCCCTCCTCTCTTGGTTCCATCTTTCAGGCCACCAGCAAGAGGGGCCTGGCTGGGATCTTGGGGTCTGTAGGAGTCCTCAAGGCACTGGGGTCTCAGTCCCTTTATGTTATGTTTTGCTTTTTGGAATGCCACCCTGCCCCCAGCTCTAGTTGGGGGACATGCCTCAGAAAGGCCATTCTGAGGCAGACTTAGCCACCCCTGCAAGCACCGCCTCAGCCACCTTCCTTTTTAATGCAGTTCTACACAATGATCTTGGCCCAGGGGGCTGTTCAAAGAAGGAAAACATCATGATTAGGAAATATCAGCTTTCAATAATTTCCCTGGTCCTCACTCCCCTTGCAGCAGAATCCCAGCAGCGCCTCACAGCCTCCCAAGCCTTTTCCCTTAGTCGGCTGCTTTAGATCCAGTTCCAGGACCTTATTTGATCCTGGCTGTGAGCATCCTGTGCCCTGATCTCTCCTTTGAGTCCAGGCTATTGAGACTGAGATAATTTAAAATTACAGAAGCTTAAGGCTGGAGAGCAGTTGGACAGACCCCTCAGGCTGAAGCTAAGAGCCTCTCTTGTTTTGCTGAGTGGAGCTGAGAACAGCCGGTCCGCACAGTAGGTGGGTCTGCGTGCAGCTGCTGGGCGGGCTCCTGCAGTGACAGCCCCGGGGCCCCCTCACCTGAAGCTGGCTGGATTCTCCAGGGAGCATGTTCTGTGGGCTGGCCGGAGGATGAAGGTACACAGGACCAGGCTTCAAAAACGTCAGTGGGAATAATGGCAGTGCCTGGCTTTAAGCAAGATGTGAACCGCGTTAACTCTTCTAGAAGGTAGAGCTTGCTCAGTCTGCTCAGATTCAAATAGCATTTACAAAAACAGTTCGTACAATTACAATGTTCTAGCTGTGGACTGGCTGGTGCTGGGGGCAGTGTGACAGTGTCACGTCCAGATGCGGACCCTGTACTTCAAACAGTGCCTACATCAAGATCCGTTACTTTTTAGCATGTGGTTGATGGAAGCCACTGATATTTTTCTGCACAACACTTCTTTGATATTTGGATTAACTATCTTATTCCTCTGATAGTTAACGACAGCCCTGGGGGTTTCGTGTCTAGCCAGCGGAAGGGCACCATGCTCACGTGGCCAGCCCAGCCCAGCAGGTGTCCCTGCCACACAGGCTGGTGTCCAGGCACGATTGTGGGAAGTGGCTGGAGGGAAGGCAGGCATGCCTGCGCAGTGACGATGAGGCGCGGAAGGCTCCCGAGGAGAGGATGCTCAGGAAGACCTCCAGGACTGCTGGTGTCAGCCAGGGAGGGACAGGAACTCCCAGGAAGGAGAAGGATCTGTGAGAAAGCTTGGTCCGCAGGACAAGCCAAGGAGAGAAGTCCACAGGTGGACAGGAGCTGGGGCACAGGGGCGGAGACCAGGCAGGGACATGCGTCCATCTGCAGCAAAGGAAAACCTATAAAGGGCTTTCGTCAGACAGGATGCACCCCAGAGTGGCCTTTGTGTAGGGTCACTGGGACGGTGTGTATGGACGGGGTGGTCTAGTGGAAGGGAAGGGCTGGCAGGAGGCAGCAGCCCTGGTCCAGCCGAGGGACGGTGTTTTCAGTGGCACGGTGGGGCAGCCACGGTAGGCGTGTGCACGAGCCGGAGAGGACAGGACACGGTCACCGCCCAGGAGACAGTTCCACAGCGGGTGGGGGCGGAATCCTGCTTGGGACGGGAGCAGGAGCAGCAGAGGGGACTGGCAGTGGGGCCGGGAGGGCTTGGCTGGGGTTCTGTGGGAAGGGCCTTCGAGCCATCCAAGGGGGGCGTCAGGCGGACAGTGGCTACACTAGAGAGTCAGAGTTCACTCTCAAGCAGGGACACCACGGTGCTCATGGGAGACGCTGGACCAGAGGTGCATGCGTGAGAGCTGTCCGTTGGAGCTGTAATTGATGCCCAGCCCGAGCGAGCCTTGGCCCGTATCTGGAGGGGGCCTTGCAAAGGGGTGAGGGACAGGCCAGCCCAGGGCCCCGGGCCTCCAGTCCTCAAGCGGGGGCTGCAGGTTAGCTGGTCGTGATGAAAATCACCAGGGCCCCTCCCGTCAGTTCTTGTGTTTGGGCCCTGCTTTAAGTGATTTTCGGGTGTGACCTCCCCGAGTCATCCCACAGCCGTATGGGGCCGATACGCCTGCACTCCCACCTTGGATACAGAGGGACAGGCCTACAGAGATGAGACCAGCCAGCTCAGGCGATCTGTGCCTCACCCCTGCCCGTGCCCCATCTGGGGAAGCAGGGCAGGTGGGGGCTGAGCATCAGAGAGGTCAGGGTGGCCTGGTGAGGCTGGGGGCCCCTACTCAGCTCAGTCAGCTCTTGCTGTGGGAAGGATATGGGTCACAGACCTTATGAATTTTTAAGAGGACTGGATTTTTATGTCATTTCCCACTTTTAAAATATTGCCAATCTGCACACATTGTTACAAAACACCATCAGGGTCAAAAAATTAGGGAAGCATCCTTCAGGCTGTATTTTGTCTCTGGTTTAGAGGTTGGTAGAGAAAGAGGGGCTGGCACAGGCTACAGAGAAATAAGGGTGGCCAGAGGGGCGGGGGTCCTGGGCCGTGTGCAGGCTGAAAACAAGGGATGAATCTGCCGAAGGGAATGCAGTTCACGGCTGATTTTTCTGCTTACACGTGGCTCTTCCCTCAGCGGGCACAGACCTTTTTCTCCCTCTTTGTGGTCCCCTGTCTGAGTGTCCTTCCACTTCCTGTATGTGGTCCCTCCATTCATTCTGTGCTCCAGTACAGGCAGCATGGAGCACGATCTGGGTCCCAGAGGGACGCCTGTGACCTGTGACCCAAGGCTGAGAGCGGGGCTGGGTGCTGGTCCCCGTGTCCCGGGGATGCAGGGGTTGCACACTGACAATTCACAGGCCGATCTGGGCTCACAGACAGGTGGGTTTGGGCCACTCTGTTGGAAATCTTTTTCAATGTTTAACATCCACAGGAAGTCACATGCAAATTTGACTTCAGGGTCTTTCCAGCAAGGTGATGATGGGAGCCCTGAGTCCACAGCCAGCTGGAGTTGGGGAGCAGCTGACCCTTTTGACCCTTTCTGATTAACCCTTCCAGTTAGTCACAGACCCTATGCCCATTGCCTTCCAATTGGCTTGCTGTACCGATTTCCTTACCTGTCTGCTCTGGCACGTGAGTTTGAGACCCTGTAGGAAAACACAGCAAATCAGCCCCAGACCTCCCCAGGGCAGGAGATGTAGATGGAATGAATGGGTGGATGAATGCATTAGTGAATGACCAACCAGAGCCTCTGTGACAGCTGGCCCTAGAATCATGTGTCACTAGAATCAGGACCTCTGTGTTAGGGCAGAGCTGGGATGTGATTTCTGGCTCATTACCCTCCCTATTCCAGGGTCCCTCACAGGCTCTTGGGTCTATGTTGGGTACTGCCTACCCTAAATCCAGGGAGGAGAAATTCCTGGCAAAAGCCACCATCTGAAAAGCAGTGGGTGTGTCTCCCTCCCTTCTTTCCCCCAAATCCCTTAATTCTGCATCTTTTGAAATGAGAAGAGCAATGAGGTCTCGTGGGTCTCCCTGCCCCCAGGGTCTCCCCAGGTCCCTGTGGTTTTTGAAGGGGTTTGTGCCCGCACAGTTCCCGGGAGACAGGGGGCCTGGGCTTCTCTCCCTGTATCCCTCCCGGCTCCCCTCCAGTGCCTTGTGCAGGCCCAGAGGAAGAGAGGCATCCTGGTCACTGGAGTCTGTGTTACCCCCTTTCCCGGGAGCCCCAAGCTGAGACAGACCTCTGATAAGACTTCTGAGGCAAATGTGCCAGCCCCTCTGGGCCACCCCCAAGCTGCGGGCTGGAGGCCTGTTTATTTTGGGTTTGATGAGCAAGTCATGTGGAACAAAATCAAAAGCTCTGCTGAGGCCAGCATAGATGACATCTGTCACTTCCCCTTAATCCACAGGCAGTGGGGGACAGGGCCCTGGATCAGTCAGACAGGCTCTATAAAACGTTTGCCAGCAATGACTCAATGCCTCTTTTTGTAATGTGCTTGCAAGTGACAAGAATGAATTTTCCCAAGTTTCATGTCTGAGGGTCAAGTTTGGAGGTCATATGTCCCATGTAATCCTTTTCTCTTAAGAAAATGCACATGCATTGTGACCACTGATGGTTAGTGGGCCTGGCCTGGAAACCAACTATTCTTGTTCTGTTATGAAATGTGTCCACTGCACGGATCTATCGAGGCATTCACAGGCACTGAGTAGGTGCACTGCCCAGGCCGAGCTTCCTGGAATGGAAAAGGGAGGGCTCCACTTGGGGTGGGGTGTCTGGAGATAGGGATTAGTTCAGTTTGATTAAATGGCACACTGCTGTCTGTACTGCCGAAACATGCCACGCCCGGGGAGGGCACACTGCTGCTCTCGCCAGCCCCTGCTAGCTGTGCCCATGCACGTCTCCTACTGCATGTGTGTGGCTGTGAGCATCTCTTATTCACTGCATGAGGGCTGCTGACCTCAGAAAACTGCCTGTCTGCCACAGCCTTTACTTCGAGACAGACTCAGGCACGGGCACATACTGAGGCACAGAGCCTGCAGGACCCTGAGAGAGAGCAGACCCTAACTCCCAGGCCCTTGTTCATCATCACCAGTCACCAGTTTGCTGTCTACTATAAAACGTCATCCTCTTCCACCCCATTCCACTTGCAGACCCCTGGCTCTTTGTCCAGTTGCATTTTCCTGAAGCTGGCCATGTCCTTGTACAGTCTCCCCAGCAGCAGACTTTTTTTTGTTGTTGTTGTTATCATTAATCTACAATTACATGAAGAACATTATGTTTACTAGGCTCCCCCCTTCACCAAGTCCCCCCCAACACACCATTACAGTCACTGTCCATCAGCCTCAGCATAGTAAGATGCTGTAGAATCACTACTTGTCTTCACCATGTTGCACAGCCCTCCCCGTGCCCCCCCACATGCTAATTATACATGCTAATCGTAATGCCCCCTATCCTTTTCCCCACCGTTATCCCTCCCTTCCCACCCATCCTCCCCAGTCCCTTTCCCTTTGGTAACTGTTAGTCCATTCTTGGGTTCTGTGATTCTGCTACTGTTTTGTTCCTTCAGTTTTCTTTATTCTTATACTCCACATATGAGTGAAATCATTTGGTACTTGTCTTTCTCTGCCTGGCTTATTTCACTGAGCATTAATACCCTCTAGCTCCATCCATGTTGTTGTGAATGGTAGGATTTGTTTTCTTCTTATGGCTGAATAATATTCCATTGTGTATATGTACCACCTCTTCTTTATACATTCATCTCCTGGTGGACACTTAGGTTGCTTGCATTTCTTGGCTATTGTAAATAGTGCTGTGATAAACATAGGGGTGCATCTGTCTATTTCAAACTGGAGTGCTGCATTCTTAGGGTAAATTCCTAGAAGTGGAATTCCTGGGTCAAATGGTAAGTCTATTTTGAGCATTTTGAGGAACCTCCATACTGCTTTCCACAATGGTTGAACTAATTTACATTCCCACTAGCAGTGTAGGAGGGTTCCCCTTTCTCCGCAACCTCGCCAACATTTGTTGTTGTTTGTCTTTTGGATGGTGGCCATCCTTACTGGTGTGAGGTGATATCTCATTGTGGTTTTAATTTGCATTTCTCTGATGACTAGCGATGTGGAGCATCTTTTCATGTGTCTGTTTGCCATCTGAATTTCTTCCTTGGAGAACTGTCTGTTCAGCTCCTCTGCCTATTTTTTAATTGGATTATTTGCTTTTTGTTTGTTGAGGTGCATGAACTCTTTATATATTTTGGATGTCAAGCCTTTATCGGATCTGTCATTTATGAATATATTCTCCCATACTGTAGGATACCTTTTTGTTCTATTGATGGTGTCCTTTGCTGTACAGAAGATTTTTAGCTTGATATAGTCCCACTTGTTCATTTTTGCCTTTGTTTCCCTTGCCTGGGAAGATATGTTCATGAAGAAGTCGCTCATATTTATGTCCAAGAGATTTTTGCCTACATTTTTTTCTAAGAGTTTTATGGTTTCATGACTTACATTCAGGTCTTTGATCCATTTCAAATTTACTTTTGTGTGTGGGATTAGATAATGATCCAGTTTCATTCTCTTACATGTAGCTGTCCAGTTTTGCCAACACCAGCTGTTGAAGAGACTGTCCTTTCCCCATTGTATGTCCATGGTTCCTTTATCATATATTAATTGACCATATATGTTTGGGTTAATGTCTGGGCTCTCTATTCTGTTCCACTGGTCTGTGGCTCTGTTCTTGTGCCAGTACCAAACTGTCTTGATTACTGTGGCTTTGTAGTAGAACCCAGCAGCAGACTTTGTGAGAGCTGCTGACCTTTTGTATACTTCTGCCTTGATGCCCCAGCAGGGGGAAACTGAGGCAGGCTAGAATGAGCCTTGGGCTTGCTGTCAAGAGACTCAGGCCCAAGTACCAGCTCTGCACTATCGGAGAGTCATTTGACCTCTGTGCTTCTGTGTGCTCATAACAGAGTAAGCATAATAATCTTTCCTATAGAGTTGTTGTAAGCGTTACTATAGAAGATGCGTCCAGAAGGACCTGCCCTTTCCAGGTGACCAGCGGCCGGTTGCTGAAGTCAGGCAGGGCCAGCACAGAGTGAGCCTACTAGAGGGCCATCTTTCCAGGTCAAGGAGAATCCGGGAGAATTTGTCAATCCAGTGGGCTTATGTTTTGAGTGTGAATCTGCAGGAACTCGAACATAAGGAAAATTCTCTGCTGAGCAGTTCTCTCAGCAGGGAAATCATGCTGAAGGGGGAACTCAGGAGCTGAGGGCATGAGTCACGTGGCTGGTAATTCTTCCTGTGTCAGTCTTGAGATTTCCCAGCCCTGAGGTCTTAACATTTGAGAGTTGCCATCCTGAGGTACTTAAACCCAGGGTCTTTCTGGAGGGAGAGGTCTCATCTCTCCGTTTTAAGCCAGAAGTGAACTAACCAAAGATGAAACCAAATTTCCACCCAATTCAACTTCTGAATCTCTCTCATTTCTTCTTTTGCTGCCAGCCAGAGAAACAGCTCATACAGTTAGATTTAGGCTCACCCAGATAATTCGGAACAATCTCCTTATTTTAAGGGCAGCTGATTAGTAACCTTAATTACATCTGCAAAGTCCTTTTTGTCACATAACATATTATGGGATTAACATTAGGGAGCAAAGGTCATGGGGCCAAAATTCTGCCTACTCCATCCCCTATTCCAGAATCAGTAATTAACATAGAAAATAAAATCCTCTTAAAATTATGTGTATCCTTCCAGTTCTAATTAATCTGTGATAAGTGAGGAGAGGAGGGTAAATAGGTACCACAGTTTCCTTAATCCCTGACCCCGTGGTGCTTTCTTCTCAGAAAGGGGAGGAGAGGCCCAAGGGGACAGGTCCTGGATTGCACAGCCCACTCAGCAAAATAGAAGCCCTGAAGTTATCTAGACCCTCATCTTCTTAGCTATTGATGCTGCCCACAACCACCAGCATTTATTGTGCATTCATTCTGTGCCTGGACTTGAACATAATCCCATTTAATCTTCTCCAACTCTGCAAGAATGGCATTAGAGAATGATTGGAAGGTCATCTGTCATCACTGGAGCAGGTCCCTGCAGCACATCCATACCCAAGGGGCTTATGAAAGGATTCCCTCCTGTCACATGTGGCTGTTTTCTCTGGGAGAAGGGCAGCTCAGAAAAGTTGTCACCCTCTCCCTGCACACTGGATGCCTTAGGTGCCACTGACTAGTAGGTCACTGTCTTCCTGGCTGACCCATCACTGGGCTGACTGAATCAGCACCCTCCTCCTGATGGTCACTCAGGGCTAAGGGCCCAGGGAGGGACCCTTGCCCATTGGTTTCTAAACCTTTTCAGGTTTGGATGGGTTTCAAAACCTTTCCTGGCTTTTCAAACCTTTCAAAACCTTTCAAACCAGGCCACAGAAGCTTTTGTGGGAATGGGTGGGATATATGAAGGAGGAGCGGACCCTTCTCAATTGCCAACTTCTTATAGCAGCTTGGAGAGAATTCTTGGCCTGAAAGAAGGTGGCAAGTGGAATAAAGAGATGTTGCTAAGGGGCCATCTCTCTGCAAAGGTCTCGAGGCCTTCTGGACCTCCTGCAGGAAGATCTAACTCTTGCTGTTGGTTATTAATCTATAACACTGCATATTGTGTCTGAAAAATGATATGAGACATTTTACACATAATAGAATATGACATATTGGATAAAAAGGGAAATTGAAGTGAAAGAGAAGTAAGGCTAGTACTCCAAGTTCTGGGCTCTTTCAGAGGTGAGCTCAAACCAGGCTCAGAAGTTCTGAAAACAAAAGGGTCCTATGGTCAAATATGTGTTGGGGAATCCCACTCAGTTCGTCCCGGCTTTGGAGACACCCAGTGTTCGTCAGGGTGTTGGGGGCTCTAGGTTTGCTTGTGATAAAGAATCTGATTAGCTTACTGTCCACGTCACACACACACACACACACAAACACATTGCTTGTTTTTCTGTGGTTATTATAATGGGATGAACCTAATATACTGTTTTCAAGCCTGCTTTCTCCACTCAATAAGATTTCATGAATATTTTTCCAAGCCATTAATAATTTTTCCCAACATCTTCCTTAATATTAGTGTTCTGTTTCATGGTTATAGCATAATTTATGTCCTCAAATCCTATTATAACATGTTTAGGTTGGTTCTTATTTCCTTTTTTACCTATGAAACTCCCGCTGGACAAACAGCTTTAGAGCTAAATCTCTGTAGATATTTGTGATTATATTCTTAGGACTTATCTTTTGTAGTGGCATTTCTGGGCCAAAATGTGTATGAATTTAAGGTTCCTGCACATATTGCCACTGTTGAATCTTTACAATAATTTGAGCTTATTCTTTTATGTTTTATTTTGAAATAATTTTAAACAAAAATTTGCAAGACATGCACAAGGGGCTTTTCTCCGGAGTGATCTGGGAGAGGGCTGCAGCCACGTAATCCCCCGTCACCCACAAACACGTCACTGTGTGTTTTGTGCAACAAGGTTATTCTCCTACACAATGATAGCACAGCATGAAGTCAGGAAATTCAAGTTAATATATTACTATTATTCTTTGATTCTCAAACTCCTTTCAAGTTTTATCAGTTGTTCCAATAATGTCCTTTAGAGCAAAATGATTCAACGCAGTCATGGGTAACATCTGTTTGTCCTGTCTCTTTCAATGTCCTTCATTCTGGAACAATTTCTTAATCTTTCCTTGACTTTCATGATCGTAATACTTCTGAAGATTACAAGCCAGTTATCATGTGACATGCCCTTCAATTTTGTTTCATCTGACAGCTCATGATTAGATTCAGAGTATTCATATTTGGCAAGAACACCATAGGCGCAATGCTGGGTTGTTCTCATGGCATTCCATCAGTGCCAGAGGACTCCATTCCATCCCAGTCCTGGTGATGTTGACATTCATCAGTACGTTAAGGTGTTGTCTCCCAAGATTCTCTACTGTAAAGTTGTTTTTTTCCCTTTGTAATTAATCGGTATTTCGTGAGGAGATATTTAAATATCCTATTTCTCTTCAAATTTTCATCCATGAGTTTTAGCATTCGGCAGTTTTGTAGGGATGAATTATTATTATAAGTTTTTCAAAAATTATAATTTCCTAATTCCATCATTATCTTCTGCATTTATTAGTTAGCTTTCAATATAATGAGGATCTTTCTCTTTTCTCTATTTATTTATTCATGGATTCATATTTTATTCAATGAGTTACGATGCATTTTTTTTGATGCTCAAATTGTGCCATATTTGGCAGGTGGGAGCCCCCACTATCTGGCATCAGGTCCTTTTGTCATATCCCACCAAAGACTAAGCACTTTATACTTTCTGTTACAGTAAGATGTTCTAGCCTCCCAGCCTTGAAATCAGCCATTTTTCCAAGTGGCTTTGGTTCCTTTCAGTATAGAGAATGGTGATTAGACATCAGCATCTGGATGGTAGGCATGCTCGTTGCTATTGTGGTGCTGTCACTTTATGTGCTCTTCCAGGACAGAGCTGGAACTTACATGTTTATCAGTTTACTCATATAAAGGGTACTTTAATTCCAAGCCAACACCAAAGCATCCATCTTCGCTTCTTTCCCATATTTGTAACTCTATCACTTCACTATCATCTATATGTTTGCTTGTTTCATCTGTTGTACGTAACCGATATCTTGACCCTGTGCCCAGTTGCCCCCGTGCTCCACATGGACTATCTCCTCTCCTGGCTCCGGCTATAACCCCAGGGTGGGCTGGTGCTGTCACCATGTCACCGACTTCTTCCCACACATTAGTCCTCCTCATCCTGCTGTGGCTCTGACCCTGGCTGCCACCTTCCCTTTCATGGACTTCTACTTAACTGATCCCCACCTAATGGCTATTGTGTTGAATTATCCAGGAAGGAAGGAAGCAAGAAAGTAAAGAAAAGAAGACTGTGATCATTCTTTATGAGGGTCATCACGTCGATAAAGAGGGCAATTCTTTTAATTGGGTTTTTTTTTTTTGCTATTTAAAAATTTTCCTAAATGACTACATGTTAATTATGAAATAGGAAAAAGTGCTTAATTTTGACATACCATGAAGACACAAGTTAAGAGGAAAAAATGTGTGTTGAGGAGTGGGAAAAGTGATTCTACAAGTTCAAACCTGAAAAAAACAGAGTCCAGAACAAAATCCTGACATCCATTAAGTGATTTTTAAAAACTAAATAAAATGACTAAATCAAATGTTTAGGAAGCAAATCTGGAACAGTCAGCAATGGAAAGGAAAAATATAATTAATGCATTTTAATTATAATATACTAAATGTTGTAGTTTTACCCTAGGAAGGTTGGTTGAACATCAGTCTGTTCCCATAATTTGTCACGTTTAGAGACTGAGGAGAATTAGATGATCCTAATTAATGGCATAAAGCTTTTGGTGAAGTTGAAAATAGAATTATTTCTAAAGCATATAGTGAAATATGAATAGAAAAATGCTTCCTTAAGTAATAAATAATGTCTATTCAAAACCCATAGCCAGCACTAATGAGGATGCATGTAGCATTTCATTCTAAAATCAGGAACACATTTACATGTCACCTATTATAGAGACTGTCCACCGTTTTCTTGGAAACTTTAGAAACTTCATTAAGGAGTATAAAATAAGTGAGAAAAATATGGGCCAGCAGGGGAAGATTAACTCTGTTTACCCGAGTGTCTATTAGTAGTGAATCAGTTCAATAGATTGATTGATCAACCACATCCAAAATCTAGCTGTAACATCTCTAGTATAATTACAAAACACGAAAAAATTACTCTATAACAAAATGCTATAATAATTAAGCTATAAAAATTATGCAACAAGGAGCAGTAATAACTTAGAAATTAAGTTTTAATAAAATGTTGATACATTCCAGGAAAACTAGAAAGTATAACTGCAGTGAGAAATTTCAATGACCAAGACTCCACAGATGAGACTGCATTCGTGATTTCAGCGCGGCTTGAAAAAACCAACTCCATTAAAACGTTGGTCTAAAGCTTTGTGGCCATCATTCTTTCACAGCATTAAATGTTTCCATGCTCAATTCCCATGTACTGACATGTTAGAGAAGACCCCTAACGATATTTTAAAATCACATTGGTTGTAGAATAATCAGTCTTCAAGTAGTAAGATTTACCTTTGTGGTTGTGTAACTTGGTGAGTCTTGACAAACACGTAGCTGTGTAACCGCCACCATCCTCTGCCCTAAAAGCTTCCCTTAGGCTCCTGTGCAGTCAGTTCTCACTATGCCCAACCTCTGGCAACCCCTGATTTGGTTTCTGTCCCTGTAGGTCTGCCTTTTCTAGAATAGCATATGAAGGGAATCACGCAGTGTGTAACCTTTGGGTCTGGCTTCCCTCACTCAGCGTAAGGCTTTTGAGATTCATGCATGTTCTTGCACTGATTACTAGTTCCTTCCTTTTTACTGCCGAGTAGTATTCCACTGTACCAATATACCCCCATTTGTTTATCCATACCTGAGTTGAGGGACATCTGGGTTATTTTCAGTTTTTGACAATTATGAATCAAGCTGTTATAAGCATTTGTGTATAGGTTTTTATGTTAACATGCATTTTACTTCTCTTGGGGGAGTGTTGAGCAGTGGGGTTCCTTGGTCATATGATAAATCTGTGTTTAACCTTATTCAAAATTGCATTTGGTTTTCTTATTCTTGACTTCACGTTATTTCCCTTACCTTGATTAGCTCTTCATTGTGATTTTATATACCCTGACTTAGAATAAAGAGGTGTCTTCCTAGTTCTCAACCTCGGTTGCTCATCTGAGTCACCTCCACCATGTAAAAACTGTGTTACAGATGCCGGGGGTATCTAGTTGGTCTGAGGAGGGAGGGATCTTTCATCTGTATTCTTAAAAGCTCTGTGTGTCATTCAGGTTATCAGTCAAGGCTGGGAACTCTTCTCTGAAGTCTATCACTTAAAATTGTGGAAGGTAAGTAAGAGAAATACTAAAGATGATAGAACAAAACACAAATTAGAAAAGATGGAGGGGGGAAGTGTGCTTGCACTGAACCTTTCACCTTTGGAAGGGAGAAAAAGTGCCGGCTGCACGTGGGTGACGGGCTTGGGAACAGATGTCTAAGGACATTGTTTGATGCTGTAACGATGGCCGTGGGAATGACCCAAACCAGCAGCTCTTATGGAGGTTGTCTCTGTAGTGCGGATGAGGAGGAGGGAGAACAAAGGATGATGTTTTTACTCTTTATTTGACATCTTTCTGTACTGTGTGAAATATTTTTTTATGCTGTGTTTGTGTATTACCTTTATAATAATAATAATTTAAAATATGAGTTTAATTAAAAGATATATTTCCTGGGGGGGTGGATATTGGCAGGTGGTGGTATCTGCAGGAATGAGTTCCCACCAGGGATGGAATCCAGATTCCAGACAGAGAGGCCGCTGCGGAGAGGAGGGGAATCTCCCCTGAGGGGAGACGGTGGGTGTGGGAGCCATGCTTTGGGTGGGAGAGGTGGTGAAGGCTTCGGGTACTCTGCTGGGGGTGCTGTCAAGTCTTTGGATTCACTGAGGGGGAGACATGGATTGATGATTTATGCAGGACAGGCCGGTTGTGGGTGGTGGGGACCTACCAGGGAGACAGTGAGTGATGGCCAGCAGCCCTGGTCAGGAGAAATAAGGCTGAACTGTGAGATGTCCAGATCTCTGGCCTAAAATTTTCTTGGAAGTTGATGTTGAAGACTGTAGGGCACTGGGCAATGAGTTCTAAAGACCCCATCACTATACTAATGAGCCTGAAGCCCCTGAAGTCCCAGAGACTCAAGGTAAAAGCAATTATGATTGTCTTTGAATAAGGGTTCAGGTATAGGATTGGAAAGGCAGACCCCATTTGTCCCCTAAAGATTCCATCTACCTCCAGTCCTGAGATTACAAGGTGCAGTCACTGGGGTCAGGCCAAGCCCCCCTGGCAGGCTGGCATCTTAGCTCTGCTCTCTGTGCTCATGCTGACGCTGTGTCCATGGTTCCTACCTCCTTAAATGTGCTGCCCGAGTGCCCTGCCCACGTTGCCTGAGACCAGGCCCTGCTCACTCTTGTGAGAAGCCTAAATAGGAAGCACAATGGAAACAGCAAAGCAGAACTTTCCTTCTTGGTCTTCTGAACATACCATTGACTTTGGAATGAGTGAATAAAGGCTTATTCTACACATTTCTCCTTGTTTTTCTTGTGTCTTGGATATCTGTGGCAAAGAGAACACTCGAGGTGTTGAGAAAAATAATGAGAATGCCATAACTATTCACATTTTTAAAGAAGATTCACAGAGCAGGTTTGCCCCTTCCAGACATGATCATGCATGTGCACAGTGGGACACAAACTACATTCCCAAGGACTTGTACATATTTTTAAGATAAAAGCCTTACATTCACAGGGAGCCAGTGATGTAAAACTTTTGTATTTTACACGGAGTAAAAGATGTGAAAAACAGCATGTGGATCCCACTTGCTGGATATATTGTGACAAGATCAGCTCATCTTTATGCATGAAAAAATCTAAAACTCCCTCAGTTTCTAAATTTGCTTTTGCAAAGCAGTGAATGAGCAAAGCTTGATATAAATATGTATATGTATTTATGTATTTATATAAGAATCTCTGGCTTTGAATCATTTTACCTAGTGTTTTTTGTCTTACTTTGCCAATCAGTCCTGTTGGAAAAATTAAGATCTCGACATGTACCGAGAGAGACGAGAGCCGAGGCAGGCGTGCAGATCACCGAGCTAGCGGCCGCCTGGAGCCGCTCACATTATCGGGAGCTGTGGGCGCCTGCTGTGTCCTTTAGAAAATATGGACCTAGCGATGTGACTGGTGGTGTTTCTCCTTAAATTGCAGATGTGAATTGTAGTGCCTGTGCTGTCATGTACCCTAAATAACACGGGTGGACACTCTGCAGGCCCACATATGGCTTCCACGTGTGGCGTTCACCTTCTCAGAAGCATGACGACAGCAGACAGCACTGTGATACGGTTGGGGACGAGTTTTCTCCTTAACCGCATAAGCCTTCCATTTGCCTGGAGAGGCAGATTCAGGGCACCAGCCGACTGTCACACAGACCTGCCTTTCCCGTGCCGTTCCAGCATCCCTGGATGTCAGATGGTCAAGGGTGTGGGTTCATTGTCCTGTCCAATGAGGAGCTTGGTCTTCATGACTGTAGTGGAGCAGCTGAGCGAATTACAGCGAGTAACTGACGCTGCTGCCTGTCTATACATCCCACGCGCAGGTGGTGATGGGTGAGGGAAGATGGCTGACATGGACAGGTCACACAATCCCAAACCATCCAGACCCTGTGCAGGTGGGCCACCACGGGCTTCTGACAGGTGTACTCCCCGCCAGGCTTTCGGCTCTTGCTTTCCCTGTCGGCTCCACCAGATCCTCCCATGACTGAGCTCAGGAAGCCACAGGAAAATGCCTGCTCCCACCTCCAGGCTTGTGCTGCTAAATGTCTCTGTTCGGAGAGCAAACAGAGCAAATTCTGCATGGCATGGTGTGCGGTCGCCCATCCCCTGCGCCTCTGCACCCCCACTTCCAGGAGAGCTCTCAGGGCTGGAGGCCGACCTCATCCCAGGCTCTGCAAAGCCTCATGGAGTTCACCTGGAACGGGCGCGGGGAAGGCGGCTTGCAGGTGCGTGCACTGGGCGCCAGCCCTCGGAGGGGATGGACGTCTGCTTGCTTTTTATTCCCTTCCTCTCCCTCTGCCAGGGCTCCCTCCCGCCCTCCCTCCCTCTCTCTGTCAAAGCTCTCAAAGATTTCCAAAATGTTCACATTCTCTGGTTTATGTTTGTTATTTTTAAAAGAACAGAGCCTGGGCTTGCTGGCCAGCCTGGCCTGGGTTGCCCTCGTTGTGCTGGGCCACAGGGTCCAGGCGTTGGGCCCTACAGGTTTCAGCCAAGGGCCAGCTGCTGTGCGGACCTGCCCTCTGTACCTGCAGCCTGCCCCCCACAGCACCGTGAAAAAGCCTCCTGTGCAGACACTGCGGCTCGTCCTTACCTGCTGGCCTGGGGCTGAAGTCACATGCTGAGAAAACCAGGTAAGAACGGGCCCTCTTCCTAGTTTCCTTTCCAGGAAAACACCCTCAGGTGTTTGGGGCCAGCTACACAAATAGCAGCAAATCCCTCGTGGGCTTTGTTGCCAAAAGGCCACTCGGGTCTGTTGGAGTGTCCAGCCTAAGACACCAAGAGGCCAAGGCGAGGGCCAAACTAGTGCTGAACATGGGCTCTTCCGGCCTGGGAAGGGCAGGCGCGGCTGCCTAGGCCCTTTGTCACCACTTTATTCCATTAGGTGCATGACTGCCGATTTGGAGAGCCTGACCTAGATACCAGCACCAGTCTCTGCTGAACCACTTTTTACTCTTCCCGAGGAGCCTTTATTCTCCTCTGACTGGTATCATCTGATCCCACCTGGCCCAGCTTTGCGTTCTTAATCCTTCTTGTTTACAGTGGGTTTAATCTCTGCCATATTCAGCATTCAGCCAGACAAATCCCACCCTCCCCGGGTCTGGCCATGTGACCACATCACTTAGGCCCATGACAGGGATTTTAAATGTGTCTGTCTCTTGAAAGAACAGAGGGTGTTCAAAGCCTTAAGCCCCATAAACAGTCTTTAAAGGGCATCGTAGGCTGGAGTGAGCAGGGACCACCCTGGTATAGGATAAACCATGTTTTAAAATGGAAAATGAGTCAATTTCCCTATTCAGTGTGTGCCTATGAAAAGACTCAGACCAGTTTTGTAATAGTTTCATACTTGAAAAAGCAAGAGAAATTTGATCCATATGGTTCACTGGTTAATATTTAGACCTCCTGGCCCCTGAGTACTCTGTCCCGCCTGGAAACATCCACGTCTGTGCCTGCTTAAGGGTCCAAGGGCCGTAAACCAATTAGTCCGTAAACACTGTCAAGGGTCCTGGGGGTGGTTTGTGGTGGTGAAAGCCCCCCTGTCCATCTCAGGGCTGTGCAGTGGGGGCTGATTTTCCTTTTTCCCTCTGGAAACTGGTAGTTGGTTCATGGAACAATTACACTAAAGGCTATTCTATGGAGCCCAGAAAAAAGGAGCAATTAAGACGGAGTCACACACGTGGCTCATCAGCCACGGACAGGCAGCAACTCCTGTGCTGATTGGTCCACAGCGAAGCTGCTTCTTTCATTGGTGACTTGAATTCAACTCATCTTATGAAGACTTAAAAAAAAATTGTGGTAGGATAGATACAACGTAAATTGTGGTAAAGTACCACGTAAATCCACCACTAAGACCACTGTGAGTGCACAGCTCAGAGGCACTGAGCGTGTTCACACTGCGGAGCAGCTGCCACCACCATCCTCTCCAGAACTTGTTCGTCTCCCCAACTGAAGCTCTGCACCCTGAAACACTAATTCCCCACCACCCACTTTCCAGCTCTATGAATTTGCCTGCCCTAGACCCTCACAGAAGTGGAATCTCAGTGTTTGTCCTCTTGTGATTGGCTTATTTTACTCGGCACAATGTCGTCAGGGTTCAGCCATATTGTACGTAGTACGTGCAAGAATGTCCTTCCTTGTTAAGGCTGAATGGCGTCCTGTTGCATGGATGGTCGGCTCTTTGTTTATCCATTATCCGCCGACAGACCCAGGTTGCCTTCCCCTTTTGGCTGCTGTGAATAACGCTGCTGTGAACATGGGTGTGCAGATATCCACTCAAGTCCCTGCTGCTACTTTTTGGGGCGTGTACCCAGAAGTAGAATTGCTGGATCACACAGTATTTCTATGTTAAAATGTTTGAGGAACTGCCGTGTTGGTGGTCTTACACTCCCATCAACAGTGCACAAGTGTCCCAGTTTCTTCACACGCTTGTCAGCTCTTGTTACTTTCTGTCGTGTGTTGTGTGTTTTTAAGTAATCACCCTCCTAGTGGATGCGAGGTGGTATCTCATTGTAGTTTTGCTTTGCATTTCTCTAATGATTGGGGATTTTGAACATTTCGTATGTGCTTCTTGGCCATTTGTGTATTTTCTTTCTGCATTCCAGCCTGTTGCCGATCTTTGAATTGGGTTGTTTGCTGTGTTGAGTTGTAGGAGTTCTTTGTATTTTCTGGACACCAATACCTTATCGGATCTGTGATCTGCAAATATTTCCTCCCGGTCTGCTGGTTGCCTATTCGATCTGCTAACAGTGCCCTTCCAGGATGGATGATGACCCCAAGAGCTTTCATGTACATAGACAGCCCTGCAGGTGGAACACAGGAATGTTATGGGATCAGGTGAGATGGAACCGTGGCCTGGATCCCGGGCCATACGGAGCAGGGAAGCAGACAGGTTTCAGTATGAAGTTGCAGACCTCTTGGGACAATAAAAAGGAAACTGGTGGGCAAATCCTGGCATTATGTTTAATAATCATGTGTATGGGCAACCCCCCTTACTAGGCTGGGAGGCAGCACCCCTCTAGGTGTCCCGTAAGCCCATGCGCATCCCCAGGAGCCTCTCCTGCCTCTGTCCAGGGAACGCACCCAAGGAGCTCAGCGTCACAGGACTGAGTGACCATGGCAGATGCAATCGGTGGGTGCTGTAGGTCTGTGTGACCTTGTCTCTGTGCCCACGCTGGCCATGAGCCCCACGGCCTCTGGCTGCAGCATGCCCTCGAGGCTATTTAACACTCACATGGGAACTAGAAGCCCTGAAGGTCACGGATTACACATGAAAGAATTCCTATCTGGGGGGAAATCTGAATCATTCTTCAGGTAATGGCCTCCAGACATCTCCTGCCCTTCATGCCTGCCTACGTTTTAGACCCCAACTCTTGAGTTAACCTACTGGTCCGACCCAACCCCTGGGCCTGCAGCATCTGTGGTGGCCGATGGGAAGCTGAGCTTTGGGGTCACCTCTTCTGTCCCTGCAGGCTCTGACCATCCACTACTCAGCCCAGTCTGAGATACAGGGCGTCCTCTCTCGCCCTTTCTGTCTGGTGCTTCCAGATGTGCTTAGAGCTGACGCCAGGCTCTAAGCCTCCTCTGGGAGTGGGGTCTGCTGACAATGCAAAAATGCTTATGATTCCAGATTTGCCTTCCAGAAACCTTTCCCTCAGTTCTATACCAAGTTATGGGCAAATGGATTTTGCCCCAGATCTCTCTGGCCTGCATAGGTTTTTCTCATGTTGTGGAGGAGTAAGTTACATGATCTGACCCAGGCAGTGGTCATGCAGTGGGTGTCATGTCAGCCAAGTGCCCCGGGTGCTCAGGCTTTGGGGAGGCCCCCCGTCTGTCTTCACCCCCGAATGGCCCACCAACAAGCCAGAGTGGGGGGGGCTGGTCCTCCTCTGGAGTGTTGCTTTCCAACAGAAGCCAAAACACAGTCGGTCCCAGTTCTGCACCCCAAGAATGGAGTCAGCCTCCGGCTAGAGGAGGCCCTCGGCCTTCTCTGTGCATGACTCCAGGGCTTGCCCTGCAAAAGACCAGCTCCTTCAAGGCTGTATTCTTCCCCCTCCCTAGCATGAGAAATTTTTGTGGTTTTTAAAGTAATGCTTGTTTATCCCAGATGAGCTGCTAGCATTGCCGTCAAGGGATGGGGCACGAGGAGCAGTTTCCCGAGGAGGAAGGGGCTTCGCCTCCACTCAGAGCACCAGGGGCAGGGCCGAGAGGAAAGGGGGGGCTTCTGAGTGTCTTATCAGCGAAATGGTGTGTTCAGGGAAGGGGGCCACACTGGGGGATCATGAGGGCTAGTGCATGTGGGTGCTGGGGGCACAGAATGAGGACACTGGGGGGATCTGGGATCTAGAAGTTGTCCTGTAGGTTAAGGAAAGTTCCTGTGGGAGTGATATGATGGGGCTGGGCCAGGGTGAGGCTCCCCCAGAAAGTGCTGAGGGGAGGAAGTCAGAAGTCCCGCCCAAGGGCTTAGACATGGGCAGAGAAGTGGTTGCCCATGACTTGGGGGGTCCTTTCCGTGGGATGTGGGTGCCATGAGGGCAGGGGTCTAAGTCATACTGGCACCACCATTTCAAGTACACTGTCAAATGCCCCCAAGGAGGGCCTGGGCCCAGGCTGGGGCGTGGGATAACAGGAGGGCATGAGGGAGCCCGGAGAGGAGGGGCCCCTGGGCTGTGAGGACAGGAGACGGGGAAGCCGAGCCCCGGGCTCCCAGCGGAGGAGCTGGAGGCAGGCAGGCGTTTGCCAGAGGCCTTCGGATCCAGGATCCCTCGGGTGACATTTTGGAGTCAGCCACATCTAAGGTGAGTAACGACTGCCCGCAGGTGTCTATACTGGGCTAGCTGGGGAATTTTGGGGGGCTGGCAGCACCCGCCATTTGGTGGTTCACTGCCCCTGCTCTCCAAGGCCCTTAAGGAGGAGGAGGGGGCACTCCCATCGCCAGACTCTGGACAGACAGGAGCTGACAGGGTGGAGCCAGCCTGATGGCCCTGGGTTGACAGATGCAAACTCTCTGCTTTGGTGTGTGTTGACCCCAGGTGAGCCCGGGACACGCTGAGCTGATCAGTGGGACAGGCTCCGAAGGATGAGTCCCCCTGGGGCAGGTCTGTGCAGGAGGCAGAATGCAGAAAATGCTCTCTGCACCTGGTTTGCAAAGCCTTCCCGCCCTGGGCGTCAGCGCCCCACCTGGGCTGGGGCCGGGGTGTGTGCGTGTGAGTGGGGGGAGCCCACGCTCTCTGCGCCCCGGGAAGGGACACGCCCTTCCCCTGCATGTACCTGAAGATGGGAGCTTCTAGATCCAGTCAGATGGAGCCCGGGAAGGCACTGCTCATGCAGGAAGGGGGCAAGGAAGGGCACCTTCCATCCATCTCCTCCCCAGGGGGGAATCTTGCGCACTCCGGGTCAGAAGCTGGGTGCGTCACTAAGGGCACCCGTACACACGGGCTCCGCCCCGGGTGAGCAGAGCATCTTCCTGAAGAAGGGTGGGGCGATCTTGCCCTCTGTGCCCTGTCGCACTAGGGGTGTTTTCCCCTGATTCATGTGTGACTCAGGCTGCCCAGCTCCACCGTAGGGACGTCAGTCTGGCCACTTCCCGGTGTCACCACCCGCATCCTGTTACCATCACTGCAACTTCCTTTATAATGTGTTTATTTCCCAGACTGAGGTGTTCTGCAAGCACGCTGCTGAGGGACTGAGGTGACCACACATTTGCTGATTCATTTATTTATTTTTATTTGACCAACTGAAGCCCGCGTCCAGCTGGCCACTTGGCTGGCTGCTGTGCAGCCGGTGCTCCGGGCTGACCCCACGTGCGCTCTCAGGAGCAGCCCGCTCTGTACAGGGCTTCTGTTCCGCTTTTGCCAGAGCGCCCACCTGCCGGGTGTCTTTAGGAACTGTTACCAGAAAAGGGAAATCAGAACCACCGTGAGATATCACCTCACCCCAGCCAGAAGGCTGAGTACCAAAGACACAGACAGCGCGTGGGCCAGGACGTGGGGGGAAGGGCGCCCCCTATGCTCTTGGTGGGAATGGGAATTGGTGCAGCCACTGTGGGAGGCAGTGTGGAGGTCTCTCAAAAAGCTGAAAATAGAAATACCGTACAACTCAATGATTTCACTTCTAGGAATTTATCTTAAGAAAAGAAAATCACTGATTTGGAAAGTTGTATGCACCCCTACGTTTGTTGCAGCATTATTTACATTAGCCAAAATATAGATGCAGCCTAAGTGTCCATTGATAGATGAATGAATAAAGAAGACATGGTATATATACAATGGGCTATTATCCAACCATAAAAAAAAAGAATGAAATCCTGCCCTTTGCAACATGGATGGGCCTAGCGGGTTATTATGCTCGATGAAATAAGTCAGACAGAGGAAGTAAAAGCCATATGACTTCACTTACATGTGGAATCTAAAAACAAAACAAAACAAATGTGCAAACAAAACAGAAATAGACTCAAAACCTCGGACAACAGACTGGTGGAGGCCATGGGGAGGGCAGATGAGGGATGGGGGAAACAGATGCAGGAGGAAAAAAATTAGAATGTTTGATATCTTGATTGGGGTGATGGTTACATGAGTGTATACATGTGTCAAAATTCACGGCGCTGTACTGTAAGATTTGTGCATTTTATTATATATACCCTCAATTAAAGAAAATAGACTTCCTGGAGCCTGGGCCCCCACTGCCGGCATGGCCAGTCTGTTAGCCTGGCATTGCTTCAGGGCGAATCCCCATCTCCGCACCGTGGGCTGCCCCCCCCAGGCCCGCTGCAGGCAGTACTACAGCCTAGCGGCCTGAAATGTCAGGCAAATCCTCTCCAGCTCTACAGGCCCTGGGGCCAAAACCCAGGTGCAGCCAAGGCTGCGCGCCCTCGGAGGCCGTGGGGGAGGACCCTTCCTGCCCTTCCAGCTCCTGGCGGTGCCTGGCGCTCCTGGGGTTGTGGCCGCATCCCTCTAACTTCCGTCTCGTCATATGTCCTTGTCCTCTGGGTCTCTGTGTGTCTTTTAATTGCCTCTGCTTCTCTGTCTCTTACCAGGATTCAGGGCTGCCCTAACCCAGGATGATCTCATGAAATAAAGGTAACTTCATTACATCACCAAAGATCCTTACTCCACGTAAGATTGCATTCTGAGGCTCCAGGCAGACAGGTCCTTTGGGGACACAAGTCAATCCTCTGCAGATCCTCTGTAGCTCTCTTCCTTTTTATATCTCAGCAAGCAGGGCCTCAGCCTCAGGGACAAAGGGCTGGAGTTGGAACACCCCCGAGCGCCCTCTCAGCACCGGCTGCTGTTCCACGCGAGAGGGAAACCAGGCCACTCTTGGATTCTTATCTTAAAAGCTTTTGCCAAGGAAGAGGCATGAGATGCCGTAGATCCCCAGTGAAAGTCTCTGAAAAGTGCCCTGGCTGGCATGGTGTAGGTGGCCGTGGCCTGGTGGGTCAGCATGGCTGGGGGCGGATGGCCCTCCCTCAGCACCCGTGCGGACGGGAGGGGTGTTGCAGCCCTGGAGGCAGTTGTCTGATGTGGGGCTGCGTAGAATCCCTTTCTGGGTGAAGAGGAGACCTGCTGGCTGTTCAGAGCCAGAGTGTGAAGGACTTGACAGAGGACTGGAATGAATGAGCTGCTCTCAGCGCAGAAAGTCAGAGGTATGTCGGCAAAGCAAACACCGGACTTGTGGAAAGTGTTTAAGGGACGCTGCTGCTTTCTAGGGCTGCTTTGATGATTTTGAAATGGCTGCAGAGATAAAGCAGGGCCAGGCTGCCTACAATGGGACTGGGTATTATTTGTTGTGCTCAGTCTTGTCATCACTAACTGCCCTCGTATGGCGCAATGGCAGGAAGGTTCCTTGAGGGGGTGGGAAGGCATGTGGGCACCATGCCCCAGATGCAGATGGGCAGGCTTCAGGGCTTTGCCTTGATGGTGCTTTCATCTCCGAAGAATCCAGCATCCTTCTCTTAGGTCTGCACGCCATCACCCGTCCTCACATCCACTCATTAACTCGTTCCCTCAACAAATGTCTCCTTGTCACCCCAACCTTTGCCACAGTGCTCTACAGCCCCCAGGGAGTGGGCAGCCTGCTGGGCAAGTGGGTGCTGAACCTTACTTCTCTTTCTCCGTCGGTCTCCATGCGGAGCCTCAGCTGGACCACCAGGAGGCCTCGGCAGAGCAGGACCACCCTTTTTGAAACAGTTGTGGCTGATGACATCCCCCTGGATTGCGCTGTCCCTAACTTAGACTTTTCCTTTCTTGTTTACATCAAAATCCATGGCTCTGCTTCCTAAATCTGGAGTTTGGTGGTTATAGAGTGGGGAGAGTCGGCTCTAATTTGCAACTTCTGCTATTATAGATCTGTGTTTTATTGTGTCAACAAGTGAAAATGGAAGTCACGTCAACATTTTTCTTATTAGAGATGAAATTTAGATTTGATGCTGTTTAGAAAATAAAGGAAAGTGTAAATAAGAAAATTATAATCACTTGTAAAATCACAGTTAATTGCTGTCAACATTTCAATGCATCCCCACCTTTTAATTCTTCATGTAATTAGTGGTTTACAGACACATTTGTTGAAGTTGAATGTGCGGACGAACTGCCTGGAGATCTTGTGAAAATTCAGATTCTGATCAGGTGTATGGTGAGCTGGTCCCACATGTCTGAGATTAGATCATGCCGATTCTCCTGGACTAGGAACCATTCTCTGCAGGGATCGAGCTCAGGCACGGGGTTCAAAGGTTGCTTTTTCTGTGCAAAAGGGCCAGGAAGCAGTTTGTCTTGCCTCATTGAGCCTCAGTTTTCTCATTTGTAAAATGGGGGGGCATCTTCCATCTAGAGATTTTATAAAGAATAAGTGAGATAAAGTATGCCAAGGTTCACCTGTTTCCTGGAATATAGCAAGTGCTCGATAAATTAAACCTACATTAAAAATAAATGAATTATTTCCTGGAACACTGTAGTTTGTGTGTGCAGTTTAATATCCTGCTTGCTTTCACTTAAGATCATATGGTAAATGTCTTTCCCATACTAAAGATTCTCTGAAAAAGCAATTTTTCATAGCTGCACTTTAATAGGCCCTGCTGTATTGATGGACTATCATTTCTTTAAGCATTTAAGATGTGGAAGCAATTGTTTACTTGTGTATTTCTTATAATCCAGTGAAATCCTATTAACATAGTAGCTGTTTTATGGGAATGGAGAGTTCCAGGTTTAAAAAAAAAGTATGTTGTGCTTTTTTCCCTCTGGAAAACATGGGTCATGAGGCATTTTGAGAGAATAGCTGTTGTAATTTCACAGACCAGACAAGGTTTTTTTTTTTAATTTGAGAGTTTCTTGTATCTTATGGGCTCTTGACATAAACAGGAAAACCTAAAAACCCCCAAAACACAGAAACCAAAAAAACCAAACTTTATAGATCTAACCTCACTAAGTGAAAAATTGGGGATTTTCAAACAAAGAGGATATTTCATGTCTTTGTTTCTAGTGATGGAGAAAATAACTGGGGAGAAGAAAGTGAGTGAACTTGGGAAGAATCTTGACATTTTAAGAGACTTTCAAACATTTGGGGATCCTTTTGTCCGTGGAGGGCTTGTTTGTTTTACTGGCGATTTCATAGCCAATAACCCATCTGCAAAGACAGGTCATGGAATTTACATTAGTCTTTGAGAAGAATGTTTATTTGGAATCCTTCCCAGGCATTTTACGAGGTCCCCTCTTCACGGGCATAGGGCAGCTGATTTGAGCGGGAGTCCCACCGAAGGTCCCGGCTGGGCCCAGGCCAGCACAGTGGCTGCTCGGGGGACCTGCACAGACCCTTGCCCACCACGGGACCACTGGGGCTGCTTTCCTGGGCTGCAGCTTTTGCCTGTAGCTGAGGACACATGGCGATGGTTTAATATCTTTAATAAGGATTGCAAAATGTCCTAGACTATGAAACCACTGATAGCGCGATGGCTGGAAGCCTCCGTTCACTTTTCCTGGGAAGGGTGAGGCTAGCTGCAGGAAACCCCTGAAGATAATCTTTCTGCTGAGATTCATGCGTGGCAGATGTGAACTCTTCATTCCCAAAAGGCCTGTGGGGGAAGAGCTGTTACTCCCAGCAAATCCCATTTTTCTCTGGCTGTGGGGTCTTTCCTCACAGAAGGGCACAGAGGACACGCTAATGCTATGAGCACAGTCGCCTGCTGTGCACCCTCACATCTGCTCATTGATGCTATTCGGAAAACACAGAGAAGTGTAAATGAGAAAATTAAAATTCAGAAATTTTACCTGACATTGCAGGAGCCAGATGTGAGGGCTCTAGAACCACAGACCTTCTGGTTAAGCCCTCCCTCTGCCCTGATAGGACCACCATCTGGGTGACCACCTGGAGGGTCGCCTTGGCATGAGCCATGACTTGTTCCCTCAGGGGGAACTGGGAGCCGGGCTCCGGGCCCATCGGTGCCAGCACTCACCTCTCTCCGGGTTCCTGCAAGAGCTGGAGACTTTCGGTTTTTTTTTTTCTCTCTTGCTGACATCCAGGAGACGTTTGGGCTTCTGACTCAAGTGAGCCTCAGAAATAAGTTGGTTTTCATTTGCAGCAACATGGATGGAGCTGGAGGGTATTATGCTCAGTGAAACAAGCCAAGCGGAGAAAGAGAAATACCAAATGATTTCACTTATCTGTGGAATATAAGAACAAAGGAAAAACTGAAGGAACAAAACAGCAGCAGAATCACAGAACTCAAGAATGGACTAACAGGTACCAAAGGGAAAGGGACTGGGGAGGAAGGGTGGGTAGGGAGGGATAAGTGGGGGGGAGAAGTAGGGGGGTATTAAGATTAGCATGCATGGGGGGGTAGGAGAAAAGGGAGGGCTGTACAACACAGAGAAGGCAAGTAGTGATTCTACAACATTTTGCTATGCTGATGGACAGTGACTGTAAAGGGGTTTATAGGGGGGACCTGGTATAGGGGAGAGCCTAGTAAACATAATATTCATCATGTAAGTGTAGATTAGTGATACCAAAAAAAAAAAGAGCAGTTCCTGTGTGGTAACCTCCAACGAGTTCTACACAAGGGTATAAAGGGCATATAAAAGTGTAGGCAAAGGGTCTGTTTGCGTCTATACAGAAGATCAAAGCCTAATTGGGCTACCCTGAAAATGAACTAAGATACGATATGAAAAAGAACTTCCAACATCAGCACTCTCTGGAAGACTCATGCCAGAAGATGATCATCAAAAAACCCCAACAAAGATCCACACACTGCTACAGCTGTAGATGCACTCATGCCACCAGTTCCTGGACTTGCCATGGGAATGAGGAAGGAGATATCTAAGCTGACCTGTGCATACAGTAAAACAACAAGTTACTCTACAAGAAGATATGTCAAAGAAATAATCAATCTTCCCGTGTTTTCTTCCGCCTGCTACTTCTATAGCTTTTCTTCTTCCTTTCTAATTACAACCCTTAAAAAGAATTCGTGCCTCATATCAAATTTACCGAGTATCATAATTCTTCCAAGTGGTAAAGATACCTCAAGACAAATGCTGGGCATAGAAGCCACAGGGCATAAATCTGCAAAGAAGTAAAAAGCTAACTTTTTCAAACAATAAGGCTTCTCTCTCACTTACCAACTTCACATTTCCCTGTATGGCCCCGGAAGATGACTGGTTAGCCAGAGACGGGTAAGATTCCTCAAGGGAGGAACAACCTAAGACAGGCACAGTCACAGGGGGGTCATCAGGTGAGAAATTGGGGATCAACAGAGGTGAGGCTTAGAACCTCACCCCCCCTGTTCTGAGAGAAATCTTCTGCATCCGTGGATGTTTTATTGCCCTGGTCTAGCTTGGATTAACACATAGTCTACAGGCACACACCTGATCATCTACATTTGCTCTCTTACAACACTAAACTATGTTTTCTACCTTTATCTTGTATCTACCTACCACTTCAGCATTTTATTAAAAATAATAATAATAAAGGGAGAAATGTGGTATCCACATATAAATCAAGTATAAAAACCAAATGAGTATTCATATTTGAACTGACTGTTTAGAGTTCATAATGCATGAGCAAAACCAAAAGTTTCTGTGATGACTGCCCTTGTACTGTTCACCATGTAACTTATTCATTATGTAAGAATTTGTTCTACATGTAAGAACTTGTTTGTTATGCCTCAGAAGATTGGAGACTGATGAAAATTAGGCTTGGGGTGGATTAATGATTGTGCATTGAGCATTGACTCCCCTATACAGAATTTTATTGTTGTTAACAACCATTTGATCAATAAATATGAGAGATGCCCTCACAAAAACAAAAACAAAAACAAAAACAAAAAACAAAAAAACAAAAAAAACACAAACCGTTTTGGTTTTTTACTGAAATGATCTTTGGTATGTGTCTGAACTTTCCCACTAGAGACTAGATGAGAATTACAGCACTGGAATATATAAACAGGGAAAAAAATAACATGGCAAGGAAGTGATCAACAAACTTCTGTATTTGGTTTGTGAAATAAATTTAAAAGAGCAAAAAAAAGAGAAATAAGTTGGTTTTTGGGCTGTTTAACTCTGACAGCCCATTACATAGTCGTCTATCTGAGGCTATGTATTCTTTATCAGTGATCATGTTTATCCTGGGCAGCTGTTGCCAGGACAAATACGATTCCACTGAGAGCATCTGCCCACTTGCGCTCTGATACTCAGATCCCTCCCGTGCTCTGACGGCGAATATGCATGGATGTGCCCCCAGGACGGTCACCCCACGTCTGTAACCTGCCGCAGAAGGTGCTTTTCACCGCTGTGGCAGGTGTGCATTTCTTCGTTGTTTTCTGAGGTAAGGCTCACCTCCTTTAACAAGTTTAAATGATACCAAAATAGACTGACAAAGGCATAGTTCTTCCTCTGCCTCTGCTCCTGTCCTTGGCAAGACCGCCTAGGGTGAGGCGCTCCCCGTAGACGCTGGCAGCTTTCCAGGGCTGCAGAAATTTGACATTCCTGTCTCTTAGCAGCAAAGTATGTTTCCTCGGTGGACGTGATGACCTACAAACCACAGGTTTCTGCGTCTGAGGGGTGCGAGGCCAAGCCCAGGAGCCCAGGCTCAGGTGCATGGCCTTCCTGCTGTGGCAGTGCTGGGCACCAGTCCTTCTCGGGGCAGCCAGGCAGGGCACCTCGGAGGCCAGGCAAAGGGTGGGCTGCACGCCTGAGACAGGCACCACCCAACAGAAGGGCCACGGACGGCAGTGTGCGTGGCACTGGTCCTTCTGCAGAGGCCCCATGTGTCCTGAGCAAGAGAGTGATTAATAGGCATCATGACCCCAGCCTGCGGCCTGAACATGAATGGACCCTCGTTCTGTTCTGTGTCTACTCAGCTGGTCACCTCGTCATCCTCGAGTCCCAGCTCTGTGAGGAAGGACAGGCCGCGCTCCCACAGCAGCCCTGAGACCTCAATGGAGGTGGGAAGGAACTGGGTCGCAAACATGAGGCTGCATTTTGCTCCTGGACCTGCTGGCTGTGCTTCCGGTCACAGGAGGACCCCTGCTGCCAGCAGTCTGAGGCTGGAAATGTGTGTTTTCCATGGAGTGGTTGTCTGCTTGATTTGCTAAAGGCACTTTGCTAAGAGGCCAGGTTTTAAAAGGATGGGTCAAGAGCATCTTTAAAAATTACAAATGTGACCTATGTGACACCTAAAGGAGCCGTTCATCTTCGCTTCCCTCCGTGGAAGGTGCTGGTCTGTGGCCTTATACACAGTCTTCTTTTTTAGGAGCTGTTCTGTTGCCAAACGGGCCCCAAAGCTGCTGTCCCCTGAGAATGGCTTTCGGTGTTTACCCAGAGGTCCTTGTATAGAAAGGATACTAAGAGGCAAAGGGAAGAGCTGAAAAAGTATCATGCATTTGAAAAAAGTCATTTCTTAAAACTTTTTGTTGTGGTAAACTACATAACATAAAATTTACCATCTTAACATTTTTAAGTGTACATTTCAGTAGTGCTAAGTACATTTACATTGTTCTCCAACCATCACCACCACCATCTCTAGAACCTTTTCATCTTCCCAAACTGAATCTCTGTACCCATTAAACCCTGACTCCCCATTTTCTCTCCCCCCACCTTGCCCTACCTGTCTACTTTCTGTCTGCACGAATCTGCCCAGTCCAGTTCTCTCATACAAGGGGGTTTATACAGTATTAGTTGTTTTGTGACTGGTTTATTTCACTTAGCATGATATCCTCAAGGTTCATCCTCGCTGAGGCTCATGTCAGCATCCCCTTCCTTGTAAAGGCAATATTCCATTGCATGTTTGGACCACGTTTGGCTTCTCCAGTCATGTGCTGATGGGCACTTGCACTGCTCCCACCTTTAGGCTACTGTGAATAATGCTGCTGTGAACATGTGTATACAATTATCTCTTAGAGACCCTACTTTTGATTCTTTGGGGTACATATCCAGAAATGGGATTGCTGGATCATATGATTGTCCTAATTTTAATTTTTGAGGAATTTCCATACTGTTTTCCATGGTGACTGCACCATTTTACATTCCCACCAATAATGCACAAAGATTCCAATTTCTCCACATCCCTAACACTTGTTCGCTGTTTTTTGATAGCAGACATCCAAATGGGTGTAAGATGATATCTCATTGTGGCTTTAATTTGTATTTCTCTAAAGATTATTGGTATGGAGCATCTTTTCAATGCTTATTGGCCATTTATATATTTTTGGAGAAATATATATTCAAGTCCTTTGCCCATTTTTAATCAGGTTGTGTCTTTTGTTGTTGCATTGTAGTTCTTTACACATTCTGAATATTAACCCCTGTCAGATGTATACTTTGCAAATACTTTCTTCATTCATTGGTTGTCTTTTCACCCTGTTGATTGTGTCCTGTGATGCATAGAAGAGCTTTAGTTTTGACGTAGTCCAACTAATCTATTTTTTCTTTTGTTCCCTATCATACAATTGTTAAAACAAAAACTTCTTTTGGCCAAAATATCAAAGGGCCAGACAGAAATGAGAAAGTGCCTGATGGCGACAGATTTCCCGTGATATCCAGAGGTTGTCACGGTAACTAAGACATTGTTCAGAGGAGTGTGAGGTGAAGCCCACGTTTGCCTGACTCTCCGAGGGAGGAGCAGCCTTCAGCTAACATTCCTTTCACACCCCAATTCCACAGCGCTCGGCCAACATAATAGCCCTGAGCTCAGCTGCGGAAACATAAAGGATCAAATGCATTCTGGTTGCATAACCAGAGACACAGCCCATTGGAGAACCCAGCCCTTCTTGTTAGGCATCATTTCCGTACATCTGTGCACACTGCACACACTCACACACATACACACACACCACACACACACTCAGGGGTAGATTAGCTCCTAGTCTTCTCCTGTTCTTTTAATGTAAAAACAACTGGATATTTCTGGGCTTAATTTTCATTAAAATTTTGAAAGGTGTATGTTCTATACCGTATATATTATGTTTCTATCAGAGGAGAAATTCTATCCAAGACTGAGGCTCTGATGCCAAAATGCAGTTTAGCAAGCTTCTGAGGCTCAGCTGTCTTTCTTTTCACACCAGAGGAAGAGGATGCTCACAGACGCGTGAGAGCTCTTGGTTCTGTCTTCACTGGCGTTGTCTCTTTCCTGCATCCCCCCTCCCTTCACCCTCCTTCTCTTCCTCCTGCTCCACCACGTATCACTGTTCAAACCTGGATCTCCATCTCAGAAGTTTCTCAAGCTTCGCCCTGCGTTTGAGGTGGCTTAACTCGCCGGAGAACCTGGCTGGTCCACTGACACTGCAGCTTTGCCCGTCAGAGCAGACTTAGCATCCCTCCCTCCCTTCACCCCTCACACACTGTATGTTCCCCTCTCACTGATTCAGATTTCTGCAGGTGGCTGTCTCACCCCTGAGGGATGGCCCCTGGGCAAGTTCACTCTGGATGCAGTGAGACTGAATAACAACAATGGAATGTGAGGGGTAAAGGGTTTATACACAGCTTTATTCTTAAGGTGGCAGGCGGAGTGCTGGAATCACGTCTGCCTCTGGGGCAGTCTGCATGCAGCAAGCCCATCTCTCTCTCTGCGTCTGGGCCTCTCCACCACCCTGCAGCCCCTGCCTCCACTCCTGGCTCTGCCTTTGTCTCCAGCCTCCGCCCTGCCCCAAGCACTGGGCAGAGTTATTTATATAGCAACACAGGTAATATTGGCTTATTGGCAATGGGTGTGTGAGCAGTAGCCTAGCAGTAGGCCGATTACATTGTCAAGTAGATTAGGGTCAGGTGAGGGTCCTGCCCACGGAACTTCCGTTTCCCTGCAGTGGCACAGCCCACCTATGGGGGCCTGGTGAGTAGCTGACTGCTCTTCAGAGTCCCCATCTGCTATCCCATCTGCCACCTCTGGAAGGTCAGTGGGTTTTTTAAAACATTTCTTTCTTCTGGCCCACTTTTCTTCCCCACACTCATTGCCTTAACCCAATTCGTGGGCTCTTTCCCAGCAGCCAGGCTGCTTGTTTCTCTGCCTCTGGCTTCTCTACCACCACCCTCTGCTGAGCTCCTAGTACACATACACCTCTGGGTATCACCGAACTGGTTAAAATGTCCTTCCATCCCTCTCCAAGAAAGTCCCAGGCCCCTCAGCCTGGTTGCTCATAGCCAGGAGTGACTTGGCAAGGAGCCAAGCGTCTGAATTGAAGTGTGAGAGTCAGCGGTGACCCCCAGGCAGGTCTCTGTCCCAGAGCCACCCAGCTCTGCTCGATCTGCGCTCCTTCTTAGGACACGAAAACACTTTCCAGCTAATGTTCAAGCAAATCAGAAATCAAAGACAAAAGGGTTGTTGGCAAGCAAATAAAATAGCTGCAGCTGTGTGGGTACTGAAATCAGAGGCGAGGAGGATGTGGGAGGAAAGACCAGAGATCGGAAGTTAAGCAGCAAATTCACTTGGCCAGAACCACAGTCGGTTGGCAATCTGTTTTGTCAGGGTTTTGCTTTACCTTCATTGCTTTGAAATAATGCCCCTTGAAGCAATACACTGAAGAGCTATTTTCTGTAGAGCAGGAAGTACTGATCTAGTCTATTTTGCAAAATAGGAAACTAAATTGAGTGCCACGGCGCTAATTGCTTTGCAAGGAAGAATGATGCAATGCTTTAGTTGCTTCACCAAATTTCTTATATTTGCTCTTTCCATTTGATCAGTTTGCATATGCACTGCAAGAAAGTGAGTTGTAAGAAAGCCAAACCATTCTTGTGCTCACTAAGGAATGCTGCCTTTGTTAGTTCTGTGTTAAAACAAACACGAAGTGTATGGGCTGCCATAGAAATACTAAGAAGTAACTATTTACCAGCCAATAACATTTCTCTCATTTCCCATGCCTTTTACATTATTTATTTCATCATTTTCTAGGAACTCCAAAGCAATTGATTCCTGGAATCCATGTAACTTTAGGATTCTGGTTACACATATGCTTTATTTGATAAGGAATGAATTCATGCAGCTCTCCAAAGCCACCGGTCCAGAGCTGAAATCTCTGCCGGAAAGAACAACTCCCCAGAGAAACAGAAATGCTATGCCCTTTGTAGCTGATGTAATTGGTTTTTAAAGTGATGTAATTTTAAAAAGTACTGGGAAGTTTTGCAGGGACCCATGCCTTAAGTCACATAGTTGATACACATGAATATTTGGTCTCAGGTATCATTGACAAAGCTTTTGACCCTGTCATTCTGAGATCCATGCTGTCACAGACAGGGTTTCCCCTGAGAAGGCTGACCAGTAATGTCTCCCTCATCCACCCATTCACACGATCATGCAGCAAATATGTGCTGAACTCTTATTATGGGCAAGGCAACCAAAAATGATGATTTCTTTTTGGTGACAATTCAGTCAAGTGTCAAAAGATGATGACAATTCAGTCAAGTGTCAAAAGAAATGCAACTGCTTAGCAAAAATCGTTGGCACTCCTTGCTCTGAACGAATAGACCATGTGACGGGGATTGCAGAGGACTGGGGGCAAAAATCTCCCTGCATGCCCTGCAGAGAGCATGGGGGAGCTCAGCTCTCCCTGTGGGCACGGCCCCCACAGCCCCCAGCCTGTGACATGTGGAGAGGCTTCTGTACGAGGGGACTTAGCAACCTGAGGGGAGCTCTGAGCACCACCCTGCGTCAGCAGGTCCTGTCACCTGCAGGGAGGAGCTCCTGGAGGAGGACAGATGACAAATGGACATGGTGGTTGACATTTTAACCCAAACAGTATTAGTCAGTTGAGTTTGATAAACTGGAGCCCCAGGTCCTGGGTGAACGTAGGGAAGAAGGAGCCAGTCCCTCCTCTGAAGGCATCGGGTTGTCCAGAGGGACAATCTCTACTGCTGGGTGACATGTCACCCCTAGAGCAAATGACCAGGAGCAAGATGCAGCCGAGTACCCCTGCCTTCTGAGTGTTCTCCGTTGTGGTGCTGCCTGGATTATTGCAGGCTGGGCAGTGCCCCCCACTGTTAGATGTTGGGGTGCTGGCTGCTCTTTGCTTACTCTGTTAACAGCGACATGGGGTGGATTCCTGGAGTCGGGGGGTGAAAGCCATCAATCACCCCAAAGCTTTTCCCTGGTTCTTCTCCTTGGCTCCCCTCTCGTTCCTCATCCCAGAGCAGTCCCTCCTCCCTGCATCTGTGAAACACACTCTGGTCCTGCCAGTCTCGCCTCCGCCCCCACCTTCACCCAGCCACCCCTTCTCGTGCCTGTGCTACTGCAGCAGCTTCCTAACAGCTCCCCCAGTGTCGGCTGCGTCCCTTCACAGTCATTATCTGGCAGAGCTGGGGGACTGTTCTGTGTAAATCAGGCCACCCCCTCCCCTGAGCACCATCTGTCTCCAGTGCCTCATTTCACTTGGCCCAACCTGACCCGGCCCCAGCTCTCTCTGTGCAAAGAGCCAAGATGATTCCTGCCTCTAGAATTTTGCATTTTCTGTGTCCTGTTTCTGGACAGTTTTCTGCTCCTCTCCCAGACACGTTACAGGCTGCCTTCTTCTCATAGATTTCTCAGCTCACCTTATCCAAGTGGCCATCTCTGGCCATCAGTGCTGGCGAGAGGCAGCCACTCCCAGCTGCCCCAGGGGTGAGTCAGGTGGCATTATTGCCTTTAGTTACCTTTGCTCATATGTTTGTTTGTTTGTTTAGCCCTGCCAGCAGCCCTGTAAGTGAGCCATCTTGGGAGCGGATCCTCGGCCCTGGTGAAGCACTTAGCTGACTGCAGCCCCGGCTGATACCCTGACTGGAACCTCATGAGAGTCCCTGAACCCCAAGCAGCCAGCTGGTCCCCTTCTGAATTCCTGACCCACAGAAACTGTAACATGATGAATATATTTAATGTATTAAGTCACAGAGTTCTGGGGTAATTTGCTATTTAGAAATAGTTAACCAGATTAATAAGGTATTACAGAATTCCCCCAAACAAAAGAAAACACATTATTTTGTGCCTTGATAGTTTTTGGACTTGTATCCAGTAGATCCCACAGATGAGTAGAATCTGATCCCAGTGACCACACCCTTGGGATTATGGTCTCTTGGGGACCTTCCCTGGAGGTACCAGGGAGCTTCAGTACAACACATGTAAGTCAGGAGCTGGGACTGACTTGCAGGACAATCCAGAGGTAAATCTCAAGGACAGTTTCATTAGTGGACTCAGTTCTGTCTTCAGGGTGTGACCACTTTCATATTTTCTTTCAAATTCCATTTCTCTTATCTCCTTTGGCTGCTGTTACTCACAAGCATTATCCAATGTTTTCCTGGCTACTGACCAGTCTGAGCGTCCGTCCCACTTCCCCTTCCCTCTTTGTTTTAGCCACACCCACATGCCTGTCTAATGGTCCTCTGGATTCCCAGTCTTTAAGATTTTCCTTCTCCTCTTCCCTTCACATGAGGAAGGCCACCTCACCTGATTCCTGCCTGGGCTCTCCCTGCTGTTCCCCTAGGCTGGAGGTTTGTATCAGTCAGGATCACACAAACTGTGCTGCATAACAAGTGAGTCCCAAGTGTCAGTGATTAAAAAACGTTGCTTTTGTTTGTTTGCTCCCCACCTCCAGATCATGCAACTTGCCCATCACTGCTTGGCTGGGGACATGGGCTCATCTCTCTCTCATGGACCCAGACTGAGAGGGGCTTCATCCCTACATCTGCATGATTGGCAAGGCAGAAAAAAGGGAATGTGTTGAAACAACACATTTGCTTTTAAAGCTTCTCTCTAGAGGTGATTGATGCCTCTCTGATCGTGTTTCATTCACCAAAGCAAGTCGTGGCTGCAGCTAACTTCAAAGGGGGTGAAAAAGTGCAATCCTAACACATGCCTGAAAGATTGAGAATCAGAGATATTTGGAGGGTGCCACTGACATGTGCCAAAATGCCTTTGGTCCTAGGCCTGTCTGGCCCCTTTCCAAGCTTTCTGGTTTTATAGACAAGCAGATAAGGTTCTTTCAGTTGCAACAGGCAGAAATATAACTTACACTGGCCTACAAAAAAAATAAATTTCTTGATTTATGTGACAAAGTTTCAGGGGGGAGCTAAATGTAGTTTTAGGGAAACTAGTTGAAGATACTCAGGCGATATCAACAGAAGCTGGTCTCTGTCTCTTAGTTCTGCCTTCATCCGTGCTGGCTTCATTCTCAGTCCCCCAGAGATGGAGCTTCAGGTGTGCAGTGGCCAGGGGGGCTCTTTCCCGGGAACTTCAGCAAGTCTCAGGCCTGGGGCTCAAGTCTGCTGGCTGGTTTGGGTCCAGTGCTGCACCCCCCAAGTTAATCAGTCAGGCTGAACTGCTGTGACATCTCACTGGCTGGCCTACTTCATAGCCTTTGCCCAAGAGCCGGGGGTGGGTCAGTCTTACATGAAATACCACGTCTAAGGATGGAGGAGGGGTGGTCCCAGAAAGGAAGTCATTGCCCTGCAACCTAAAGAGGGGGAAGGGAGTGTGGGGCAAATGACCAGATGTCCCCCACAGATATTGTTCATTTCCCAGGCCACAGAGAACACACCTGGCCCCCCACCCCCACTCTCCCTGACTGCTGCAGGCTCCCCTCTACCAGACCCCAACTTTGGCCTGCTCTGGGTTGGCCCTAGTGGCAGTCAGAGAAGGAAAGCGGCCCCAGATCATCGTGTCTCAGACAGCAGGGCTGAAGCCAAGAACTCAAAGGTGGTCTTCCTTACTTAGACCAAGGCACTGTGCTATCTCGGGGCATCAGGGGCACCAGGGCAATGTTCCAGTACAGGCCCCAAGTCTTCTAAAAAGCCAAGTCCAAGAGAATTGTTTTGAAATCACTATTATGAAAACTTATGTCTTCTTCCAGCACTGTAAATGGAGACAGAATTCTGTTTTGAGCAATTGGAAAATTACCCAGATAGTCAGGGTGAGGACATAGTGCTGGCCTGGTTTTAGCCAGCTGCACCTGGGTGGTGGTAATTTCTGTAAAGCCTGCGGTCCCTGTGAAAACTCTGACATCACACTTCCTATAAAAAGAGGAAGATGAAGAATCTCCTTCAACCACAGATCTATGAGCTGAATCCATGGGAAGAATTTGGAAATGACTTTCAACCAGCTGGTTTATAAGCCTCTGGAGAGGGAAGGGGATCATTTGAAGCCAGTGGGAGTTCAGTAGGGCCAATCATACGACATTAGTTTCATTTCCTTGTTTTGACAGGGAAATTGAACTCACAGAGCTAAGGCCTTCCGTAGACATAATATATCTGGATCAAAACAACAGTTTTGGAAACGTTTCTCATGGTATCCTTTGGAGATACAAGCTGGGGGATCACCCTGGACTGGTAAGGGATTAATGGCTCTGCTAAATGGAGCTGATAGCTCTCAAATCAGAGGTCAGCCCCTGGCTTCCCCCTGGGCTCTGTCCTTTATCCTCTACTGTGAAGTCTTTCTGTCCATACTAGAGATGACATTGATGACACACTGGGTGTTATTGTTAATACTGTTAATATTTCTTATTAATGACAATAGGGACAGGGCCAGCCACAACTGCAGCTAGCAGTTACTGAGCTCGCGCCATGCTGCAGGCGCGGGGCCCAGGGCATCACGTGGATTATGTGATGAATGCCCCACAATCCAGGAAGGTAGGGGCTGTGAATTTCCCACTTTGCTGAGGAAACAAAAGCTGGCACTGGGGGGAAATAATTTGGGAAAAGTCAGTTTAGCCAGTGTGCGCCGTTAAGTGGTTGTCACAATGCCCAAGGTAGGCAGGGGAAGGCAGGTGGGGCAGGGGGGTTAATTTTGCTTCTCATCCAAGGGGTCCCATCTAAGGAGGGCCCAGCGTCTGGAGCCTCACGGCAGTTCTGCTCCCAGCAGCCCTCCCCTCGGAGCTTCCGTCCTGATCCTGGGGAAAGTCTGCCAGTTTCCCAAAGAGCCCCAACCACGGGCTAAGGGGAAAAGCAGCGATTCGGGGCTTAGGAAGGCACTTGGTGAGTGATAAGCAGGTGTCAGAGCCTGTTACAAAAGGGGATCCTCAGAGCGGCACCCCGTTCCAGCAAGGGTACTGGGTACAGGCTGAGCAGGCATGGCAAGTGGGTACCCGGGACCCCACCTCTGGGCGGGGCCGGTGGAGTGGTTCCTGATCCGGGGCCCTGATGGCAGGGGAGGGCGCAGGCTTTGAGTGTCAGGGTTCAGCGTTTGGGCTCTCTTCAGGAAAGAGCAAACACAAACAGTTACCAAATTAGATAAGTGAGTTTCATCTGCCCTGGAAAAGAAGGCACAGTGGGTCACAGCGTCTGGAAAGCCGGCAGGGACACCTAAGCCCCAAAATCCTGAAATCAGTCCTGTTTCTCACCATTGGGAATCACAGTTAATCTATGTCTTTCTAACTGCCTGCCTCTCATCTCCACTACCCTCCCCTTCCCTCGGGCTGCCTACTCTTTGGTTGAGTCTGTATTCAGCAGTCACGTTGAATGATTACTTTCTACAGAAAAACTGGAGCACCAACATGGTCCTTCCCTTGGCAAGGTTTGTCAAAACTAGTTTTGCATTTCTGATGGCCGGGAAATGTTTTTTTTCAGCTTCACAACCCATTACTGGTCCCAGCTAATGTCAAGGGGCACATAGCAAAAACTCAGCTAAGCTTTGAGGATAGTTGTCAGATTTGGAGAAGAGGCTGTCAGAACTCCTCCCTGGGTGATTCCAAGGCCTTTCCATGGTCCTGGCACAGGGCCTGCTCTTCAAGCCTGTCTGTGCTGGTGACACTCCTATCCAGTTTGTCAAAGTGCAGGTGTTAGCAGGCTGTGTGGGCAGTCGAGGGGCGGTAGGGGAGGTCCCAGAAGCTGTTCCTAAGCCAGGATGGTGGCCGGTAACATAACTTACACACAAGTGGCCACAAACCACCCAAAGCTATCCTGTGAACCCCAAACTAAACACTTCCAAACCAACTTCCCCTTCAGTGGATCCCCAAAATGCACCTGGCCGCTCCAACCCCAGCAGCAGTATGAGGGTGAGGAGGCTGGAGGGGAAAGAGACGGTTGGTAGAACAGTTGTGGTCCAGACATCGCCCTGCAAATTGTACAAGATGAGTGTCAAACACCCACTAGGCCCCTCCCAGGTCCTGAGCCTGAAGCTCTGGGCTCTTCACAGTCGGCCTTGCTGCTGCCAGGCCTGGGGAGCAGGGGGTGCACATCCCAGCAGCTGGGCAGGGCTGCAGAAGCTGGGACCAACTGCGGGCAGGCACGGTGGCAAGGACCCTCAGTGGCAGGGTTGGCTGAGATGGGTCTCAGGTCTCTACAACCGCCTGTCATGCGAGATGCCACGCAGAGTCCATCCACTCACCTCCGAGTGTCAAGCAGTACAAACGGAATCTAGTCTTGGGCTGGTTAAGATTTTTGAATGTTTGAGACCATTACTGATAGCATAACCGTCTGAACGTCAGCCACGCAGGGATCAGCACAAGATTTGGATACCGTTTTGTTCTCATCGCGGCAGGAATGCCCAGCCAGCTCCGAGTGATCTTGGAAATCCTGGACCCCATTCGTGGAATATTGATCACCCTTCAAGCTCACTTTGAGGGAAATACAGAGGGACAAAGGGTGGAAGGACATGGCTATTTTTGCTTTTTTCAGTCTGCTGCAATGTTGAGTGCGTTCACGTGCGCCCTGAGCTGGAGGTCAGGCATGGGAGGGGCTGCATCACGGGTGGGGGCCTGAGGGGCGAGACCCTTGTTGAAGGGCGTCAGGCTTCCTTATTTGTTCTAATGTTGATGTGCAGAAGCACAGTTTGTGCCGTCAGAACCAACGCCTTATTTCCCAGGTTTACACATGGAAATGCAAGGCTTATCAACATAGTTGCAACTTTGGTTTACGATATTTTAACCTTACGAACCCATTATGCACCAATTTGATTTACTTACACACCTACCTGTTTCCACAGATGATTTTAAATGATTTTCACAAGATGGGTATGTGAATTAGGGGGAAAAAAGAACATGAAATAATGTATCAGGACCAGGGTCACCACAGTTTGGGGAGAAGTTCAAGACGGCAGAAGTGTGGGTTCTGAAAAGACAGAAACCGAGTGCGACCGGATGATGTTAGTCACGCCAATGCTGAGATGCACATTCGGCTCTGAAGCTCCTGAGACCCCCAAGCAGAAGCAGAAACATAGATCTGCTGTTAGATGTAGATGTGCATCAAGAAAAACAGATGAGTCCCTCGGGGAAGCAGAATCTCTCCTGATGTGAGTGTGTGTGGGGGGGGGGCGTGGGGGGGTCTGAGATACCATTTCTCACATCGGGCTTCCTACGTGATGTGAACAGAATGTCCTCAATAACTCAGGGCTCTTTCCCTCTTTTGCTATCGCTGCCTGCATGTGGCCAGCTTGATGGCAGAGTGCAACTCCATGTGGAAAATTCTAGAACCCGTGGAGGCCTGTGTCGACTCCATGTCCTTCAAGTCTTTCTCGACAGGAGCTTGGGTAAAGTTGCTCTGTAGATAGATGATCGCCCTTGAAAAGTGCACCAAACCTGCGTCTTTTGGGTTATTGGTTGCGGTCAGACCCAGTTACCTCTGGCAGCGTATTAGGCGGTCACATCACACATCCGTTCGCGGAGCTGAGAACCCAGGCCAGGACTCTACACTAGAAATAAGCGGAGGGGCATTAGGAGCACAGTAAGAACCAGTGGGTTTCCCAAAGTTCCGATTCCAGGTGGAACACCAGAGAACTTACTTTAGCTGGGAATTTTTTGTGATAGGCCCCTCATCATGGCCAAAGGGAAAAAAAAATCTCAGTAGTATTCCCACTGAACTCCATACGATTTCTCAGTGAAACTAGAAAAAAGAAACTGCAAAATGTACCCTAAAGAGCTCTGTGTTTTCTGGACAACGTCTGCTGGAATGAGGATTTTAGTTTGAGACAAGTTGATATCACACTGACATCTCTGGCAATAATTAACGAGCAGGGCTGGTTTCACCACGGAGGTGACTGACAGCTCTTGACAGTAAACCATGCGGCCCGTATAAGAGGAACTTATCCCAGGCTTTCCCAGCAGGAGGGGGGGCAGCCAGCACTGCTAAAGCCATTGCAGGTACAGGGGTGGGAGGAGGGGGCACAACAGCTCTCTTTTATGCCCTTTGGGATTATAGTTTGATTTGTCAAGAGACTCATTTCACGCAGCAGCGTTTACCTGCGGATCCCACATAAACACGAATCCTGGAATCTGCTGCGAACACTCTGCTTAGCCTGGTTGGGTCCTCTGTCAAAGGCTGGGGACAGGCTAGTGAGAACTGTTGAATATTGTGTTGTTTATTAAGAATTCTTCAAAAGGGGATAACACTCAGGTTTCCTAAGTGATGTGAACTCAATGTCCCACCTAGGCTGTTAGACCTGCTGCTGTGCCACCTTGACCATCCGTCTTGGTGTGAGTTTCCTCTTGTCTTCAAGGTGAATAAGCTTGTAGACACTCAGACACTCTTTGCTCAAATAATTAATTACCTTGCACAACATTCACCCAGTAGTGGTTTTTAATAGTTGCCCTTTATCCAGTTTTCGTCTCCCTTTCATATTTCCTTGGAAAACAATGAAAAATGTTGGTATTTTCAGAGAAAATAATTGCCCAGATTTTTGAAGAAAACCAATTTTAGGAGCACATGTGACTCCCATCCTGCCTGGTTTGGGGCAGCTGCGTATGTTATGAGGATTCTCTCAAAGCTGAATTTGCACATCTAGCTGAGGGGTCCCACAGTGAGGTCTGCAGCTCGTTTTGAGAGGTGTTCCTACTCGTACAGAGTTTGAGTCCTAACCAAATCCCCTCAACTACCTTAAGCTACACCTCGGCAAAGCAGTCAGTGGGCTACGCGCAGCCCGCCTGTCCTTGGGACCCGGGGTGGGAGCGGAACGGCAGGGGTGGCTGTGACCACACCCAGCGCTGAGCTAGCTCTGCCTGTGTCACTGTCTCTGGTTCTCGCACCACCCTGCGTGCTGCGTCATGGGCCAAATTGTTACAGAGCCCTGCTCCCGAGGATCCTTGAATGTGACCTCAATGGACATCGGGTCTTTATGGAGGTAATCAAGTTCAAACAAGGTCATCAGAGTGAGCCCTAATCCACATGACTGGTGTCCTTATAAACGGGGGCACTCTGGACCTAGAGACCGACAGGCGCAGAGGCAGGGCCACGTGGGGAGCTGCAGGGAGAATGCTGGGTGAAGACTAGAATGAGGCTGCCACCAGCCAGGGGCGCGGGGGGCTACCCGAAGCTGGCAGAGGCCAGGAAGGATCCTCCCCTCCCGATCTCAGAGGGAGTGAGGTCCTGCTCACTCCTTGATTTGGGGCTTTCAGCCTCCGGAACTGTGAGATAATAAGTATCTGTTCTAAGCCCTCCAATTTGTGACATTGTGTTATAGCAGCCTCCGGAAACTAAGACACTAAGAAATACTATGATTTCCTTTTCAGAGAAGAGGAAACTGAGTCTAAGGCATTTCTCCGAGCTCATTCAGGTGGAGTTGTGGAATGAATTCAAGTATGAAGTTATCTTCAGAACGTGGTGGTGCCTCCCATCCAGCGGGCAGGCGTGCTCCCTGCTGACATGAGCCATTATAGCTGCAAGCGGCCCCACTTTTTGGGGAGTGATGGTGATAAACATCCCATCCCATATACCTTGCATTACTGCACAGGAACTACTTTCTTCACTGTTTATGTTGTGCACAAACTCACATACTAAGAACAGGTAGGCAGGCGTTGTCACAGTGACGAAAACCCTTCCCAGAGATTTTGGCCCCAGTTTTGGCCAATATACAAGAAATGGATGCACCGAACACCTCAGAGGACTTGGCAAGAGCGGGCAGGTGTGTGACTTAGGGGTGAGAGGAAGAACCCTTCACAGAGCAGAGGGAATAATTCAGCCCGATGGGCTTGGGAATCAGAAGGTGGCATCTCAACAACTGGCTTTGAGTCAAAGATTTCAAGAGCAGGGTAACTTGTCAGCATCATTCCTGATTACAGCCTGGAAAAGTCTGGGCTCAGGTGTTCATGAAGCTCTGATACCAGGCAGCAGGCAGGACTCCACGGGAGAGATCAGGGTTGTCCAAAACCCTGGGGCGTGATCCAGCACTGTATTGTATTTCCGGCAGCTTCTTGATCATGGCAACCATCTGCATAATGTAGGCACCCCGAATCCATATTTTCAGTAATTGTAACCATAGATCACACAAATACATTCACATGGCACTCAAGATAAGAGATGAAGAAACTGCTTTATGCATGCAAATCAAAATTGCTTGTATTCCTGAAAATGATGATATTTTAAAAAAAGTGAGTTTCCAGATGTGCTGGAGAGAGATTTTCAAGACATACAGTCACTCTGTAACACATTCTGATGAATTTTTCAGAGATGAAATATGCCTTTGATCAAGGAAGATTTTTTTCCCTCTTTGATAAGTCCTGTGTGCATTGGGGTACTCATTTAGTCATGATATCGTATGCAAAATGAAGGGAATAAAACCTTCACTTCGATTTATGATCATGGTTATTAATTTCTGATGCAGCTTTTTGGTTTGGATTATTTGGGGGTGGAGGGATTTGGCAACATATATGAGAAGCCTGGGAGATTTACTGGCATAAACATCACAGCAGAGGTCTAGCCATAAATAACAAAACTTCTAAAAGAAGTTTTAAATCTCATTATTAGTGGGTACAGGAAGAAACTTTAAAATGTAAAAAATGAGTTGGTACAGACTAGGATTTTTGCACAGGTAACTTCCAAAGGGCACCTCGTATGCAAAAATTGGAGATACGTGCTCTCGTTTCCCGTAAGAACAGTATCCCAATCCCTTTTGACCAGAACGGGGGTGTCACCTGCTGCAGGTACCATCGGCTAAGGCCATACCTGTGGTTAAGTTCGCGAATGACCAGGGGTCACAAAATATAACTTTGATAGGCATTTCCTATTCCCTTATGTAAAAACGCTTAGTGATGGTCTGGCTGTACCCAGATTCCAACTTTGGGTACACGTGAAATTTATACAGTTTTCAGTCTGGATGTATCAGGTGACGCTTTGTTTGTGGCTAGGTGGCAATGAGGGTGTCAACTGGCCTGGCAAGAGGGAGTTCAGACCTGGCGGTAGTGAGGGTGAGGGCGTGCCAGGTACCTGGTGCCACGTAGGACAGGGCCAGCTGTCCACTCAAATTCTGCCTTTCTCAGGACAGTTCTGGCTGGTGTCCACAGCCATAGGATGTGCCTGGCCTGGGGTCTCTGGGAAGAACTGGGGATGGAGTCATGATTCCTAGGAAGTCCAGCTCAAGCCCCCAGCAGCTCAGAGCACGAGTCTGACCTCCAGGGGGTGTGCCCGGCTGGTGTGCATGGGGATGTGCTGAATGGACAGGCCCTTGGGTGAGTCCCAGGTGGGCTTGAGGTGGAAGCCAAGGAGTAAGAAGGTAAGCAGGGGGCAGGAGAGCCTAGTCAGGTGCTGGCACATGTGGTTGGGGGGGTGGCGGGGGTGGAGAAAGAAAGCCCTCAGTTTGGGATGCTCTGCCTGTCTTGTTCAGGATTTGGGATTTCCCCCCAAACACCAAGGGTTGAAGGCCCTGGAGAGGGACAGGAGGATCCGGTGCATAGGTACAGAGGCCCGTCTCCCCTCCCCCACATGGTTTACAGAAGTGCCGGTGGCACTATGCCAGAGCAATGACGAGAGGTGGGGTGTGCCAGTCACAAGCCATCGCAAGTGTGGCCGGAGGGAGCCTCTCGGTGGGCATTTGCTCCCATTTCCTAAGTGGGTCTTGCTCTTCTCCTGGTCTTGCCCTTCTGCGCTGACAGCCTGGAGAACTTTTGCCCCTGTGCTTAGCCAGATGGGAAAAGCACCCCTGCCTGGGGTCATTTATCCAATATTTTCCAGAAAACCAGAGCATGGGATTACCTTTTATCCATGTGAACCAGAACGAGGCTGGCGGGGGAAGGGAGTATGAGGCGGGGGGAGCTCCCTAAAGCTGCTCAGAGTGCATCTCGGGGCACAAGTCTGAGAACACAGAGCCGTTCTGAATAAGCTGAGAGCATTTGCAGGGGAAAGCGAAGACAGGAGGTGGCTTACAGGGCTGGCCGGGGTCTTCATTTCCCCAGCTGACTGTCCTCCGAGGCCCTGGCAGAGAGGACCGAGCCCTTCCCTGGGTCTCTCTCTGCTCCTCCTTTGTCCGTCGCCGTCGTGACCTGCTGGCTGAGCCCGATGCCGGCTGGCCCGCCTCCCAGGTGAAGCTCTCGGGGCTGAGGTTTTATCCCACGAAGTCAGACAGCTCAGGCCCATAAGAGTATCTCTGTCAAGAGGCGGAATAACCCCATTTCCTCTGAAATCCTAGCATGGATTTGATCTTCAAGGGAGAAAGAAAAATTTAGGAGCAAGGAAATAAACTTTTAACCATTGCAAATAATTAATCATAAAATTAGTTTATCCTCCCAAGCCTCCGCCTAAATAAATTATACTTAATTAAACAACTGGTTCAAGTTACAACTAAAATTTAGGCAAAACCAGATTTTTAATGAAGTTTTCAGATGAGCAGATGAGTCACAGAAATCACAACCGAGTCAAAATTGTCAAACCAGAGTGCAATCACAAAAAAGCAGAAGCTACTGCTTTTTTTTAACAATTTCATACGAACGTGTGAGAAAACCAATATATTTAGAGGGTTCTTTTGTTTTTTTAAGTCTGAGGCATATTCAGTTTGGAATTCTTCACAATAATTAAGATTTGTGGGAGGGAGGATTTTAGGAACTCAGTCCTTCAAAATGTTTTGTTGGAAATACGGGTACAGGGGCCGTTCATAATTGTGTCATGAAGCAGAATCAGGGGTCCCTCCAGACCACGCTGCCATCTTCTGAAGCTCGATAATGCCATTGTGAAGCCCCAGGGAACGTTTCTGGGTTATTCCTCAGCCACAAGCACACACAGGCCAGGCTGGGCAAGCAGTAAGTGCAGAGGGAAGTTTTAGGAAAAGTTAGCAGTGCCGGCAATCGGCTCAGGTGGCTAAAGCCCTGCGGGGGGCTGACGCTGCCCTGGCCTCGTGCTCACCTCAGCCTGCTGCTGCCCCCTGGTCAGGTGCTCCAAACCACATGCATATGGGCTGGACACTAGACTCCTGGACGAGTTCCACTTTCTTAGTTCCAGCTCTCTTCTCTGCTCCAGGTTTCTGGATAACTGAGCAGAGACAAGGAAATGAAGGGTCGCTCTCAGGTTGACCAGCCACCTTTTCTCTTTGCCTTGGATTCTCTCCTGCCAGGGTCGTGAAGATCCCCTGCGTCAGTGAAGTGCGTCTCTCCTATGGAACCATCCATCCTGTTTGGGCTTAGACAGCTTCCTGCTGCCTCTCTGGAGCCCAGTGAGGCTCACTCTCTGCCTCCTTTGTCTCTGTCAACCCAAAGCCCTGTTGTCCTCGCTGTGGGGTCACTTCCCACGGGGCTGGGTCCCCAGGAAGCTTGCTCTGATGGGGATGATAACTGCCTCTCCAAAATGCCTGCCCACCCTGAGACTTGAGGGTTCGTTGCAGCCAGAAGGCCAGTTTTGCTAGAGCCTGTCAGAGACACGCGTGCCAAGCATCTCAAAGCAGATTCAACTTGGCACTCAGGTGCTTTGCTCCTTAGGATGATTTAAATAAGTGGAGTTTGGGACATTGTGCCAAAACCCCCAGATGAATCGGCTCTTCCTGATGAAGCCATCTCCATCTCCCTTTCTTTCTCAGGCCATGGGAGGAGGTGCTGGACAGAGGTCATGAAGCTGGCGGCTTTGGGATGCTGATTTCACAGTGGGGCTGCATCACACAGCTTGCCGGGGACATTTTGAGGTACCTCCTCTGAGAACAGCTCTTCGGCCCTTTTCTTTCTCTAGGATATAAATGAGGCCCTCAAGTGACAACGATCCCATCGCATCTCAGGAGCACAGTGGAATACAATCAGGATGAGCTTTCCTTGCCGACATGGGCATGGAGGTGGTAACCGAATGAATCAGAGGTGCAGGGACACAGAGAAGGCTCAGGCAGGACTCGGGCAGGGCCGGGGCTCGGCGCCTGCAGAGCTCTGAGGGTGCGTCCAGCCCAACAGGGCTGAAGAAGTGCTGAGGTGTGTGAACAAATCCCAGGACGGAGGGGTGACAAGACCCAGCACCCCCTGTGTAAGCTCAGCTGTTTCAGCTCTGCCACACCCATCATCCAGGCTGGGACAGGTTCTGGGGCCAGGGAAAGAGCTGGGGACAGCTGCAGGCAAGAAGCAGGGCCCAGCACCCCACCGCAAACCATGACCCATCTCTGCCTAAACCTGAGCACTTGGTCAAGTCATGGGGCAGCAGGTGAGGATCAGGAGCTGCAGGACCAGATCAGAAAGATGCGTGCAGGGAAGTGGTGGCCATGGGCTCAAGGCCTAGGCAACGGGAAACCTCATTCTGGGGGACACTGTTCAATGGCCCCTCCACTTCCCTTTTCTGTTGCACCCCACTCCTCATTTCTGTATTGTAGCAGAAAGGGATACACTGAGAGACTGTCAAAAATGTAACTTTGTCCCATTCCTATTTCCTAGTCTAGCAAGCTTTTATATTATTATTTTTAAAAAGAAGTTACAGCAATACAACTTCTTTGCAGGGTGACACTGGCTTTGACTGACCCTCCTGGCACACAGGTGTCTACTCTGTCTTCTGACCTAAATCCTGCTATTGTAATGTGAAAGGACACAACAGGGGTGTGGAATTGTACACACAGTGTGATCACAACTGCATTTTTAAAATTATGCATCTAACACAAACTGGTAGAAAGCATAGAAGGATGCCAACATTTGCCTTTGGGTGCTAGGTCTTTGAGGTAAATTTGTTTCCTTCTTTTTCTTTCTTCTTTTCTTCTGTTTGGTATATTAAAATTTTCTACAGATGATTTTGCTCTGCTTTTATCATGAAACACAAATCAACATTAAAACAAAGTAACAGATCATGAACAACCCTTGGAGGGCAGGCCCTGGCCCTCAGTGGGCAGATGGGTATGTAAGGGAATTTCAGAGCTGGTAGGATTCCAGCATCTACCAACTCAGAGGCATCACTGCTGTTCCGAGTTCCTTGGAGTAACCGGGACTCTAGCCCCATGAGGCTTGTCCACGTTTTAAAGTCTCTACCTTCTGAGTCCTGCCTCTGGCATTTTCCCTTCCAGAAACAAATGGTCAAACAGAAAGAAAGTCCCTTTTGTAATGAGCTGTTTTTCCCATTCTTGCCTTATAAAGTCATAGGAACTCATGAAGTCATGGAGTGTAAGATCATCTATTGCAACTACTTGATGTTATAAATGAGATGCTCAGAAATACCAAACAGAGTCCTTCAAATTAAAAGAGGATTTGGATGGGGGAAGAGCACTGCTTCTGTTTACTGCTGGCTCCTCTGTATCCATCACTTTCACACTCATTCATTTTGCATTTTTGTGGAAGAGACATTAGAATATTTCATCAGAAAATAGGACATATCCACTCATGTGCCGTCATTAGGACTTAGAGTGCAAATGCCATTCCCAAAATTAATTTGGTTTAGACTTCAATAGAGAAAATGCCTGTCTGCGGCTTCATTTTTCATGGTGGAAAGGATTCAGTTCTTTCTCTTTGCAACCAGGGAGGGGAGCTGAGGGGGCAGGGAGCAGCTGCTGGGAGGAGCCAGGGTTGGGGGTGCCTCAGGGTTCTGGGAATCAAACGGAACATAAACAAATTGCTAGGGTTAGGGCCCCACCACCCCCACCCACCGCCCCATTTAGATTATAGACCATTGGAGCTGAAGGTGGGGACAAACAGAGAAAACAGCACTGGGGTGGGGTGCATGGGGTCCAGTGGAGGGGCCAGCAAGACACAGGGTACAGGGAAAACACGCAGGGGCTGCTCCGCCTCCATCCACGCACATCTGTGTGATGTCTTTGCAGTCTGCTTGTAGCAGATGTTCAACACTCATCAAATTGAATTTTAAATGAACTTTAATACTTTTCTGGTCTCTGTTTACCTCCTTATCTTGCATTTTTGTCTCCTCTTCCTCCTTGTCCCTCATCCCTCCCCATCCCCAGGCCTTTCCTCTTCTCCCCATCTCTCCGTGGTCTCTTTCTTCCTCAGGTCCAAGTCCGTCCCTGGTGCCAGGGCTGCCAGGCTTCTTCTCTGTCCAGGTGTGTCAGCCTCTGATCCCCAGCCCCGTAGGTCGCCTCAAAGTCGTTGCAGCCCAAACGTGCTGATAAAGTGGTTAAACAAATCAGTACCATCCCCAGAAGTTGGGTAGTTGGAAAGGGGGGAGGCAGAGGTGGGATGGAGGAGATGAGCTGTTCAGAGTCCAAAAGAAAACAGACACACACTCTGAGTAGAGTAAGTTAAGGGAGGCTTTATTGCAAAAGGGCTTTTTACAGAGGAGTGGGTGCTGGAGAAACGCGAGGGGGCCAAGAGCAGTCCGAGCCCGTGGCAGCTGAGGAGGGAAGGGAAGGAACAGGGGCCCGGGGAGAGGGCGGGAGTGAGCCTCGTGAAATGTGCACCCCGGAGCTCGTCAAGACGACCGCTCTGTGTCAGGGCGGCAGCCAGAATTCCACTCATCTCCTTAGGGACTCTCAAGATGGACCGTGCTCTGGGCACCAGGGTAAAGACTCAGCTTCCTCGAGGGGTGGGGGCCTCTGGCTGCGGGGCAGCGGGCGGTGACCTCACCAGACAGGAGAAGCCAGCTGAGGGAACGGGGGCCCTGGCCTCCCTCCCCGCCTTCCTCCCTCAGCTCCAGCTGTGCTCCTCATCGGACAAAGCCAGTCAGAGCACATGCCTGCTGCGTCCCAGCGCCCGGAGGGCGTGCGGCAGAGCCGAGGCAGGGTCTGCAGGGAAGGAGGATGCCTCGGACCCAGTCCCGAATCTTGCAACGGCCAGCCCTGCTGGAGCGAGAGCCCAGGGCTCTTGCCCAGCCTGCCCCGCCTCTGCTCCTGCGGCAGGGCCCAGCCTTGCTAGTCCTGCCTGCGTCTTCCTGGCACCATCCCTCGGCAGGGATCCCTAAGCAGGGCAAACTGCTCCCAGGGCCCCTGCCCAGCTGCAAGGTTGCATCAGGACGCTGAAAGGTCTGATTCAGAAGCTAACAAGTTGTTGCCTTGCTACAGAAACTCACCGTGGTTTTGTTCCTCAACGAGGTCACAAGGCTCACTGGAGACAGTTTCTACCCTTTTGTTCACATGTACCTACCATGGCCTTGCCGTGAATAGGCAACACTCGGCATTCACTGACAGCCATGCTGCCTTGGGAATGGGCCAGAGGATTCCCTGCCAGACATGCCGAGGGGCCATCTAAGACCAGGGCTCGTTACCTGTCCTTCACTGTGGAGGGAGCACCCCGGGCCTGCTAAGCTCCCCACCCTGCCCTCACCAAAAAGTTATGGCAATTTGTATAAAAGATATATGGGCTCTAAGGCATAAAAGGAAAACTGCATAATCAAAATGAGTAAGTGTTTAAATGTCTACAACAATGCCCGTAACAACTGATCAGCTCAACTCAGAGTTTTGATGATGTATTTCATCTCTCTATGATGCTCTCCTGAGCGACCCCACAGTCTAAAAGCCCTGAGCCTCAGAGGTCTTACAAGGGCTCAGTACAAGCACTCTGGTGCCACAGAGCGCGAGCTGCACACTGACTGTAGATTTCCTTCCTGAGCCCTTAAACACACAGTTCAAGATGACGCGCATGGCATCTGTAACAGGAAAATCACTGCTGATCAAATGATCAGGAAAGGGTTTACGGTATCTATGAATGCGACTGTAATAATCGCAGCTTCCCGGTTTTATGAAATTCTGTGTTCTGCCCCTAGATACATGCCGATGGACAGTCTCAAGTCCCAGTTTCCCTCTGGCTATTCCCTTTGCTTAGAGGTTTAGCCAAATTTGATTCCCTTTGTTCTCTTTAGCCAGAGTCTTGAAGTGTCAGCAAGCCTTTGCGGAGGGCCTGATAGCAACTCACGACCGGCTGGGCCGCCCGGGAGGTAGTGCTGGGGGTGGAGTCCGGAATGAAGGGGTTGGTCGATGTGACCACCGTGAAAGGGAAGGGAAGGGAGCAGGATGGCGCTGAGGGAGCCTCGTCGGGCTGCGGGGCAGACCCCAGAGTGCCCGCCTCCCAGCAGGGAGGGGGCCCGGAAGCACCCTGCCCAGCTGCTCCCCAGCAGGAAGAGCCAGGCCTTAGTGTGCCCTGCTACGTCATTGGCTGGGGGCCACCTGAAGAGGAACAAGACCTTGGCTAAAAGCTGAGACGGACCCTGAAGGAGCCCACTGCTGAAGTGTTGGGCAAACAGACCCCTCCAACTATCCCATGAATCCTTTCTAGAAGGTTCATACGAGCAATATGTCTTCATGTCAGCAACTGCTTCCTCTGCACATGGATGAAACCCTGCTCTTTGTTGACTACCATATTGGTTGATAAAATGCAGAAGTTTGCAGATGGAGGATCACATTCTAGGGAATTACAATCCCCACATCTGGAACTAGACACTCACCAGGGAATCTCATGGCCCTGCTTTCTCCTTCCATTCTTGCTTGGGCTTCCCAGAGAGGGATCTTCCCATGCAAATTTTGATGGAATGCTGCAGACTTCTTTCTGTTGAGGATATGAGAGTTCTGGGGAAGCAATAAGCCCAAGAGTTCCTCAACACAGGGTCTCATTTCCTGAGAGCAGTGACTTCTGCAGCCAGGAAATGTTAGTGTACCATGAGACACTGGGCAACCACTGCCCCCCTGAGGGGTTGATGACTGGGGGGAACCAGACCTGCCAGGGACACATGTGAAGGTCTGATGCATCCAGGCCAGAGTGACTGTCACAGAATGTTTAGTATCCAGAGCTGTGCTCCCTGAACGTCTGTGTTTATTCCATCATTTTCAACCCAGCAGATGGTCTCTAGTTCCCATAGCTATGGAAAACTTTTCTGGCTATGAATTATTATAGAGTGGTATTTTCAAAATTTCACTCTAAAAATAATGGATTTGGGATGGTTCAGAGCAAACTTTTAAATATGTCAACACTGCCTTTATCCCTCTTTTTCAACTTTTGCCTACTCAGGCTGGAATTGCTTAAGAACTACATATCTGGTAAAAGAATGTTCTGGTGTTAAAATTGCTACAGAAAAGAGTGATTAAAAATAGCATTAATTTGCACAACTAGTAATTATACATGAAGCAGTGCAGAAGATTAAAATGATCTCATCAAGGCAATCAGAGGATTCTATGATTGGAAGGATATTGATTTTTCACAATGATTTTCCAAAACAAAGGTCCTGCTGTGTCAGATCACCTCTCCTTCCAGCACTGCTTCAAGTGTTTAGGCCAATGACCCAAAGCCCATCAGGAAGCTAAAACTATGAACATTTAAGGCACATAGATAAGGTAGGAGGGAAAATATAAATGTCTGCTTTTCCTGGTTCCTTAACCATCACATACTAGCTATGAAGTTTTAAAAAAGTTTTGTTTTGCTTTCTAATCACCACACTTTATCCCCTTTCAGCACATGGATACCATGACTTTACCCTCCAAATCTTGTCTTTGAATCTCAATCCCACTCAAAGACACAGAGCCCAAATATGTGGAAAGAGCTTATCGTTCTAGTGTTGTATGCCTTCAGCAAGCAGTATGGATATCTGTGAGGATAAATGCAAGATTTATTCGTAAAGGTGCCATTGAAATGCTTTGCAGGTCTTAGAGGACTTAGAGAGGAAAGCCAGAATAAGCTGAACTTTCTCAAAGTTGATTTTGGCCAATGGCAAACAAGAAGTACTTTTCTTTTTCCGGTACAGAAAGGTAGCATATTAAAGGGAAGTCATTTGTGCTAAAATGGTTTCATTTAAGATAAACTAGATAGAATTAGGCTTCTGTAGTCAGAAAAAAAGCATTTATATCATGTTGTATTACACAGCCCTGGACTTATGTTCTTCATTTATTATTGAGCACATGTGTGTGTATGTCTGCCATTCGTCCCCCAATTCCAATGTGCAGGGATGGGGGGTGGTTCCCGCACCACCAAGCAATTCCCCGACACTGGCTGGGTGTCCTACATCTGAACTCAGTTCTGACATCATCTACCAGCACTTAGCATCAGATCCCGCAGGGGGAGGGCTCAGTCCCAGAGGCCCGCCATCCACTTCAGATGCCAATCATAAGTCCAGGTCACCTGTCATCTGTGCTTCCAGCCGACTGACTGTAAGTCAGAGTCTCGTGACCATCTCACTGGGCTCAGCTCACAGACTAGAAAACCAGTTTGCTCACCAGATTACTGGTTTATTACAAAAGATATTAAAGGATACACATCAACAGCCAGAGGAAGAGATATATAGAGTGAGGCCCAGAGCAAAGGACCTCCTGTTCCTGAGTTCGATCCTGGCTGGTGGCATGTGGAAGCATTCTGGTTCACCCACCTGGAAGCTCTCCCAGCCTTGATCTTGGGGGTGTTCAAGGAGGCCTCATTACCCAGACGTGGTTGACCAAAGCATTGGCCACCGGTGATTGATTCAACCTCCAGCCGCCTCCCCTCCCTAGATATCAGGGGGCGGGACTGAAAGTTCCAACCCTCTACTCAGGGCCGGTTCCCCTGGCGACCAGCGCTCCCATCACTAAGGGACTTCCAAAAGCCACCTCAGTAACATGAGCCCAGTGGTGGTGGGAGGGGTCTTGTGATGAGGAACAGGGCACCCACTTCATCTTTATGGCTCTGAAGGGATTGAAGGAAGGAAGTAGGAGATATCAGATGTCATAATAAAAGATGCTCCTATTGCTCTCATTGCCCAGGAAATCCCAAGGGTTCTGGGAGCTGTGAGCCAGAACCCTGGACGGAAGATGCTGTTATAAACACAGCATCACAGTGAGCATGAGTGTGGGAGTCTGCCCGCCCGAGCTCTGCTCTGAGCACCGGTGTGTGCTGAGCCCGGGAGCTGGACGCCGCCCGGTGGCCCTTGCCCTGCCCCTTCTCCACTGAGCGACCATCGTGACCATCGCTGGGCTCCCGTGCTCTCGGGTTGAGTTCAGCCCATGGGGACCCCTGGCAGAGGCCAGGGAGGGAGGAGGAGAGGACCCGGCCCTTCCCCCGGGGGGATGTCTGCATCCCCGACTTTGATCTCCTCTCTCAATTGCTCCCGGTGGACGGAGCCCTGGGGTCCCATCCCTGCCCCCTCCTCTCATTCCTTCAGGCTGAGATGTGGCCCCAGCAGCAGCGCAGGGATTGCTGCCCAGGGCTTTGGGTGCAGGGCCACCTACCATGTGTGGGTAGAGCGGGAGGACGTCGGCAGGGCTGGTGGGGTGATGGGCTTCTCCAGCGATTCCCCAGAGTGGGTCACCCCTGCTGTTTGTGTACCCAGCCCTTTTTACACCACTTCTATGAAGTCACAGTTGTGCAATTGCATGTCCATCTCTTCCCTCAAGTCCTCTCCCTCCTCCTTCCAACTGGTTTAAAAGCAACTTGTTGAATGAAATTGAAACAGAACTGTGGAATTATTTCTTGGGTTCCTTCTGGAATTTGTAGTAGTTATTTGGACTTGTCTTAAATTAAAAAGAGCTTCTTAGAAAATAGAATCATTGTGTGAATCTGTCCTACCTTTTAGCAGCTACAAGGAATACACCCATGGTCGTTACTTGTCCTTCTAGCTGTGAAAATGATTCCAGGTTTCTGAATAGCCAATGTAATTATTTGAGTCATGCGGTAAAAACAAACACACACATGCAAAGCCCAGCTGGCATCAAGATTCCTCTCAAGGACCTCCTTTCCTCGAAGGGTTATGTGAAGATACATATGTCTGCCGTCCTGTCACCCAAAGTGAAGATGAAATGAATGCAGAGCCCCAGACAGCGCCTGCGTGGCCAGTCTCATTTGGGAAGCCCGCCCTCGTGGCCAGAGGAGGGAGAGAAAAGCCAGCAAACGCAGAAAGGTGGGCCTTCAAGGGACTTGGCGGCTTGGGGTCCCGGGCAGCATTTTCGAAGAGCAATGTGATCAGTTCACCTGGGTGTCCGTGAGCTGAAACCAGGAAGTTCTTCCTTCCATTTCTCATTTTCCAGCCAACTCACACAGCAGTAAAAACTATACCACACCTCCAAATGTTGTGGGTAATTCTGTTTTTAATGTTTGCATTGTCTGTTCATTGATGTGTGTACGTATGTATGTATTTATAAAGGAAGAGCTGACCTCAGGTGTACAATTTTGAGGAGGACTTCGAAGTTCCACAGGCCTCGACATTGGAGGCCTTGAGTCAGTTCTCCCTAGAGCTCACGGGACCAGGAGATTACGTTTGGTTACGTTTGTATTTCCACATGAGTATGTCGCTAAATGGATAAAGTCTCAAGAATAGAGGCAGTGCACAATGTATCTGACACGTCACCCAAAGCTGGGGGCTTGGGGGCAGGGCTCAAGGAGGAAGCTCTGGGATTGAGGAACCGACGTTGGGTGGTGGGAGCGCGTGTTGGAGGACGTGGGTGGCCTGCGCCAGGCTCTGACCTTCCTCTATTCCATCTGTGCCCATCACACAGCTGCTGCTTCATGATGCTTAAGGTGCTTAATACTCGAAAAGAGAACAGCAGAAATTTATAAATTAGCCTAAGATACTCTACTTCACCACCAGGCATCAAAGACCATTAGAATACATATCTCAGTCATGTATCAAAAATATTAGAATATTTGTTATATTTTAAATATGTGCCCATCCATGAGCACATGGGAAAGGCTGTTTTCTTATGATCAACTATTGTACTTATTATACTTTATATTACACTACTATGATATATTATAATTAAGCTGCATGCTTTTTTTTATTTTTGAAAACAATTTAAACTTCTTATATTAATCTTATAGGTTCAGTTCAAGGGAATAACATCAGAAAAGAGAGGTAAGCAAAGAGAAAGACAGTCGAACATACCGCTAAAATCCTCTCCCTTGTGGTGTCCATGGCTATTATGTCAGCGAGTGCATTTCCAGATTATATTCTAGGCATCCTGGTACTTGTTTATGGGGGACACACCAGTAATTTGCTGTATTCACTGGACAGTAACTGCTTGTAGGAAACCCTCGGCCACGGTGCGGAGCATCTAATCACATGAGGGGACCACAGTCAGCTGCCCAGGCAGGTCGGCCACAATTTCTGTCTCTGCTGTTTTGATGAAATAATCTTGATAATTAATAAATGGAACACATCCTCATTCATGTTTTTAAAGAAGAATTCCAAGGAGCAAAATCAAGGGTCAAAAGACAGGCACATTTTAAAGCTTTGGATATTTATTGCTACAATGTCTGCCAGAAACGTTGCACCAATTTACATTTTTATCAGCGGAGTTGGGACAGGTGCTGTATCCCATCACAGTGCTCTAATTAGCAGTAAGTTTACATTTTTTCATGTACTCACTCTCATTTTATAGTTATCTTATATGAATTTCCTTCTTGAGATTTAAAAATGTTTTTAATTGGTGTGTTTATATTTTTCAATAATTTTTCTCTTTGATTCTGTATTTATTTATTCACATCCTCTCATGAGGTGTTGACACAACTTCTTAAAAAATAGGTTTAAAAAATAAAAAGAGTCCAAAAGTAACATAAAAGGTGGTGAATACAAAAAAAGTAGACATGGTAGATGGATGATGTGTTGTGACATAGCATATGTGGTGTGTTCCCTATGACATAGCATATGTGGTGTGTTCCCTATGACAAAGCACACATGCTATGTTTACTTTAATGGAGTCATGCATTTAGCTCTGAGCTTCCCAAAGCCTGGTGCTTAAAGAAGTCAACTCTGAACCTTTTCTTTGGAAAAGCGAGCCTACCGTTTCTTCAGGAAAGACCAAATTAATTATTCATTAAAATGTCAAGGAATTTATCACAAGAACTTATTAAAAGGTCTAGGAAATACTTGCTGAAAATGTCTTCAGACAAGAATATTAGACCCCTAGTAGTTATAGTCAAATATTTCTATGCTTTTATATATGAGAAGAGTTCTAAGAAGCATTTACTTCACAGCTTTCTGAGATTTGGGTTTTAGAGACCACTGAAATGTAACAGACAATAAAGGATATTGGCAGCAATAAAATCACCAACTTCTGACTTTCTCATGTAAAGATATAATAAGATAAAAAAGTAAGCAGTAATTGTTTGTTATAACAATTTCTTTAATGAAAACATCTTATCACCCCTCCTCCCCATCAAAGCTGTGGCACCAGAATCAAGGGTAGTGCCTGTAAATATTCTAGCCCCGAGTGTTTCCATTCAGCTACGGATTCCTTTTTGTTGACTGGCACCGATCCACGGACTGGTGTTTGGGAACCACTCTGATTCAGGAAATGGAGGCCCAGAAACCAAAGCACATTGCCCAAGATCGCCCAGCTGATCAGTCACAAAGCTGGGACGGGAACTCCAGACTCTTAATTTTTGCTCCCCAAAGCAAGACTCTTCAGGCTGCAATGGGAGAAGCAAGGAATCAAAAATATGAATTTTGATGCAAAATAGCTGAAGAGATCAGAAGAGGGCAGCCTCCATGCACACCATATTCTGCCTTGGAAAGACTGTGGCCAGCATCCCAGCATACGGGGAGAGCTTGCAGATGCGGGGTGCAACTACAGGCAGCAACAACTGAGGGGCATGGGGGCACTAGGAGCCCGGAAGGAGAGACTGGAGTTCTGGGGCACCCGAAGAGCAGGCACTGCTGTGGCCCAGGAGCACCCTGGGTCTGCCCTGCCCCCTCTCCTGCAGCTCTGATGCCAGGGGGAGTGTGGTCCTCGGCTGCAGATGCTGGGCTGCTCCAGGAGCCCTAGGACAGACCCCCGTGGGGCCCCCCTCTACAGTGTTTCTGCCGGAAAGAGGGGCACTCACCAGTCTCCAGGCCCCACAGAAGGTCACGTTGCCTGGAGCGAGGACCTGCCACCCAGGCTTGTGCCTGCTGGGCGGCCCCCATCGCCCTCCCTGCCTCCCGCTCTGCAAGCAGCGCCTCAGCACAGCAGGGTCCCCTCTCCTAAGAGCCTCATCTCTCTCTGTCTGTCTGTGGGTGAAAATGCATCCTCCCACCTGGGGGGCAACCGGTCACCCCACCGGCCCTGCTAGGACAGCCCACCCTCCCCCCAGCCCATCAGGACATTGGGGGGGAAATGCCACCTACGCTTTGGGCATGAGCCTGTGGTCCCCCCATTAAGTGCTCAGTTGGCCGGTTTTCACCCATCTGGGAGTCTCTGCGGGTTCCAGGGAGGAGAGGAGAGTTAAGCCCTGCATGGCTGCTTTGCTAGTGGGGGTCACGTTTCTGAACTTGCTGACGGTGGACAGGCCTCGCTCGAGTGGTGGCACATGCTCTTCGTGGAGGGTTGTGGAGAGCTGGGCTGGGTGCCAGGGTCAGGGCGCCAGCATTGAACACCGCTGCTGCCTAAATGACAAACAGGGAAAATATATTGTAGCCATTTAGAGAGAAATTACTTTGAGAAAGTAAATCACGCATTTTTAGTATTTCCCCATCTGTTTGGCTTATTTGTTTGAAATGGCTGTGGCCTAATTCTTCAGATGGGAAGCAGATGGACAGTAGGACAAGTAAGGCTACAGGCCAGGGTCTCCCCAGTCTTGGACAGAGGGACGCAGGGGGTGACCCCAATGCTGTAATGAGTCACAGTGCTGGTTAATTTAGGCAGAGGGCCATGGGTCCGGATAAGGCTTGGTTATAGCATTTTAGTAAAGAAATGCTTCCAGTTCAAGTGCCAGTACTGAATATGCCCGCAAGTAAATGTTGAGGTCTAGCTAACACAATGTAAGAATTATTTTTCTAAAGTAGAGAAGGATCGCGGAGGATGGCTAATTTAAGAAGCTGCCATACAGGAAGGTTCCCTGAGAGAATGTGAGTAAAGGCAGTTTCTGGCCAAAAAAAAAAGGCTCTAAAAATAATGTCAGCTTCCCTTCTCTTACTTAAAATCCTCTTCCTGGTCAGACTGAGCAAGGGGGACCCCCGGCCACTTCCCAGCTTCTGTAACGAGAAGGGATTTCCCAGCGAGAGGGATTTGTCGTGAGCATATTTGCAGAGAGGTACCGTTTTCTTAGATGGCAGGGTGGGGTTCCTGAGAAAGATTCTCTCCTTGAAAATGCTTTACCACTTTCTGCCCTTCAGAATCTTGATCTACTCTATCTATGTGGTAAGAATTTTTTCTAAAATTACAATTTACATTAACCTACACTCTCAGAATTATTCTATCTCCTGAAATGGTTGCTTCAGCAACTAATAGTTTTTTTAAACCTAGTTACCCCACTTCTCAGAATTGATGAATAATCAACTATCAGTGATGTGAGCCAGGAGGAGCCGTGAGGGAGGCAGTTCACAGCCTCACTGTTTCTACAATCTCTAAACTGGAAACTGGAGGTCACCCAACCAGGGACTCCTCGGGCCTGTGTGATATCCTGGAGAATATGGGGAAAAGGTATGCCCTCTGGGTACCAGCCTCAGGCTCACAATCTGGCAAGCATCCCTTTCTCCAAGAAGACACAGCCCCAGCCAGGATGCATGGCTTGTCAAGTTCAGTGTGAGCTGGATTTACCTTTCATGCCCCCTCTGCTGGGTGCTGTTGTGCAGTGAACAACCTGTAAAACCGTACCTGGAAACCCTGTCCAAAAATATAGAATTAGATACAAGTATCAGGGTAAATTCATAGGATGGAATATTTTGCAGTTATGAAGAATCAGGTTGTGGTGAATATTTATTGAAAAAGGCAATGCTCAGGGTAACACCGCCGAAGAAACCAGCAGACCGCAAACAATGTGAGGTGGAAATGCAAACACTGACTCCTTGAAGAAAAGCAGAAAGGACAGAAACCAAACTGTTAACCGCCCTCCTCTCTACAGGAGATGGTAGATGAATTTTTCCTTAGTAATTTCATATTTTAGGTCTTCTTTGTGTACAGCTTTTGTAATTAAAAAATATTACAGTCTATTCTCATTCACAATGGTTGTGTTGTATAAAGTCACCACCATGAACACTGAATCCATGCATACTAAGCTGTTGCTCCTAGAGGAAATTCAGGGTTAGGTTCCTGGGAGACTCAAGTGATCAATTGTAGCGTTATTTTATGTATGTTTCTATTTATATGCAGTCTTTCTTTATATAAAACACTGGTGAGAAGGGTTTAACATTTTCCCGCCTCGGGTAACGTGAACCGTACATTTCTTTGGCTTTTAGCCTCACAACAATGCTTTTGCCATTACATCTTTAAACTCAGTCATCTCCTGAATCCACAGACCTCACTGTTTTCCTGTCTTTTCCATCACTTCATCATGCATTTCAGATGTTCCTTTAGCACTTTCCAGAGCAGCCTCCTGGACTGATGGGTGAATAGCCTCCTCCTTTTCTTCAATGTACTGGCTATTCACTCACGGACATTGAACTCACAGCCGACACCACTGTAGCTCATGCTGAACGAAGCTCACCTAACACAAGAATTTTCTCCTTAAGGCACGTCACAGCCTTCTTGCCTCTATAAGCACTAGGGAGCACTTCTGCACTACACTTGGGGGTCATTTCAAACAGCAAGACAACCAGAAAAGGCACACATCCACGTCACTGCACAGGCTGCAAGAAGGACGCTTGTTTACAGTTACGAGACCTGAAACCAGGAGGCAGGGTGGCACTTTGCTCCACCTCACGTAGGGGCGTGAGCTTTGGAGTCACATGTTTTGCTGCTCTGCACATGTCTACAAATGGCCACAAAAGCACCATGAGTATTGATTCTGAAGTTACAAGATGGGGAATTTTACAAATTTTAGTGAGAAGGGGAATTTACAAATATGGAATCAATGAATAAAGAGGATGGACAGTGATTAAAAGCTAACAAGTCAGGCTTTCTGATTACACGTCAGATCTTCTAGATAAATCATGTGGATCTAAATTCACTGAATTATCATTTTCTGAACACAGGGTGGGTATGCTGTCCACTAGGGAATCATAATCCATAAAATTTGATGACATTTAATATGTTTTATGTTAGAGAGCAGTAATTTCCAATCAAAATCATTATGTCTAGGTTTTATTTTTCTGAGCAGAATTTTATGCATAAAGCACTAAATCGAAGCAAGATGTCTGAAATCCAAGTGCAGCCTGGTGACAGGGGCCTCTGGCATGAGCACCAGGGTTACTTTGGGGAAGTTTCACACTTGGGGGGATCATATTTCACTTCCCTTGGCTTGAGCCCCACCCAGCACCTGGGAAAATAGAGCCCTCTACTCCACCAGGCCAGCCCTGCCTGCCAGCACTGCTTCAGAAAGAGCTTTAATTTAATTAGCAGAAAACAGCATCAATAAACATTAGCTCAGCGAGGCTCTCCCCTGGCTCCAGGGCCAAGGGCCGGGGCTGCTTGAGAACACACCCTCTGTCTTGGCAGTGCTCCCTGACTTGGTGCATCTCGTGCATGGCCCTCTGGAAGCCTCCACCACACCCTGAGGAGCACAGGCTCTTCCTGTCTCCTGCCTTCCCTCCGTTCCAGTCCCCACCTCTGCCACGAGGAAAATCGCTGCTCCCCCGGTGCTCCTCCCCGGTGGGCATGAGGCCGGTTGGAGGTGGGGGTGCCAGCAAGCACAGCCTTCTGTGAATTGAAGTCTTTCTCCCCAAGAGCTCTTGCACTGTCCGCACTGAGGTGGGCTGACGAAATGCAGAATCTTCAGTGGTACCCAAAATACAAAGAGCAAGGTGACCCAACTTGTGACAGGATGGTCCTTGTAGATCCTACATTAATGGTGACAAGATTAATGGCAACCGCGGCTGGTGGGGCTTGGGGATGACAGAAAGGAGAGGTTTCATCGGTCATCTGCTCTGCCAGGGAGAACAGGGACTGGACATCGTAGTCAGGCTGCCGCTGACCAGCCAAGGGAAATGCAGAAAAAACATTCCTGACAGAAAGGTCCAGACACTGTCTAGCTGCCGCGTCACGGGGGAGCTGTCACCAAACAGGAAGATGTCAGAGGAGTTCCTTTGAGAACAATGAGGCACGGAGCTCCTGCGAGAGCTTATTATTGCCAAGTAGGCTCCTGAGCAGGAAAGGAGCCATGGGTTTTCCAGTCTCATTATTGCTTTTTAACAGCAATCATGGTGCTATTCCCTTTAACAGCTGACATTGGCACGTATGAAGGACTGTAATATATAAGACATAACATTATAGGAAAAGCCACAAAGAGATTGAGCAGCTGTGTATCTGTGCCTATTAAAACAACATTAACATGTGAACCCTCTGGCCCTCACAGACACCAAAGCCTTATAAAGGCAACCCTGGGGTTGCTAGTAAAATGATATGTTCCAGGAATAACAAGGCAAATCGATTTGACACATCGTCCATGTTAGAAACGTAACTTAAGCAACTTTCTGTGTGTGAGGTGCCTGGGCAGATGGTCGCCCTGGCTTTTCCTCTGTGGCAACAGCAAAGTTTTCCTAAGCAATGCTGGCCAGTTGCCTGTGTGACTGGGTGCTGCCAGGACCACCAGACACCCCACGGCAGCTGCCTGAGACAGACTGGTGGTGAGGTGGCTGGTGTAAGGCAGGGCCCGCTGTTCTGGAAGGTTCCATCCAACCCCAGAACAGGGCTCCCAGTTCTGCCCGCACTTCCCTTTCCTCTTGGCTTGATGGAGACACTGGAGCCCTTCACGGTGATCGGTTCACTAAGAAATGAGCTCACTGTGTATGTATTTATCTGAGCCCGTATCTATGTGGAATGTACATAGCATGTATATGCATGCGATATGCATGGACACACTCTCACCTCGTTTCCTCTGAGACAGGCTTGTGAATCTTTGTTCATCCGCCTTCTGTCTGCTTCCACCTTCAGGACAGAATTGCTATTCGAGAAGGGACCTGTCTTCTATTTACTACCGAAGCTCTAGGGCACATGCTGTGTGCTGGATGTGTGTCCCCCAAATTCATGCTGAAACCTAACCCCCACAGTGATGGTGTTTGAAGGTGAGGGCTTTGGGAGGTAATCTGGTCATGAGAGCAGAGCCCTTTCTGCCCTGTGAGGACGGGACCCACGATGCTGGGCCTCCCCAGACACCGAAGGTGCTGGCAACCTGATCCTGGGTTCCAGCCTCTGGAACTCTGGAATTTTTGTGTCTATAAGCCACTCGTTCATGGTGTTTTTGTTGTAGCAGCCTGAACAGACGAGGACAGCATAGAATAGCGCCTGGGACACCATAGGTGGTCAATATGTGGTTGCTGAACATGTGGAACAATCCCGGAGCTGACGCAGACCCACCAGGACTGTGGTCACGAATGGGGCCAGTTCACGGCGCACATTCCTTCTCCCGTTTGCTGGCGCGTCCCCCCTGAGTTCACAGCCATTCTGAGTCCTGCCCTTGGCTGCTACTGTCCAAGCAGCGCAAACGTTGGGGTGCAAGCTCCTGCTGCAGCCCCCCCCTCCTGCTCGAAGCTCCTTGGCAGCGCAGGGCGGGCGTTCACACATCGGCACCGGGTTTCAGTTTTATGCAGGGAATCTGAGGCTTCGGTAGCCTCCTGTGCCCACAGCTTCACTTCCCACGGTTTCAGTCCCCGCCGTCAGCCCCAGTCTGGAAGTAGATGATCCTCCTGATGCATTAGCAGAAGGTCCGCAGTAGACTAGCTGCGTCGTAGTGCCTACGTCGTATCACTTCATCTCATCACGTGGGCGTTTCATCCCCTGACGTCATCACAGAGGGGCGAGCACAGCACGGGAGGCACCCTGAGCCACAGACAGACCGCATTCACAGCACCTTCTCCCAGTCTGCTCTCATCACTGCTCTCCTTCATCATTTGTTATTGTTGTTGGTCTCTCACTGGGCCTAATTTATAAATTACGCTTTGTCATAGGTAAGCATGTACAGGAAAAACATATAGGGTTTGGCGGTCCCTGTGGTTTCAGCACCCACTGGGGTTGAGGGACATATCCCCGTGGATGAGGTGTTATTACTGTTTAACATCTGCTTCTGAAGGTCTTTCGAGTTTCTTTTCGGCTTTGTCCTGTGTCCCGTGGACCCCTACGTGCGACCCCCTGTGATTTATGGCTCTGGTGTGGGCCTGCCCTTTGCACCCTCTCAGCAGAGGGGTGACCCTTGTCCTTATCTGGCCAGGTCTGCACAGCGTCTCAGAGATTCCTGAGCCCCTGGCTGTAGATGAAGCCCTTCGACCCATTGCCACAGAATCGTGGCCTCCCATGGTTAGTGGGAGTTTGTGGCAGGGGAGGTTTAGTGCATAGGCTCAAATCACTATCTTGGATTAAGTGACCAACATTTATACATAAAACGTTAATTGAGCTTCGGGCTTGTTTTACTAAATAAAGATTTGGTTGATGAAACTATTCAGACTGTGGCCTGCATTTCTCTTCATCTCCTCTTCCCTCCTTCTCCCCCAGCCTTCCTTCCTAAGTTCCTTTTTTCATTTTACATCTTCCACATCTGACAAAGCCTAATTGATAGATGGCCCCCCTGCTACCCTCAGGCCTCACCGTCAGTGACTTTCCACCATATTCCATGGTGGGAATACTGAAACAGCATCCTTAGGACAGGCTCCTCAAGCCCACTTCCTCAGCAGGCAAATGCCTCCAGCTTCCTGAAGACCCACCCCTGCTGCGGTGCGCACACGGTCAGGACGCGGGTGATGCCGACACGGCCATCTCCACCCACCGCGAGGCTGCCGAACAGAGCCTGCAGGTCACACACCCGCCCCGGCCTGTTCGGCCTGCAATCACAGGCATCCATAAAGGGCAGTCCTGAGGAGCCCCACGCCAGACCCGGACACTAAGTGTGGCACCGTCCAGTCCTGGGAGATGGAACCGCTGAACCCCTCTTCTGATGGCATCCTTCAGGTCACACCTGGGCTGTGGCTCTCAGGACAGGGAAGGTTTTCTCCCCAAATGTCCCTGAAAGACCAGTCATGCTTCTTGTCAGGCTCCAGGCGACGGCTCTCAGCATCTGAGTCCCGTGGGGTGTGCATTAAAGAAGGGCAACAGTTATAACCGAGAAGAGCCCCTGGTTCCGCGGTGGCCCTGACGGGGAAGGGAACAGAGCTGACAGACGGCGTCCCTGTGTAGGCCCAGGGCTGCGCTGCCCGGCTGTGCTTGAGAGAGCAGCATGGCGTCTTGTCAGAGGTGCTCGCTTGGCGCTGATGGCCCGGGGTTCTGGCTCGGCCCCCCCTCCGGGCCTCCTGGCTGCTTTGCTCCTGACACTGGATCAGCTGATAGAAGGGCGTCTGATCCCAGCATTGCACAAGGAGGAAGCAGCCGTGGGAGGAAGGGCGCTGCCAGAAGTCCAAAGCTTGACATGCTTGAACATCAGTAAGATGAGAAATGACTCCAGTGAAAGTCAGCTCCCTGGAGAATGGCAAATTCCAGACGTGAGCCACGTCTGAGCCCAGACCCAGCCCATCCATCACCCCAAACCTTAAGCCCTTGCTGCTCTCACCACCTTGGGGGGTCGGAGGCTGGGCAGCAGCAGCCAGGACTCAGACCCCGGGGCCAGCCTCAGAAGTGACCCCGTGCTGACCAGACACCCTGCAGGGCTGCAAGCTCTTCCTGCGCCCGTGAGCAGCACATCATCAATCATGGAGGTTAACACCCAGAAGAATACTTTTGGGAAAAGGCATGACCTAATTTACTGAGCTTAGAAATCATCGGAGGTAGATACCAAGAGAGAAACTGAAGCATTTTAGGGCTACAGGAAAAGGCCATCTTGGAAAAAAAAAACTCTCTCAAGTAGTTGAACAACTGCATGTGGACCAGAATCTAGTCTTTCTCATTCCGACAGCCCTGTTGGGCATACACCCTGCAGGTATAGGAGCCACGGAAGCAGGGACTTGGAGCCTGGCCCCATCGCACTGCAGGAAGATATTTTGTGGTTTCGTGGCAGGACACTGTGGTACTAGAACTGGTTGGACGTTGAGAATGAAAGGGAGAGAGAGATGATGCAAATGGCAGCGTCACGGCCCCGGGGAGGCAAAGGGAGGGCAGAGCAGGCCTGAGGGGCAGGCTCTGTCCCGATGCTCTAGAGCACCTGCTGGGCATCTTGGGGATGTCCAGGCAGCCACAGGGTCTCCAAGGGGCTTTGGGAGTAATGAGCACATACAGGCATGGCAGGACGGCTTATGATTAACCCCGTATTTGTCCCACATGTAGTGTAGGCTGGGGGCAATTATCTGGCATTGGAAAAGAATTATGAACAGAGGATGAATTTACGAACCTCTGGACTTGAAGTTAATAAACAGGGAGAGGGCTTTGGGCAGTTGGGCGAGGTATTTGCGATGACTGCAGCTGCCTGTTCCGGCCTCCTTCTCATGAAGTCCCGAGAAGAGCCTGTAGCTGTGATGCGGTAGGAGAAATGAGCTGGAGGAGATGCGAGAGAGACGAAGGCTGGTTTTTGGGGCCCAGACCTCTGCTGGCTGAGCTCCCGCAGCAGCCGTCTGGCTCCACCAGGTCAGCAGGTCCAGGCTGGGCTGCCCCCCCTTGCCTTCCCTCCTGAGGGGGGCTGCGTAGACAGCCGGCCTGGGAAGAAGCCAGCTATGCAACAACACACCGGAATGGCGGGCAAGCACCAGGCAGATGAGCCTGAGGTCCCAGAGGCCCCCGGACACTGAAGGGGACGAGGACGGGCCCTCCTGGAGCCTGACAGGGCATGGGGGTCATTTGAGAAGAGCCTGCTGGCAAGCCTCTGTTGTCTGGGATGAGGGCACCCCCCGAGGGCTGGCCTGGGAAGTGGTTATAAGGTACAAGGCAGCGGATGCCAGCACTGCAGGACGGGGACCTCCCAAGTCCAGCCTGGAGGGTCTTCTTTCAGCCAGTGACAGCACGTGACCATGGCTGAGGATGAGTGAGTGGAAGCCACCTGGATGGAGAGTGGCCAAGAATCAGAGGGCGGACCCTGAGGCCACGGTGATGAGCAGGTGTCCCCTGGACCAGGGACAGCCCTGGGGGAGGGGGCAGAGAATCCTGAACACGGCCGAGTGGAATCCTGACAGTACTGAGAAGCCCCCAGTCTGGCTGAGCTTACTTGGAAGTGACTGGATTACATTTTCTGACACCTGCAGGTGGCAGTGGGTGCTCCATGTACAAACTCCAGATATGGGGAAATGTTTGTGTCCCCCAGTCAGTGACTTGTGAAATTAGGATCTGTTACAAGTACCTGCTGATCCAGTGAGCAAGGGGCCCCAAGAACACGGCTGCTGGGTGCTGAACACTTGTCATCTGCATGAGTTAGCACATCTACCCTCCACAAGTTTGGCCTGTGTGTCTCTGTTTTGGAGACAAGCAACCTGTGCTGCGCAGTTCAGTGTCTGTCAGGGCAAAGGTGACGGTCAGGGCAGAGCCGACTGGCCCCAGGCTTTGCTGCACCGCCTGGGGCTCGGCCTCTGGGTGTGCTGCGTGCAGGGTGGAGGGGAGAGCGCTGAGTGGAAGCCCTGGAAATACCAGCACTACGGGAGAGAGGGCGACGCTGAAGGAACAGATTCAGAGGATGACCCAGGAGAGGAAGACGCCTGAGCGGCTGAGGGTGTTACTCATGCCTGCATCCCCAAAACGTCACCTGTGGTCATTGTGTCGCTGGGTTTGGTGATTAGCACTTCACTGGTGACCACAGCAGGGGTTTTAGGGGAATCGAGGGGACCAAAGAGAGGGGGTGGTGGACTGAAGCCTGAGTGGAGCCGAGAAACATGAGTGGAGCTGAGACAGCAAATGGGTGACTTTTTAAAGAACCTCTTAGTGAAATAAGATAGATGGGGACAGAGTTTTTCTCTCATTTTTCTATTAGAAGATGTTTGAATGTACTTATTTGTTTAGGCAAATAAATCTGCAGACAGGGAGAAACTAAGGAGAGAGGGGAAATGTGGCTGCTGGCCAAGCCAGGAAGGAGAAAGGTCCCTGTGGTAGCCAGCCTTCTAGATGGAGTCAGTGAGTCGGCCTCCTGCCTTTCACACCTCGGTGTGGCCTCCCCAGCAGAGTGGGCTGACCTGTGTGGCCCGCAGAGATCAGGGGACTGAGGGAGTGTCCCTCCTGCAGCCAGGTGGTGGATCACCCCGTGGGGGAAGCCGGCCACCGTGCTGGGAGGCCACTCGAGCAGCCCCATGTAAAAAACCATGTGCCGAAGACCTGAGGTGTCCAGCTACCAGGCCTGGGGTCGGTCATCTCAGAGGTGGGTCCTCCAGCCCCAGTTGGGCCTTCAGATGGCTTCAACCCCGGCAGACACCTTGACTCATGAGCAGACCTGAGCCAGAACTCCTAACACTAAGCAGTTCCTGAACTCCTGAGCTTTGTGAGATGATTATCCATTCCTGTGGTCTTAGGCCCTGAAGCCCTGGAGCCCTCTTATGCAGTGATAGACTCCCAAGGCGATGTGGGTGAAGGGGGATCTGATCATGGAGGTGGACATGCTGGGGAAACTGAGGCTCTTTGGCCTGATGATCTCTGCTGTTTCTGGGCAGCGGAAGGCAACCCCAGCTGCTGGATTTGGGATGATGGAGATGGGATGCGGAGGTCTGGAGGTGGTGCCGAAGAGTCAGCACAACCGTCAGGAAGAAGGACGGAGTCGGGAGGGTCACCCTCTCCGCGCGTGATGGCTGCTCAGGCCTGGTACAGGGAAAGAGGAGGGTGACAGTCAGGGCGCTACTCCTCGTCGCAGCGGGTAGGCGAGTGTTACCCCATCAGCGCCGGGTGCAGGAGGCAGGTCGTCAGAATGGAGGCATGCAGGTCATTCAGAGGCGCTGGTCTAGCGAAGTGGGGAAAGTGAGGTGCAGGGGCTGAAGGACCAGTGGGGGGCAGAAGAGCTGAGGCAGAGGCTCCCTAATTTTCCAGGAAGTTTGATGGCAACACCGCCTAGATGGGGAGACAGAACTGAAGAGGTCTGCTTTGCTATTTTTCAGTTTTTCTTTCCTTTTTTGTGGGTCTTCTTTTCTTGCTTGTCTTTGTGTCTGTGTGTCTTTGTCCTTCCTTCTTTCTTTCCTCCCCCACTCCCCACTTCCTCCCTTCTTTTAAAGATAGGAGATATTAAAATGTGTTTATTAGTTTAAGGAAAAAAGCCAGTATACAGGAAGAGACTTAAGAGAAAAGGAAAACAAGGTGTGTGCTTCTGAACAAAGGGCGGGCACCATTGCAGCTCCTGGCGTCCGAGGGGGTCGTGCAGTCTTACTGAGCACCCACCGGGCTCACCCCCTGTGCAGGGGCAGGGTGTGCAGAGGGAATCACACAGCACCCCCCAGCCACTCCCCGCCCCGTGAGGCGACAGGCAGATGCCTGCACAAACGTATCCCTGTGGTTCGCGAGGAGGGCCACAGAGGAGACCACGCGGGTGCTGAGGCCTGGTCGGGAGAGCCTCGCTGAGCCCGAGGCCCCGAAGGCGGGCAGTTCCAGTCCCTGCTGACCGCACTTGCCTTCGCCCCCGGAGTCCATCAGAAGGGGAGACCTCTGCGTGCTGCGGGTGGCTGCAGGCTTCTCTCATCTGCTACGCGCTCCCAGCTTCGTCACACGGCGTCTGGACCATCTGGTTTCCTACGTCATAAAAAAAAATTTGTCTTCTTGGCTAAAAAGAGTCCTTTCTGTCCAAGCCTTACTTTTCAGTGGGATTCGTCCCCACCCCGCAGCAGACCACACTGAAAGGAGCGCCTTTCATCAGCTCTGTAAACGAACACTGTCCTGAATTAAAAGGAAGGAAACCACTTTATTGAAGGTGGGGACCTGTTAAAACTCTGTGAATTAGAGTGCAGGCCCCCCTTCTTCCAAATTAGGGCTCCAGGAGGTGGGGATTCCACGGCAGGCTGACTCTTGCCTGGGAGAGAGAAGGAAGCTCTCAGAGAACCCTGGAGGCGGAGGGAGGCAGCCGGGCTTGTCAAACACGGCCTTGCATCTCAAACCTGGTGGACGTTAATAGTATCATTTTGAATCTAGGATACCTCACTAAGAAAAAACACTTCTGCTTAATTCTGATGAGAGGGCTTCAGGCATGTCTACCCTGGCCAGGAGCGCCTCCCCAGCCTGCTGTGCATACCTTAGCCAAGATGGCCCAAGGTTGTAACTACTAGAAGGGTGTCTTTTCTAACTGCTTAGTATATGCAATTCCGGTCTTTCCTGGATATGTATGCAAAAAGCTGCTCTTTAGATGTGTTTGATGAAGGAGAAAATAATTAGAAAGCCGATTCTGCATACAAGCTCTTAAAAATATCTGGGGTCATTTTCCCAGGTGCTGATTCTCTCTAGCAGAGTCAATATCCTGGATCAGGTATTTGCAGTAGACCTCCTCGCCTGCAGAGAGGGTATCATTTGCTTGAGTAATTAAATTTGTTTTCAAAGAGTCCACCAATGTCAATGTTTGCGGTCATAAGGAAATGAGGTCAGGCAGGAGGTGTGACTTGTCCAGGTGGCCTTTGTTTATGCATGACTTTTGTAACCTGATAATTAAGCCAAAGCCTGGCTGTCCCCTCACCCTGCCTCATGCTGTCCTGGCCACCTGGACGGCCCTTCCCAGTCCACACCTGTCTAAACCTTGGCTGCTCCTCGGGACCCAGATCTGATTCTCCCCAGCAATCAGATGCGGTTGACACAGTGGTTGACACTAGTGCCTGCTCCTTTTCGAAACATCCCTATTAATTTTTCTGTAAGGTATTCTTCTGGTTTTCTTCCCACTTTGTTGATATTTAAAATAATTTATATAAGTGATTTATTTGTTTAGAAGGCCCTTTTTTAGACACAGATTGTATCAATATTCATGTATTTTGTTTTATTAACTCATTGATGGGCTTAAAATTTATTCAGGTGTAATTTAAGGTAAAGATCAACATTTTCTTTTTTTAAACCAAAAAGCTAGGTCTCCTGGTGCTTTTTGGTAAATAATTTGCCCAGATTCTGTTGGGCTGGGGTGTGTCCTCTGCAGATTCAAGTTTGTAGTTATATGAAAGTCTGTTTTGAATCTCTCTGCCCCATGATCAGCCTCTCTCCACCTGAATCAGGTCCATGGGATTTTAAACCCTTGGGCTCCAACCAGCTCTATCCAGGTAGTGTTGAGTGGAATTTATTTCCAGAGTCTGGAAAATTCCTGATTTATGTTCTCCAATCCCAAGCTTAGTTAATTTTGCAGCTTTGTTAGCTGTGTGCATTCCAGTGGGCTTCGGGGCAGGGGTTGGGGGGCAGGAGGGGTTGCTCTTCCAGAAATCTCCCTTCCAGGGCCTCTAACTTCTCTCTCCCCCATCTCCCTAATAGCTTCCCCTCCTTCCTTTAAGCCCCGGTGGGCTGCAGTGGGCTGTTTTCCCATTTTTCATTTTATTTGACTTTCCTGGCTTGGTTTCACCCTGTTCCCTGGCTTTGGCAGACGCACCTACATCCACACTTGATAATGCGTCCTGTGAGTCCTTTAAGTCAACCTGTCACTCATGATGCGCCCCCTGCTACCCCCCTGGACTTGAGACTCATATCCAGTCTCAGATTCAGGCAGGCTCGTCCATCTGTCAGTATAATTCCCAAATAGAGTCCCTTCCTGGCCTTTCCCTTGCAGCCCCTGCCAGTGCCCTCATGGGCTGACTGTGCAGTGCATGCAGTTGTCTCCTGGAAGGTCTTCCTTGCAGTGAGCCAGGGCTCCCTCGGAGTCCCATTCATTCCATGCTGACAGGCCCCAGGGCGTGGCTCCCAGCCTCTGGTTAGAAGCAGTAGCTTCAGCAGTGGAGTACTTATAATTTTCAACTCTTATTTGTGGATCCCAGATGTTGTTCAAACACACACACACATACACACACCCTGTAAACATACACAAGCTTCACAAAACCACAGTTTACCTTAATGCACAGAATGTGCCCTGATATTTCTGGTTTTTTAATCAGCCATGCCACACATATCTCTGTGCTGCCCCACCCCAAGACTTTGCCCGGTGTAGCTCTTTATCTGGCTATAATTTGTATCCTTTCATATAAAACTGCTTCCCTGAGTTTCCTGAGTCCTTCTAACAAATTAATCAGATGTGAGATGGGAAGTTATAGGAACTCCCAAATATGTAGCTAAGTTGGACAGAAGTCCAGGTAACCCTGCGAGCCCATTTGTGGCCAGCGTCTCACGTCCCGTGGGGAAGCTGCCCTGTGACTTGTGGGGCCTGCTGCTGTGAGTTCTACTGCCCGGAACACGGAGGCCTGGGCTGAGTCTAGGTGGTGAGGCCCAGAATTGAATCGAATCAGAGGACACCCAGTTGGTGTCAGAGAACTGATTTCAGGACTGCAGACATTATAATCTCCTGGAATGATAAAAATGTAGGCTTCAGATCTTGCAGATGAGATCACCTGGGCTAGGGAATCCTCATTCCTAGGGAGCTCCTTAGTGATACTTATGCATATTAAAATGTGCGTGCCACTGACATACTTACTGAAGTACATTCATAAAACATAAAGAGTAGAATGAAGGGAGAAGTAAATCACTCCTAATCCCATCATGAAAACATCCTGGTATGTTCCTTTTGACTCCCCATGTAAATCCTTTTTATTACGGTTTTGATCATGCTGTACGCCCAGATTTATGTTCTGCTTTTCCCATCTAACATTCTATCAGACATATTTTTCTTGTTATGGTATACTCTTTTAAAATATAAATAATTGCTTTTGCAAAAGACTGTGTTTCCTTAACTGTTGTGTCTCTTTTGGGGACATTTAGAATTTTCTCAATTTGTCATTATTATGAATTATACTGTGATGAAAATTTTTCTCTCTGAAACTTCCATGGTATTTGTTTTCATTACCTTAGGATTCCCAGAAGTTAGATTATTTAGTCCATCATCACAGATGGTTTTGGAGTTCTTGGATTAGTATCTTCCACTGGTAACTTAAGTCACCATGTTTCCATACCTTCTCTGGCAATGATGTTTATTTTTATAAGCTTTGCTAACTTGATAAGTCAAATGGTACACAATTATTTTAATTGTATTTATTCTATCCTTAATGCTGCAGGAAATTTTCTCAAGTGTTTATTAATTGTATTTCCTTTTGTGACTCTTTGCTTCAAGACCCTCATCCTTATTTTTCCAGTGGCACTTTGTTGTAACATTAACCCTCTGCATATTTATTACAATTATGTTTCTTTTGAAATGGCCTTCCTCTGAAATCCTGGTTATATTTTTAATACTCTGACATTCAAAATTGTTATCTAGTCAGTCTCTCACTTTTTCCTTGATAGTTTCTTCTACTGCTTCAAAATCTTAAAAGCCCATCCTTCTCCAGAGATTTGGTGACTGTTTATTTCCTTGTCATTTTGCTGCTTTTCAAAAAGCACATGATTATATATGTCCTTCTTGAATCCGTCTAGGATATATTTTGGTGCATGCTACAAAGTCATCTAAATAAATTACTTTTCTAAGTGTTATTGTTCAAAATGACTTACTGAAGGATCTTGGATGTTCTGAGGTAGTCGTTTTTATGGCCCTGGTCACTTTGTAGGGCAACTGTTTCTTTACAGCATGACCCAAGGATAGGACTCAGCCATGTTCAGCTGTGCGACCCCAGAACTGAACATTGTACACAGGCTTTCCAGTAGAACTTTTGAATGGACATAAGGAGGCAAGCCTTTGAGGGGGCTGCTCCAGAGGGCTGTGAACCCTGGGTCTTGGAGAACCATCCTGGTCTTAGAACTTCATGTCTTCATACAATTAATCATATTTATTCATTTATTTATATTTTGGCACATGAAATTTTTTCCCAGGAAAATCTCAGTCCATTGGCATGACTTGTTTTTAGGCTGTTATTTTTACATTGCTTATGTGAAATGGAGAAATATTTTTAGAAGTTCCCTTTTGCCAGAAATGGAAGAAAGTGGCGAGGTCTTGGAGAATGCTCGCCATTTCATTTCATTGCATATTATGTTGGTGAGGAAAGCACACTTGAAAAGCAGCGAGGCTGCAAGCTGGACTTACAGACTAGTGTCTGGTACCAGAGCACACTGCTTCTCTCTCAGCGGAGACCCGCCTGGTCCCACAGCCTTTTCATGGCCCCCATGCTCCAGCCCAGCCCAGGATCTTGCAGCAGTTCACACTTTCCCCTTGACTTTGGGAGCCAGAGACTTACAGGCAGGTTCATGCGTCCACATTTCTTCTAAGACTAGAAATGCAATGAGATCCATGTGTCTGTCCCAGGGCTCGGCAGCCTGTTTCCTGGGGAAGCTGTCAAAGCTCGGCAGCCCCGGCAGAGTGCAGGGGTTGGCCCCTTCCTCTGCCCCCTCTGTGGGCTGCTGCTGGCGAGCTCCCAGTCCCCCCGACCCACTGCCGACGGCACCGGCCACTCCAGACTCCTCTCCTCGGCAGGGCCGAGGCGAGATGGGGCAGGGGCCTCAGCCCCCCACGCTCAGGGTCTGATGAGCACACAGTCTGATACAGACACACCAAGTTTACTGCTCTTCCTCTGATGTGTTTTTTGAATCTGCTTCCTCATCCCCATGTATGTTACTGATGACTTTAGTGAAGCCATTGCTTCCCGCCAACTCAAGATTCCACACCGCAGTGAGCCCCCCAAGGCTGAGGGCTGAGAAGCCCCCTCTCTACCCCGGGGCACTGAGTCAGAGTTTTGAAGGTGAGGAGCAGGTGCATTTTGAAAAAGAATGTGTTGTATGTTTAATGTTTGGCTAATGCAATAAGTTGCAAACTGTTGTGATAACACAGATTACATGAACCAAGCTTGAGGGGTGCTCCCTGCTGACAGGGAGGCGCAGTGATGGCTCGGTTGTGGGGAGACGTGTGGCATCCCGGGGTCCTGAGGACTGGTGGGGTGAGGCAGCATGCGACTTAGGTTCATCAGCAGAGCACATGGGTCATAAGAGGCTGAGGAGCGTCACCCAAGCCCACCTCCCCATCTCCACTCATGACCTCATTCAGCTAGTCGTTGGTGCCCATGTTATTCTGGAAATGGGGGGTTAGGGATGCAGAGATTAGTAAGGCGCAGTCCTGCCCTTAAGAAGGAGCCACCCAGCCAGGGAAAGGCCCGTGGTCAGGGGCAGAGGTCCTAGGTGTATATGCGTCCTCTACCAGCAGGTGCGGGAGTGGGTGCCCTGCCCGGGCAGGCAGGTCCAGAAGCTTCCTGGTGAGGGGCCGCCCAGGTCCCCCTGAAGGACGGGGATGTTATCAGGAGGCAGAGGAGAGGTGAGTGGGGTATCTTGGGGAGTTCTGAGGACCCTGAGGCGAGGGAGAGCCAGGCCTGGGAGGGGAGGGGCACCATGTCAGGGAGGCGGTGGCGGCAGGGAGACCCCCTCGGGCCAGCTGGGCCAGGGGTCTTGAGTCCTGAAGTCTCCAGCTGTGTTCTCCTGCAGCCTTTGGCCCAGCGGACTGTGTCAAAGCCCTTGAAGACGGTGCTCTTCCACCTCAGTCCCACCTGACGCTGGGTCTCGTGGGCACAGCCGTGGGACGTGGGTCCGGTTACCTGACCACTCTGAGCATCTGTTTCTGCATTTGTGAAACAGGGATTCAGGAACCAGTCTTGGAGCCACTGCTCCCAGCGTGTGGTGGGTACTGAGTCAGGGGGACTGGCGGGCACTGTTACTGTTATTATTTTATTGTTATTACTCTTAGTGACTGCAGCTGTTATTGGTATTGGTATTGGTATTATTTTTGGTTTTGTCTCTTCTGCCAATGACTGGGACCCAGAGATAAGGAATAGGCTGGCACCCCTGGGGAGAAGCCTCCGGAAGAACCTTCCAGTCTTTAGGTTGTAGGCTTGAATTTCATCTCTTCTGTTGAGAATGTGAGATGAAATCAAGAGAGCAGTGAGATACAATCTGAGCTGAATGTCGTGGAATTTCTGAGTTGAAGGTGGCCCAGGGTACACAGAGGACAGAGGTTATTCCAGAATGCATGCCAGGGCTTCTCACCCACCGTGCGTGGCCTGGGGTTGCGTGCACACTTCCACTTGTACTTGTGTTGCCGTGAATGGGCTGTGCATCAGTGGGCAATTTACTTCCTGCCCTGGACCTCAGTTTCCTTGTCTGCAAAATGGACATTGAAGGCCAGAGATCTCCATGAACCCTGACAAACTTCCATGTTGCCATGCAGAGAGGAACCTTCTGGGAGGAGAAGCCTGACCCACTACTTCTCTCCCCACTGGCCAGCATCGGGGATCTCTGGGCCTGAGCTCGGCAAATACACCCCCTTTCTCCCAGGACTTTTTGCGCATCCTTCCCAACACCAAGGCCCAAACGCAAGGGCTCTGTGCTTCCAGCGAGGGGCTCTGTGGCGTCTCCCCCGCCAGCACCCTAGACGAGTGCAAGCATTTTCCTACCAACCTCACACTCATGGCCAGAGCCAACCTTGCTGCCCCATTCTCCTCTTAAAGGTATTTGGCCAAGGACAGTTGAGCATGAATTAAGCTTCCCATAACTGTCCACGAGGTAAAAATTTCATAAACTCTGCAGCAACTGACATCCTGTCTGGCACTGTGGGAAATCACTGGACTTAGGAACATGTTTCTAGCCCTGAACCTCTTTCAGGAAATGATGTTGCCCTTTCTGATGCTCTAGCTAAGAAATGCTGTGGAAATTCCATTGCACAGAAATTCTGCCGTCCTCTCAGGGTTATACCTGACGGGAAGAACACCAATCTCATCTAACTGGAAAAAACACATCTTTCCATAGAAAAGCCCTGGAAACAATTAAGAGATTTCAGAGCTCAGTGGAATTCAAAATACTGGGAGATGCCAGATGAACTTATGCCACCCAGTTTCCTTTGGAGATGAAGGTTTGGCACAGGGCAAACACTGAAATGCTTCATGGCGATCATTTTCAAAGTGACGACAGGCAGAATACTTCACAACATTTTTCAATTGCTGGGCACGCAGTGAGTTCAATGCGGGGGCAATTTTTCTCTCCTGGTGGTGGCAGACCAGCATTTCTGACCTAGCATGAACTTTCTGAGTTTTGCTGTGGATGTAGGTGGGGACGCCATGACAGGATACATGATTCGACCTGTTACGTGTTTTATGTTACCGGAATATATCGAGTGTTTTTGAAAACCTTTCCTCCTTCCCTTTGGAAGGTAATAAAGAAGGTAACAGGGATGGGAGGGCCTCCCTGCTACCTTAAGGTGATAATAAGGCCTGGGAGTCTGAGAAAATGCGTTACTGGTTCATTCATTCATTCATTCATTCACGCAGCATGCATTTGCAGGAGAGCTGCCACATGGTAGACCCGTGTCTGTGTGTCTGTCCCCTCTCTCCCTTGTCTCCGCCTTGAATGTGGTCTCCACTAGCCCCTGAGCCACGTTCATAGGCACATGCTCACCCACTGCACCTGCTTGGAGCAACATGAGCAAATGAGTGAATGAATGCACTGCCCTCATGACACCCACTCAGGGGGCCGTTGCCCTGGTGTCCTGCCCCAGCTCCGGCCCATGTCCAGCCTCTGACCCAGGGCGGCTGGCCAGGATACCCAGAGAGCTGGGATCCTGATGCAGATGCTCTTGCTGTGTGTCCCAGGGAGGAAGAGGGCAGGCAGGGCAGCCTCGGGTCGGAAGCACCCTCAGACCCCCTCCGTGCCCCATCTACACGTCTTTCCAGACCTCTCACCAGCGGGCTTGGCCTTGGACCTCAGCCCTGCTCTGCGTGTCTGCTTGCCTGGGCTTAGCCCCACTCTTGTTCTGGCCCCCTTGGGCAGAATTCCCTCAATGATCCCCCCTTCCTCTCCCCACTTTGCTGTCTGGCCCCTCTGAGCATCAGTGCCGGTGCCCACCAGACGTGGATGCTCTGCGGGCTGTCCTTGGGTGCTGGGACCATTTCCTTGGGTCCCTCCCCACCCAGTTTCGGGCTGCCTCTCGTTCCTCCCGCTGGGCAGGGGAGCCGAGGAGGGCGACCTGAGACCTGCCCTCCGCCCCTCCCGCCTGCCCACACGGAGACCCAGGGAAAAGCTTGCTGTTCTGAATTCTTGATGAGAACTAGCATCCCCCTGTCAGTGTGAATTTATTTCAGGCAAGAGAGAGAACTTAAGACAATAGGGAACCTTTTTTTTGTACTTTTAACTTAGTTTGGAGACTTAAGAAAAGCAGCTTCATTGAGATGTAGTTGACACACACCGCACCACACATATTCGATAACTTTTGATATTTTTACACACCTCTGACACCATTGGCCCAGTTCGCGTGGAGAGCATGCCCCTCACCTCTGATTTCTTCCCAGTCCTTGGTCGCCCCTCCCTCACACAGTGTCCTGCCCCCTCCCACTCCCAGGTGACCAGGGATCTTGTTCCTGTCACTGTGTGCATTTTCTAGAATGTGAGGCACATGCTCGCTCCTGTCCTGCGTCATTCAGGCAGCATGGCGATGCCGGGACTCCTCTCCGCAGGCGGGTGTGCCCACCGCTCTTCCCCTGTCGCTGAGCAATGTCCCTGCGGCAGATGCACCGCAGTTCTTTAGTATCCACTTGCCTGGTGACGGACCCTGGGCTGTTCCCGGCTTTTAGTGACTGCAAATAACCTGCTATGAACATTTGTGCACACGTCTTTTGTGGATATTGCCTTTTTGCTTTCTTGGATAAACGACTAGGAGTGGAATAGCCGAATCATATGGCGGGCAAATGTTTAACTTTTAAAGAAACTACTGAACTGTTTTCTGGCTCACCATTTAAGTTCCTACCAGCAGTGTCTCAGAGTCCCAGCCACTCCCCAGCTGGCAGATGTATCGGGAGAAATACACATCAGTGGCATGTCAAAAGGCTGATGCTGAGGAAATTCCAAAGGGATTTGGGATTTCTCCAGGACACTGAAATGTCTGGGATTGGAAATATGTGTAATATTCCAGTTATTAGAGCCAATTTCATGGTCTCTTGGCCGTTGGAATGGGGCCTTTTCCACAGCCTTTTCACACTCTCCATGGGGGCTCCTACCCAGCTCCGGGGCTAAACGCTGCCATGCGCCAGCAGCCTGGGTACAAGAGGGTGTGACAGGCCTGTGGGGGAACCACACTCTCTTTGTATTAGATTGCCCTGATTTCTCTGCCCTAGATAAGCTACTCTATAGCTTAGACTGGCATGCCTGGGTCTAATCAGAGTTTGGTGAATGGATGTGTTGGTCAGTCTCTTTGACTAAGATGTAGCAAGTTCTGGATTTACATGTGTTTTTCTAACACTTAAAATTTTGGCATTTTAAACTCTTAGTATATCCTGATCTCAAAAGGCCCAAGAAAACCAGGTCATAAGAGAAGTTAAGGGTTTAGAGGGAGAATACAAAGGGACTTCACATTATGAACACCAGTGATGGCTGGCCTGCAGTTCCTCAGATATTTGCTGAGAGCCTGTTTGTGTCCTGGTGCAATTTAAGTGCTAGAGGGGAGGCAAAGCCCCACAGACAGCAGGCAAATAGGAACAGTTAGGTATGCATATTCTTGAGATTTAATAATAATTTGTAAAAATGGAATATGAAATTATGTTATTAAATAAAAATGGGCAATTAAAATGTTAAGGGTGGCAGGATAGTCCACTTCATTTTTGTATCATCACTTACCCAGCTCCTTTTCAGAAGATTGCTCATTTTCTCACATGAATATGGAATACTGTACTGAATTCATACCTAGAGCTGTTTTGTTTTCTTTAGAATTACTTCTAGAGTGACATTAATCAAAATGAATGAACATTTATATGGCTCTCAGTCAGTTGACTTCCATGCCATGTTGACTTTCAAAAATGTTCCTACCACTTTCCATCTTCACAAACAATATAGGAGTGTGCTAGTTTCACCACAGCCATGCCAGCATTTAGTGTGTGGGTTTTACATTGTTTTATTGATATAACAGAGCCTAAGTGCTACCCTGTTTTTTTGATCTTTATAACACATTAAATAAAGCTTATTTTAGAAGAATTACAAAATACATGGTATGCAAGGAAAATGAAACAAAAGCCACCTGTTGTTCCATCTTCCAGTGATAGTCCAAGATAATAATGTCTTTCCAGAATTATTTCTATGCATATATATATAAATGGATACAACAGATTGTGTTCATCTCAAGACTGTGCAAGGGTTTGCAATGAATACCAGACCTTAACCTCTTTTTCATAAACATATGACACATTATTTTGTCATACTTTTCAAACCATCAGAAAGTATGGTTCTTGTAATTCTGCATTTTAGGACATTCAACTTAACAGTCTCAACTCTTATTTTGAAACTAGAATTGGCCTTGTGTTTAAGCCTTTTGCAACATTCCTAGTAGTTTCCTCAGCATAAGTTGCCGCACTGGGATTCCTGGGTGAAAGTGCTTAGGAAGCCCACAGATCCTTTTCCCTCTAGGATTGCACCATTCCACATGGCCCTCTCCCCCAACTGGCATCAAGAAGATGTAGACATAGATAGGTCTTTAATCTTTTCCAGTCTAATAGGTAGAAAACACAGCAATTTCTAAGTTTGAGTTTCTTTGTTTACTGACAAAGTTGAGTATTTTCAATGTTTACTGGTCATGTGAGTTTAGTATCTCATGAATAGCTTTTCTATGCCCTCATTTTTCTATTATTGTTTTGAGAAAGTTCTTATTATATTAAGGATTGCAATTATTTGTCTTACATGCTGTAAATATTCTAAATGTCTAGTTTTACTTTAAATTTTTATGGTTTACTTTAACATATGGATACTTGCGATTTTTAGGTTTGAAAATCAACTACACATCTGTGTGTGTTCTGATTTTGGTCTTAAGTTTGGAAAGGTCAAACCAATCCCAGGATTTTCTCACTAACTTTTTCTTGCTATTTAAAAAGTTTTCAGTATTTCATGATTTCATTTTGAAAGAATCTTTCTTTCTTCATCCAGCTGTGATGTGTTTGGCTCATCAGCTGAGATAAGGATCTGAACTAAATAGTCAATTATCTCATCTCCGTATTGAATAATTCATCCTGTGAACAACGATTTGAAATGCCATCCAGGTAGGACGATAGTTGACACTCTTTTCCTTGGACGACCAGGTAACTATCTTCAAATATGTTGATGTCTCTGTTGTGGAAAAAGGATTAGGCAGGTTCTTTGTGGCCCTAGAGAGCACAGGTAGGAGCAGTGGATGGAAGCAAACAGGACATTCCCTGGGAGGTACAGAAGAACTGATTCATTCTCCAGGGTGCACCAAGAAATTGCTTGGCATTGTAACGGTCACCTTGGCAAGAGTCACCCCCATTCCAGAACTGGCCTAAAGTGCGGAGGAAGGGTGTATTAAAGGGCTCCAAATCCCCTTCTGTTTCTGAGATTCCCTGATTCTGCCAATCTGGAGCAAACCACGACTCGGAAACTTCCCTTTCCATAACTTGGCATTCGATATAGAGAAACCCAGGGCTGACTGGCTGCACCACAGGGTCAGATGGCAGCAGCGCCTGGCTATCCTCGTGGTCTCTGTGCATCTGGTCTACGGAGGGCACCTCAGCCCAGTTTAGCCCAGTGTGAGAACAAAGCAGCGGAGGCTCATGGCAGGCAAGCACTCTGTCTCATGGCACAAGACTGCAGCATCTGGGAAACTATTTGCTCTGTTTATTTTGGGCTAGAAACATTGCATCTTATTTGTGTGTAGTTGTTTAGTGATGGAAAAGGATTGGGAAGTCTAAATTTAAAAAATGCTAAATATATCATCATTCCAATGAAAACTATGACAGCTATTTTCCCACCTGGTAGAAAGTGTAGGAAATAATGCTCCCAGCATCCCACAGGCAAAGGAATGGCACAGTTTTTCCTCTCTGATATTATTTCTGGGATGGAGTCCCGCCAATCTGCTCAGAGCTATCCCATCTATTTGAAGGGCATGACACTTAGTCCCTAAAAGTTCAAAAGATGAGGCAGAATGCCCTTAGTTGGTGTTCTCAGCAAAATCCAAGTTGGTCGGCCAATGGTACTTTGAAAAAGAAAAATAGTCTGGCCCTGGGCCTTTCTCACATCTCCTTGTGCGGGCATGGCCCGCGGGCCTTGCTCAGGGAGTTGCTGAGCTACGGGCACGGCCTACATGCCCACTGGGACGTTTGCCCATGTCCAACACAGAGAACGAGAGAAGAGTGGGGAAGGCCGGGGGGGCAGTGGCCCCAGCGCAGCCCAGATTCACACAGCCTGCCCAGGGACCTCCCCTGGAGTTGCCAGATAGGCACAGGACACTCGGTGAAATTTGAATTTCAGATAATTGGGACATATTTATACTAGAAAGCTATTTGTGTTTATCTGAAATTTGTATTTAATGGCATCCCATATTTTAATTTGCTAAATCTGGCAGCCTCATCCTCACTTTGGCCTAATTTGGAGATGCCAGTCCTAGCCAACCCCCAGGACTCAGCCCCCAAGCCCCAAATTCCGAAGGGTGGGCCTCACTCCCCCTCAGCCCACAGCTCCCTGTCTTTTTCTCCATGTCCAGAATGAACGCCGGCCCTGGGTCCATGGGCCTCCCCTCCACTGAGGTGTGGGGAAAGTGGCTTCATTTCTCAGAAGCACTGGCCCTGGTCCCCGGGGTATGTAACTTCCAACTCGGCATAAAGGCAGCCGTGGCTCTTGCCCAGGGAACGGACACGCTTTTTATTATGAATGTGTGAGGTTCCAGGCAATAAGATGAGTTTGAGGTGTCCACATGGCCCACAGTTCCCAAAGTCCTCCTTAAGAACTGAGGCTTTCCAGAATTTTTCTTTCTTAGACATTAGGCCAAGTTTTCATCTCACATGCAAGAATCCTCCCCAAGACTTAGGGCGGTCCCACAGAGCTGTGCAAAGTGGGAACCAACCCACAGAAGAGGAGAACCAGCCTACAGAGCCGCTTGACCTCTGAACCTTGCAAAGCACAAGAGCAAAAAGAACAGACTTAAGAAAAAGCCTCTGCTCAGCGAGACCACTGATCAGTTCTACAGCAATCAGGGCACTGAAAGTGGGAGGAGGATGTGGCTGCTGGCCACCCACGGGTAAGCGGGAGGGAGCTGAGCTGATGCGTGAACGATGCCAATCCTGAACCCGGCAGCAGACGTGTCAGCTCAGCGATACGGAATCAGCCTGGCAAGAGGCCTGCTCCATGCACGTCCCACCAGCATAATTTATATGTGCACCAGTGGGTGAAACGCTGATCTGAGACACAGAGAAGGGGCCAGGTGAGGAAGGAGGGTGGGCAGGAGTCCTGTGAGCCTTCCTGACGGCCTCAGAGGGTGCACCCACACTTGCCCAGCTAATGACGGGTGTCCGTATTCCTGCTGGAGGCGAGCAGACGGGATGTGGGTGGGGGCTATGTTCACTCACAGGTGACAGATGGGTTCAAAATGATTCTGTTTTAACATCGTGGTCCCCAAGTTTTGTTTAAAAATGGGGAAAAGGAAGAGGCAGGGTCTTATGCATTAAGACCAACAAGGTCCTCATTCACCAGATGAGTGCCCCAGTGCTAGGAAGCACGCTGTGATTTGAGGTAGAGCTCCCTTTGCGGTCAGGGGCGGCTGACTCAGGGCAGTGGGGCGGGCCATGCTGCTGTCCCATCCAAGTGGCTGCCCTGTAGAATTTTCCGTGGACAGTACCTGCTGTCCTCAGTGCTGGGGCAGACCACAGTACTACGCCGGGGACCCTGAGTGTCCTAATGCATCAAGAGCCCAGTGAAATGCCAAAAACACTGATGGCAATGAAGAGGGGCAGCAATTCCCTAGTGCCAGTCCCACAGATCTACAACAGAAACCCAAGGCTTCCGGGGACACAGGTCTAAGAGAGAAGTTCCTTCTTCCCCCCGGCTGTCCCAGGGCAGGTCCAAGGACAACCCCACACGGAACTGACTGGGGCTGCTGTCTGGAGAGCCTCATCGGTCCCTTCTCTTCCTTAATCCAGAATCAGGCAAAAGTCCTTCTCTGCCTCAGGAAGTTTGATGCAGAAGCCATTCGGCAGCTGCCATGGCCACACCGCTTTGCTTCAGACGTTCAGAGCCGCCCCGCCCTCGGGAGCCCTTCGCAAGACCCTGCAGCTCAGAATCCCCACTTGTGCTCAGAGAAATCCCATTTCAACCATCTGAAAATGGGAACAGAACTCTTTACTCTTCGGTTTGCTTCAGGGTTGAACAAGATAATTTATGCCAAATGCCTAGCCCTGGGGTGCATTCCGTAAATGGAGTTATCAGGATCCAAAGAGACAAAGGTCACTCAGTGCGGACTGCTGAGGTGAGCAGGCAGCACCCAGGACTCAGTGGGCCTTAATGCCTACAGGAGTGGATAACCGAAGTTGAGAAGAAGGTGACATTGGGTTGAAGAGCATCAAGGTCCCAAAGAAGGCCAACACTCCTGGAGCACAGCGAGCCATCTGCAGTGACATCAGCTGCCCCGAGGCCCAGTCTCCTTCCGAAGCCTGGGACTGTCCCTGGCACTGGCTATCCCCATGCCCGAAGTGCTCCTGACCCAGATCTTTGCAAGGCTGGCGACCTTGCTTTTCAGAGAACAAGTCACTGTGCTGGGACGTCCATCAGCTCTCCACCTTCCCCCTCTGTGACCTGCCGACGGAGGTTGGCCTGTGTGGGCTGTTTAAATCTGTATCTGGGATTTAATTTATGAGGTGTGATAAGATGACAGACACGGAGGCAAGTGCCTTGGAGGGCAGCGTGTTTCTCCCTGTTTCCAAGAGGATGGGACACACTGCGCCGTGCGGGGCCGCGTGGGGAAGCGCCAACGCTGCTCAGGAGGCAAGAGGGGCCTTTACTGTGGCTTCTGCAGGAAGGGGCGGTGGAGGAAGGGCAGGGGAGCTCAGCAGCTCTAGGACTGGACAGTGTGGAGAATCCCAGGCTACAGGGGTGGTCTCCGGCCTTGGGGTGATTCAGGGCAGGGGAATATCTACTCGGTGTGTGAGGGATGGGCAGAGGAGGTGTCAGGGTTGTGGGTTTAATTTGCACAGGAAAGCTGTGCTGTGCTCGTAGGCCGGTTGTTTACAGGACTTAGCCCAGCCTGAGGGTGCCAGCGCCTTCCTGGTCTGCAAGGCCTCGCGGTGTGAAAGCCCCTAAAATACAGAAGACAGAGTACGGAAGACAGAGAGCGTGAGTAATACAGGCAGCAGCCTTGGGCTCCTGGGCTCCTGGGTCCTCTGGCTTTACTGGGGTTGCCGGTGGGGACCAGGCAGGAAACCGGAGGAGGAGGCACCATCGGCTATTCACTCACCTGTCCCCTCCCTGGAGCGCTGTCACTTGACTGGCGTCCCCTGCTGCTTCTTCGGGAGAGCCTGGCTCTCTCCTCGGCCTCTATGAGCCAGCCCCTCCCTCATTCCTGCTGGGCTGTTACACCTCCTCAGGAGCTCCCTAAATTCTTCCCACATTTTGGGGGAAAAATGTTTTTTAAACACTCTTTGAATTATCTTAATTTGAATGTGCTCTCCGTTTCCTGTTGGGACACTTACTAATATCAGAACTGGCCCCAGAAGCAGCCGGCGGGCCCTCATCACAGACTCGGAGATCGGGCTGCCTGTATATTCAGTGACCACCGAGTAACCTCCTTGCTGGTGCCGTGATTGATGTGGGACACGTGAGGCATCACGATGATCATATTATCATCATATCAGCGGTGGTGCGGGGCAATGTGCGGGGGAAGGCAAGCCCTGGGAGATCAAGTGGCTGTGGCACTTAGTCACTATGGCAACAATAATCATTACAAAGGTTACAGAGTAATCTGGCTTCTTCTTACCACCCGGAGAGCATGCAGAGAGAACAAGAAATTACCACAGTGAATATGCAATTAAGAACAGGCATGCGGAGCCAGCTTTTCAGAATCCTTTCCTGCCGTCTCAGGGCCGACACTGGGGAGGTCCTCATCCAGCCGCTGTGTATGAGGGCTACACGTGGGGCACCAGTTAAAAGCTCAACCAACCAGGTCTGGCTAAGGTAACGGTGATGGAAGGGGTCACGGGCCTGAGATGCGGACACGGCAGGTCTGGAATGAGGTTCCATATTTCCCTGAACCCCCTGTCAACCTGAATAGTCCCTTTGTTAAAAATAATAATAGCGGCCTGATTACCCCCATCTATAAAGTCGGTGTGCCATCTGTTTCCCGTTTCCTCTTAGGACTCTGCCTGTGACACCTTTCTGAGTACACTTTGCTCACCACCTGGCTAGAGCCCAGGGCTCCCCTCTCCCAGTTACTCCCTGTCAACCCCCCATTGCTGCTTCATCACCTTAGTCTGCTCAGGCTGCCGTAACAAAACAGCCTAGCCTGGAGGACTTACACCACAGAAATGTCTTTTCTTGCCGTTCTGGAGACTGGAAGTCCAAGATCAAGGTGCCGGCCGTGCTGGTTACTGGGAGGCCCTTGCCCCGGCTTGCAGAGGGCCCCCCTCTCGCTGTCCTCACCTGGCCTCTTCTGTGTACCACACGGGGTGAGATCTCTGGGGTTTCTCCCTCTTTGACAAGGACATCAGTCCTACTGGACTAGGGCCGCCCCCCTCATGACCTCATTTAGTTTTAATCACCTCCAAATTCAGTCACATGGTGAGTTATGGCTTCAATATATGAATTTGGGGGTGGACGTGATTCCGACCATAACGTCTGCTTAAGAACAATTGCCAGAAGTGGGCCCTGTTTAGTATATCTCACATCTTGTGGTCTGTGTGTCCTACTAGGACATCAGCCGGGCAGGGCTCTCCTCTGCGACGGTCACTGTTCCCTGCCTGGGCCGAGATCAAGGCCAGGGGCGAAGCAAGTTCTCACAAGTATCATTAGATAAAGAAATACATCAACAAGTCGTGTAGAAATGTTTGTAGTCCCTTTCAGGACACTCCAAACTCCTCAAAAGGCCCTTGACATGTCACCTCAACTCTCTTGGGAGCAGGCAGCCGCGTTTTTTGTCGTGGGCTGATGTGACGGAAGCAGTGTGGGAGCAGCGCGAGGACGGAGGAGAGGGGAGCGGATGGGGTGGCTGAGCCCCTGGGAGATGATCAACCCCAGTGCGTGGGGTGGAGGAACTGGGCTTAGGATTATGGCGGTGATACATTTGTGCGCCACACAAGGGAAGAACTGAGATAAGGACATTTAATCGCAAGTAGAGAACAGAGAGCAGCTACAGATGCCTCAGCAAATGAACCTGGTGCCCAAGAGGGCGGCGGCCTGTGCGTGGCCCAGGGCAGGAGGGACCCCTCTGGCACACTGCTCCACCGTCCGTGGGTCCCGCCTCTGATTCAGGCCATGGCTCTGCGGAAGAGCCGCACGTAGACTTTGGTCAGCATTGGACAGATGGCAGCTCACTTCAAGTGCATGCCTCTTACGTTTCACTTCTCATGAGAGATTCCTGTGGAAGGGTCGTTGGCAGCTCTGAAGTTTAGGGGAGCTGACGTCTCATGGAACCCTCAAGCCCTGGGGGATGGGAAGTGGTGCACACACGCTTCACTATTTCATCCCCTGGGGGGAGCAATTATGAGACACTCTGGTCTCACCTCATGACATCAGCTTGATCTCATACGTAATTTAATGGACCTCTGTATACTTTATTGATAAATGGACCAGGCAAGACGAGAGAGAGAGAGAGAGAGAGAGAGGAGGAAGCAAAGCACACAGAGATGAGCTGATCAGAGACTGAAGTGGGGAAGCAGACCTGGACCAGCCAGGCACCGCACCAGCTGACCAGGATGGGTCAGGAAAGATGGACCAGGAAGAGGGTAGCGTCAGATGCTTCAGATGGTCAAGGGCATGTATATGGAGAAAGGCCGTGGGGTTAGGGAGAAAGATCACATACTACCAGGAAGGTGTGATGGCAGGAGAGTGGAGAGCTTGGCCTGCGATTTCAGGGGGTTGATGACATGACAGAAGTCGAGCCAGTGAATATAGACTAACTTTTAGCTTCATCCACATCTAGTCCACAAATTCCCATCATTCCATTATCTTTAATTTTTCCTTCCTTCCTTCCCTAGGTCATCTCTTCCACACCCAGGCTTTTACTACCCAGGACAAGCTGATGACTCCCATCTAAGCCCTCCACCCAAATCACATCCTGAGCTTGGACCTTCATGGACACCTGCCGTTTGGACACCTACACCCAAACCTTTTATATGACTTCCAAGCCAACATGGTCAAGGGGAAGCTGACCGTCTCCTCCTCCGGGAAGCCTCTGTGATGCCCCTTCCAATTTATGCACTATCTTTATGTTGCACTTGACATAGCATCTCACCACCTCATTGCCACGGCTGGGCTCCCCTGTCTGAGCATGAGCATTCCAAGGGCAGGAGCCCCCGCTCCAGCACGCCGACTGCTGCACAATGCAGACTCACTAAATGATGGTTAGATGACAATAATAATGCGAAGCATTGCAGTGAGTGGGAAAAGAGAACTAGAATATTAATTCGAGGGATCAGCTAGGTCAGCCACTGTTTTTCAGGAAGCATAGACTTACGTAGATGTAAATGGTAAGTAAAAATGGTCCACAAAGAGGGGGTGATGCTGAGGATGAAGGCGGGCCACTGAAGAAGCATGGTGGCTGGGTTGGGGTTTGGTGGCACCATAGGGCAGGGGAAGAGTGAAAAATGGGTTAGCTCCATCCAGGAAGGAAGATCCTGTCTTCAGTGCATAGGTACCATGATGCCAGCTTCATGCAGGAGAAAAGAGACCCAGTCTGAGCACCATGGCGTAGAGCATCAGCCTAGAGCTGCGATCTGGGGATTTCATGTGGCATTTCACAGTGATCCTACAGAGAGCGGCTGGAAGCCGAGGTTTTATCTCTGCACGGTGGCCAAAAAGGACGCACCATGTATTGTTTCATTGCACAAAAGCGTAGACACTCGGGTTTTTCAGCCTTATGTCGCAGCTCCTCATGCAGTGCCTCCTCCCATGACACTCTAGCAAGGGCTCGCTGAGTTCTGGCACTGCACAGAGAGGCTTGTTCATGAGCCAGAACAGACCCAGGACTGCCATCTAATGCAATGCGTCACTCCTCTGGGGTGTGCTGGTCCCCAAATAACCAATGAACCCATTAGCCAATCACACCAATTCAGCTGTGCTTCATCCAGGGAAAACAGGGAGACCAAACTGACCTCCTCCGGAGAATGCTCAGAGCCCCAGTCCATCCCTCTGCTTTCTGATGGCCCAGGTCAGTCGGTGTGGCCCTTGGCTATAATCCATTCAATGCTCTCAAATATATCGCCCGGCCTTCGTGTTGTGTCTTACCATCCCAAGGAGATAATATAACCACCAAGCACTGGGACTCTGCCTACCAGTCCTGGGGATGAATCAGTTTGGGGATCCAGATGAACATCCAACAGTGATTATTTTGAAGGTAGGCTAAAAAATTAAGGAATCCCACTCTATTTATTGCTGACAGGCTGTTACAAAAGAAGTGGGTTTGCCGTAAGAGGCTTGCTTTCAGTAATGGTAGTTGGCTTCAATTACATTAGGCTCAAAGTAGAGGTCAGAAGTAACTGGCATTGAGTAACTAGTTTGAATGTCATTTTCCCTGTTCAGCATTGTGAGCCAGCTTCATTCAAAAGTATTCACTCATGAAATAAAACACACCTGCTAAATATATTCTAAATAAATCTAAATGAGGGGAGTTCTTGTGAGTGTGTGTTTGGGGTGGATGCTAATGGCTGGGAAATGATTGGAAAGGTCAGCTCCAAGGACATCTGACAATCTCTGTGGCGATATCTCAAACGACCCTTTTGGGGTCAGGGAAGAATGCACTTCAGCCTCACAGGGCTGGCCTGCCAAGGTCCCGGGGAGTAGGTCAAAGGGAGTCAAATGCACAGGAAAACCAACCCCAGCACAGCCCAGGGAGAGAACAGCAGCCAAATTAGCCCAGACCCCCTGACCTTTCTCCATTCCTTCCATGGGAATCTGGGTCTGTCTGGGAATTTGCTTCCTCCTAACCTCTTAGCTCTGGACTGCCTGCTAAACAGACCCTGAGCACACAATGCAAACGTGGCGCATTTCTGTGGTTCTGTTCGGAAGCAGCCCGGTGGTTCCAGGTGTTCATGTCTCCAGGATTTGGGGTGTCTCCTCCCACCAAGTCCATGGTGGGTTTGTGATGGATGGGGCCGAGTCAGTGCTGACAGCTGGGCTTATTTTCATAGCAACTACATTTCAAGGAGTAAATAATTGAGAGCTTATGCTACGGGAGGCACTTTTCACTTATATCTGTTATTTTATTAAATATTCACCATGCTGTAACCTTGGTGTTATCATCCCTATCTTACAGATGAGGAAACTGAGGTCAGGGCGTTTAGGGGACTTGCCCAGACAGTACGTGGCAGTGAGGGGCCAAGTCCAAAGCTGCTGCTATATCCATGACAGCTGTCACTGAACCCGAGTCCTGGGCTTGATAATCCCATGCTTACAGAATTCACAGGCAACTCCTCAGAGGTGTGGGGGGCTTGTTCAAGCTTTCTCAGGACTTTTGATATTTCTGATATGGTGTAGCAAGTTGGAACAACATGTCTACAAGATAATACAATGATTTGATTCTAGCAACTCAACTATTCAATTTATTTTTAAATGTTGGAATGCTAATCTGATGTGTACAGCCCACGTGTTACCTGGAAAGCCAGTATAGTTGTTTTTCTTTCAATGCATTGATGGGTTTAATCCCTGGTTGATAGCCAGTAAAACAGTTAAACCAGTTGATGACAGATGTAATTAAAGTGTTTATTTCTAAAGCATGCTATTTATAGGAAAACACAACCCCCGTTAATATGCTCAGGTGCTCGCCAGGGCAGCTGAGAAGGCACAAGTGGGAGCATGCCCGCTCACCTCCTCAGCCTCACCCGTCATCCCTGCCCCACCCTCCTGCTCTATTGGCACAAAATTTGGCCGGAGGTGGGTGTCCCCCTATATGCCTCATGGCATTCATTGTGTACCACTGTGCTTCTGCTCCATTCTTCTGTCTCCTTAGAATGCTCTCTTTTTGAACTTGTCCAACTCTTATTCATCCTTCGAAACCCATCCCAGTCATCTTTCCCAGAAAGGTTCCCTGAAACCTGGGTTAACGTTGCTCCTCTGCTCCCACCCCCTGCCCCAGGCATGCTGCCATCCCTGCGGTGCCATGCGTATTAGTTTCCTAACACTGCTATAACAAATTACTACAAGTTCAGTGACTTAAAACAAAACAAAATTATTAGTTTACAGCTCTGGAAGTCAGAAGTCCAAAATGGGTCTCACTGGGCTACAGTCAAAGCTTCAGCAGGGCTGTTCCTTTCTGGAGGCTCTAAGAGGGAAAGCCAGCATCCTCGCCTTTCTTAGCTTCTAGAGGCACCTGCGTTCCTCGACTGGTGTCCCTTCCTCCGTCTTCAAAACCGGCAGGGTAGGCTGAGTCCTCCTCAGGTCGAATTGCTGGGACTTCTGCTTCCATGGTCGCATCCCTTTCTCCAACTCTGACCCTCCTGGGATCCTTATAGGGTCACTCCTTTTAGAATCACACTGAGTTCACCTGCACAAGCCAGGATAATCTCCCAAACTCAAGGTCCTTAGCTTGTACATCTGCCTTTTGTTGTGAAGGTAACATAGCCATAGGTTGGAGGGTTAGACATGGATGCAGAGGAGAGGGCATTTTTCTCTCACGCCATGCAAATCTGTAGCTCCTTTCCAAGTGCACAGCTCTCACTAGAACACGAGCTCCTGGGGCGGAACCCATGCCTGCTCATCTCTGTGTTTCTAACCCCTGTCACGATCTGGCACATCGTGGGAGCTCATAAGTGCAGAAGGGCTGAGTTCGCCTGCCTCCCTGCCTCCCAGAATCACATTTCTGCCATGTGTGCGGAACTACTAACTTTAACTGAAGGTGATATGAGTACCTCTCCTGCCCCCAGATGATGCATATTTGAACCAGGAACTCCTGGAGACCAGACCCCTTCACACTCAGAGGAATGAGAATCTAAAGGTGGACGGGCAGGCTGGGGGCTGACGTTCTCAGGCATGTGCAAACTGCCATCTCTCTGCTCGGCGGGAAGAAACCTGGGGTAAATATACCTTCCCCCGAGTGGCACCCCGCTTGACAGTATCTATGCTGAAGCCTGGTTGTCTCATGGTCAATGCGACAGGCAGATAAGCCACATGAGATGTGGGAGGGGTTCAGAGGAGCGGTCCGGGCGTCCAGAGGAAGCCGCTCTTGCCGGCAGGATCCCCTGCCTGGTGTCTGCTGCTGCTTTCATCGTGGCTCAGGCCTCTTGCTCCACTTCCAGTGTATGCCGCCCTCTCCACCAGCCCACGTCACGGCCCCCGCATGGCGGGCGAGCGGGCTGCGTCCTCTCCTTGAAGTGTCCCTCTCTCCGCTCTGCTGTCTCTGGCTGGTCTCTGGGCTTGGGCCAGCCAGTTTGAACCCCATCAAAGGCAGACTTTAAAACAAACATACTCAAGGAGAATGAGACTTTAGACCTGGAATTGAAAACTGCCTAAGGAAAGAATGCCTAACTGCCACCCCCCAGTGCACAGGAAATGGCTCCTCTGCAGGGGCAGGAGCCGGGGGCTGCTGAGGGCAGGCCTCTCTGAGGCACCCGGCAGTGCAGAGGTATTCTCTCGTGCCAGGTCTGCCCCCTGGCATGTCCCCGGCCGGAGGACAGAGCCCCCTCCCTCGCACAGCCAGACGTGAAGAACGCAAGCGAGCTGTCTGCACTTAGTCCCCCAGGCTCCTTTGGGCACAGGTGTGTCCCTCCCCCTGGCTTTCCACAGAGCATGTCGGCAGCCTCCAAGGACCTCAGATTCGGTGCCCCCGAGCTGCTCTGCGGCGCTCTGAAGGGAAGCAGCCTACTACCAGCAGTTACCCGGCCAGACGCTAGTCAGCACCTCTAAGCTCGGGCCACTGAAATCAGAACCAACCCCAGTTTAAACTGGCTGCACAGCCTCGTTCTCTAGCTCCCAGCCAGCACTTGCTCTGCTTCCTGGTCTGGGTTCTCCATCAGGGGTGAGCACATTTTCCCTGTTAAGGACCAGATAATAAAGATTTTTGGCCATAAGTTCCCAATAGCAACTGCTCAACTTGGCCGTGGTAGCGCAAAGCAGCCTCAGACAATATGCGAACAAGCGAGCGTGGCTCTGTTCCCAAAAACGTTATTTACCAAAATAGGCAGCTGCTGGGTTTGGCCCAGGGACTGTAGTTTGCTGATCTCTGTTCTAATTTGTAAAATGAAAATCATGAAGGTGCTGATCACACAGGAATGGCGAGAAAATGTGAAGAGAAAACGAGAAAGGCCAGCGGGGGCTGTTTGCACAGAACCTCAAAGGCAGTTAAGTGCTGCTAAGTGCCTGTGATTGGCACGCTGTGTCCTGACACTGGCCCTGGGGTCGGGGCTGATTCTGCATTTATTTGTCTGCAGAACTCTGGTCTCTCCTTTGATTTCTCTGTGCTGTGCATCTATGAAATTTGGCGGCTACGTGGGAGAGGGGACAGGCTTTTCAAATGAGAAAATGATTCCTACACTTTTCACACACCTGACCGCGGGGGTTCAGGACAGGTGGGAGGAGGGGGAAGGTCCAGTCAACCCCGTCTCAGGGTCTTTAGATTCCACCTTCCGTCCTCGCCGTTCTCTGCCTCATTTCCCATGTCCAGCACGGAGGCTGCCTCCCCCCTCCCCCACTTTGCTCTTTCCTGAGGATCCCTGGGGATCTTTCCATAATGTACACCCAATCATTTCCCTCCTCTGTAAGATATGCAGTGGCTTCTGCAAACTTCCACAACTTTCTTTACCTCATAAGCCCTTTATTGGAGGCAAAATGGATGGAAGGGTGCACCCCAGGCCAGTACTGGTTACCTCTGTGGGAAGGGGCTGGGGCTGCAGGTACACACAAAGTGCATCTTACTTTATATGTGTCTGCATTTCCTGCATTTGTAGATCATGTTGTGTTAGTTGTCTTTTGCTGGGTATCAGTTATCTCAAAAACAGAGTGGCTTTAAACAATAAGCATTCATTACCTCATAGCATCGGGAACCCCAGAACATCTCAGCCAGGATGTTCTGGCTTGAGGCTGCAGGGCTGTGGGCTGAGGCACAGTCACCGGACGGCTGGAATGGGGCTGCAAGACCCACTTCCAAGCTTACTCACGTGGCTGTTGGCAGGCGACCCCAGTCCCAGCTGCTGCTGGTGCCTCAGGCCCTCTGTACGTGGTTCTCTCCACCTGGCTATTAGCCATCTTCATGACATGACAGCTGGCCCCTGGGTGGGCGATCTGAGAGCAGGAGCCCGTTGCCATACCTTTAAGGACCTAGCCTTGGAAGTCACGCATTGTCACCTCTGCCACATTCTATTGAGTAGAAGAGAGTCACTAAGTCCAACCCACATTCAAGGGCCTCGGGGTTAAGCTTTGCCTCTTGAAAGATGGAGTGCCAGAGAATTCACAGATATATTTTAGAACCACAACATGTGTGCCTCTGTCTGGAAGTGCGTGGGCTGGGAACCCAGTACACCTGCTTTACATGCCAAGTTTCACTTTGTGCTCATTATAGGATCCTAACCAAGACTAACATCTTTCCTGAGCTTTCATTTTTATCTGTAAAAAAACAATCAGGATACTAATTCCAAGAAGTACTAGAGAGATTAAATGAAACCGTGCATGGGATAGATGCTTCATAAAATGTGTCTGTTATCATGCGGGGCAGGCTGGGTCCCTGCCAGCCTCATCCCCGCCCCCACCCCTCCATCCCGGCACCCTGGGCTCCAGCCACACTGAATGGCTTGTCACCCCGCTGCGTGGAGCTCCCCCAGGACCTGCTCTCTTCACTCCGTGTCACCTCTGCCTGTGGTGCGTCCCACTTTTATAATTATTCTTACTGTCATTAATAATCCAAATCACTCTTCTGTATATTCCCACCAGAGATAACCTCTGGGAAGCTGGGTAAGGAAGTCCTCGGAGAAAAGGCAGGTGACTGCTGAGCCATGAGAGAGAGAAAAAGGTGCTGGTTCTTGTGGATAGAAATTTATTGAATTCCCCTTAGTATCAGTGTTACAAAGAATGGGGTGGGGGCGGTGTTTGCTGGGAGGGTATGATTCGGATCCCAGTCCCAGTGGCGGGGTTTCCCCACCCCAAGTAACTCCCCGACAGCAGCTGGGTGTCTTGCAGTTGAACTCAGTTCTGATAGTGTCAGATCCCACAGGGGCTCCGTCCTACAGGACGCCTGTCCCCTCACCTCCCTCTTGGGACCAGTAGCTGATCCAGGGTGTCACCTGTGCTTCTGGCCAACAAGCTATGGATATATCTTATCTTTAAGGTGTCCAACAGGAAAACAAATGCGAGAATCCCAACTGGTAGCGACCCTATATCACAATCTTATAATTTCAACATGATTTTAAAATTTCAATTAAGTGTCTCCCATCTAGACTAACAGTTTAATGGTCAGGACCCTTCTATTTGGATAGTTTGTTTTACTTGATTATGCAGGGGAGCAAAATTTGCCACCCCAAAAGGTGTCTCTTTGGCATGTGGATTATTTTAGGTTGATTATTTTCAAGAAACAGGAGACTCAGGAAGAACCTTTGACCTTCCTGCTAACTGTCTAAAAGAATTTAGTTGGAGGCCCTGACCCAGGAAGGGGGCCATGACCACAGAGGACTGCAGTATAATGTGAACTGGGTAAACAGCGAGGAGCTTGGCTAGGTCTCTGTGAAAATTCCTCTTTGGGTCCCATCGTTCCTATAAGACCCAGCAAGTGAGTTACCACACATGAACTCCTTCTCATCTCCCTGTGAATCATGTCCCTTCCCTTTGAGGTCCCAGACCCCAACCCTCTCTCCCCTCTCTGGAAGTCAGGCAAGCCTCAATGACTGCTTCGAGGCCTCGTATTCTCATGGAGCCCCTGTACCTATGTAATGAAATTTGATTTTCTCCTGTTAATCTGTCTCATGTCACTTTAATTTTTAGACCAGCCAAAGGAACCTTGAGGGTTAGAGAAAAACTTTTCCTCCCCAACAGTGATAGCACAAAATTTCTATTATAGTTTTACCCCATGTTTCATTTAAAGGAATATGTATTATTGCCTAGGATTCATCACCCATATACATATTTGTGTGATCATTTCCTTACTGATTCTTCCCTTTTCATGGTAAAATCCTATGAATTGTTGTATCACAGAGGAGCATCCCTCCCCCAAGTTCCCTCCAGGTACCTCTGTCCTGGTGGAGCACCCCGCTATTTGTACAATCAAGCAAACTAGCGCCCAGTGGGCACCCGGCCATGGATAGGAAACTCAGTGGTCTCGGTGGGCTTCTGCCTCTGGCGTTTGCTTCCTTCTCCACTGCGAAGATGAGTAAGGTCACCCGAGCACCAGTGACACCCTCGTTACAACTTGTGTTGTGCCCTTGATGTGACCACGAGAACTGTGCCCAAGGGATTCGTCTGCTGTGGAATCTCAGCCATGTATTTTGCCTGGTGTTACCGTTATTCCCTTTTCCTTAGGGATTAGGCAGGCCTTCGCATCATTACTCAGGTGCTATTACAGCAAATTCGCAGCGCGTCAAGCCATTGCCATGTCCAGGCCCACTAAAGGGGCAGGGCTGGAGCGTCATTTGGGGTCCGTCTGGAAGGGCTTTGCTGGAAGCTGGGCATGCAGATATGGAGGAGGGCCCAGGGGAAATGGGGCTGGTTTGGCAGCTGCCAGAATGTTAGAATTACTCTCCTTTTTCATTGAAGCACTGACCCTCACAAGCCACCAGCCTGCCCCATGGCACCCCCAAACAGGACCTTAATCAGGGCACAGTTCCCTCTAGGGCCCTGAGTTAGAGGCAGAGATTCATGTGGATGCAGGGCTGGAGTCAGGACTGTGGCCCAATTACTAGTTTGTCTCTATCCCTTGGTTATTCTGGTCAGTCTGGTAGGAATTTTCCAGAATCCGTCAAGTAGTTGTGTATGGATGGGTGTAATCTGCTTCAAACCCAGGTAAGCTTCAGGAAAAGGGAACAGTGGGCCAATTCCCAGTGCTGCATATTCTCTGTCCCTGCCAGGGGTTGCTGCACGTCCCATGAAAGCCTCATGGTCTCTTACTCTATTATCCCTCAGTTCTGTTGAAAACGCACATCACAATTAGGTGGGCACAGCCAGGATACCAGAGGTTTCAGCTGAGGGTCAGCTCCAGTCTGGTGGCGGTGCGAGAGCGCGCTCACACTCGGTGAGGGAGAGTCCCGGGACCAACGGGAAGTGTCTCCCATGAGCTGCAGAGCAGGTGGTGGTGACCAGCTGGTTTCCCTACCCTGGTCTGAGTCCCTGAGGCCAGTGTACATCCCACAGTTGTGAACTGTCTCTCCCCTGGCTATCCTAAGGTAAAACAGATGCTGCACATTACCTTGAAGTCTCCAGACAGTGTTTTCAGAGTAGCTCTGAAGAAACCCTCCGGCAGTAGGCATTAGTCACACCGGGTCATCATGACACATGGAGGTGAGCGGCGCAGATTAGTAATTAAAACGGAGAGGCAGGGCCATATGCTAAAGGGGACTAGCTCTTGCTGGGAGTCTTGAACAGAAGCCAAGATTTCAGACCAAACAAGAGAGCAGGCCTGAAGCCAGTCTGAGCCCTAGCATTGGAACACAGGGAGCACAGCAGGGTCACGGCAGGAACTCCTGGTCCAAGGGTCGGCAAAAGACAGAAGTGGAGCCCCAGGGGCTGGGCTCAGAGAAACAAGATCGCAGATGGGCTCTGAAGGCAGTCTCCAGTTGGCCTGTCACAGTCTCAGAGACTGAAGGGAACTTTTAGGTGACTGGTTCCCTCTCTGTCCTATACATGCTCCCCTACGCCAACCTCAGGCGCTGGGACAGACTGCATGCCGACACACGGCTGTGGCTGCGGGTTGCAGGGGAAGAACGTCCTGCCGTCTGCTCTGGTCTGACTCCTCCTTTTGGGCACAGCCAGAACAGAACTGGCAGCCTCTGCTTTCCTCCATTCAGCCTCCATTCATTCATTCATTGATTCAGTTAGTTTTTCTGGCTGCTGCAGGACTTTCTGGAAGACAGTGCAGCAGACGTCCAGGAAGTTCTGGAAGGTCTCCGAGCTCTGACACCCCATCCATCTTTATCTCGGAGTCACCCAAGCACAGGGCCACCAAGAATTGTTCTAGGGGTGATGTGGGTTGGCACAGACTGTGCCCAAAAGTCAGAAACCCACACTGCAAATCCATAAAGAGCTTCCTATAGGCTCACATCCTTTGGACCATTATTAAAACCAGCAAGCTATTTCCATGTCTCCAGACTCCTGCTGAAACCAGCCATGGTCTGCAGCGGCAGTGACGGCTTCCCTCACGGCCACGTTCCCTGGGTGTTGGCGGGCCAGGGGACGGAGCCAAAGCGCCTGAGGACACGAAGCACATTGTAAGGCTGTGGGCGGCAGTGCACTTGGGAACGATTAAAATTCTCCCCCCGGCAGAAGGCAGCTCCTCAGAGGATGGCAACTCCGTGCCAGGTTCATTTCTACATTTCTGCTTCCCTGGTCTGGCCCTATTTCCTGGCCCCTAGGCCCTCCCTCTGGTCTAACGACGGACTCTCGATGTCCGTAACCTGGTGGCTGACCTTTGTCACATGGAGAAGGCTCTGGGTGCCTCGATGGTCCTTCCGGATTCCAGGCTCCCAAAACCTACCTCAGGATCTCAGGCAGCGTGTATGAGGCCTGGGCCTGATCTCAAGACCATTTCCTCCTACCTCCTTGGATTTTACAGAAGGACATCTGCACTGGGGCTGGAATCTGTCTACATGTGAGAAGTTCCTTGAAGAGCTGGTGGGATTGTCTCATTTGGAGAAAGGTAAATGGGGGTATGCTGGCTATTTCAAGGTTAGGGGTTGGGGTATTTTGTTTCCAAACTTACTGCTAGCAATGACTTGCTACTGGCCAAGAGGATCTGGTCCCTCTCAAAATGCTAAGTTCCAGCACAAAGCACAGGGCGGCCCTGCAAGCGAATGCAGCAGTGGTGTCCTCCGGGGTGGAGCCTGCTTCCCCAGGCAGAGCTGGAGGGAGCACCCGCTGTAGCAGTCGGGAATGACCTGAGCTGTGGCCCCGCAGTGATGGACGCAAAGGGCCAGGAGGGATCCCAGGGTTGCAGCCATGGACAGCGTGACCCCTGTGACACACTGTGCTCATCCCATACTCCAGAAGGACCGAGGCCCAGCCCTGCGCCTCTGACCTCAGTTTGAACTAGAGCCTGGCAGAGGCCCAGTGCCTCGGTCGCACTGTGGTCCATATGAAGCCAGGGCGCTGCACCGCGCGGCCGCCCTCATCCCAGGAGGAGGCGGTGCACAGGCTGTGGACCACTTTCTTCAGCCCCCTCGGCTCCCCGTCAGCCTCCTCTCCTTCTCTTTTAAGTGCTCATTCAATTTGATTAGACTCTGACAGCATGTTTGGGAGAATTAAAGATCCTGATTTCTCCAACTAGCAAAAAGCCCCCTGCAACCACGTGGGATAAGCCAGCCTGTCTGACCTCCTGTGGCCCATTAGCAGCTTCCATGACCGCCGGCCCTGTGCACTGCAGCTCTGCTGCGGGCCTAGACCCAGAACTGGACATCTTCTCTGAGGCTCCGTGCAAGCAGAAGGCTGAGACGTCCACCGTCGTCTCCTGGGCCTCCGTGGGCTCGGGCCTTGGCTCCTCCTGTGAGGTGCGGTGTCTGTCCAGCCGAGGCCACAGCCGCTCTACCTACAGCACAGACACCAATAACGGTACGACCATCATTGTCAGCATTGAGTGTGTGCTTCTGACACCCTAGGATACCCATGGCCTTACACCCTGATTCCTTTATCTTCACAGCCGCTTTGAAGGAAGCATTAGGTTTATTTCCATTGGACGGATGGGAGTGGTAGGAGAAAGTATTTATTAATCGCCGCCTCTGCGCCAGTCCCCCCGCTTAGTGAGTCGCCCACATCATCTCCCTTAACCCTCACGCTGGCTCCGTGAAACGAGTGCTAACTTCACAGACAGGAGCACGGGAAGCTTGGAAGACGGTAAATACGCTGCTGGAGGCCACGGAATTTATTCACCTTAGAGGCAGAGGACTCAATCCCAGGCAGCACAGCACCCACCGTAGCCATCCCTGGTGGGCGGCTTTCTGCCGAAGGTGCCCCAGGTGCCTCGGACCACCTCGTTCAGCTCTACTGCATTCTCTGAGATGATGCTGGCGTCTTCTGAGTAGAAGGAGATCAATCTCCTGGATTGTTGGGACACCTGGTGTTTGGTTCCTGGACCCAATCCCAATTTGTGCATTTGTGTGTGTGTGCGGTGGTGGGGGCGGCTTTCCCATGTAAGACACCAAGAAATTCTTGAACACCAGCAGGGTGTCCAAAAATTCAACTCAATTTTGATGCTATCTGTTTGGAGACAGCACTGGATCCCCCAGGTGAAGGACTCCACCCTCCACCCCCCAACTCCAGATGCCAGTCCCAATCCCAGGCAGTTAGTTCCCTGTGCTTCTGACCAGTGGGCCACAGAGAGGAGTTTCCAAAGACCTCACCCATAGGTTTGATTAATTTTCTACAGTGGCTCACAAAACTCAGAAAACCCTTGCATTTGCCAGTTTAATATAGATCCTGTAAAAAGGATACAAGTTAACAGGCAGATAAAGAGAGACACAGGGCAGGGTCCCAAATAAAGGAGCGTCTGTCCTTGAGGAGCTCGGGGCCTCATTTGGTGGCCCGTGGAGGTGTCCTGGCTCCCCAGTCGTGGAAGCTCTCTCCAAAGAGCAAAACACTGTTCTCATGGGGTTTTGGGCTTCACTGTGTAGTCACGACTGACTCAGCCATGAGCCACGGGCTACCTCTCTCCAGTCCCTCTGACGTAGGGCAGAGAATACGACAAGCATCATGACGAATTTTCCAAAAAAGCCGAGATATAAATGGCACAGCAAGAACAGGAGAGACTCCACCGTAAAGCCAAGATTCCATTTAAAGAAGGAGAGAGTTGAGAAGCAAGATTTCTAACATATTCTTTAGTAATCAGCCAACAGCCTCCCTTAGGGCAGGGCAAGTAGGCCGGAATGATCTGACCCCACTGCTGGAGGGAAACCACTACCTTGGAGAAGAACCAGATCGGTAAACCCCCTGTGCTAAGTCTATCTTACAGAATTACCTTAGAGGACCGACTGCGGCTGAGGACATAGTGTCTGTCACTGGAGAAGGACATCATAAGACCCCAAGTCAAGCCTATGCCCAACAATCCCCCCTCCGCCCTTTGCCCCATTCTTGAAAGCCTTAAAAGAAAATCCCAAGCCCTTGGGTGTGCCTCCTCTTTGAGGTTGCCTGCACTCCCCTTTAAGTGCACACTTTTAAATAAAGCTTTCTCACTCTCAAATTAATTGCGTTTTGTCTCTCTGCGCTTTTGCAGTGGTAAGCATCTTTGTTTCTTTGCAATTTCGTTTTATTTCCAAGCCTTCACTCAGTGTCCACTTCACTCCTGATAAGCAGGGAGGGGCTGCTGAGAGCTCAGATTTGGGCCTGCGAGATCCCGTCGCCTGGGTGACCCTGTGCAGCGAGCTTCCTCTCCCTCTGCACCTCTGCATTTTCCTGCTCTCTGCTGCCTGCAAGGCCGGCGCCATTCGTTTCTACTCCCGCTTTAATGAATTCCCTCCTTACCTACACTCATCCCACCTGCTGGAGAATTCTTTCTGGCTCAGTCAAGAACCCTGCCCCGTCCAGGCTGAGGTTTCACCTGGTGCACAGGGAGAGACCCCCCAGACGCTGCCCCGCAGCTCCTCTGCGCCCTCCCTTCCTGGGGGCTGGAGTTTCGGGGCTGGGAGCTGAAAGTTCCCACCCTCTAATCACAAGGCTGGTTCTCCAGGCAACCAGCCCCTGCCCTCGGTGGGATCCCAAAATCTCCTCCTTAACATAACAAGATGCCCATCTCACCTTATGGTTCTGAAAGGTTTTTTTTTTTCAGGAACTGTGAATGAAAACCAAATATATCTGAGAAATGTATTTTGAATAACCAAATATATGTTTCTTATAAATCATTAAATCACATGGTGGTGATGCTGTGAGGCCCTCTGAGTCCCCGAAGGCTGGGTGAAGGCTGGGATGCAGGCTGGTCTTTCGGGGGTCCTGGTCTGACACTTGCCACAGAAAGCTTTGGAAAATGAGTGCATTCAAAACACAGTGGTTAAGCCCAATTCATAGAAGCAGTGGGGGTGGAGGGCGGGGCGGATGCCAGAATGGCACGAGAGAATTTTTACATAATAACAACCATATGTCCTACAAGAATGGGAATGGTTTTCCCTTTTTGCACAAGGACCTTGGAAAGTGCTTCAGGAAATTAGCTTCAACCCCTGATTAAGTTAAACTAAACGTGTCAGAGAGACAGAAGAAGTGAAAATGTGCCTTCGAGCATCCTGTGGCTTCTGACATTCCTGACCATTAACCATATGAAGTTGACAGAGATACTGTATGTAGACAAAGGAAACGTCAGGGTATCTTGGGTGAAACTAAATCCTTCAAAGATCAGGTCGTTCCCTTTTCATGCAGCTCTCCAGGTAGTCCCTGAAATTCAACTTCATGCTGACTGAGTTATTAGAAAGAGAAATTACGCAGAGAAGAATGTGCAGTGTTTGCTGGCATTTGCTCGTAATTTTAAATACTACAGTAAATAGTATTAAAACACTGGTCTACCCCCCTTACGGTGACATTATACAAAAATGATGCTTATTTCCAGCATCATTTTCAACACACTAATAGGAACAGTAATTTGTAGCTTTTTAAATCCCCCTACTCATGAAACCTTGCCCTGCAAATGAATAACAATGACCATATTGACCCCAGCGGCCCCCACCTCCCCACCACCCCAGTCACATGACCGCCACAGACACTTCCAATTTCTCAAGCATTTCTTTGTCAATTGGCATCAGATAATAGGCACTTAAAGTGAAGCCATTTCCTCTTCGTTTTCTTACCTCATTATTCTGATTAGTGTGGAATGACACCACTTGAACTTTACGATCAGAGTCAAGGAAAACCGGCTAGTTGTTGTGCCTTCTCTTTCCTCTTTTTCCTCCTTCCACACTGTAGCCTCAGTGTTGAGCAAATCCTAAAAATCTTTCCATCAGACAGGAAAAGGCTTTATTACTGCAGAAGACAAAAGCAATCCTCAAGAGCCCGGAAGCACGCTGTCATGACAAGTCATCCACACCGTCGAGGGTTCTGGGGCAGCTGGTAACGGAAAATCGAAGCCTGGGATTGCTTGGATAAAGCTTTGAAGCCTCAAGCTTGAAAATGGGGTGGGTTTTGTTTCTCAAAGGCTCCTGGGAAGTGAGAGCAGGCATCTCGTCTCTAGGCACGCCGTGTGTAATGACCTGCGTTGGGGCCAGATTAAACTTTGCAGATGACTCCCACCTGGGAAACACTCTCTCTCTCCCTCTACTCGGTGCCAGCCTCACAAAAGGAGAATCCTCTCTTTTCCAAGGAAACAGCCATTCTGAAATCCAAGGATTTTCCTTATCTGTCGTTTTCAATGGTCTCTGCTTCTGAGTCATGAGACACGTGCCCTCTTTTGGGACATTTAACTCTGTTTTGCTTCTTGAACTCTGCTATCTCCAGGAATAAAGAGTGAGTCCTCGCACATGAGCCCTGGCGTACATTTATGCATGACAGCTGGGCTATCAAAAGCAGCCTCAGCAAAAGAAAACAAGCCTTATGCTTGTTTTGATAAATGATGGGAAAAGGTTCACCTGCAAATCAAAGTGCGCTGCTCTCCAATCCATCCCAAGCTCATTCAATTTCCACTTAATGACAAATTTGTTTGGGAAAGTAATGTAGACAGTTAGATGTGTTCCTTCTAGAAATGACTTAAAATTTGAAGATAGGTGAAATGTTCTCTTTTTTGTGATAATCAGTGTTTTGACTGATATTTTAAGCATAAATGTCACATTTCTGAACCATCCTACACAATCCAAGTAACTGGTAGATTATAACATTCAGGGTAGCACAGGCTCTTGTCCCCAGTTCACCATGTAATCTTTGATACTGTGTTTGAGACCCAAACGTCTTCACTGCCGTTCATTCTAAAGAGTCTGGACGTTCTTGCTTAATTTCCTTGAAAAGAAAACGCTGCCCCAGGTGGATCCCCACCTGCTGCCCGCCTTGGGTGACTGTCAGGTGCGGGGGTCTCACTGAAGCCCCTCCTGTGCGGAGGGTTCCCCAAGCTCATCTTCTCCTTGCCCCCTGCCCTCCTCGCCCAATCCGGTGGAGTCCCTGAGGGCTGAACAGTCCTTACTGACCAAGAGTAGGCGCGTGGATGACCAGCTCTGCCTTTCTTGCCAAGCAGTTAATTATCCTCACATGGCACAGGAGGAAACCAAAGCTCAGTGAACACCGGTGTCATGCCCAAACCCGCACAGCTGCGGTGATGCGACAGGACTGGAATCCGCCCCTTTGGGAGCAGTCAGGGCTCCTTGGGCAGGGGCGTCCTGAGACCCTTTAAGGTGGGCCGCTGCTGCTTTGGGAGCCCTCAGGGCCTTGGGGACGTGCTGTAGATGCTCAGGGAAGCATGGCTGAAGGGTGGCGAGTGGGTGGGAGCGGAAGACAGCACCCCGGGCACCAGGGTATCCTAGCCTCCTTAAGACAGGGACTGAAGACTCCTTGCACTGAGGCGCCCGCAGTCACCCCTGAGCTCTCCTGGCCTCCCCACTCTAATCATGAGGGAAAACTGCTGAAAAGGCGCCCCTGGGTCCTTCCGCCTATTCCGGCTGAATAGGCGAGGGCTTGAGCTCTGGCTCATCGTGGTGAATGTCTGACGTACAACCTGAGTATTAGAAACCGAAGCCCATTTTTCAATCTCGGGTCCTTAGAGAATGAGGAAAGAGTGATTTATGATTGTCGAACAACATTATTTTCTCTGAACTGAGAATCCCCAAGTCCCTTGCCCATTTAACGAGGACAGCGTTAGCCTGTTTGTCTTGTTTTTGGAGCATGTGCCCGTTTTGCTGACCCCCCCCCCGTGAGCCGCCTCTGCAGCAGTGCCCTGCCATTTGCCAGGAGCTAAGCCGAGATCTTCCTCAGGGTGCGAGTGTTGGGTGTGCTCACCTCCTGAGCCTTGACTGCCCTCCTAGTGCCTCGTGCTCTGCCTACGCCCCATGGCATTGCTTCCTGTTCGCAGTACAGCAACTCCAGAGCGACCTGGACAGAACTGTTCTCCCTTTCTGTTGATATTTATCTACGTGCTGCTCTCGGCAGTGTGTGCAAAGGCTTGCTGTGGCAAGTACGGTTTTCCTGATGTTTTCAGGAAACTGAGGGCTGAGGGGAACACCCTGGTGCTAGCATCAGGAGCAGAGGAGGGTGGAGGCGGAGTGAGCAGGGCTGCCCATGGCCCTGACTCACTGTGTCTCCCAGACATGCACGAAGGGAGGTCAGCCACACACGTAGCTTTCCACTTGCTGTAATCATGAGCTGGCAAGTTTAATATTGTACATCTTGAATGGTGGGAGAAAAAAAGCTTATCTGGACAGAATAGAACCCACACTTGTTCCTGTACTCATTGCTCACTCATGCATTCATTCATGCATGCAGTCCTCCAACACATGTTGGGAAGTCCTACTACTATGTGAAAGTGAAATGCAAGGCTCTAGGTGTGCAGAGTCCTGCCTTAAGCTCATGGCTGGTGGGTCCCCAGAAAACTATTTGCCAGGGCCTTCCGCTCCCCAGAGCAGAGGAAGCAGGCTCATCTTGAACGGCTTTCCACATGCAATCCAGTGTCTGTTGCCAGGCTGCCTGGAGAGGAATGTAGGTTAGTTCTCAGAAGGCAGCGTGTTATAGCAGACGGAGCATCAGGCCTGTCACTTACTAACCGGGTACACTTGGGTAAGTTTCTTAACCTTCTGAGCTGCAAAAGGGAGCTCAATATGGAACCCATCCCATACGGTTGTTTTGACAATTAAATTGAGGTTTTCTATGAAGAACTTGGTACAGCCATGGGCGGGTAGACTCACCTGAGGTTTTGCAACCTTCTCTCCTTATCCTTCACCACTTTCCTAGGTCTTTTTATACTGAAGAACGAGCCAAACAAGAATAAAATCCGCTATCTTTTTAATGTGATTCAATGTTTTGCACCAAATTACACCTTATAAATGGTTGCTATGGTTATTAGATGAAGCTTTGAATGGAAACTAACTAGCTAAACTGCAAGTTCTGTGCACAGACAGGCGAGTGTTAACACGCCTGATGTGGTGTGTTGAGGGAACACAGGGGACCCCTCACGGTGAAGGCACAGAGTCCATCCATCATTTTTTCTGGCTCTCTGAATCCAGGTTGGTCAGGTAGAGGGTCTGGACTTCCGTTGTTTCTATTGTTTTCTTTTTTAATAATTAAAGACTGAGGTAAATGATTCAGGCTCAGCGAGCATCCCTGAAATGCAGATAATTTCTTCCCACATCAACATCTTGTGACTGGCAGCCGTGCTCACTGCTCAGGAAGTTATGCTGAAAGCCACATGCAGGAAGCAAAGGCATTAAAAGGGATGTGGACACAGTTGTGAAATTTTTTTTTTCAAAATAGAGGTCTGGCATGAAAAGGAAAACACTGGACCAGTCATGCATTCTAAGATTAGTCAAGACACATGGGACCTTTCACCTCCTGTTAATGTGGGGTGGCTGGCCATGGCCAGAGGTGTCCGTGAGCATTTGGCACTTGGCAGCTGATGGTGAACCATGGTGAAATCAGACCCAAGGTCCAGGGCATTTCCAGGGAACAGGTGCCCACGTTGCACATGTCAGCTACATTTTGTGAGGGACGTGTAATCCCAGCGACTAGGTGGTCTGAAAGACGAAATCACTCTGGGGCCTCCTGAAATCAGTTCGTTAATCCGTATCGTCTTCCTGTCGTCCTTTCTCCCCACCCTCCCTCCCTCCGCCTCCTTTCCCTTCCCGTCTCTCTCTCTCTCCTCCTCCCTTCTTCTGTCTGTCCTTTCCACATTCACTCATTTATTCTTCCCATCTATTCACTGTACCATTCAGAGAGGTCCTTGAGCACCTACTACACTTGTAAGGGATGTGAAAGGACAGTTTATATATTCTCCTAAAAAGAAGCGTGTGTGTGTGTGTGTGATGGGCAGGAAATCAGAAATTGTTTAGTTGCAGTGAGGTACTGGTAGAGAAAAGACATTCTTAGTCTGGCTCAGAGCAAGGGTACAAGGTCTTACAGCTTGAGGCTGATAATACAACATTAAAATCAACACAGAGAGAGAGAGAGTCCTTAACTAAAGGCTGATTGGTGTGGTCTTTGAGAAGTGAAAGATTATACCATGTATTTCCCAAGTATGTAGACAGAGCCCTGATTTTTATTCTTGGCTATTTATTCTTGTGTTGTGGATTTACCTGATACATCAGGAATTTCCATTCCAGCCTCTGTTCATAGATGGATGTCTATACAACATTCCCAGATCAGTAGAGCCCTGCTTTTTATATGCGCACCTGTCACTATCACAGAAACGGTCGAAAGCAGAATCAGCACAGACCTTAGAAGCAGACTTCAAATGCTCCAGTGTTTCCCCTAAAAGCCCCAGAAGGTCCTGCCCATGACCACTGAGGCTTTACTGAAAGGCCGTGGATTATAATGCTCTGCTGTACATCAAGGGCCAATTTGCTGCAAAGAAGGAATGTTTTCAGGCATTTTCTCCTCCGCTCTCTTAACCTTACAGGTCACGGTCCCTCTGTACTTTCCACGCCGTGCGCACTCACCTCTGGAGTGTGTTGAATGGAGCGGGGACTGGCTGTTTTGCTCTGCAGAGCTTCAGCGGAGGGGTCTAACCCCCAAGTCTCTGTGCTCAGCAACTGGGGCCACATGTGGCCACATGGCAGTTGAAAGGGCGGCTAGCTAAACAGGCTCAGAGTGGAGATTGGTGACAACCACCACGATAGACCCTTTAATTAGTGAAGTTCAATCCTCCCCCTGTTTTCTGAGAACTTACTGAATACCTGGAGGACTTGCCTCAGGAATGTATTTACAGCTAATGAAAGGTGACCCCTCCTGCGACTCTCCTGCCTGTTCAAACAAACAGTCCCCCCTGTGAGCAGACCCCAGGTCCCTGGCCTGTCCTTTGAACCTGTCATCATGCACTTTTGCCCAGAGGCTGTCAGGCTGGGTTTTAGGTTTCACTGGTATGAGACGCCTTTTCTTTTACGAGAAGAAATTAAAACATCAAGACTCCTTGCTAGACAGAGCAGACGCCCCTTGGGGCCTGTTTCCCCTCAGCTGAAGACATTAGAGGGGTGGTCCCCGCGAAGTGGACCCCAAGGACAGCGGCTGCCTGCTGGCTTTGGCGGCTGCAGGTATCTGCGTGGGAGTTCACGGGCGTGTGCCTTTGGAGGGGCAGAGAGGGCAGGATGGGCTGTCCCCACCTACTTCCTTTCCTTCCCCGGCATTCGTGGGAAGAGGCTCTTTGGTACTACTGCCTTAACCCACCAGAGACTTCATTCGAACAGTGAGAGATCGATTGAATTTATTAAACTGTGAAAAACGTTTAATAGCAAGGATAGTGTTGTCATGGAGTTGCCCTCTGACAAAGCTGGAGCTGTGAAAGCTTCAAGAATCTGCCATTACCTTCTGAGAGAGGGCCAGCAGCTGGGGCCGAGGGGGACAAGACGGGGCCCAGGAATCCTGGGGACAGAGGAGATGGAGCGAGGTGAGAGAGAGAAGCCCAGGGCCCACCCAGCAGAAGACCCCGTGAGAAGACACACTGTGTCTGTGACGCGCTGTGAGCAGGACTATCTCTCTGATCATGGAGATTCCCTACACAGCGTCTCGGGCTCCAGGCCAGCCAAGGGTCACATACATAAAGCTTCTTCCTGCAGTTGTACTTTAAAGATTATTTTGAGAAAGGACTCTAAAAGGTCTAACACCCTAGGTGTCCCTGAAAACTCATGGGGTGCAAAGAACATCCTACGGGTATTTCAGAGCACAAAGCAGCGCTCTCCCTAACCTGCTAACATGCTTCCAGACACAACAAGTGCATAAGTGCACATGATGTCCTGGCCCAAAGCCGCCCCAGGAGGGCTGCAGGGAAGTGGGTCCGGGCCTCCTGGTGGGAGCAGGCGGACACCTGCCCCCCACCAAGGGAGTCCTCCAGCCCCGTCTCCTCTTGTCTTGCAGTCGCCTGGGAGGGCGATGTTGACAATACTGAGAGTAATGACATGTCTTGAGTGGGGGGCCTTGACCAGCTGTCCAGACAGGTTTGCAGAGTCTCCGGCTGCAAGAATGTGGCTGCCTGCCTAGCTCCCTCGATGTGTGTGCCAGGAGCAGGGGACTCCTGAGCCCCCCGAGTCGTCCCAGCTGACTGAGGCAGCCCTCTGAGTTTCCTCTTACCTCTCCCTACGACCTCCGGGACCTCAGGGGCAACTCGCTGGCCTGGGCCATCTCAGGACCACACAGGACCACCAGGATCACTCGCTCCTTCTCAGCCTCCAGCTGTGATCAGATCTGTCTTTTTGCTTCACGTGGACCCAACTCACTGATCTCTTTAGTGGAAATTCACATAGTAGGAAAACTGAGATCTGTTTTATAAGGCAGAGTTATCTGCTCTTTTATTAGGGGCTTTTAGCTCATCAAGATGGTGTTTGCAGAACCTGACAAAGTGATAAATTTTGCTTATTTTATTCCTTTCCTTTTTTCTGCCAGAGGTTAATTGTTTGGTATTCTTTGTTAAACTAACACTTTTGATGGGTTAAGAACCACTAAGGCCACTTAAATAAACAGACCATTCAGGTAAGAACAGAACAGCCCATTTGGACACAAGGCAGTGACCTGCCACATGGGGCTGGTGTGGTAGTTGATTGACATTGGAAATGATACATGGAGTCACTTGGAGATTTAAAAAATACCCATCAACTGCTAACCAGTGTTAACTTCCTTTTTTACATAGAAAAAAGGGATTTCTTGATATTTTAATCTTCCTGATTTATTTGTTTAAAAGCCCTCTTAAACAATGTCATACCAGTTTTCAAGTGCACTCTCCTTGATATTATTTTTAACTTAATGTTTCACATAAATAAGCTCAGTGTGCCTTCATAGCAGTGTTGTATCATTTTTGCTTATGAGTTTCAGAATCTCGATGATACAAGCTCTGTGCAGTGATTCAGGAAATCCTCCATTTGTTTCTATGCTCTAGAAGAGTTAAGTCATGGGGATTCTGAATTTGTTTTAGCAATAATTTCATAGCAAGAAAGCAGAATAATAACCAGTTTTCAGAACAGTTAAGTGTAAAAGCAACAATAAAACGGTCTGGAATAGGCGGGCACTTGCTGCAGGCTGGGATCCGCAGAGGCTGGCTCCGGAGTGCAAGGTGTTTATTAGGGGTCAGGACGTGAAAGGCTCAGGAGGAGGGCAGCGTGGGGAGGGTAGCCTGTATGGGGGCCGGCAGAACTTTGCCCAATCGGCCTCATTCTTCAGCCGAATCTTAAAATTCTGTGAGTCCTCAAACTTTCTTCTTCTTAAAATATTTTGCCTATTGTGAGACGTTGGAAATTCAGAATAAATTTTCAGGTAAGCCATAGATTTGTAGAAAGAAGGGCTGCTTGCTGATAATTTGGGGCTGGTTTTAAAGCTATAGGCTCATCTGAGAGAATAGCTATCAACACTTCTGAGTCTTATGATTCATCAACACGTTCCAGCTCTCCATTCGTCTTCTTTAAATTTACGTAATTGTTATTGTTTTTAAGATTTTAATTTCCAGTTGTCTGTCTCTAATATACAGAAAAATAGTTGACTGCTGTATATAGAGCTTATGTCGCCCCATCTGCCAAAAGTCATTCATTAGTTCTAACAGCTTTTTTTTTTTTTTTTGGTAGATCCCTTAGGAATTTCTTACATATATAATTGCAGTGAACTTCTCCCATTTTATTCTAAATTCTTTTTTATCCTGCTCTATTGCACTGGCTAGGACTTTCAGTACAATGTGAATAGGAGTGGAGAGCAGATATTCTTGTGTGTTCCCCACCTTAGAAGAAATGCATTCAAACTCACTGTCAAGTATGAAGTCAAGTACAGATTTATCACAGATGCTCTTTATCAAGATGAGGACATTGCAGTTTATTCCTAGTGTGCCGAGCGTTTTAAAAATATGAATGGGGTTTAAGCATGTCAAATGTTTTTTCTGTTATTTATTGAAGTTACCAGATGTTCCTTGTTTTCCGTTTTGTTGATATACTAAGTTTCGTTGATTTTCTTGCATTCCTGGGATACATGCCACTAGGTTATGATATTTTATCTTTTTGTATATACTGATGGATGCTATTTCCTAGTATGTTTTTAAGGATTTCGCATCTTCTTTATGAGGGGACAGGTCTCTAATTTTCTTTTCTTGTAATACGTCTGTTGGGTTTTGGCATAAGGTTGATGCCAGACTCATAAAATGAGTTTGGAACTTTCCCTTTCTTCCTCTAGTTTCTGAAAGAATTTGTGTAGGATTGGTATTATTTCTTCCTTAAATATTTCATACAATGTGCTTAGGGGGACCACATAGGCCTGATGTTATCTTTGAGGGATATTTTTAAGTTTTACATTCAATTCCTTTATTTGACATAAGACTATTGAGATTTTTCTATTTATTTTTACAGATATTTTGTTAATTCATGCCTTTCATGGCATTTCCCTTTCTCACCTAGGTTTTTGTATATTTGTTGTCAAAAAATAATTTAAGTATTCTTTTACAGGCTTTTAATGTCTATGGGATCTAAAGTGATGTCTCCTCTTTCATTCCTAATAAGGAGAATTTGTATCTTCTTTTCTCTTTTTTTTTTACTTGATTGGTCACACTAGGATTATCAAAACTTTTCAAGTAGCCAGATCTTGGTGTTAATTTTCTCTACTGTTTGTCTTTTTTTGTTTCATTAATTGTCACCCTTATATTTCTTCCTTTCTGCTTCCTTCAGGTGTAGATCGTTCTTTCTCTGGCTTCTTACATTGAAGATTGGGTCATCTTGAAGATTGCTTTTAATCCTCTCTATATGCATTCAAAGGTAAATTTTTTCCCTCTATAAATGCTTTAGCTGTGTCCTAACAGTCTTGCTATGTTGCATGTTTATTTTAATTAAATTTAAAATATGTTGTAATTTCTTCTTTAACTTAACATGTTCTTTAGAAGTGCTTTGTTTCATTTCCAGAAATGTGGGGATTTTCCAGATACATTTCTGTGATTGATTTATGATTTAATTCCACATGGTAAAAAAACAGACAAACAGCTCTGCAATTTCAATCCTTTAAAATGTACTGAGGCTTATTTTATTACCAAATATACTGTCTGTTTTGGTGACTATTCCTTGTGCATCTGAATAGCATGTGTGTCCTCAGTTTTGGAATAGTGTTCTATGAAGGTCAGCTAGGCCAATTTGGGTAATAGTAGTTTCCAAGTCCAGGGTAGCCCAATTGATTTTCTACTTGGTATGGGAGAGAAAAATGCTAAAATCTCTAAATATAATTTATGAGCATGTCCATTTCTCCCTTAAGTTCTGACAGGTTTTGCTTCATCTATTTTGAAGTTCTGTTATTAGGTACATGCACATTTAGTAATTGTACATCATCATGATCAAGTGAGTCCTTTATCATTATGAAAATGACCCTCTTTAAACCTGATGATATCGCTTGTTCTAAAATCTCCATTTCCATCTATTTTGTGATTGGTGTTCAATGGCATCTCTACTTCCACTCTTTTATCTTAACCTATCTGTGTTTTTATATTTAAGATTGTTTGTTGTTATTATTTTGTTTTGTCTTGTAGACAGCATACACTTGGGCCGTGGTTTTACATTTTAGATCTACATATGTTATAAACCACATAAATTAATGTTATTATTTTTTGTTTTAAATGGTCAGTTGAGGGTGAAAGGAATTTAAAAACCAAAAAAAGTTTCATAATTTTGCATTTACTTGTCATTCCCAATGTTTTTCATCCCTTTTATAAATACACGTTTCTATCTGAAATTATTTTCCTTTGACATGGAGAATTTCCTTTCACATTTCTTGTGGTGAAGTTCTGCTAGTGATAAATTCTGTTTTCCTGTATCTGATAAAGTTTTAAGATAAAGTCTATAAAATGCTAAGTTGAAGGTTTCTTCTGTCAATCCTCAAACATATAACCCACTGTCTCCCAACTGACCCACCTTGTTTGTCTCATTTCTCTCAGGGACCGCGTCCTGCACTTCCTATTTTCCAGTGTGTGAAATGTTGGTTTCATACAGCTTGTCAAGTTCTTTATTTAAGTAAAAGAACAAGTCTCAACATTTTTTACTACCTCATAGTCAGGAACTGTATTCAGTTCTTAATATGTAATTATAATCATCATCACATACTTTTGTGCCTTGTTTTTAAAACTCACCTTATCTCTTTTATGCTATACAGGCTACGTGGCCACATCTTGAGAGGCATTTTAAGACGATCTCATATATCTTACAGAGGACATTAAGATTATTTTCAGTTTTTCAGATTATGATAAACATTGTGAGCTCTGCTGTCTTCCTGACACCTTGTCTGCCCCTGACCTGATAGTTCACTCTGGCTTCTCCTCGATTCTGGCCCCTGTCATAGGGTCGCGTGGCTCACGTAAAGATAGACTTACCTCAAAGGTAGAGCTGCCTCATGGGGTTTTGTACCCATGAAGAGTGAAGATGTGGGTCTGGTCAGCAGGAATCGAGTCCCCCTGCCACATGCATGGCCTGACTGTCTTTGCGTGCTGGGAGGGCTGGCATAACAGCCCCAAGCCATTCGGGACCTACGGACCCTCCAGTTAGGACCATGGGAAGCTGTTCTTATCCCGTGTGGAGGGTGTTTAGAGGAAGGAGAGACTAGCAGGGAGAGGGCAGGGAGACGAGCGAGGCAAGCACAGCCATCCTGAAGAGCTCAGGTGAGGACCAGAGTTAAGCCAGGGCAGATGGAAGGAAAACAGTGAATTTTTGATAGAAACTCAGCGCCACATCCAGGTGTCCTATGCCTGCACTTGACCCTCTCTCTCTTCTTCCTTATCTTCTGAAGCTTGAACCTCACCTGGCATTTCCATTCCTTGGCCAATGAGCATTTTCCAAATCGGAGAATAAAACCAAATGCGCAAATGGTTTTTTACCAGACAATGGAAAACTCACCTCTTTGCTGTGGCCTGGACGTGGCTGGGGATTCCCACTGGTGGTGAGGGGCCACCTCACGCCCTCCCCTGCATGATCCTGTTTTCATTTCTCTGACCACCCTCACCAATACATCTAACCCAGAGGCACCACGTGACTCTTTGCTCAGTGAATACAGTAACAAGCAGATCAACACCCTGCAAGCAGTTCAGAAATCAACTGATCACAACATTTTTAACTAGAGATGACCAGCGCATGGGATAGTCGTTCCCTGCATCAGGTAGTCAGGATGCTCTGTGACAAAGGGCGCCTCTCCCTCCACACTCCTCCCACGCCCAGGCTGGTGGTGGAACCACCAAGGAAAGGCTGGGCATATTGGTGAGGACACAGAGCTTGCAGGCCGGTGGTGATCACCCAGTTTCAGTTGTCCCAACACACATCACGGGCCCGACCCCCCCTTCATGTCGGTATATCTATAATAAACACCTAAGACATGTGGGCTGTGGCTGAGGCTGCAGGGTTTGAGCCACTCACCAGGCATGTCCACTTTCCTGGCCAGGAAATATTTTCCAAACAAATGAATAACACTAAATGCAGAACGGACTCTGCCTAGGGGCATGGACAGGCCCCCGCCTGCCATGGCTGTGCCTGGAGGTGTCCGGACACTCAGGGAACAGAACCAGCAGTGGTGACGCACTCGCCTGCCTGGGGCTGGCGCTGGTGGGGTCTGCATGGGAAGACAGGCATTCTTACTGGCTTTGATTTTCTCCACGGAATTTTTAATCTGTTTGCCAGAATTGGCTGCATTAATCAAACAGTTGTTTCTCCGAGACATCGTTTATGCTTGCTGGAGCCAGAGAGGGATCTGTAGGCATCGTTGGTACTTGCTGAGCGTAAACTCCGGGCCAGGAAGTGAAATGCCATGGGTTTTATTTCATTGCAAAGCCCTGAGGACAAATCCCTGCCCCTTCTGGATTTAGATCTGGTCTTGTGACAAGGAAGGAGGCAAGAAGCAGGGAGGAACGGTGGACAGGAGCAGCAGGAGAGGAGGCTCGGGGTCCTTAAGGCTTAGGTGCAAGCAAGGTAACCACTGGCGTCCAGGCCCTGTCCAGGGACCCGGGCACCACCTCCTGCCGGGAACGGGAGGTTTGTCTTCCCTTGACTCATCACCCCCCGAAGTTCAAGGCACTGACTCAGCCAAAGGGCACGAGATGCTGGGGGCGAGGACAGGGCGCTTGCCGGCCAGGTGCGCGGGACACAGGTCCTGAACTGGCTTCTGCGCCTGCCGAATGTCGACTCTAAGAAAACCACGTGGATGATTCATCACAGCGTTTTCCTCAAGGCCGTGTCTATTTTATTTTAACCTGGCATATGCATCAACCCTCCCGAGAATAAAAGTAATGTGTGAATCCTATCCAAAAGAAGTCTAAAAAGGAAAATAAAATCATCTGTAAGTATACAATTCAGACATAACTTCTGGCAACATTTTTGGATATTTTGTCTTTTTAACAATTTTCCCTGTGACCTTTAATATTCCTTGAGAATATAATTTTTATGGATTTGTAATATTCCATATTTTAGCTGTGCCATAACTTATAGGGCCATTCTTCTACCATAATGTAAGTTCTTGTTTTCCTCACTGGTAAAAAGCAGACCGCATTGGACATCCTCGTGCACAACTTGCAGGTCGCTGTATTTTTTGAAGACGCATTTCCACGGGTGAGACCAGGAATCACAAGCTATTGACTCTTTCAGGGATCTTGATGCATAACGCTAAAAATGGGTCTACACGGTGCCAGAACAATGTGCTAATTTACCAAGAAAAATAATTGGACTTACTAAGAAGACCTCCAGACTCCAGTCATTTGATTTATTTTTCTTTGAAGTTCTCAACCAAATGCGTTGAAATAGACCAGGAGCAAAACAGAAAGCTTTATAGATATAGAAAAGTTTCATTCTTTCTTTCTTTTTCTACTTTATGAAATACTTTTCGATTTGCTAAGCTGCACAGTGCTGTGCTGCGCTGCGTAAAAATGATTTAAAAGAGCTCCAGACCTCTAGGTACACGGGCGACGCTCTTCTGGGACCACAGGCAGCACAGACATCGGGGCAGAAGACAACATCGGAAAGCCTTTGCCGGAAAACAGCCTCGGATTTGGTTTCCACCATTAGGCCTACAAAGGTTAGTTCAAATTTGCAGCGGGTGAAATAACTTGTGTGGTTGGTATTATATGAACCTGATGTTACCACCGTCTCTACAGGCTGTGATTTTCCCACTGGTCCTGTTTTCCTGATGTATCAGACGGCACCATCTGCCATGAACTTGCTAGCTTCAAACAAATGGGTTTTCTTTTTTGGTTTTGAAATGCCAACATCTTTCTGTAACTTCTCTGCTAACTACAAGAACAATAAATAAATGCGTTCCCTGAGTGTGTAAACAAAGACAAGTAGAGAAAATGTTTGCTGCCTCCGGGAGGCTCCTGATTAAATTTGGAGAGAGTAGGATAACAGCGTCCTTAAGAGCCAATGGCATGGGGTCGCCCTCCCCACCCTGTTTTTTGGAAGAAGCATTTGAATGAAACACTTTACAAATATTTATATGCTAGTAACTGTGTGGAGCAATAACCCCAGCCTGCAGGACCTGGTCTGAGCCAGGAAATTTGGAGTTCAGGCAGCAGGAATGATACTCCTGGCTGCCTCTTGTCAGGTCTGGTGCCATGGCTTTTAAATCACAGAGGATCACCTACTGTTTGGAGGCCCCCTAACAGCAAACTTCAGCACAGAGATTGCATACATGTTTCTGTTGGAGCACAGAATTCTTTCAGGAATGGTGAAGAAACCAGACCAATGGCCTTATGGAAAGGTACTTTTTCCATACCCACTGCCTGCCTGAGTCATTGTCATGGAAAGGAAGGCCTGGGAAAGCACCACCCTCAGGAGGCCACGTTTGATGAGAACGCCTGGCTGACAGTGCTTGGAAGCTCGCCGAATTTGCCCATTCATTATTCTAGGTGCTTGGAAATACACAGTGGGAAAACAGACAAGGCCCCCCAGCCTCGGGGTGCTTACATTCCATGAGGAAGTAATCAATGAGCTTACTAAATAAAGCCTAAGTCCGTTTTTGTAAACTACAGGTGATGCATGCTATGGAAAAAACAGAGCTCAGCGAGGGGAGTGAGTGCCACGCAGCAGCCCTGGCTTGCCGAGGGGACCAGATGAAGGTTGGAAGGGGAGGTGGGAATTCCTCAGGTGGGTCCCTGCAGGAGGGCCCTGGCGTGGAGCCAGGGTGTAAGCCACCAGGTGGGAAGGGCAGTGGTACATGAGGGGACAGGGCACAGGGTCACTGCAAGGACCTGGAATTTGCATTGAGAGATGGGGAGCCACTGGGAGGTTTGGAGTGGAAATGATCCTCAAGGCCATTCTTGGGGCCACCATGTGGGGCAGCTGGGCCCCTACTGGCCGCCAGCCTCTCTGCAGAAGCTCAGCTGCCCAAGCCCGACTGCTGCTTCTTCCTGTCTCTGGAGTCAGAGACCCCAGACTCACTCCCGGGCTCATGTTCTGCCTTTGGGGGCAGCAGAGCCAGACACACTCAATGGACTGCTGAGTGTTCAAGAACTGCTGCCTCGCCAGAGTCACGGGGAGGAGGCTGAGGGCTCCCGGCCCCTGCCGGAAGGAGCGTCAGCTCTGGGGTGGAATGGCGGTCACCTGTCATGGGTCCCTGCCACCCTCTGAGCCTTGGTGGTGGGCTGGGGTGGGGCTGGGGGTGCCACATGTCACCAGTTTCTAGAGTTAAAATTATATTCCCAAACCGTGAGTTATTCTCCTCATGTAAGGAAGAAATATGTTTACTTCGCATTTCTTTATACCTTTTTGTCCCAAAGCAGCAGGTCTTTTATCTGTCTGCAGTATGACGGTGGATAAAATATCACCAGCTTCATATTTCAAAATAATCCCCCTTCCAGCGAACGTTCCCCCAGGAATAAAGACATGGAAAGAGCACGCTGTTGTGGCCACATTTCTTTCTTTGTATAAACACGGTCCTCTGGGCTGTATCTGATTGTTGGGACCCAGCATGGAACCATCACTGCTGGGCTGAAAGGTCTTGCTTTTAGCTTCCTAGATAGGCCAGTGGGGTTAACCAGTTAATAAAATCCTATTTATCAGACTCCCGAGTCCATTTCCTCTTCCCTGGGGCTCACGGCTGTAATTATTCTTTATGGACCCTCGGCGTTTCTTTAGATCTGACTTCCTACAACTCCCCTCCTATTTCCCGAGAGCCACACCAGAGAAAGACATTTTGATTCCACGGGAAGATGTCTGTTACTCATTTCCGCCTGGGTGTGATGAGGCTCAGCTGGAAGGAATAGGCTTCTGCACGCAGGACTTTCCCTTGTGCGCGGCTCTTTCTCCCTCGGGCCGACTGGGGTGGGAAGCTGGGGGTCCCTAGGCAGCCCCTGTCCGCCCTCCCTCCCAGGGTAGGTGCCTGAGAACGCGCTTCTGACCTCTTTGCAGCTCCAAATTTCTACCTGAAAAATCGGAGCAGTCGATTGATCCATGTGCACACGTGAAGATAAACTACAAAAATTAGCCAAACCTCCTCTTACTAGTAAAGACTCATTGATCAGATTCCCAGACTGTCCGCCGGGCAGACCCAGCATCTGACCCCGAGGTAATTAAATGGAAGAAACATGAGGAGCCCGGTCCCTGAGCAGGACGCAGGGTGAGGTGCAGCCCCTCAACTCCTGGGACCAGCCTTCTGTCTCAAAATGAGTGGCCTGATGGAGCTTTTTATTCCAACCAGTTGCCAGAGCCTTGTGTCAGTGACCTTTGACTCCCTCTAGGACTCTAGGCTCACTTACCTGAATTTCAAACTTGGGCTAAGGAGGTTTGGATATAAATGTACAGTGTAGGGGTGTCTGTGTGTGAGCAGCTTTGTAAAGGACTGGGACTCTTCCCAGCAAACCAATGACTACTTATCTGCTGCCCTCTCTTGAAGGTGGGCTTGAGAACCAATGAGACACAAACTTGAAGGAACACAGAATGGCCTTGGGAGCCATGAAGGGTGATCAGAGGTAAGACGTGGTGCATTTCTGTAAAATCAGGTAGAGGAGAGAATGGAGCAAGGGAAAAGGAGGCCCCCACGCGTGACTCCCACACTGGGCAGCTTGCCATGAGCGGAAGGGGCAGGCGCACCAGCGGGACCCCATGACCAGCCTCCAACCCGGGTGGTCAAGGAAAAGTAGGGCCACACCAGAGGCAGATTCCTCCAAGACTCCTGCCCTTGATGGCCAGTGCGGAAGCCAAACGGACAAACGAACAGGCTGTCTTCCAGAAGGCAGAGAAGCGCCCAGCAGCCCAGGCCAGACGGCTCCGGACTCCCTGGTCCCATCTCTGCAGCTCAGCAGCCATACCCTCGACACCCCTTCTGTCGGAATGCGAAGCTGCCAGCAACATAGTTTCCCCCACTTATGTCCACCCGAACCTTGAAAAAACTGGCCTGAGACCTAAACACTTCAGAACCCATCTCCATCTGGATGCTGGGCAGGCGTAGACTTCCCTCTGCAAGGATTTAAAACCCAGCATATAAGCCACAACTAGCGACTCAACATTTGATAAATCAAAGGAAGAAAATAACATGATCAAGTCAATGAATACCAACAAACTCATCTGATAAAACTGAATCTATCTTAATTTCACATGAGCATGTACCTTATAGGTAAGAATGCATGGTAGTTCTTTAATATGCACTCTAAAATCTTAAAACAGAAATCATTGTCATGCTTCATGGTGACACAATAAAGCCATTCAAATTAATGTTGGGACAGTGGGAAAAGGATGCCCCAGTCCACTATTATTATTTAATGTTGTTTTGGAAATAGCAGCCAATGCAATTAGGGAAGAGCACACTTGAAGATAATATAACTGCAAATCTAAAACCACAAAATAATTAATTGAAGGAATTATTGCATTTGGTAGGAGAATTCAGTGAGCTGTGTGGCCTTCAAATTAATATGCAAAGATCAGTAGCTTTACCTTACTTCAAAAATAAGCATTTAGAAACTGTAACAGAGGAGCATGCCCACTTACAACATTTGAAGAGCCACAATGAATGTCAGAAGACAATCGCCCAGGCTGCACAAGGGAAAGATTTCATTCCAATGAGAGAGCTGAACTCTCCTGTGAGTAAATGAGATGACCTGGCTTATCCTTGGAACGGGACACTCAGTAGGGTAAAGGGAAAAGAAATTACCCTAAATTAGGCTATCTATTCTGTGAAATATTAAGTAAACTACTAACAGGATACTTTGGAATTTCACAGCATGGTATTAAACCACATGGGGGAAAGTAAGTGTAGGAATGATGGAGGGATTTGTGAACAAGAATGGTGGTGAGAGCTCTTTTCCAGATATTAAAAGGTTTAGTTATTCCCGAAAAAATCAGAATACCTTGCACTGGGGCCTGGTGAGACAGAATCATTGAGCCGAATAGACAGGCCAGAGATCGATGGAGATCCTCACAGGGTTTAGTACTTTGTGTAATAGACAAGCTGACATGTTAAGGCATGGAGAACGCAATTGGCAAACTGACAAGATACAGTCTTTGGGGGAAAAAGCCAGTTACAGAGCAGTGTGGATGGTGTGATACCGTCGTGTACACAGAACAGCTGGAAATTAAAATTGTTCCAGGAGGATAGATGGGAAAATGTTGACAATGATGAAATCTTTGCTGGGGAGGATGGAGTTGGAAGTAGGGAGAGGGAAGGAATTTTTTACTTTACTAAGTTTGGGGGAAAATGACTTTAGTATTTTGAAAAGAAAAAGATATACATCTTTATATAGACAAATCCAAAAATTATGAAAAATTTATAAAAGAAAAAATAAGCTTTGCTGAATGTAAGTCTAGAATGTCATGAGAGATCAATATCCTCACGGACAGAAATACTTCTATAAAACTTGGATCAAGCTACAAATGTTATTTATCAAAAATGCACGAAGTGTTGATTTGAAGGAATTGCTGAATTTCAAACAAGCGCATCTTTGCTTCTTCATCATAAGGAAACAAGAGGTTTCCAAAAGACTCCTAGAAAGTGAAAGGGAAAAGATGATGAAAAATAATGAGTAGATCGCTCAGCCCCTGAGTTGTTCCAGTTGCATGTCTTAACTTTTCACAGCTCCTGTTATTTCGCCAGGAAGCTGAGGAGCGAGGACACCCATCCTCCCCCCACGCTGCTTCTCACCTGCCTCTCTCCTGCCTACCACGTTTGAAGGTATACAGCTCATTGGAAAATTTTTCAGAATCTATGATCTGTTCAGTAACAATAATTCCCATAACCGCTTATCCTGACTGCATTTAAACGTGTGCACCATTTGCAACGAGGTAATCCGCCGCAGCGTTCTCATCCTTGAGCTGCTTATTCGGCTCCACTGGGGCGGAGCTGTTTCCGGGAGTGGCTCACAGATGCTGCAGCTCCTTCTGAGTTCCTTGCGTCCAGGCGTTTGTGTGCAGCCTCTGTTTTCAGAAGACAATGTGATTGCACGAAAGGACGTGGGCTACCCTTCCCTTCCGCCGGGGAGCGTTTGGTGGGGAAGGAGGGAGCTAAGCGCCAGCACCTCCCTTGGAGTAACATCTCTTTGGCCCTGGATATTTGTGTGATTCCTGTGTGGTTTTTTGTTATTTTATTAACTACGTTGAACACACGCACACACACGCACATGCACTATTGTCTAGCAGCACATTTTAAAGGCTATATAATGTGACTACCATGGCTTTTATTTTCATTTTTCTTAAGATTTAGTTACTTCAGGAGGTTATATATGTTTGCCTATCAGTTTTCCTGAAACACGATGTGCCCATCTGATATGCAGATTCAGGAGTATTTTCATTTCAGGTAAGTTAAAAAAAAAAATCTGAATATTTTGAATATTTTAGCATTTACTCTATTCTTTTATCCACAATTACCCCATTTCTTTTCTATGCACTTATCCTTAAGCTTGCCCATCATGTTCTCACCAGTATCCTTAGCGTCCATTTTGTACTTCCTCTATTATGACGTTAAAGTAGCTTTAATTACTTTATATCTTTCATTATATGCACAATAAAGGCATTATGCATATAATAGAAAAACTCAATACTAAAGTTTATTTCAGAAAAAGTTCAGTTTCTCTGTTAATATGGATACCAAGACTCCTCTGTCATTTCCAGCATTTTATGTTTTTTTACTAGAAATTCTCTTCACAACGGCAACACAGTCTACACGAGGAGCAGCATACTATAGCCATTTTGTACAAAATTGTTTCATGTCAGCATATATAAGTTAACACTCTAGCTTTTTGTGACTGCTACGTATTTCTTTTGCTACAAATACCATAAACTATTTCTGAATATTTAGGTTTTCTCACATTTTCCTTTTCTGTATCTTATTTAAAAAATGCTGTTTATCACAACCATCTTTGCACACATGTGCAAGAACAACCAGGTTACAATTTGAGACATAGGATTGCTATTTAAAAAGCCATATGCCGTAGTTCTGGGGACCTTTGGCAAGGTCCAGAGACATTTTTAGTTCTCACAATTAGGGGATAGAATTCTACTGGCATCTAGTAAGTAGAGGTCAGAGAGAATGCTAAACATCCCAAAATTCACAGGATAGCTTTGCTCAGCAAAGAATTACCTGGGTGAGATAACAGTAGTTCTGTAGTCGAGAAACCCTATGATAAAGAGTATAAACCATCAATACAGATGCATTAAAAACAACATGGGAGAGAGAAGCAAATAGGGCCCAGTCAAGTGAGAAGGCCATGGCAAACCAGTTTCCAGTTAGGTAAAAACCATCTATAAAAAGCATATAGCAATATAGGAGAAATGCATGATTTAGGGGAAAACAAGGGCCAGCAATGACCAGGCAAGTAATAAACATATTAGATCAAGAAAAGAAATAACACAGCATTAAGCTGAATAATTAAACTGTGTAGGGGATCAGGCAATAAAATGCAGTAATAATAAAAATAATTCTGTAGTAACTAAAATAATACAGAGGGACCATATGCAAGTGCCATTTTGTAGGCAAAAAACAGTCAAATGTTGGCAATTTTATTTAAATTAACCTAGTACTAATAGCTTACTCCTTGATAAGGAGTGGTCCAAGCATTAGAAATACATGATCTAACTTGTTCTTTAAAACAGCCTGACAGGTAATTCTCAGGATACAGATGAACACCTGCACCCTGAAGATGAAGCATCTTGTCTAAGGTTAAAGGGGAAGGTGAGCACAGCAGCAGAATTGAGTTCTGGGTCATCTGCTGTCAAAACCCGCACTCCACAGTTTTCACTGTGAAGATCCACACAGAATAAAGAAACAAAAAAGGGATGAATGAATTTAAAAAGAAGATCATTAAAGAAGCAAAACAAGTAACGGGGGTCTGACGTACAGGCAGTGGACACCTCTGATGTAGGGGATAGACGTCCAGCAGAAGCACATTAGGAATATCAGAGCAGACATCATCCTCAAAGGCAAGGAAGAACTCCATCGGCTGCATGGCAGGCCATGTCCTATTCCTGGAGATCTTTAATAGAGAAAAATAAAGCCTGAAATATATCTTGGCAGAAGGATTTCACTCTTGAGATGGAGGAAGAATATCACAAGGTTTTGGGCAGAAACAATAGTTTTAACCTGAAGCAGGAGGAAAATTAAGCCCTCCAGTACTTGGTCATGCTCACAGCACAGCTTTATCTCAGAAGCCAACTTCATGGCATTTTAGGAGGAAATGTGAGCCCTGATTTTTGTATCCAATGAAGTTGCTCTTCACATATGAGGTCAACAAAAGGTCATTAACAACGCAATCAAAAACGCAGCAAGCTTTTTCTGAAAAATCGAGTAAGCCATCCTTGACATGATTGCAGATAAAGAACTCAGGCAGAGGGCCAATATGGAAGGGCTGGTAGTGAGTGTTCAGATAGGATCCCCTGTGAATGACGGTAACCATGTCTGGCGGCACAGTAAATGTCAACTTTTTGAAAAAGAGAGGCTGTAAAGTAAAATTTAAAAATAATTGATGATAAAGACATACTAAAATTCCTGTCCTTATTAATAAAAGGAGTGGGCTGAGCTGGACATATACTGCTTTTCATAGTAGAAGGGCAAGAAATTACTTCATTTAAAAAATCTTGTTTCTGGGGTTGGAAAAAATGTAATGCTTTTTATCTATATTATTTAAAAGTCTACAATCATTATGAGGAGAACTAAGGACAAATTATATGGCTGTTAAATTATCACAAGATAAAAAAATATTGATCATAAAATGAAAGCCACAAAAAGGATGAATTCCTCTCATTTTCTTCTGACTAAAAGGGTGGGGCCTGGATAACCTAATGTGCAAAAACTATTAGCATAACTCCCTGTGTTACCAGATCTTTGAAGAAACCACATGGTCATCTCTGTAAATACAGAAAAAACATTCAGTTAAATTTAACACTTGTGCGTGCTCGAATAACAACACTTAGCAAATTAGTTAAGAAAGGGGAACATTCTTTTTATTTTTATTATTATTTTTTTTTTAGTTTTATTTTAGTATCATTAATCTACAATTACATGAAGGACATTATGTGTACTAGGCTCCCCCCTTCTCCGAGTCCCCCCCACATACCTGTTCACAGTCACTGTCCATCAACATAGTATGATGCTGTAGAATCACTACTTGTCTTCTCTGTGTTGCACAGCCCTCCCTGTGCAGAAAGGGGAACATTCTTAACCTAATAAAGGACAGTGGCAAAATGGAAATCACCCTATTTAAGTCTCAAAATATTAAAAGCATTTATTTTGAATCAAATAACAGGAAAATGTTGTCTATTATCATTGCTTCTAGTTAATACTGTACTTGAATAATAACATAAGGAAGAAGGACTCCCTCCCCCACCAAAGGAACTCCAAAACTAATAAAATATAAAAAGATTTGAAAGAAAGAAAAGTTATTATTTCCAGCAACCATGAATTAGAAAATATAATTATAAAAGTTTCTTCAAACAACACAGAATAATTTACAAGAATCTGGGAATAAATCTAACAAAAAGTGAATATGACTTGTTGAGAAAATTATAACACAGTTTAAAAATAACTAAGTAGAAATGCATTCTCTGTTTACAAGTGGGGAGACAACTTTATAGAGGTATGAATTTTCTCTAAATTAACTTGTGAATTCCATGCAGTTCCAGTCAAAATCCCAAGGGGCTGTCCATGAAACTTGACATTAGCTTTTATCATAAAATCCATATGGAGGAGTAAAAGGCTAAGAATGAGAAGACGTTCTGAAGGAGGAGAAGTGTGGGGAGTGGGGTGGGCAGGGGGGACTGCTTGACCATTTCTCCCAAGTTCACAACGTTACGATAATTAGGACAGGGTGATATATGCACAGAGATGGGCCATAGACCAAGAAGGTAAAGCAAAGGGCTTGGAAGCCATTGCATGTGTATTTGTTCTACAAGAATTCTACGAAACTTCTGCAAAACATAAGCAGAAATACTAGATGATGCAATATTGGTACTAGAACAATTACCCATCATACAGGGAAAATAAAGATAAATATGTACCTGACACGATATCATACCCATGACAAATTCCAGGCAGGCTAAAGTAAGTTTGAAAAGTAAAACTCTACACATTATAGAAGAAAAAAATAGGACAATTAGTGGAAGTTGGCAAAGATGTGGAGAGATGACACTTCTGTGGATGTGTGTGGCAGGGACATAGATGGCACAGTCTCTCTGGAAGACAGGTTGCCTCTTGTACTGAAGTCGGTGATGGGTAAACACTAACTGCCTACATTTCAGTGACTCAGAAGAGATCCCACAGAAAGCCTCACACACGAGGCCTTGATTTGTCAAATGGAAATTTAGAAAGCACCTCAATGCCCATACATGGGAAGATGGCTTATTACTCATATTCATATAGTAGAATCCTGCATGGATCTGAATATGCCTGTGTGGATGGAGAGGGAAGCTTCAACTATATGAACAACACTGAATCTTTTAAAAGAAATATCTGAAGCAAAATTAGAAAATGTAGTTGAATACATAAATTACTATGTTAGCAACTGGCAACAGTGTTCCTCTTGGGGAGAAATGTGTCTGTTTAGGAAAAATGGGCTTAATAAACTCTTTTAGGTCCAGAAGGGAAAACCCAGACAGTGTATTTTGGAGAAAAAGACATATGAAAGAGGATACTCCATGCTATTAAACCATGATTAATTTAGGAGTGTGAGATCATAGAAAATGTTTACTTAAAAGCTGAGTACTCTAGTCTGTATGATATTAGCATGGCAGAGACATCATTATGCATGTGCCCAAACCCTTAAAATGCACAGCACCAGGAGGGAATGAACCCTAATGTAAGCTAGGGACTCTGGGTGATGGTGATATGTCCATGCAGGTCCATCTGCTGTAACAAATACCCGACTCCAGCAGGGATGTGGAGAATGGGGGAGGCTGTGCATGTGTGGGGGCAGGGGCATGTGGGAAATCTTTCTACCTTCCTCCCAATTTCACTGTGAACCTAAAACTGCTCTAAAAATAAAGTCTATCAAAAGGCACCTCAAAATCAAATTTGTAATATGGTAAAAAAAAAACTTGAGTATTTTAATTCAAACATTCAACGTTTTCACATTTTACAATTATCATATATTACTTTTGTAAGAAAAATAATGAAGTTTCAAATATACTAAGAACCAAAGAAATGCAAATTACAACAAGGAAAAGCCGTGTAACACAGACCAAATTGTTAAAAATGTCATTAAAATGGCATGACCCCTTACCGGCAAGAGTTCAGGAAACAGACACTCTCCTTTACTGCTGGCAGAATGTAAATTAGTTCAGATTATCTGGAGGGCATCTAAACCCGGGAAAACATTCAGACCCTTTAAAGTGTAATTCCACTTTAAGTCAATTAACCTCAGCCAAGGTCAGAGACATACAAAAATATTTACATAAAAGAGGTATGTTGTTTCTTAAGTCATAAACGTAAAATACAGGAGACCTCTATATGCCCAACGACAGACATGTGTTTAAATAAAATATGCTGCATCTGTTTGATGGACTACTATCCAATCATTAAAATAAGATTTTCAAAAAATATTCCATCGTTTGAGAAAATGTTTGTGATATATTGGTAAGCTTAAAAAGTGAATTGCAAAACAGTGTTACAGTTTGACTCTAATTTTATGCGTATGTGTGTCTGTGTGCATGTGTATTGTGTATATTTGACTACACAAATCTGCATGTATAGAAGGAAAGAGAAGAGGAAGAGAAAGCAGGAGTAAATGGATAGGAGATAGACCAAAACTTTAAAAGCACTAACTCCTGGTAGGTTTCACATAGTTTTATACTTTTCCCATCTTTGTAAAGTGTGCATACATTATACTTTGATAGTAATTTTTAAATGCAAGGAAAAATACCTCCAGCTTGTGGAGCCGGAGCAGCCTGGCACCTTGCTCACGTGACCTGTGGCTGGTGGAATCAGATTCCTTCTGGTCCAGTGTCTTTCCATTTACCCAGATGCCAGATGGCAGGGGTGATGTAAAATTCTCTCCTGAATCCAGCCCTTGTACTGCAAAGCAATTTAGAAGTACAGGAAAGGAAAATGTTATTGTAGGGGATATGCAGCAAATGAAGGAATTGGGAACATTGTTCAGTAACACAATTTAACGTTCTTCATCCTCATGAATGCATACGGCCCAGATAAGTAACTGCAAATGTGTCACATGATGTGCAAATTCTTCAGAACTAATGGTAAGAAGTCAACTGGAATCCCACCAGGGCTTGAACTGAAAATGAACCACAGGGGAGGAATACTATTTTTGTTGTGAAAATAAAGATACTAATTCAAAAGGAGATTAAGGGAGTGGATTGCTGGGGAGTTTCCTTGCTAAAAATTTACCCTTGTTAATGGAATTCATTAATCACTCCCATCTTGTAGTTCTGGTTATAAAATTAGCAAACCAAGAGGAGAATTATGGAGATCTCACACCTCTGGAATGTTCTTATACTTGTTGGGAATTAGACATTTTGCTTTTGTACTTAGCAGAGAGCAAAGGTTTATTAAAATATAAAGTTCAGTATGTGTTTCATGAATATTTATGCACCTGTCTGTGCCAGTGGCTGAGAAGAGCTCACACAAAGTGTCCCTGGAAATAGAGGAGCTCAGTGGGAACGACAGCTTAGCTGCTGAGAAGCACATGTCTGGCTCTCCTGCTGGGGGTAGGCTGACGACTCTGCCATTAGCAAGCTGACCGCACGTTTGCTGATGTTAATATTTCATTTCTTAACTCTGTTTGTCATGTCCAGTCACACGTGATCACTTCCTTAGCTGTTCTGGGATTCCTAATGATTTCATAAGTGTTGCCCATTCCTTCTGGAAATTCAGCAAAAGAAGGACTAATCTGCTTGAGGCTACAGTATATATTGTAAAAACATCAGATAAGGAAAAACTTGAGTTGGTTAAAAGGAAAAAGTTATCTTTTCAGCTCATTGAGCCCCTGCTCTGTTCCAGTCTCTGTTCCAGGTACTGGTGTTAGAGACACAATTAATACTTAGCCCCTGCCCTCCTGGAGTTCCAAAGGTGCAATTCAAGTGCTTGGAGCCGTGACTGGCACAGAGTTCTCTGGTAGCATGCTAATTCTGCCCTACGGTGTCGAGGGCATGGCCGTCATTCATGCTGTTCGTGGATATTCTTGCTCTCCCAGGCACGTGGCAGGATCATATTCTCTCCCACCCCTTAAGGTGGGCATGGGCATGGCCTTGCCTTGCCGTGGCAATCCAGCTTGGAGGCATGAAGTCAGTCAAACCAAGGCATGAACAGAAGGAGGCTGGAGCAAACAGTGCAGGAGCCAGAAGAAAAATTCCAAACATACAAATGAAAGTGTTTTTGAGAAATAGCAGAAGACACTGCATCCATGACACAGAACAAAAATGTTTTTAGAAAATGAAAAAAAAAAAAAATCAGGGAAATGGAAGAGCTCTGGGACATTAAAAACTTAAGCCAAAATTTTAAAAATTGCATTTGGTCACAGAGTTGAGGCCTTTCTGGTAAGGAACGAAAACACAAAGAGATAGAAAATATTAGAAAAGTATTCTAGAAATATTTAGGTAAAAAAATTAGAAAAAAAAGCTTGGAGGGTTAATTTAAGAATTCTGACATTTTACTAATGGGAGTTTCAGGCTGAACAGATTTAGCAGTTATTATCAGAGAAACAACAAAAGAAAAGGCCAAAGAATATTTTAACTGGTTTTCTGGTTGAAGGAACTCAGAATAATCTTTTAAGAATGACCCAAACCAATGTACGCTTTCCTGAAGTGCAGATGCACCAGGGATCAAGTGAAGAGTCTGAAAGGCTCGTTCAGGGCCCAGGGGGAAATGCAGGTCACTGAGAGAGGGATTCGAGCCAGACGCCTTCGGATTGCTCAGCAGCACCGCGTGCCTGAAGACGGTGAAGCAATGCTTTTCAGTTTCCGAGGGAACACGATTATCAATGCAAAACTCTACACCTGGTCAAACTATCAAATGTGAGGCGAGCATAAAGTCATTTTCAGAGCTAAAAGCATCAGGTTTTCTATTAAAAGTTAGTAAAGTTAGTTTCATATTCACCTTCTCCTCGGAAGCTACAGGAGAATGGGCTCCAGCCAAATGAGGGAGTAACAAACAAAAGAATAAATGAGTCCAGGGAACAGGTGATCCTAGACAGGTGTGGGTGTCAGAGAGCCAGGAGGTGATGAGGATACTTGTGATGGCAGCAGCCCAGCACATGGAATTAAAGCCCCAGTGAGAAGGTGCCTATGATGGGGGATGGCCCAGTGAGACCTGCTGGGGCCCAAGTGGGTGAAGACGGCAACCACACAAAAGCTTTCCATGTCAAGGTGGTCGTTTCGCCACCACTTAGAAAGCCTGAATTTCAGGGTGGGCTTCTTCTGGATAAAGTGGCATAGAAAGCAGCCTTGTGCAAGTATCTGTAAGCTTGGAAACTGTGAACTTTCAGATCTACATAGAACCTGGGGTTATTATCCCCATATTAAAGGAGAGTGGGCCCTAGTTTTAAGCCAGCACTTTTGGGGGCCTTTCTGCCTCTCTGAAACAGATATAGGGGAATGATGTGAGAGCCACAATCTAGCATTTATATGCTGGCCATCTGTGGTCAGGGACTGGGGACTGACCCAGAAACCCCAGGGGGCCACTCGAGGGGCTCTTGTGAAGCGTGTGTGGTCTCCCCAGTAAATCTGGAAACAAAAGACAAAAGGCCTTGACATGCTCAAGGGGGCATTTGAAACAGAAGCTGACGTCGACCTGAGCCCATGTAGAGGAAAATCCATTCGGCACCCATTTGGGAGGCTCGCGGCTCTTGGGGCCTTCAGAGCTGCGCATTTCTGCTCCCGGGCACTCCGCTTCGCGTTTTTCTCCACACGCTTCATCATTTTAGCAGCATGATCTTTCCTTGCTTTTAAAGTGCTCTTGTCTCTGGTCCCACAGGAAAGAGCCTAATGAACAGAAATAAGATCTTTTTACTGTGCAGAAGATGTGCCGTAATATCAAGCCCACCCCACACATACTGACTTAAAGACTCGTGACTCAGAGCATCTACACAGCTAGATGAACATGAAAGAAAATCAGAAGTAATGCAGGGCAGAGCCCAGTGTGAGCAAGCAACGCCGAACACCGGCTTAATGCCTGTTTTCCCAGGACACGGCCGACTGCTTGAGGCGGATGGCGAGTCGTTCGGCATGAAGCGGACAGTCTTGAGGGTCAGATTCAGTTTGTGGAATCGACCACATGACCATTTCACCTCTCCTTCCCTCTCCACAATGCCTTTTCCTCTCCCCATTCACACTCCATGCAAAGTGGGGGGGGGCGTAATGGCCAGAACATGAGCGTTGGCGTCCGAAGACCCCGTGTGAGTCCCCGCCGGGAGATTTGCCGTGGATTTGACCCTGGGCAGGGCTGATCTTTTTGCAAAGCAGAGACAGTGTCTACCCTGATGATCGTAAGTGGCTGTTCTGGGAATCAGAGTGTATGGGTGTGACAGAGTACCCAGAGAAAAACACATGTCTGTCCAATAAGGCATTCCAAAATTTCTAAATTTCTATTTCTTCTGCACCCTTGATGCTTCAAATCTGTTAGAACTCTTTTAAGTAACAGGCAAAGTCTTAGTCATCTTTTTTGCTGGAACATAATAGATATTCCATTTACATTTGCTGAATTCTGTCATCAGCTCAGTCAGTTCATTGAAAATAACCCTTGGCTTGACAGGGGTCCGAGCAGCCCAGTTTCACCTATGCTGGCACTTACCACCCTCTGGTGTTTTCTTCTTTGCTTATTTGTTTACATACTTGTCCTCTTTCTCCCCCAACTAGATTGTAACGTCACTAAAAAATGTCCTGGAACATAACAGGACCCAATATACAGCACTGCAATCAATTAACTGCCCAAGTCATTTTCAATCCAGAGTTTATCCGCTCCCAGGTTGGCCTGTCATCTGAGTTCATCACTGATTTATAAGTTTTGGGAATAGAGCACGTGGCCCATAAAATGCGTTCCTAAAGTTGTGACAGAACAGCTGCCATATTTATTGTGCTGTCAGCCAGACCCCTTCTTTACACAGGTTTGTCTCAGGAAAATACCTCTGGATAAACTGGCAATTGACAGAAAAGAGATTAAAAGATGGAACAATGAGATAATCATTCCTTATATCCTCCTGGCAAAGGTGGTAAAGGAAGGTGCTGCTAAGCATTCACCCAGTAGAAGGAAATCGGGACTCTTGTAACTGATCGGAGTGTTAATTGGCGTAAGACTCTGTAAAGTAATTTGAGATTTTGTGACAAAAATCCACTTAAGACTGTATACATTTTGACCATTAACTTCTGCTTCAGACATTTATTCCTGGGGATCAGCAAGTATGTGCAAAAATGTTCAAGAAGAGAGGATTATGATTTGTGGTTAAATGAGGAATGTATTTACTAAGTGGTAACCATGTTTTATCCTTCATAAAAGCTGAATTCCAGACCCACTGCATTCCGTTGACGAGCCCTCCAGAGATTTAGTAACAGTGATTCACTCTAGGCTGGTGGGATCATAGAGATAATGTTTTCCTTTGTTTATCTACAGTTTTTGTATTTTCTACAATAAACATCTACTATGGACAAAATAAAAATGAGTGTATAAAAGGGTCTGATCCTCCAAGACTCAAAATTAGCCTTTGCTCTAGGCATTATTGACAAACTATGCATTATTGACAATACTGTGAGTGCGTGCAGGGTGCACAATGGTGGACACTAAGGAAAAACATACTAAATATTTACATGATGCAGAGGCCAGTGGGGAAGCACACACACAAGGGGACTGACCAGGGAATGTTATGTTTACATAGAATGAGGGTGAAGGAGGTTGTTTAGGAAATCAGGAAGAGAAGGGGAAGAAATATTTGACTGAGATGGAGCTTGTATTTAAAGATGTGGAATGGAGCTGGTTTATTGTGAGGATCTCCTAAGGCTTTTCTGAGGCCTCCCATTCCCTCCTGAGAGTGGAGATGTCCAGGCCAGGAGCCCTGGGCTTACCTCCCTGGTTATCCTCTTAATATCTGCCAAGATCTGAAAAGAGCAGTCAGGTAGGAAATGTTTTACGGCAAGCTGGCAAATGCGGGGCCCGCACAGTGCCATGCTTTCTGCTACACCTCTGGGGACAGACTCCACTCACCAGCCTCAGCACTATAGCCAGAAGTTACTGAGAAATCGAAAGAGAACAGTGGTTGAAAATATCTGTCCTCTTCAAACAGAAAACAAAAAATAACTGTCTTAGTATTTCTGTTCAGTTAAAAACTCTCTTTGCATCAAAACGTCTTGCATATGGCATCTGGAACATAAGAGATACCCAACATAGTTTGAGGAATGAATAAATGAATGTATGTGGGAATGAATGCAGTTAGAAGGAACATCAGTGTTGGGCACACTGTTCTATTCTGTCCACAAAAGGAGTAGAGCAAGTCATTACACAGTAGCCTCTGAATATTAGGTCCACATTTTTTGAGTTCCTACACTGTCTGCAGCTACATTCTCAGAGGAAATGAGAACACATACACAGGATTCCTGGGGATGAATGTGGTGTGCTTTAGGATTAATATTAAAATGACATGTAGCAAAATTTCAGGCACTAGAGAAGTTAGTGTGGACTGGAAGTTGCAGAGAGTTTGTAACAGAGGTGAACTTGGGGTGAACCTCAAAGGGCTGGCAGGATCGGAGGAGCTTCTAGGATGAGGAAGGACGCCAGGAGAAGGCTGGGAGGCAGAAATGGGGCGGGTCTCCAGGAACAGGTGACCACAGACATCGTGTTAAGAGGAGCTGAGCCAAATCAGAATTTGTTCCATGGCACAGGAGTAAGAAATGCCACATTTCTTCATTTTTACAACTCAGATACACCTGTCTGGGCACTGAGGTTGGCAAGAGGGTGAACTGCGGTCATCTATTCTCATGCTGCTCCCATCGCTGCTACTGGGGGCCACTGGGCAGGTGCTCACCACTGAGCCTGGCTGGGCCAGTCCAGGGTGGGGGCAGTCCTCCTTCCACGGCTTCCTCTGCCGCGATGGGCCTCCTTGCAATGCTCTTCCCATCACCCGGGCCCCCAGCTGCCAGAGAGCCATCCTCCGGAAACAGACAGGCTGGGCTGTTCTCCCCTGGGCCCTTCCACTCGTTCAGCCTCTGACATTCTGTCCTTCTCGTAGTTCCTTGAGCTGACCACTGTCTTTCCTGCACAGGTTTCTGTGCATTGCCTCGGGGAAAGGTTACCTTTCTTGGCTGGCCAACTGCTCACGCTGTGGGGGCACAGGGGATTGCAGTTCCCTTTCTGGATGCGGCATCCCGTGTCCGTGGTGCCCTGTGCGTCCCCTCTCTACCCCTCATTTGATCACACGTCCTCTCTCCTCATCTCTGTCTCCTGCCACAGGTCAGGAATTGTTACTGATTTGGCGCCCGAGTGGAACCCTAGGATTTGGCCCAGAATCAAGCATGCAGGAGCCACCCAGTACTATTAAGTCAGATAATCAGCAGAACCTTCCTCATAGGGTTGTGAAGATGATGAAATTCAATAATGCCAGTGAAGGACTCGGGGCAGCAGGATGGAGTCCAGACGGGCTTGTTGGGAGGAAAGCGAGCTGGTGGTAATTTGCACTTCTTGAGCATCATGACATCCGGGCAGTCTTCCAAATGCTCAACCTCCTGCGCATCACTCAGCTCCCGGGTCACTCATTCCATGAGGCAGGTTCCACTGTTACCCCATTTTACAATTTAGGAGGCAGACACAGGTTAAGTCGTTGTCCAAGGCTACCATTTTATTAGTGGCACTGTCTCCTTGTGGCCCTATGACCTTCTTCAGGCAGGACCACCACAGGCAGATGCAAAAAGCAGACGATGGTCTTCCCATCCAGTGGCTTGTGTTCTTGTGAAATTAGAGTTGATGTGGCCACTCAGTGAAGTGGGGAGATGGGGCTGGAGGGGCCAGGGGGTCAGAGGAAATGATGAGAGTAGTGATGATCATAAGATTGACGATTATAATAACGGCAGATGCTTCTACAGTGACCACATGTCCTGTTTGCCCAAGACCATTCCATTCATGCCTGTAATCTCAGAGTAATTACTGAGAGTCTCCACCTTCCCCCTCATCCTGTCCTGGCCAGTACCTAATTCTTAGAGCACCTGCCACTCGTCATGCCTCCCTTACTGAGCTTCACAAGTGCACATCAACCATCTATCAGCAATTGGTACAATGACCTATGAGGAGTGAGGTGGGTCCCTGAGCGCTGGGGAAGGTGCTCCAGAGGCGGCAGACACAGGTGGCCCCAGGGTGGCTGCAGCCCACGGAGAAACCCTCATCGCTGTCCCAGCCTGTAGGATGGACTGGGTGCTGTCAAAGGGGCTCTGAAGCAGGTAGCAAGGCCCCAGAAGATGGGGGCCTGGAAAGTCAGACAGAAGAGCAAACTTAGAGACCTCGCAAGCTCTTCCTCCCCTACCCATCTGACTGGGTGGAAACTGGTTCAGACCGGCTGCAAATGGATCAGCAAACAGAACCACCATATGCAGTATTGATCCTGCGTCCACATCATCGGCTGTTCCAGTGAAATGAATGAGGTACGAACGCATTCGCTGGCTGTCCTTCCCTGCTCCCACAGCCTTAGCAAAGACTGATAATTTCATGTATTATATATGGTTTTGTTGACTCCACAGTAGAGACAGTTTATAATTTTTCCTAAAGAACGATGACTCTGACAGGGATGAGGTTGAATAAACGTTTATGTATCTCTAGTTTTCGTAGAATGGATGGAGAAGTAGTTTTACGCCCAGGGGAAAAAAAATTATTTTAAAAGCCCACGTCGGGGGTTACTGTTACCAAGTCCTGCTCAGTGCTGTGTTAGTAACTAGACGGTAAAGGTCTCATTCAAATTTCCTCTTTGGATCATCTGGGGACACTGGGAACCGCGTCTGGAGTGCTGCTCTGGGTGACTCTGCGGTGGGTGCAGAGCCGCTTTCCAGCACGCATCCCCTTGTCCAGTCATTCCCTGCGCACACCCGAGCACACGGGCTAATGTGCGTCTTCACGAAGCAAGCGAGTCGCCGTTTATGATGAATGCCGTTGTAGACACTGTAGGCTCTGACATTCATTTCATGTTCCATTTCTAGAACAAAAGGAAATTTGTTCTGTGAATATGGCATATTTGCAATCCACAATGCGACTGAACCGCATACTTGATGCCCTGCCAAAGCGCGTGGACATTTCATTACAGTCGCCATTGCAAATACACGCCTGGGGTCCATGGCCAAGGTTGGCAAATGGGGAGAAGAGCGTGAATTTACGTTATTCTTAGGATTTTCTTGTGTCATTTGCAGGGAAATATAAAATTCCGACTACCAAGTTTAAAACTAAAAAGGGACATGATGTTCATTAAAATGGAAGACAGATATGTTTTCCTTTCCTGACTTCTCCCATTTAGTGTAGAGTGTTTGTGTAACACCCCCATTCTGGATGCCAGTGCCCCACACCCCTGGCTTCCTATTTTTCCATTTTGGAATCAGCACATGCATTTTGCATTCAGGGCTTTCAACTGCCCCTCCAGATGCAAATGCATCCCATCGCAGCCAGAAAGCTGCAGCAACAGGATCAGACAGAGCTGAGGACCCCACAGACAGAATGTCAGCCTGATAAGTGCCCCTTGGGGAGAACCCCTCCGCACAAATGTTCCCTGCAAGGTAAACACCCCATGCTTTACCCTGGGGGCCACGACCTCCTTTCCTAATCGGAAGCTGCAGCAGGGGGTGGACCTGACTTTGTTTATGGTCCAACACGAACCACTTAACCTCTTCCTTCCTAAGGCCGGTTCTCACCCTTGTGTTCTGATGAGGGGTTTTACTTTATTTTGTTTTGTGGTAAGAACACTTACCATGAGATCTACTCTCCTAATAGATATTGAAGGGTACAATACAGTATTGTTTTCTACACATGAATTCTATACAGCAAATCTCTAGAAAGTGTTCATCTTGCATAACTGGAATTTTATACCTGATGTTTAGAAATCCCCTCAGCCCCTGGCAGCCATCATTACATTCTCTGCTTCTATGAATTTGACTATTTCAGGTTCCTCATATACGTGGAATCATTCAGTGCTTATCCTCCTGTGACTGGCTTCTCTCACTTAGCATAAAGTTCTCAAGACTTATTCATGTTGTTGCAAATGGCAGGATTTCCTTCTTTTTTAAAGCTGAATAATAGCCCATTGCGTATAGTTAATGCAGTTTTTTATCCACCTGTTCATCAATGAATCCCAGCAGGTACATGAAAGGTCACTAACCATGGAGATGCAGATCAAAGCCACAGTGAGGTATGGACTCCCCCTGTTGGGACAGCTTCCATCAAACCCCAGCGGAGCAGCGGCGTGGGGGAGGGTGCAGAGAACTGCAGCCCGGTCAGGGGGATGCAAGGCCGTGCAGCCTGGGGGGAAACAGCGTGCAGTTCCTCAAAATACTGAAAAGAGAGCTGCCATGCGATTCAGCAATCCCACCTCTGGGTTAACCAAGAGGATTGGAACCGGGGTCTCGAAGCGGCATTCCCACCGCCCCGTTCTGATGAGGACTCAGCCTGCGCCTCGCGGTGCGGGGGGCCGAGGGCTTTGGCTGACGAGGTCAGCATCCCCCCTGCTCACTCACCTGGCCCTTCCCCGACTCTGCCTCAGAAGGGACAGGCTCACCCCACAGCAGGTTCACTGCATCTGCTTGCCAGCTGGCCTGCCCTCCGGTGGGACCTCGACCCCAAACACTGCCTGATGCCACTGACAATCCCATCCCGTAAGTTCTGCTCCATCCCACAAAGCTGATGGTCAGTGAGGCAGAACTCCCCATTTCCTACTCTTAACTTGTCCTCAGGCTCCTTAGTATCCCCGATACCCCACTGACACTGAACTGGGGCTCCACCCCAGAAACCCCAAATGCATCACCTCAGCCCTGGCCCAGCCTCCCTGGCACCTGTGCCCCCTGCCAGGAATCCCCTTGGTCTCCCCAGGCCCCAACTCCCTGGCCCCCTGGCCCCCAGGTCTTTGAACTCTCACTGAATTTGCATCTGTAACAGATTACTGGCTCTTGAATTCTCTTCTGTCCTGTTCGTCCTGTTGATCTTGGCTGTGAACAGTGCGCTCCTTGAAGGCAGGAACTGTCTCTGTCATTCTGGGCCCTGATTCACGGTGCAGATCCAGAGAACACATTCTCAGAAAGGGGCTTCCCAGCTGAGGTCACCGGGGCACCACCGGACTCGTGTACGTCTTTATTTCTGTGTTTCTCTAAACCCATCATTTTTCTAACTTAAATGAGTTAATTGTTGAAAGAACTTTTATCACCTCCAGAAATGGTAAACTGGTGTCACTTGCCATAGGTAGAAGTTGGCTATAAAGCAAATTCTATGTAAATAGAGCAATGCTATCAGATTCCATCTCCCCACATCTGAGACCTGCTCTTTCTAGGTAGCAATGGAGACTCCAGGTGTTGGGGATGTGATAGACATACTAGGAACGAACTAAAACTCTTGTTTATCTGCAGAGAACTGCAAAAGGAATCCAATATGCAGTTACCACCTAAAATGGCCCTTCGGCCCACACTCAGGACTCCCTGGGACAGATTCTGCTGTGTGATGCTCAGATAGCAGGTCCTAGGTATTATCTCATCCAAGCCAACCAAAGAGTCTCTGACAAAGGTCCTACTATTACCGGTTTTCCAGGTGAGAACACCAAGACTCAGCAGGACACGGCAGCTCCTGAGATGGCACAGTGGTGTGCGGCCGGGTCAGGGTCAGTCAGGATGAGAGCGGCCATTCTGAGTTTTAGCACAGAATTTAATCCAGGGACCTCACAAGCTGGAAGTTGGGATGACAGGGGTCTATATAGCAGGAATGGCCCACAGAAGGGAGGAGGCCCAGTAGCTCCGAGACACGCTGCCAAATAAAGAGGGTAGGAGCATCCCTGGCTCTGCCTTCCTCCTACACACCATCTCCCCCATTGGCCAAACCCAGTTGGAAGCCAGAGGCACGGGAGGCACTGCCGCACAGCCTGCAGGGGCCAGACCCCCATGACAGAGAGCCCAGGGGCAGGGCAGGGGGTGTGGTGTCCTTGGTCACATAGCACAAGGCAGGCCCTGACTTCGGGATTTCACATTAGGCTTCCATGGTTATGTGTTCTTCCCCATTCCAGGAAGCCTTAGGCTCTTCCTATTCCCGGCTGCAGAGATGGAGGCCAGGCTGCCTGGAGCTGCCTGAACACAGTCCCTCCTCCTCTCTTCTAAGTTCACGGAAAAGATGGTGTGAAGTGTCCCAGACTGGGAGAGGCGGAAAGGAAGGCAGCATTTTCCTTGGATCAAGAACAGGTGAGGTCCACAAGGTCTACGGACAAGCGCTACCCACACGCCACAACCTAACCAAGTTCTTAGGAGGAGGCTGGCCCTCCCAGGGGCCGATGGGGGCATTTAGGAGTCTGGGTCCCAGCCCTGCATCCTCCACTTTGGCTAAGACTTCCAGCTGTGCAGGGCACAGAGCAGAGAGCCGCCACCCCGCACGGTGCCAGACTGAGCCTCAGTGGCCCTTCACCCATGTGGGTGGTCAACGTGTAAGCCAAGGAAGATGGGAGGCCAAGGGAGGCACAGTAACAAGAAACCGAATTCTCTCCAGTCTGGAGGTTGAGCCCGTGGAGTCAAATTCAGATTAATTTAAAGAGAACGAAGACCAGCTATATTGTGCATGTGTGAGCACACAGCCTGAAATTCTCAGCTGCCACACGATGTGGACAATGAGAGGATGGTACGGGGTCAGTCCTCCAATCTCTGCCAAGCTGAGGGGCTTGTTGAGTGCCTCTGGCCAGCAGTTTATGGATATGTGTTGATGGACTCCGTGGGGCCCTTGGCCGGGTGTGGGTGACACAGAACGAAGAAGGCACCCATCTGCATGAATCCGCTCACCCAGGGGAGGACTGCAGTGCTGGGGAAAGCGGTTTCCCACTGAGGTGCCAGCTGCAGAGGCGGTGGGAAGGCGCAGGAGCAGAACTGGTGAGGGGCTTGTCCCGGATCCCAGGAGGCCTCCGCTCAGAGGTCCTGGGCGAGCCGGTGGAAGCACTGTCACTCCGTGGACACAAGTCACATGAGACCTTCGCCCCCCACTCCCCTGGGGAGGCACAGGACACTGGGGGCCACTTGGATTATTACAAATTGAATAAGCATTTTTTCCTTCTCATCATTTGTTTTCACAACCAGCTCAGGCCATAGGCAGGTTGCCATATTGGTGTCAACTTTTATTTAGCTTCTGTTGAAGTTCTGCAAACCAAGGAAACTAACTATTCAAGTTTCTTGCACTAAAAATCCCAGGCTATACTCCCAAAGAAGCAGTCATCAGAAAATAATGGGGCCTCCTGAGATTCCACTTCCCACTTCCTGCTTCTAGAGAAAAGAATCAAGCTATCAGCTCACATCTTGTTGAGTCAATACCTTTCAGATCCCAGGCTAGTGTTCCACAGAAGCCGACTTCCTTCTAAATTTCCTGAAGGGTTTTGGCCGTGAAGTTTACTGGATCTGTTCTCAGAAGGTGACCTGAAGGTCCATACAGGACCCCGCAGCCCCTGAGGGAGAGCCCCAGCCCAGGTGCCCAGGGCCTGTCCGACCGCCCCCTGCTGCTCTGGATGCACCACCACGACCTCAGCCAGCCCCCAAGCCCCCATCTTGGAGGAAGAAGTAGAATAGGTCTGGGCTTGCCTCCCAGGACCCAGGCGGTGATGAACAAGCGTGGCAGGCCATTGACGTTATGTCCCCTGGAGTGGAATTGTTAGACCCCCAAAGTAGAAGTTACATGTTCAGAAACAGGCAGATGCCATCAAAATTTAGGTTTTAACATGATCAGTTATCATTTGACATTATTCCTGACCTGTTGAGTGTATTTTCTGGAAATTTCCAAATTCCTGGGAATGCTAGGGGATAGCTTACAAAGCCGAAACCAGAACTGGGTGGGAATCTGGGGCCTCGATGGGAAGCCAAGCTAAGCAGATAACCAGGTGCGGCTCCCCGCAGCATCCCTGTGTGTGGTTAGCCTTAACCTTCATGAAGGCCCGTGAGCAAAGTCTGTGCCATTCACTCTAAACTTCTGTGAGCTTTTGTGGTGGGAAGAGGAAAGCCAATTTGTTGGGAGGAATTACTCAGAACTGTCTCACAGACCCTGAGGAACAAAAGAAGAACATTTGCAAGTGGGACAGAAGCCTCTGAAAGGATGTCTTTTGACTCAGAGATGTGAGGGGTTGATACCCTCACAGGCTAGGCCCCATTTGCATTTTAACTGCCACTTTCAGGCAGGGCCATTGTGAGTAGGCGAGGAGCACCCTGTATACCCTGTCTGGGCAGTTGGACCCTCTGCCCGTTGTTGGCAGGTGTCTCAGAGAACACGGGTTGCTTCACTACGCACCGTTCAATTTCTTTTAGTTAATGTTAACGCCTCCCTCTCTTTTGAAAGAATTTTCTCTATCATTTCACTCGTGCAAATAGAGGAATAGAATTCCAAACCACCCTTGCATTTATGAAATATTTGTAGTAAGTAACTGTTCTGCAGATACGGGGGACTGAGAAGCCCAGCATCAGGGAGCTTGTGTAAACTACGGAACGCTGTGCACATGCTCTGCTCCCCTGTCAGGGTTGTTACTGAACCCTGCACACGGGGGACTGGTGATGGCCGCCCCCAACAATTCTGAGCCACCCCGGGTCAATGATGGAATTCCATCAGAAACACCAGGGACTGTAGAAAGTGGTTTCAGTGAAGTGCTGAGATTTACCGTCCAGAAAACACCATTTCATCAGTGATTCCGTTGCACAGTTATCTCAAAAGAGAACTAATTAAGAAAAATTATCCAAAGCTTAGAAACAAGGGGAAAAGATTACTGGGCGGCCTTTCAGGGTTGTGCTAGAACAGTACCTATCAGTTTCACAAGCCCATCCAAGGAGCATCTGAAGCTCTAGAAGAAAGCTTTTTGGAAAAAAAAATTAATTTAACACTTACTATTCATGTGAGTGTAAAATAAGGTGTGAATTATTTTTGTCCAGGAGGAAAGATAATCAAGCCCAAATTGGTTGTGTTCTATATTTTTTTTGCCCCAAAAGCCATTGCCAGTCTTGTTTCTGACTTCACATGCTCGGTCACCAATCTCTTCCCTGTTGATCAAGTTTTATACACTGGTCTCTTCTTTGGAATGAGTTTTTGTCTTTCTGATCCCCTCATTAAAGAGTTAAATAAATCTTCAAAACATGCTCACTGTATATCTGTAGGAGTTATACTTTATAAGGTGTAGGAAATAATACTCTTACTCTGGTTAACTTTTTGGAAAATAAATGGTCTTTGTGCTGGATTTATAGCAGCAGATCCTAACTAGAGAAGGAGCTTTAATTCCACGTGTATCCCTACATGTAGGCAAGTAAACAAAATAATTGGCTAAGGGAATTTCGAAACTGGGAGAAATTTTCTCGTGGCAGAAGGATCCTTACAGCATATTGTTATATGTCCATCAAACTATATTTTATGGGTAGCAGCTGAAAGAAATACTGTTTCCACTTCTTGAATACGAGTGAAACCATAGCTGGTCCCTTTTAGTTGTCTGTGGAGAAACTATTTCGTTATGGTCTAGCCTGTCCTTCCCTCCTGAAGTCATATTATTCTAGAAGAAAAAGCAAACAGTAAGAAGGAAGATGCCACAATAAAGGACCTGACGTCAGACCTTTTCTGTACGGAACGACTGACATATTTTCCAGGAAAACTCAAGTTGTTTGTAGTGGCGAATATCAGCAGAAGAGCCCCGGAGGGCCGTCGCTTGAGGAGAGGAAGTGCCGCTGTGCGGCCTCCTTTCCAGGCTGCAGGCGAAGACCTTGCGAGCTCTCCCAGGGCTGTTTTGCTTATCTGCCGCCACTGCAGTGTTTACAGGGTCCGAGAAAGTCCAAGTGTCACTGGTGCTCAAGGCTCGAGCAAGACCCTCCTCAGTGCTGACTTCCTGAGTTCGCTGGGAGAGACCCGGGATGCTTTGTACACAAAGATTTGGCTGCTTTCACGTTTGAGGGTCTCGGGATAAAGAAAATCTATCTCCCTCTGAGTTCTTCTACAGCGCAGTGAGAAGGGCCGTGAGCTGCCGTGCCCCTGGGCATGGAGTTTTTATGAATCTTTAAGTGAATTGCAGAGACTAAGTGGCCAGACTGGCCAAAACATGCGTCAAACTGAAGCACCACAACTTTTTGCCCCAAAGGATCTGTCAGTCAAGTTACATCTTTGGATTAAGATGGATGTTTCCAGAAAACCCTTGTTGAAGTAGAACATGCTATTTGGGAAGAAGAGCGTATGAGCTAGTCAGTGCCCATAAAGGTCCCGTCTGAAGGAGGTGCACAGGGGTGAGCAATGGGGGAGGCAGGCGAGCTCGGGAGAACATGCGGCGCGGGGCTGCCCCACAAGGGCTGGGCTTTGGCAGGTTCCATCTTGCTGGGAGGTGAGGGATGTGTGCCCTCTAGGCAAGGGCTGGCCAGGCAACTGGGAGAAACAGGAAGAAAATTTTTGTTTCCCAGCTTTACAAAAAGACCCCCAGTTTCACATAAAATTTTACTATTTCTGCAACCTCTGATGGCTAAACCTCTCCCTCCCTCGGCCTCCCTGCCTCTCTCAGAACCCTTACAGATCATAATGGTCATCAGGAGAGAGGCTCTGAAGTGAAACGGCTCAGATTGGAACCCCAGCTTTAACTCTTCTCACTGTGTGACCTCAGATCATTTACCAGACTTCTTGAGTCTCAATCTCTTAATCTGTCAAATGGAGACAATAGCCGTTGGTGAGGATGGCATGTGCCTGGCATGTGACAAGTGCTCAATAAATGCTGATGACTAGCATATAATCAAGTCGACCTATTGAAAAATATTCAGTTCTTTCTTGGGAGAGGCCGTCTGGCATTCTGGGCGGGCTTGTGTCTTTGTACGAAGGACCTGGCCTACCTAACGCTCCACGAGGAAGATTAGTTCTTTATCATTAACATTGGGCAGCGAGGTGTTTTACGGACAAGTGAGGTCCCTCACATGGGGCCTGGCACAGAGCAGAAGCCTGGGAATGTTTGGGCCATCCTTCAACACTGCATTTTATACTCTCAGCTGTAACTCCTGCTGTGGATGGTGAACATGCTAATTATCTGCAGTATAGACAGCCATGGGATGCCCAGTGATGCCGAGGGCCCCGTGCAGCGGTTCAGGGCCACGGCTCACCGAGGCCGCGTGGGCGAGTCAGGAAGCAGGTTCCTGCCGCAGAGCTGAAACGTGGGATCTCGGCACTGTGGCTAATAAACCAGAGGGCGGCAAAGGAGGGCAAGTGCTCTTCTAATGCCAGGTTAAAAACAGATTTTCCCCTTGAGGAGCCGGACAGATTGCCTTTATCTTCTGCCTAAGCTACTACCTACATAAATAAACAAAAAAACTCTCTAGATGACATTAAACTTACATAAGAATAAATAAAGATGGGCCTTTATAGAATCACAAGTCTTGCTAATTGTACCCATTTAAATCTTTACATATTTGATGTTTAAGATTTTTATAAAGTGGACATAAAGCAACCAATTCGTGTTTCACACAGATTGCTAGTGCAGACCTCACGTCCTCAGGGGTGAGGGGTGTAAGCCAGGCCCTGAGCAGCAGCTTTCTCAGGGCCACTGAGAATCGGGCCCTTGCTGGCCAGAGCTTGTGCCTCAGGAGAGCCGCTGGGATCTGGACGGTGCCTCCCTGGCCTCAGATTCTGCTTCTCCTGTCCTGCATCGCTCCACCTCTCAAAGAGCTGCTGGCAGCAACATGCTGCCTTCCCGGCCAGCTCTGAGGGCCTTCACGTTTTGCTCTGCGACAGTTAGGGTTTCCGAGGTTTGTTGCCAGCTCCACTCTCACCCTGGCCCTTTGGTGGCCGTCAGGGTGGTCTTGGCACTCGACTTCCTGCAAAGCAACCGTTGATGGCATCCCTGCCAGGGGCCTGTGTGCGGGCATGCTTTCCCCCTGCCGGCATTACGTGTTGGCCAAATCTCTGTATTATGAGCATCCCTAGATAAAGGAACTTGGTCAGAGATTATTTGAAAAGTACTGTGAAAGTTAAGAAGGAAAACCTTACGGACATGGCGTCAGGAGGCCTGCACGGGGAGCCCTCAGGCCCACGGCTCATCGTGGACACCCTACAAGTCACAGTTTCAGCTACTTTGGCTCCCCAGCAAGAGGAGGGGAGGTGTCTGCCTAACCCGGCAACAGTCCAGCCTAAGCAACCATGCGACTGGACTCCCAGTTTCCTCCAATGGACGTTTTGCTTAGAACAGTCCCCTAAACCGGCCCTTCCATCTGTAAAACAGTCTCCTCCCCTTTGACCTCAGATATGCCCTTGGTTCTGCCAACGCTCACTTCTCCAGAATTGCAATTCTCTGCTGTTCCCAAGTAAACCATTTTTGCTGATAAAATAACTGACAGTTTTATTTTAAGGCTAACAATATCATGCATCAAAATTAGCTTTGACTCTTGCAGTCACTGTCCATCCACAGGGAACTGCAGGAACTGGGGCTATCTGAAGAGGACCCTGGAGACCTCCATGTGTCACCAAATGGGTCTAAACTTGGAGAAAATGTCACAATTCAGAACTTACTGAAGAGGCAAAGAAATTCAACGTCTTTCATGAATAAAGCTTGAACTTCAGATAAAAACCACAATGGTTTGCTGTTCCTCTGCAAAGAGGGCAAAAATCCCATGAAAAAACATCACTCACTTTGGACTTTCTTCAAAAGTGTGGAGAAAAGACCTTCAGCAAAGCTTAGTTCATTCAAACTCACAAAACAGCCATAAGGTCGCTACAGATTTAAGTACAGATTGAACATTTGGAATGAAAGTAAGGAAAGGTTTGTGAACTTCTGAGAGAAGTTCAAGGGCAGTTTCTCTTTGCAGAAAGTAAGGGCTTTCTTCCTCCTCCTTTCTGTCATTGCCACCATCACCATTAAGATGCAGGGTGGACACTCGAGGATCAAAATTTACTGGAAAGCAACATAACTGTGTCAGTGGTTAGTGATTTGATGTGTGTTCATTATTGCTATTTTATTAATGTGCTGTATTTTTTATTTATTCCAGTGATAGTAACATTTTAGAAAACATACTTATAGAGCTTCCATTGGTTCAGTGGTGATACAGCCGCTCCAATTTTCTACATAAAATCTACTACATCACATACAATGATTCACCAATGAATAGTGTTTCCAGAAACCTACCTCTCATTTTAGAGAGAATTGTTGTGCATGCAAATGGTACCATAAAATGCTTTTAGTAAAATAAATGTGTTCCCTATCACCACGAACAACTTGAAATACTTGGTTGAGAAACTGTTTTTAAAAATGCACATTTAATTAATCAATTACGGAAAAACCTTCAAATCTCCAAGAAATATATTTATTAATCACATGTTGTTGATTTGTGGTATTTAGCTAGATTGCCAGGAGACATTTTAACAGTTAGTCAATGAGTTTGGCAAGTGCAAGGATTGCTTTCGTTCCTAAAAATTTTACAACGTGCATTAAGATCTCACACCATAGAAAGACTGATCAATTATTCCAAGACTAACACCCACTTCTCTTGAAAAACATTCAACAGATTTGAACCATACATTTGGATGTGAAATTAAAAGGCATAATCTGAACCATAATTTTGTACTTACTATAAGAAAGTTAATTATGTATAAATATATTTTTTGTCAAGAGAACAACAAAATTATCTTGTTACACTTGGTTTTGAGGTTTGAAATACACAGATTTACATGGAGTTAGGATTTGGGTCACTCACAGGTTTTCATTTCAATGGTGTTTGTGTAAATCATATTTATAAATTAGACGGAAAAAGGCAGGACCATCCAAAGATAGTTCCTGGTTAATCTAGGGGGGAGAGAAATTCTTGACACCCGTGTTGACAGGTGGTTTTCACTTAAGACGGCAGCAAACTTTAAAACCATGTTAATACTTGGACACATCCCAATAAGAAACAGTAGCTAACCCCTCCCCCCGCCCCACGGAATGCACACCCAGCCCTCGGCAGGACTTCACAAAGTCAGTCTCAGCAGCAGCATCACCGCGATCGCCATCATCATCATCATTTTCATCATCACTGCTGTAAAAGCAAGGAAACCTGTGCGCACTGCCTTCCAACAAACAGTTTGCCCAAGACTAGCCAGCAAGCACGAAGGAGCTTGATGTAAGGCCAGGCACTCTGGCTGCCTAGTCTGTGCTCTTCGCGGTGACGCCACTCAACCTCTCGCAGAAAGAGCTCCTGGGTGTGAGGATCTCCATCTGCTAGGGTCTCTCCAGCGCTGGTGCAAACTTCACGGTGCTGTTGTCCGTCCATGGACCCCGTCCCGTCTACCATTGACAACCTTGAGCACTTTGCTTCCTAAGACAACATCATTAATCACATAGATTTTTGAGTTTTAAAAAATGGAATTTTTTCCCTGAAATGTTGGATGGGTATTTTAAGTAGTCTGTACTAAATGCTTTCTGCCAATCTCACTCTTTGGTGGATGTTTGTTTCCATTTATGCTTGCAGATTACAGGGTTTCATTTAGCCACGAGACCATGCTCTACTTACTAGATGATGGAGTTTTAAATTAAGCCGGCTAAAAAGAGAGACTAGAATTGACCACAAGTATGTCAGAAGTATTTTTTTCGTCTTTTTCTTTTGTTTTTAATTTATTTTCGGACAGAAAAGGAGAAAAGTGAATGACAAGCCAAGGTATCGTTTCCCTCTGAATATCACTTATTTTCTTTCCTTCTCTCTTTGGGTATGTGTTGGTGAGTGGGAGCATTGTTTAATTACCTTATTTATTCATTTTTATTTGGTCAAACATTATATTGTATACTCATTTATTATTGTTTTCTTTTTCAAGAGAATGTTTCTAAGGCTCTCATCATTTTGGTATTCATTTCTTACTTCTTTTGTACTTAAAGGCAGACATTTCTCAGCCCACAATTATTTTGTCCCAGTTTGAGATACGAATTACATGCTTTATCAGTAAAATCTACCTAAGTGCAGCTTAAAGGGCAGTAGGATTGTTCAAGGAATTTACCAAAAGATTGTCATTCTTTTTAAGCTCGTAACATATTTTCACATACGTACTTCCAATGTGCCAGTCTCCAGTCCACAATATCTCCAATTCAGATCGCCACTAAAATTTATAACCTTAAAATAATAATAGCTACAACAAAACACACTTACCATATGTCAAGTACTGTTTTAAGCATATATAACCATTAACTCATTTGACCTCACAACCTTCCCACGAGGAATTGTTATTTTCAGAAATACTGAGTGCTTAAGTGACTCCCTTAGGTCACATTCTTAATAATAGCAGATCACAGAGGCATAAAAATATTTTTATCATCCTGTTTATCATCAAGCTTTTCATTGTGCACCTTCAGTAACTACCCAACTTTCCTATTAGAAATGTGTCAAACACAGTGCCTTTTTTTACCAGTGGGGAAACCAAGTCAGTCAGTTGATGTAAACATGAAAAAAATCATTATTGTCTCACAGATCTTGGGTGCCTTTAAAAAAATTTTTTTTTCACTTTTTTTTCTCTTTGTGTTTCAGTTTGGGTAATTTCTATGGACTTGCATTCAGGTCCACTGATTCTTTCCTTAGCTGTGGTGACGTCTACAGATGAGCCTGTCAAAGATATTCCTCATATCTAAAATCATCAGTTATTTTTTTATCTGTGGCATTTCCATGATATCTTTTCTTACAGTTTTTGTCTCCCTGATAAAATTCCCTATCTCTTCATGCACGTTATCTGCCTTTTCTGTGAGATTATCAGACATAATCAGCAATTATTTTTAAGTCTCTATTACATAGTCCTAACCCTATGTTGTCTGTGAGTCAAGTTCTGGAATTGCTTTATTCTCAAGAATGGGTGATTTTTTTCTTGCCGTTGTGTGTGTGTGTGTCCTGATCACTTATGAAAGCTGGTGTATACAGCTCTAAATATCATTTCTATTTCAATACCAAGAAAACTTTAGAAACCACGCCTGTAAGAGCAAAGCACTAATACTTTATTCTGCAGAGTCAGATGGAACTTTAACTATTTAGCCCATAACACATACAGCTGTGATCGTCCTGAATCCACCACGACAATTTCTGGCCCACCCAGCCTTGCTATGCATGGCCGTCCCACAACACTGGGGCGACAAGGATGAGAAATTAAAAATAGCCCCCGCAAACTACCCCATTCTTGGTCCAGGTCTGCAAAGAAAGGAGCCATGCCTCTTGTGTCACCTCGTGTTCACTGTTTTCCGAACAAGTGAATGAATGAACCAGTGAACTACCCTTTGAGCGGGTTGTGAGGAAAGCTTTTAAAGTGGTGCCTCAAGCCTTCTCAACTGCAAACACAAAACCAAATCAAAACAAAGAATGGACTATAGAGAAAACATAAGAAAATATAATCTAGAGCAGATATGTATATGAAAGTTCTCTAGCATCAAAAACAAAAATATAGTTGAAAACAGACCCTAAATTGAATAAAGATGCCATTTAAAAACCAAAGAGCAAAACAAGGTTTATTAAATATTTATTTCTTAATCAAATAAATAATGCTTGGATCACTGGCTAGTTATTTAGAAGAAAGTCTGGGTTTAAAAAAAATACATGACCACTTCAAAATTGTTTCTAACACTGTATTCCGGGTGGCCACTGAAGTTACCATCAAACAGAAAATCATGTATCACTTCTTATACAGTATTTCACTTCTAAAAGATTGGAAGCAAGCTGACAATCTCAAGGACTTCCAGGTACAAAGGTAAAAGATCATTTTGACACCAGATCTTTAGACAGTCAAACAACTTACTTTTCTTTTAAATTAATTAATTGCTTTTTTATTGAGAAATAGTTGACATACAACATTCCATTAGCTACAGGTGTACAGTGTAATGATTCAATATTTGTATATATTATAAAATGATCATCACAGTAAATCTACTTACCATCCATCACCAGACATAGTCACAAAATTTTTTTCTTGTGATGAGAACTTTTAATAGTTTTTAAAGATCTCTCAGCAACTTTCAAATATGCAGTATGGTATTCCTGACTGAGTCACCATGTTGCACACTGCCTCCTTGTGACTGATTTATTTTACAACTGGAAGTTTATGACTCCAGGCAACTTCCAGTCTGTTCTCTGTATCAATGGGCTTGGGTTTTCTGGTTTTTTTTTTTTTTTTTTGAGACTCCACACACAAGTGAGACCATATGGTATCTGTCCTTCTCTGGGCGACATTTCCTTTAGCACAATGCCCTCAAGGTCCATCCCTGTTGTTGCAAATGGCGAGATTTCATTCCTTTTTATGGCTGAATAATATTCTATCGTGTTTTTGTGCCTCATTTTCTTTTTCCATCCACCCTAAGTATAAAAGTCGCTGAACAAACCACAAAGGAACACACCCAATAAACAGGAAGACATAAAGATTTTAAATGTCTCCATAACAAAACAAACTCTTATAAGCAATAAGAAAATAAACATAACTGTATATGAGAGTTTTGAACAATATGACATCAAAGAATTATATACACAGAACAGTGCCCTGTAGCCCAGCCAACCCTGTCTCCAGCATGAGCTGGAGCAGGTTACATAGTTTTTATTAATGATAAAAAGAAGGCCTCACTTTCCTCATCTCTAAAATGGAAATATTAATAATTCTCACCCCACAGGGTTGTAATTTTAAATGACTTACTCTTGCAATACATCATTGTTCTATTTAAACACTACAGTAAATAGGTGTTTGCTGTTATTATTTCCAACTAAAGCAGTGCATTCATTCACTAAATATTCAGAACTAGTTAATATTTATTTATAATCATAAAAATCATATGTAATCATTGGAGCTTTTTAAACAATTAAACTACTTATAATCATAGGTAATTAGACCTTTTTGGAATCTTTTCTTCTAAGTCCATGAATGCATTCTTTAGTATAAATATGGATTTTATGGCATAAATTGTTCTTTCCTGCTTTATTAACTATTTGTTGCAAATCGAATGCTCCCTGTAACTTAAAAGTCTTCAAAATCTGGTTTTTCATGCTGTTATATTTAACCATTTCATTTGAGAACATTTTGACAGTTTGTTTATTTTTATTATAATAAGTAATTCTGTGATGAACATTACTGTATAAATGCATCTCTACTTATTTCCAAAAATAGTTAAAGATATTCAAAACATATTTGAATGGAGAAATGAGTAAATGGGTGAACAGAAAAATGGGTGAATGTGTGAATGTGAAGCACCGAAATATAAAGGTTTGAATAAGACACAAGTCTTCAAGTATATCCATTGACATGTGGGATAAGATGTCAAAGTTTTTAAAGATGAAAGGGTCTTGGGAATATTTCTATGCTGAATACACAGAGTCATTAGTTGAAATTGTAGACCAAGTGTGGAGAGAGTGCACTTGAGGGGTAGAGACCCCTAGGGAGAGACAGGCTACAGAACTCAAGTAGAGGACAGTTCTTTCAGGAGTCAGTTCGTCTTTTGTGAATGGGGAGAAGGATGCCAGGTTGTGAGCCGATGAGGTTATGATCTACAGAAGCAGGAGGAAAGTTGAGAGAACTCTGAGGTGTCAGCGTGCCTCTTAGTTAAAGCCAGGCTGTTCTTATGAAAGTGGAGGGGCAAAGGAAGCAGGATTATTGTTTCAGCAGGTGGTAAAGGTTTGCAAGAGCTGCCCTAGTTCTCTCCAGACTATGAGAAGGACTGGCAAGTGCCACCCTGAGGGTGGGCCTGGCAGCTCCGGGTGCTGGCTCATCCTGGGGGCCTTAGGACTCTGCGCAGAGAAGGGGAATCATGACTGGGCTTGGCTGGGATGAAGGAGGAGGATAAGGGGACGAGAAAGGGAATAACCGAGGGTCTGGGCACGGTCATGACTGTCGTGACCGGCCAGGGTCTGGGCTGGATTCCAGAGGAGTGGCGGTGAGAGGGAGGAGCAGCAGCCCATGGGACCAGCTTCTCGGAGGTTTTGTTGAGTCTCATACAGGTAGAAGGGGAGTTAGACAAAGACAGGTCTGAAAGGACGGGCAAGCGTGGTCCTTGGTTGGGTAGAACTGGAGACTTCAAAAGTGGATGCAATCTAGGGACAAGCCTAAGCTATGGTCCTGAGACCCAGGCCTGGAGTGGACTGGAGAGAATGCCGTGGGTGGAGAAGCTGGAAGGACAATGGCCATCTGGCCAAACCCATCTGACACAAGCCAGGTGGCCGTTCACATCCGGAACAGAGGCGCACCCTGGGGCAGAGAAGGAGACAAGTGCCTGGGGTGGATGTTCTCTAAAAATATGGAGCATTGACTCAAACTGGGTAAATGACCACGAAAAGGAAGTAGAAAGGGGTTGGCAGGGTGGCAGAATCTTCATCTTCACAAGAGCACACGGAGCGACCTGAACGCGGCCCCGGGGAGGGAGCCCAAGCAGAGATGAGGTGCCATAGACCAGGGAGAGCGAGGGGCCACTTAGCAGAAGCCATCCTGTGCGTGGAGGACGCAGAGTCCCTGGCACCCTGGGGACACCGAGGAGGACGGAGGGTGGGGAGTGCCAGTGACCAGGACGCTGTCAAGCCTGCAGCTCTTATGGCAGGACCGTCGCACCGAGGAGACTTACAGGGTCGTGAGTAATGGAAAGTGTGTTTCAGTTGTCAAAATAAGTGAATAAAATGCATTTTATGGGGTGTTATTTTTAGTTTTATAAGGCCAGATGTTCCAGCTGTTCATTGCCTTACGTGCCCATATTTCCTAGAAGCGTCATAGTCTCCGTTTTCCTTACAGTCTGGAAATACCAAGTTTGGCCTCTGTTATCCAGAGGTAACCCTCCTGTAACCTCATTTATTTGAATCCTGGAAAAGAAAATAGAAGGGACACAATAGGCCTCTGAGCAGCCAGGACAGATGTCACAAAGCCCATGGACTTTTCCCACTGAACATCAGTCACAGCCCATTAGATTTTAAGGCTAAACTTTAACAAAGATCAGTTTTTTGGATTCCCAAAACAGCATTACAGGCTCTGCTGCTAAACACTAAAGGGCAGAGAGGGAGTAATAAATCACCAGGATAGAATCACAAAGGGGCCAGGCAGAAGGAACAGAAGGGGCTGCCACATTTTAGGATGATCCGGGCAGCTGAGGAAGGACACAGGGGACGCTGAGAAATGAAGCAGTGCGGGGTTTGTGGCCATGAGTCTGTTATACCTGCAGAGCCCTGTTACAGTAGATAGTCCACTTCATCAGAACTTGGGGCTTCCAGGGCGTGACCCGCCGACCTCCAAGCCCAGTCCTCCCTCCCTCGCTGTCATCTTCCCTGGGTGCCCTCTGGCCTCTCCCGCAAAGGCTGGAAGTTGGGCCATCTCCTTGCAGCTGCCACCTTGCAGTCTTTCCATCTCCTGAGCTGGCTGCAAATTCAGAGAACTTTTTCTTCCCAAGGGTTTTGGCCCGGAAAAAAAAAAAAGAGAGAGGGTCACAAAATAGATACAGAGGAATTTCAGACCAAGAAGTTCTCCAAGCAGTCATTTTCTGGTCGATAAGTATTTTGGGGGGTAAATTAATGATCTGTTTAGGATGTGTTCAGACACCAGCCCAGTTCTCACAGTCCCCTCCCCAAAGCCAGGGCCTCAGCTGCCCCTGGAAGTCAGTGTGTTTTATTTCTATCTGATGCTTTTGGGCATTTGGGCGGGGAGAATACATTCTCTGCTGAAGCACAGACTGTTCCGCGAGGCTGGGGGCTCTGGGCTGCCTCCCCACCAGCACATCCCACCGGGTGTCCCTCTCTTCGGCGCTCCCCTCCGGACCCTTTCTCCAGACCATAGTTCTGAGAACTCCTTTGTGATGGCAGAACAATAGATCTCTGAACCAGCTCCTAAACTGAAAGAAACATTTGCTGATCTGGAGAATTCCTAGTGAGTCTTCTGACGCGGTCCATTTTCATGACTCCCTGGTACCAAACAATCAAGCAATTATTAAGTATATTTTAAAATAAAAAAGTGTGAAACCATTAACATTTTGCAAGTAGTAGTGGTCAGCACCATGATCTTCAGCTGTGGAGCACTGATGTTTGTGGCCCCTGTACCTGGGCCCCATGCAGAACCGATGACCAGTAATGTCCTTGGCAGCAGCTCTGTCCCTCCAGCTCAGACTTCTCAGGGCTGTGAGTTGCAGTAAAGTGTGAAAAGTCCTATTTCCATGTGTGCAACAGAGTGGATTTTGATCATATGATTATGTCAAATTTGATAATCCCTAGTAATGAGTGACCACCTCGTGCCTGGGGGCAGAGGCAGACAGGTGCCAAAGATTGTGCTCCAAAGCTGCTTAAAGCCGACGTGCATAGTGGGTATCGTCTGCATTTGCTATAGGAGGGAGCCTGTAATGTGTAGTTTCATGTGTAAGAGATAAAAGCTGATGCCTGTCATCGCATAATGTTGATTAATTAACCCCCTCACCTGTTTATTTCAGCCAATTTGTGTTGAGCAGCTACTAGGCACCGGCCACTGAGCTAAATGTTGAGTAGTTAGGGATGATTAGCATAAACCTGTTCCAGGGTTCTGAACATCTTAAGTCAGATTATTTATCCCAATGGCCAGTGCTGTGTACAAATATATAAACAGGGTGGTGTTCTGACAATATCAGAGTGTGCACATGGGTATGAGTGTGCGGTGGGTGTATCAGGTGATGGGGAACACCAGTTTGGCGAGGGTGTCCTGAAGAGGTGAGATTTCATCTGAGACCTGATCCAGGACAAGCAGCCAAGCCCATGAAAAAGCATTTCCGGCAGAGGTGACAAGCATATAGAAAATCCTGGAAGTCCAGACCTGGGAGGATAAAGACAGGGGGGCAGAATGGAGCCCAATGTGACTGAAGCAAAATGGGCAAGTAAGTGAGAAAGGGAGGTGGGTATAGAGAAGGGAAAAGAGTTAAGAGCATCTGGGTGTCATTAAGGACCTTTTGAAAAATGGATTTTTTTAATTTTAGAAGAGTTTTAGATTTACAGACAAGTTCCAAAAATAGTACAGAGGTTCTCATATTCTCTGAACCCATTTTCCTCTGTTGCTAATCTCTCACGTTAGTGTGATGCATTCATCACAACTAATTAACCCATAACAACATGTTATTATTCACTGCTCACAATTTGTTTTTTGAGCCCTTCTTTACTTCCCAGCAGTAGAAGATGCTCCAAACTCCTGTATGTTTCTTGCCCAAGACTAGAATCAGCCATTTCTCCAAGGAGCTGTGTTCTTTTATTGCAGGATGGTGTTAGAAACTAAGGTCTGGGTTCTGGGTGTGTTTATTGCTACTGGGGTGTCACTGCTTCTGGACTCTCTCAGCAGAAAGTGTTCAGGAATATGGGTGTGAATGCTAACCCACGTACAAACACTTATCTCTGTATCTGTATTAGGCTGAACATGAGTTCATACTCATGTTTCGAGCCCTGATCCAGTGTTGCCCAGTTTGTCCTGTCCCCCACCCTCGCTTACCGCTGACCTCCCACTCCAAGAGTGAGAGACCCAGCTCCGCCCCTCTGCCGCCCGCTCACTTCACTGCTCAGTTCCAGCACGCATAGCCAGTGGCTTCAGAGCCGTTCACCCAGACCTCTCAAAGAACAATTTCACCAACCAAAGTACAGTCCCTCTGGCTATTAGCCTTGCAGACTCCACTCATTTCTCAAGTTACTCCGTCAGCACCTCTGTTTCCCAGTCCTTTGGTGACGTCATTTCAGACATTCGTCATACAGCTAGATTCCTTTGCCACATTCTACATCCCATCCCTGGGCTCCTGGCTCCCTTCAGGCCTTTTTATGTCTCGTTACCTCTCTCAGGCCCCCTCTGGCTGCTGTGTGGGGAATGGGCTTCAGGAAGCTGGTCAAGGCATGAGGACCGACTGGGTGCAGCACCCAGGTGAGGGCGGGTTTAGACCTGGGGGGGCGGGGGTGGGCACCATGGACAAAAACACATGTAGAAGAGAGAAATTGTGGACATAGGTGTACAGATTCGAGTTAAATTTTTTCAGTAAGAATAAAGATGCCCCAGAGGGAACATAGGTCCCCATTAAATTTTGTCCTGAAACCAGAAGTCTCGCCTTCCCCCACGCACAGCCGTAATCTAGAGCTGGGCCAGCAAGTGTGACATCACCATATCCCAGAGGGTCATGCTTACTAGCAAAAGCACTTTATTATTCACATGAATAACATCTTTCAGTGTGGATGAGTCATGCCATCTAATCATCCTGGGTGCCAATAATAAACAGTTGATGGGCTGTTTTAAACAGTCATGAGGTGAGGGAGATGCTGTCACTCCCCTTGGCCATCTGCTCAGCACCAGAAACAGCTGAACTGGGTCTGGCGAAGGGGACAATATATACATTTTCTGCTCCTTTGGTAGATTTGTTTGGGGAAAATGTTCTAGTGATTAATGAGCCATTTCCTTACTGATACACCACACGTGTCACCACTAACAAATGATTCCAGGGCAGCCTTGGCAAAGCCCCACCCTGACCATATCTCAGGATGCAGCTGGAGGGGGCAGGCCAGGAGGGGCTGGTGTCTGGGATGAGGTCAAGGCCCAGGGTGGACAGCCCCAGGGAGATACCTTCCTTTCTCAGGCTGGAGCAGAAGGTGGGCATGTGGGGAATCCAGGCAGTACACAGAAGGGCCCGAGAGGGACACCAGTCCTGCAGGACTGAGAGCCAGCCCCCGTCCCTTCCCGGCATTCCTCCCGGAGGTCCCTGCAAGCAGGAATTCCTCCTCGAAGGATCAGTCAACCTTTTTCTGAACTTGTGACTGTGTATTTTGTGTCTTGGACCTGCTTCCTGACCTTCCCAGGGCTGTGACGGCCCCCACACAGTGCCCGAGGACTCTGTCCCCTCGCTTGGGGTAAGAAGACTCAGCACTGACACTCTGAATAGATCTGTCCAAGACTCCTTATTGCCACTCAGCACCAGAAGGATTCCATGTGAATGGTTTTTGGGGGGCTGGTAATCTCAGAGTCCCTGTTGAGTCAAACCCCAAAGAGGCCTCTGCTTGTGTGGGGCTCATGGATACAGTAACCCACCAGGGCTCAATCCCCAGGGAAGGGGGTCAGCAAGACAGGCCGGGGCCCCACCCAGCTCAGGTTCTTTGGGTCGTGCAATCACAAAGGCCACCTCCCAGTGCCACACCTAGTGCAGGTTCCCAAGACTGGGGAAGGTCAGCCCACCTCCCACTAGAGGGGGAGGGAGAGGAACATTTTCTGGTTCCGGAGGAGAATGTCTGAGCAGCATGTGTGCCGGAGCACGTTCTCGCGAGCTCTGCCTCTGCTGCCATTTCAACCTGGCTGTTCCCTTCCCTCTGCCCAGCAGCTCCCTGCACATCCTTTGGGTCTCAGCTCAGATGTCACCTTCTCCAGGAAAGCATGCTGACCTCCTACTCAGGAGAGACACCCTTCTCTCAGCTCCTGTAACATGCCTTGCTCATCCTAACATGGGCATTACCTGATTGCCATGAGAGTCGCCTTCTTAGTAATTTCCTCACTCTCTAGAATGGCGATTCCTAAAGACAGGGATGAGGTCTTCACATTCCTGCAGCCTCCCACAAATACATGGTCAGCAAGTGCCCAGGGAAGGAAAGTGTGTGTGTAGGGGTGAGCCCGTCAGCTGCTGTGGGGCTGCGGATTAGCCAAAGGCCTCCTCCTTCTGTACGGAGAGCTCCTCATCTGACCCCAGCTTTGAAGCTGGTGAAGAATTAAGGTGAAGAATGACCATGGAATGACATTTTCCTGGGAATAATTTAAAGTGCAAAAAAAGGGAAACAGAATCTGGGAAGTCCCCTCCAGCATTTTCCAGACTGTGGGTTGTGAAATCAATTTAGAAGGTGGTGGCCAGCATTTGTTGAATGGAATGGAATATACATATATGTATATAGTATTATACTAATATCATAGATATATAAACATATATGGTAAGGAAAAGTATTGTTTCACAGTTTTTTTTTTCAGAAATGTTTCATTTCTTTTTCATAGTTTCATTAATCACACATTCATTGTTTCACAGTTTCATTAATCACACACACACATACACACAGAGGGAGGCACTGAAGTTCATCTTTGGAACGGACACCAATGTCCAATTTTGGCTTCAGCCTTGAACCTCAAAAGGTCAGTTAGCTTTGTGCCTATTTCGGCATCGTTCCTGGCTTCTCCAATCATATGTGGATCAAGGATTGGGTGATCCTTTAGGCTATTATACTATCTAGTCAGTATAGTAACAATAATTAATAACAATAATAATATGGACAAAGCATACCCTTCAGATTTATTGCTAATATGTAAATATTCACTTCCATACATATATAACCATTCTAGATACAAACAAGGATAAAAATATCTTTATAAACTTTATACTTTAAATTCTACCAGTCCATGGAAATATAAATGCATACTTAATACTGTATGAGTAGAACACTGTAATAATCATAAAGTGAAATTATTAATTTAATATACAAACACCATTAAATTTTTTCATATAGTTAAGTAATAAAATACATTGGTAGATATTGGCTAGAAAGAGGGTATGTATTAGATAACGTTAGGAATAACATTGTTTTAAAGCTTTTGAGCCAGAAATATTCATAAGAATTTAAATAGTAACTGTTGGCAGTACAGAGGTTGGTTTTATCATAGTTCTTCATCTTTGTAGAGTTTTGAGGGTAAACAGAATAAACATTTATACTTTTGTTATTTAATGCTATTTTGACCATGAATCTTTCAAGAAAAAAAAACACCTACCTGAGAATTCTTCACATCTATATGGGAGAATTAAGCAGAATATCAACATCTGCCATCTCAAAATATTTTAAGAAGACTAAAATCCATAATCATGTTCTTCAGCAAATGTAACAATCTAGGCACAATAAACAATATAAGACTATGAAGAAAATAGGTCTCAGGCACACACTTCCAACTGGGGTCAGTGGGGAACAAAGTGTTTTAGAAACACCCTTCTGTCTCTTACATCACAAATATAAGGGAGGATGACAGGAACCAGAGCAGACCACACTGGGAAATCACTGCTCTGGCTCTGTGTTATCAAACTAACATTTTGATCTCTAAAATTTTAATAAATACATAATAATAAATAAACCTTTAAATAAAAGTTTAAATAAATTTGAATTTTATTTTTTTTATTAAAATCCAGATGTTTTGGCCTTAGCATCAGTCTACTGTTGATTTTAACATTAGTCATTTGGCCAGTGTTTGTATTCAGTGCATCTCTAAAGCGTTTGTGTGTGTGCATGTGTGTGCATGTGTGTGGGGGGAAGGGGGGAGCATGTATCTGTGTGTGTTTCTGCTACCTAGTTCCAGCCTGTCTAGTTTATCTGCACCCCAGTCCCAGCCCAGCCCTGGACTAGTGCGCCCACCCCACACGTGTAGGCGGCTCCTCCTCAGGGTCCTGGGCTGGGATTGATGTGGGCAGGATCTGAGTTCTACTGGAAGGGAGGTGAATGGCCTCCCAACCCTCTAGGCGGCACATAGGGGCTTCCTCTTGGGTCCACGTGCTCCTTCCCTGGCCCAGGGCTTCCACTGGCCCAAGCAGGGGCAGCTCTGGAGTCTCACATGTGGGTCCACACAGTGGCTGCTTCTGGCAGGAGAGTCATGACCCCTCTGAGTGACTCTGGGGATGGGTGGGCAGATCCCTGGCCTGGAAATGGCTCTGTACCCTAGAAACAAGCTGATGGAGGCATTTAGGAAGGTCCACAAACACCCCAGACTGTGGGCAGGATTTTGTGGGATGTGTTTTTAAGAGAGTTCATTGCTTTCAACAAAGGGGGCCGTGACCCAGCAATGGTGAAAAGCCTATTTCTTGAGAGTTTAACTGAACCTCTGATTCATTAGCATTAATACCGACTGCTGTTGATGTGAGGAAAGGAAATTCCCATTCTCTACTCTAACTGGCAGCAATGTAAGATAAGGCAACCGAGGAATGGGGCTCCAGGCTGAAGATCTGGCAGGGGTCCTTCCCTGGGAGGGGGTTAACCGGCACAGAGGGCACGCCAGCCCACTCTGGTTGCCAGGGTCTCTGGACGCCTTCTGACCCAGCCGCAGGAAGGGGGCGCGTGGCCAGGAGCAGGTCAGATGGAGGGTGGTGTTTGGTTCAGAACCTTGGACTCTTCACTGGAAGACAGAGTCAGAAAGGCCTGGTCACTTGGGGTGTGACAGATCCAATGGCCTGGTAAACAGCTATTGCTGAGCCCCAGAAGGGGAGCTAGCCTGTCAGGACTGGGCGTGTGCCTGCCTCCTCCTGGGAGGGGTACAGAAGGTCATGAGGAACTCTGAGCCAGAACACATGGTTAGACCATGTGTTTGCACTTTAGTACTTGGGTTATGTAAGCGCACGTTTGGACATACGAGCTGAACAAGCCAACTCAGATGGACTGAAGTGCAGACGAGTACAGCAGGCCCCGTAGGTGAATTCAAAGATTTCTTAATCCCGTCCATGTGTGCTAAGTTCACATGAGGACTCCCAGCGTTCAAACCGGGTAATTTCACATACTCCCTCTTTCTTGGTGACTTCAGTTTAGCTCACAGCTTTTCTGTCCTGTTTATTCTAAATCTGTCCCATCTGTGCTTCCTCCCTAACACTGAACCTGCTCTTTATCTTCATTTCTGGACCCTCAGCCTTTAACTTCTCTCCCTGCTCCCTGGTTCCCTGACCCTCTCTGCTCACCCAATCTCGACCAGTGGCAGGCTGGGGCCGGACTTGGAAATGACAGTAGTAGACTATGGCTGACCAAGGCAAAAAAAACACTGTATAGAAAACACATGGAAGTCTCACAAAATAGAAAGAGAGCCAAGACCCAACAGCCGGCGGGGGCTCTCGGGGGCAAGGAGGCCCGGCTCCTTGGGGACCAATCCTCATGATTGACAAGTACAAGCAAATTGCTGGCCTTGAGTCATCAACTTGATGATCCAATGTCAGAAAGAATCTAATATGTCTAGTTTGGACCATGTTCCCACATCAGTAATGTTGGATGTACACAGTGTGGTGGTGGAAATAGAAGATGGTGTGGCGCCAAAGGAAGGTCAAGGTCCTATTACCAGGATGAGGGGGACTGGATACTGGGCAGGTGGAAACACACACGTCCATCAGAACGCCTCACGCAGGACATGACACAGTAAAGAGACACGGTGTCCACTCCCAGGGCACGGCGCTTCTGAATGTAGCCACAATCCTCTCTGTTGAAGGTCATAAGCTCAGACTGATAACAAAAATTCCCTGGAATTGGCTCATGCTAACCTCTCACGGCAGGATGGGGCAAGGCTGATGGATTTTTGTTTATGCAAACTGACCATTTGGTAATCTTGCAGCCATATTCCAACTATTGTCCCACAGGATATGAGATAAGTTTCGTATGTACCAGGAAGGGTGAGTCTGAAACAGCCTGTCAGTTCAATGAGGAATTAGACAGAGGAAGATGGGCTTTCTAACAGAAATTCTGGAGCTCAGCATCCCTTCACAGCTCACCAAGTCCAAGGCCAGCTTTGCTCTGGAGCAGAGAAGTGAGCACCCTGGGTCTGGAAGAGCTAGGCTAAGGGAAGATGGGCATTCCTGTCCCGGGTCTGCCACTGGCCAGCTGATGTCGTTAGACATCAGTTCCTCTCCTTAAGCCTGTTTTCTCATCTTTAAAATCCTCATAATAAACTTCTCTGAATCTACAGCCAAAAGGCCAAGGCTGGACAATGTGTGGTGCTGTCCACGACTCCGCCCTAGGACTCACCTCACTGAGCATGACTCTGTGTGTGTGAGCGTGTTTACCATGGTGCGTGGGCTTCCACGGCAGGAAGTCTTGTTCGTAACTGCGTTCAAGACACACAGTGCAGTGACTGACATATAGTGAGGACTTATTGGATGTTTGCTGAATGAACAAATGAAGATGCCTCAGAGGCCAGTCTCCATTACCTGAGAGGACGCTGTGATCGTAAAGCCTGAGGGGGGCCCTCTTCTGCGGGGCTCACCCCAGAGAAAGCACACCTAGCTCAGGTGTCCCGGCGGGACCTCCCCGTACCCCCACTGTTCTGTGTTTCAGCAAACCTCTCCCTCTTTGGGGCCTACTGAAGATGGAAAATCAGATACATATGGAGGGAGCAGGTCAGCTGGAGCCCCCAAATTTCTGGAACTAATAGAATGAGAGAATTAGATTAGATTGAGCCTCACCCAAGATTTACGAAGAACCTTTATAGCTGGGCAAAAACAGACTATGCTCCTTAGGTCTCCTCGTGGTGGCATGGCGGGGTGGGGGTTGGGGTGTCAAGAAGGGACTGGAGTCGCAGCACTGCCCAGGGTCATGGCTCTCAAGTAATGACCCCCAGGCAGGGCAGGGTCTTGCTCTCTAAAGGCCATCCAAGGACATGAGAGTCACAGACAGACCCTGCACAGTTTTCTCCCCAGGAGCATGCATGTGTGGGCTGCGGTGTTGACAATAGTTAATGCATGTGTGGGTTACACTATTGACAATAGTTCAAATGTGGAGGCAGCCCAGGTGCTCAGTCTTAGATGATTGATAAACGAACTATGCTCTGTCCTTACAATAGCACGTTATTCAACCTTGAAAAAAAAAAGAAGGAAATTCTGACACAGTTAAAACATGGATACAACTTGAGGGCATTATGCTAAGTGAAATAAGCCAATCACAAAAAGACAAATACTGTATAATTCCATTCAAATAAGGTCGGCCTCATAGAGGCAGGGGGTGGCGTGGTGGGTCCAGGGGCTGCGGGGAGGGAGAAATGGACCTTGGCTGCCCAATGGGTACAACGCTTCAGTTCTGCACGATGAAAACGTTCTGGAGACGGCTGTGCGGCAACGTGACTGTTCCTAACACTACCGAATCGTACATTTAAGATGGCTAAGATGGCTAAGAGAAAGCTAGAGAGCTAATTCTGACTGCATCACTAACACAAGGAGCTTAGAGATTAGACTTCCCAGAGGAGCACCATGGGATCAGAATGTCAGCGCTGGGGGTAAAAGAAGAAACCAAAGTGAGAGGCAGAGCGACAAAGCAGCAGGATGAACCCACCGACGTGTCCCGGGGCTGCCCTGCCCCTGGCGAGCAGGTGTGGTCAGCTCAGCCTCCTGTCCAAGTCGCGGCCCGAGGCGGCCCCAAGCCTTGACCCAGGCCTGTGTCTCCGGGCGGCAGCCCTGTAGCCCCTGCAGGCTGGCTTCTGCTCCGGGTGTGCCCAGCACAGATGTGAGCTCTGCACCTCTCCGAGGCACAAAACACAACGAAACTCGGATAAGTAACTGAGCAGTTGGGTGCTGGAGGGGTTTCCACGGCCCAAAAGCAATGAATAGGGTGACCCGTGCTGGCTGCCCGTCACCACCAAGCTTCGCCGGCACCTCCCCCGGTTCCAGGCTCTTTGCCCTTCTCTGACCGGCTCCCTCGCCTCCTGCCTCCTCTGCCTTCCGTAGAGGCAGGGCAGCTTCCTCCCTCTTCTGGGGCCTCTGCACCGGGTCACAGGTCACAGGTCACACAGGCCTCCGGTGGCTCATGTTCACAGCACAGTTATCAGGAGAATCTTCCAAACAGTGCTGGTTCTCCACCCAAGTGGAGCTCTAGTGCCAGCTGTTAAGATAACAAAATTATCTACATCCTTGCCGGTTGGCTGGGAAATAACAGTCTCTAGGAAAAATGATCGAAGAATGGGAAGATGGTGCACATTTAGATCTGTATCTTACATCAAAGCAGTGAGTTTCAGTTAAGGGAGTTAAATACAATAATAATCCACAGACATCCGTACTGATCTCAGCCATTCACATTAAAATGGCAGAAATAATAAAATTAAAATTGACAGGCTGAACAACATAAAAATATAAAACTCCAAAGAAGCAGGCAAAGTTTAAAGGTCTTGGGACAAATTCATATCGAATGTGACTAGCTTCTGCCTTTTCTATAAACAACTCAAACAAACCAATACAAAGACCATTAAGGCCTTTAATGTAAAAGAAAGCAGTGACTGAACACACTATTCTCTGCAGACAAATAAAAATGGCTAACACAAAGGCTCCCAATTCACTTTTAAAAGAATACTCAGTTCAGCATCAAGATGTGATTCATTTTCTGTACATTTGCCAAAAAATTTTAATGACAGTCCTCGATGCTAACCAGTTGTGGTGGGAGAACAAAATCATCTCAGGTTTCCTGAAATTTTATATTTCAAGAAACCTTCTGAAAAGCAACTGGGCAACAGTGATGAATGGCCTTAAAATGTGCATGTGGGTTAATCCTTCTAGGACTCTATCCTCGGTACACACATTGAAACCTTGAAACCTAGAATTTTGTCAGTTTTATTTCTAAGTATGAAAATCTGGTAATAATTCAGTTGTGTAATAATATTTGGATGGCTAAATAAATTGATATATCTATATAATGGAGTATCATGTAGATGCTAAAAACTATGGGTGGATTTAAGTGATGATTAGTCAACATTAATTTAAAAAGCAATGTTAAAAATATTCTATGTGCATCAAGATACTTATTTGTAAGTAAACATGCATATATATTCATAATATTATTTAGTAAAATACTGGAAATATGCTGAGTCAACTGGATATCTGCTTGGGAAAAAACACACCATATAAAAATCATTTCCAGATTTATTATGGGTTTAAATGTTAAAGGAAAGCCAATGAAGAATGTAGGAAAAAAAGAACATTTTCATGAAAATGAAGTAGGCAGAATTCTTAAGCAGAACCTAAAAGTGCTGGACCACAGAGAAAAAAAATTAGCACAATGTTTTAACGTTCTGAAGAGCAAAGAAAATCAAGCCTCAAAGTAGGCGTGATTTGTAATATCTGTCTAAAGTGGATTCATAACCAGAATGCATAAGGAGCTCTGACAGATCAATAAGAAAAAAAATGAATGGGCTAGTAGAAGAACTGGCAAACCTTTGGAAGGGCACTTCACAAATGAGACCACTCAAAAAATGGCCAATTAACGTATGGAGACCATGGGGCAAGTAAAACAGTGGGAGAAGAAAGTGCTGGCAGGACCCCAGATGGAGCAGCCAGCACGCTCACACTGCTGGTGGGGTGTTTACTGCTACAGCCTCTTGGGAAACTGGAGCTTCTAAAGTTGAACACAGGTGTAGACAAATTGAACACAGGTGTAAATGAACAGTGTTAGAGTCACACAGGGGAATACCATTCAGCAGTGGGAATGACCAACTGTATGCAATGATGTGGGTGAGTCTCAGAAACATAATAGTGAGCACAAAGGTCCAGCTCCAAAAGCAAGCGTATGTGTAAATCCATTCATACAAAATTTGAAAACAAGCAAATCCAGTCTGTGGGGCATGGGGTTGAGGGGGAAGGGCTTCCAGGTACAGCTGAAGCTGTTTATTTTGGTGCCGGCTACGTGAGTGTGAATGGTTTGTGAGAATTTATCAAGCTGCACTCTTAGGACTTACACTTTTTGTATGTCCATTATACTTAAAAGCTGGTTCAAAACTGTGAGAAATCAGCCCTGGAAGGGATGTACCTAATTCCAGTCTCTGGGTTATAGGGGCTTCTTGCTTTCTTCTTTAGGTCTGTCTATATTTTTCTAAGATGAGCATATATTACTGGGACTGTAAAACAATTTTTTGGTTTTGTTTTGCCTGTGTGACAGTCAGCCCACCTGTCTCCATCAGAACGAGCCCAGTGATGTGTCCCATGTGCAGCGAAGTGTGGCCCTTGAGGCAGAGTGCACCGGGAGAAGTTTCCACTCTCAGAGAAGGTCCACCTAGTAACACAGCTCCTCGTGAGGCCAAGGCCAGAACTTAAACACAGGCCCATCTCCAGAGGCCCGCAGAGCTGACCCGCCCTCCAGGCAGCACGAACCTCTTCCTTCCCATGGCGGCTCACCCCCCGTGCCATCCTGTTCAGGCCAGGCTCTGACCCTGTGGGAAGCATCCAAAGGGTGCAGCATGTCCACAAAGGCCAGGGTGGCGTCCTCTTTGTTCATTTCCGCTTGTAAGGAGTGGGTCCCGACCTGTCCTTTGTGGACTAGAAAGTGTCAAGGGGAACCAAGAAAAGTAAGGTTGCAAATATTCTAAATATGGTTCATTTCAAAGGGCGAGAGGACCAGAACCCAAAGACACTGATGCTGACACAGACCTTTCAGTTTCATCTCATTTATGCTCCAGTCAGCAAGCACATCCTGCTGAACACGTCCTGTTCTCAACGGCCTTTTGGCCTCAAATGTCAGACCACCTAACTCAAACTGGATTAAACAGCAAAGGCAGTTCATCATCGCACCTGACATAAAAACACAGAGGTGGGCTTGACAGTCAGGCATACTGTGATCTGAGCTGTATTTCTGCCACTTTCTCAGCCCTGCCCACCGACCCATATTTGCCAGGCTCTCCCCCATGATTGCAAGATGGCACCAACTGCCTCATTCACATCCGGCCAGGGCTGGGCTTCGGGCCGTCAGAACACACTTGAACCAGGTCTGGGGTCCGGGAGATGGATGCTCTGATGGGCCTGGCTTAACCCGCCTTGCCCACCTTTCCAGGGGCACCTGGTACCCTGGGGCCGGGAGCGAAGTCCCCACCTCCCAGACTGCTGAATCGGGGGGTAGAGGTGAGAGGATGGTGGGCATACAACCCTGCAGTCTGTTACGTGCACTGTGTGTACAAGGGGAAAGGGGGAAATGGCTGTCTGACCTCAGACTTTTTACAGAACAAATTTGGAGTTCATCACTTTAAGATGATGGAGAAGAAGACCAAAATAGGGTCTTTTCCTCCGAAAGCCTAGAAGACTTCTTGGAAGAAAAATGCATGGACACCAACCTATATGGGGCGGGGCCTGTATGAGGTCCAGGAATAGAAACATGGAAGGGATACATCCCTTGGCCTGGAGGGGGCCCTCCCCCCTGGGGCTAGTGGCTCTCCAGCTCCATGTCCTGTGGGAAAACCTGAGGGGCTGAGGCCGTGGGCACAGGATCTCAGTGGTGGGGTGGGCTTCTGGGCAGCTGCCTTGGTGCCTCCGGCCGGGCAGCGGCTCAGGGACACCAAGCCCTGCCTCCTTACGAGGTCCTGCCAGGGTGCTCTGAATTCTCCTGGTTCCAGAGGACAGGGAGGCCTGGGCAGTCTCACAGGGCATCACTGGAAATCCTCTCAGTTACCGTCCACGTTCTCTCTCCTCTGTGAAAGGCAGATGGGGCCACCATGGCCTGGGAAAGGAAGGAAGGGGTTTGCTTTGGGAAGGACCATTTCATGCAGCCTGCCTCTGATTGTCTTCCCTCCAAGTGACCTCTTCTTTTCAAAGCACTGGCCTTTTCCAAGGTCTGGGAAAAACAGCCAAGAAAAGCTGGGGACCGCCTTCTTTTAGGGCCGACCTTTCCTCCCTTTCATGTGGTAAAGAAGCCCCCTTTGAGGGCCCAGTGTGTGAGCCTTTTAATTGCAGAGCTAATCCGAACCAGAGCAAGACCATCCGTCCGGGAACCCTTGTTTGCATTCATTCATTTCCAAAGGGGACCTGGGCCCTCCCTTATCTGGTCTTGTATCAGCTGAATGACGCAAATGTTTACAAAGGGCTCAGCAAAAGAGATAGCACATTATCGCTCCTTCCCACCGTAGCTGGCGTGGGGGGGGACGTTTACTCTGAAGATTATTAAATCTTAGCTCCCAGTGGGTGAGGCAACCCAGACCTCCGAGAAACTGCTCTGCCCCCGTGCATGGCCCTGCACAGCTGGGATGTCCCAAGAAAGAGAAGAAGAGGGGCCTCCCGTAGCACCACCACCAGAAGGGGTGAGCCAAAAGGGGCTAGTGACACGGGGTCTTGTTTCAAAAGAGAGCTGGATCCCAGGGTAGATAATGTGCAGAGGGGACGGGAACTTGTTGCTGGAGCCCTGGGTTGGCTTGAAGTTCCCAGCAGGCCAGATGCTCTCTAGGTCAGACGAGACTGCATGGAGGTTAGCAAGAGTCCCAATTACCTGTGCGCACTGACCCGCCTCAGGCCAGGGGGAGTGTGGACGGCTGGTCGAGGTGGGGCGATAGCTTACAGACACCCTCTGCTTTTGAGGCAGGACCACGCTGATCTTGGGGCGGCCGCAGCCAGGGACTAAGCAGGACTGCAGTGTAAGGGCATTTCCACCCAACACAAGACGCCTCGGAAGAGCAAGCCTTGCTCTGGAGCTCACCATGGGGCAGGCAGGGAGGACGTCATGTCCGCATCACAGGCCAGCAGCCCCCACTGCCCGGTCTGATTCCTCCCTTTTCCTTTGAAAGCCATTATCCCCCAGAAAATTACTTCCCTCCTAACTCAACCCCAACATTTGCTCCCCAGAGGGTCCGACAGACACATCCTTGCCCAAACCCCACCCCCAAAGCACTGCCCCCGCCCAGCAGGAGCCACGAAGAGGGCGACCAGCGGGACCAGCTCCGGGCCGCCCAAAGAATGGCCGGAATGGTCTGGGGACTTGGGAACAGAAGAATGTCCTTGGAATCCGGCCCTACCCAGATTCTCTCCCACCGAGTGAATTCCCAGAGACTGCTGGCTGAGGGTTGGGGGCACGCACTATTATCAAAGAGAAGGCCTTCCCAGGAGGCCCCCTTCAGGGGGGTGCATCCGAAGACACTGCCGTCCAGGGCAGCGCAGCAGCCCGTGAGCGGCCATTCTCAAGCTTTCATGACCTCGACACGCTAGGCTGAGCCGAAGACTCTAGACCCGGCCCTCAGCAGGCAGCGCTTGGAAGGATGGGGAAGGCGCTTCTCACAACCCAGGTTTGTCTGTTTCAGCTCCAAACAGGACCAAAGGCCCTCTTCCAAGGGCCGGAGTCAGAGGGTCCGGCTGCCCCGTCTTGGCGCCTGCGGGAGGCGGTGGGCTCCCGTGTCTGGAGGACGTGCTGGCTGATGGCGCCCCGAACAGCGGTCCCTCTCCGTGCGCACGAGGGCTTGCCCCTGCAGCCCATCCTGTGTCTGCGGCACATCCCAGCGGCGCCTCTGTCCATCTGCTGATGCAAGGCACAAGATGCCTGTAAATGATATTGGAGAATTTGGTAATTTAAAAAGCAATGTTATGTGGAAGTTTAGAGTTTTTAAAGTGAAATTCAATATATAAGTGCATTCAAACCAGGTTTCCCAGATTTTAACCTTCACACCAAGCCTAACCCTAGCTCACATTTCTTGAAGCTGAGCCCAGGGAAGAGGACATATAAATGTCTCTCCAGCCCCTGACAGTTTCACAGGACTTTGGGGTGGGGTTAGGGGGAGCTGTCCATAACCTGGCATGTTATTCTATGAAAATATGTCTCAAAACCAAAAAAAAAAAAAAAAAATGATGGCTTGTATTATTTTTATAGTGGGTGGGTTGCAGAAAGCCAGAAGGAAATTCTGTTTTCTAGACTGCTTATTTTACTTGGAAAAGGAAAAAGCCTCTCGAAAGGGTGTCCTTGAAAGCAATCAAAGCCAAGAAAAAGCATTGCCAAGTTTAAAAGGGCAAATATTCCAAAAAGAAATATTTAGCAAATTATTTTCAGGAACAGTGCCCATTGCCACCATAATTACTTATTAAGGTTTGGAAGTCTTGGTCATTGTAACGTGGTAATATAGGAAGCAGAATAAAATGAATACATATGGTAAAAAGAGAAAAATACTCTTCACAAATAACACCAGTAAAGAATATACTTTCATTTAATAGCAGCTTAGGTAAGTAACCTTACAAGACAAATGCATAAAAACCAATAGGTCTCAGTCACAATAGTATCAAAAATACTATATACACAGAAAATATTTTAAGAATATATGTGATATATAAATAAAACCTTAGCATTCTATTGGACATCAAGACAATCAATATGAGGGAAGAAAAATATTTCTAGATATAAAGATGAATAAAATATTCATACAGGATATTTGTGAATTTGGTGGAAATATTTGAAATTCATCTGAAAGACAATTGGCTTAGAATTCCAAAAGACAGTCAGAAAGATAAGAATAATGGGTAAAATGTTTATGTTCTAGATGAGATTAAAATATATTTTAAGAAGAACATTAATTAAAACATTAGAACATTGGCTTAAAAACTAAGAGAGAAATAAAAAGAAAACAGTTTGTAAGCCTCAAATTAAAGGCAATCTTATATAGAAATATAGTCAGTCATGTATGGAATTTTACATTTTCTAGTAACCACATTAAGAAAAGTAAAAGGAAATAGATAAAACTAATTTTAATAATACGTTTTATTTAATCCAATACATCAAAAGTATCTTTCACCAGGTGATCAATCTAAAAAAATAATTAATGAGATACTTTACATTCCTTTTTGCATTAGTCTTTGAAATTTGGACTCTTCACAGTTCAAGGGTCTGATAGCCGAACATGACTAGTGGCTATCATGTCATTACAGCATAGATTGCAGGGGAGATTTTCATGTTATTGAACAAACATCAGGAAAACAATGAAGAAGGAAAAGATATTTAATACATACTACGATGTCCTGATGAAGATTTGTAAAATCTGGGAGTACACCACACCATCAGCCATCTGATGCAATAAATTCTAGATGGTGTAGATTTTTAATTATTTCAAAAACCAAGAAATAGATAAGCCAGCAGTTGGCTGAGCAGTGTCATGACTTGGGTGGGCCTGGGTGGGAGGCCTGCAGAGGGAGGGAGTGAAGAAGGTGATAGACAGGATGGGGATGGATGACCCTTCCGCTAAGACAGATCCTGGGGACAGTGGCCAAGAGCTCAAGACCCAGCAGCCAAAAGGCCGAGAGGCAGTTTCCCCAGTGACGCAGACAGCTGTCGGGCGAGGCCGTGTAGCAGAAGTTTCCAGGCTTGGGTCCAGTTAGAAGTCCTGAAGGATGTTGGCCAGTGTTGGGCAATCTGTATGCAGCAGACAGGGCCCCAGCCATGGAATCCCCACCGAGGAGAGTGGGGCTGTGCTCTGGGGAGAAAGCTGGTAGAGTCAGGGGCCCCAAGAACTGGCAGGCTTTCATCGGACCCCAATCCTAGGGGACAGTGGGACATGCTCAAAACCGCAGACTTACTATTGAGTAGGAGAAGAAGGCAGGAGGTGAGCGCCTCCGACAGATAACCATGGCTGTGCTGGGCTGAACTGTGTGCCCCCAAGTTCCTAATCCCCAGGACCTCCGAATACAACTGTGTTAAGAGATGGGGTCTTTAAAGAGGTAATCCAGTTAAAATAAGGTCCGTAGGAAGGGCCAGCCGCTATGATGGATGCCCTTAGAAGAAGAGGAAATTTGGACCCACAGGGAGACCCATGTGAAGACACTACAAGATGCCATCCGTCAGCCAAGGGGAGGCCTTGGGGGGAACCAGCCCTGACGACCACTTCATCTTGGACTTTTGGTCTCCAGAATAATGAGAAAATAAATATCTGTTGCTGAAGCCCCCCAGCCTGTAGTGCACTGGTGCGGCGGCAGGAGCAGACTAGTACAGGTGCAGAACCTGAAGAGTGCGGTGAGAGGCCCTCCCTGGAGCCTGGTGAGCAGAAAGGAGCGGCCATGGGCTTGGCACACTGCAGCCTTACTGCTGCGTGTGGGCAAGCAGCGTATCTTCCTGAAGACTGAGAATAAACATTTAACCTGGTTGAGAAGACTTGGCATAGGATGCAAAATAGGACTCAAAGCTAGCGATGCCAGATGCAACACAGGACATCCAGGTACATTTGAATTTCAAACAAGCAACAAGATTATTTTCATGTAAGTATGTCCCAAATATTGCATGGGACACGCTTATTCCAAAAAAGTATTTGTTGTTTATCTGAAACTCACATTCACCTGGCCATCCTGTATTTTTATTTGCTAAATTGGCCAGCCTATGCAAAAGCATAGTGGCAGGGCCAGCAGGTCTGGCAAGAAGTGCAGAGGAAGACGGAGCAGAGAGACCTGGGCTGGGAGCTGGCTGGCGGAGGAGGGCACCGCTCACGAGCGCCCAGCCAGGCTGGAGACTCCTGAAGACTCAGCAACTGATGAAACTGCAGTGAAACAGCAGACAGATTTAACTACGGCATGTCATAATGAAAATGCAAAGAAATATGGAAAAATAATAGACTGGGAGAACCATTCCTAGGATATGAAGGAGATGGTATCAATATAAATACTCATTCCAGTCTGTAAGAAAAATACCAGAATCTCAGTAGGCAAATAGGTAAATGATGTGATCAAACAATTTATACAAAAGGACCTACAAATATCAAACAAGTTTGCAAAATCATGGTCCCTAATAATTGTTAAATGCTCTTGTAAAGAAAGAAAGGATCAACTTTCACCTTTTTTTTAATATGAACTTAAAAAAAAAATAACTAAAATGCCTAGTGAGGGTGAAAAAGTAGCTCGGCTGATAATTGCCTTTTTGGTGGCAGAAACAGTTTAGCAGTATGTTCACACTTGCTCACCCAATAAAGTCATTCCTGGTTTTATCCTAAGGGTAATGATTTAAAATAAAGAAGAAAAAATGATGGGAGATGGTGCTTAATTCCAATATCATAACTATAAAATTTTAAATTCATTTGAACAATGACTGGAAGAGAACATGGAAAAACAGAGTTTGATGCAAGCATAGTTTTCTCTTTAAAATTTCCTTTTGGGTTCTCAATATAGTCTGCTTTTATAACCACACATTTTAAGGCAAGAAGCAGCTCCTTTTTTTACTGATAAAGATTTTTGGTGCAGGTGCCCGGCAGGAGCTACGCCCGGCTCATCACATGAGGATTTGGAGACCTGCACAGGGGGCAGTTCCATGCGGCTCCCTTTATACTCGCCATCTGTATTTGCAGGTCTATTGCTGGCTATCCAGGTCTTTTTTAAAAAACTACTTAAAAGCTTTTAAAGGTTTTCTCTAGTCAAAGATTTAAGTACTGTAGGCTATTGTTAGTGAAGAAACATGTCCATTGAATGAGATAGTCATTTTTAGATGCCATGTATTTTTAAACTGGAATATTACTGACTTTCGTTCACTCTTCGCACTGTCTTCTGCCAACCCAAAGCCAAACTCTAAATGAGTTACCGGGCTGACAGTCTCTGAATGGTCCGGGGCAATAAATTTTTGTTGTCATTATGCTGTTTTCCGACATCGAGGAGGAGAGGGAGGTGATCTCCCAGGTTATCCCAGAATGTCTGTGCTCTGGTTCTGGAATAGATGGGTTAGCAGAGAAAGGTGCTTCAGTACCGACTGATTGGATATCATTACTACTTGGAGGGTTTCCTAAAAAACGAAGAATTAGTGCTAACAACAAAAAGGGGGTCTCCTGAGCTCCATAGAGCTTTTCACACTGGTGACTCAAGGACAGGAGGCCCTGGTGCGGAGCCTGCTCGGGCTGCCGTGACCGAGGGCCAGAGCCGCGCGCTGAAGCAGCAGGCACTTGCCTTCTCACCTTCTGGAGGCCGGAAGTCTGAGATGATTCAAGGTGTCAGCAGGGTCGGCTTCTTCTGGGGCCTCTCTCCTTGGCCTGCAGGTGGCCGTCTCCATGCGGTCTCCCTTGGCACGTGTCTGTGCCCTACTCTCCCCTTCTCAGAAGGACGCCTGTCCTACTAGGTCAGGGTCCATAACAGCCATTTCATTTTAACTTAAGTACCTCCTTAAAGATGCCATCTCCAAATACAGTCACCTGACCCTGGGGGTCAGGGCCTCAACATGTGGCTTTGGGTGGGGGGCCATAGCTTATCAGATCAGTAGGGACCTTCTCTGTTCCCGGCCCCAAGGCTGCACAGGAATTCCGTGTGCTCCCTTACAGGGCCCCACCTTGGCCCGGGGGCAGGAGAGCCATCAGGCTGAAACTGAATACCAGGACAAGTGCTAGAAGAGCCTGGCTGGCCTGCACGGGAGCAGCACACATTTTCTCTCAGCGTTCTTGAGATTTGCGACTCGAACCTGCCATTCATTACATCTTAGGAAGGGAACCTCAGTGCACCCAGCCCCACGCCAGGGGCCCACTTCACGGCTTTGGCACTTTGGCATCTCAGTCTCCTTGCCTGGGCACCCCGGTGCGCACACTAGGTCACGACTTCCCTCCATATCTTGTCCTTCAGCCGGGCCTGATGCTGCTCCCATCCGACCTGCAGAGGGGCCTCGTTCACACTTCCTGATATTGCCAAGCTGCCCCCGCCTTCCCATCAGCATCACCAGCCAAGGCCAGGCCTGCCCCGCACACAGCCTCACTCTGATTGGCCTCCTGGACGTTTGGGATGGACTGAGGACAGCTCATGGCTGTATTCACATCCCTGAACTCTGCCCCCGGGGGGCTCCCTCACACCCTCTCACATTAGAGCAATGCCAGTGGTAACAGCAGGTTGGGGTTCACATTCATTTGCTTCCCCTCCTTTACACACACTTGACCTTTTAGCCGTGTGAAGGGTTGGATTTGAAATGGATGGTATGGTAGAAGTCAGTCCAGCTCTTTCTGGAACAAATAGGAGGAATCATGCATTCTGACAGCCCACGGGTAGGTCATTTTGATAACTAGCAACCCTTCTCCCCATCAGGGTGTGAGGCAGGCACACCCCAGCTTGCACAGATCAGTGCGTCCATGCTATGGGGCCTTGATGCGGCCCAGACAGTGTGTCTCAAGCCCCCACAGAGTAGCGTTCAAGCAGGGTTACACCTCAGGGCGGATGCCCCCCACAGAGGACACACACCTAACTCTGGAGCTGGCGTTTATTCTGCCAAGAGGTCAACTGGTATTATGCGATATTTGCAGCTGGGAAAGAAACTCCAAAACACAGGGGAAGCAGCCCTGTTCTACCTGCCTGTTAGCAACAGGTGACGGCACAGAACAGGATGTCTGCACCCCTGGAGCACGTGCACATGACATCAAACACAGTCACACCCATCGGTCATTAGCACAGGCCGGGCAATGCTGAAGGAAGTTCTCCAGGAATCAAATTGAGCAGACGGCTCAGTCGAATGTCGTTTGGCCGTGGCTCAGGCAGCCCCAGGATGCGAGATATGGGGCTCTCCGCTTAAGGCTTCCGCTTGCCTGCCGCTTCGCCACTGATTGAAAGCATCCTGAAAACCTTTGCCTCACCTCTGTTGGAATACAGGCTCCACCATTAACTGCAAAATTGCTTATTATTCAAATGCAAGATAGTATGACCTGCAAAAGGCCACATTTCAGAGATATAGAAAAATAAGGTAACTTAGGGTTTCCTGGCTCACTGGCTTAACTTTTTTTGGTCACTAAGCATGATAGTTTCTAACACAGACCAATACTAGGAAAATAGGACAACAGAAAGGAAGTGCAGATCTGAGCTTGGCAGAAGGACCTCAGAGAAGGTGTGCTGGGCCTACAGGGACCAAGGAAGTGTAACGAGAAAAGGATGTCCGGAAAGTGCATGGCTCAGGCTGCATAAAACGGCCCCAGGAAATTGTCTGGTTGTGATGCTGTATGAAAGTCAAGCGAGGTGATGTCGCTGGGGCAACCGGTGAAGGTCTGTGGGCTGTCTGTAGTGTTTTTACAACTGGAAGTATGTCTTCATTTATCTCAAAATTAAACCTTTGACCTGAGGAAGGCTGCACAGAGAGCAGGCATGTGCCCTCCCTGCCACCGCACATCACCTGAACCATCCTCGAGTCCCTGACACTTTAGAAAGAAGAGGGCCTTTGGGGTCAGTGGAGGCTAGGCCTCTGCAGCCAGGTAGTAACCCTGGCCACCAGTTTGATGGGTGGCTGGAGGGAACCTGTTTGCCTAGAGCCACGTTCCCACCCCATGCCTCCTCCTCCCCAGACTCACTTGCTGGCCAGAGCCCATGGCTAGGGAAGAGATCAGACTGTACAAACACACCTGTTCTTGAATCTTAGGAAAGGGATGTGGAAGTTTGGGATGCAACTGCCTGGACAGGAGACACACTGTTATCAGGGAAAGAGCCCCACCATGAATGTGAGGTTTATAGTATTAGCACTTTCAAAGGCTTCCAGATTCGAGGCAGGGTTTTGGAATGTGAACAGGAGCAGGCAGTTGTTTATGTTTGCAGAGATGCCAGCAAAGCTCTGCATACAGTAGTGGCCCGGGGATCACTGGGATGGAGGGGGTGGATGAAGGGCCCATCCCACAGCACTGAACATCCAAAAACAGGCTAGAAAGGTCTTTCCTCAGTTCTGAGATCTTGGGATCTTCCCTGTTTCCCTGTAACTGGGACCTTTGTGAGCTGACAGTGCTTTTAGGCAAATGCTTCCGGGCGGGAGGAAGATGAGCGCCCCTCCTTGCTGATGTCCGCTGCAGCTGTGGGAGGGGGAACAGGTTTCAAGAAGCAATCTGTTCTTCTCGAACAATTATCCATTTTTGCTGGCAAGGCTACCTCAGTAGGAATCGTGTGAAAAAGAAAATAGCTGGCAGACACCTCCCAAAACATGAATGCTCAATTCTAAATAACTCTTCTTGGAGGTTAAGGTGTTCCATTCCTGGGAATACATCCCATCGCGAGCCCATCCTGGTGGAGCCCCGGGGACCTCCGGAGCAGAGTCAGGGCTTTTCTGAGGCTTTCTCTAGAGCTGAGACTGGTCCCCTGTGACACCTGCCTCCCGTTTCCTGGGATAAATCCTCTTTCCCAAACTGCTGCAAATCCAATAGAAAACAGTCCACTTCCCTTTAAATGTCCAGCGACATTTGCTGGCGAAGCCAGGAAGGCTGGTCAGTGGCTGTCAGGCTCCTGGAGAACCAGCCACCAGTCAAAGCAAGGCCAGAGAAAGGCCGACACACACTGAGATGTGTACTTACGGGGGACAAAATTTATTTATTTTGTCTATTACTAAACTGCCTTTTCATTCACCATTCACTGCTTTTTGGGAAAAAAGCTAAATGTTCATTCTATTTTCATGCTTAATTCCGTTTGATAATTTCAAAAATTGCTTTTGTCTTTCTTGGGAGAAGAACAAAAACTCTGTTTCCCAAATGAACTCCCTCTCTGCCTGCCTCCCTCTAGGATTCTTCCCGTGCCTGGGGAAATGGCGCTGCTTGAAGGAGCTTGTGGTCAGAGGGGAAGAGCTCGGGGCCTTCCGAGTAGGATTTCCTAGTGCCTGGATGATGTGCCCTGTCCCTGGCCACTGCAGGCCCCCCTGGCGTTCCTAACTCACGCCGGAGGCAGGAAAGGCAGCCCCGATGGGCACGGTCAGGCAATGCTCTTGCAATACCTCCTGGTGGCCTCAGCGGATGCTGGAGAAGCTCTGAGACCCTGATTCCTGTTTGAGGACTTCTGCTCAGGAACATCACAGGCCTGCAGAAATGAGCAGCCCCCGGGCTGCCTCAGGCATGTGGGGGAAATGACACCCCGGGAAAGACTGAGATGAGAGATGATCCTTCAAGACCATGGGCAGGTGGGGGGGGAGCAGTGTGCTTGCCGCAGAGCGGTGGTTCTCACAGTGTGGTCCCTGGGGCACAGGAGCAGCATCACCTGAGAACTCTCTAGAAATGCAGATTCTCAGGGCCCAGGCCACCGTCCTGCTTCAGAAACTCTGAGGGTGGGGCCTGGGTTAGCTCTGCAGGGGCAGCTGATGCTCATCAAAGTGTGCGACCCTGAGCAACACCCCCTTCCTGGGTAGGAGTGAACCAGGAAAACGTGAACTTGTGGTCATTTATGAGGTTGCTTTGATTTTTGTTTTTTTTGGCTCGGAACCTGTGTTGCATCAACTTCAGAAACAACACAGCAATAGGCCGAGTTCTGATCAAACGCTTTTCCGGTCCTTGGGCTCTGCCGAATGTCGCCGAGGCCTGGAAGTGCGGTGTCAGCCGCTGGCCCTGTGTCTGTCCAGTCGTATGGCCCATGAGGGCTCAGGCCCCTCCCGGGAAGGAAGGTGGGTCACCCCACAGAGGCCTGGCTTTCGAAGAGCAGGGCTGGGCTGCAGTCTATAAATCCACTTCTGGAAAATCCGAACGCCTGAACACCCGTCTGCTACAAATAACACGTGTTTCCAGTGACACCTGGCCTGCCCTCCAGCTGGGGGGTGAGAAGGTCGGAGGGAGGAGGCTTTGCTGCGGAAATTTTTGTCTTTCCAAAGCCAGGCTGTCAGCATTTGGGGCGCCTCCCCAAGGCTGTCCCCCCACCCGAAGTAAGGCCGGCCGGGAGCTCGGTTTCCTGAGCCGGTTTAGCGGGGCTCCTGTGGCTGGGAGCCCTCTGTGCAGCCGGGGCCCCTCTGTGTGAGCCAGCCTCACCCCTTCCTGCCGTGTGCCCTGAACTGGCTCCCCACCCCTGCAGCCTCCGCTGTCCTTCAGCTGGAGAGAAGGGCCTCTAGGGCGCCTGTCTGTCCCCGAGTGTCCTGGCAGGGACAGTGAGCAGCTGCAGCTGTCCTGGACCCTCGACAGGGCGGAGGGGGGTCCACGCCTGCGCCGTCAGGAAGCTCCTCCTGGCCCGCTGACCCCCCACGCTCCCCAGCCGAGCAGGCTCAGGCCCACCCACTTGGGCTCCAAGTCTAGGCAGAGGGGGTAGCTTCTGAGGACAGGAATTCCCCAGGTTGCCGAAGTTCTATTTGCTGCTCAGTTCCCAAGAAACTGAGCACCTTTCTAGCACGGCCGCCCCTCAGCACTGGGGTGTGGGCCCTGGCCCCCGCAGTGGCCTGCCGTGCAGCTGCCTCGGGCTGGAGAGAGGGGCCTGCCGCAGCGTCAGGCAACAGCTGCCCATCCACCCCCACGTGCCCCTGCGGAGAAGTGGGCTTAGCTCTTCCCCTAAAACACCCACCAGTGAAAACTCCACCTGTTCAGAAAACCGTGTGTTCTCCACATCTGCCCGTGCCTGGGCCCATCCTTGCAGCCTGGGGAGCACCCTCCCTAGTATGTAACCATGGATAATACAGCATTACTTATTTAACTCAGCATTGAGCTGCTTATTATGTTAAAACAAACATATAATACTTAATAAGACAAAATATGCACACATTTCACGGAAATGATGGAAACAATTTCAGCTTCTCACAGGCTGCCCCGGCTGGTTCCCAGCTCCCGGAATACACACGTGCTCTGCAGCTGGGATATCTGGATGAGAAATGCCGGCAAGATGCAGGTCTACAGGGACCAGAAATACACACAGGAGCCACCCTCTGTCCTTCACGATGACCTTTCCTCAGCTAACCACCAAGGCAGCCCCTCACTCTGCCCCTCCGCCTCCACCCCCGACCCCTCACTGCTCCCTGCTCACCCTTGCTCCACCTCAGCCCCTTAAGACAAGGGTGATTGCCTTGTCTCCACAGCCTGTGCCTTCCTGGGGCAAAGACTGAGTTGGGGTGCTCTCTTGAATTGATCTGACCAGAAACTATTTTCTCTATCAAACGCTTTTCTCTCCAGGAAGGTAGACCAGCTTAAAAGGTTCTCACCCTTCAGTTGTTCTGAAGATAAGCTGGGCTGGGTGGGGTGGCAGTGCTTAACCACAAAAGGTCAATTGCCCAGCCAAACAGTATCTCTGAAGGGGTTGGCCTACTAGAATGTTCTAGACTATTCCTCAGCCTCCATCCATGGCCCATCCCCAAACAACTTCTGCTACACTTTCCTCTCGGGGCTTTTGTACAGCCACTCAGTGTCTGGTCCTTCAGAAAAACAGCTTACCCGGTATTTGGGGCCGCCTCTCCTCCCCCTGCAGCTCGGTTTAACACTACTGTACCGAACGGTGAGCACCGAGCCGGCGGGCCTTCAGCAGCTGGCCCTGGTGGGGGCAGACTTGTTAAAACACAGATGGCTGTGCCCTGCCCCTCCCCACCAGCTGCTGAGTGGGCAGGTCTGGGGTGAGCCTGAGAATCTGCATTTCTAACACGCAGGCAGCTCTTTGCCGCAGCTGCTTGCTGGGGACCGCTCTTTTAGGACCACGATGCTCACCCTTGTTACTCAAAGTGTGGTCCATGGGCCTGCATCATCTGCGTCACCTGGGAGCTTGGTAGAAATGCACAGCCTCGGGCCCTAGCCCAGAATGAGTGAGTCAGAACCTGCATTTTAATAAGCTCCCTAGGGCATTCTGTGCATACTAAAGTTTGCCAATGTCTGGTCCAAAAGAACAAGAGCTTTTCTGGTTTTTCTGTGTTCTCCCAGGAGAAGAAAAATTGCCTAGCATCTCCGATGACCAGCCAGGTTCCTGAATCTCACAAATGTGTACCTTCATTTTTGTGCCCGGGTGATTTAAATAAAATTCAAATCCAGATTGGCAAAAGGTGAGTTTTTATGGGTGTATTTTCACACACACACCCTTTCTGGAAAGAGGGAACTGACTTCCATACCTTGGGGGCACCTAACGGAATGGACTGTAGTCTTGGCCGTCTGGGTCCAGACTTGGGGCTCAATTTTCTGTTAACAACTTTGCCGTCATTTATGGTTGTTGTTAAAAGTTTTTAAACCTATAAGCATTTTCTTTGCCAGGCACCGGGACCGATCATCAGGAAACTGGAAGCCTGGCGGTAAGTTTAAGGATCTCTGAGACCCTCCTCCATGCCCACACCCATTCCCACGCCTGGTCATTTGCAACACGAAGCCCTGCTCTCTGGGGTGAGCGTACGCTGCCATCGACAGCCTAGCAGGTGGATAGCAGGCAAGAAAGCTTAGCACGTGTGGCAGATGAGGCCCAGAACTGCGTGATGATGAATGTTTTCATTTGGGCAGATGTAACAAAATCCTCCTCACTCCCCAAAGGGAATATTCCTTGAGGAAAGAGGGCCCGTTGGGATGGTGTCCTGTATCCATTACCCTGCAGTCACTTCACGTTGGTGCCCTCAAGTGCAAAGGGGAGAGGTCAGCTTGATATGAAAGTGGGACAACTAAGATTTGCCCAGAAAATATCATGTAAAATAAACATACAGACAAGGCAATTTGAAAGAGCCCCATTATCCCAAGTCGCGTTTCCAAGAGAGCCCTGAATGCCACAGAGCCGGGGCAGGGAGCGGCTCTGGGGGCACATGAATCCCCCAAACGGGGGGCCAACTCACACTCACATTTCAGCTCATCTCTTCCCTCCTCCAAAATTGTGTCTAAGTACTTTTTCCTGAAATGTGAGTTTTTAGGGCAACTGTGGATGGGGGGGATAACCAGATAGCAGTGTGTTTTGTGTTCCAGCACTGAGGCCCTTTATTCAGCTCTTGCTCCAAATCCCTGCTCTTTCTTGCCAGCCTGCCAGCCCAGGATGAGCCACTGAGAGCGTGGCAAAGCCCGGGCCTGCCTGGGAACATCTGCCTTTGCCCTCTGTCTTCCTGAGCACTGCCTGGAAGACCGATGAGGCCACACGCCTACAGGTCGGCAGCACCCCGAGGTTGAACAGGAAGAGGTGGAGACAGGAATAGGTCCACGCTTCTTAAAGCTCCTTCTGGGGTGAGTGAGGGGCAGCTGAGCTGGTTCAGTGCTGCGTCCAAAACCTCATCCCTTTGTCTCCTAAAGGAGAAAGCATTTGTCCAGGGTCAAGAGGGCGCTGCCCTCCTGGACCCACCTTTCCTAAACGTTTCCCTTTGTCCTGCCCAGCCCCTCACCACCTTACAATCCATTCAGCCAATGGCTTTGAAGGGTACAAAGCATTTCACTGCAGGACAAAATCTCAGAGCAAGAGCAAAATCTCTGTGCTCTGGGTCCTTGTATCCTTGGAGACAGGAGTGGCCTTCAAGTGGCATCCCCACCCCCACCAGCTCTCTCCTGGTTTGGCTTTACCAGCAACTTCCAGGGACCACCAGGGCCTCTGCACTGAGGACACCACTGCCTCTTCCCTGGGCCCAGCTAACCCCTCCTGCTACGGTATTTGGGGTACATCCATTACAATAGCCCCGACCTTCCCTGGGCTCTGCCCCCGGGGCCCCCTGCCAGCCCCGCCCCCCACCTGCGGTGGGCCCCGCTCAGCCACATCTGGTCTCTGCCTTCTTGCTGTCTGCCTCATGCAGTTCCTTGGGTGTAGAATCCACTGAAGTCCCACGGGTCTTTCCCCCCAGACAGCCTTAGTCACTGTCTTCACAGATGTCATGAACTTTCTACCTCTCTTTTTCACCATCACAGACAAATGTGAGCATTCCTGAAACACAGCTATTGCTTTATCACCATCTTTATCCTCATTCCAGACCCAGAGGTTCATTTCCAAACAGAAAGATTGCAGGTCTGGCTCCTTGTGCCCACCTCGCCATGTCTGCCCACCATCACGTTGACAGAACTATTCTATGTGGATAACGGGCTGGAAAACCTCAAAGGTGAGAAGCTGCAGCTTTTTCCAAAGCCAGAAACAAGATGAAGGAGGTGACAGGAAAATAATCCTTTTCCTTTCAAACTTGTTTCATAGTTGAGAGAGTGTATTGTCATGTGTGTGTGTACATGTGTGTGTGTGTGTGTGAGTGTGTGGGGGGGCCTGTGTGCATTTTAATCTGCTGCTTTCTGACCTTAGCCAGGCAGGGCAGTGCTTGGGGTCAGCCTGGGAAGCCATCATGGGAGCTGTGTTTTGGCGAGGCTGACACCCATCCCAACTTGCTTCTCTCTTGCCTGACTGACTCCAGGGGAGGCTGGAAGGGCCAAATGCTCAATCCCCCATCTCCTTTCAGCCAGAGGTGGTCCTGTGACGTAGTTCTGGGTGATGTGTCTGGGGCCCGGCGGGGTGGGTGCCCTGTCCGCCAGCACTTGGCCAGGTCAGGGTTGGCACACGGCCTTTGGCACATCTCCTCTGTCCTCTGCACCCGGGTGATGGGTAGGAGATGTCAGAGACCATCCCCTCCAGCTTGCAGCCTGAGGGTGCCTCAGAGCCCCAGGCACCCTTGTTCCTGTGCTATCTGTCACCCCCTCTTCCTGCTCTCCCCGTTTTACAATCACTTAGCAAAGCTGGTCAGGCAGAGATGTCAGGGTTGGAGACAGTACTTGGGAAGAGGACTAGGCTGGACATTAGGAAACCTGGGTCCCACATGCTGCTCCGGCACACGTCGTCTCTGTCTGTGGGGCTCTTTCCTCATCTGACTAATAGTGGTTGCAAACAACTGAGCTTCTCCTAAAGCACCTTCAATATTTAAAAGGTATTTCTTAGCAAGCTGTGTCTATAGGAAATCATGGCCCTCCCCTGACTTTCCCATGACCTGCCTGAAGTCTTATGAAGATGCTAGAAGGTTCCAGAACCTTCCCCTTTGACTCCGGAAACATTGACTCCACTGATGTCACCCTGACTTTGGTAATTGTTTGGAGGGTGAAATGTCCCTGTGTCTGCAGGTTTACTGCTGTGGGGCTTCTCAGAGGTACACAGGCTGCGTATTGTTTTATTCTTTACTCTTGAATCACAATCCTGAGTTTCAAAAGGGGTAAAACAGGTTGGTCCCGCGGGAGCTGTTTAGCACAAACACCTGTAAGCCTCTGGGTGTGTCTACCATTGACCCTTGTCCAGACATCACTGGCTGCCTCCAGCCAGCAGTTCCTGAACGGTGTAGGGGGTGCATTTTACAATTGAATAGGAGGGGGCTGCCAGGGAGCTGGCCCTCCAATATCTGCTGTCTGTACAAGCTGTAATTGGGCATTCAGAGGCATAGAAATGATTTCTTTTCAGTAATAAAAGAATCTCTACAGAGCTAAGCCTCTACCCCTGGGAGGCTGAATGACCACGAGTGTGAAGTGAGCCATTCTAGGAATGCAAGTCAGTATCCCGTGGTCCCCAGGAATAAAACGAACAGGTTTAGGGTTCTCCCTGCCTATGAAAGACAGCTACACAGGTCCCCCTGTCAGAATCACCCTGCGTCCTGTTCTATGGGCTGACCAGCTCCTTGCTTTCTGTGCTTTCTGTCAGCAGATGGTTCAGTGAACCCAGAGGTCGAGATCTAGAGAAAATCATTTTGAAAATACAAGTTACAATAAATGAGAAATTCCATGTGAATGTGGCTAGCACAGCACTCGCATATGGTAGGAATGCTATAAATATGGCTCCCATATAAAAATTGCTAAATGAGGCAATGTGTAGGGCAGGCTGGACCCGTGGGGAGGTGCAGGGTCAGGTGGTAGATTGGTTTCCTAAGAAGACATGATAGTGCTGTCTACCACCCACACACTCTTCTCTCCTGTGGCCTCTCTATTTCCCTGTTAGGAGGTAGAGTCTCCTCCCTCCCTCCCTCGACTCTGGGCAGGCCCTGTGAGCTTTCTTGACCAAGAGAATGTGGCAAAATGATGCCATGCAACTTCCAAGACTAAACCTGTAAGTTTGTGGCTTGTACTTTTAACTCTCTGAGAAGACTGACTTTCTTGCCACCACCACGCTGTGGGGCAACCCTCACTAGCCAGAGAGAAGGAGGGGCCCTGGAGGAGCAGCCCAGTCCCAGCACCGGGCAAATCAGCCCAGGGAGTGATCCCAGCCACAGCACAGGAAACAGAATAACCAGCTGGCCAGAACTCCCAGCCCACACAATCAAAAACAAATAAAATGATGGTTGTTTAAAGCCACTAAATGTTGAAGCTAGTGTTTTATGTTACAGTAGATGAATTGAGTTTTGCAGAGGAAACCTAAGAAAGAATAAAAGAACTTTACTTTTCCATAGGATTTTGTTCTTTTTCTTTCCATTCTCCCCAAATTCTTGAAACAATGAGTATACTTTCAAAGGTAACCGTTCCAGAAACACTGTCAAAGGAACTGCAAATTCATTCATTTGGCAAGGTTTTGTTAAAGATTTTCAATATTAAGCCTTTTAATATGCATATAATCCCCTTCTTCAGGGAGCTTAACATGTAACTGTGCAGACTAGACACATGTATAGAATGCTGACCAACTGTAAGGCCATATATGACCAGCCACTCACTCCCTTGCCAGCCCGTAAATTTCATCAGCCATGGGGCTGGGTATAAAAAGACTGATCCCAGAGAAAACCCTTTGGGGCTCAGAGTATCAGAAACCAGAAAACTGGACAGGCACAAGTTCATCTAAATAGGCTTTTATTTTTCTGACATATCAGTAAGTCCATAGGCAGGCAGTTGAGGGTTATTAAGATGTTCCTAGAGTGACATCAGGACACAGGTTCCTGCTGGCTTCCTCCTCTTCTTAGCATGTGGCCTTTGCCCACATGTGCCTTAAATGTGTGTGCCACCTCTAGGTAACCTGCTCACATTTCCAGGCAGGAAGGAAGGGAAAGGACGCCTCTCGAAAGGGAAGCGAGCTCAGTGTGTCCCTGTCCACCAGGAACACTACAGCTTCCTAGGAGCCTCTCCTCTCAAACTTCTGCTTAAATCCTCATGGCCAGAATTAGGTGTCTGTCTTCAGCTGCAAGACTGTGGGGAGACACACTCACATTTGTTGGCTTGTGTTGGTAAGCAAAAAGGGACGGGCCTGCACTGGATGTCAGAAGTAAGGAAGAGAGAGTGTATATGGGGACTTCAGGAGTGTCCACCACAGTCAGGAACTGAGCTGGCGGAAAAGGTCTTTGGGGAAGACAAAGGACGGTGGGCTAGGAAGGAGGGTGTCGCCGTGGGCTTCCGCCTCTACCGAGTGGCTGTGCGGCAGGCCTCTATCTGCTGGTCACCATTTAACATTCAGACTGTGGCATCTGAGGCCGGCTCCCCCACTTGCCTTGCTCAACATCTTCTCCAACTCTATTTAATGCCCCTTTTTGCTCCACAGAGGCTAAAAGCTAACATCTGTGTTTCTCAGAATCCCTTGCAACCAGGATTCTGGCTGTGACTTAGTTTGTGCCAATCAGAAGCACTCCAATACAAATATGGAATCATTATGGTCTACATCTGAAACTAATATATAAAAATAGGTGCTCCCTTGAGACATGCATTCAGAAGCAAGTCAAGTAGGAGGACACAAGTCCTACTGAGGGTCTGGAGGCAGCGGTGAAACCGTGGCCCCCCAGTTGGCCGGCGGCTTCCCAGGCCACTTCTCTGGCACGTGCCTGGAAGCTCACCGAGAACCATGTTTTCCAGCACGCCCAGTGAGTCTCTGTCCACTTGAGAGCAGAAGTAAATCTCTTTCTAAACTGGCCAGAAGGCCTCTGCTCTCTGTAACTGAGCTTGATCGCAGCGTCAGGGACCCGGATCCGTTTCTGCCTCTCCCAACTCACCAGCTGTGTGACCTTGGACAGTAAGGTCATCTCTCAGAGCCATGACTTCTTTTCTCTGAAATGGAGTTCTTGCACAGACTCGTTATAAAACTGTATAATGTATGAAACTGACCCAGAATGAAGGTCCAGCAGACACTGGCTTCTGCACTTGACCTCAGAACCTTAGGTGGAAATGCAGTGGAAGTGCACGTTGAACAGCAGGTAGTAGCGGAGGGACGTCCTGGTGTAAGATGATGGCCTTGTGTTCCGCGGGGCACAGAGGGGGCAGCCCGCAGGGGCCCGGACCTGGAGCCCCTGTGGGTAACGGCTGCCTCCTCCAGTAACCCGTAAGCCCCTGGGCTCTTAGGCTGAGTTTCGAGCTATTTGTATTTCCTTCAGCTTCCAGAAGAAAAGTACAGGGAGTCTGAGAATACCCTGGGTGGGAACCTCCGAGTGCTGAGAATGGTCTTGGGCCCCGTGAGACCCCCACTCAGTGGCCAGCTCCGCCGAGAGCAGCTGTGACGGTGCTGAGGCCTCGCGCTGCCGCGCTCTTTGCTGAGCTCCTAGTCTAGCAGGGGCAGCAGGCCGCCGAAACGTCCCCCCACACTTACATACGTGAATGTTACATCCTAGACATTCTTCAGGTGATTAATTTAATATCAATTTAATATCTCCTTTTATGTACAGGAAACAAAATTAAACACAGACATGCCCCTTGAGAATCTCTGAAGGGCTTGTAGTGAGGAAAGCAATCACAAGCCCACCTGTGTTCAGGAAGACTTGGGGTGTCCATTATGCTGAAAGTGGGTACGTCCATCAGAAAGGAGAGGAGAACTCCAGAAGAAAATTCTGTTCCACTCTACTGCTGCTCTGTGACCTGGGACATTTCTGAATGTGATGATCTGTTATAAAATAGGGATAATAATGGTCCTCCCAAATGAGATGCTGTGAGTGTGGAGTGAATGAGTATATGTTGGACCACTTCACAGAGCGTCAGGCACAGGAAGCCTTCCGTGAACGTCAGCTGTCAACACCAATCAGAGAGTGTGGTAGGCCTGAACCTTGTAAGATCAAAGGAGCACTGGGCCAAGAGTCAAAATCCATAGCTTCCTAATGAGCTGTCTTTTCTTGGCCAAGAAGAATATTGTCTCTGTGCCTGGGAGTTATCAAGATAGAAACAGCAACAATGATCTCTATCCCTCTACTTCGTGGGGTATTATAGGAATTAGATGAGGCAAGGAATATAGATATTCCCTCTGAATGACAGGACTCCATTCAAATATTATAAGTTATGCTAATTTCTAGCACCAGCCCCTTCACAGGATTACTGTTGGGAAACAGATTGCCAACTCTCCTTGTGCAGAAGATGCAGGATGATAGATGTTGAGAATTGCTAAGTAAATGGAAGCAGATTCTTAGAAAAAGAGCACATCAACGGTGAATTTTTTAAGGCATCATTTAACTTAAATTTAACCTGGAAGCCATCCATGACTTTCTGCCTTTACTCTCACTGCTATTCATCAAGTCATTCTACTTTTTAAATGTTGCTAGACTGCACACACCTTCCCGTCCTCAATTCCCATCACCTCATTCCTGGTGTCTTGGCCCTGGTGCCCCAGAAAGCAGAGCCAGAGGCAGAATCGTGTAAGTCACTGCTGTGTATGAAGTGCGCTCCCAGGAAAACCACCGTGAGTAAGGGGAGAAGCGAGCCGGGGGGAAAAGGGAGAACCATTCTTGAGGGGGCAGGGGTCACACGATAGCCACTATGTGCTGACTGGACCTTATGGGACCATTTCCTGAGAGACCTAAGAATGCCTGCATCTCAAAACAATCCATCCTGGGGAAGGAAGGGGAAATAACTTCCCTGTCTGCTCCCATCCTCCACTGGTCTAAGGTTCACCCCATGAGACTTTCCTTCCCTTTGTTTCTGCAGTTGCACATATACGGGCCTGGGGTGGGAGTGAGGGGTGGGCAGGGAGGAGCTGTGAGATTGTGCCAGCGTGACTGCCTGGAGCCTGTGCAGAGCTGGCCAGAGCGGTAGCTGGTGCAGAACAAGTAGCCAAAAGCCATGGTGATAGATGAGGAACGAAAGAAGCATCTTACAGGCACGGCCACCGTTATCTCTCACCTGAGTGTCAGCTTTGAGGGCTTCCCAAAGCCCAGCACAGGGTCTGATCTTAAGACAGCCAAAGTATTTGATGAATGGCCTTACCCTCTCGTCCTTTAAAAATCTTCCTTATAATGTCATTTTCTGCAAAGGGAATCTTTCTTCTCTAATGGCATTTGCTTGAAATAGTAGGAAGAGAAGTGGACCATGGTTTAATATGGAGCCTGGAGTCATGCACATAGGGTTTGGATCCTGCTCTGCGACCTGGAACATCTCTGAACGTGCTGATCTCAGTTATAAAATAGGGATGGCAATGGCCGTCCCAAATGAGACGCTGTGAGCATTGAGTGAGTTCATGCCAGACCACTTCCCAGGACGTGTCAGGTGCAGGGAGCCTCCGTGGGCATCAGCCGCCATCGGCATCAGGGCCCCCACGGCCCATCCCTGTCACAGCAGCACTGGTGTTCCAGCTGTTTCATGGTCACCACCCCCAAGTGGACACTGTGCTTTCTCCATCTGGGGGGCAGAGCAGTGATGGCCTCTTCCTAGGACATGAGGAAGAACAGGATGAGTCAAATGGTAAAAAAGTTGTATCAACTCTGCGCCATCTGTGAAGACAGGAGTCACTGTTACTCTGATTCCCCTCATGATTCCCAAGTGCTGCATCATTTAAGACACATTTTAAGAGGGAAGTAAAGAGAGACTGGTTTGGAGAGAGAAGGAGATGGAGATACCTCTAAACAGAGATAGAGTTATGGGTACGATGCATCCTGGGGTCATCACTCAGTTCCCAGGGCAGCCCCCCCACCAAGGTAGGATTTATCGACCCCATCTGCAAATGAGGAAAAGAAAGCTCAAAGAGATGAAGGAGCACAGCCAAGATCAGAGGACCTGTAAATCACAGAGCGCGGGGCTGTGCTTCCCCCAGCCCCCACCACTTCCCCCAGCAAAACATGCCGTTTTTGGCATTCGGAGTGCTTTAAATCTCTAGGTTCAGTCACTTCTGCGCAGTTTGAAAACCAGAAATTAATCCCTGTGCCTGAGGGACCGCTCTCAGAGCAGAGATAGTAAGTCTGCGATATGTCCTTGTGTATATTTTCTGCACATCTCCACTTCCACCTAGTTTTGAGCTGTAAGTCAATCTTTTAGCCACTAAGCAAAATTCCCAGGGTGCTCTTAAGATACGGAAATTCCAGCAATAAATAGCAAAACTGTTAGACGAGATTAAACTTGCCAAAGTGATTTGAGCAGAGCTGAGAAAAATGGACCCCCTTGAAATGATGTGCTATCAGCCAATAGTCACGTAACCCTGGAAACGAGCCTTTCAGCTTATCATTCAACACCCAGAGCACATGGTAGAAAGGAGCCTTGGCCAAAATCTAGGATCGACAGAGGGTGTGGAAGATGTGAGCTGCGCCTAATTTACTTTCTTGTCTCTCTCTCTCTCCTTTCCTATTTTTCTTTTCCCCCAGTAAAATGATTGTGTGGGGAATTCCCTGATTTTGACATTTGAAATCTGCCGAGTCCATCTGGAAGGGGACTAATGGAAGCTCAAGAGTTTTATTGGAGGAAAGGGGGATCATGAGGCAGATGTGAGACAAAGGAGGGAGCCCATAGACTCAGAAGCAGGATTCGTGTCAGGGGAGCATCCAGACGTTGGGAGACAACTGGGTCTCCATTTTCATTCCATTTTTCCTATAACAGATTAAAAATGGAAGACAAATGCTGTGGGGGACTTAATTTTTCTAGGGAATTGATATAGTTAAAAACAAAAACAACAGAAAACAAAGATACCAACCTGTATTCGGGGGTCAGGGCTTCTGGTTGGGACGAAAGCGGGGGGAGTGCCACGATCCTTGCAGCCCCTCCGGAGGCCTCTTCGTCTCGGTCAGCGAGGGCAAACATCTCTGAGCAAACACTGCACGCCTTGCCTGCTTTTGCTCCTTCTGCTTATCTTTGCTTTTTGAAGGGAACATTGTGATAAGTATGTCACCTTAGCTGAGGAGGAAAAGAACTATAGTCCTCTAACCAGGTGGGTGGTTTAATGACAAAATGGTTCAGCCACCTGGGACAACGCCCAGACGACAGGGCTCTCCTGTTTGTATTTTGCATCGTAACCAGCTTTGTGTTTTAGAATAATTGAGGGCGCTAAGCATTTATTCAGGCTTTGCTCTCGGAGTGCTCAACGGGAAGCCCGTGTGCACACAAAGTCTCTCGGGCTGGCTGTCGCCTGCTGTGGGCCATCCCTCTGCGCCTAACGTGTTCTCTCTCTTAAAGCCTCAGAAAGTCCTTTTCCAGCTTTGGTGTGGGAAAGTGCTTCTAAATCTGAAATCATGCCATTGCTGATGTATATGAGTCTTTTGCCCTATGCATTTATTGTTGAATTTTTTGCAGGAATTGCAAAGGTAGGATGTATTTGAGGAAAACCATAGCTGACGCATGGTGGTCGGGCTCCTTCCACCATTGCCTGGGTGGTAAGCATTTCACCCCATCCCACTTTCCTTTAATAGGAAATGCTTAGCAGCGGTTCCATCCAGTTTCTCATTCACTTGCAAACATCTATTCAGTGGGAGCCTTGTCCGGATACTAGATAAAGAAAGCCTATCAATGTCGCAGGGAGAATGGTGGGCAAATAGTTTCTGAAATTTTTCACTGGGGACAACTAAGAGATGCTTTAAGACTGTCCCATGTTGTAGACACAACTCAGTGGAGTGCCCCTGCTGGGTAGAAATGAACTGGGTGCCAGTTCACTGAACCAATCCACCGGCTTTGAGCCCTCACTGAGCACAGCCCTGCCATGGGACAGCAGCATAAGGGATGCCCACGTCCCGGACAACATCCTTCCTCTGATTCACTTGCTCTGGAACGGACATGCGGCCCTCAGAGGGAAGCAGGCTGTGGTGCTCTCTGTGTGGGAAAGATGACAGCACACGTGGTCTGAGGAATTCTCCGGAAGATAAGGGCATGAAGTCAGTTCCCCTGCCCCCACCCCTCCTTTGGGGTCTGATACCCCTCTTTCAGGGGGCTAGTGCTCAGATCCATCTGTTGTGTTTCAGTCTAGAAAACAATAGAAGCTCCAGCCATCACTGCAGGACAGACATCACATCCCTGCAGGGGACTCCTTGAAGCTATAAACGGGTCCCACCCACACAGGGGGCCACCCACTGAGTGGGTAGAGGCGAGCCAGGAGCACAAAGGGGCCACAGCACACCCCAGGTAGGCTGGACTGCTCTTCTCCCTGGCTCAGCCTTGACTGCAAAATGGGGGGATGCCAAACAGCGGCGGTTCCTGGGCCTGGGGATCAACCTCATCCACCCTTCACCCCACCTCCGCCCCAGCTCCCGTCCAGGAGCAGTATGCCTGCCCTGAGCACCCCAGGCTGGAGGTGCCTCACCAAGAGAAGCAGGATTTCTAATGGGCTCTGCTGATCTGACTGCCTGTCACCCTGCACCAAAGCAATCATCCCAGCACCATACATACAGGACCACCTCTCTGTGGGTTGGCGCATAAACCTCTGTCCAGGGGAGCTATGAAGGCAAGTTCATTCCCTAAACCTTAGGAGCAAAGTTTTCCGGCATCTGCACTTGTTAAGTGCATCCTGGACCTGAGGCTTAGCCTGCAGGCTCAAGGAGGCCACAGTTTTCCCAAATTCCAGATACAACGTTTGCATCTGCAGAAACAACGGAGCCCTTAGACCCAGCAGCCGATGTAGGTGGATGTCAGCATCCCTAATTCAAAGGACACCAATGTCACCAACCAATATTTGCAAGAAGCCACGTTAGAGGTTAACTTGACCAGAGACTCAGGCTCTTGGACATCTGGATTTAAAACCCGGCCTGCGGTTTGTGAGCACAGAATTTCTTTGCCGGGGAGGGTTCACAACAACTTGAAGTGGCCGGTTCTCACCCATTATGAGAGTCAATATTTACCTTTGAAGAAAACAGGGGTCAGACCTGCCACACAGAGGCTTAGTCGGTGCACGTGGGTATTTTGTTAAGAATGTCCTTAAATTGACACCCCTTAGAAAAATGCTGGAATTTTTATTTAAATGGAGAAATGTCTCGGAGCCCAGTGTGGCAGGACTGCCCCAGCCAGTATGATGCCAACAGTGTGTTCTAGGTGGTTTCATGCCTCCTCCTACACAGAGCAGCAGGCTGGCTGGCTGCACAAGCACCCTTCCCCTCACGTCAGTTTGTGTTTCTGTTGATCTTTCTTTCTTTGTAATTTTGGAGAACAGACACCCTGTTCCAGGCTCTGACTCCGGGACAGCCACGACTCCCCACAAGCCAAGCACGCTGCAGCTGTGTCCTTCGGAGCTGGGACACGAGGTTCTTGGTGGATCACTCTTCCCTCAAGAGACATGTCCTCTGAATTCATCCAGGTTGGAGTCTGCTGGTCACCGGTCAGGACACAGATGGGCGCAGTCCTTGGCAAGATCCTGCTGGCGACCCTGGCGGGGGCAGCCCACCAAAAGCAGTGTGCTCCCCATCACCCCGCGGCAGAGGCCTCGACCTCAACAAGCGGAGGGAAGCAGGCACCCCTGCTCCTTTCAAGGCCCCCCTTGCCCTGTGCACCACCAGCCCCCACGTTAATTTAAGAAGCTAACAGACTATTTGGCCCACTTGCCAGGAACTGAAGAGGGTGGGAGAGCGATAAGCCAAGCTCTTGCTTAATTAGAAGCACATTTGTACGAGGTTAGGCCTGGCAGGAAAATGACAAAGACAGTTAGAATTTTTAAATTGAGCCGTTCTGTCCTGAGAGATTTCTTCCAGACCCTGGTGGATTTGGGATGCTGGGTTTTCTCTTCCAACAGAGCCTGAACATCTGAGCTGGGGTGAGCCAAGTGTTAGTCCCCTGTTGTTTTCAAACAAGTGGAACTTTTTTCCCCAATGTGACCCCACCTCTTGAGCCCATGGCAAGAATGAGGCATGATAGGCACGCGCCTGGACACGGTGATGGGTGTGGGGAGGATAGGGGGCGTCTGCAGGAGCCACGGACCTTCGAAGTGCCTCAGTAAAAACGGCTTCTTCGGAAGGCCCTCCTAAACCTGCCTCCTAAGGCTGCAGCCAATGAAGACACTGCAAAAGTGCTGGGTGAGAAAAGTTGAGATGCACTCACGTCCGACAGCCATGTCCGCCTCTTCGATCTCTGTGACTCCAGAGGGCAGACCTGAGCCATGGGGAAATCACAGGGGGACAGACTTCCTATGGCTGGCACTGCCCACGTAGGCAACCACAGGCAGCTCGCCCTACCTCTGGGTGCTGAGAGACCGGAACCCCATCTCCCGGCCATGTTGGGAAGGGGGCCTACAGTGGGGGCAGGGCTATGGGACTACGTGAACATCCGCCCGTGATCTGAAAATTCTCTGATGCTAGATTATTCTGTGACCCTCTGGAAAAGATGTTTCTTGTCCAGAAGTTTGGAAAACAATTGTTCTTGTACATTTTACTGTTGACTGTCAGGTCCTTTTCTGGATGAGAATCCATTTGATAAAGCAAAAGACTTTCATGCTCTGCACTGGTCTGAGAGCCTCCTGTTTCCTCAGTGAAACATTATAACCTGTGCACACCGGCAGCATTCTTGCTCCTGGCGCCGAAAAGTGCAGTCAATGGAGGGAGGGTGTTTGTTAAATAGAAGTGGTGCTTCCAGTTGGCAAAACATAGATGATTTTCGTTATTAGAAGAATTGATTTCTTAAGAGTTTGTGATTAGTTATGTCTATAAAACAGAAAATCCATCAAAGACCAAATATTTTTCCCTTCAGAAAACACAAATTCCAACAATGTCACTGACCACATGTGACAGTCTATTACGAGGCGCCTCGCCTCCCAAGAGAGACCCGGGCTCACTTTCCACTCTTGTCTCCCCCAAGCTCTTGGGGATAGGATGACATATGACAAAACCAGGGAACACGGTGCCATTCTGCTGATTCTGAGAACAAAATGAAAGCTCTGCACTGCACCTGCTCTGTGGGGCAAACGATGAAAGAGGATTCTGTTTCCAGTGTGAAAGTGTGCCTTACCTTCCAAACAGACCCAGAATCCTAGCACTTTTCATCCCATCTACTGCAACTCTCTGCACCCAGCATGGCGACAGCATTGCAATGACGCTTGTGCAATGGTGCCCCCTAGGGTTATGTGGGCACCGCCTGTAAATGGCAGCTGTGTAATAATAATGCACAAGCCCCTTTCACTGGGATTAGTGCACCTGTCTCCTAACCAGGCCACCCGATCCATCTCACCCCCTTTGCTTATTCTGAACCCAGCAGCCAAGTTGGTCCTGTGGCTCCACAGCACCAATCCCCCCAAGGGCTTCTCCTCCCAAACAGAGCAGAACCCAGGGTCTCCCCGTGGCCTCGGTGCCTGCACCACGCAGCTCCTCCTCGCCTCTCTGACTCATCCCAGCCCAGCTGCACTGACTGTCCATTTCTAGAACATGCCAGGCCAGCATGGCCCCGGACCTCTCTATTGCTGGCCCCTCTGTCAGGAAGTCTTTTTCCCATGGGCATCTTCCTGACCAGCTTCCTCTTTTCTTTCAAGTCTTCAATGAAAATGCTTCCTTCCTAGAGGGACTTTTCCCAGCCTCTCCTGTTAAAATTCCAGCAGCTTCTTCACATTCCCTGTCCCCTGCTTTAGGGGGCCATGGAGCATGTCACCACCAACGTACCACATAAGGCAGCCATCCTGTTGCTGTCTCTCTCCCTCACGGAGAAGCGGTATCGCTGATGGCAGGGTCATTGTCTGCTTTGTTCACTGTTTTACCTCCACTGCCTGGTACCATGCCTAGCACTTAGTAGGCCCTCAATGCATATTTTTTGAATAAATAAATGAACGGATGAAAGCATGGATGGATGGATGGAAGGAAAGATGAATGGATGGATAGACGATGGATGGGTGGATGGATGGATGGACGGATGGATGGGTGGGTGGATGGTTGGATCCCTTCCTCCAGCTCAGAGGGAGCACAACGGCTGCACAAGAAGTGCCTGAACTTGCGAGTCCTGGGACCACGAGTGGAGATTCCTTTTCTGTAGGTATAGATCAGGTCCTAGAAATCTTACTGTAATAAAGTCCCCCTGGGTTTATCATATCCAGTGAAGTCTGAGTTCAAGGGATGGCAGAGAGCTCTACAGAACGCCCTCCTCATCGTCTTGAACACCTGGCACGTGAGGTGTGGTATGCAGGTTACTGGGGGGCACACTTTCTGGAAACAACGGAATTTGAGAAGAGGTGACCGTGACTTTCTTTTGTTTGAAGAACATGTTGTCTATCACAGGTCCTTCGAGCTTTCTCGAACTGCCTACACAGTGGCCCAAACCCACCAGGAAAATACGTCATTGGAGTGCACACTGTGGTCTGCTTTCTTGACAGAGGAGGTCACCGTTTTCTTTCTTCCTTGGTGAGCAAGTGATGGGAACTTGGCGAAGCCCGGATTCCTCGTAGCCCGTCAGATCCCTGCCACCTGTTGTAATAATCAAGCTTCACATTAACGAGCACTTCGCATGCTCTCAGCCGGCCGCATGTGTTTGCACTGTGTCCTCAGGAGGCACTCTGTCTAGAATCTGGTGGTTACTTTTGAGCAAGAAGGCGCTTCTGAGTTCCACAGCATTCTATACTTACCTGTCTCATATTCAGCATCATGAAGGCTCGAGGCACACAGGAAAGGCCCTGTCTGCCTCAGGCTGATTTCATCCCGGTGGGCAGTGAGCTGGGCGGGCTTCCTGCTCCTCCCTTCACGGCAGGAGAGTAGCCACCTCTAACCATTCGGTGTTCATCTCCAGGACATCCCCGTGCCCAGAGCTGACATGGCGCCTCATTCACCAGGGGACCCCCCACAGCCAGCCTCATGCCATGGGGACATTCAGGAGACACTGGCCAAGCGAGTGAAGGGTGCATAGATGAAGGATGCTTTTCTGCTAGTTCTCTGTCCCGTGAGTATCCGGATTCCTTCTTCCAAGAACTCGCCACTCCATTAAGATAGCCATGTTTGAGTGAAAGAGTCTGGAAGGCAAGCAAGTTTGTACTTGTTTTTATAGTCTGAGAATTTGTCTTTTGGTAAAATAATGCATTTATTTTGTCATATTAACTGATCTGTTTGGTCTTAATTCTGTCATCTCAGTTTATGATTTCTGTTTTTTATGTTTCCCTCAAGTTTCCAATGTATGTCCTTCCTTACTATTTGCCATATTGCCTAAGCAATGCTCACTTTGTCTTTTTGATTGGTTAACTTATTTTCTGTTTACTTACAACAGTAATGCTTAAGTTTAACAGTAATGCCTAAACACATATATAATTATAATAACATACTTTTCTCCATCAACATATACAAATTGTATCTCCTAACTCCTCCTCATCTGATGAAAGACTGAGCATGTAACATATTAATAAATTTTTTCTTTTGCTCAACCTCCCTTCCAAGATTTTGTTGAAATCACTGGGAATTTGAAATGCCGATTATTATCATAAAGTGATTTTTATATAAAAGGTTGTTTCTTTTTAGTATTTAAAATTTTTTTTCATTAAGTCATGTGATTTTGTTATCAAGATTTACTTCCTCATTAACTGTGCGTTTTGTGCCATGTATTTTATACCATCTCCTCACCATTGCTGCCTTCCACATTTTGATCCCTGCTCAATTTTCAAGAGATCGTCGCTGGCAACTTTTGCTGTAGGTCCTAAGAGCCTTTCCAGTTCTGGGAAAGCCATGACGTGGCCACAGTAAGGGACGGGACTTGGCAACACTGGACGCCAGGATCACCTATTCCCATCAAAATGCAGAAGCTGGTGTCTCACTCTGGTATCTCATGCAGCCAAGAGTTGAAATGTCGGCCTATTTTGTCTTGCTTGGGCAGGTTACCTGTGTTTCTGGAATTTGAAATTTCCACAAAGATAGGTCCAGTTATATGCTTCTCATTTTAAAACCCCAAATGTAAACAGCTTTAGTATTTTTCTGCTTATAAAGGTAATAAATGCTCAGTTTTCTGCAGGATCCAATTGACTGTTCACTCCTCTGATGGAAAATAAATCGAAACTTACAGGGCATGCTCTCCTGTTTGCATTGTTCTTTTTTCTCTGAAGAGCTTCCTCAGACGTCTTTGAGAATGTGAACGGCCCATTTCAGAGCTGCCCTTAGTCTCTGAAGCAAGCGTCTTCATGGGGAGATATTCCCCAAGCTGAGCCCCTTCTTGGAAACCATGGTGCTCTTTGGATATCTCACAATATCCTGTTTGCCGAGGGGCGGGAGGTGAGCACCCAGGAGTCCTCTGCGAGCTCCTTCAGCTCCAGACGGTGGGGGCAGAGAGAAGGTGCGTCTTCTCATGGCTGCTGCAGTCACCCAGGTCCCAGGGGAGTGGCCTGGGGTGCAGGCTCTCTGGAGAGGTGCACCCAGCTGGTGCGAGGGGGGCTCTGACAGAGGCCTGAGATGCAGGGCACCCCCTCCCACAGATCCCATTTGGAAGAGCTCCTTCCCAGCAAGTCCCCACCCAGCGCAGGCCCATGGAGAGCCCACAGGGCTGCTGGGACCCCTGCTCCCCTCCAGCCTACCGTCCAGCCCTGCTGTCAGGCTGGGGTTCTTGGTGCCCAGGTAGCTTCCAGGGAGGCAGCTCCATCAGGCATAGGGGACTTGTAACTCTGCCTAAATTAAGGCTTCCTTCTGGCATTTTCTGAGGCTGCTTGAAGTCAGGATCCTGCCCAGCCCTTCCCTGCCTGCAGGAAGCCCTCCTGGGTCTGTGGTTCTTGAGAGGCTCCTGGTCCCCTCCGTCCCTTTCGGTGTCACCCAGACGCCTGTCCTCTGATCTGTCTCGGGAGTGTGCCAGCACTGCTGATTGGGACACTCCGTGTCTGAAGTGCAGCTGGGGCCTTTGGTCCTGGAAAGACACACTCGCCCTTGGGGAGCCCTCGGGAACCCACTAGAGTGCCAGCCCATTGCTATCTCCTCTCCGGCATAGGCCACAGTCTTGGTAGTTCTTAATTCACCTATAAACAAAAATACAATCTCTTATTCCTAGCTAATTTTACATTAAGCATGTTGTGTTACTTTCTATGTCTTCAAGAAAAAGACCACAAATTTCTAATACTTATTCCCCATCACATTCACCACACTGGAAGGTAACGCTTAGACTGACCCACCTGTTCCACTTGTTTGCACAGTGGAATTATAGGAAGAACCAAATATAAGAGGGTTTGCAGGAAAGATATTTGAATGTAGTATTTTACTCTTTCTTCTAGAGAGCTGGGAAGAGGTCTTGACCCACCCACCATGTGAAGCAATTATTTTTCTGGACAGCTTCCTGACATTCCCAAGGAGAGAAAGAAAATGACAGGTAATTAGAGGAAAGTATGCCACAGGTCCTCCATCCTGACGTGGCAGGAGGGTGCTTCCAACACCTAATTTATCAGCGCTTGTTTTTCCTGCCCGAGCCAAGTACACGGAAGTATGCAGCGAATGGAGAAAGAGAAAAGGAAAGTCATTCTTCACCTTTTCCAGAAACGTATTTTTGTTTTGGTCAATTTCCCAAATAAATTATGGTCTTGTCTTCCTGCTGCACTGGTGGAATTCTTGCAAGTGTTATTTAGCACATGTAAGAGCTACACAAAACCCAAACATGTATAAAGTGTCACAAAGAGAAAAAGTTACCCAAATTGCTGAATTTTTTGCATCGTTCTGCCAAGTGCATTTGGGCTTAATCATCACGACCTTTCAGTCCACGGTGCCCGCTTCAAGATGCAGCACAAATCAAAATGTCAAGAGTCTGGTTGTGTTGTTTTCCTATAACTCATTAGGTATTTCCCCATGTTCTGTGATAAATGTTTCTCTCAGCCAGGAATTGTGTATCGTGTGCATGTCTCTATTTTATGCAGCAGAGGAGTTCTCCAGACATATAAGCTAAAAATCTGTAGACAGGTTATTAAGAGTATGCTGAGCAATGAAAACATTATTAGATCTTATTATTGTTTATCGAACCCAGATGTTGTGCATTTCAAGTATCCCAAAGGATTAGCAACAATGTTAGATGCTAAAATCTTACTTGTCCTTGCAGATCCTGTGTCTAAATTTTCCCTCATTAAAAACAAAATATTTACTTTGAACAAGAGGTATATGCCTGGGCAAAAATATCAGCTCTCAGTAAAACAACATTGCTCAAGGAAGATTTATGATACTATTGGAGACCAAAACAAAGCTTTGGCTACTGTCGGAAATATTCGTCCAAAAAAAAAAAATAGTGCATGGTGTGTGTACATTTTAATTTTGTGGAATTTCCTATTTGGAAAAGAGACTAATGATGTATATATCCAGGACACAATAAATCATGCCAGAAAACATGCAGAGAATTTTAAAGAAAACTTTTTGTTTCTCACAAAAAGGAGAACAAGGCAAAGCAAACCTTGACGAGTGTTAAAATGCACTAAATTCCTAGGAAGGGCTAGGCCATCTGCCCACTGCAATCAGAGGCTGTGGGCTGTTACTCAAGACGCATTAGAAAACTAGAGTTTGACCAGCAAAATTCATCCTAGTAGCTCCATTAGATATGACACCCATTGGTAAAGTTAAATAATGAAATAACGAGGGACTGTTTTTAAAAAGACATATAGAGCTGCACACAGAGGAAACAAAGCAAATAAGAATTCCACATATGGTCAATGAGCATTCCATTCAAGCAAGAGAAAAATTAAGCAATCAATGATGTTGGGATGGCTCCTAAGCAATTTGGAATCCAAAATGAAACCCCAAATGGATGCATTTATAGGCTCTCCTGCCTCTTGGGTTCCTGTGACTTGGCCAGTGGAGGTAGACAGCAGGAAATAGGGAGGAGGGAAGGCAGTGCGTGCAGGGCAGATTTCCTCTGACCCTCTGTGCCAGATGGCGGCCAGAAGCCTGCCTCCCCGTCCTAATGGCCACAGCTTGGCTCAGCAGCCTCTCCATACAACTACCTGCTTACTCGTTTTCCCCTTGAGGTGTAGCGGCGGATGCAGCTCGCGGCCCCTGCCAGGCCCAGCGGGCTCTCTCTCCCGTGCTCACTGTTGATTTCCGTCAGCCCTGCTGGCTCTAGGTGATAAGCCTTAATTAATCTGCCTCCAGTTACCAGGTCTCGTGGACTATCTGCTGCCTCCTGGGCTACTGAGTACGTAGGTGCCCGGGGTACAGCCACCAGGTCTCAGCTGCACACACAGTTTTGGATTCTGAGGTTTAGCCCTTAATCCAGGACCGGTGACTGACACTGTGGTTCTGATTCATACTCACTAGACGTGCACACGACTGGCTGATGTGGATGAACACCACGCTCTAACTCCATGGTGCTGCCTCCCGGGGGACACTGGGCAACATCTGCACACATTTGGGGTTGATACAACAGGGGCATGGGTGCTGCTTGCCTTGTGTGGGCAGAGGCCAGGCATGCTGCCAGCCAGCTTGCCTGCAGGGCCCAGGAAGGCCCTGCCACAAATAACCTCCATCCAGAAAGTCAGTGGAGCTGCTCCCGCGATGGCTGCTCTGAGGGTGGGAGGAACAGTGCAGGCTCAGCGGCAGGTCAGCAGTGCTGACTCTTGGCCAGTGGAAAGCCGATAAGCCTATTTGGAAAATAAAATATCTACCACTGACCCACTAGTGAGTACTGACCTGCAGTTAAGGAGTGGCTGTATGATCTTAAGAAATGCTACCAGCCTCTGCAACAGGCTGGCAAATGCCTCAGCGTGGTGGTCCACACACCCAGCCTGATTCACACATACAGCCTGCTGGGGTGGATTACATTAGTTGGCTTTCCAGTGTTGAACCAGCCTTGCATACCTGGGATAAATCCTACTTGGTCATAGTATATAATTCTTCTGACACAGTATTGGATTTAATTTGCTAATATGTTGCTGGGGATTCTTGCATATGTGTTCATGAGAGATACTGGTCTGTAGATTTCCTTTCTTGTAATGTCTCTGTCTTTGGTATTGGGATAATGCTGCCCTCATAGAATGAGTTAGGAAGTGTTCTTTCTGTCTCTATGTCCTGAAAGAGACTGTAGAGAATTGGTATAATTTCTTCCTTAAATGCTTGGTGGAATTCAGCAGTGAACCCACCTAAGCCTGGAACTTTCTTCCAAGGAAGGTTATGAATCATTGATACCATTTCTTCAATGGAAATAGACCATTCAGATGGTCTACTTCTTGTGAGTTTTGGCAAATGGTGTCTTTCAAGGAATTGGCCTGTTTCATCTAGGTTATCAGATTTCTGGGCTTAGAGCTATTCATAGTATTTCTTTATTATACCTTTAATAGCTTATTCATTGTATATTGGTCCCTTTGAGCTTCTATTTCAGAGGGTAGCACTTTCTGCCTTCTCCCAAATCACCTACATGCCAAGGAGAGGGGCCTCAGAAGACACCAACCAGCTGACACCTTGATCTCAAGACTTCCAGCCTCCAGAGGGAGAGGAAATAAATTTCTGCTTTTTAAGCCACTCAGTCTGGGATACTTTGTAACAGCAACCAGGACAGACAAACAGACCAAATCCTCAGCATTGGCCGTCCCACGGGCTCATCGCCAGGTGCGAATCCCCATCAGCAGGCCCCACGGTTGTCACCCGCGCAGTGTCCTGCTGGCGCGTGTCTTCACTTAGACTGGCCTTCCTCGGCACGGGCTCTTTCTTTGAAACGTAACCAAGCCCTCTCCTTACGCATTCCATTTACCAAGGTTTCCAGTGGAGCCATGGGACCTGGTTTCATTGACTCAGGTGAGATTTTGTTTCAGTCCAGCTACCTAACACTCACATTCACTCCTCTGTTTCAGAATATTTTCAAAAAGTGTCAAGTGATTATATCTAAACTCGGTAAATGACTGGGCCTGAAGTCCAATCTGTGGGTCAGTCTAATGTTTTGAAACAATGGTTTAGTATCATTTCCAGATGGTCCCAGATATGATTGGATTGAAAAAAATGCATATAGCTGAAAGAGCATAAAAAAAAGAAAGAGACAGAAAACATAAGAGAGACAGAGACAGAGACAAAGACAGGCGGGGAAGAGAATACTTGAGTGATTAATTAGGTAAAAAGCGGAACAGTGGCAACAGGGTTCAAACGGTGTCACTTACATCTCTTATGTCGTGAGCCCTGCTCTGGCTCAGGCGCCCTGTCTCTCTGCTCCGACCCTTGGTGCCCCAACAGCAATGCCCCACCTAGTGCTCTTGGGGCCCGTAAGGCAGCTGGTGTGCACGACGTTTGTTGACCTGTCTACTCCCGAGAGCTGGCAGGACACCATGCTGGGCTGAGCTGACCTTGGAGGTGACACCAGTCCCCCAACAGTGTGCCGCCTCCCCCACAGGCAGGACACCCCCGCAAGCCCGAGGCATCCGGGGCGCTGAGCCTTGTTACATAAGTGAGGGTTCTGATGCCGGCCTTCCTGTCTGATCAGCAGGACCCTGTCAAATAGGTATCAGCATAGCTGTGGGAAAGACATTGCTGAGATAATATAACTATGCCGTCAGTTGCAAACAGCTCCAAGCGCAGAGCTGTAAAGAGTCCAGACGCACGAAAGGCCATTGTTCAGCACTTGCAAATAGGCTGTCTTTGCGCATCTCCATTTTTCAGTCACAGGTATCTCCATTTTAGTTGTTTAGAGAGTCATTGTGTGCAAGGGTGGCTCATTTCACACAGATCAGGTAAAGCCGTCCAGCGCAGTGACGGGCAGCTTGTCATGTGAGGACACCAGATCTGTCGTGACTTGAGAGCCAGGGTCTCTAATCCAGGCTTTCCTGTGGGGACTGGCTCTTGTTGTGCTGGGATAGACAAGCAAAGAATAACATTTCAAATAGATATTTAGGCAGATTTAATACACTTCATCATAAATTCCTAAGACAACTATTTTAAGAATCTTTTCCTTGAAATGTTTAAATGCTGTTTAAAATGCTACATTCTCCATAATGGTGGGGCATTGGAAAGACAACCTGAAGTTCAGGAATGAAGCAAAGATAACCATTTCCATTCCTTTTATATCTTTTTAAGTCCCCCACAATGCAGTAAGACAAGAAAAAGGAACAATGATGTGTAAATTCACTGGGCAAATGCTTAATAAGTGGCTTCCAGGTGTTACCTCGGCGTGGGGACACAGTGGGAAGTTAGGCAGATAATCTTCCAACCCACATGGAGTTTACCTTCTAGCAGGGCGCAGAGACAATACGCACAGGGGTCCATAAACAGGTGAAGCGTGGTCATGACAAATGTAATGAGAACAAGCCTAAACAGTAGCGTGGTGCGACAGGATGCAGATGGGACATGTGTATAAATGAGTAATTAAGCTTCCGTGAGGAAGTGACATTTGAAATGCACCTGAGTGCTGAGAAGAGCCAGCCCTTTGAAGATCTGGGAAAGAACATTAGAGGCAGAAGGGAAAGCATGTGAACAGGTCCCGAAGCAGGAACACATTCAGTGTCGTCTGAGGGACCGAAAGAAAGCAGGGAAGATGGAGCATGGGGCCCAGGGGGAGGGAAACCGGGAACAGGTGTCAGAGGAGACAGGACGGGATGTGCAGGGCTTTGGAGTGGAGCTGGGATTCCACCAAAGGACAGTGGGACCCCTCAACATGCGAAAGGGTAAACCAGGGGTCTGTCCGTACATGGGAGAACCATTCAGCCTTTGAAAAGGAGGGAAATCCTCTCACAGGCCACTGCATGGATGAACTGAGGACATTCCACTAAGTGAAACAAGTCAGTCACAAAAGGACAAATACTCCATGATCGCACTTACACGAGGGACCTAGAACAGCCAGATTAGGGTGAGAAAGAAGAGCGGGGGCCGGGGCTGGGAGGAGACGGGGAAGTTAGTGTTCAACGGGGACAGAGTTGGAGTTTTGCAAGATGAAAAAGTCTGGAGGTAGGGATGTTGCACAACCATGTGAATATATTTAATTATACACTTAAAAATGATTAAGATGGTAAATTTCATGTAATATTTTTCCCACAAAACTGTAAATATTATTTTTTATTTTAAGGATAATAAGGAATTGTGGGGAGTGTTAAAGCAGGGAGAAGCTTCACTGAGATTTTTTTAATCCAGTTAGTTGAAGATGAACTGACTCCTAAAAAAAAATATCCCAAGAAAAACGACTTAAAAACCTAAGAGTTAATACAAAGACCTCTGCAATGGGGACAGATGTAAGAAAGATGCACAGAAAAAAAAGAGAAGTCAAAAAGTCATTAGTCATGGAAAACAAACAAAACTATTTTGAAATTCAAGATGTCACTCATAAAAGACTCAAGGATTTTTATGGAAGTAATAATAGATTGAATCATGTACATGTGACACCCTATACAAAACCTTGTGGAATTACTGAAGAGGTACTCAATAAATTGTTACTGGATGAATGAGCAAAATTATAAAGTCTTATTAGGAAGTTAAAGAAAAAAAGACAAAGTAGAGAAACATTTTACAGGTATAATGTGATTCCAATTAAAATATAAATAGGGTCTTTTTATATCTCAGACAAATGATGATAAATTCATTCAACAAAATAAACTAGGTGAAGGAAGGGATGATCTTAAGGAAAACAAGACAAAATTATAAGCATAAAATGCCTGAGCCCCACCTGTGAAGGATCAGGGGAAATGGGAAATCGGGAGCAGCCACATCCTTCACCTCGTTGGGGTGCTCTGGCAGCAATTTGGGGAAAGATGAATTGATATCCATACTTTATACCATATCCCTCAAATCAAGGTTGTTTCATCCGTGCAAGTCTATTCACAGAGAAAAGTCAGCAGCAATATATCCTGCCTTTGAAGAAATGATAAATAATATAATTTTTTCAATACTAAAGTAGACATGAAACAAGCTGATGAGCAATTCAATGAAAAACTTTCACTGCATTGATTAAAATAGAAAGTACTAGACTAAAAATGTAGAAGGAAACACATAAGATAAAATGTTTACACAAATTGCGTCAACAAATGTGATTGACGTTGACCACGCCCTTTGGAAATACTGATGTCTTTTTGGGAAGACTTACAGATGCTCAGAAGAAAATGAGTAAAAGCCACGTGCAAAAACATACACATAAAAGAAGGTAAAAATAATAAACCAGCACTTGAAAAAGAAATGAATACAAAAGCAAATGTGAGTGCAATGTTAAACTTACATTAGAAAAATAGGTTGAATAGTAACATCTGTTGCTGGTGCAATCGGCATATGTGCACAGATGCACGGACATGTACATATGTAGTATGTTCACTATGCAGTTGACAGCACTGTAAATCATTGCAAACCTTTTGTAGATGACTGTATTATGGCAACTAAATTGTTTACCTTGTTTTCCCACTTACAGACATTCCTCCAGAAGGAACGATTAAAGGAAATGATTATATAGAAGATAGAAGCAATATAATAAAGGCAATCATTCTGACATACTATCTGTTAAAGAAAAAAATAAGAGCAATTTAAATGTTTATATAATAAAGAAATAGATAAGTAAATTTTGGTACGTTTAAATGATGGTCATTAAGCATAACAGTTAAAAGGCTGTATGGGAACTTGGGGCAAGTAAATACTATGATACAAAATGAACAAACTATGTGAGCGCAGACCCAGGATGAACAAACACCATGGCCCACCAAGGCAGGAGGTCAAATCCAGCTCTTGGTGTCCGCGTGTGTGAAGCGCAGGAGAGGGGACAGTGCTTGGAACTAACAGGAAATTGCCAGATATTGTAACTGCATTAAGAAAATAGCAGATTCCCATATTTTCAGAAAATAATCCACATTTCCATACTGTGGCTCTATTAAGATTCTGCCTGTCAGGACTAGGCCCTCTTAAATGTCAAAACCAGAATGAAGATGTCCATTACCTGCATATAAACCATGGGATCTTGGCAGACGACTTTTAAACATCAAAGGAGTGTGCTAGGAATTCCAAATAAAATCCAAAATCTTACTTTCATTTGCTTACAAGAGTTTTCTTTCTTCTCACTCTCTCACTCTTGGTCATAGTTCCCCTCGACATCAAATAGAGTGTTATTTTCCACTTGGGGAGAAATATGGCTCAGTGTGACTTTGGCCTTTCAGACTTAAACCCTTGGAGCCAAGCTCCAGTCAGAAATGACTTTTTATAGCACAGTTAAAAGTACAGTGTGGGAACACTGGGAAACCCTTAACGATCCTGAGCTCTCTCCCACCCCCTTCACCTCCGTCAGTCCGATGGGACAGTCATCTAGGAGTTCCAGGGGCCCCCAGGGTTGTGTTCGTGCTCCTGTAAATTCAAAATTACCCTTTTTAATGAAGGAGTGTGCCATTTATAGAATGACATCTTGGCATTACAAATCAAAGAGAAGGGTTTTGAGCATACATCTAAGTAAATACCATTAGGCTCATTTTCTTTTGAAACTTTCTAATCAAGTATATATTGTGCAGTTGTGGTATGGATATGTTTTTTGGATGTGATCCCATCATATTCCATGATCCTCACCTTGTGGGTGAATCAGTAGAGAATCCTCAACTTTTCGAATGAAATTGACAATCCGAACAGCGCCCGGCACACGGCAAGCGCACACGGTGTCCTGCTGCTGCTATCGCTGGTGTTGGCAGTTGCGGCAGCGGCTGAGGCGGAATGGGGGCTGTATGTGTTTTCTGAGACCAACAATGGGGGATCCTTGGAGGACGATCGATGCCCTCAAACTGAGTATTTTAGAGATGGTGATGCTCACGCGGTAGTCCCAGAGACACTGGCCAAGGGTAGGGTGTATTTGGGACCAGAAAGCACACCTTCAGCTCCAAATGTGTGCCTGACATCCCACAGAAAGTACATCATCAGGCATTTACGGAGTGTAATATTCTCGTGTATGTTGCATCATGCAGTGCATGGCCTTAGAGAGTGAACTCATAATATCTAAGGTTCAGTATATCACTGGGTGGGTGGGTTTGGATTATGAACACGACACTTCTGGAGGTTCTTCCGTGACTTGGCATTAATTTTAAGTTGTCTGGGCTACTCTCCAGGAAAACTGGCAGGTACAGAATTGGAAGACCACGAGGGAAATAGGGGAGAACACCAGGCTTTTTCACTGCTGCTTCTTGGAGATGAGAAGGAGAAGGAATTGGTTAGCTTGCAGCTTGATCGTTTCCACAGTGACTCCCATCCTCTCCTCCTGGAGGTGCCTGTGACTACAGTGACCTCCCAACCTGACCGTGGACCCAGCTTGGCTGGCGGGATATGAGCAAGTGTGATGGAAGCAGAGGCTTGAAATGTGCTTGCGTGGCTGGGCATGCTCCCTTGAGCCCCTCGGTGATGACGCAGAATGAACCCAGCTCGAGGGTAAGAAACCATGGACAGAGCCAATAAGCTCTAGTCACCCAATGGCCAGGGAAGCTGGACACAGCCTCCCAGCCCCAACCAGCAGAGCTGCCTAGGTGATGTCCTCCCAGGATAGGCAGCAGCCACCGTCTTATCTCCTGAATATTCCTGAAACCTATGTCTCCCATCTCTGCAATCATCACCAGGGTCGTTCATTCATTAAAAGCACTCTATGCCACGTGTGGAGCAGCTGCCAGACCCTAACAAGGGGCAAGCCAGGCGGGTGCCCTGGGCATCCTTGGCCTCCCTGCATCTACTCAAGCTCACCTGGAGTGCCATCTCCACCTGTAGTCAGGTGACAGCCATGCCCGTGTCTCATTATGGCATGACCCCCAAACCCTCCTCAGGCTCCTTCTCACCCTTAGGGGAGAATCCCTAGCATGGACCAAGGCTCCTACCCATCAGCCAAGCCACGTCTCCTGCCATGCTCCCCCTCGGCCCCTGTACTTCCCAGTCACTGTGCTCCCTCCTAGTATGGAGGCTTTGTACCTGCTATTCCCTCTGCTGAGAATGCTGTTCCCTCCAGTTCCCAGCTGGTTAATTCATTCTCTAACAGGCCTAACAAGTTCAAGTTTCTTTTTATGGCTTCTCACAATGTGTGCTCCTCTCCTTCACCCTACTGAACATGCTTGTGGCTTCACAAGATGATGATTAGATCGGTATCCTTGCACCCCACCCCCAGCTCCTGGTCTATAGATTCGTCATATTGCTCGTTTCTAGTACTATGCTCAACAAATGCTTATTGAATCAATGTATTGGGTAGTTTCTCTTTCAAATATGAAGAGACAAGAATCAGGAAGGTCACATAACTTACCAGAATCACATGTTGAATAAACATGGAAGTCTGAATGTGAACGAAGAATCCCTGATTCCACAGCGCATGCTCTCAAGCTTCCTAATCCCACCAGGACTGTGTGCTTTGAAAGAGCCAGCAGCTCAAACCTCCACCTTCATCACACCCTGAGCTGACTGCCTGTTCCAGCTGCCTGGCCGGTGGTCAGCCACATGCGCGGGGACGGGAAGGTGCAGGTCAACACCCCCCAGTCAGGACTCTTGTCAGTGCTATGCCCACAACCACTCTGCACCCAGGGACTGCGGGACAATAGGGATGTTTCTTTTTGTCAATAAACTCCTCTGGCCTTTAATTCCCATTATCTGGAAAAAAAATCTCAGCCACGTAGGAGACCATTAAAAGACTTCGCTTGTTTCAAGGGATCAGCAGCTCATGAAATGGTATGTCTTTGTTGGTGCGGAGAAAGGCCACAGTGGTCAGATTTCTATTAAAAGTAGATAGTTAAGCAATAGTCCTGAGGCAACCGAGGAAGTGATTAATGTGCTGACACAGTGATAGATGATAAACATAATAGAGCTTGAAGAAAATTAATGATATTTTGAATCTTTAATAATGGTACATAACTATCTAAAAGAGATATCTCCATGACAATGTAATGCTTTTAAAAGCAAAGGAAACTTTGATGACAACTAACTAAAAACTTTGTACGAATGAGGACAAAGGGTAGGAAAGACAGAAAATGAAAGTAATTAAATTTGTCAGACTGGCAGGATTGGGCTTAAGCCTTTTAAGTTCCTTTAATCATTTCATGATGGGATTTTGTGCAATAAATTCTTTTAAAAATAAAATGTATGAAATGGAATGCTGTCCTCTTCAACATATATGTGTGTTTTTCCTGAGAATTTAAGATTAAGTTAATTTATGCCCTTTGCCCCTACCTCTAGCAACAAAAACCTCTCTGTTTCATGGTGCAAATGTAAGCGACATGCAGGGCCATTGTTCTTGAGTTTTTGTCCATTAGGAGTTTGGGAAAATGCACGCTCACCCCAAGAGGAAGAGGTCAGATGCCGGCAGAAGGAATGCCTTCGGAGACAATGGATTATTGTGATCCCTGGGTCCTTGATTAATCATCTACATCTTCGGAAAAATTCTAAGTAGTGCCACTAGAGACACCCCGAGGTAGAGGCTGATCTGAGCAAGTCTGTGAGTCTCTCCAAAATAACAGGAGCCGTGGTCTCAAATGCATTGCCAGGAATGCAGCAACCTTTAATCAAATCCCTGCTTCTTCACACCCAGGTGTGTTTCACCTTTAATCTGATGGGAATATTATTTGAAATAAAAAATTAAAATCCTGTGAAATTTTGATACCCAGGACTTAGCAGCACTGTAAGACATCACTGATTCGCATAGGAAAGTCTATTCCCAGCAGCCACTTGATGAAGCCGGCAGCTCTGGAACTGACCCACATGCACGTGCACAGGGTCACCCTGCGAGGCTGGTGATTTCAGATCGCGTCTCAGGACCTTCTCTGCACAAGTTAGCAGATTAGTCACAGTATTGCTTTATAATTCAGCAATTACCTGAGTATGCTAATAATGCCTTACCTGTATTTTAGTTTACTTCCTTTGAAGAATTGAGAGTGATTTCCCATAACAAACTCAGCATTAAAATAGTCCACCAGAACATTTGAGGGGGCGGAGCCAACATGGCGGCGTGAGTAGGACAGTGGGAATCTCCTCCCAAAAACATATATATTTTTGAAAATACAACAAATACAACTAATCCTAAAAGAGAGACCAGAAGACACAGGACACCATCCAGACCACATCCGCACCTGCGAGAACCCAGTGCCTCGCGAAGGGGGTAAGATACAAGCCCCGGCCCCGCGGGACCCGAGCGCCCCTCCCCCCAGCTCCCGGCGGGAGAAGAATAGGCAGAGCGGGAGGGAGACGGAGCCCAGGACTGCCGAACACCCAGCCCCGCCATCCGGGCCAGAGCACAGACACAGTGCATGGGCGGGGCCCTGGATACTAGGGAAACAGGGCAGCAAGAACAGTGAGCGGGTCCCCGCAGCCAGCGCCCCAGGGACAAAGAAAAGCAAGTGCTTTTTGGAAGTCTTAAAGGGACAGGGATGCAACAGCTGGACGGAAACAACACAGGTCACAGTCCAGCAGCTGGAAATTACAGGGAAAACCGGGCGCACTAACCCCCTAGGCAACAGCTCTGAGACCCCTCACGGAGGTAAACAGCCAAACAGCCCCCCGTCCATTACCCCTCCGGGGCGCCGAGAAAGCACAGAAGCAGCCTGAGGCTGGCCATGCCCTCAGCAAGGGAGCTTCCTCCATACCGGCCAGGCAAGACACAAAGACCCAGCCTACACGCAATTACCCAGCACAAGCCACTAGGGGTCGCAATTGTCCCAGTAAAGAAAGGCCAGTAGCAAGTGAAAAGTTTGGCTCTCCCAGCTGACAGTCAATAGCACCTGTCAACATGAAAAGGCAAAAAAATATGATCCAGACAAGACTAACCCAGACAGCTTCGGCATCTGCTACATCTTCCCCTGAGAAGGAACCTGGGGAGATAGATTTAGCCAGTCTTCCTGAAAAGAATTCAAAACAAAAGTCATAACCATGCTGATGGACTTGCAGAGAAATATGCAAGAACTAAGGAAGGAGAATACAGAAATAAAACAAGCTCTGGAAGGACTTCGAAACAGAATGGACGAGATGCAAGAGACCATTAATGGGCTAGAAAACAGAGAACAGGAACGCAGAGAAGCTGATGCAGAGAGAGATAAAAGGATCTCCAGGAATGAAAGAATTCTAAGAGCTGAGTGACTAATCGAAAAGGAACAATATCCGCATCATAGGGGTACCAGAAGAAGAAGAAGAGAGAGAAAAAGGGATAGAAAGTGTCTTTGAAGAAATAATTGCTGAAAACTTCCCCAAACTAGGGGAGGAAATGGCCTCTCAGCCACAGAGGTACACAGAACTCCCATGACAAGGGATCCAAGGAGGGCAACACCAAGACACATAATAATTAAAATGGCAAAGATAAAAGACAAGGACAAAGTATTAAAGGCAGCCAGAGAGAAAAAAAAGGTTACCTACAAAGGAAAACCCATCAGGCTATCATCAGACTTCTCAACAGAAACCCTACAGGCCAGAAGAGAATGGCATGATATACTTAATGCAATGAAACAGAAGGGCCTCCAACCAAGACTACTGTAACCAGCACGATTATCATTTAAATATGAAGGAGGGATTAAACAATTCCCAGACAAGCAAAAGTTGAGGGAATTTGCCTCCCACAAACCACCTCTACAGGGCATCTTACAGGGACTGCTCTAGATGGGAACACTCCTAAAAAGAGCACAGAACAAAACACCCAACATATGAAGAAGGGAGGAGGAGGAATAAGAAGGGAGAGAAATAAAGAATCATAAGACCGTGTTTATAATAGCTCAACAAGCGAGTTAAGTTAGACAGTAAGATAGTAAAGAAGCTAACCATGAACCTTTGGTAACCACAAACTTAAAACCTGCAATGGCAATAAGTATATACCTTTCAATAATCACCCTAAATGTAAATGGACTGAATGCACCAATCAAAAGACACAGAGTAATAGAATGGATAAAAAAGCAAGATCCATCCATATGCTGCTTACAAGAAACTCACCTCAAACCCAAAGACATGCACAGACTTAAAGTCAAGGGATGGAAAAAGATATTTCATGCAAACAACAGAGAGAAAAAAGCAGGTGTTGCAATACTAGTATCAGACAAAACAGACTTCAAAATAAAGAAAGTAACAAAAGATAAAGAAGGACATTACATAATGATAAAGGGCTCAGTCCAACAAGAGGATATAACCATTATAAATGTATATGCACCCAATACAGGAGCACCAACATATCTGAAACAAATACTAACAGAACTAAAGGAGGAAAGAGAATGCAATGCATTCATTCTGGGAGACTTCAACACACCACTCACTCCAAAGGACAGATCCACCAGACAGAAAATAAGTAAGGACACAGAGGCACTGAACAACACACTAGAACAGATGGACCTAATAGACATCTACAGAACTCTACATCCAAAAGCAACAGGATACACATTCTTCTCAAGTGCACATGGAACATTCTCCAGAATAGACCACATACTAGGCCACAAAAAGAGCCTCAGAAAATTCCAAAAGATTGAAATCCTACCAACCAACTTTTCAGACCACAAAGGCATAAAACTAGAAATAAACTGTACAAAGAAACAAAGAGGCTCACAAACACATGGAGGCTTAACAACACGCTCCTAAATAATCAATGGATCAATGACCAAATCAAAATGGAGATTCAGCAATATACGGAAACAAATGACAACAACAACACTAAGCCACAACTTCTGTGGGACACAGCAAAAGCAGTCTTAAGAGGAAAGTATATAGCAATCCAGGCATATTTAAAGAAGGAAGAACAATCCCAAATGAATGGTCTAATGTCACAATTATCGAAATTGGAAAAAGAAGAACAAATGAGGCCTAAGGTCAGCAGAAGGAGGGACATAATAAAGATCAGAGAAGAAATTTAAAAAACTGAGAAGAATAAAACAATAGAAAAAATCAATGAAACAAAGAGCTGGTTCTTTCAGAAAATAAACAAAATAGATAAGCCTCTAGCCAGACTTATTAAGAGGAAAAGAGAGTCAACACAAATCAACAGAATCAGAAATGAGAAAGGAAAAATCACGACGGACCCCACAGAAATACAAAGAATTATTAGAGAATACTATGAAAACCTATATGCTAACAAGCTGGGAAACCTAGGAGAAATGGACAACTTCCTAGAAAAATACAACCTTTCAAGACTGACCCAGAAAGAAACAGAAAATCTAAACAGACCAATTACCAGCAACGAAATTGAAGAGGTAATCAAAAAACTACCAAAGAACAAAACACCCGGGCCAGATGGATTTACCTCGGAATTTTATCAGACATACAGAGAAGACATAATACCCATTCTCCTTAAAGTTTTCCAAAAAATAGAGGAGGAGGGGATACACTCAGACTCATTCTATGAAGCTAACATCACCCTAATACCAAAACCAGGCAAAGACCCCACCAAAAAAGAAAACTACAGACCAATGTCCCTGATGAATGTACATGCAAAAATACTCAAGAAAATATTAGCAAACCGAATTCAAAAATATATCAAAAGGATCATACACCATGACCAAGTGGGATTCATCCCAGGGATGCAAGGATGGTACAACATTCGAAAGTCCATCAACATCATCCACCACATCAACAAAAAGAAAGACAAAACCACATGATCATCTCCATAGATGCTGAAAAAGCATTTGACAAAATTCAACATCCATTCATGATAAAAACTCTCAGAAAAATGGGAATAGAGGGCAAGTACCTCAACATAATAAAGGCCATATATCATAAACCCACAGCCAACATTATATTGAACAGCGAGAAGCTGAAAGCTTTTCCTCTGAGATCGGGAACAAGACAGGGATGCCCACTCTCCCCACTGTTATTTAACATAGTACTGGAGGTCCTAGCCATGGCAATCAGACAAAACAAAGAAATACAAGGAATCCAGATTGGTAAAGAAGAAGTTAAACTGTCACTATTTGCAGATGACATGATATTGTACGTAAAAAACCCTAAAGACTCCACCCCAAAACTACTAGAACTGATATTGGAATACAGCAAAGTTGCAGGATACAAAATTAACACACAGAAATCTGTGGCTTTCCTATACACTAGCAATGAACCAACAGAAAGAGAAATCAGGAAAACAACTCCATTCACAATTGCATCAAAAAGAATAAAATACCTAGGAATAAACCTAACCAAAGAAGTGAAAGACCTATACACTGAAAACTACAAGTCACTCTTAAGAGAAATTAAAGGGGACACTAACAAATGGAAACTCATCCCATGCTCGTGGCCAGGAAGAATTAATATTGTCAAAATGGCCATCCTGCCCAAAGCAATTTACAAATTTGATGCAATCCCTATCAAACTACCAGCAACATTCTTCAATGAACTGGAACAAATAATTCAAAAATTCATGGAAACACCAAAGACCCCGAGTAGCCAAAGCAATCCTGAGAAAGAAGAATAAAGTAGGGGGGATCTCACTCCCCAACTTCAAGCTCTACTATAAAGCCATAGTAATCAAGACAATTTGGTACTGGCACAAGAACAGAACCATAGACCAGTGGAACAGACTAGAGACTCCAGACATTAACCCAAACATATATGGTCAATTAATATATGATAAAGGAGCCATGGACATACAATGGGGAAATGACAGTCTCTTCAACAGATGGTGCTGGCAAAACTGGACAGCTACATGTAGGAGAATGAAACTGGACCATTGTCTAACCCCATATACAAAAGTAAACTCAAAATGGATCAAAGACCTGAATGTAAGTCATGAAACCATTAAACTCTTGGAAAAAAACATAGGCAAAAACCTCTTATACATAAACATGAGTGACCTCTTCTTGAACATATCTCCCCGGGCAAGGAAAACAACAGCAAAAATGAACAAGTGGGACTATATTAAGCTGAAAAGCTTCTGTACAGCAAAAGACACCATCAATAGAACAAAAAGGTACCCTACAGTATGGGAGAATATATTTGTAAATGACAGATCTGATAAAGGCTTGACGTCCAAAATATATAAAGAGCTCACATGCCTCAACAAACAAAAATCAAATAATCCAATTAAAAAATGGGCAGAGGAACTGAACAGACAGCTCTCCAAAAAAGAAATACAGATGGCCAACAGACACATGAAAAGATGCTCCACATCGCTAATTATCAGAGAAATGCAAATTAAAACTACAATGAGGTATCACCTCACACCAGTAAGGATCACGACCATCCAAAAGACAAACAACAACAAATGTTGGTGAGGCTGTGGAGAAAGGGGAACCCTCCTACACTGCTGGTGGGAATGTAAACTAGTTCAACCATTGTGGCAAGCAGTATGGAGGTTCATCAAAATGCTCAAAACAGACTTACCATTTGACCCAGGAATTCCACTCCTAGGAATTTACCCTAAGAACGCAGCAATCAAGTTTGAGAAAGACAGATGCACCCCTATGTTTATCGCAGCACTATTAACAATAGCCAAGAATTGGAAGCAACCTAAATGTCCATTGGTAGATGAATGGATAAAGAAGATGTGGTACATATACACAGTGGAATACTACTCAGCCATAAGAAGAGGGCAAATCCTACCATTTGCAGCAACATGGATGGAGCTGGAGGGTATTACGCTCAGTGAAATAAGCCAAGCAGAGAAAGAGAAGTACCAAATGATTTCACTCATCTGTGGAGTATAAGAACAAAGGAAAAACTGAAAGAACAAAACAGCAGTGGGATCACAGAACCCAAGAATGGACTAACAGGTACCAAAGGGAAAGGGACTGGGGAGGATGGGTGGGTAGGGAGGGATAGGGAGTGGGGAGAAGAAGGGGAGTATTAAGATTAACATGCAAAATGGGAGGGTGGGAGAAAGGGGAGGGCTGTACAACACAGAGAAGACAAGTAGTGATTCTACAACATTTTGCTATGCTGATGGACAGTGACTGTAAAGGGGTTTGTGGGGGGGACTTGATATAGGGGAGAGACTAGTAAACATAAAATTCTTCATGTAATTGTAGATTAATGATAACTAAAAAAAAAAGAAAGAAAGAAAGAAAGAAAAGGGGGATTACTCCCTGATAGGATAAAACTAACTGTAAATCAATGATTAATGCATGCTTTAAATATCCTTAATTTTGATCATTTAAAGGGTGTCAGATGATCAGCTATGGAGGTACATTTTTCTGATAATATTCCTTTCTCTTAAAAAAAAAAAAAAACAGAGAGTTCCTGTGTGGTGACCTCCAATGAGTTCTACACAATGGTATAAAGGGCATATCAAAGTGTGGGCAAAGGGTCTCTTTGCATTTATACAGAGGATCAAAGCCCAATTTGGCTATCCAGAAAACGAAATAAGATACGATATGAAGAAGAAGTTCCAACATCAACATCCTCTGGAAGAGTCATACCAGAAGATGATCATCAAAAAACCTCAACAAAGATCCAGGCGATGCTGCAGTTTTAGCTGCATTCATCCTGGTTCCTGGACTTGCCATTGGAATGAAGGGGGAGATATCTAAGCTGGCCTGTGCATACAGTACAACAACAAATTTGACTGGATCTATACTGTTGGAACTCAACCAAGAATTAGGAGAAGTGCAAGTTGTAGCGCTCCAAAATCTTACAACTACAGACTATCTACTGTTAAAAGAACAAATGGGATGTGAACAGTTCCAAGGAATGGGTTGTTTTAATTTGTCTGATTTCTCTCAGATTGTTCAAGTACAGTTGGACAATATCCATCATATCATAGATAAATTTTCACAAATGCCTAGGATGCCTAACTGGTTTTCCTGGTTTCACTGGAGATGGCTGATAATTATAGATCTGCTTTGGTTATGTAACTGTATTCCTATTATGTTAATGTGTGTGTGCAATTTAATTAGTATTTTAAAACCTATACATGCTGAAGTTACTCTACAAGAAGATATGTCAAAGAAATAATCAATCTTCCCATGTTTTTTTCCGTCTGCTACTTCTATAGCTTTTCTTCTTCCTTCCTAATTACAACCCTTAAATAGAATTCGTGCCTCATATCAAATTTACCGAGTATCATCATTCCTCCAAGTGGTAAAGATACCTCAAGCAAATGCTGGGCATAGAAGCCACAGGGCATAAATCTGCAAATAAGTAAAAAGCTAACCTTTTCAAACAATAAGGCTTCCCTCTCACTTATCAACTTCACATTTCCCTGTATGGCCCCAGAAGATGACTGGTTAGCCAGAGACGGGTAAGATTCCTCAAGGGAGGAACAACCTAAGACAGGCACAGTCGCAGGGGGGCCATCAGGTGAGAAATTGGGGATCAACAGAGGTGAGGCTTAGAACCTCACCCCCCCTGTTTTGAGAGAAATCTTCTGCATCCGTGGATGTTTTATTGCCCTGGTCTAGCTTGGATTAACACATAGTCTACAGGCACACACCTGATCATCTACATTTGCTCTCTTACAACACTAAACTATGTTTTCTACCTTTATCTTGCATCTACCTACCAATTCAGCATTTTATTAAAAATAATAATAATAATAAATGGAGAAATGTGGGATCCACATATAAATCAAGTATAAAAATCAAACAAATATTCATATTTGACCTGATTGTTTATAGTTCATGATGCGTGATCAAAACCAAAAGTTCCTGTGATGACTGCCCTTGTACTGTTCACCATGTAAGAACTTATTCACTATGTAAGAGTTTGTTCACCATGTAAGAACTTGTTCGTTATGCTTCAGAAGATTGGAGACTGAGGAGAATTAGGCTTGGGGTGGATTAATGATTGTGCATTGAGCATTGACTCCCCTATACAGAATTTTATTGTTGTTAACAACCATTTGATCAATAAATATGAGAGATGCCCTCTCAAAAAAAAAAATAGTCCACCAGACCTTTTATTCCCTGAACATCACAAAGATTGCTTTGTAGTCCTAGGTGTGAGCTATGTCTTTAATTTAGGATTGCTTTCAGTGATCCTTCCAAATCATCAGGTTTTATCTACATCATGCCAAACTAACCAGAAGGTGAAAGACACCCACCCGAGTCACCTGATTAAATGTGATGAAATGCGATGCCCAGTCAATCCATTTAAAAGGCCCCATGTATGCACGCCACGCTAGGGACAGTGCAGCCACGCACAAACCTTTATTCTGAGAACACATCTGATTCCTGAGCTACAGTGTTTGGTTTAAAGAACTGTTGACAGTTCTCTGATAGAGACAGAAGACAGACACAGAAGGGGGAGCAGCTTTGGACAGTCAGGACCCAGAGAGTGACAGGTCTGCAGAGGGCTCTTCCTCCCTACAGCCCTGTCCATGGCAGCCTGGCATTTTCTGCAGTTAAAGGGAGTTCTGGGGACAACAGGGATCTGACCTGATGAAATGAATAAAATAGGGGAAAAGTACATCTTAATCAGAGACTATATCCTAAGGGAAAAAGATAGATAGCCAGAAGGTTATCTGTATTAAAAAAGAAAGGCGAGAGCAGTGTCTGGGCTCCTTGGCCTCATTAGCCAGGAAGTCACCGGCCTGCTGTCACATGATGCCTGGGGTCACAACATGCTAGTCCAGTTTAATGTCTGGGTGCTTCTTTTCCGCCTTCCTCCTTCCGTCCCTCAGCCCCTACCCTCTCAGCCCTTGCCCAGGAAAGCAAGGGGGTGTTAATGTGATAATACGGTAGGAAACTAGGTTCCGAGTCCAAGTTTACTGCCAGATAATGGGTTGACCTCAGGATGCGGGGCCTCAGTTCCCCACCGAACAACAGCCGCACAGGACCTGCTCCATCCAGGTCCCCCTGACTCTCCATGACGAGGCACAGAATACCTTCTGGTGCCAGTGATTCAAGAGCCACCCTTTTGGGGTCACCAAAGCATCTCGGTGGGTGGCCTGTTGTCAAGGCTGCTTACAGCTTCCATATGCATGTGGGTAGCTTTCATCCATTTCAGGCAGGGCTGCGGAGGGGTTTTCCTTTGCTGGCTTTGCTGACTGGTACAGAGACGGTTGTAAGACACAGTTACTCTCAAAGGACTTAGACTCTGGCTGGAGAACTCTCACTCCAAGTCCCCCAGGTGGGAAAGATCAGACAGAATCAGAAACATCATGCTCTGGGTCCTACTTTTCAGCTTTGTCCTGCTTCACAGGGAACCTGTGAAGATCCAGAGGGAAGCTGCTATAATAAAAGTGGCATTGCTCAGGGCCCAACCATTCCCACCAGTGCGTGGTCCCTGGTATCCCTGCCCGGGGGCTCCTGGCTCCGCCACTGCAGTGTCTCCAGGGTTTGTCCCATTTTGAGAGGACCCGACACGTAAGGGAGGCCTAGGCAGCCGGCGAGAGCCCTGGGGAGCCCACCAGGATGCTTCGCAGGAGGGGTTGCTGTCCTAATTTGCCGTCTTCAGGAGCATAGATGTGTTAAACTATCTTGATGCCAAAAGTGACATCACGAGCCGGGGCTCCCAGAGAACAGAGCCAGCTTCCTTGAGAGACAAAAACAAAGAGACAGCAGCTACCACAGACCAGAGAGCACCTCCTTTCAAGCACCAGAGGAGCCCAGAAAGAGGAGGTTTTCACGTAACCAGACTCTTGATACACTGACCAGGGAACTGACGTACTTGTCAGAACTCAGGCATTGTGTCAGGGGCAGGTTCTAACTGGAGGGTAATAGCCATTTCTTTTACGGCTGTTGAAATTTCAACATCTTTCACCATTAAGACAAGACGGCCCAGAGGCAGTGTTACAAAGAGAGTGGTCTAACTCTTAGCAGAACTGGCGAATGTTACCAGGGCTCCTTCAGACTTACTAACCTCCCACGGATAGAGAATGGAGCCTCATAAAGCTCAACATCCCTCAAGTCTATCACGTGCTTCTTTCAAGTGGCCTGGCTAAAATCATTTAGGAAGTTAGAAATTCAAATATGACCTCAGTGGATACAAAACAACTTAGTCTAGTCCTTTTAATTTTCATGGAAAGGAAGCTAAGACAGAATGTCTAACAACCTCCGATGAGAACGCAGGGGTGCAATGGAAGAGGAATTCAGTGAGAGGAGTCATCAGCCCATCATGCCAACCCACAGCAGGCAGCTTTTCCACTCGGGGCTGACCTCCGAGCAGCTGGACATCTGCAGCATCTGTTTACCTGGTAAGAGTGACCAGCTTTTGGAGCTTACCTGAGAAGTCACTGCAGAACTGAGAAAATGCTACCATGTCTGCTAGTAAACTGACCACTGGGATACCTGGAGCTTCCAGCATTCCAGCTCTGACCCTTGGCCTTCTGCTGTCCTCCTGCTGAATTAGGCTCTCAGGTGGTGCCTCTGATGAAATTGTCACTGAGGACCGGGGCCCGCCCACTGCTGGTCCCCTCCCACCGGTCCCTAATGCTAACTCTGCCTCAGCCACAGAGCCGTTCCCTGGTCAGCACCTGCTAAGCCTTAGGAGCAGAATACCACGAACTCATCAGCAGAACTCCAAGCATCTGCCTACCTTATGCAAAGCCATGCACTCCACTGAGCTAAGCACTGGCCTCCACTGAGTCTTGTTACTACTTTTAGTCTCCAGCACAAGGCCTGTGCAAGCTGGGTGCTCAGCAAACGTTCTTTGAGTAAGTCCCGAGAAGAAAGCCTGAGTGCGCGCATTGGAACTTGGAAGTGGGGGACAGAGGGAGGACCGTAGTTGCATAAAGATGATTTAGAAGTACTTGCCTTCAGTGAATTTATAATCTGGCAGTAAAGAAAAGAAAAGAAAGAATTATAATATACAGTAGTATGACAATTTAACTGCCTAAGAGTATGCAAAGAATGATAGGAGCAATTCCATTATCCTTGGGTTCATACAATGTTTTAATTCTAAATCTTGGGAAATATTTGTGAAAATGGCATTTAAGGTAGGTCTTTCACCACAGCTGGGAATTCTGACAAGTGGATCCGTGCCCTTGTTTTTCATTAGCTTTGTGTCAGGCACTTGAACAGGCATTTTTAGACATGGTTTCTCACTCAGCACTTCAACAGAGGCTAGATAGACAGATGATAGATGATAGATACGTAGATGATTGATAGATAGGTAGATGGATAGATAGAGATGATAGATAGATAGATGGATAGATGATAGATAGATAGATAGATAGATAGATAGATAGATAGATAGATAGATAGATAGATAGATAGATAGATAGATAGATAAGAGAGAGAGAGAGAATGATTTTTTCAGCCACCAGTGCTATTGCAATGCCAGTAACTAAAACTTGTTTGACCAGCACCAAGTTCGTGGACTTCAGACTTTTTCTTACAAGCTTTACCTGCTATTGCTAACTGCTCAAGGTACCCTAATGGGCAGTCAGACCATGGCCAAGATGAAGGAATTTTTTGTAATTTGCTATTCAGTCTCTAAACAGCAGGGAGACACCAAACAGGCCATAATTATGATTTGAATACCATGAGATTCTTTTGTCCCTTTCTGGTTCCCTACTATGCTCCTGTATTCTCAGCCAAGAGTCATCTTTTGAAGTACATGACTTCCCTAACTTCAAAGTTTTCTCAGCGCCTAAGTAATGGGAGGTTCTCAAGGTGGAAATACTAAACGTATATTATACCATGTACAGCATAAATAAAATACATCCAAGAGCATACAGGACTTCAAAACATCCGTATGAATGTCGGCAGCAGTTGTGAAAGTCTACCCTAGGATGATGTCCTTATAAACATCAGAGTAGGGGAAACTTCGGAGGGGGAGCCTTGCTCATTCATATTGTATTTTATCAATTTTACCTGCACAATGCATTCAAGACAAGACCCTCTGAATGTGCTCCAGTGAGCCTCCCATGCAATCATGCAACTGTTTTCAACAAAGGAAGCAGAATACTGCACCCCATTATTTTATGGGGCACTTCATCCAAGATGCTTCCAAGAAAGTTTAAACCCTTGAGACTTTATAAGTATTTTTCACTAGGACACTATTGTTCGGTGTGGCCTCCTTTTGACACATTGCTTTTCTAAATAAAGGTATAACAGTGGTGACGGTAAGCCCGGGTACGGGGCACTCTCTGTGGCTACTGTGAGGCTCCATGCTGTGCGCCTCTCAGTTAACCTTCAGTAGGGCCCCATTTCAAGATGAGCTGGAAGAGACTTTGCCTAGATCAGCAACTAGTAACACAGGGACCCAAAGTTGGAACATAATCAAAGCCAACATTTTCCCTCTTCTCTGTAAATTCAGACTTCCTATCCTGTTTTCCTATAATCAGAAAAATTCTACTGATTGATCCAAATCTTTGATATATATATATAGTATTTTATATATATATATGTACACACACACATAAATACACACACACACACACACACATATATATATATATATACATTTTACTTCTCTAGTGTTTTAATCTAAGGCCATTACAAGTCTATACATCAGTAAATATTTCATTTCATGAAATGGGAGGCAGTAATATTTTCATTTGGCAAGTTGTAAGCTCAGTCAGACAGAATCAAATCATTTCCCTTAAGCTCACCACAGGCAGGTAGCCTCATTACCTTTAAAAAAAAAAAGCTCCCTTCTTCATTAGCCTTCCTGACAAATATCCTCTGAGTTTTTATTGCTGTTTTCAATATTTGGTTCTGTTGAAGATTTTTCTCCCAGATGTTCTTAATTTGGACGTTATTTTCCATTGCACATAAGCCCTTCAGTACTGTAAACATTAACTTCAGTATTTTCCATAGCTTGGAGAACTTTACAGTGGTCACTTCAAACATCACTACGAAGTTTTCCCAGCTTCCTTGCAATTATTATGTAAATTTGCAGCTGGGCGGTACGTGTTGCTGGCTCCGCGTCCCATTTTTTCTCAGACTGGTTGTTTGGAAGTGCGTGAGACTGTGTATGTTTTCAGCATGTACTGGGATATTCTTCCAGTGTATATGGGGGTAGCTCTTATGAATGAATATGTTTCCAGTTAATTTCTCCTTCATGTTGGAATCTTCATGCTTGATTTTAAAAAGACCTCCACCAGCTGTCTTCAGAGCACCATCTTGACCCAGCACCTTGGGTCGCGCTTGACTTTGAACCTTTCAAACACACAATGCCCTTGCACCCTCCCGCTCACAGTCCAGCCTGGACCTGCATTCGCTCGTCACCCCTCTGCTCCAGCACCCCCACCGCCTTCCTGGAGCGGAGTTCACCCCCGTGACGCCTTTCCACCCCAGCGCTATCTGCCCTGGGGTCATTTTAATTAATATGTACTAATAACCATGTTAATATTAACACATCATGTTAATTAGTAATAAATCAATTTTGTGTCTTCTAAGGACATAGTCACATAACTAACCTGACTTTTAAAAAATTATATTCATTCAAAGTTACACAGATATTTTATTTTGCACTGCTTTACCAATCGAAAGCTATACAAGACAACAATAAAAATATCTTTCCACGTTCGTTCCTAAAAGCAATTGCTTCATTTTGGTGTTAACGTTTCGTACAGCAAGAAAATGTCATTCATTATCCTATAAAAAATATTAGAATGCTATAATTTAAATCATCGGTGGACATGAAAAAATCTCATTAAGGCATCTGACCCCTCTTGCTAATATGAGAGTTTCATTGATATGAGGTTTAACACTTTTTCATACAATGTTGATAAATAACATGTTTACAAATGGCTCACACAATGGATTTTTAACCACTTTCTTTGGGAAATGATTTTATGTTCCCTTAAGATCCTGCCACTCATCTTAAATTTCCTTTTGACAGAGTTGATGGTCCAATAAGGTACTAATTTCATAAGTACTTTACATCACCAGCATGTCGCTGGCATAAAGGGTCATGAAACTTTAGGGCAGGAAGGACCTCCAAGGTACAAACATCACACAGACCGCACGGTCAGGACCTTCTCTGTTCAATTCAGACGAAATTGTCTGTTTGTTTATTGACCCGAAAACAGTCTCAGCATATTTTAAATGGAAAGGATCCATTTTGTAAAACAGTAACTGATGGGGGGTGGGGATGTCTGTCTGTGTTGTCTGTTGGTTAGAAATGATCACGTTAGCGGCTCATCGCTGCGTCTCCTGGACCTCCGCCCACTTGCGGCGACGTGTGCCGAGCAGGGCTGCCCGCCCTGGAGCGAGAAGCCACCTTGGCTGGCTCTCCCCCTGCATCCATTCCTGTCTTCCCCACCTGCCCAGGGAGTGGCCAGGAGAAGCACCTGCACTCGCCTTTTGTTGCCCCCATCACGTGATGCATTTCTGTAGCCGCTGGCCACCTCCGCTTCTTGCCTTTGTCTCTGTTCATTAAGAAAGTGCGTGTTTTGTCTGATATTTTTACCCAGTGGCTCTTCTCCAGGAAAAGAGGTTGGGAGTCAGGGACCCTGCTGTATTTTTTCTTTCAGTTTTGCCCTTTCAGGAGAGGGGATATTTCCCTCAAGAAAAAGGAAAGCTGGTCAGAGAAGGTTCCAGTATACTCCCATACCAGACCTGACAACCTGCCCGGTCCTCACACTTGCCCTGACCAGCCTTCTCACTCGCATGTGCTGGGGTTTTTTTCTCAGGGCCACTCTGTGCCTCCCTGCACATCGGTGTCCAGCCCCCTGCCCCCTTTTCACCCTCTCCAGGTCAGACACACTTCTCCACGTCTGGATCCCAGCTGCGGGTAGGGCTCCTGCACTCCCCAGTGAACTCCCAGCCTAATTTCCGTGAGGACATGACTGAGCTCCACTCCGGTGCCCCAAACATTGCACAGCCATGCAGGCAGACTTGTCTTCCTAAACCCTGGAAAAAACTATAGAGAGTAAATTCCTAACTCCACTCACCATCTGGACCAGCCTCAGCTCTGAACCAGCCACACCACCTGATTAAGATGTGCAAGTAATAGAATCCTGATGGGCAGATACCACAGTATTAAAGGTTATTTCTAGGAGGTATGGATGATGTTAATTTTTTCCTTTTTACTTATCAGCATTGTTTTGATTTCCTTCAGGACCTATTAACATTTTGCAATAAGTTACTTATTATAATTGAGATGTGGACTGCTGATAAAGGCAACAGCAGTGAGAATGAAGAGAAAGGGAAAGATTTGAGAGTTGCTAAGGCATTGACCCAGCAACCCACCAGGTGTGAGGGAGACACCGACCCCATAGCTGGTGGGCAGCGATGTAACACACGAACAGTGCGCGTACAGGGGAAGGATGTGTGCCAGATGCCAGGGGCGCCCTCAACACCCTCTCCTCACCTATCCCATTGTGCAGTGACCAAGTGGTTTGGGGCGATGACTCGGTTCCCGCTCTGGGGGTGCCCATTCCACCACCAACCTAAGTCAGTCAGCTGATCCCATCCACCTGGCTCACCTGTGGTTCAAGCAGCACAGTTCTGAGCCAATCCATGCACAACATGCCCTTGGCTGTGGGCTCTACTTCCAGGGTGATCCAACCAGCATAAGTCCCCAGATTGCTGCTTGACGGCTGTGGGAAGACCTCCCCTCTCCCATCACATGTGCTTAAGGAAGCAGGTAGCCCAGTCTGCAAGGCGATCCTCCTATGCCCATGAAAGCACCCACCACCTTTGAATGAGGCTGACATTACAGAAGGCCAAGTACACAGACAGGAACAAACTGGCTCCTTGATGGCAGTATGGAACCACTGGATTAACTGATGCAAAGCCCATCCTGCCATTGGACTTTCCAGTTTAATGAGCCAATCCATGGCCTGATTGTTTAAAGCATCCTAATGAATGCAGAGCTAATAAGGGGTGGGGGTGAGGTAAGAGATGAGAAAATTAGATCATTTGGGGAGATTATGAAGTCTAAATTCCTGTGAGATGTGCAGCCAGCACATCCAGGAAGCAATTAGAAAGTGCATCTTGAGCTCAGAATAGAGGGTTAGCCTCAGGAATGGATTGGGAGTTTATCAGAATACGTATCAGTCAGCCATTGCTGTGTAACAAACCACCTCCTAGACCTCAAGCATATGTGCATACAAGATAGTGTATAAATCAGTAAACTGATTAGGGTGGCTCTGCTCATCTCTGCTAAGCTGGGCTGGGCTTGGGGTCCAGAATATAAATTTAGTTCAGACTTATTCTTCAGATTTCTCACTTTTCTGGGACCCGCAGGCCACTTCAGGCATGTTCTTCTCTTTTTGATAACAGAAGTACAAGGGAGCACCCCAGCCCTGCAAGCACATTTACATTTTCTTGCCTATATGGTATCTACTAACATTCCATTGGCCAAGCAAATCACAGCCAAGCCCAACTTCAGTAGACTGGGGGCATATGTTCTGCCCCTACTTCCAAGTCTTATTGAAAGGGTGTGGTCACAAGGAGAACACCCCAGAACGTGGACATGCTTTCCTCCTGGGCCTCTGGACCTTCGCAGCAAACCTCCTCGTGGAAATCAGATGGGGGAGCAAAGCCGGCACTCAGACTAGTTGTTTATCTCTGTCCACCCCCCCGTGCCCGGGACCCCCTGCCCAGCTGGTGAGGGCCCGTGGCAAGATCTTGAGCTGCAGCCCAGAGACACGGGAGAACTAAGCACGATTCAGGGACAGAGGGAAGCAGCAACCGGGAACAGGCCAAAGCCAGAAGATGGGATAGGCCCTGGGCAGACGCAGCGGTCAAGACCTCCTCGGGGCACAACTCCTCACAAACCAAGTGATGGCGTGCACGCTCCCTCAGAAAAGACCCACATGTGCAGAAACCCCCAGGGTAATTTCTGGGGTTTCTGGTGCCCCGAAGTACTCCCTGGACCTCAGACTAATAAGACCAGAAGGTCTGGCCCTTCTGAACAGACTCAAGAGAGAGTTAGGTAAGTATTGGCTCTGCCGCCGCCGTCCACACCCATCCTCACCCCCTTTCAGGCAGTGGTAGTAACACAGTCTCACACCCCCTCTCCCAATCCTGTCTTTCCCCGGAGGACGGCCTCCCCACTTTGCCCCCCTCCCCCTGCTTCCCTCCTTCCCACCCTCTGTACCCCGCCTCCTAACTCCAGCACTGGGCCCTCTGCATGACAGACCCCTCCCTTCAGGGACATCAGTCACCCTCCTCCATGCCGTCACGCCGCTCTGCTGACCCTCTGGTCAGGGCCCTGTTTCCACTTCATGGGCCTAACCCCAAGAAACTGTCAGTCTCCTTGGCAGGAGAGGGCCAGTGCCCTGCTGGGCTTCCCCTGCTGGAGCCAAAGGCTGGCAGCAAGGCAGCAAGAGATGCCCAGACACACAGACGGGGAGGTCAGTGCCCGCACAGCTCTGGCGGCTTCATGACTCTGCAGCACAACTAAGCAGCATTTACTGCTTCCCAACTCAGAGCTGGGTACTTTGCAAAAGCCTGCTAAGATGACACGGCCTTGCGTGGCCTAACGAGCCCTTTCATGAAATTACGTCTGGAACGTGAGGCACCCGGTGCCCCAAAACATCTCTAAACTCTTCCTTCTCTGAAAACCAATTGTCTTTGCTTCTCATGGTAAAAGTTTTATGGTGGCCTTTGGCAAAGAGCAGTTCAGTTCTATTGGACCCAAGGCACAGGCGTAAGCTGGCTGGTTTAAGGTAATACCTCCGAGTGCCCGCCTGGGGTGAACGGGGAGGGGCTGGCAGGACGAGAGCTGAGGGTCTGCAGGGCCCTGGAGAGGGTGGGCGGTGGGCCTGGAGCACAGCTGGTTCACATGCAGAACTGAAGCCAGTCCTTCTCAGCTAAGACTATCTCACAGGTGGTCCAAAAGCAGCGACCCTCAAGGAGCAGATGTGGGCATTCAAGAGTCAGCTTCTCCAAGGGCTTCCTCTGCTATCTCCAAGTGTCCCAGGAAAAGGCGGCACCTCAGCTCTGGAGAGGAATGGCCTGCAGCCCTGGGGAGAGGAGGCCTCACTCAGGGTGCACGTTTGGGGTGTAGGGCCCTGGGCTCAGTGCCAAGGGCAGGGCCAGCACAGTGGGGGTGTTGCTCTTGCTCTGTGGCCTGGCCCCCCGAAAAGCAGCTCCAGCCCACAGCCACCGAGTAGACTCAGGGCAGGGAAAGGGGAAGAAGGAAGCACTGAGGTGCGTCTGTAACCCCACCTGGGGACAGGCTGATCTCCATCCAGGACAGAGTGGACGTCAGACTGTGCCAGGCCCCCGTACGAGGGCATGGGCACCTCCCGGAGCCAGGCAGTGCAGGGAAACGGCGCCCGGAACATGCCCCTCCTCTCTGAAGCTTCCCGGGGCTCCCCGCCTCACTCAGAACACCCCTCACCGTGCTTCCAAGGCCCCACCTGGCCTGGCCTCTCGGCCCCTCTGGCCCCGTCTTCTAAGTCCCCTCTCCTTCTCTCCCCGCCCCTCGCCCTGTGCTCCATCCTGCCGGCTTCCCTTCCCGGCTCCAACCTCAGGACCTTCCTGCCATGCCTCCTATTTCTGGGATGCCCTCTCCCGCAGAGCCGAGGGAGGGGCTTATTCCTGCAGGTCTCCGCTCCAGCACCACCGTCGTGGGCGGCCAGCTTGGACCCCTGTGCTAAGTAGCAGTCTCCTTCCTCTGCTTCATTTCCCCGCTGCCTGGAGCCCCAGGGGCATTGTACACATCTGCTGGTTCATTTGCTGGTTCTCAGGCCCCCTCTCCCCACACCTCACCAGAACAGAGGCGCCCCCAGGGTAGGGACTTGGACGTGCCCACGGCTGTGCCCCCAAGTATTTGCTGAATGAACAACAAAATACTCCCTGGCCACCCTCACATCGGAGCGCGCGGATTCCCTCTCGGTCAGCTGCCGGGGGCCTGTGTCGAGCTGCTTTTCCATTCGTGCAGGTTCCCAGCAAAGCCCGTGGACGCATGTCTGACTGGCCCTCCTTTTTTAAGCTCTGTGTCTAAAGCAAGTAGTCAGAATCAGGCCCCCAGAGCCCACTTGCTTACCCTCTGTCTGAAATGCCTCCATGCGACCGTGAATCAACAGCCTGGCTGTGGCTCTTATCAAGGCCCAGAGCAGGAAGGAATATTTTTGTTCTTCTTGCACTTTTTATTCTTAATAAACTACTATAGACTTAAAAGGCATCAGCTTTGCTGAATGTCCAGTTTGGCTTGCCTACTGTGTAATCACCATTTTTAATGGTCACACAGTTTAACTGTACCGCATAGGCCTCCCAGAGGACACTTGGGCCAGTGTTTGCTTCTCTGAGCGTATTGTTATTATGATGGATAAAGGGGTGTGGTCACATCAGGAGACGAAGTTCTGCTTCTTTCTGGAAAATTACCTCTGAAACCAAACATTCTAGGATTTGTTTCCTGGAGCAATGCTTCCCAATTTGTGGGTGGCAACCCCCTGGGGGATATCCGAGCTCTTTTCTACTTCAAGAAGCCCAGCAGTCAGTCTGGCCACCCAGTGCCACTTGCACAGAAGTCTCGTGGACCAAAGCTTGCCTGTCTTTTAAATATGTCCCCATGCGCTTTGGGATCAATCAGTTGTGACTGCAGGGAAGTATTTTCACGTCAGTATTTTCCAGTCTGAACCGACCTACACCCAGGGTCATGTGGAAGATGCCAAACTGCAAACCTCACAGGGATCTTTGTACGTAGGAGGATTTAGGACAACTGCTCCATAGTTTGGAAGCTTCAGGGAAAACTCACTATATTCAAAGGGAGATGTTTATTGTCAGAAGTTCATGGAGACACATGAGGGAAAAGCTGAGTGGGGAGACTTCGTGCTCACAGTAAACAAACATCTGGGAATTTCATTGGTCAAGTCCCTTGTCTTCACTTCTTGATTACCTTCTGGTGGCGCAGCAACACAGCAGGGAGACTGCAGCCTGCCTTCAGTTTGCAGCACGTCCCTAACGCTAAGATACACAGGGCTGTGCTGGACATTTAGCTGCTTGCTTTTAACTCAAAAAGCACGAGTATTTCTGTGGAAGACTGGTTTCTGCATGCGTGGCAATCACTTGCAGGAACTTCCTTATCTGTCCCTGCCTCGCTGAGTTGGCCTCTGAATAAAGCTGCCTTCTGATTGATGGGCAGTCAGTACTCCACGCTGAGGCCTGGATTCCAGAATGCGCAGCGATTACAGATGGAGGGAGTCCGAACACAGCTGTGCAGCAGGAGGGCTGACACATGGGCGTGAAGCTAGGGCCCACCTAGGGCCCTAAAACTCAGATAGGCAGCATCCATGTGAGTGGGACAAGACTGCACACATCTGAAAGAAGCAGCCAGCCACGGACATTTTATATCAGCTCACTTAGGGTCACTGCTAAATTCAGTTACCCTTGATATTCAAGACCTATGACTATCAAGACACGTGTGCGCAGGTACGGCTACAGACACTCCATTCTGCTATTGGTGCATTGCTTCGACTCTGCCATGTCGAGGCTTAGTTCCAGCCTGGTATAACCCGGGTGGGAAAACCCGCCTGAAGGATTGCCATCTGGTCCACTGGCTTCTGCACCAGGCGCAAGCAGAGAGGATCAAATACCTGGGCAGATGGAAATACGGACCCACCCCTCCTTCAGTCAGAGCAGTCAGCTTCCGTTTGTCTATCAAACTTATTTTGTTATTCATTTATTTGTATTTGTATCAAAGTTCTACCTACTGTTAAGGAAAAAGTTTAAAATCCTCTGCTCTAGTCTAAATTTGACAGAAATGTAAATAATTTTCTTAATTTTACAGAAATAAACTGCTCCCTGAGTCAAAAAAGCATTTATTCTATGAGTGATTAAAAGGCCAAGCATACAGTGATTAGTTCTAAAACTTTTGAAAACTAATGAGTTTTTTTAATTTTACCAATATTGTAGTTTTCTGAGTAATTAAAGCCAAGACATAAGTTTTCTGGTGTCATGAACATGAGGTGGGACAGAAGAAAACCGCACAGACGTTAGAACCAGGTGACGTGGACCCAGAGGTCCCAGGCCTACATCCTGAGTCGTCTGTTCCAGAACGTTGCTGACACCCAGCTGCCCACGGCCTGTCCCACAGGTTTCCAGATCTCACGACAAACTGAATTATTTCCCACCCCATCGCCATTGCATCAGCACCTCCGGAGTTCCTGCATCTAGAAACCGAGACGCCCACAGGGAGCAGCAGCTGAGGGCCCGCACACCTGAGCACCTTTCCCATCCCCTCACGCCACCACCTTAATTCAGCGCTGCCGCCCTCCTGCCTGAACTACTGTGGTACTTCCTGGGTGGTGTTCATGCATCTGAACCCATTTCTTCCAATACCCCTCCCCCTATCAACATCAATTCATCTGAAACTGCAGACTGCTAGCCTCCTGGACTGCTTGAAATCCTTCACCGACTCCTCACTGCCTCCAGATTCCAGTTACAGCTCCTCAGGGGGACACACTTGGCCCTGCCCACCCCTCCAGGTCCACCCCTTTCCCGATATCCCACCCTTTCACCTGACACCCCACCCACGGGGCACTCCTGACATAAGTCAGGCTGCTGTGCCTGCTGGGTGGTGCTGTTTCCCCTACACAAAGTCCCACCCATCCCTACCGTGGCCTCCAGAAAGGGGCCTTGTTTGTTTTTGCCAGTCCAATCCAGTTTAAATCCTCAAGGCAGCCTCCCCTGCTTGCCACAGAAAAAGAGAATCTCTCCGGGTAAGTACTGCATTCTTCACTCCGCACTACGTATTTTCTTCACGGTACCTAGCACAATGCTGAGTGGAGTGGTATGTGGTAAACACTTGTGGAATAGGTGAATGAGTGAAAATATCCACAGGTTGTTACAGTAGAATGTCCTGCTGCTGTAAATAGGAGCTTTGACAGTCCCTGGACCCACTTTAGGAAAGACTTGCTTTATTCAGGCAGGTTGAAGAAGAAACTTCCCTTGAAGAAAATGTTTCAATATCTCAAACTAACTCTGTTTTGTAGGGTATTTCTAGTTAATTAGAAATAAATAACGGCAACATTATGATTATCACAAGAGGAATTTAATATTGGGTCTAAAACAGAATTAAGTTCTACTAGCTAAAGATGATTTCCTAAGAGAGTCAAAAGAAATGGCCATTTGGTTACATTGTTAGTAGAGGAGAATAAAAGTATTTATCACCCAGAGAGAAAGTAAACTTCTCAGAATCTCCAGCCCTGTTTTTCCTTTTGGTTCTTTTAAATTATAAAACACGAATAAAGAGAAGAAAGCCTGGAATTGCAAAATAATTTGGAACAAGTGAAGGTAGGCGGACCGCAGGAGGATCCGTGAGGCAGCTTCCCAGCGGGTCTGGAGGCTCGCCTCACCCTTTCCTGGCGCCCCGCCCGCTCTGCTGCCCCAGGCCCTCCGCCCTGGGGAGAACCTAATTAGATCTATCTCCATTAGGATCCCGGGGCTTGTGCAATTAGGCATGTAATAATTATTCGAAGTTGATGGTGATTTTTACAAGTTTGTCAAGATCATTTAAGCCTATGAACTCGAGTTCAGTCCAAACCACAAGCAGTTGCTCTTTTACAGCTTTGATGTGTTTAGAATATGGTCAATTTGTTTTCCCTCTAATTGCACTGGTTTGCTAAACTATTTCTCAATGATTTCTTAGTAATCTCTTGAGTAATGAGAGTCTGAGGCCCCGCCTTGACAGCCACGTGGACACATGGACCGTGTCCGTATGCTGCCCTCCGTCAGAGCCTCTACACACTTTCACCCAGTGCCTCCTTGGAATGCCCTGTGTTCATTGTTCAGTTTTATCCATCATCCATGTGCCTCTTTTTTTTCACAAGATTAAGGTACTTGTTTACACTAAAGGCTAAGACCCTCTGTCACCAGCCATTGGTAAAGATGGAAATGTGGCATCCGGCAGTGACATTTATCTTAGCAGAAAAAGGAATTCACAATAAAATTCTAAGTATGAATCCAGTGCAGGAAAAAGTGAAGCACGGTTTGTATTCCTCAGTCTTTTTTTTCCATAAAAGATCTTTAGGGTCCTTCTTACTGCACATATCGTCTCTCTTCCAAATCCAGTTTGATAATGCTGTGCCCAAAGTTGCAAATCCCAGAAGACCCCCAAGGAGCCAACACCGATGCAAAAGCAAAGAGCCTTTATTCGAGCTAGCTCAAGTTCAATCTCTCATCTACACCAATGCAGTGGCAAGATGCCAGAGAAAGAGAGCGAGTTTCAACACCACAAAGGCTTTATGGGGTTCTAGGGCAGTTGGTGGGGTGATGGTCGTGGCTCTGGCTGATTGGCTGGATCTAGGGGTAGTTGGTGGGGTGATAGGTCGTGGCTCTGGTCAGTTGGCAGGGTCTAAGGGTGGTGGGTGAGCTCCTTGCTGACTGGAGAGGAGACAGACCAAGCTCCGATTGGGTGAAATAGGATCCGGGTCCCAATTGGCTGAAATAGAACCTGGGAGCTTGCCCTTTCAATAATGACTTCCCGGCACCTACCAAAAGCTGTGTCTTCCCCAACCTGGAACGATTAAACCACCGCCATGGCATTCCGGAGACATGGCAGTGAGTCTGAGCAGCTGCTCGTCACCCTGGAGGCTTGCCTCATGCCAGGAACTGCCCTGCCCTGGACTCTCGTGGCACCCTTAGGAGGGAGGAACCGTTATTCCCATGCTACAGATGAGCAAATTGAGGACGGGAGCGTGTAAGTAATTTACACAAGAGTCTCTCAGCTGGGAAAAGCAATGAAGGCAGGACCTAGGCTCCCACAGGGCCGCACCGAAGCCAGACCATCCCTGCCCTGATTACGTACTGGGTTGGCCCTTCCAGCCACACCGAGCAGGCGCTGCAGCCTCTCGGGAAGCAAAGCTGATGTGACCCTCGCTTTCTCCATCAGCACCATCGAAGGGGGTTCCCTGCAGGCATGGAGCTCCTTCCCCTGGGCCAGAGACCCATGTGACCCCCTGCCAGCCGTCAGACTCTCTAACACCTGCCTTTGACTCAATTCTGAGTTCTGGTAACTCCCTTGATTCCTCATTCATTGAAAAGACAAAACACCACCAAAAGTCAGTAAATTAGAATCTCCTTCTCAGAAAGCCCGTGGCCTTGGGAGTGCCTGGATGCTCTGTACACCCCTATGGTTAATTACATCTTTAAAAACCATTTCAGGGGCCACAGAAGGACCGCTCACCAACTGCCATGCCAGGAGCTTTCAAACGCAAAGTAGAGACTCCCCCCCCCAGGAGGACCAGGCCCTGCTGACTCAGCAGGCCGGCAGCAAAGCATTTACAGCGGGTGACTGACTGTAACCCCAGGCTCCCCAGGCCGCAGTGCTCAACAAGTGCACAGCTCTGTGTGCCGGCTCCCAAGGCCACTCTCCTTAGTAACCCATCCAAAGCGTACATGGCATCGAGGAAACTACCACATGCTTTTTGTATGTTTGTACTTATATGCTTCCCTCCCTCTATTTTTGGGAAAGAGAAGAAGAAAAAAAGTGCAGTCTTTGGAATATGCAGATGTTCATGAGAAAAAATGGGACATTTAGAAGCATCGACAAATTGAATTTTATTTGCATGCCTCTACGAGTGGTAAGATTAGACTTTTAAAATTTAAATTTAATTATCTAAGTGCTTGTGTTAATTGACCCGAAACCACCATGTGGCCAATGCCCCAGAGAATTTCTTCTTGAGACAAGAGACCAGTGCAGAAAGAGAGCCTTCTCAGGTGGCTGCTTTTTCAATAGTATATTTTCATGAAGAAGACTGGCCCATTTTGAGGTTTCTTACCTCTAAAGTCAATCCTACAAATCAGACACCTAATAGTACGTGGCAGGTGTTTTCCTAGATCAAAAGACAACAGTGGTAATCTCCAAGCAAAGGGGACAAACTTGAACTTCTTTCGTACAAACTCCACCCTTGTCCCTCCCTCGGTCCCTAGTGTGTGTGTGTGTGTGTGTGTGTGTGTGTGTGAGAGAGAGAGAGAGAGAGAGAGAGAGAGAGAGAGAGAGATCTGTCTACACATAGGTAGAAAGAGTGCCCTTTTAAAGACCTGCCAAATGCTCTCTGTGCCCTGACGAGGTCCCGAACACACTGCTGTTCACCTTCTGAAGCCCAGTGTCCCCGTCCGTTCAGCCCACAGCAGAATATCACAGACTGAGTGGCTTTCACAACAGCCATAATTTCTCACCACTCTGGAAGTCAGAAGTCCAAGACGGGGCCAACAGGGTCGGGTTCCGGTGAGAGTGCCTCCCTGGCCTGCCGGCGCTGCCTCGTCGCGGGGTCCTCACCTGGTGGGGGGAGTTCTGGGGTCTCCTCCTCTCCTCTCGAGGACGGCAGTTCTCTGGGGTCCCAGTCCCACTTCATTTTACCTTAACCACTTCCTTATAAGCCCTGCCTCCAGTTCAGTCACATGGGGGTATTAGGGCTACAACATATGAATTTGGGGGGGATCCAATCCAGTCCAGAAGACCCACTTAAAACAGCCTCAGGCCTTAAGTCAGACCTCATGCTCCCCAAATTTCAGAAGGCAGGGGTCAAGCTTCCCAGTGGGTCCCGCCTGGCTCAGGTGTGCCGGAGGCGTCCCCTCCTGTCCTTCACAGGAGTGGGGGATGCTCAGAACATCAGCAGTCCCCCCCAGAGCAGTCCCAGCTGTCCCTCATCCAGCCCGCTACCTGGTCCCCGTTCTCACAGATCTGGGACAAGGGGTAATGCTGGGAAAAGCTCCTCACCATCACTTCCCATGACCCACTCCAGGGGTCTCCTCTACTCGCTCAGGGAAATCGATTCTTGGCACTGTTTGTGTTGTTCTCAGCTGAGACTCTGAGTTAGGAAAATCTCATTTTAACATCCTGAGACAGTCATGAGCATCTACCAAGTGATAAAAGCAGATTTTAAAAGGAATTTTATGGCTCCACATCAGTTTTGCTTTATTAAAGCAAATAGTTATTAAAAAATCCCCAAATGAATAAGCATATTAAAATGGTATGGGAAGGAGAGTTATAAGTGACTCTCATTTTCTGTCGCTTCTCTGTATGTAACAATTACATTTTTCAATGGACCTATGTTTCCGGTATAGTCACAGGAAAACACTGCAAATGCTATTTTTATAAATTTGAAAATAAAATGCAGAAAAGACTATAATGCCATGAGGACTATACTACTCAAACTTGAGTAATTTCCTTTAAAAGGAAAATAACTCTCATGGATTCCCATGGTTGACAAATTCTTTCATTATAATGCTCCCTAAATTTGCACAGACATAAAGCTGATCATAACTCCTTCTTCACCAGCAACTGGCATTTACAAAGGACATACAAAGGAAAGGCCTTAAAAATAAAATTCAAATCAATGATATCATTAGATATGACTGATTGTTATCTTACTAAAACGAAATTGCCAGTTCTGAGTTTAATAGTAGAAAAATATATTGGTGGCTTTATGTTTACTTGTCATTGACTGAAATGTTTCACTGCTTAGCTTGATGGGCCTCTAAATCACCAATAGTATCACTGATGTGATTTACCCTTTTTATTTTTTGTATGTATTCTCCTAGTTATTTTTAACTGCCAATCAATCAGGTTGACAGGACAATCATTTTAAAAGTGTATTCCAAAATGCAATAATGAAAATACAAAACATGCCATTGTTAAAAAGAGAGAGAGAGAGAGAGATAACAGACTCCAGATGGAGTCACTGGCCAGGCCCACATCACCAAACCAAGATTTAATGCCTAACGGAATTGTCATTTCAGCCTCTCCCAGGAGTGGACCAACCAGGAGTCAGTCTGGAATTACCTGGTCAGCACTAGTGAGATAGTCTGCCTGGTGGACTCTTGCCATCTACCAAAGTAAGGTGCCCTTTCTAGAACCTTCCTTGTCCCCTTCCATGGTGCAGCTCTTCGGAGCTTCATTCTATTTGCTAGACAGGATGCTGCCCGATTCATAACCCATTAAATAAAGCCAGATCTTTAAAATTACTCAGTTAAATTTTGCTGTTTAATGAAAACGCCCTCGTGGCCCATCCCTCCATTTCTTGCTGACTCTTACAATGGGTTCTGTGTGAAGTGTGTGAAGGTGGGACCTGGCAGACACATCCCTGTGGGTGGAAAGGGACAACCTCAGCTCAGATGCCATTGTCTCCACCCCCAGGTGCTGTGGGAGGTCTGACCTCACCCACCATGCTTTGCTGTCTAACCTCTGCAAACCTCTGCTGCTTGAGCAAAACATGACTTCAAATCTGGTTTCTGCAACAGGATCATCCTAATTCTGAGTATGCCTCCACTCCTATCAATCCAGCACAACTGAAAAGAACACCACTTTGAAATTCTTAAATTTATCTTAAAATCTTAAATTTTAAATTTTATCGAATCAAAGTCTTCACTTGCTAAATAACAGGAAAGTGAAGTCTTCGTCTGTGAAAACAGTCCTGGCTGAGATGTTGTGTCTTTATAACTGGTTAAATAGCTCAACCTGAAACGGTGGCAAACAGGGAAATGTGCCACCCCAGGACATCAGGCTTATTTTATGGGGCCACTGGACACCAAAGAGGCGATAAATGTAAATGCAGGCCTTGAAATGACATGGAAAGAGGTTTTCCAGATAACCCAAGTAAGTCCGTGCTAATTTTTTTCAGTACCATTAAAATAGAAAACAAAATGTGAAATACTCATGGGGAACTTGCAGACTGCTGTGAAATTTCTACAACGCTCATTTTTTAAGCTATCTAACCCAGTAATATGGCAATCCTTGGTGTTCCTCGGCTTGTGGACACACAACCCCAATCTGTCTCTGTCCTCATCCAGAGCTCTCCCTGTGTCTACATCTCTGTGTCCAAATTTCCCTCTTCTCGTGGGAACATCAGTCACACTGGATTTGGGATCTATCCTAATAACCTCTTCTTAGTTTGATTACATTAGCAGTGACCCTATTTCCAAGTAAGGTCACATTCACAAGTAGACATGAGTTTTGAAGGGGTAGTAGTTAACCCAGCAAAAATATCAATAAATATTTATTGAGCACCTGTTTAATATATAAAAATAATTTCACATCTCTTGATTTCTCAGATTTCACATTCCAGTGTGAAAGTTCGAAGAAGCCTCTTAGCACGGAGGTTAGCCCTGTTTCCAAGTCATTAAAGAACACATGAGATTTTTTGGTGTTTTACTACTTTGGGGTAAAACAGAAGAACTATTACTCATGCCTTATTCAATTGGCATCTTTTGAGCACTAAGATACACGATTTACATGCATCCTGGGAGGAATGGGTTTCAATTATTAAGCAAAGAAAAGGCAAAGCCTGCAGGAACACTGGTTGCCTTTACCTGGGGTCTTAGGGATTGCGATCCAGAAAACAGATCTGGGTGGCTCCCAAATCATGCTCCCCTAATTGCTGACAAGGTTTAGGGTTTCTACAGCCAAACAGCAGGAAGTTGATTCATTTGCATAAATCATTTTGAACATTTCCTGATTGCAGCCAGCAGAGAAGCTCGTGCACTATTCAGTTTCTGATAGGCTGCCTTGGCCAAAGCCAGGTAAGGTCTGCAGAAGCCCAGAACAGATGGTGGCTCCAGGAACATGGGTGGCAGCAAGCTCTCCCCGGCATCCTTCTGAGAAATGAGACACTGACTGTGCAGACCCCGTGTCCTCACTGGCCTCCAGACGCCATTTTGGTTGTTCCCTTAGCCATTCTGACTCTATCTGGATTTCAGTCCATCACATTTCACACAATATTCCTAAGACAAGGTCCCTGCCTAAAAACACTCATTTCTTTTCGGTAATAATGTGAAGAGCCCTTGTCAGCCTGGCTCTCAGCTGTCCTGGCCACTCCAGGGGAGCAAACTCCCTCCAATCCCCCCATTGCAGGGCAGCAGGAACTTCGGCAGAGAAAATAAGAAAGATGGCAGAGAGTTGCTTTGCTTGGCAAATGGAACCTCTGGAAGCAAACTTTTCCCCTGGGAAGTCTAGGGTTTCCACCTGGGACAGAAAGGAAGCCTTCCTGTTGGCAGACAGATACAGAAGGTGCACCCTCCTTCACAGTGAGACAGCTTTCTGCGTGGCCTCAACTACATCAGGTGAAATTTTGAGATGACGGAGGTACAGATCGAAGACAATATTCTCCAGTGGGGGTGACGCTTGAATACTATTGGGCAGTGTTTCCAACACTTTGTCCACATGCACATCTCTCATTCATCACTTAATATTTTTCTTTAAGTTGACTCCTTTGAAAATTTAAATGATTTACTCCCATCCTAGGCAATAATATCCATGAACAAAACTGATTTAATGTTCTAGTTATACAGTTTACCATATTTTCCAGTAATACTTTCTCTAATGCATATTTACCATATTTTCCAGTAATACTTTCTCTAATGCACTTTAAAACAACATATAACTACAAAACAGAAACTGTTCATCTGCCTGCCATCGAAGACCCTCTCAAGCACCATCCGTGGAACACTGCCACACTCCAGAAGTGCTGCTTCAATGCAACCTTGAGACGTTGGGTTCCTGCTGTCAATGATGGCGTCCTGGGACCCGAAAGGAAGAAGACCCGGATCGTAACAGAGGGGGAGGCTGAACACAGTTACTGTGGGGGCCAAGCACATGGAATTCTGCAGCCCTGGCTTTGCTGCCAGCTCCACCACTGAGCTCAGAACCTGTCTTCTTTAGACCTCGGATTCCTCATATGCACAATCAGAATAATATCTCATCACTTCCTGTACTATTGGGAGCACATCACTCATTCACAGACATTTGTTGAGCACCTCTTATGGGATATCAAGCACTGTGCTTGGTCCCCAATTCCAACCAAGAATCTTACTAATGCAACATGCATGTGCCCTCAGCCATGGCTGAGTTACTTACTCAGTAAATCTATGTATATTCGTCCATACTGCTATTTAGTTACTTTCAATTACTGTCTTTATTTCTAATTTTCCAATGAAAGAACTGCAGAATACCTGGGCATGTGTGGCCCCTGTTCACAATCAGATGCTAATTTTAATGCAGACTAATTCCTGCTTGCATGGAACTCCCTATCTACTGGATGGCAGGAGCATTCATCAGATGATCTCACAGGTTGATATATAATCACTCTCCAAGGAATCCCAGGGAGCAGAGAGGGCATTCAAGCAGACGACACAAAGGCCTGTCCTGAATTAAGAAGCAAATGAGATAATGTATACAAAGCCGTTTGGAGAGGCCCCTTCTCCGTGGGCAGCTGGTGGTGACGATGCATTTGGAACAAGAGGAGGAATCCCCCATCTCTGCTCCAGCCTTGGCCAGAGGCCCTTCCAGTGGTGCCAGGGAGAGCCCCCCACGCACACTATCTCTTTAGAAGTTGATTGTTTATTAAATCACTCCATGTACTTGGTTACCTGTAGTTCAACTGAATTTGTTTTAATTACTGCCTTTACACCTACCTTCCCAATTAAGGAACCACTGAGTTTTGTCTGTAAAGGAACGTCTGGGCAGTGCAGCCCCTACAGATGACTGAGTCACTGCACTCTGGCTCAGCCAGGGCTGACCGGTGGAGTATTTCGGCCATGCAGCCGCAGATGGCGTGTTCTCAGAAAGCCCAGCACACATCACCAGCCGCCCAGCGGGCTGCCCCGGAGCAGCTGCTGGAAACACTCCGAATGACTGCACATTGGTGCCTCCCTCGCCGCTGATCTAACGGAGACTGTAGGGTGATGAATCTGGTAACACAACGGTGATTTAAAATATTTATTTTTACCACAACCTACCTTTCATTCAATTTCACTTCAAAACATCACCTGGATTTTTCCATGTTGCGGCTATAATCACACAAATGTAAACATTTAGATTATGATTGGGTGATCTAATTACTTTGAAGTTTGTAATGCTTTTTAAAATTTCCCTTTCTTTTATAAAGGCACAGGAAGCACAGTACTTGTTAAAAATCACTGCCTATGGCCGAGAGGGAATTTATAATATTCGATGATTTTAGGAACCACTGCGGCTGAGTGCACGTTCTCCACTGTTAACAACACAGCCCAGAAAGGAAATTGCAGAGGAATCTTTGATGTCAAAGAAACGCAACTTGAGTGGCAGGGACGGAGAGAATGGGTGTCGCGTCCTTAGAGAAGATAGGAAGGACACGGCAGTCAGCAGGGAAGCCTGGCCCTGGCACGCCGGAATCCGTTGTTTACTTTATAATAATACCAAATAAGCATCCCTAATATTACACTTCATACGATCACAAACTCTCTTTTCCCTAGTGTATGTTTAGTTCCTTTACAAGAAGATGCAAGCAAACTACCATTTACCACAAAAACTTAAAAACCAACACTAAGAACCCGTTTTTTTAAAAAGAAACAGTCAAAATAAGAATTTTGGCTCAATACATTTTCCCAAAGAAATTGGACAATGTAATGCTGGACAGTTGCCCGAGCATTTTCTTTCAATGTTTATTATGTAAATGATGTTATAAAGGAGGCGACCCATGAAGACTTGTAGACTTCGTATCATTTGCATAAAGGAAACTTGTATAATGGAATTTGAGAACTCCAGAAAGATCTGTTTCTTCTTAGTGACGTTTGCCATGTTCTCCCTCATTCATTTATTCACTCACTGAACTAGCATTTGAAAGAACAGGTCAGCCGAGCCAGGCAGGAGGCTTTGGCCATCATCCACGCTCTGTCTACCCCACGCTTCAGGCTGACTCAGGCAGGCTTGATTACCTGGCAGTTTGCAGAAGCCTATGAGAAGCAAAATGCTCTCAGTGGCAGGCAAGGCCAGTTGCAGCCGGGGAAAGAGGTTTTGGAAGTACAAATGAAAGCATTCAAAAGAATACCCACGAAAGCTTTCCAGGCCAACACACTTTGGTACATAAAATTACAGCCCTGAGCAGGGACTGTTCTGCAGACTATTCTGACTCATAAATCAAGGTTCAGTTAGATTTGTCTCCTCTATGTTGTTTAATCTGCTACATTTCAAAGTCTCATGGAAGATTACAATGCTTAAAGTTTTGTTCCTCAAAATTAGGTCCACTTCTCTGGTAATTTTTCTTAGGTAGAATAATAATCTGACATCTTGAGGATATCAGATTGCAGTTGACTCCAAGAAGCTAATGACTGTGGTGCTACCCATCCTTAAAGCATCTTCATAGACTGATTAAAACCACAAAGAGTGGCTAAGCACCCTCCACATGGAGAAAGGGGAGAGGTTTTTGCAACAAGGGGAGTGACCTTTCTAAGTCTCTAAAAGGAACCTCCAGGGGAAATATTTTGTGCATGACCTTGTGGGGTATTAGGAGTCTCACCACAACTTCAGGAGGCTCCCTAAAAGAAAACAGGGAGAGGGGTCCACTGCAAATATGACACGAGGTGATTTTCTAGAGTATTCTGCCCTCCTGGGACAATCTCCAGTGAGTGCCACACTTGAGCCAGCGACCTTCCAAACAAGGACAAAGGGGGCCATCTGTGTTGGGCAAAGGCAGGGCAAAGAGGAAGGTGAGCCCTATCATCCTTTTCCCAAAAATGAGAATGGCAAATCCCCAGGGAAGGTCCAGTCCTACAAGATTAAAGGCCAGAGGCTGGCACTCGCAGCATTTGGTTTATAGGAGAATGTCTTGTAGACACGGGTAGTTGGCCAGCCCATCTGAACTCATCCAACTGCAGAGAGAAGAAGCCCAGCACGGTGATGGGGGAGAGAAAGCTCTCGGCAAGAAGCCTGTCAGTGTTCCCCGGCTCACTCCCGGCCTCGCACTTCCTGAATAGTCCTCACAGCTCTGTCTAAAGCTCTGACTTACTTTTGAGAAGATAAAAGCCATCAAAAGCCAGGCACTTAGAACATATTTGAAGAGTCACCTTTACCATGGGACCTCGGGGGTGTTTTGAAACCCTCGGCCGGCTCACTCATCTCAGAGAAAAGGCCCGGGCACACACACTGAGTAGTCCTCGTTAAGTGGAGCCACTGCCCGCGGACAAGAGCAAGAATTTGGAAGGAAAGGGGATACTCTGCGGCTCAAGTCAAGGGCCCACCTCTGAGCTAGAGCTGCAGGCGGGGGACGCCCAGGGCCGCGCGCCCCGTGGGCTGTTTGTGATCTCAGCGCTGTGGCACCAGCACGTGTCCACGGTCATAAGGCTGCAAGTCCCAAAGAAGCTCACTTGACAACAGGGCGGCATGGGGCGGGGCAATGGGGAGCCACAGGGACCCTGAGAGTGCTTCTCCCAGGCAGAGGGACATTAAATAGGGTGGACACAAACACTGTGGCTACTAAAAGATGTTCTCTGTTATGAAGTAGGGAGGGATTGTCAGCTCTCACGTCTGCCCTGATTTTCCCTGAATCAGTGTTCACCTCCCCATTTTCCTACCACCCTTTGCCTTCTCCACCCCAGGAAAAGGGAGTCCTAGCTAGCAGTCTCTAAAAAGGAAATGTCACCTCTGAAAAATTAATCAGTCACCTTTCTGATTTATTTCATTCATTCATGCCATCAGTATTTATTATAACTTCCATGTATGCCAAAAACCCTATATGCTGCTGTTCATGGGTATCTAGATTTAATCAGACACAGCTCTAGCCCTCAAAGAGGCCCCCTTAGCCTGCCTCCATCCTAGAGGTGTTTGTAAAACCCTGTGGCACTACATTCGTGTGGCTGGGAGGACAAGGGGAAGGGCCACCTAGCCCAGGCGGTGAGTCGTCAGTGGTCTGAGCTAAGGTGGGTCTCCTCTAGGAAGTTTTGTCTGGTCCGAGTCTTTAGCTCAGGTAAAAATTAAAAGAAGGGCAGGGGAGAACAGCAGAAAAAGCATGGAGGCATGTTACAGCAGGGCCTGTCTGAGAAACCACAAGAACTTTGGCACAGACTTCGAGGGAGTGAATGCTGAGAAACCACAGGAGAGCCAGAAGCTTGCGTGCACATGCTCCCAATAAGGGCTGCCTGCTGAGCTCCAACACAGGGTGGGGTGTGCAGCAATAAGCCAGGGAGAGAGATTAACACATGGCCTTGAGGGGTGCAGTTTAAGGTTCCCTGGAAGACACTGAAGAACCCTGGAATAAAGAACAAATCTACATATTTGTAAAAGAGAAGGCCCAGTATCACAAATACGTCACTTCTCCCAAAGTCAGTCCAGCGCAATTCTAATCAAAGTCCCAATGGACTTACTCTGTGGACCTCAACAAACTGATTCTAGAATTGTTTTGATGAAGTTCTATGAGAAAGGGCATTAGGGGCTGAATTGTGTCACTCCTCAAAGTTCATATGTTGAAGTCCTGACACCCTAGAAATTCAGAATGCGACTGTACTTGGAAATGCTGTCTTTACAGAGATAATTATGTTAAAATGAGGTCATTAAGGTGGCCTAAGACAATCAGACTGGTGTCTTCACAGGGAAGAGGAAATTTGGAGACGGACACCTACAGAAGGAAGACAGTGAGAAAACAGATCCTTCCCTCTGGACCTCAGCAGAAAGCAACCTTCCCATCACCTTGATCTTGGACTTCTGGCTCCCAAATCTGTGAGAAAGTAAATTCCAGTTTTTGGAGCCCTACTTTGCTATGGCAACACTAAAAAACCAGTACAGAGGATGCTGTCCAATAGATATTAAAATTTATTATAAAACATGTAATTTAAACAGCATTACCTCAGGGCCAAGATTGGTAAACACACCAGGGCAAGCGAACAGGACAGCCAGACTCGGAAGAAAAGCAAAGCTTTTTAAACCTGACAGCAGGGCTGACGGGTGGTTCTCTGGGCACTTTGGGGGCACTGCGTGGGTACCTGGCAATACAAGTAAAACTGAAGGTGCACTTAGCCTGGGACCCTAGAATCCTCCCATTGCAAATCTCAGAAAAATCCTCACGTGGATAAAATGCACTGTCACCTCGAAGCCTTTTGGGTGGTTCTTTCCCCAGACTGGGGAGGTCTCTTTAAATGCAGGCGCTCATCGGCATCCAGCCGGGTCCTGGAGGGTGACCCCTGCTCACCTCTGCCACCTTCCCTCCGGGAGGCCCTCTCCTCCGGTGTTGCCCCTGTGACCTGCAGCCCTCGTGGCTTCCTGCACACTCGGCTCCATCTTCTCCTCACAGGGTCCTCAGGCTCTGCCGAGTTGTCCCCACCCTGTACCAGGCCTGGAAACTCTTCCGAGGCAGGAAGATCGGCCAGTCGTTGATTCATGATCCTGCAGGGTCACCGTCCCCTGTGCCTGATATCCAGGGTCTTGAAAATCATCGTTTCATGCACTTACTGGTTTTTTTGTTTCAGGCAGGAGAGCCGATCCCATTTCTATTGCCACCTTGGCAGTCAGAGAAAGCAAGGGACATGGTATTGCTATTTTAAGAAATGCTCTGGATTAATAATTAGATTTATACACATTAGCATCAATCTGGAAACAACTGAGTGAAAGAATCCAATTTGAAGAATAATATATTCTGTGTGAAATCATTTACATAGTCTGAAAATATGCATGCTTTCCTGTGGATTGATTTTGCACACTAAAAGCGTAACGGCATGGATGGGAAAAACCCAAATCAGAGCCAAAGCACTGTGATGCCTCCAGGAGGAAAGAGCCGGATGACAGGACCCACAGCAAGGAAAAGGGGCCTGACCTTTATCTGTAATGTCTTATTTTTTTAAAAAATAAGAAATGTGAAACAAACATGTAAAAATGCAAGTATATTATCATTACTTAAATCTGATAATTGGCTTAAAGGATGTTTATTAATTAACTATATTTTTTCTGTATCTTCAAATTATTTCATAATTAAAATACCCATCATTTAGGCCGTTAGTAGCTTCTGCTGTCAAGAATAGATATTTAAATCTGCCTTTGGGGCTCACAGTCCTTTGCTCAGATTTGCATAATTAAAAAGCTCACAGAGGTAGTTTCCTGGAGGAAAAAAAGACCCTCTTCTAAGTAGGAGATACCCAGGATAATATTGCTCTGGAGAGGTAAAATATAAGAGACAAATTATAAGAGATGTTTTTAAAAGTATAAGCAGAGGTCTGACCGTGCATCTCTGCAAAGCATTTTCTTACAGAAAAATGGTTTTTTGTAAATATTCGTTAGACTAAATGAATTAGTGTTCATTCTTGTGTTTTTGGGAGATGGCATGTGTGTGCACATCTATGTGTCATGTGTGGGTATATGTGTGTGTGCATGCATGTTCGTGTGTGTGTGTGTGCATGTGCAGGACTATAAAAAGATATAGGATTTGCTTGACATCCATTATACAATTTACCTAATATTAGTTAACAAATACCCTGATACAAGTACCGTTGTTAGGACCTACTGCATGGCTGTCTTGTTGGGGCCAGCGGGGCCTTGACCACTCCCCTGTGAGGTGTGTGATGTTTCCTTTGAAGAGAGTGGGAGTCCCGCTGTCAAATGCAACAGGAAGAGGCAACGCTGGGGATGGCAGTTGAGGAATTGCATCAGTTCTTTGTGGGAGCTTCTGCCAGTCTGGCTTGAGCTTGGGAAGGTGGGCTCTGAATGCCATAGTACTGGTAGCAACTCTAAGCGTCTTTTGTGATTTTTTCCTTTCCATTATCACCCAAATTTCCATAAGGCCTTATTAAAAGTCACCACCTGGTCTTTGCTTTGCTTTGGAGAGGTCGGGACAAGTGCCCTGTGCGGCTGACGCGGCCCGTGGGAAGGCCATGCTGGCGTCTTCAGCAGAGCCCTGCTGGGCCCCGGGACGTGGCCTCCGGAAGCCCTGGGCAGAGCGAGCAATGGCGGAGTGACAAGGAGTCCACGTCCAAGAACGGGGCCCCTTCCCACGTGGAAGATGCAGCGCCCTTGAACACCTGTTAGTGCAGCTTGGAAATAATTTGAGGAGCCCACTTCCAGCAATTAAACTATCAGAGATCTCTCAGGATACTAACATCTCATTTTTTGTTGAAAATACGATTTTATTTTTAGTTTTGCATTGGTGAGGACCAGCTATCTAGGTACAACTATCAGGAAAGAAATATAAACCTAAGTTCGGAAATGATAATATTCTCTTCTATTGCTGTACAGAGAGAAATCTCAACCTTTTTCTCTTTTGTGGCAAACTTAACAGGTGCTCTTTCCACGGTGTGAACAGGGCTGGGGTGTTGGGCTCTTGCGGCCTGGTCTCCTGTCCTCAAGAACTGGAACGACAGCCTCCTGGAGACAGAATCAGAATGCAAGGGAGTGACAGGGAGGGTATCTCACCCATAGCCCTGAGTCTACTTAAATTTTCATAGCAAGTAACTTGGGCACTTTAATATTAATGAGAAGATACGGGCTGTGGCTACAACTGATTCATCTTTACAGGTGAGGGCAAATGAAAAGAGGCAGGGGAAGAAAACAGCGAAGGCCGGAGGGAGAAGGGCAAGTGGCTCAGAGACGCTGAAGGGTGAGCCATCAATATGCTTCCCAGCCAAGGTCTCGCCAGGCCAACAGAAACCACCCTGGGTATTTCAAACGGAGGAAATGTGATACAGGAAATCACTCAGACAGGTGGAGGGATGTAGGCAGCGTGGAGAGCAGGACCACCCCCAGGTGGGAGGGCCCGGGGCAGGGACTCAGGGCAGCCTGGCACCTGGCCCCTTGTGACTGTGACGGGCACAGTTGGCCCGAGCTGGTCATGCAGAAGCTTCGCTGTGGCTGGAGATGCTGCCAGCAGAGCAGGGACACGTTACCTTGTTCATCTTGCCTGGGGTCCCTGGGGCAAGAGAGCAGGGAGAGGGAGCCCCCGCGGGGTCGAGCAGAGCAGGGGACCGGCGGGGAATGGTTCAAAGAGTGTGGTTGCCGAATTAAATGCAGATGCCCACTTTAATTTGAATTTCAGATAAATAATGAATTTTTTTAGTATAACTATGCTCACACAATTATACAAATATTTTTTCATTGCTTATCTGAATTGCAAACTTCACTGGGCATCCTGTGTGTTTATTTGTAAATCTGGCAGCCCCCCCTAAGAGCAAACAGGAAAATAACTGACCTGTGTCATAAACCTTCATATGGCCTCCAGCTCTCCACTTGACCCATAGGGTAACACCCATGAAGGAAAAAGAATTGTGCAAAAGACTCAAGTTCATTGCAGGAAAAAATTAGGGCAGGCAGGAGTTAAGGAGTTAATACATCAAAATCTTCAAAATACTTGATAAGGAAGATCAAAGCAAAGAAATCCCCACAGATGTTGGAAAAGGAAGGCGAAGACTGGGGAACAGGGCTGCGGGTCTGCACCCAGGAATCCTTGTTCATGAGTCATGCCTCTGATTTAAGTCTGAAACCCTTTAGAAGCAAAAATATGATGGGCCTCAAAATGTAAGCAGAACTAGCTGTGGGAGGCACCTTTTTGGAGGGTGAGGAAGGGCAAGCTTTGGTTGGGAGCCCTCTCACCTTGCTATGGTGGAGACAGGCCGGTAGACCGGGGAGGAATTGTTGAAAAACGCCATCCTTCTCTGGATCCCAAGAGATCCTTAGGCATTCGGAGGTGTGGCAAGTGCTGTCAAATTGTGTGGAGATACTGCTAGCTTCTGGGTATTGGGTTACCAGAGGGTCTGCTAGCCAGCAGGGCTGATCTGGCCATATGTCTGCCATGGGGTCCCCCTTTGCCACACATGCACACACACACACACACACACGCACACACACACACACACACACACACACACACACATTCTCTCTCTGCAGGTGGGGAAGGTAACCTGGAAATCTTTCATACCGTCTGCCCAATCTGAACACGTGTTACACCCCCTCACTTGAAACACCCTGGTTCCCAGACCTCTCCTGACCATCAATAATCAACATCTTGAAGTAAGAGGGCCTCAAATACACTTATAATAATTGCTGAGGGTTGATTCTTTCTGGCAGCAACTTGGGCTGGACTGTGATGAGAGAACCAACAGCACGAGTATTCAGGAGTGAGCAGTTCCCCCATGGAAACTGTATTTCTAAATATTCATCTAAGTGGTTTCTTATCACAAGCACACAGATGAAAAAGAGCATGGTCAAAGACTCAGACAAGGTTAACTACTGAAGAGAGTTATCTAGTCTGGCAGTAAACTTCCTCATCACCCATATTTTTATAATAAGCATTAAGGTTTTACAAGAACTTTAATGACCAAGACACAATGTCAAGTTTATGCAACTTGCTCACATTGGAGTCCTGGCCTCACAATCAAACAATAAAAATGCTGCCCTCAGAGGTCTTATTCTTACTAAAGAAGGGAGGACTTCAACTAAGTGTGTTATGGGGTAGGAGGAGTTGTAGGCAGAGGAGTCACATGTGAAGGGTGGGGTAAAGTCTATGCGATTTAAGATAGCAATTCTTGGACAAAGAGCTTAAGGGTTTGGACCTCCTAGTTTTTGATACTTTTCTCTAATTTTAACCTCTCTTGGCAAAAATGGTCCCCTGGACCAACATTTCTACAGTGCTCCCTCCTGGGGCTCCTGTTTGTAGTTATGTACAAGTCCTGCTTCTTAACTTTATGCTCTGTGGTTACCATGTAGTCTTTAGAAGCAAAATACATGCATATTCAAAATCATATGTCTGATGTGCTAGCTCCTAGTCACATGTAACAGCTGAGTACTTGAAATATGGCTAGTGCAACTGAGAAACTCAATTTTTAAATTTTATTTTACTTTACTTAATTTTAAAATAAAACTGACACTCAATTCAGTTATTAGAAAACTTCAAACTATCTTTGGAACCATTTAGATAGGTGAATCTACCTCTTCAAATGTCCATTTTATAAAATTAAAGTAAAGAAACCAGTATTTCTCATGAAGATTTGGCACCTGTCTTGAGATGTACTGCAAGTGCAAAATACACAGATAAAAAAGACTTAGTATAAAAAATATGAAAGACCACATCAATAAGCTTATATTGAGTATATGATAAAATGATAGTATCTTTGATATATTGGGTTAAATAGAATACAGTATTTCAATTAACTTCATGTGCTTCATATTTTCTTTTTTTGACACGGCTACTAGAATATTTAAAGTCCCTACGTGGCTCACATTATACTTCTATTGGATAGCACGGCTCGAGATTTCTGTAACTCTGTATGTGCTGCACATCTGTGCACTTCATGTCCCCACTGACCTCAGATGTAACATCCTGACCTCCGTCCCATCCAACCCTCAGCCTGCTCACCGCCGACAGCTCTAATTAAACTATAAGAAAAGAAGGCTTAAGTGGAATGTGGGCTCCCTGTACTTCAGTTTAAGTGAAAGGATTGAATTTTCTTCCCCACCACCCTTTCATTCCCCTCATTATCAGGATCTCCATTAACACACAGTAAAGAAGTAGAGACTTTTTGAGCATAATGAAGCATTTTAATTGTGAGAGTTGGCCATTGCTGGTATGAGAAACTTTTGATTAACCCCTAAGGAGTTCACCTCTGAAGGTGAACTAGAATACTAGAGTATTTTCATACTAGAACACTGCTACTACTGAAGGACTAGAGTACTGTTTGATTCTGAATCCTTTACCCTGGAGATTTCCAGAGGCCAAGCATGAAGGGCTCCTCCTTCATGCCCTGTAAGGGTCCGTGGAGTGGACCCCAGCCAGACGGACTCCAGGGGTGACTGGTGTATGGGACACTCAGCAGGCAATGTCAGGGCAAGAGAACACAGAGAGAAGAACGAGACGGAAGGGACAGCCACACGGCTATATACAAGCTGCATGGACGACGTATCTCAGGACTGCGCATTTTCTTCCAGACCATGGGAGTCTGCAATTTTTCATGACTGTAAATTACATTATTTTCTTTCTGGTAGTGGAGATAGTAAATATAGCCAAGAGATTCCCTTAATAATCTATAACTCTGGCCCTAAAATAGGAATTTAATTGAAGTTTCCCCAGCTGTCTTAGCCAGAAGACAGCTGCCCAACAATGTTAGGTGATGTTTAAGAATAAATGTGGCTAGGCATCCTCCTCAGTCGGTTATACAGCTCGATTCTCGGGGCTTCTTGTGGAGGTGATCTTATTACCACCAATCCTGACTCTTGCTTTTCCAGAAATAATGATAGTGGCTGGAATATGTAAAATTCATGGACTATGTGAAGTTCAATAGGCTGTCAAAATGAGTCCAGGTCTTTAATTAAGCCACACTCTATCCATCTCATTAGGCAGCAAAATCATAAGGGGAGCTGTTTCTTACTACATGAGCCCAGGTGCCTGTCACTGGCTGGAATGGTGTGAGGTGCAATGAACATGACCGGCCAAGGCTGCGTCCTGCCAAGTTTCTCCCCTATCATCAGAAAAGAAAGAGGCCCAAAACCTCAGAGATTAAATAATTTATTTTCTAAGATCCAGATAAATGGCAAGGAGATCATATTACAACCCCAAAGAGTAACAGATTAGGTTCTTTGTTTATAGAACCTCATTATGTCACGTGACAGGCGAGAGCGTTAGTCCTTGGACTGGAATTCCAATGGGTCTGCTTAATGCCTGGGTGTTAGGGGTCCATGGACCAACCTGATCAACACCACCAGTGGGGAGGCTGAGCACACCTGTGTTGAGCCACAGAATGGGACCTGGGGGAACCTGCCTGCCTTCTGGGTTGGGTAGCCTGCAGAGGGAAGGGACTATGGAAGATTCGGCCTACAGAAGGTGGTGGTGGTTACCACGAGCCATGGCTAGGGGCACATCCCCACTGACTCTGAGGAGAGTCCTGCGAAAGCTAGACCCGCCCCTGCCCAGAAGGGCCAGTGAGGGCCGTCGGCCGGCGTGCCTCTTGGTTCCCACTGCGTTCTGATTCTGCTCTGAGGAGCTGTCAAGTCACGCAGCGCTCACAGCCCTGCCCCAGCCGGTAGCCGAGAGGAAGGGCAGAGGGGCAGACCCCAGATCCCATTCAGGGTGGGCGTGCTGGGGCTCCCCGTCAACTCGACCGCAACAGAAGCTGCAGCATGTGGGGCAGGGCGCGAGCCCACAGCGTTGCCTCAGTGCCCACCTGCTTCACTGCTGACAAGAGCCTTACCCCTTAGCTGGTGCTTTAAGAAATATGCTCGAAGTAAAAAATAAAGTATACTTATTTTTTAAAAAAGAAGAAGAATATTAAGGGTATCTATAACCCACTGTGTAGAGATAACCACTGGTGAAATGTTTATAAAACATGCAGTTTGAATTTACTGTTTTTCAACTGCTATTTTCTTTATTCCATACCACTGGGTATTTTTCAATATTGTTTATTTAACAGGTGCATAAAGCTCATTTTCTGATAAGTATAAATCCATTTTTCCATCGTTTGGGATTGGGATTGAAGTCAACTTCATCTTAAATATCATATATACCTTCCATCAAGATACACATGTCTTGATTCCGGCAGATTTCGTAGAAGTGCCTATGTTTCTCCCTCTCACCCTGGCAGGTGACCTTCAAGACAGTGGTATAATCATGTACTTCTTCAGCTCTGGATGATTTTCTACTAAATATTTGCTCTGAGGCCACATTTCCTGCGACTGGCCCCAGCCGATGACCAAGCGAGACAAGCCTGTCCTGGGGAGACCTGGGCTGAGTCATCTGATCGACCACACATTCCGGCTGTGATCACTGTGCTCAGATTAGACAGTCCTGGGAATGAAGCACACGGAAGGCGGCCTCCCGGTGGCTGGCGGGACCAGGATACTGGGCCACGGAGGGCTCCCCTCGGCCCTGAACGGCTGGCAGGATTCAGTGAGGATATTTCAGACAGCACTTGAAATTAATATTTTGTTTATACTAACCCACGTACAGCACACTAAGAGACTAATGATTATAACAATTTGTTGTTCGTGTGAATTTCCACATGGATACAAAATACTCTTCCTAACGTCCAAAGGTCTGGGTTCCTTCCTGGTGCACGGGATTTCTGAAGGGTCCTGCCCACTCCATGTCTTCAGGCATGCCCTGGGCCCAGAATAGCACCCTGCTCCCGGGACACAGTGAATGATGCCCGTAACGGTATCTGGGGAATGTAAGAAACAGTGGAGGCTGGTATGGTACACAAAAGCACACATCTAATTCTATGCTAGAAATAAAATCATTTTTGCTTAAAACCAGACTCCTCCCTACATCCCTAGAATTATTGGGTTAAGACAAAAGCCACATGATTGCATCTCAAAGGCTGCCCTGCCTGACTCCCTGGCTTTGCCCCCTTCCAGTGCTCTGGAAGGAGAATATTTATCCACACAGGAAATCGCAAATAGGAGGACAATCTGCGGCTCCGTTTGTGTTTACCAGTCGCTTTGAAGATTTCACTTTTCTTCCCGGTGAGTTCAGGAGTCGGCTCCCATTCTTCTGCACTAGACCGTGGAATAAGGCAGGATTAGGTTGTCCAGATCAAGCTGGAAATAGTGTAAAGCGAGAAGGAAAGAATGCCCAGGGAAGTCTCAAATTCCTTTTGTTCTTGTTGTCTTTGTAAATTGCAAGTTCATAGAAGGATCAAATTCCGGGGAGCTGGACCTGGGCCTAGAATCCTTTTGTGGCGAGTGCCACCTTGTGGTCCAGCTTTTTTGTTCTCCCAAGAACGCAAAGTACCTGCTCCCAAGGCTTTGGGGGCAGGGGTCCCCACCTCTCTCACCTAGACAACTATACGGAACTGTCCTGCCAGAGGGCTCGGTCCTGCCGAGGCCCGACCCAAGAAGCTGGTCCCACTTTCTGAAATTAAGACAGAGTGTCAGTTTGCTGGTCCAGGACACCAGGGCCCAGGTGTCCCGTCATGGCTGCTGGCTGCCAGGCCACCCCTGCTGTCTCAGGTTGCCCCCATACCTGATATCATTGCCCTAGACAGTGCCCACTCACTCCAGCTGCCCTCTTCATGCCAATTTTGATTCAGAGCCACCACCCACCAGGACACGGCCCTGTCCCACCACATTCAGGCCTGTCCTGCCTGCTGGGGGAAGCCAAGGTGGCATCCCAGGCGGGCCCAGGAGGCTGGCATGACTTCACGTTGCTCGCTAAAGATCCGTCGGGAGGCTCCGTGATACGCGCTGGGAGAGACCCGAAGCGGCCAGGTCCTGTGGCTTCACGGCAGCACGAAGCCGAGCCGGAGCTAGGTGGCTGCCAGCATCCAGGTGCGGATGGGCCCTGGGCTTATCTTATCTAACTCATCCCCACAACTCTTTGGGTACCTATTTCCCCCACTCTACAGATGAGGAAACTGAGGCTCAGGAGAGTCAAGATAAAATGTTTATTTTGAATTTCCCTGGACATTATCAACCTGTTAAATCAGTTACCCGAATTCCACTGGCCTCTGGACTGCGTGGGAGACTTGTAGACCGAGTATGTAAGGACCCACCCGGGCTCAGGAAGCTGGAAGTACACCCGGCAGAACTTCCACCACGGCAGAGCTAATAACCTCAGGTCTCTGAACCTCAATTACTCGTCTTCAGTGAGGCATCGCCTGCAGGTAGTAGCTACGTGGTTGACATACTGCTCAGGCCTGACCAGCTGCTGAGCAGGTGGGAGGTGGGGGCTCAGTGCGCTTCCTTTGGGGGCCCTCCAAGCACCAGATGGCAGGGCACAGGCTGATGCCGCCCGAGCAGCCCACAGTGGTCGTTTGCTTTGGCTTCTGTTTAGATGGGAGCAGCTCCCTGCTTCCAAGGAGACTTCTAGAAGTTGAGCAGGACCACCTGGGGAGATGGCCAAGCCGGCATTGCATCCTGATGCACACGTGGGTAAGCCCCCCTGGGGCCTGGGCTATATGCAGAAAGAGACCAGAAAGGAGTATTTATTTCATTTCCCACCATCCCCTGGACTGACTGAATGGGAAAGTCCTGATGTTAAGCTTCCAAAAAAGGTTTTAGGCCCTGAACTTGAGCAGGATACACTACCCACCTCCTGTGGTCTGTGCTCACAGGCAGGGAGCACATGTGTGTCTCATCTCCACCCCATCCATCTGCCCTTGTCCTTCTTACCTCCTCAAGAGAGCAGCCACTTGTGATCCTGTCCACTTAAAACAATACAGTCACAGGCCTAGGGCTGCGGGCGCTGAACCACAAAAGAGGGAAAGATGTGATAAATAACATTTAAAGCACTGCAAAGTTTGATTTTCATGTCTAATATCTGCCTCTGGAGATTCTGCTAAATGTCTTTTATTCCCCTGTTCATAAATTCTTATGATAACAGCTTTATTTGGGAATCAATCCAGATTTCCATTATTCACTGAATTGCACTTCTCTCGGTGTGTAAATCCCTTCCTCGTGTTAAGTTACAAAGCTTTGGAACCTACCTTAACTCTTTCTGGCTGCTAGAGTGATCGGGAGGTATTGTTAATTCTCACATTTTAGAATTATATCTCAAAATCACTAAGGTAGTTGAAAGGGGTTTCCAAATTAACACCCAGGTGAAAATGGGCTCCTGAGAGAACCTGATTTATACTATTACGGAATGCTTTAAATACACTGCCATCTAGCCCTCTCTCATTGCCTCCTGGCCCTACATACGGAACAGACAGCCCTCTTGAAGTCACGTGGTAGAGGGGTGAAGCGCACAGCCGTGGGGTAGGACCTCCAGCGCCCAAATCTTGGCTCCTTCTCTCACTAGCTGTGCGACCTTGGTCAAATTGCAAAGCCTCTCTGAGCCTTCGTGTCTTTATGTAAAATGGAGAAAATAACACCCACTTCATGGGGCTATTGTTAGAACTGAAGGATACTGTGCAAGCAAGGAGCTGAGAATAGTGCTTAGCAAATAGTAACAATAATAGTTAACATTTACTGAGAACTTGCCAAGTGCCAGGCATTATTCCAAGGACTTTGCCGACGATAACTCACTGAGCTGCTCGACAGCCTGCGAGGCTGGGCTCAGTGAGGGCTGCCCTTACCTGTCGGTCTGGCTCCTGACATCCACTCACCTGTTTCTAGTGACTCCGTCCAGCCTGCAGCAGGAAACCACCCCACCTGGCCTCCAGCGCAAAGGCGGTGGGTGGGGCCGATCACATGACAGGGGATCAGAGATCTCACCAGCATGGCCTCGGGGACTGGGCTGTTGGGCTCCTGTCTGTCCTGCCGTACTTGAACCTGAGAGAGTGTGGGGCTGGAGCCGCTGTAATTCTGAGCAGAGGTCCTGTCTGGGAGTGAGTCAGCTGACAGGGAACTGAGTCACCGACTGCACAAGGGAAGTTGGCTCTGTTGACACCAGGTGACCCCTCTCAGAAAGCCCCCCTGAAGCTGGCCCTGAGGTGAGGCCTCCCCATTGCTCGTGCCACCAACCCCTTTTGGGTTGACACGGTTTAGTTGGGTCTCTGACACATGTGACATACAGTCCTAACGACACAGAAATGCAAAGCCTGGCCAGCCACTGTACCTGGGGCCCTGAACTCCATCCCTCTCTTGCCAAGTCCCCATCAGGGGCCCTCACCGGGGAGCTTGCTGCGGAAGCACCGAGGAGGACCCTGCAGCCCACACATCACCCCTCCCTTCCCCGCACCAGCAGGCGGCCTTTCTTCATGTGCTCCAGGCGGGGCCTGATGCCCACGGCCTCCGCTGAACTGACAGAGGGCAGTGAGCGGGCGCCAGGGCTGGGCGCGGCGAGGGGAGCTGTTGCTCCGGGGAGAGAGTTTCTATTTGGGGAGATGAAAAAGCGGAAATAGGTAATGATGACAGCCGCACAACATTGTGACTGTGCTCAATGCCCCTGCACACTTGAAAAAGGCAGGTTCTATATTATGTGCACACGCATGTGAGTGTATGCACATATGTATAATTTTTCATAGCACAAGAACTATTTTACAAATGAAACAAAAACCCAGCTCTGCTGACTAGGTCTCCTTCTCCTCTGCTTTGAACAGAGGCAGCAGGTCCCACCACGCGGAGCGTTCTGGGGTGACGGACGGAGCCAGCTGATGGGCAGGCCACCCAGTGGCCCAGAACCAGCCCAGTGAGGCCTCCCATCTGCCATGCCGGGGTGCGGCAGCCCTCACGCCTGCTCTGTCCTGTGTCCTCCAGCTCCGTCTCCCCCAAGGTCTCTGTGACGTCCCTGAGCTCCGGCTCCCTGGGCGCTTCTCACAAGCCGGTGCCCAGTGGTCCTGTCAGGCCCCGTTCATTGTCCACGGCTTCCTCCCAGGACTCAGCTTTTCTGCTGCAGCGTCGGCTGCAGTTCACCCTCTTTCTTCCCAGGGGCTGCCAGGACCCCCATCTTGTGTCATTAGCATGGTTAGCAGCCAGGAAGCAGGGGGTGAATCCTTAGCCATTTTGCTCTCTGTCAGATCCCGAGGAGGCAGCTCACGGGGCATCACTGCAGCGACTTGGAAATAAAGTGAGCGGCCCCTCCCAGCACAGGCAGGGTGGCCACCTGGGTGGGAGAGCAGGCCTGCACACCGCGGGGGGAGGCAGCCGGGGGCTCTCTCGGGTTACGTAGGGAGCTTGGCTGTCGGCCATGGTTGGCATTATCTGCATCTTCCGTCTGGGAGCTGTGGCCCTAGGAAAACTCTACCTCTGGCCTGGTGGGTCTGCTGGGCCTGGACTGTCCAGAGATCCTTTATCACCAGCACATACCTGTGAGGTCACCTGGGGCCACTGCAAAGGCAGGGGCCAGGCTCCCCAAGCAGCCACATGTCCCCTGCCCACAGTACAGGCTCTCCCTGTCCCCTGCGTCCAGGGCCCACTGTGACCCAGAAGCCAAGGGGCCTTGTCTGAGCTTGTCCCAGGCCATGCTTCCTAACTGCAGGCTGTCCTCCCCCTCACCATGTGGGCACCCGGTCTCGGTGTCAGCCCTTCCAACCTCTACGTCCTCCTGCATCACCGCCACCCAGGCTTTGCCAAACCCGAGGTGGAGAGCGCAGCTCTCCAGACCCTCCACTCAGCCAAGACGCAGACACTAGCTGCAAATTCAGGGGTCCCCAGGGCCGTCCTCACTCAAATCATCTGGTTGCAAATTCGGGTGTCCCCACGGACACCCTCAACTTGATAATCTGCTAGAGTAACTCACAGAAGTCAGGAAGACGCTATCCTCACAACATTATCCCAAATGTTGATAAAACTACATTTTATTATTGCAAAAGGATACAAATCAGAACCAGCCAGAGGAAAAGACCCACGGAGCAGACCAGAGCTCAGGAGGGCTCCAAACAGGAAGCCCTCACGTCCCCCGGCCGCAGGACCCACGGAGTATTGCCAACCAGGAAGGTCCCGGAGTTTCAGTTCTTAGGTTATTATCGGAGCTTCACTGCAAAAGTGGAACTGATTGAATCATCACCTGCCTGACAGAACTCCATGTGCAGTCCCCACCTGTTCCCCCAGACGTGGGGCTGATGCATGTGACTCAAAGCCCCAAATCTCTGGTCACATCTTTGGTCCTTTTGCAATGGCCAAAAGTCACCACCTTCACACATCTTCAGCATGAAATATCCAGGGGCTCCCACCAGTCACCTCACCTGCATAGACCATCAGGAGGCGCCCACCACGAACATCAAAGATGCTCCCATCAGTTGGAAATTTCCAAAATTTGGAGGCTACCTGCCAGAAACTGGGGGTAAAGACCAACCAAATTCCTTCCTACTCAGATACTGACATCCCTTTGAATGAACAGGCCCAAGGGCAGGAACACTTCCATTGAAACTCTGCAACTAGGCAGGCATGTAACCGAACAGCCAGATCACAGCCCTACAATTGTGTGCATCAACTGTAATGCCTCTTTGGCCCCCTCTCTGTAAATAACTACTTTTTTTTCCAATCTCATCATTAATATTAGTACCACATTCTATTGAAGACCGTCTGTTTTGCTGGAGCTCTGTTACCAGGCACCCTGACATTCAGGACCCCCACCCTGGTTTGTCCCCTCAGTTAGGGAGGGAGAAACAATGCGGCAACTGTCTGTAGGCTGGCCATGCCTGCAAGCCACAGGGTTTGCTAGAGACTATCCGGGAAGTCGCTTGCCACAAAGCTCTTCTGGGGATTTCAGCACTCACTAATGCAAAACTAATAGCACTCAAAAGAAGTTATTATGTTTGTAAAAACAGGAAAACTTTCCTCTTCCTTTGGGCAAATAGGGGAATGGTTTGCTGTCGGCCCAGATGATGTCACCAGTGACTGAAGTCTTCACAGAATTCATACCACATGGTTAGTTCCCAGGGCCTCCTGGGATGGACAGCTCAATTTTGCCATCTGCATTTTACAGGTTGGAGGGTTGTGAGCTGCAGGGCCCAGAGCCTCCAGGGTAAGACGGCGGCAGCTGAAAACCCAGGTCTCAGCAGAGTGAGTCAGGGAAACCATCTTGTCAGAACCAGAAATGATCAGACCAGAAGAGTAACACGTCTTAAACAAAGCCCTCAAAAGGCTCAGTGTCTTCTAAAATGCTACCTTGAAAACCCCATAATGAAAATACCAGGTCTTGGAGGGACCAAAGCCCTCCCATCAATCCCTTCGCTGTCTGTGGATGGCTTCTGGGAACCAACTTTCAATCTGTGTCACTGTGGTTGGTAGAAAGTGGGAATGGAGGCCTTGGGTGACTTGAAAGCCCCTCACTACCGAGAGTCACAGGCCTCCTTGCCTTCCCTAAGGGTTACACTTGCCAAGGAGACCATGATTTCCATGCCCTTGATCATGACACTTGCCCCCCACCCCAAGACATTGTTGGACGTGCCACCCATATTCCATGATGTACTCCAATCTCTCATAGGACAGCCGAGAAAGAGGTGTTAAGTTGCTAGTCCTCTGAAAGAACTGGCACGATTCACTTCTATGTTTTACTAGGCAAAGCAAAACACAAAGCCAGCCCAGATTCGGGATGCGGTCAGCTGCAGTGCGCAGTGGGAACAATGGACGCCAGGGCGCCGTCTCCAGAGACAGGCTCCCACAGCTCACACCGATGTTCTTCAGCCCCTTGAGGACCTTACGCTCTGAAGGCATCCCGCTGAGAGCATGTGCCCCATGGCTTTGTCAGCCAATCGCCTGTATCTCAGCATTTAGGCTGTTTTCAGTTCCAACGCCCAAATGATAAGATTGTGCACGTTACTTTGTTATATATTGGATGCGTGTCCTCAGGGTACATTCCGAGGAGAGGCATTATTTGGCTAAAGTGTAAATGTATTCATTGCATAGGGCTGCCCTAACAAAGTACTACAAACTTTTTGATTTTAAACAAATTTTTTAAGTAAAAGAAATTTATTCTACCACAATTCAGGAGGCTAGAATTCCAAAATCAAGGTGTTGGTGGGACCATGCTCTCGAAGAAGCCTCAGGGAAAAATACTTCCTCGTCTCTTCCAGCTTCTGGCGTTGTGGGCCACCCTTGACATTCCTCGGCTTACAGACACATCACTCCAATCTCCGTCTCCAAGTCACATGACCTTTTCCCCGTGTCTGTGTCTCTTTTCATAAGGACAACAGTCATATTGGATGTAGAACCCAGCCTACTCTAGTGTGACCTTATCTTACTTACATCTGCACAGACCTTATTTCCAGATAAGGTCACATTCCCAGGTTCCAGGTGAACATGAATTTGGGGAGACACCATTCAATCCACTACTCTAAATGTAAACGTAGTTTGGTTATATTGTGTCAAGCCTCCCTCCATGGAGTTGTACCTTATTGCTTCCCCTGCAGAAGTATTTGGGGGCATCTGTTTCTCAGCAATGGGTACATTGTCAAGCTTTTAATTTTTTGCTAACTTGATATGTAGAAAATGGTATTTCAGCATCCTATTTTTCATTATGGATAAAGTTGAGCATTTTTTATGTGTCTATTTGTACATTTATTTTTGTCTGTTCAAATTTTTGCCCATTTTTTTCTTGGATTTTGGTCCTGTTCCCTCAATTTTTCACATAGAACTCAACTAGGATTTTCCCTCAACTCTGCTCTATCATCTATTTTGTGTGATGTTGTTCTTATGACCATTTAGAGGAATCATGACTCACACCAGCTTTTCCAATCCACAGAGCCCTCTCGGCTGTTATTTCTGTGAAGTGTTTCCATAATACGGCAGCTTGGCTTGTGAAATTCCTGGCTATTTTGCCTTCTTCAGTTGTATCTGGGCCCTCTCCTTCCTGTTTCTCAATGATCTCTTTTCTGCAAAATGTTTGTCCCTCTCCCTGAAGTTTCTCCTGGGCTTGGGGTCCTGCCATGGAAGAATGCCTGGGTGGGTCCATTTTGAGGGTCAGTGGGTCCTGGACAGCCCCATCCCCTTCCAGCTTTTCCAGGGACAAGTGCAGTCATCCACTACTGAGGTCAGTGATGCCCCCTCCTGCTTCTCTGCTGGGCTCACATCACCCTTCTGGGCTTTATAGTGGAAACATGGCTATTAAAAAGTGGCGATTTGGGGGTTTTCCTCTTATTGGGTCCATCAGATGCCCTGTTACTCCCTCTGCATTTTCTTACAAGTACAAAAACACCCAAATCTTTGCACTGTTAGTGGTTTGTTCCCATCTGCTTGAGTTTTGAAGTTACCAATACCTCGTGACCCGTCTCTATGGTCAGTGTCATCCATGGTTTCTCCGCCTGAGTGTTCTGGCTGTTCTCATGGGAAATTCAGAGAGACTGGAAACCAGACTACTGCAAATGAGGCCTGTCTGTGCTCAGACAGAAGGAATCTGTAAATGTTACTGGAACTGGCCCTGTGTCTCCAATATAAATTGCAAATATTTTCTGCCAGACTGTGTTTTGTTCTGTTTTTAACAATGTATATGATACTCTTTGGTACACAGAGGATCCTTTTCCATTTTTATGTGCTCCATTTGTACCTCCGGGGAGAAAATCCTGGTGCAAAATACCTCTGAAATCAAAATCAGTCAAAGGGAGAAATAAAGTGCGAGAAACCCGTGTATTCCTTACAAGCAGTTGTCTGGTGTCTCTCCAGACCTGACTGCTGAAGAGAGAGCTCCACCCAACCTTTCCGGTCCAGATAAGCCCCTGCTGGCTCATGTAATCACCTATTGATATGGAGATGCTACTTCTCTCCATCCCTTGGAAACACCTATTGATATGGAGATGCACTAAAGCCAGGCGAGAGATTCTGGAAGTATTGCAATTTTACCCACATTCTATTTCTCTTTCCCTTCATGACTCTGAATTTTGAGTCATAATGAAAAGCCCTTTCCTCATGAAGAAATTCACTGATGCTGCCTTCTGGAGTTGTGTGATTTCAGATTTTGTTGTGTATGGTGTGAGGTGTGATTATTTTAGTGTCTTAGCACCATTCATTAAAAAGCTCATCACTTTTCCCATATTTGAAATGTCACCTCATCATGGATTAAATTTCCCAAATGCCCTTGGGTAATTTCTGGACTTTTATTCCATTCCAGTGATCTGTGCGTCTATTCATGCACCAAGATCATGAGTTCTCTTTTTTCAAAAAAGACTTTGTTTTTACAGGTTGTATTTATACCAGACAAACAAAAAGGTTTAAAGAGTGGTACAATGACAGCCTATATACCTGCCACCCAACTTAAAAAGAATTAATCACCATCAGTTAGACCAGCCAGAAGTAGGCTGAGGAAGCTATTTATTTGCAAACACTTTCTGCCTTTCATGAGCACAGGGAAGACGGCTGTGAGTCAGGAGCCCGGAGGGCAGAGCCAAGAGGTACGGAAAACTATTCCCAGGCCTTGAGACCTAATTCAGGAACTTTCAACATTTGTCTGGTTGAATTTTAGAATTGCTACGGACCAATGACTCCTTCATATCCCCAGAGCACCAATCCCCAGGAGTTGCATAGGAGTTTGGACACAGTTGCATTGAGGGCTCATTGGTGTGCAGGGGTCCCTCAGTCCCTGTGCAGTGTTGCTGAGAACACAGGCCTGGAGTGAGATAGCTAGAGTTCAGATAGCTGATAGTTACTTGCTGTGTGACCTTGGGCTGGAAACCTAACCTCTCTGAGCCTTGGTTCTTCTTTGGCAGTTGTGAAGATTACAGGAGATGGTATAGATAAGGTAGTTTATAAATAGTCATTCAAATCCACTTAAATATAGTTTAGAAATCATCCTCATTTATATCAGACTCAGTGGCAGGCCTCCCAAGACATGCCATAGCCCAAGCCCCTCCTTCACCATCTGCTACGCTGGGGCAGGGACTGAAGGCCGCTGGGGCTCACACACCTGAGAGAAGGCCCTGAACGCTCTGCGAAGTCGTGATGAGCAGACGTCCCCGTCCCCAGGAAGCTCCTGAAGGGCCCGTGGTGGGGCTGTGCGATTCCCGAGGCCAGGGCTCCCTGCTCCCTGCAGGACCCCCGCTTCCCCATCCTCAGGGAAGCCTGCCTCCCCCCTTCCTCGCTCCCTCCCCAGAAACCCCCTCTAGTTTGCCCCTGGAAGCCGCTCCCGACCTTTCCCGCCTTGCACACGACAAGCTCTCGACTTGAGCCACCTGGCTTAGAACGAAGCAAGAGGGGCCGCAGGCCCGAGGAAGCCGGGGAAAATTTAGAGACAAATATAAGGCTCATGGAAAAGGTCTCCTTGAAAGCACAGTGCCCCAGGTTTCCACTTGGAAAAAGTCATTCTGAGGAGAAGGAATTAACTGTCCTGAACTGGAAAGTAAAGACGGTGAAACAAGGCCCATACCTGACTGCGGCACCCGAGGCCCGCCCGCCACGGTCCTCCAGGCCGGAGGGAAGTTAAAGACGCCGCACAGTGCCACAGCACCCCCTGGTGGGGCGGCCTGGGATCGCACCCCGAGGTCTCCAGGCTCCTCTGCGCCTCCTGCCTTCTCCCCAGTTCTTGGGAGGAGAGAAAACTGGAAATTGCTTCTCCAGAGATGCATTACTTCCAGGAACTTAAGTATCATATTTGCTTTCTTCTACCAAAGGTTAAACATTATGCATCTTAGCACCCTGTGTGAGTAAGGTTATGGGAAGTCCCAGTCTAGAGTTCATCTGGTTGCTTTCACGTAATTAATAAAAATCACCATGGATTAGCCCAGGCACTGGGCCAAGACCAACCTAGCTAAACCCTCCAAACCACCTCGCAGGGCAGTCCGGGTGTTGCCTCAGTCTTACAGGTGCAGAAGTAGACTTCGAGGGGCCAAGGGGCTCACCCGAGGTCAAGAGGTCAGTGCTAGGATTCTAAGGCTGGACTCCCAAACAACCACTATAAATGGAGTGGAAAACACAATCAGCTTTGTTTCCCCCCAGATACACAATGATGAAGTCTGATTTGGTTTCCCAAATTCTTACATTTCTTTCCCTGGTGAAGACTGACTGATCTGCAACTGCAGATCCCAGTCTATAAAGTATAAATCATCCCTTTGAGGAAGTTTATTTCTCACACACTATTTGCAAGGGAACTGGGATAGGTTCCGTGGGGAAAGTCAGGAGGCTCACGTGCTGGGCCAGTTGGGTGCAGGACCACCCAAGGAAGCTCTGGTGACTCCAGAGCAAGGCCATGCAGAGACAATCTGGGTGAGAGCTCAGATAAAGCACACCTTCATTACCTAATGCTTGGTGCCGCTGTAAGGCCTGGGTTAGGCTCGGGGGTCACTGTGACGCAGATGAGCACCAGCACATGTGGGGGGGCCTGGGGAGCCCTGAGCAAGTGGAAGTTAGGAGAGGAAAAGAAACAGGGAGAGAACTGCCTCGGAAGGAAACAATCTTGATCACACCTCTGGAGATGCCCAAGATTAGGACCCCTTATCAGGCACATGGAACACAGCAACTGTGAGAAATCTGGGGCAAATAGGTTGCAAGCACCGTTGGTCCAGCACAGGGATGCTGGCAAGTTTCTGTTTGCATGCCAACTCGGATCCTTTGGTAGGGACTGGCTGAGGTTCGTTGTTGCAGAGTCTGAGACCACCCGCAGGCTCCACGGGAAAGGAGCCTGTGATTGATTGGTGATGTCTGTCATGGACAGCGTCTGAGGCAGTGGTACAGGCCGTGCCATGAATTTGCCTTTTCTGGCTCCAAGAAAGCTGTCTGTACACAAGAACTCTCTGTCAAAAGGTTGAATGTGGAAGAGGTGACCTAATACGAGAGGAGAACATTCAAGAGGATTGGACAGGGTTGTAGAGTCCCAGTCCAGTGGGAAGGGACAGGGGTTCTGGGCGGCCCTGGAGGAGTCCTAGAGGACTGAACAACAACTAGGAGGCATTGCAGGACAGAAGTCAGGTGTCCTGGGCAGAGGAGCTGGGAGCCACTGGGAAGGGGGCAAAGGAGGAGGAGAGGGGAATCCTGGCAGATGAGCACATGGCGGTCCTGTCTGAGGCTCCCTGGGGACAAGAGCAGTTCCGGCCCCACCTCTGTACTGACGCCTGGAAGCGCACAGGGAGCCAGGCGCACTCAGTGGAGGCAGAGAGCAGCATTCCAGGCCCCACCTGCCTTGAGAAGGGTCAGCATTGGGAGACTTGCCACCGGAGCCCAGAACACGAGGCCGCAAGGCGCTGTGGACGGCAAATGGAAAGGAAGCAGGGATGGGTGAGCGCAGAGGAAGAGAGGGCAAGGCAGGCCCACCCTCAGGGAATGAGTAAAAAGAAGGGAGCACAGTTAGTGAGCATTCATTCAACAAACGTTCATTGAGCACCTGCTATGCTATCTGCTCACAATACAAGAGTATGAGCCCCACTGTGGAACTCACAGAACCAAAACCAGAAACGAAAAGCATAATGAACTGTTCTGTGCTCCCTCTGGTGTTGTTAGCTGAGCGACAGGTCTGTACTTAGGAAATAAACAATGAGCGTGGGAAGGGGCTTTAAACAGTGGCATTTTCTATGAGACCGTCCTGTTGTCTGCCTGTCAGTGCTCGTGGTTCCCCTGGTCCATTCGCTATTCTTCCACGTTTCATTTATAAGCCCTTCGTCTCCACCACTGCCATCATTTTTTTTTTACCACTTTCCTTTATCCCTCCAGACTTTCCCTAACATTTATCTGCCCTTAGCTCTGGGGCCTTTCTGATGTTTTGCAAAAACGTTCTCTTTTATTTTTCACCATGAATACAAGCATTGGTAAAAAGGGAGGAAAGAAAGAAAGAGATGTATTCTGTTTTCTGAGTTTGGATTGTTAAAATTGTTTAGAATTTGGAGCAAAAAATACCATCATTAAAATAATTCTGCAATACTAAAGAAATCTTTGAAAGAAAATATTTTTTACCCATAATCTAGCCCCCCCTAACCTTACAGAAGTTCTATGTTCCTTTGAACATTTACCCATACATCTCATCTCGAACATAGTCATAACCAAGAGGTCTGTACTATATTATTTTCCATGTTTCTTCTTAACGTTATTTCAGAACGGCTGCTTTCACATAGACTTTATGTTTGTGAATTTAATAGCTTCAAAAGACCCTGATGACTGACCACGATACGCATAGCCTTCCACCTATTAGACATTTAAGTCATTCTAAGGGATTTAGCTGTTCTGTTTTACGTTTCTCTGCCACTTTTGTTACAGTTTGTTTCCTCTTTTGCAGTGACTTCCTCAGGATGACTCCCCGAGGCAGAACTCTACGCCAAAGGCTGGGATTATGTCGTGGGCCTCACTGGACATGAGCTGCCTTGGCTTCCAAAACGGCAGCACCCTCTGGCAGTACCACCCGGCGGGGATGATTTTGCTTAGGACTCCGGTTGAGATTTTACCAGTGGGAGGCACACGTGTCCTGCTAAGTCAATGGTCCGTGGCCATACATGAGCGCCTACCTCCTGTCCTCAGCCACATCAGCACCCCCCCGAAATCCCAGCTCCTCCCGCGGACTACCCGCTAGAATTAACAGGCTTTTCTACTCCGCCGCGCGTCTGGTCCCTCAGGAATTAAAAATGCATCCCTTTCCCTCCCTCCCTGTTGTTCTCGCCCCACTGACCCACCCCCACAGAGGCTCAGCGGCTAGTCTCCACCCTGAGCGCCATGCCCCGTCCCTGCCACAGCGGGCGGCTGGCCCAGAGCTGGCCCCTTCCTGGAGCTCCTTCTCAGCAACTCGGATGCAGGCACATGCTGTCGATAAAATCCACAGCCCCGGTCCTTTGTCACCGATCCTGTCCCCCCAGGACCCGCTGCCCCCTACCACTTTCTGTCTCTATGGATTTGCCTCTTCAGAATATTTTCTATAAATGGAGTCGTACAATATTCAGTCATTTGCAGCTGGCTTATTTCACTTAACATGTGTTTTCAAGATTCATCCCTACCGGAGCGTGTGTCAGTACTTCATTTGTATTGCCAAATATTTCACTATATGGATACAGATACCACATTTTGTTACCTAGTCATCAATTGATAAGACATTTGGATGGTTTCCACTTCTTCGTTATTATGAATAATGCTGCAGTGAACATCTGTGTACAAGTGTTTGTGTGGACACGTTTCATTTCCCTTGGATCGGTACCTGGAGTAGGATTGCTGGGTCATGCAGTAACTCAATGTTTAAACTTTTGAGGAACTGCCAGGCTGTTTCCCAAAGCAGCTGCACGTGTTACATTCCTACCGTAAGTATATAAGCATTCTAACTTCCCTCATCCTCATCAACACTTACGTGTCTGCCTTTTTTTTTTTTATTACAACCACCCTAGCAAGTGGGAAGTAGTATCTCATTTGAGGTTTTATTTGCATTTCCTGAATGAGTAAAGATGGTGAGCTTCATTGCGGTGAGCTTTTTTGGCCTTTTATGTATCTTCTTTGGAGAAATGACTAATTCCTTTGCCCATTTTTAAATTGGGTTGCCTATTTTTGAGTTGTAAGGGCTATGTATTTATTCTAAATACATGTTTCTTATCAAGGACGTGATTTGCAAAATGTACTCCCATTCTGGGTTGCCTTTTCACTTTCTTGATGGTTTTCTTTGAGGCTCAAAAGTTTATAATTTGATAATACATTCTAATTTATCTAGTTTTTCTTTTGTTGTTTATGTTCTTGTACCTACTCCCATTCCATGAAGACTTACCCTACATTTTCCTCTAATAGTTTTACAATTTTAGCTCTCACGTTGAGGTCTTTGATCCCTGCAAATCCATCAGCCTTTCAAACCCACGTGGGGTCCCTGTATCTAGCCAGTATCTCACCTTACACCCTGATTGCTCCATTTTCCCCACCCCAGAACCCTCTTTCCTTCTATGGCAAAACCCTATTCCTCTTTCTAGCTCACAGCCTCCAATCCCCAAATTCCCACGCCTGTCTGTTAAAGAATAGTCTAGTCCTCTACATGACACCTCCGACTCTACCTCTAACCTGTGATTGTATTTCCAAAGCCTCACAGAGATTTTCCGTTCAGCAAAGAACTATCTATCAAGTCTTCACCTTTTAGAAGGCCGAAATATCTGCCAATGTTTTAAAATCATGGTTTCCCCTTTAAATTATATTGTGGAGCAACTGATCCAATTGAATACTTTTTTTGCCCATAATAAATTGAGGACCATCATCCATGTTGAACATTCAAAATACTGCTCCTCAGAGTCATGCCAAATGGTCTTTTGCCCTCTGGCCCCCTCTTCTTTGTATGACTGATGAAACTTTGTTGTTTTATTTTCCCCAAAATATCTCTAGCCATACTCGTCCTTGCATACCTTCCTGTTTAAAGGTTGGCAATTCTTTGAGGAACTTTTGTAGTGAGTTTCTATCTTAATCCCATCCAAAGCATTACTAAACACAATCATTTCCACATGGAAAGTGTTGATTATGCAAAAATAATCAGTGAGGCTGTCACCACCTTGAAACTCTTAATAACTTTATCTTTGAGTGTGTTTGGAAATGAGGTCCACAGGGGCCATGCAGCTCACACGTGTGAACACAGAGATATGGGGCAATACTCATGTTCACTGCCTTTCCATTAGCATAGCATTTAGCATACCCCATGAATGTAGAATTCAGGGGGAGCCCGATGGCTCCTGCAAGACACTAAGTGAGTACAATGTAAGTGTGTTATGTCTGCAGTTGAGCAAGCCGGGTGCTGGTGAGACAGGGGCCGTAGGTTTAGGCAGAGTAGGGTGAGGGCCACGGGAAAAAAAGGCAACACAAGATAACCACAGACAGAACAATATAACAATGTGCAAAGCAGTACTTACTGAAACTCTGTGTTAAGCATATGCAAAGTCAGAGTCACACTAATCTCTAGGGTAAAGATACCAGACTAGGAATATAGACATTCTTCAGTGAAATGAGTTAAAGCTCAAAAGGCCAGGAGCAACATGGCCTGGAATGTCCGAGTGTTCCACAGATAAAGGTTTCTCAGCACAACCTGTGACTTTATTGTATCAATAAGGTCATGACACTGTAAAATTTACCTTAGCCTGCTCAAAGACCCAACTTATTTTTACCTGTACTTACATGCTATGTTTCCTTCTAATCCTAATCAAGTAATCTGCAACATAGGCAAAAGATTGATTTAGTAAGCAAGCCCAGCTATAAACATCCCAAAAAGTTAGGAAGATTCTTAACACAGTGTAGCAAACAGGCAACAGCCCAGCCCACCTTGTGGGCAGGGTGGGCAGTGTTAATTGATATGCTCCCAGAGGGAAACTGCTATTCTGAGAAAAATGAGAGCTGCAAATTTCTTCTACTCATCAAAAATGAGCATTCTACCAGTCTGTACCCCGATTCCTGAAAATCCTCAACGGACTATAAATCCCCTCGACAACGCACCACCGCGGGCTCTCTTGTCCCCTCCTGGATGAGCCGGGAGCTCTGTCCTCTCGCTTTCTCTCTAAAAGCCTCCACCTTGCTCTGCTAACCGTGAGTGTTTGCGAAGTTTATTCTCCGGCTCCGTGAACAAGAACCCCGGCATCACTGACAGGCCGTATTTGCCCTTAGAACCTGAACTTGCTTCAAATGCGTAATGAAAACTGTGGTGCCCCAAAAACATGGAACTACCAAGGGACCCTATCATATTCCTCCTTATGTACATTACTTCCCAGTATTGTGCTGAAAGACTCCTTTGTGCTGAAACTTGTCATTTAGCGGGAAGGGAAAGTTTTTCTTTTCAGTCCTTCCTTACCCCTCAGTAAACTTAAGAAAGTGCCAGTAGAGCATGTGCATAAACGAAGCTAAACAGAAACATCTGAGTTCGTTTTATTCACTTCCATGGTTCTGATAACAAAATATTTATGCATGTACGAGTTATGGAAATACAAATTGTGTAATTTCTGTAATTCCACACAAGTTAAATGTACTTAAATGTACTTATATTGTAACTGGGCCTGAAGGACTTCAAAGCTGCTCTCTAGCTCCTTGCAGGCCACAAGGAGCAAGACAATGATAACTGGATAGAGAAACATTGTCTATTTTGTTTCCGGAGCTCAGAGAAATAATTCAGAGGCAAACCAAGGAGAAGAGCTGAAAGTTACCACAAGACCCTTAATCAACACTCCTTTTTAGATTTGCCAAAATAAATGCAGCTCTGCCCATACCCTGTTAATAATTTCGCTTACAGCTTGAGATATAAGGCAGTGATTGTCTTATCAAGAGTTTTGCAGGAACGTCCTGATGGGGCCTGTGCTGAAGGGAGTCCACCGCCCGGGGACAGGGAGTTTGCAGCCTCCTCGGACCCTGGCTGATGTACGGATGTCTGCAGTTGCCCGTCGCCTCTCGTTCCCTCCTATTCCCTCTTCCCCCAGCATAAAAGGGGCCTGAAATGAACCCTGGGTTAAAATGGGCCTTTGGGACAACAGTCCTCCCATCCGCCAACCTGCCGGCTTGTTGAATGGAACTCTTTCTCCGCTGGACACCCTGTCCCTGGGTATACTGGCTGAATCGGGCAGCAGGGGAACCGAAATTCACGGTTAGTATTTTTATTTAAAACTGGCCTCACACAATATAAATATGAATGGCATAATTCACGCTAATAAAGTTTTAATTTTTCTTAGCATATTAAATGGCAACTTTTAAAATGCTATGAAAAGTTGAGACACTGCGACTGAAGACAAAGCTTTATGTCCTATAACCTTAATGGCATTTCCCCCCTTTATTTGAACAAGGGCCCAGCATTTTCAATTTGCCCCGGGCCCACGAATCACACCGCCGGCCGCAGCAGGGCCCCGGCGGGGGCCCGTCCCCTCGTGTCCGCGGGCGGGAAGCGCCGGGGGGCAGGCGGGGGCGGCCAGGCGCGCTGCGGCCGGAGGATCTGTAAGTCGACCTTGAAGCCTCAAAAGCGAGGGCGACTTGGATTTTAGGGGTCTGAGCAGAGGCAGGCGCAGAGCCGACTCGCGTCTCAGGGACACCCCGGGGCCGCCGGCGGGAGGCAGGGGGGCGGCCCGCGCGTCCACGGCCAGGGGGCGACCTCACCCGGGCGCGGGGTTCCAGCAGGGGAGCCCCGCCGCGCGGCCGGGGAGGTTTGGGGGAGAACCCAAAGGTAGGCTTTGCGCGTTTTAGGGAGCACGTGTACTGGCCTTAAAGTGGGGGCGCGAGCAGCCCCCCGACTTGCTCAAGGCCGGGTCGCCCCGAGTTTGCGTGCGCGCTCGCAGGGCTCCTTCCCGCGGGACCGCGCCGGTCCTCCAGAGCACCGAGAACGCAGGCCAGAGCGGCGGCGACCCCGGCCGCAGTCCCGCCCACCGACGCGCCGGAACCGATGGGGCGCCTGCGCTTGGGCGCTCCGTGGCGGCGGCGACTTTGAGCGTCATCGCGGGCGCGACGCCCCGAGGGACAGTTTGGGGTCGTCTTTCGTGGAGGTGCGGAGGCGGACCGGCCGGAAAGATGCCAGTGGCGGTGATGGCGGAAAGTACCTTCAGTTTTAGAAAGTTGCTCGATCAGTGCGAGAACCAGGAGCTCGAGGTAAGCGGGGTCTTCTCCGGTCCTGCGCGGCGCCGGTCTCCGGGGGAACGGGGCCTGCGTCCCGCGGGACTAGTGGCTGGTGCCGGGCAGGCGCGGGAGCTGGGCGTGTGGGGCCCGGGGCGCGGCGGCCTGTTCGGAAGCTGAGGATCCGGGCCCGGCTCCCCGAACTCGCAGGGAGCTTTTCGTTGTTTGTGTTCAGCTGGTCAAGCACGAGAACCCTGTGCCTCCTAACTCTCCAATATGCTTCTCGTATTGAGACCGAACGTCCAAAGGCCTTGGCACAGGCACACACACAGACCAAAGACGTGACCACTGTAACCTTTTATTGACTCAGAGAGACCTTCTTAGTCTCACTATCATCGTGTAAGCTTACCGTTCTGTCTTCAGTAGGACTCGTTCAAGTTTTGTCATGCAGCCATTAAAGTTAATTAAAGATTTTTCTTAGAAAGGTACTTAAAAAGCACGAATAACATTAGAAAGTTAATTAACCAAAAGAGACGACACCCAGAAGCAGCAGCGCTCTAACAGTTAATAGGTGAGTTCTGAATGAATTGCTAAGTTAAATAAGAGAAATGTCTTTGTAATTCAGCTGTTATGTTTTTCTGCCTATCACTCATTTACTTAAATATTCAACATATTTGATATAATGGGCAGAGTCATAGTGCTGTAGGAATTTGTTGGAAACATTTGTGTCTTTTAATAGTAAGACCATTTAAATAAGAATTTTCGAACTGGGAAAGGGATTCCATTTAAATATTGTGCATATAAAGGCATAGAGGCTCAGAGGGACATAAATCATAGCTGATGACAGATCTAAACTTAATAGTCTGGTTTATAGTGCTTGGTATTTGAGCTGTTTCTACATCTGAAATAGTTAAGTACTATAAAATACCCTTACTGTTTTGATTAGTGTTAATAAAATACTTTCAAAAAAATAAGTGAGTTTTTTTTGTTTTTGGCCTTTTAGGCTCCTGGAGGAATTGCTACACCCCCAGTGTATGGTCAGCTTCTAGCTTTATATCTGCTGCATAATGACATGTAAGTACCTTCTACTTAAAGCTTAGAGCAGCAGCTTTCTTAAGCTTATACCGAAATTATTCTTGCATTGAAGTAGTGTAACAAAGTCAGGCACAAGGTGCTCTGTTTTATTGTATTTAACACATCTGTTTCATTTATTGAATCATGACTGAAGAGTTACGATTAGTCTATTTTAAAATACACTTGTTTTCCATATACTTTCTAAAAAATGTTCCAGTTGTTCATGAGAAACTAGTGTCAAAATTAATTTTTATTGGCCTTATCTTTTTTGTCTTTTTATAAAACCTTCTTATAACATGTTTACTTATTAGGCCAAGAGAAACTGAAAGGGAAGATTGAGAAAGCTAAGAGGAATTCCTTTCCCACATGTATGAGATTCCTTGACAGGCTTTGCTTTTTAATTATTCCTAGTTCACACTCATTGAAGAAAAATAAAAAAGCATAACTGTGCAAAAAGAATTTCCTTATCGTTCCATGCCCTGTCAGTGATTATTGTTAGACTTTGATTTAGATTCTCCTAGACCTTGTCATTTCATACCTTGTGAAAATTTCAACTGAGATTTTTATTACACGTCTATCATATAAATTATTTTTGATTTTTTGTAATCCTGTCATCATGTTCGTTGTAGTTCATGCTTCCAGGCTCTTAAAAACTGCCTTGAAGTTTCGGTGGCTCTGTGCCCACTGGTGGGAGAAGGGGTCATGATAAGGAAAAAAGCATTGTGTACCGTATATTTTGTCAGGGAATGCCAGAGCCTTGAGACAATATAAATTTACTTTTATACACAGATACATTAGTTAGGTGGTTCTGTTTTAAGTCTTTGTGTTTTTAGTGTACTGTTGTGTAGTGTGCCTTAATTTAAGATATGGATCATTAATAAAGAATTTACTGACAATGCCAAAATGTTACTTTAGTAAAAATATTTCATGTGTTTTTATCTGGAAAACTACTCTTTCCCTGGATTAATTTATATGAAACTACATTTCATTTTATGTTATATAGAGAGTATTTTAAAGTATACATCTGTGTTTTTGCAGTGGGATTTAGAATTTTAAGCATTTACTGAGATTATTTTCTTTTAATTGCTTATTTTTCCTTGGGGGGGAATGTAAACTAGGAATAATGCAAGATATCTTTGGAAAAGAATCCCACCTGCTGTAAAATCTGTAAGTACTCTTTCCATATATTTTACTACTATAATATAGTGATGCCATCCATTCAGTTGACAATCTCTCAAACATTTTTGTGTGGTTCACATAAGTAGTTACTAATACTGGTATTAAAATTTCAGAATAGGTCTACAGATTAATCAGAAATTTTAATTTACCTTGGATGGTATAGAAATCTGTGTTCAGCTCCCACTGATCAGATTCCATAAGACACTTCTTGAGTCACTTTACCCAGTAGATATAGGTTTGGTTTTTGTTTGTTTGTTTGTTTGTTTAACTGATTTATGCAGTTTCCTATAATGGTATTTATTTTGAAACTGGTATTGTTTACACGAAATCCTAAAAGTGATGATTACTCACATCATCAAGATTCTTTTTGCTAATTAGAGTTTTAGATATATTTTAAATGGGAGATAAGAAGAGTTAATCTCGTAAAAGTTTGTTCCAAAGTAAAATGAAGTAAATTTTTAATTTCAAATAATCCACTGTATTTAGGATAAATGTGAAGTGAATTTTTTAAACATTCACAGAATATTACCAAGAATTCACCTAAATGCTTTTGGTCATTATGGATATTTAGCAGCAGATGAGATCGGCGCCTCTGTTCTCTCTTCCTTTCCCAGACATTGTTCTAAATAAGACTGGAATGTTCGTTCAGCATCACTGGCTTTCAACAAAGAACAACTATAAATTATATGCATAGTTTTGGTGATATTATTGGGAACTCCATCCCTAGGGAGGCTATAGTGTATGATGTCTTTGATTGGCAGTCTGCATTGCTAGCCATTTTGCTATTACTGTTTGTCCAAAAGATATGTGTATGTGTATATATATATCTATATTTTTTTTGTGTGTACATATATATATGAATGTTATATATTCTTTATATTACACATGTGTATATGAAATATAAATACAGCATCTTTAAAACACAGTGGTTAAGAAAATTAGTTCCCAGACTTAGTTCTGAAATATTTTGGACTGCTTCCTCATGCCTTAATTTTATATTATAATAAAAATGTATATAAAACACACAAGTTTTACATTACTATTCACAGCATCTAAAAACCTTTTTGATAGTGATTGAAAAGTAACTACATCTCCTAAAAGAAATGTTGAGTTCTGTTTTAAGATACAGTTGTTGGTAAATCTGCTGATCAACTATCTTCAAGGCAATAATATTTATTGCAGGCAAATTCTGAACTTGGGGGAATTTGGTCAGTAGGACAAAGAATCTGGCAGAGAGATTTCCCTGGGGTCTACACAACCATCAACGCTCACCAGTGGTCCGAGACAGTCCAGCCCATCATGGAAGCACTTAGAGGTAGTGTTCCTTTATGGTTAAGAAAAAAATTAGACTAGACTTGTTCCCTAAGTGCTGTAGTGTGGAGGTAAGTCAATGGTGTTTTAAAAAATAGGTATTTTCTGCTGGTAAATGGGGCAGTTTCAGAACTGTGTTTTAGATTTGCTATAATCGTGCTTCATTTCATGTTGCTGGAGAGTATATTGGCAGCCGGGGCCTCACTGTCTCTTAAGTTCTTGTCCATGAAAGACTATTTCATTCATATTACTTCTGTTTCGTGCCCTAAAATGAAACCTTGTAATACTCTCTAAGTTCAGGCTATGGGTTGGTTAAGATTTTAACTCAATGTACTTGAAAGAAGAGACTGTGCTTTGAACTCTGTCAGCCTCAGCCTTTGATAGGCATCGTCTCCAGCTTCTGATTTTGTAACTAATGAGTTAAATGTGTAGATGCTCAAACATATTTTAAATTGCTGTGAAAGATTATAAACCTGGCACTGCATAGCACTGATCCCACAGTAAAACTCGACCCTGCCTGTCTCTACTCCCACCTGATGATCTGCTTCCAGTGTTCCTGGTTCCTCCTATAATTCATACAGTAATCCCCTTTATGTTCTTACCCTTGTTTCTGTACTAAATACCTGCCTTCACTGTCTGCCTTCCTGCCCTGAAGGAACCTGCGAGCAGGAATATTTGAATAACTGCTCATCACTGGCAAGGGAAATCGGCTTTTCAGGGGAGCAGAAGGTAAAGATGGCTTGCTCTCTTGGACTGCTAACACTGCCTCAGCCTAAAACAACCACAGAAGTGACAAAACAGGAGGCTCTTGCTTATGAAGGAAATACGTGGAGTACAGGGCAGCAGGTGGGTGGGAAAGGAGAAATGTGGAAAAGCTTGCACAGGCCCAGTAGGGGGAGATGTGGATATGCACATGGGAAGCACCTTCAGCCTTTTCCTGTAAGCCCTGAGTGTAGTGGACGTTGTCGTATCTCATTCAGTCTTAAGATTGTAGTGTGAGGACACAGGCCATGTGCCTTCCCCAGCATCAGGTAGCAGGACTAGGGCCTGGCTCTCCTGACTCATTCAGCACGTGCCCCTTTGTCTGCCTTCATTGGATGTAGTTTATTCTCTCCCAGTGCTGCCTCTGTGGATTCTTCCTTAGCTTAAGGAATCCAGTAGGCCCTGGAGAGGCTGTAGAGCACAACCTGTGGGAGTTGGGCCTCTGAAGCCAAGCTGTGGAGGGCAGGTCCTGGTTCTGTCCCGTACTAGGAGTGACCCCTCTGTGCCGCGTCTTCCCCGTTTGTGAAAGGGGGTTGTAGGTATACTCTCCTCAGGTTGTTACAGGTGGATGCTATGTATGACCGGGAATCTCATTTGAAGGCACTCTGCTGCTGACCTGTGTCAGTGCGTCCCGAGAACTTCACGATTCCCAGCGACTTGAATGGTTCTGTATTTTCCTCAGTAAAATGCAGCCTCGGGAAGGTAGTCTCATAACAGATCTGAATTACTACTAAAGTTAATATTTTGAATTTTAATGTATTACAAACTTCTGTATTCTAGTTGAGAACAATCACATTCTTAGATCTTCATTTTGTTCTGAGTTAGTCACAGTCCTGTTACAAAATTGGCTTAACTGAAGAAAGACTCGGCTAGTAAAAGAACTATTTCCAGGGGAAACCAGCAGGGACGGATGAAGGAGCCAGGGACTGGGTGTAGACGTAGCCATTGTCACCTGGGACCCAAATGCACAGGCAAGGGAGCAGGCCTGCTGGAGCCACGGGAAAGGGGCTGCCCTGCGGGAACTGTGGGCCCAGGCGCTCCGCAGGAGCAGGGCGGGGATGGAGGAGGCGCACTCGTCCACCTGCAGAGCCCCCTTCACCGGGCGAGGGGGCGAGGGGGCCACAGGCCTTGGCGGCCAGCCTCCGGGATTGGAGGAGGCAGAACAGACAGCCATCTCTCTCTGTGCCCAGCCGGGCAGGTGGCCGTGCCTGGTGGATGACAGGCACTTTGAGCTATTTTTGAACAGCAGAATGAGCCATCTGTTAGGGTCTCCCCAAGACTCTGTCCCATGATGATTGCCAGGCAGTAGGTAGCTGACTGAGTTCATTACACCTTCCGGCTTGTCACTCTAGTGCATGCCCTCACAAGGGGGCAAACCTCACAGATCACAGGCTCACAAGTGAGCAGTTTGCACGTCAGGGTCACGACCCTCAGGCGGTGCTGTGCGGCGCTCGGCCTGCCTTCGTGCTTCCTCTGTCAGCCTGCTGCTGCCTCCGCACCATGTGTCCCTCTTCCATTTTCCAGCCCACCCCTGACCCTTTCTCTCCTCTCCATTCCCGGCCCGTCCTATTCCCCAGATCTTTCCTCTCAACTCAGAAATCTGACCAGAGCACTTGACCCTCGGTAAGCGTCTTTGAGGCACGGGCCCGCCCGCTGAAGTGGTCCTGCGGTGCTTGTACTGGGCTCTTCCGTTGCTGCCCAGGTCCTTCAGTAGGACAAGTTCCTTTACCTCCTAAGATGTTTTAAAAGTCTGATTTAAGGTTATTTGCTGAGAGGTTGGTAGTAAGAAGGAGGGAATGATTGTAGACAAGCTAGGAAGCATCAGGTACTGATCAAATACTGGCCCAGAGGCAGTGGAGAGGGGGTCGGGCTCAGTGAGAAATGAAGAAACTGAGAGGACACAGCCTAAGCCTCGGTCCTGGTGACACACCACTGAGCGTGCGTTCAGCACACGCTTTGTTGGAGGAGCGCGGCGCTACAGGGCTGTCGGGGTAAAAGACACGCCTCCTGCAGAGAAGTCGGGGTGTAACTGAGGGGATGGCAGTGGGGAGCGGGTAGAGCAATGTACGCCATCCGTGGTAAAGGATGCTTGTTAAGTAGGGATGGTAAGCAATACAGTGAATTTAGAGAAGGGCAGAAGTTGCAGTCAATTTCAGTGCTACAGGAAGAATTTATAAACAGACCTAGGAAGAGCAGAGGGGAGGGTGTTTCAGGCCACACAAAAGCACAAGCCCAGAGCCCAGAGATGAGCAAGTGGAAGGCTTGTCTGAGGCCAGGAGCAAAGGGTGTCTGGGGAATTGGAGCAGCTGTTAGCAGTGTCCTAGGAATGGAGAGGGGCTTTTCAGTATGTTACAGGGCTGTCTTGTACATGTACATTTGGCTATTAAATGTGGAAGGTGGAATCCAGAACATTCCCTGAGCCTGGTGGTGGAGCCCCTGTGTTACTGAGAGAGCCCTGGACGGAGGACAGGTCAGCCAGCCTCCACTACCTGCCTCCCGCTTACTGTCTCCACTTCATTCCTGAATAATTTAACGTGGACACTTCAGCCTGGGAAAATACCGTATGTCATACTTAGGGAGGAGGTTTTGTTGCTGGGATTGTTTACAGCCCCCTCCTGTGAGGCTGTCATTCAGGGCATGGCCTTGGTTTTTGAACCCAAATGAAGTCAAGAGTTTAGAGCAGACCGGGACGTTAGGGAGAGGGCTCCAGTTACAAGGTTTGTTCTGCACCTTCCAGGTGTGACCCTCTATCTCTCCTGAGAAATTACTGAATTAGTTGGAGGAATCAGTCCCTCTAGCTAATTCCAGAAGTAGGTAGTTTCTCCCCATTCATTCCAATGTTTGTAAGTGGCCTAAATGAGAAATTTTAAAATTTATATCCCAGATTCATAAATACATTTAATGAAATTTTCACAGGGTTTCTGTCCTGTGCATAATAACTGTTTTCTATCTTTACAACTTTCATTGTCATCTGAGATTTTTCATCTAAGAGGAAATACAAAAAATGTACTTCTTTCTTCAGCAATATTTGTGCACCTTTTAGATGCCAGGCACATATATCTGTATCAAAAGCACAGAAATTTTTGGGTTGAGCTACTCTGGCTTAGAAAATTTGGACAAGGACAATACAGTAATTGTGTATTTTAAAAATGTCAGCTCTTTTGGTTCACTGTGTGCCAACCCTCCACCCCTACAACAGATGCAACGAGGAGACGCGCGTTCGCCCTGGTCTCCCAAGCCTACACCTCCATCATCGCCGATGACTTTGCAGCCTTTGTTGGACTTCCAGTGGAAGAGGCCGTGAAAGGTATTTTTGGCTGATTTTCTACTTTCAAAGAAGATGAAAGTATAAATTACAGGTTCAAAACCCTTACCTGAAACCATTGTAACAGAATGTGTTTTTGGAACAGAGGCTGTATTTGTTCTTAAGAAACGGGATAGTAGACATGGGGCCTGAACCACCGCCAGGGCCTTGGGCGTCCTGTAATCAAGCACAGTGATCACGTTACGTGACCCCCCACCAGTGGCAGGAGGAAAGATTGTAGACTTCCAGTGGTCATGGCCGCTCTTGCCACCAAATGAGTTAAAGAAAAATTTTTGTTTTGTAGAGCTTTTTATAAGCTTACCACTTATTTCTGAGTGGATAAGTGATTTCAGATTTGTGTTTACTTTTGAAGCACTTTTGCAAAAGATAGGCACCAATTAAAGATGTCCTAGAATAGCAGCTCTGCAGAGGAATACTTTGCCTTTTTTTTTTTTTTTTTTTTGAGAGGGCATCTCTCATATTTATTCATCAAATGGTTGTTAACAACAATAAAATTCTGTATAGGGGACTCGATGCACAATCATTAATCAACCCCAAGCCTAATTCTCAACAGTCTCCAATCTTCTGAAGCATAACGAACAAGTTCTTACATGGTGAACAAGTTCTTACATGGTGAACAGTGCAAGGGCAGTCATCACAGAAACTTTTGGTTTTGATCACACATTATGAACTATAAACAATCAGGTCAGATATGATTATTCGTTTGATTTTTATACTTGATTTATATGTGAATCCCACATTTCTCCCTTATTATTATTATTATTATTATTATTTTTAAATAAAATGCTGAAGTGGTAGGTAGATGCAAGATAAAGGTAGAAAACATAATTTAGTGCTGTAAGAGGGCAAATGTAGATGATCAGGTGTGTGCCTATAGACTAAGTATTAATCCAAGCTAGACAAGGGCAACAAAACATCCGTGGGTGCAGAAGATTTCTCTCAAAACATGGGGGATGAGGTTCTAAGCCTCACCTCTGTTGATCCCCAATTTCTCACCTGATGGCCCCCCTGCGACTGTGCCTGTCTTAGGTTGTTCCTCCCTTGAGGAATCTTACCTGTCTCTGGCTAACCAGTCATCTTCCGGGCCATACAGGGAAATGTAAAGTTGGTAAGTGAGAGAGAAGCGATATTCTTTGAAAAGGTTAACTTTTTACTTATTTGCAGATTTATGCCCTGTGGCTTCTATGCCCAGCACTTGTCTTGAGGTATCTTTACCACTTGGAGGAATTATGATACTCGGTGAATTCGATATGAGGCACGAATTCTATTTAAGAGTTGTAATTAGGAAGGAAGAAGAAAAGCTATAGAAGTAGCAGACAGAAGAAAACATGGGAAGATTGATTATTTCTTTGACATATCTTCTTGTAGAGTAACTTAAGCATGTATAGATTTTAAACTACTAATTAAATTGTGCACCCACATTAACATAATAGGAATACAGCTACATAACAAAAGCAGACCTACAATTACCAGCCATATCCAGTGCAACCAAGAAAACCAGTTAGGTACCCTAGGCATTTGTGAAAACTTATCAGTGATATGATGGATATTGTCTAACTGAATTTGAATAGTTTGAGAAAAATCAGACAAATTAAAACAACACATTCCTGGGAACTGTTCACATCCCTTACGTTCTTTTAACAGTAGATAGTCTATAGTCGCACGATTTTGGAGCACTGCAACTTGCACTTCTCCTAATTCTTGGTTGAGTTCCGACAGTATAGTTCCAGTCAAATTTGTTGTTTTACTGTATGCACAGGCCAGCTTAGATATCTCCTTCATTCCAATGGCAAGTCCAGGAACCGGTGGGATGAATGCAGCTACAACTGCAACAGCTCCAGGATCTTTGTTGAAGTTTTTTGATGATCATCTTCTGGAATGACTCTTCCAGAGGTTGTTGATGTTGGAAGTTCTTCTTCATATCGTATCTTAATTCGTTTTCTGGGTAGCCAAATTAGGCTTTGATCCTCTGTATAAACACAAACAAACCCTTTGCCCACACTTTGATATGACCTTTATACCATTGTGAAGAACCTATTGGAGATCACCACACAGGAACTTCTTTTTTTTTTTTAAGAGAAAGGAATATTATCAGAAAAATGTACTTCCATAGCTGATCATCTGACACCCTTTAAAAAATCAAAATTAAGGTTATGTAAAGCATGCATTAATCGTTGATTTGCAGTTAGTTTTATCCTATCAGGGAGTAATCCCCCTTTTCTTTCTCTTTTTTTTTGTTATCATTAATCTACAATTACATGAAGAATATTATGTTTACTAGGCTCTCCCCTATACCAAGTCCCCCCCACAAACCCCATTACAGTCACTGTCCATCAGCATAGCAAAATGTTGTAGAATCACTACTTGTCTTCTCTGTGTTGCACAGCCCTCCCCTTTCTACTTTGCCTTTTTTATGAAACTAAAATTTGGTTGTGTTTCTGAGATGCACCCTTGTTGCGTGTGATTATTCTAACTTTTCCTTACTAGAACCTCTTGAAATGTTTCTGTAGTCATTTCTTACCATGATTTCCATTGGCTGACCCCTGAATATTTTCTGCCTTTATCTCTGAAACATAGTCAAGACCTAAATCATGTTAAATGGTGGTGAGCCCTCTTAAGTTGATGCCCAAAATACCACAGTTGAGAAATAGAAGGACGGTTCATGAAAGCTCTTACAATAAATCATACTTTTTTTTAGTCAGAGAAACATTTACTTGTTTTGACCATTTTTTTAAATTGATCCATAACTTGCTATCTAATTAGTAACCTACCTCAGAACACATCCCCTTAACTGACTACCAGGGTGGGAGTCCTGGTGCCCCCTCCCAGCTGGCTGTGTGACCCCAGACAAGTCACTGGAATTCTCCAAACTTTATTTTCTCCATCTGTTAAATTGTGGTCCTAGTCCTCACAGAGTTGTGATGCTGACATAAGCTGATCACCGTAAGCACCTGGCCCGGCACATACTGCCCAGCCTTCTGTATACGTGAGCTGTTGTTTTTATTATCACTAGCCTCTTTGTTGTTACTGATGTGGTGATTACAGACATTACAGTGTAAGTTTTCCTTATGCCTATGTTTAATAATATTGGTAAGGTTAATACTATAATATAAACTTCATAGGAAACTAATAATCTGTTAGTGGTAGAGTAAAATGAGGCTTTGACATATTTCAGAAATATTATAAGTACAAGTTCACATGAGAATACTGTATAGTATATACCTTTCTAGTAAAAATCCACATCAGGTTAAATTACACACATCAGGTCTCCTGTACAAGTAATATTGACAGATTGTGGCTCTTTAAATAAAAACTTGGTGAAAAGGGGTCGGTTATTTCTTCATTTGTGAGTTAAAATATACGTTTTTAGGAATATTAGAACAAGGATGGCAAGCCGACTCCACCACAAGAATGGTTATGCCCAAAAAGCCAGGTAGGTGGAGCTCTTCACCCATTTATTTCTATAAGACTGCTTTAGTTTTTCAAGCATTGAATATGAATATTTTAATATAAAATGCTGCTATACTAACAGAATAAAAGTAACTCATGTTATAGATGTAGAATGACAGACACTTAGGGTAGAATGGATCTTAAAGGTCATTTAGTTTTACCTTAATTTTTAAAAATGTACTTCTTGTATAAAAAAGTTTTGTTATTAGTGTTTTATAATCCTTATTATAACAACTTTTGCTAAGTACTAACCTCCCATTTTATTTATGGGGCCATTGTTTTTTTTTAAGATTTGTGGTTTTTTTTTTCATTTTTTATTTTTATTTTGGTATCAATATATAATTACATGAGCAATGTGGGGCCATTTCTACCTGCTTATTCTTAATATCTAAACTATGGCCTTTTCTAAAAAATATTGTATATACTCAGATGTTCCCCTTTTCTCCTTGTAAGCATATAGAATTCTTCTGCTAAACATGCCTTTGAATAGCTTTAACTTTAAAAAATTAAGCTCTCTGGCCTTTTAAGCTCTTAAGTGATTTGACCTGACCTGTTGTCTGAATCTGAATTCCGAGTTCCGTAATCTTCCTCTTGGAAATGAGCCCTGCTCACTCCTGCCTGGAGCCAGGTCTTCTCCTGCCTCGCAGACACGAGTGCCCGGGCTTTAGAGCCCGGCTAGCAGCCCCGCCTGGGAGCCCTTCTGATCTGCTTCGGCCCAGAGCTCCTTCCCCGGCTCTGAGTTCCTCTTAGGCTCTGTTGACCCCACAGTAAAGTATTCCACGAATCTCCATGGGCTCAACCCTGTGAGGGTGCAAAGGAGCACTATTCACGGTCCCAGCCAGTCAGGGTGGAGAGAAAAGACTGGTATGATGAAAAAGTGCATGTGATCAAATAGAGCATGATTATCTCTGCCTGAAAATGAACGGCCGTAAGTGCCATTGCATTGAAACGACATGTTCTGTGTGAAAGTCCTTTACACTGACTTCTGTAAATCAGGTTGTAAATTTTATTTAGTTGCAGGGGCGCTGGATGTTTCCTTTAGCAGGTTTATTCCTTTATCAGGTATGTATTTTCATGTGCTCATTGAAAAAAATATTTCATTGTTCTTCATTTCTTTTTGTAGTGTGCATCTTTTTTTTTTTTTAGCTCTAACTTGTAAAAAAAAAAATTAAATTCCATATTTGGTATTTATAATAACACATCTGGTTGTGAGAGTGACTGTGTGGGTTGCGCTCGGCAGCGCACCCTGAGGCACCGGCACCCCGGCCCAACCCCAGAGCCTCCTTGGCACTGTGCGGGTAGTCGTGATGGGCTGCCCTCCAGCACTTTCCCGGGAGGCACCCGAGCTGGCGTGGTGACTCAAGTGCAAGAACTGACGCTTTGTTGATGGGGTTCTTGTGTGTTTTTGCTCACTGACAATTTCATCTCCTAGAGCCATGCCTGGGCCATGGTAAGCACTGGGTAATTATTCATTGAGCTAAGTGTCACCTGGGTGGGGATCTTTCCAGGAGCAGCTGTGCTCCCCTAAAGGAGATGCTGCATGCTGGAAGTGTTTTTAACCTTCATGTGGAAAGCTGCAATCCAACAAAAGCAGACCGTCCTTAACTCCCAGTTTGAGGAAACTATTCATAAAAGTTGAGACTTCTTGGTGTGTTTTTCAGAAATGTCCAAAATCAGGGCAAATCTAAGAAAGCCTCCTTACTGTTAAGGACATGGGAGGGTGTGGGCGGCAGGACCAGAGCCCCGTCACCCTGGTGTCTGACTTGAAGTGTTTCTCTTTGCTGTGCAGAGCCTGCCCCCGTCCCACCAATCCCCAACGAACAGCAGTTAGCCAGACTGACCGACTACGTGGCTTTCCTCGAAAACTGATTGACCATTCTGCGTTCAAGGCCCACCTTCAGAATCCTGTATACTGACAAATAGAAAAATGTAAAACTTTTATTTTCAATTTATTGGATGGATTCAGTACCTCAGCATTCCTACTGAGTCTGTGATAAAATACATGTAAAAGGATTATATATATTTTGTCCCTAAACATTATGCTGAATAGTCGTCAAAACAATCCTCAGTGTGAAATTCTTGACAGTTTGGATGGAGCCAGTCAGTATTACGCGGTCAGTGTATATCTGCTGGCGACTCGTAAGCTCTAGGTCTCCCGCCTCACGCAGACAGTGGCCGTCACCGGGTCTTCCTGCCCCAACACATGCCCACTTCCACCTGCACCGTCACCGGTAGTTGCAGTGATTGATTTGGGATTTCAGGACGGCCGTGCCAGGGGCACTATGGGAATTAGGATTCTGATACACCCTCTTCAGAAAGTATGTTCTGTTCTCCTCATGCCTGCAAATCGCTCATACTTGCTGAGATACAGCTGAGGAACAAAAAGGCCGTTTCCTCAGGAAGCCCGGGCTTAGCTTCCTGATAGTGGGAGTGCATCCGTTGCTGGCAGTGCACGGCTTGCCGTGAAAACGCAACTTATTTAAGACATTCGTGAGAAGTATTAAGGTGTATTTCCTTTCAGAAGAAAGGAAATGTTAAGGGTGGAATGCATTTCATTGGGAAAGAAGCCATTAAGATAAGTGATACACTTGGTGCAACTATCCTGCAGCCTGTTGTTTGCCTCTATTTATCCCTTGGTTCAAGTTTTAGAGAAATACTGAACAAGTCTCCTTTTTTGTGTGACAGCCCTCTAAATCTTTAAAGTTGTTTATTGTATCTTCAAGTTGAAACACCCCCTAGTTCACTTATTCTTTTGTTCAATAAATATTTAATTGAATTATTCAACTGTTTCATCTAAAGTAGTTTCTAGAAACTTCACCATCCTACTCTTTCTGTGGATACATTCTAGTTTTTTACTGCCTCTTAAAATATGAATTTCTTAAATAGAAATAACCTATACAGTGGTAATTATATGATTCATATTTTCACTCATTTTAAATGCATTTTACTGGCTGTTTCAGTTACTGTTAACACAGTGATACCTTCTAAATTAACATTTTATTGAATGCTGATAGGTATGTCATGTTTTTAAAACTCCTTGTTTTATAATTGAGGAAATGGAAATTCAAGAAGTTAGAGGATCAGTAGTTAGAAAATGATGAAGCCAGGTTTTGAATTTTCAGGTATTAAGTGCAGATTGTATCCAAGGGCCTTATTTTTAATGTCAAGATCAACCCACGTGTTCATTAATAGGGGGCTACTTAAATAAACTGGTGTACGTATGGTGCCATGCAGCTGAAGGATACATGAATGAGTGAAAGAGGATCTCAAAATAAAGTGATTTCTAAAGGGAAAACAGAAAATACAAGGGGTTTAGGGATTTATGCTGTTATTTTGAGAGTAAGAAAGGGTGAATGGATACAGATGTGCATGCATACCTATTTGCTTACATTTCAAAGAAACAGTCACAAAGGATAAACCAAAAATTAATAAAATGGTTCTCTAAAGGGGAATGGGAGGATGGTGAACTACATAGAGAAAAAAATTATTTCAAGTGACTCAAGTACAGTATTTTGATTTTACATCGTCAGTGCAATACAAACTAAGGGAAAAAAGCCTCATGCTACTAAATGTGGTTTCCTGGTTAATTAAAAATAATCATCTTAGTATCATCACTGTTAAAAGTATGTATTTGTAGGATAAAATAAGTTTGAAATTACATAATCTTGTAAGAAGCTAGTAATCCTGAATTTGACTTAGAAACCTCATATGATTTATTTTCCTTTTAAACAGTAAATATTTCTTAGCCGTTACCCAACTGAAAAGGCCTAGAATGATTCCACTAAAAGTAACCGCGAGATCCACCAGTGCCCAGATTGTGGTCTCTGCGTGCCGTTTTCAACCTAACACAAGAATTTACTTGTAAAATAGGTCATATGGGTCTGGGGCAATAATTATACAGGTTGCTGTTGGTACAAGATGTTCAAGAACTGTTTTAGAAGGTTACAGAAGCCAACTTGAAGGAGCTCCCACTGACCAAACATGAGGCAAATTGAGCATGAAAGTATGTGTATGTGTTTATGTTTTTAATCCCAAACTCACAGTAATAAAGTAGCCTCATCATGTGAGATAAGTGCTTGATTCCACCTCTCCCTTACTTAACAACTTCCAGAATAATGATGCCGTAGCAATCACCAAGGTAACAAAACTGATCATGCAAAGTAGACTAGTTCACCTAATAAGTGTAGATGCAATTAGAAAATAAGTACTTTGTAGCCCCAATGAAATAAGGTATCTAGGAAGTAATTATCAGTGGCTGCTGAGACCATGGGGTGAGAAAATGGGACTGAGCACAAGTGTGTCTGGCACACACATGGGCCCGTCTTTGTGGTCTGGCTGCTGCTGAGACTACTTAGGTCCACGGAGTGTCTGCACCTGTTTGCTCTGGGGCTTTCCCTGACCCTGCTACAAGGGCTGCCCTCAGGCCTGGTTAAGAGGGATTCGCCTCTGGAGCAGCCCTTCGGCAGCTGGGGGGACGGTACAGGGCATAAACACTTCCTTGTCTAAGACAATCCCAGGGTACATTCCATTCCTGGTTCCTGCAAAAGGACCCTGACAAGATAGAGCTGTGGTTGTCCATTGTAAGCAGTCTGCAGTGTGGCTGTGGATTATTACTCCATCCATCCCAGGTCCCCTTCTCTGTCCTGATACCCAAAGAAGTGGATTTATCTACCTGCAAGCTGAAAGCCCCTGAATCTGTCATTCTTAGCCTCACAGGCAGTGGACAAGTGAGCCTGATGTGATGGTGTCGTGAGCACATAGCACCAGCCACGAAGCTCTCTTGTCAAAACAAACCCCTCCCGCAAAGGTGGGCATGAATCTAATCCAGATTCTAGATTTAACTGCCCATTCACATAAAGTAGGAATTGGATGAACAAGTTAAACAACCCACTAACAGTCAGCCAAATCTAGAAATGTAAGGACAAATAAGTGCATTTCATTTAGAAATAAATGACATAAAAAGGGAAGGAGGTGGAAATGGCAATAAGTATATGATTAACTGCTCCTGGGTTAAAGTACTTTGAGGCAGACTCATAACTGGGCCAAGAACTACCAAAGATGGCTACATGCAGACATGACCTGTCTAAAGGTCATAGAAGAAGAGACATCTTCTAAGGCCGGTACAGGCTCCTGCAGAAAGGCCTAGAGGAGCTATGATGTGGGCGAGGAGAACTGCACAGGCCGTCTGCAGCTGCCTTTGTTTGCGTCGCTGTGTCTGGGTGGAGCTCCATGCCAGGAGACCGCAACCTACGGGATCTGGGCACTTGCACGGGACTGAAGTGGCAGCAATGGGGACTTGGCGAGGGCAGAATCACACACCTGTTTATCCTTTGAGGCATGTGGTGAGATTTTAGGCTGCTTGGGGTAGGAAGTCAAAAGGCCAGGTCAGAAAAAGGGAAGCACCCTAGTTTTCCCACAGTCTTGCTGTGCTGGGCCTCAATCAGCACGCAAGGCTGGGTGCCGTGGGGGTGCCCATTTTCATAAAACAGTAGAACATCATAAAGCTGGAGATCAGGCCAATAGGAAATTGTCCAGCTGAAGAAAGTAAAACAGTGGAAAGAGTGTCAGAGGCATTGCACAGCCAGGAGATGTACCATGTGTGTAGCTGGAATCCAAGAAGAGAAAAGGAAAGCAAGAAAACAATGCTTGTACTGGCTAAGAATTTTCCGAAATAGAGAAATCAAACCATGGATTCAAAAGGCTCAGAAAACCCCACAGGTTAAATGTAAAGAAAACCACACCCTGCGACACATAGTAAAGCTACTGAAAACCAAAGACGAAGGGAAAATACTAAAAGCATGGGTTGGGAGAGGATACTATCTTCAAAGGAGGAACAATAAAGCCAGAAGACAAATAACATTTTTAAAGTGTTAAAGTTTTTATCAGCTATTTACAAGGGACACACTTTTACTTTCAATCTATGTTGTTAAACTTAGAGGTTGGAGAAAGATTCGTCAATGTAAACATCAACCAGAAGAGAGTTGGTGCAGCTTTGGTAATATTAGGCAAAGCAGGCTAAGACAAGAAACATTTTTAGAGAGAGAGAAAATTCTTTTTTAAGTGTTGCATTGATTTCCAATTGCTGCTGGAACAAATTACCACAAACTTACAGCTTAACCCAAAACAGACACACTAACTTTCAAGTTTCTGTAGTTCTGAAATCTGATCCGGGTCTCACCGGGCTAACACCTGCTGTCAGCAGGGCCGCGCTCCTTTCTGCAGGCTGCAGAGGACATTGTTTCCTCAGCCTTTCCAGCTTCTAGAGGCGTCCACGTTCCTTGGCTCGTGGACCCTTTCCCAATTCAAAGCCAGCAACGGAGTTCTGAGTTCTTTTCCAACTGCCACCTCTCTCGTTCTCTGTTCTGCCTCCCTTTTCCACTTTTAACCCAAGATTAACACCCTATTTTAATATAGGCTGGTCGGCCACCTTAGTCCTGTCTGCTGTCTTAACTTCTCTTTCCCATGTAACCTTACAGATTCACAGGTTCCAGGCTTAGGATAAGGGCATCTTTTTTTTTGGCAGGGGTGGGGGAGCATTTTTCCTACTATAGGGATCTATCCAGCAGGCAACAATATATAGTTCTAAATCTATAAACCTAAAATTAAATCTAAATAGAATCAGAAGTTGACAGAACTGAAAAGACAGAGTCCTCTGATCATGGGGGTCGGGGAGGGCACCAGCCCCACCAGCCATTAGAACGATCTGTGCCTCTGCTGCTAAAACCATGATGCTGCGGCCCAACCAGCAGGTCGTCCAGCAGGATGGAGTGGAGGTGAGAAGGCACCCGGATAGAGAGAGAATGTGCTATGTGACGGAGGTGGCATCTTGGATCACTGGGGTAAAGTTAGGCTTTTTAATAAATCTGGGAAAACTGATTAGTCATTTGGAAAAATACAAAGTTACAACCATTAGAATAGAATCCAAAAAGATCAGGGATCTTAATGTAAAAGAATGAAACCATTCCAGTACTAGAAGAAAAATGGATGAATTCTTATTAACCAGAGCAGAGGAAAGGCTTCTGTGGCTCAAAATTACGATTTATTAAAGGAAAAAAAATGATCAATTTGACTACATAAAAATTTCACATGGCCAAAAAAATAAAGCAAAAGATATCTGACAACTGAGAGAAAATATTTACAGTATAAAGGCCCGGTAATATTACTAATATATAAATCTTAAAATTGAGGAAACTAAAAAATGAAAACTAATAGAAAAGAATGACAAGTCATGAACAATTTACAAAAGATTTGCAGAAGTGGCTCTTAAACATGAAAAGACGCTGAACTTTGTTTAACAAAAAAATGCAAGTAAAAATACAGTGAGTGAGCATTTGTGAGCCATCTAATTGGCAAAAACTGAAGAGTATAATAATGCATTCTGTTGTGAAATTCTTGGGAAGTTGGTTCTCTACACTTAGCTGATGGGAGTGCAAGATGGGACCACCCTTAATGGGGGATTTGGCAATATCTAAGAACTGTATATGCATTCATTTCTTAACTTCAACATCCAACTTTTAGGAATGTATCCTGAAGATGCAACTCCCCACAGCATGAAAACACAAATACACAAGGTTATTATTGGAGCTTTATTTCTGACTAAAATACTGGCAACAGCCTAAATGCTTATACAAGGCAGATGCTGAGTAAATGATGGCACATCCATGTAAGGGAGTGTGGTGCCTCTATGATACGGAATCATGTCAGTCACTGATCTGAATTTCCAGGACTCATTGTAAAGGGAAAAAAAAGCAAAGTACCTAAAAATGTCTAAAGTATGCTATTTTTTGTATCAGAGAAGAGATAAAGTAAATGTGCTCATCAGTAGGACAAAACAGAAAGGAAATTGAGAATAATGGAATTGTTTGCTTTCAAGGTATGGGAAACAATGTGGAGGACAGGATAGAGTTGGGGAATTGGGGGGGTGTCATTTCACTTTTCTACAGTTCTGATTTTAGAATTATGCTAATGTTTCACATGCTTAAAGAAGAAATAAATGATTGGCAGAGTAGGCGTGAGCCCAGGTGTATTTCACACGAATCACAGCTGCCCTGAAGGTAAGCGACAAAACTCAAGTTGTTTTGAACATACTGTTTAGACTATATGCCCAGAGGTAAAAGACAAAGAACTTTAAACATAATCTCCAGTTAGTGAGTTTTTTTCTACAAAAGTAACAGCAATTTTGAAACTACTTTGTATGTATTCTAGGACTGAGCAAATAAGAAAGCTTATTGTAGATAATGGGATCCAGTTTTTTCACTGTCAGAGGAATTATAATTACAGACATACCTTGTTTCATTGTGCTTCCATTTATTGCGCTTCACAGATACTGCATTTTTACAAATCGATGGTTTCTAGCAACCCTTATGTGTCTTATTTCAATAAATTGCCCCAGCCACTCCAGCCTTCAGCAGGCACCACCCTGGCCAGTCAGCAGCCATCAACATCAAGGCAAGACCCTCCCCCAGCAGAAAGATTATGATGGGCTAAAAGCTCAGATGATGATTCACATTTTTTAGCAATAAAGTATTTTTTAGTTACCACATGTATGTAATTTTTTTAGACATAATGCTTTACTTTGCACATGTAATAGACCACAGTGCCGTGTAAACAAAACTTTTATATGCACTGGGAGACCAAAAAATTCGTCTGACTTAATTAGTTGGTGGTCTGGAACTGAGCCCACAGTCTCTCTGACCTATGCCTGTATAGAGGAGATACGTAAAGGAGGGAAGGCATTGGCCTGGAACTAAAGATATTGCTATAAACTTGTGATTTTTTATGTGGATGGGTAGATGGATACAGACATAGATGTGTCTCCTCCTTCTACCACTGGGAAACTTCAGTAATGAACGTATTGCATATATTAACAGTATGGAGGCAAAATAGTTCTGAGAATGTAGTGCACCCACTGATGAAACCGTTTTCTTACCAAAGTAGCTGTATTATTTATTACTGACACAAGTACATACATATGTCCCTGCCACAACTACTCAGTTCTGCTGATGCAGCGTGAAAGCAGTCATGGACAACACAAATAAGTGGGCGTGGTTACGTTCCAATAAAACTTTATTTATAAAACAGGCCGCAGGTGGTTTGGGTACACAGGCTGGTTTGCCAGCCCCTGGTGTAACCTGTGGAGTTCATCAGATGCCGCCTGTACCCCAGTGATGTGCCTCACAGTGGCATTATTGTCACAGCAGTGCTTTGAGCTGTGCCTCATTGGCTTCCTTTAACTTGGAACCGTTTTTCAGACTTTTCTTTGTCTTTAATGAAATTGGGTTCCTGAAGAGTACAGGCCAGTTGTTTTGTAAAATGTCCCTCATTTTGGGTTTGTCTGATGCTTCATTACTCAGCTCAGGACACAAACACCGCAGACGTGATGCTGTGTTCTCATCAGTGTTTCGTATCAGAGGGCACGTGGCAGTGGACGTCCCTGGCTCCTTCCGCTACTGGGTGTCACTGCTCTGGGCCCTCGCGGTGGACGGAACCAGGAGATACATCTGTGTAGGTGATTATCTATGTATCAGCAATATTTGAGTCTCCTGAAGACTTTGACACTTCCTACCTCTAGTAGGAATTATTAAATTAGAGCTGTCTAAAAACGCCTCCAAATTTATAAACTGTTATTGCCCAGTATCTTAATCCTAAATCGGTGAAGTGTTCAAGGAGAAAGAAAGACACAGATTGATTTTAGACTTCAGGTTAAGGTGCTTGTTAAAATCCAGGGCTAACATCTGTTTCTGCCCATCTACTTAACTAAATGTCTGCAGAAAACTTCCCAGTCTGGAGCAATTAAAATGCTGTTTAGATTATTAAAATTATTTTTTAATATACACGATACATTGGCAGAAAAATAAGAGACATCCTCTAAGGCGAGAAACAACTAATCTCCGGCTGTGGAGCCTGCATTTGCTCTTGGGGTGTTTGCCAATCTTGACGGCCTAGAACCTGAGTGAAAGTATGAAGAATGAACTGAAGAGACCACAAAAAATACCTGGCATATATAAAAAAAAAATAGAATTTCTCAAAAAGAAAAACATATTTAATAAAAGTGAAATCACACTGGATGGGTACAGTCACATTAGAAGTCTTGTGGGTTCATCGGGAATTCATTGCTCGGTGAAGATGGTAAATCTGATAGCAGGTCCAAGAGGTACAGGGAATGACAGGAGCAAGAGACCCAGCCTCCCACAGCCCTTCCTCTGTTGTACCAACACTGCCCCCTCAGCTCACGCCTGCAGCTTTACGGGAGGTGTCTTCTGGCCGCTAATAAGGAGGCAAAAACCCAGGCTTGGTTCATGGACAGGGGGCCTTGACCTGCTGATTCAAGCCAGAGAGCACAGGGGCATTGCCCGGACCTCTTGGCGGTGACCGTGAAGGAGAGCAGTGGGGGGATGTCCTCCCGCCGGGCAGATCGTTGAGCAGTGCATTTGGCCATTGATTTCGGGTGAAGGAAGAAAGCAGGCGGTGACAGATGGCGAGGCTGGTTGGTCAGAGGCCTGAAAGGAGCAGGTTTGGAGAACTGGAGATAAAGAAGTCTGGAAAGGAGGTAAGTAGTTGGGTTTAAGGGAGTGGACACCTGGCAATGCCCACTAGAGAGCATCCGCTAGAGAGGGCCATCTCAGCCACCGAGTGGCAGGATCACTGTTCTGTATGGCAGCCAGGCTCTCTATGGTCACCCCACGGCAGGTGCCGATTACGTTGGCCGTCCCCACCCTGGAAAAGGCAGTGTCGTGTCCTTACGGGAAATGGTATCTCCTGCCGGGGTGGGTTTGCCCTCCACGATGCAGTATCTTCTCCACTCTCCTTCAAGAACATCAAATATCTACTCTGTTGACAATGAACCCTAAAGAATGTTGTCTAGTCCGAGGGACCCATTCTGTGAAAAGGAGATGTAACAGTGGGTACACAGCTGTGCGACCCATTGATTTTAAGCTGTTTCACTGATTCTAAATCCCACCCCAAAAGCATCTACCTAATAGAAGGGCGGAAGATCCCATTTAAGGCTCAGCTCATGTTCTGGCTTCAAGACAGCAACGTGGTGATGAGGATGCCGGCCTCCCAGATGCGGAGCATTCACTGAGCCCCCCACTGCTATGAAGCCATGTCCCCAACAGCTAGACTGCAGAGGCCAGAGAAAAAGCGTCATTGGATATCCTCCCCATGGCTCCTTAAACCTATTCACAGAATGTTTGCTTTTCACTAAGGCTATAAGAACATTTTATCTGCTCTCTAGTTTCTACAGGTTATGAAACTCTTGAGTAATGATCCACAACTGCTACGGCACCAGATGCTTCACAGGCCTGCAAATCCAATCATGTTCTTTGGGAGAGCGCCGTGAATGTCAACTGGCTTATTGCAGAGATTGGCAAGATAGCTGTCACTTTGTCGTTTTCCAAGCTTTGAATAACTCATCTTTAATACATGCCATGGGATGCTTGTGAGGGGGCCCGTGCAACACGGGAAGAAAGGTCTGGGAACGAGGACTGTCGTCCAGTACTGGGCTCTCACAGGGGAGGATCTTGTTTACTCCTTCCAAAGACAAAGTAGGGTGAAGGCGAGAAAAGGCCAGTTTTGACTTAACACAAAGAAGAGCTTTTGAACTGTCTAGACCAGCACTGTTCAATAGAAATAGAAGGTGAGTTTAAAATTTTCCAGTAGCCACAGTAAAAAAGTGAAAATGAACAACAGATGAAATTAATTTTGACATCTATTCAGCCTAATCCAAAATATTGTCAGTTCAACATGTTATCAGTATCAAAAACATAATGAGGTGTTTTATGTCGTTTCCTTCGTGCTGTCTTCGAGCTCCCACATGGCTCGCACGCTTACAGCACAGCTCAGTTTGGACTGGCCGCGTCCCAAGTGCTCGCTCACCACGTGGCCGACTGTGCGTATTAGACCACAGCGGTCCCGACTGTCTCAGCGGCAGGGAGTCTCATCAATCAGGTGTCACTAAACCAAGTTAAATAGCCACTCCTCAAGGACGTTTGGAGAAGGGTCACACCCTGATTGTGGTGGGGACAGGTTCCTGGACTTGCCTCCCCTTATCGCATCGCCACTTTTGTAACATGCAGGAAGAAAGAACCCCACCTGACAGCCTCCATCCCCTCTGCCCCACGCATCACATGCCTTCTCAAAGAGATTAGCAGTTTTCTAGGACTCTCCTAGCTTTCCATGTACTTGGGAGATTTGTAAAGCAACCTGCAATTACAGACCACACATGGAACAGCAGAGAAATAAAGGCACCTATTGACTCTCGGCTGGAGTAGCCCCTGAGCTGGAGTAAGTGCCTTGTTAGCAAAGACAATGCCTGGCTCTCCTCTCGCCTGAGAATCACTGATAACACCACAGTTTGAGGAAAATGGAAGTTTGCCTTTTTACTGGAGTCCATCACCTTGGGTAATCTGGTATTTTTTCATTAAGCAAAGTAATAACTTTCTTCTGATTTTGTTGCTTCTCTAAGTAAAGGAAGCTTTCAGAAGGTAGTAGAAAAGACAATGTAATTTTCTCTAAGTATCTTAGGACCAGCTAAACCCAGGGTGCAAACGTTCCTGATTTGAATGACTGTCGAAGTTCAGTCATTCCTGGATCATCTGAGACAGTGGGACACCAGCTCTTAGACATCTTTTCAAGAAACAAGTGAACTTTACTAATCACACCCACCTGACCACAGCACGTTCTTCCTGGATATGAATCATGATTTTCCTCCTGGGTGGAGCTGTAGGAAAAGGTCTCTTTCTGAATAAAGAGGAAAAGAGGAGTCTGGCCATTTTCCACTTGTGAGTCACATGATGGGGGAATCGCCAAGAACCAGTTTTGATTGACTAATGTGCTAATGGTGCACCTGTGTCTGGTCTCCAGGACAGCTGGCCAAATTAGCCCAGGCGTAATAATGCAGGTGGTGATAAACACCTGTTTGCAGGTATCCTGTGTTGGTTAAATAACATGATTTAAAAAACAGGATTCGGTTGTTGGTGAGGTTTGTGGTTAATGATGTCAGAAGAAAATGGTCCAAGAAATTCCAGTTCCATCTGGTAGCCTTAATCCGGTTGGATGCCTTCCCTTAAAATCCAGACTTCTAGCAGACTGCTACACAAGACTTTGAGCCCATTTCCCATAAAACACAAAGAATGTGGATGGGAGTCTGGGAAGGGCCTTCAGCAGCTTCTGTTTTGCCTGAGGCACCTTGATATGGACCGATTTCAAATGATGGGGAGGCTTTAGTTTCGACATTATCTTACATTCCCCACAACGTCTTGGCTGAATGCTTGTTTTATGCTGCGCCTGATGACGCTCATGCGACCAGAGCTGCTGCTCTGCATGCAAGAATCTGTGGGTGGCAGCTTTTCTTCAGGTCCTCAAGGCGACGGGGCTCTGGTAAGGAAAACCTAACATGCATGGTTAACGCTGGTTAAGCTGCTTTTGAAACCCCCTTGACTTGAGATATTCAAAGGAGATGGTTCAGCTGGAGTCAGACATCAGCTTAATTCCTCTCGTCCCCCGTCCCTTGGTTTTCTGATTGTCTGAAATGTGCTTCTGTGATTCACCTGGCACACGGGCCATTCTTACCCCTCCATTCTTTGAGCACCAGGTCGCCGCCACTCGTGACCGGAGACACAGTCTCTGTAGAGCAGTCAGTCTTTCCTAAAGGCTGGAGAAAGTGCCATCAACTATTTTGTAAGGGAAGTTTTGTTTTCTCAACTTTTAGCTTTTTGACCGGCCTTGCAATGTCTGTCCTTTTGTCGTGAGAATGGGACGCGTGAGTGTACTGAGACTTGGCAAGACAGGCGATCTGCGGGGAAGTTGGAATTGAATTCCTGATGATTGGAAAAAAAGAAAAGATTCATCTGACATATCATTTTCGGGGGTGGGGGTGTCACACACTCGTCATTGATCAGTTTAGGAGACCAGCCTCAAAGGTATGCTAAATGTACAAACTAAAAGAGACAAAACCTAACCAGACTATCCTGGGCATTGGCTGAGAGTGCAAAGATCACCTGCAGAGTCGGCGTCACGGAGCTCCCTCGGGGGCCTGCCTAAGGACGTGACCCCTCCACGCGGAAGTGGAGCGGCCCTGGCCCCTGCCCAGGTCAGGCCTGTCGGTATCATGAGGGACAGGCAGAGGTCAGAGTGGGTGGCTCTGCCTTTGCAACATAGGACACAAAAGCACCCAGCTGTCATCAGAAAGTTAAGTCCAACTGCTCTGCTAGCCAGGTTTTATCAAAAGCTCAGTTGTGAAAAATAATGGAAGGTTCCCTAAAGCTCTGATTCTCAAAGTGGGTTCCCTAGGCCACAATTGGGCATCACCAGGGAGCCCCAGCCCAGACCTACTGAATGGAGACCTGCATTTCACTGTCCCTGTGGGAGGGTCACTCTCTGGACTCACAGGGTCTCCATTCTGGACCGGCACCAAGTGCCTGCTGGGCCCTGAGGAGGCACCCAGAGAAGGAGCCCCAGGCCACTGCTACTGTTTCCTGCCAGGTTCGGGGAAGGCTGCTGCTCCTCTCGCCCAGGGACGCTTCCGCAGAGCCACCAGCGAGAAGCTCCTCTCGGGACCCCAAGTGAGGAGAGCGCTTCGGGGTCTGTGCACTGTACCCCGTGGTCTCCGCCACTTTGCCCAGGCCCGTAGGGGGCTCACGGCCGAGGACTGCCCCGAGCAGCTGTTCACACACATGGGACAGTCATTTATCTTCCTGAACTTGTTAACCTTTAACTCCTTTCTATTTATTGCCCACACACCCTATTTTATTTAATTGTCTTTATCCTGAATGAATTTCTGGATACCCTCCATATTTTTTCTATTACAAGTAGGGAAATGCATTAATAAATTAACATCATTAATGAAAACTAACAGCCTCCTCTGGAGGTGATGTTTCCTCAGGAAGCCTTCGTGATATTTTTCAAAGAGCCATTTACCAAGTTCCCAGGCCCAGCACTCGGCCTTCGCGTCCACCCTGCAGCTGCATCCGGCGACACGCGGGATCTGTGACCATTTGTCCTTCTGTCCCCAGAAGGCGAAGGAAGACTCCGACTCTCAGATCAGAATTGAGGTTGATCTTTGCCTATGTATTTAGTGCTCAATAAAGGTCATTATTTCACTTTAGCACATGACTGTGTCTCCAGATGCATGATTTCACCCCACAAAACTAGAGGACCGACTCTGTGCCTCCATCTTGTACATCATGAAAGTGTTTGAGCTTCCGAGTGTGCGCAGCGGGCCCCAGAGCCGGCAGGCCAGGACCGGGGCCTCCATCATCACACTGACCACACACACATACACATACACCACACACACCACACACCACACACATACCACACATACCCCCCACACCTACCACACACACCATACACACACATCACACACCACACACACCACATACACACACACACACACACACACCACACACACACATACCACACCTACCATACACACCATACACACACATCACACACCACACACCATACACACACATACATATATGTACACCACACATACCACATGCCATACACACACACATACCACACACAGCACATACACCACACACACACCACACACACCACATATACACAAGAGCTCAAAGAGCTCACCAGAGTGTTTCTGAGGCCATAGATAAGGAAGACTGATTAGGCAGGAAGTTTCAGAGAGAAAACTGAAACGCCTTGAAATCCCGACCTCAAATGTTCAGATTAAAGCAACATATGGAAATACCTGAAGAACAGCTTAGCAGTTTGACCCAATCATTTTTCTCCTCATTTTTTCTGAAGTAATCTGAGGTGGGGCTAAAGATTTGAGGAACAACAACATTCCTCACCACATGACTTGGGAAATTAAAGTGGCGTTTTACAAAGGAAGCAACTCTTTGACATCTTACTGATGTAAGCGATGGCTTGGACAGCAAGCTCCCTGACCCTCACGCTGACCAGGGTGGGCGGGGGGGCCCCGGGCCTATGGGGGTGGGTCTCGCAGTGAAGAAGCCGAGCAAGGAGTGAACCTGATGAGTGGCCTCACCGTCTTGAAGGATCTCCTGTGCTGCACGATCGGGGGCACCGCGGCAGGTCTGTTTCTGCGTGTGGAGGGCCGTCCAGTCCTCCTGGTGGCTGTGTCCGTCCAGGAGGGGTCAGCTGTGAGGACACTGGGTCTCTGGGCTCTCAAGCACGGGCATGTCAGACCTGCAAACCAGCGATCTGCTTCCCTGTTTATCAAACGATGCAAAAAGATGGCGGTGCCTGCCAGTCCCTGAATCATGACTTCTAACAGCCGTGGATGGTTTTTACTTCAACTTCCAAAACCAGCTTTGGGAACACAGGCCTTCACAGTTCAAGAAAATGGCCTCAGACGCCCAGTGACTCCTCAGGGTGCTTTTCTGTTCACCCCACCCCCAGAATCCCGGTCACCCAGCAGGTTCCAGTTGTCTCCAGGGGGCAGCACATGGCTGACATCTCTGACTGAATTCATTCTTTGGTGTTTAAAATTCAGCTTAGTGTAGTAAGAAAGATGTTTAGAAAAGAAACCCACTGCTTTAAACATTTCTAAAAGAAGGGCTGCCTTTGTTTATGGGACTCCCCTCCACGCCCGCCTGCCCTGAGCCGGCCAGCAGGAAGGAGAGGCCCCCGCGTGCTCAGGCCCTCCGGCCTGGCCTGCCCCACCAGGAGACGGGCCCCAGCGCCACCCCGGCTTCACCGGGGACCCCGGCCCACCCCTTCTTCCCTCTCCCCACAGTCTATGTAATTTAGTAACATTGTGTTAAGAATTCCTGGATAAAGTAGAAAAATGGAAGCTGGGATACCTTACATTGAAGGAAGTGCCTTTTACTTGAAATCCTCAGAAGGTCTCCTGGCTACCTATGTACACTTCACAAGGTCTTGCAAGTTCATCGTCAAGTAACAACCCATCTTGGGGGGCCTGCCCAGCCCCCCGCTGTTGTTTTTCCTGCTCTCCCCACCAGTGTGCCCCGAGGCCTGGGATCAGCCTCGCCCGGACCGTTCTGCCCCTGCAGCCCCAGCTCACGGGGGAGCACCCTCCCAGCCTGCCCCGCTCCCGCGTGCTGCCCGGCAGCCAGGCCGGGAGGGCACAGGCGCCCGCGCCACTACCTCCCGTCAGCCAAGTTCTCGTGCAAAGGTTACGTTTGTTTTGCTTACACCCTTGCAGCCGAGAGGTCACGTGTGGGGAGAATTTTCTCTTCTGCTGAAAGTGGACTCCGAGCCACCACGCCGACGCTGGAAGCTCCTCCCGGCTGCTCCCTCATCTCCAGGGGGGCTCGGGGCCCGGCCCAGCCCTGAAGGCGGCCGGCCTCCCTGCTGGCTGCTCCAGAGACCAGCCCTGGTCCCTATGGGCTCCTACCAGGACTCTGCAGCTATTTCAGCTCATCTGAAGCTCTTGAGACTTTGAGGTTTACATACAAAGCCCATAATTAATGGTATTTCAGCCATTTCTCAGGCATGGCCTCCTCTGACGCCCCAAGAGGCAGGAGGCCTGTAGGGTCACAGGACTCACCCCAAGTTCACATTGCAGAAAATGCAGGCTGAGAAGAGACCCACTGCTTCAGTCACCAAGTGGTTGGTCAAGTGGGAGCCATGCACCCCCTGCTCCTCCTGGGCCATCTGCTCCTCACACTGGGGCCTCGGTCTGTGCCCCCTCATCAGAGCCTGGCAAGCGCCCCCCTGTCATAGCACGGGAGAGAAAGGGGTGCCTGCTTGGGGTGATGTGGGGAAAATGGAAGTTCCTGCAGCCAGCATCCTCACCTGACCCTAAACTACCTGATGATGTAAGCACCCTACTGCTAGGCTAATGCTCCCACACCCGCAGGCAATGAGCTATTATCAACTGAGTCACTACATAAAGAGCTCTTCCCGGTGCTTTGGGAGGAGGCAGAGATGGAGGAGGATTAGGGACCCGCAGACTTCTGGGCGCAGACGTGATCCTAGTGCTCGACCTCCCGCCAGGAGAATAAATCCAGGTATATACCGTTTTACCCCAAGAGCATTCTGTTGTCATTTCTTGGTTTCACTGAATCCATAGTGAACTTGTCCAGGGCTGAAACCCTCAGGAAAGACAAGTGAGAACAGACATTTTCCCGCCTAAGTCAGCACTGGGGGGCTGGGTGTGCGTGTTTGCTTTGTGGAGACAGCACTGTGAACAAGAGCTGGTGCGCTGAGCAGGTGTTTGAGGGAGTCTCGCACCCATTTCCCCGTCACCAGGGGTCCATGTTTAGGGATCTACAACCAACCTTAACATTGTCCACCCAAGTCACAATGGGGCGAATCCCTTGCCGGCTCCTGATGCCAGGTCACCCAGCGTCCAATGTCCCCTGGATCTGAGCGGCATGGGAGCTGCGTCCCTACACACAGAGTTCGGGGGGGCTGCAGAGCGCTGGATGGAGTGTTTATGTTCTGAAAACTTCCCAATGCAAGGAAAGGACACCCTCGGGCAGGCTGCTGAAGAACATGACAGAAGAGCCGCCTTTCCGTCTGCGTCGCCCAGGTGGCATGCGAGGGTAAGCCCCTCCCTCCTCACAGGTTCCCACGGCTGCTTCCCTGCGCATCCAAAATAAAACAGAAAGGAAAGACTTGTGCTAAAAGTTAGTAGGTTGAATGAAATACAAAGTGACAGAGACACAGCGCTGGTGGCTGATGTCAGTGAGTTCTTGTCTGTGCCACAAAAACAGATCTCAGAGACAAAGCACAATAGATTTACACAGCAAGAAAGTTTCATTTAAGCAGAGCACGCACTCGACGGGGCAGCTGGGTGACCTCAGAGAGGAGGCGTGCTTTAACCGTTTAGAGTTTGGGGTTTTATGGAGTTTTGGGTAAGGGTCTGTCTAAGGCATCATGGATACAAGCGGTTAATAGTTTCCTCAAAGTTTTGTCTTGAGAATAGGGTTATTTAGGTGACTGTGTTGGTCTGAATGTCAGCATTCTTTACCCGTGTAGGTGTGTAGGTTCATTTACTCTCCAGAGGTCTGTCTCTCGTCCTGCTTACAATGTTGCTTGACTGATTAAGGTGACTGGAAGAAGAGGAAGAACAGCATATAGATGAAGTTAGCGAATAACTGGGCCTTTTTCGCAGGCTCAGTAGATTCTGCAGGGGCAGGACCCTTGTCCCATTTCCCAGCTTTACCTCCACCACTGAGGAGAGGGGAGCACAGGTTCTCTCCTGCTTCAGCAAGTGGCTGTGCTTCCCAGGTCACTGACTGGCACTCTGCCTTGTCTGCAAGGGTCCCGGGATGCCAGGCTGGTATCCTGCCAGCCTCAGACTCCTATTCTGAGCCAAGGCATGTTCCATACAACTTGGGGGTTTGTTTTTGTTTACCACAGCTGCTGGGGAAAAGAAAGGATAAGGGTGGGTTACCCCACTCCTCTGAGATGGCCTCTGCCCAGGGGCTGCTTCCCCTGACCCTGTGTTCCTGCAAGGTGGGCAGCCTTTGAGTGGGCCGCCAGCCCTAACCAGTGCTAACGAGGGATTCCCCCCAAATTCACTCAGAGTGCCTCAGAATCTAGGACAGCTGGTCTGGTTAGAAGGAAATTTCTGAGAGTTGCAGCTGGGCCTCTGTAAATCACTGGATCTAAGCTCCTTTGAGAAGCAGTCAGAACAAGTCTCCTGATTTCATCCATTTCTGGCAGCTAAAACACTCTACTTTGCCTGAAGCAAATATTAACAAACACCCTGAGGCAGGAATTCAGGAAACATCCATTCCTCCAGCCTTATCAGCAGCTCCCAGATGAAGGCCCTGTGCGTCTCAGAACAGCACCTCGTGTCCTAAACTCCCCAGTGTCCTGACAATTCCCTGAGCACCACGTCCTCTGAAACAGAAACGTTTCTAAGGCTGCCCGGATTCTGAGCTCGCCTGGCTGGCTCGGTGATGGGCTGGTGGCGGGGCCCTCCCTCGGGGGCAGCCCCCTCCCCGTTGATCAGGAGAACCAGGCTGCCTCCTGCCTGTGTGAGCCTGGGGGGCTCCTGCACGAGCTGCCTCCTCACCTGCCACATCTGGAGGCTGCGCCAAACCTTGGGGTGGGGCCCCTGGTGGTTCCCAGGGCACTTCCTGCAGCACACCCCCTTTTAAATCACCACTCATGAATGACCCCAATTTTCTTGCCCACCCTTTCCCCACTTTAGGCCCCTTGCTGCCCAAGAAAACACCTGGAAGAAACCCAGTGTCCCAAAGTGGCTCAATAAACAAGAGGCGGGTGACTCATTGCAGACCAGGCGGCTGGACGGTGGAGCCGTGTAGTGCCAAAGCCACCACGTGGTGCTTCCACTCCCGGGAGGCCTGAGTCATAGGAGCGTGTGCGAGAGTGTGTGTGTGTGTGTAAGAGAGACAGTCTTTAGCAGTCTGAGTGTGAGTGTGAACTGTATGTACACGTGAGCAAATGCATATGTGTGGTGTGTGAGCATACGTGTGTGTGTGAGACACTGTGAGGAGTGTGAGTGAGTGTGTTTCCATGCCCGTGCATGCTCCCCTTTTCTCCCTCAGTCCCCTCTCACTTCCCCAAATTGCTTTCCCAGGAAGAGGCCTTTGCATCAGGCTCTGTCAACGGGCACCTGGCTTCCATCGGCTGTACGATTGGCCATCACCTCAGCCTACACAACCATCCAGCCACACCCCTGCCTCCCCTACCAGCCAGGTTGGGTGGATCGTGAGGCCTCACAAAGCCTTCTTGCTCAGAGCACCCCGCTATTTGTTTACTCGGGGGTCATTCTGTGTTGATTCAGGAGATGTTTATGAAAGTCTCAAGTTCTATTTTCAGAGGTTCTGCCAGCTCATTAGGACAACTAACTGAATGCAGCAGCAAGGGAAGCCTGCCATTCCTTATGCACCATGAGGAGGTAGAGAATAAGCCCATGAGAAGGAGCAAAGAACAAAACTGGAAGCCCCACCAGCCTGAACCAGGAGAAGAGCATTTCGGTGACAGCCTTCCTGACTGTTTTAAACATGTGTGTCCTTCACTCCTTGGCTTGGTATTATCTTACAGTCTGAGAAAATTGCCCTCTGCCCCCAGACACGCTTGACCCCACATGGTGGGAGTGGTGCAGCTAGGATGCTAACTCCCTCTCTGATTCTAGCCCCTCTCTTTCCTGAATACCAAGTGGTCTTGATTTTTTTTTAAGTATTTGAAAACTAAAGCTTTCACTTAAAAAAAATATTTTACAGAAAAAAACATCCCTAGACCTGGAGAGGGGCCTAAGTTTGAACAACTGTCCTTGAACGATGGAATCACTTATGTGAACTCTGACCTGAATCCTCACCTGACCTGCATTTGCTGCTCAGCAGAAAAGCTGTCCTTTCTCAGAAAACAAATCCAGTGTGATTGTGTGGCCATCAGAACTTAAGTTCACTTGTCCCAAACCTTGGGGTCTCCCTATTGTTCAGGATGGCACCCACAATCAGTGGTTCTCAGTGATCTGGGTTAAAATGTCAATAGAGCAATTCCTTGGTTTGCCTGTTGGTTCACTGGCATGAGGAGGGCAAAATGATGGTAGCCTCAACTCCAGTGGAACTCTTACAGTGTCCTCTAGTGGGAGCAGGACCTGGAATCCAGGGGGGCCTGATTGCTGCTCTACCATAACGGGCAATACCAGTTCCCTGGGAGTGAGGATAACAAGTTCTGCTGAGGACACACCCTGGATTTCAGCTGTAGGCTTAGCCCGAATGTGACAGCCTGGGAGACGGGCCCCTGCATTGTTCACTGTGCCTTCATAAAACTCTCTTACATTACACGACTTGAGGGTGCCATTTGTTTCCTGCTGGGGCTCTACCTGACACTACACTCACCTTAGAGTGTTTCCCAAGGCCCAGAGCTCTGACACATTTCTAATCCACAGCAAGAAGAACCCAGATCTGGGGTTCCGAACCCTTCATCCGAGGGTTTCTGTTTGATTTATGGCATTTTCCACAGTTGTATCAATTTACACTCCCATAAGCAGTGTATGAAAGTTACAGTTGTTCCACCTCTTTGTCAGCACTTAGTATTGTCTTTTTTAAAAAATGATTTTGTTTAGTCATTCTGTAGTGTACTTTCTCAGTGTTTGTATTTGTACTACTCTAACGACCAAGGAAGTTGAGTATCTTTTCATATGTTTATCGGCCATCGGATATAGTTCTTTGCAAAGTCTTTTGCCCATTTTACTGTTGTATTGTTCTACTATTTTACTATTATTAATTTTTAGGAGCTCTGCATATAGTCTAGAGATGAGCTGCCATCAGATGTATGTAATGCACTCTCTTCTCCCATCCTGTGGGTTGCCTTTTCGCTCTCCATACGGCATTTGTTCCAGTGTTAGTATCCTAACGTTTCTTTTCATTGTACTTCTGGTTTATTTCCATTGATGCTTGAATCTCATGTTTCCTTTTTCTTAGGTTCCTCTTTTATATTTCTGAATTTTATTTCTAAGCACACATTTTTCTGGTCCCAGAAAGGACATAAAGAAGGCAATATCCTAGTTCTAGAATGTTAACAGGTCTTTATTTTGCCTTCATCTTTAATTGGTAGTTTAGCCAAGTACATAATACTTTGAGAATTCTTCTTCTTCAATTGCATTAGTGAAACAGTCATGAAGAAAGAATATCTCCTCAAATTTCATTTAAAATATAAATTTCACATTTCATAACCTTGGTTTCTTCTGTTGTTTTTTTTTTTTAAGTTTTCTTGGGTCTTCAACTATCTCTGTTTTATAGAGGCTCAGTTTACTTGAATGGGCTGACAGCTCTCCATCTTTCCATCTGCAGAAACTGGGTGGGGGAAGGGGGTTCAGTGCTTTTTTAGCCCTTCAGAGGGAAATCTATCCCAGATGAAAGACTGGGAAATTTTAGAATTCTTGGCCCCCTCCTTTTGGTAGATTTAATGGCATTTGATATGCAAAGTACGAGCTGCAGTTAGTGGAAGGGGAGTCCCTTTTCCTGTAGCCATCTGCCGTGGCAGCCTCCGGCCAGCTGCGAGTGCTGCGCCTCTGTCTCCCGTTGCCGGCTGACTGACCTAGGCAGGAGCTGACTCAGTGGAATTCCCTGCTGTACTCAGAGAGCCTCCCTTCCTCTCTACACCGGCGGTTATTGTAGGGTGAGATTGACCCCAGACCGGGGCTCAACCCCGGGGCTGCTGCAGGGTGGAAATTCATTCCCCATGAACGGAACCACCGCAGTCTGCAGCCCCCTCTGGAAGATGTAAATGGTGGGATGATCCATCTTTCCTTTATCTCATTTTTCCTGGTACCATTTCTCATTGTAAATCATCAGGAATTTAGGACTTTGAATGGTGCCTTTTCTAAGTTCCTAATGATTACAGAGAATTTTCCCTATTATTTTGTTAGGTCATTTTAGTGGACATTTAGGAAAGTCGGGGATTTAGAAACTACAAAAGATCAGACTGTCATCCTGAAAGAGAAGTTTTGGTGGAAGTTCTGTGACAAATCATCTGTAGTTTTAAATGTGTGCCAAATAGTAAATTCAGAGATTAGGATAAAATGTGATTAAAATCCAACTGAATAGCCAGATTAAGAACTATTGCTTCATTTTCTTCTGGTAAAGCCCATAGCCAGTTGAGGGGCTCCCTTTATTAGCTCACTCTGAAATCATCAGCAATTTACTTCTCACTCAAGGGATCCGACATCCCTGGCTTAATCATACACGAAAGCGAAGCTGGTCTTCAGCTAAAGAGCTAATTGACCTGCTTCCTAATTCAGCTGCAGGAAAGCAAAGTATGTGTCAGAAAATGCCTTGACTGCAGGCATACATTTGTGAGATTATCAATTAATCTTTGTTAAGTGTTCCTATGTGTGCTGGTTTGAGTTCTTTTTTAACCAGGACAGCATGTCAACAATCTGCAGAGTCAGTTCAACTTGACCTCTTATTAGTCAACACTGTTGATTTTGGATGACTGTCAGCTCCACTGCTCACCACTGAAATACAGCCCCAATCCTACCTCATTTTCCTCCCAAGATTTTAAAATAAACTGTGTTGTTAGTTTGTCAAATTTTAAAGATGAAACTAAGCCATGTGACTTAATGAAAGTTTCCATATTGTTACAACATCAATTTTCCCCAAAGTGATTAATAAATGAAATTCCCAATGAAAAATTCTGAAACCGTACAAAATGATGCCAATGTTTTTGTTTGTTTTGCTTTTTATTTTGAAATAATTTCCAACTTATACTACAATAGCAAATGCAGTGCAGAAATCCTACTATACTCTTCTTCCAGCGTCTGCAAATATTAACATCTAACAGGACTCACGGTACAATTATCAATAGCAGGTTGATGGTCAGCGTGCTGATCTGCAGACCTTACTCCCATCTCACCAGTGGTCCCACCCCCGGCCTCTTTCCGATTAACGCTCTGGACCAGGGCCCCACACTGCGTTTCATCAGCCTTTCTCCTTCGTCTCCTCTAGTGGGACCGTTCCTCAGGGGCTCTTTCATGGCCTTGATGTGCATGACAAATACTGGCCATTATTTTGCAGATTGCTTCTCAATTTGTATTTGATATTTTCTCGTGATGAGATGGAGCTTATGAATTTTTGCCAAGGAGCCCCTGGGGCAATGCTGTGTCCTCAGTGCATCACTGCTGGGCGGCCACAACGTAGTATGTTTTCCTTAGTAATTAATTCGTTTCTAGTGGGAAGGTACTTTGAGACCATTAAATACCCAATTTCCCACCACACTCACTAATTTCCTCTTGATGGCCTATCCCAGCGGGCATGGGGCTCCGGACCTCCCAGTGAGCCTCTCAGGGTAACCATCCCCACGTTCCCTCTCTCAGGTGACACTGTTTGACTTGTAAAAACCAGGGAAGACCCAGTTTGGGAGGCCAGGCAGATGCAATAATGTCAAATTAGTGCTGAATGTAGAGAGCCCAGGAGCCATTAATTAAGGGGCATCCGCGGGACTGTGGTTGAAAGTTCATCCCAGACTGGGAGATGGCGGAAGGGAGCAGGGCCGGCCCGTGGCCGCAGGCCAGGGTCAGAGGGGTCCGAGGTCTGGCATCCAATCCAAGTGGCCTGGGAGAAGCCTGACACAAGGGATGGCACCCAGTGGAGGGTCTGCCACAGGGACCCCCACCTCTGGGACCCTGGGGATTCCAAGTTTTGAGAGCCGGCCAGGCAGAATGGGACTCGGCCTCAAGGCCTACAAACCAGCAGTTTGTCAAAAATGGTCAAAGCGAGACCTGTGGCAAGCCTGACTGTGTTGGAGCCAGGGAGCTGCTGTAGCCGTCACCACGCTCCTTGAGCTGGACCCGGCGGAGCTGCGGTCCCTGGTGCCGGGAGCAGACGGGGCTGGGAGGAGCGACAGGTGCTGAGAAGAGCAGGGCATGACGGCCGGGCCAGGGCTCAGGTCACGGTGGAGTGGGCTGGCCTGTGTAGGGGTTGAGCCTGACACTCTGAACCCCTTTGCCCTGCGACTTTGCAGAGTGGACCGTGGCTCCCCAGTGTCATGCTGGTTTCCTGGAGACCTACTTGCTGTCCCAGAAATGCTGTGGATTTCCTGACACATGGGTTCCAGCAGGTGTCTGGGACTGTGGGCTGAGCGATCCTAACTGGAACCTCGGGGCTGCTGCCGTCCCCCAGCCAAGGCCACTGATGCACACTCCACATGCCTTCTCCTCGGTATGAGGAAACTGCGCTCGGCCAGCAGCCCTTCGCTGTGAGGCGGAAACTGCTTCTTCAGGACGGAGCATGCCTAGCACTCTTCATTCAGACCTGCTTTCTGACCACAGTGAAAAGGCAAAAAATCATCCGGAGACACAGTTTCCAGCCTCGGCACACAGAGCCTTTTCCTGCAAGTCCGGCATCCTCCCAAGAGGACCGCAGCTCTGCAGCTAAGAGGCCAAAGGTTGTGAGGTCGGGATGGCCCAGGCAGGCCCACGCCGGCCTCTCTCCTCCTCTGTGCTGGCTGCCCCAAACCCCACTCCCCTCCCTGAACTAACTCACTCTGCAGAGACATTTTCAACTATTAAAAATCTTCAGTTTGTGGTTCAAGATGACAAGCCCCTAAACCAAAGCTTTCCCTCTGCAAAATGGAAAATGACTGACAAGTGAACCAGCCCTGGAAACGAGGATGGTGGATACTCAGAGGCGAGAAATTTGCGGATAAGTCTCCCGCGTCTCCCACGTCCCGAGCCGCCGCCGGTTGCAGGAAGGAGGTACTAACCGAGGCAGCTGCCCTTGCCTGGGAAAGTCTCTCCTGGGAGGAAGTGGCGGCTCTGTCCGTGTGGCTTGGGCATCCTCCTACAATGGCGTCTGCGTTCCAAAGATCAACGTCCTGACGGCCAGAGAGACAGAGCAGACCAGAAGGCAGCTGCGTCGTTTTATGCCTTAGCCCAGGAAATCTGCTGTGATCACCCTCTGTGTCCAGGGCTCAGGGCGCCCGCGTCCCTGCCCAGGCGTGAGCGCAGGGAGCTAGACCCGCCTCTCCGGGGCTGGGGTGGGGTGGGGGCGTCCCAATCACACTGTAAGGAGGGCATGTGGAATGGAATAAGTGTATACCGATATAAATAGGTGTCTTTGAAACATGCAATCTGGCACATTTCTGTTCTTATCATTAGAAATTGAGAAAACAGCTTCACACCCACCTTTGTCAAAAATTACTGGTGATCAGACACTGGTTCTGTCTGTCCCATCTGTGAGCAGAGGTGGACCTTTCTCACCAAACTCCTCGTTTGATAAAGACTATCTGGAAATATTTATAAAAAATGAAAAAATTGGCTGGGTTAGTGAATAAGCCTGAGAAAGAGAACACCAAAGAACAGCTTAAGAATTCATCAATTTTATATCATATTGAAACTTGAGAAAAAAAAAAACCTGGCGATGGGCAACAATGGCATGATTGCCCGCGGTACATGGCTCTGAGACCCCAGGGTGGTGAGGTCATCTCCTGCACTCAGATTGACGGCCTTCCTGCTGCTCAAGCCTCTGACCCCGTCTGACCCTTGACTCACCACATGCCTTTGCCTCCTCCTTCCCAGAGAAAGCAGAAGCCGTCCCAGGCCCTGGCAGGAGCTGGCCCCGCGAGCTGCGCCCCCTGGGGTCCTCGTCTACCACCCCTCCTCTCCGGCACGACCTCCCCTGCGGGCACCATCACCATGCGGGCTTCCACTCTCGCGCATCTGGGCTCTTTTATTGTCTCTTTTTCCTCATTTCATGCCTGTCTCATCTCTAAAGACACACACACACAGTCACTCCCACCACCGCCAGTCAGAACGCCACCAGCAGGCAGGCCTCAGTGAGCTCGTGCTGGGCCGGGTTCTCCAGGAAACAGAGCGGGTAAGACGGGCAGATGCACGGAGCTGGCCGTTCCGGAGCTGCTGGGCACCCTGACCACCCACAGCTGCCTCAGACGCCCCCCTCCCCTGGCTCCCCTGGCTGCGGTCTGTTTCACCCAGTCACAGTCCTCCTGCTTCAAGAGAAAGAACTTGGAGGAAGGAAGAAAAAGCAAGTCACTGCTTTTGCCCTGAGGATCTTTTCTTTGAGGCCCTTCAAGAGTCAAAAGAAGGACTAGAAAGCGACAGCTGTGTCTCTTTCTGAGGATATTGAGATAAAACAAAAATGACCTGGTGATTAGATTACCAAATCAGTGCATTTGTGGGCTTTTTATTTCCCTCTTCACATATCACTGGGATCTTCACTCAGCTGAGAACCTTACCTCTTAGCGCCATTCCAGCCCAACTGTTTTAGGTTGTGTGGTTAAAACTTCTTTATTTGTGATTATTTCCTATGATCTGTTTGGACCATGTTTTAGTTCTCAGTTCAACATTACGTAATCCAAGTTGTACTGAGTTTTATTTTTCATGGGTTTTGATTAATGTTTATTTCACCCCAAAATTCTTTCTACCTGATTTCTTGGCTTGGTGATGGCATTAGTATTGTTTGGGAGCCAGGCTGTCCCCTGGTGGTGCAAAGCCACTCTGTGCTTCGTTTGGCACTGAGTGGTCACCCCCTGGCTCCTGAACCAAGTGTATTAGTTAAAATTAAGACGAGAAGGGCATTTCTCTTTCTCCGATTGAAAGAAAGAAGCCATTTCTGGAGGAGCTCTATGTCAGTACCAGTAGGGGTACGACCTTCCAAGAATCCCACTGTCGACCAGGTTGGTGGCACAGGCCCTTGTCATCCAGAACATTCCAGAAACAAAGAAACTCACATTGGCCATGACATTTTTGAAATCCAGGAGTTTGAGTTCTTCTCAAATAGCCTACTGTCTAGTGACTGGTTGTTCTGAAGCCCACCTTGTTTGTTCTCCTCCCAGAGAGCTGCTAAGCCACCATCCCCATCGCCCCCACCAGAGAGGGGGAAGGTAGGGTATTTGCAGGCCACCCTGGAAGGCTGCTGCTCTGGGGAGATAGCAGGTGCCCACCGTAGGTTTCTTCTTACCTGGGCTCCGTAGCACCAGTCTCCCACCTCAGATCTTCATGTATGAATGATTCCCACCACAGGCCGTGTGGGGTTCGGCCAGAGAAGGACTGATGGTGTTCACTGCTTTGAGGTCTGGGTAGTGATCTGTTACTCAATGAACTAGGAAGGTCAGGTCCACAGCAGTTTGGGTGGCCAGCTGTCCATGAACCTGCTTTTGTAGCCTGACTGGACTTGGGAGCCGGAGGTACTGGGGGTGGGAAGGACCCAGGCCTCTCTCCAGACTCGAGCTCCAGGAGCTGCCCGGGTGCCACACCTTCCCAGTGGACGACCACAGCAGCAGAGGAAGTGGCTGGGCCTGGGGCCTGGTGTGCATGCAGCTTGGCCAAGCACTGGTCCAGGTACAGGGTCTGGGTGCTACTTAGTTATTTTAGTGTTTGAATGTTGCCAGACTATTAAATAAAAATTCCAAAGGTTTTGATCCAGTCTTTGCAGTAAAGAGAAAGGATAGGCTGTCCTCTCTAAAGCCCCAGGGACTGGGAGATTTGTGGGCCAGGTGCTGATTGGTCCAGAGAATCCCTTCACTTTTCCTCCTATCTGTCTTCTAAGTCTGTCTCTGTTATATGCTTATCTCCCATGTTTGTCCATCTATTATATGGCACTTTGGTGCCTCAGTATGATAGATTTCTTAGGTAACCCATGACCTTCACATCCATACCTAGCTCTAAACCCAGAACTGAAGATGCAGGTCAAAAAAGGACTGAGATCTGGTCTCTCTGCTGTAAAACATGTTTGTTCTGCCTGTGGGAGCCTGTCCATTTATTTTGCATAGTCCTATATTGTCAGTCTTACTGGTTTATCATGTGGAGTTGATATTTCATTTTTTCACTACTTTTGAAATTGATTTGAATTTTATATTTATAATGCACAAACATTAAAGGTAAGGGTGAAAGAAAATTGCATTTAAATAGGATCTTACTCAATTCAGTGTGCATACAATTGACCTAATTCCCAGCCTCATGTTTTCACTGGAATGTTTCAGTACCATGTCCGAAGCTAGGGAAAGTTGAACACCGACTGGGTTTATTGTAGTCTCAAACTGGATAATCAGGGAGCTGTCGACTTTCTGATCTTTAGTTCCCTTAAAGAACACCCCTGTCAGACCACCTGGCAAGCCCTGCTGGAGCCCGCTCTCATGTAAAGTACGCAGTGCTCCGTAAATCCTAGTGCTGCCTTTGCTTACCAGCTGTCCTGAAGGACTTTCTGAACTGAAGGCTTTAGGGAATAAGGCCCTCTTTCAGTGTTGACACCCCCCTGCTCTGGAGATCACCTGACCTGCTGTGGGCATCCTGGTGACCATGGCAGAGTGACAGGAAGGGAAGCAGACCCGCATCTCCTGCCCACCACGGACCCCAGGCTCCCAGGCCGCTGCCCACACAGGCCATTCCAACCGTGCATCTGGTGCCTCACTCTTAAACGCCAGTGGCAAGAATCAAGGAGCAATTCAGGAAAATCATGTACAGGAAGACCAGAGGCCAAAATGAAATAGAAAGAAGAAACTCAGAGAAAACAAAGACATGGCAGGAAGCAGAAGAGAGCTTAACTGTTCATCTCCGAGGAGACAGGTGTGGCACCAGGCAAGCCAGAGTAGAAGTGACCCAAGATGAACTAGAATATGAAATAGATTTCAACATGGAAAATACAGGAGCTGAATAAAAAGTTCGAGGTGAGTTAAAAGAGAAAGTCAAGGAAATCTCCAAGATAGTAGAAAAGGAGACACCATGAAAGGGGAGAGAACAGAAAGGAAAATGAGAGGTGTGACGTCAGGTGTGCTGGGCGGCTGCCGGTTCCCCTGCAGAGCCCTGCTCTGCACCCAGAAGCTGACCTCTAGGGCTGACCCCAGGAGGACCCCGCCCCTGGCTTCCAGTCCATGGGGCGTCTGGGGTGCCGAGGAGGAGGCTGACCAGATGTGCTTGCAGCTCCTCCCAGGCAGCCCTTCCCACACGACTCTCCTGGTCCTGGAAGCAATTTCCTCCCCTGTCTTTGGCCTTTGAAAATTCTCCCTTCTTCAAACCCTCCTGCAGTGAAATGCAAGGATGCTCCATCGTCTCCTGAAGCTCCCGCTAATCAGAGCTCTAGGAAGAGAAAACAGAGAGGTGGGGAGGGAGAAAACTATCAATGAAATATGCCTAAGACAGTGTGTCAGAACTTAGGATCCTGCCTCCAGGCTGAGTGGGTCCACTGAAGGCCAGGTGCCACTAATAAAAGGGAAAGAAGACCCACGTGGCCGCACGCTGGTAAGAGATGTCACAGCACCGGGGGTTGGGGAGGCGGGAAGAGCAAAATTATTCAGAGGGAACGAGCCGCAGTCAGGATGGAGATTCCCAGGCGGCGTCGGAGCCTTCAGGATCGGTGCTGGGCTCTGGGAGGCAGCGAGGCAATGCCTCGGAAAGTTTAAAGAGAAATACAGGAAGCTAGAGCGCTGTAACCAGCCGAGCTGTCCGTCATTCTTCCCGAGAGCACTACTGCAGGGTGTGTCCAGCAAAACCAGGGTCCAAACTAAGTGAGAGACCTGGGACTCAGGAGAGAGGGGCTCCCAACACAGAGCATGGCAAAGGCTGAACCCCACTGTGGCCAGGAAGACGGTGAGTTCCAGAGATGCAGCCTCTGGGGGGAATACTGGGAATGGAATATTCTTTCAAACTATTAAAGCATTTGGAAAATAATGTTGCTGGGCATTTGCCGGATCAGATGGGTCATTTGCAAAAGGTAGTGATAGATACTTGTCTTTGTCTACACAAAGTCAATAACACGGGATGCAATTATAAACTCCAAAAAACCCCCAAGTTTTATAAGTAAAACCTCAATAGAGAGATAATAGAGTAGTCACATGATTTTATAAAATCTTATAATTTAATCACATCGGGAACATGAGAAAAGGGAGCAGAATTGGAGTGGGTTAACAGACCTACTCCCAATCCATTCTAGACCCTCACTAGAGAGATAATGTCTGATGTTCCACGCTCATGATTTATCAGGACAAACGTGTTATTTAGATATCCAAGAAGAAATTCAATTTTTAAAAGACAAGTATGAGTGGAAGGTAGAAAAGTTTGAGTGATGGGAATACTAATGTTTGTTGAATCCTTACAGTTCTGATTAGTCTCAAATGATGTGGGTGTACTACCTTGACAGGAACTAAAGTTAATTTCTAAAAGTGTTTAGAAGAGAAGGAGGAGGTAGAAGGCGGCTCTGGCCAGCCAGTGCCAGATGTTGCCACGTGTGAACCTGAGCCTCATATACACAGAGATAAGCCAGAAATTTCGATTTTCACATGAAACATCATGCTATAAAATGGGGATAAATAATTCAAAAAAGACTTTAAAACTGTGAAGGGCAAAAACAAACATGTAAACACCACATCTGCAGGCCACATGCCCCTTGGGGCGCCATTGTGATGATGCCCCTAAATTGTCATTCTTAGGCACCATCTGTGTTACTTTCTGGGGCTGCCATAACAAATTACCACGGACTTGGGGACCTAAAACAACACACATTTAATCTCTTACCAAGAGGTCTAGACCTGAAGTCCAAAGTCCATTTCACTGGACTGAAGTCAGGGTGTGGGCAGGACTGCCTCCTTCGGGAGGTGCCGAGGGGAGAACCTGCTCACGCCTCTTTCAGCTTCTGCAGGCCCCGCATTCCCTGGCTCCCTGCCCCCCCCCGGTCCGTCTGCAAAGCGTGGCACTCCCATGCCCGCCTCCGGTCGCCTCCTCTTTGACTCTGGCCTCTTGCCTCCCTCTCACTCGGGCTCTTTAGATTCCACTGGGCCAAGTGGGTAACCCAGGATGATCACCCCATTCCAAAAGCCTTAACTTAATCACATTTGCAAAGTCCCTTTTGCCATACAAAAGGCGCTTTGTCAGATTCTGGAGATTAGCACGTGGACATTTCTAAGGAGCCATTATTCAGCATTTCAGTCTATGGGTCGTGACCACATAATCCGTGGATTACGGATCACAAACGGCATTCTTAAAAAGGAAACAGACCCGGATAATCAGAGGTGCCACACTAGGTACAGGCCAGTGCTGCTGCATGAAACCCGCCTCGGTCATATTCATACACACACCTGCACAATAGCACACGGGCGTAGGGGGGGTCCCAAGGTTGAGGGTTGGGCAAAAGTTGGAAAACTCTGGTGTAGAACAGCTGGTGGTGTTGTTTGCATAGAGTGAATAGGAGAGGAGAAGGAGGCAACTGGCTCTGCCTTTCATTGGCTGTGTGACCTTCAGTAAGTCAATTAACCTCGCTGAGTTTGTTTCCTAGACTATAAAAAGGGGATAATCATACTATTGGCCAAGGTTGCTGTGAAGATCAAAAGAAAGACTTGTGAGAGTCCTTTGCAGACATAGGGCACTCCGTAACTGTAAGGTAATGCAGCTTATGTTCAAGACATCGAATTGCCTTGAATGAAAAAGATCTTGTGAGGCTGTCTTAAGTGTTCGCTGTCACCTCGTCTTCCCACAAGATGGCACCCTTGACTCACAGGGAGGGGGCTAGAGGCGGCTTTGGTGCCCAGAGAGGCTGAGCTGATGGTTCTGATTGGCTTTTCCCTACCAGCAGCAAATCCCCTTCGATCAGTAAGCTCTTTGCTAAACCAAGCAGGCATTTCCTGCGCTCAGAGCAGTTGTGTGTCACTGCAAACAGCCCCTAAATAGAGCATCAGCTGAATCCAGGAATCTGGTGGAGGTTCTCAAGGAGCTGTCATCCTTCCACTCACCAGCATGGTCAGGGCTCCTGCCAGGGTGCTGCCCTGCATGGTCCCTGGCGGTGGGGAGGCAGAAGGCACCCGCCTTCAGAGGCTCCAGCAAGGTGTGCTAGGTGGGACAGGCAGGCAGGCAGGCCACAGGCCCTTCCCCGCCGAGAGACCGTGAGGAGCCGCGAGGGCAGGGGTGGTGCTCCCAGGCAGGTCAGCCCTGGCCAGATCAGAGGGCGCTTCCGTCCTGGCGATTTCCCCCTGGCTTCCCAACGCTTGTCTCCCGTCACCGAAGACAAGCAACAGAACCCAGTCCTTGTGCACCGTTACCGCCTGTGTCCTTCCTTCCTGCACGGCCAAGTCGCTGGAAGAGAACAGCCTCTTGCCTTGTCCTCCATGGTTTGCTGACCGGCTTCCGACCCACGATGGCACACACCACCTTTCCGGGTGGCCTCCTGGCTGCCAGCTCCACACTGTGCCCAGTGTACCCGGTAAATGTTCTGGGGTCGCTTGGCTGTGCTTGACCCATAGGTCTTCCGCACTCACTGGGCCCCCGAGTCCTGGCTCCCCTCCCGCCAGCTGCCCCGGTCTCCTCCTCTACCTCCTGGGCACTGCCTCCCCCTGCTGGCCACCCAGATGTCTGTGTCCCCCACTCTCCTCTGTCACCTCAAAGCTGCCTGCAGAGGTGGGGAACCACCTCTCTGCTCCAGGCTCCTGCCTGTCCAACAGGGCCTTCATATGTCCTCTGGGAGATGGGGACCCAGCTCCCATCACGGTGGGACACAGACCCAGGGGGACTATCTGCTCTGGGTCATGACAAGGTGACAAGGAAGGAGGCAAGAAGCCTTTCTGGGGATGGGGTAGTTGACTAGATTAAGATCAGTGGTTTCCAAGGAGGGAGGAGGTGTGAAGAATTCTGTCCTCAGGCCACACAGGACCCACAGTGTGGCAGGACCCGCAGCACAGAGTTCAGGATAAGCACAATGACCCTGAGGACTTGGGGTTCTGAAAACCATGTGACTTTCACATGCTTGATGTGTAAAATTAAAGGTCACTGGGCAACTGTTGGGAGGCAGTGTCAGGGCACCAGTGCGACAGGCGGGCACCAGGCCTCAGGAGTGGAGCGCGTGCCACTGTGCCATTGTCTCAGCCGGTGCCTGGCGGGGCCTTGCAGGACCACCTCATTCAGCCTCGCCGCGCTCAGGGAGGGGCAGCAGCCGTTCACGAAGAAAGGGGCTGAGGCTCCCAGCACTGAGTGCGTCCCGGGTGTGCAGCCAGGGTGGGGTCCTCTGAGAGCTGGGCAGGTGGCCCCACGGGGTCACCACAGAAGGCCTCGGACTTGCATCAGGTTGTAGTGGGCATTTCCTGAGGCCACGAGCATTCTTTTTTTCTTTTTTTTAAACAGAGGTTGGGGCTTATTTACCTGGAAAATTCTCTCTACATCTGTGTACACTGAAGAATGAAAAGTCTAGTAATTGGCTGTAAGGCCCAGAGAACAATTTTCCAAGGATAAAATGACACCTTCCCTTGGCACAGACAGTTCTGTGACACCCTGTGGATAAAATGAGAGTTCCTGTGGCCAGGATTCTCACCTGGCCCTGGTTGACTAGCTCACTGCACACCTGTGGCCAATACCTGGCTGTTGACTATACAAAGAGCTCTGCCCAGTGCTCTGGGCACAACACAGCGGCAGGGCTGCAAGGCTGCAAGAGAGCAGAGCAGAGGCTGGAGAGGTGGCAGTGCCGAGGACAGAGGCCCAGAGGACAGCTGTCCAGACAGAGGGGTCCAGAGGCAAGGGGAGAGACCAGCTTGCTGCCTGCAGACTCGCTCTGAGTGAACGGAATTTTAGTGACTGACCTGCTACCTTGAAATAAAGTTGGGTAATAAATCCTTTCACCCCAAAGAACATTTTGCCGTCGATTTCTCTGGTCACACTTAATCCATAGCGAACTAGCCTGGGTCTGAAACCCACTGGCAAGACACACCACTTCCTTCCTTCTTTCCTCAAATTCAAACATTGACATTGGAGAATTCTACTGTCCTTACCCAATGGTCAGTGACAAAGGCCACATGACATTCTGTGGCTTGTGAGTGAAGAGAACAGAAAATAGAAAAAATAAAGACCGTTCTAGTGTTGCCTTTGGAGAAACACCCTCTGGTTGGTGTCACGTCTGAACACAGCCGCAGCCCCCCACCCCCAACAGCACCAGCAGTGAAGCTGTGACTCGGGGAGGGAGCCGTGCAAGGAGGACGGTTTACAAATTCCAGGATAAGTGTTCAGTAGGAGCGGCCAGGCGGCCAGACGGCTCTCATTTCCCGATCGCCTGGAAAACATGAATCAGAGGCCACAGAATGGGGCTCCCAGGCTGAGTCAGGCCTGGCGCTGCAGGAGCTCATTTCAAATCCCTGACCAGGGAACACGTTTTCCCCAGACATGCATGGGTTTTCTCCTGAGGGTCCTTCTCTCTCCTGGACCTTGCTCAGCATGTGCAAGGGCCCTGTGCTCTCGCTCAAAGGCCAGCTCTGTGGCTCCAGGTTTATGGCGAGCATCACTGATGGGGTGACAAGACCAACACCACGTGGGTCAACCCCTCGGATCCTCAGGGCATCCCCGGGGGAATGGTGCCCCTCTGCCCATTTCTCAGATGAAGAAAGCAGGTTGGGGCATGGCAGACCCATTTCCAGGTTCCTGTCCTTGGAATCCACGCCACCATTAAGAGCTAACGGAGCACAACTTTTTTTTCTTTTTGGATTTTTTGGTCACTCAAATATTTCCTCTTTCTTCTTCTAGTTGAGGTATAATTAACCTATACCATCCTGCTAGTTTTGGGTGTATCACATAATGATCCGATTGCATACGTTTCGAGACGATCAGCATGGTAAGTCTAGCTGACACTCTGAGCACAGCTTTAAAGGCACCTCTGAGATGACCCCGTGCTTCCTGCGTCCAGCACTTCTGGCAGTGGCGGCCATGGGGATGTGGCTGTGTACAGGGAGCCCCTCACCCACTCAGCCAAGGGCAGTGGACACAAGAGCTCTCCGGCCTCCCACAGGCCTCTCGGCAGCTCTGGACTCCACATCCTCCTTCCCAGAGAGAAGAGGGTGCCAGTTGTCTGCTCCTCCTCCCCGGCCCCGCTCGGCTGTTCTGCTGCTGTGAAGGAGGGCATGGCAGTCCTGCCTCGCCCAGCCGCAGTGAGGAGCCCCTGGCATCAGAAGAGCAGCCGGGCTGGACCTCCTGACCCATGCTGAGCCCTGTGCTCAGTGCCTGATCCCCACTGAGCCAGTGGTCCTACAACAGCCCTGTGATGAGCACCGTCACTGTCCCCACTTTGCAGGCTGGGAAACTGAGGATCAGAAAGCATCACTGGGTTGCCCATGGCCACTCACACATTAAGCAGCTAGGCCAGCATTTGAACCATGGGCTGTTGGCTTCAAAGCCCAAAGTCTTACTTAATTATGACTTTCCCTTTCTCCCCCAACCCTCCTGGCTACCTGAGCAAGTGGCGGGCAGCACTGAAATGTCTGCATATCAAAAAATGCACTTTTATACCACTGCTCTGCTATTTTACAAAGTTCCTTGCTTGCCTTCACATAATATACAGCTATTTAGTCTCCCTCCTGGAGAGATCTGTTACACAGAATGGAGCCTCAGCACCCTTAGAAATCTGGCTTCTCTCTGCTGTTACGGAGGGACAGGCAGACAGCAGGTCTGGACCCAGGCGAGAGCCAGTTCAGATGGGCTCACGGGTGCTGAGGACACTCGGGGGTTATGTCGAGCAGTTGTTAAGCCCAGCCATTATTATAGCTTAAATCATATACATTTACAGTGAAATAAGTTATCATTGACAGATAATAAATTCCCAAACTAACCACTTCTTAATAATTTTTTTACAGTTTACTCTGTTATCTGTGTATTGAATCTGAACGGTCTAATGTGATACTGTGTATGCCTCCCCAACCCCATGTCCAGTGACAATCATGTTCATAGCTCACAACTGGCAGGAAGTATTTACCCCACGGAACTGGCAATAGTGCAAGTCAGGTGTTTCTGGTCTTCCAAGAGCATCCACCTAACTAAACATGGACAGCGAGGTGGACCCTAAATCTAGAAATCTAGACTTTGCAGAAGTCTAATTAAAGAGTACAGAAATGTAGGTGAAGACTGGAGAAGTAAGAATCCTTAAGCACTGCTACACTTAACCCGGGAGACAGACCTGCGTACCCACACAGCCAGTGGCTGAGGCTCCGATGGGACGCTGCTGCGGCGCTCTCTCCGAGGCTCAGCTTGCTCGGTGCAGACCCATCGGACCAGTCCTTATATATCACGTTCACCCGTGAAAAAGCGGACCTGGTCCTGGGGCTGGGATGTAGAGAAAATGAAGGTTCCTGTGGCCAGGATTCTCACCTGGCCCTGGTCAGCTGGCTCACTGCACACGTGTGGGCAATGCTTCATTACTGACCCTATATAAAGAGCTCCGCCCAGGGCCGTGGGCTGCACGGCTGCAGGAGAGCAGAGGCTGGCGGGCGGCTGCAGGGACGGAGGGACCCAGGGGCAGAGACCGGCTTGCTACCTGCAGACTCGCTCTGAGTGGACAGGATTCTAGCACTTGACTTGCCACCGTGGGAATAAAGTTGGGTATAAACCCTTTCACCCCAAGAATGTTTCATGGTCATTTTTTGGTCTCACTAAATTAAGAGTGAACTTGCTTAGGGCTGAAACCCACTGGCAACCCAGGGAAGAAAAGGAAATAGCAAGTTATTTATCTGCGGGCTCCCCCGCCACCTGGGAATCACTGGACTTTAGTCATGGACATGCCCAGTGGGGGAAACCGGGCCCAGGGCGGGAATGGAAATGGGACGCGCACAGCAGACGCTTTCTGGTGCGGGAGCAGAGCGGGGAAGGAGGCCGAGGGCCTCGCAGCGGGGAGGGAAGCCCTGGGCGGCCCCGGGCTTGTGGGATGAGTACAGGGGGCTTTTTTATTTTTTAAAGGAAATGCTAAAAAGCGTTAGAGTTCTCTTAGGATGTCCTTCTTTAAAACTTTTATTATTTTGAGAAAAAGTGTCTCTAGCAATGCCTTATTTTCCATTTCATGACCTGTTCAAGAAGACTACAGAGACCTTAGAAGAAAGACATGGGGGCGCCCCAGAGAAGAGGGCGGGGAACGTTGGCTGCACGCGCAGCAGGAGCCGCCGAGCGGCCGGGCCTGGCCGCACCGTCGCCTTTGCAGAGGGCAGAGCACGGCTGAGATGGCAGAGCGCAGGTGTTCGAACTCCCCCTGGTCACCAGCAGGGAGGTATGTTTGGAGGCACGGCCCTCAAAGATCATCCAAACCACTTCTACCGGGATTGGTAAAAAAAAAAGTTCCCTAAACGTGTGGGTGGGAAGCACACAGAGAACAGGTTTCCACGTTGGAAGGCAGAGCTACCGTGCTGGCCGGGAAACGGCCGCCGTGGGCCGCGGAGGATGCCGGGAGGCGCCCGGTGAAGCTTTGGCAGGGAGCACGGGAGGGGCAGTGGGTCCGCACGGCGCCCCCACGGGGCGGAGGCCAGCAGTGAAGCCCTGAGGCTGGGCCTGCCGCTGCGGCTGGGGGCTGGGGCGTGGTGACGCGGAGGCCGCACGCGAGGACTTGAGGACGCAACTTGGAGAAGCTGGGAAGGGCGGGCGGGACACCTCCAGGCTGCCCGTCGTCCATGGCTGCAGCTTTCAAAAGACATACGCACACATATACTAGCCTTTGCCCTAGGAAGCCCACCTCTAGGAGTAAGGCTGAAATGCCCTTGGCTTTATTTGTAACAGTAAACAGTAAGAAATAATTGCATCCACAACAATCGAGATGGCTGAAGTACTAGTGTACCATACGATAGGAAAAAAATCAGATTTCTGAAGACAACTTAGTAGCACGGGAAAATTATAATAAATGACAGTTGTGAAAAAAGCGACATAACCAAAAGGTCTGTGTGTGAACGCATAGAAAAGGAGGTGCTCCGGAATTCCGCCAAGTTCTCCTCTGGTTGCTTTTGCATTATGGGTGAGTCCTGCTTCCTTCTTTACATGTTCTCTTCACTAAGACTATCTTTTTTTTTTTTGACCATGTTACCCACTTTTTTTTTTTGAGAGGGGATCTCTCATATTTATTGATCAGATGGTTGTTAACAACAATAAAATTCTGTATAGGGGACTCAATGCACAATCATTAATCAACCCCAAGCCTAATTCTCAACAGTAAGACTATCTTGTAAACAACCAAAATAAGAACTAAGCTGTCATGTGTTGGATAAAGAGAGAAATTTGGAAAGGACGGGGCTTGGGCTCCCCCAGGGGAGGCTTCTGAGAGAGACGCTGCTGTGCGAGTTTCCCGCCCCCGCTTGGTGGACCATCCCTGGGTTCCATGGAAACTGGAAAAAAGACACACTATAAACTCCTCCTTTTTAATGGGGAGCTGCCCTATATAGCTTAGTGCAGGAACTTGGATCAGAGGAAGAATAAATACTCAGCCAGCATCACATGAGAAGTCATGAGGAGGGCTCAGGAAATGAGACTCTCAGTTCTACCCCGCGATCTAACCGCAGTGTTCGCATTGCTTCCCTTCAGAACCTCTTCAGCGGGTCTGGATGATGAAAGATATCTCCCCAAAGACCAAAGGCTGGAGGAAAGGGGTAACGTGTTCAGAGGGAAGGGAGGGTTTGGCAAGGCACGAGCAGGAAGAAAGACAATTCATCTAAAAGCTGAAAGGTTTCCTCACTCTGCAGGATGGTTTTGGAAAGGTCCCTGGGGAGTCCCACTGAGCGGCTCAGGGCTGGCCCAGGAGGCCAGGGGGAGTCCGAACAGTCTGGGACATCTGCGGCAGTCTGCAGAGGAAGAGGGGCCTAGCCCTTGGCTTCGGGGATCAATTTCAAGAGGTTTTCTTAAAGGCCCACCTGTCCTCCAAGTGTCCGCCTCCCAGGGTGGTGCCAGGGGCTGAAATCCCCACTGCAGACACTCCTTTGAATGAGGTCCCTGGAGCCCCTTCGACCTGTGGCCTGGAAGTCATCACCTGGAGAAGAGCGACTGTGGCTTCAGGGAGGGCAGGGGCTGTCTGGGAATGGTGGGCGGGAGCCGCAGCCCCCCAGCCGCCCACTCCTTGGCTTCAGCGCGGCTACACCCGCGCCACATACAGAATTTGCAACTCTAACGATGTTTGAAAACTAGTTGAGAGTTTGGAAAACTGATTTTTGTCGGATAGTTTTATTTTGTAGCTCCTCATCTTTAAATTAGCCCATTTGGAAAGATAGGGAGTATCTTACTTTGTTTTGGTCAACATTAATTTGGATTTCCCCCAATAACTAGTGAGACTGAACAGTTTCTCAAAAGTCATTTGGGTATACTCTGCTATCATCAATTGACTTCACGTCTGAAGGGCCCCCACCCGTAAGATGGCGAACTTCCTGCTTCTCTTCCGGGTCCTCGGTTCCTGCCGGCGCCACCTGAAGCTCAATCACCCCTCGCCCCCCTAATCCCAGCACCTGGCCAATAGCCACCAGCCCCGGAGAAGTGACACCTCAATCACCCCATGCCCCTTCCTATATAACCCAGCAGCACCTTTCCCCAATAAAGCGGAATTCTCCGGTGAATTGCTGCTGTGTGTCGCTCCTTTCCTTTCAATGTCTTTTTTCCATTTTTCTATGAGAGTGTTTATCTTTCAGCCCATTTGTTGGTTTGTTTGTTTAGACTTAAAGGGTTTCTTCTTTTTTTTTATTAAAGTATCATTGATATATTATCTTATGAAGGTTTCACATGAACAACACTGGTTTTAACCTTCACCCATATTATCAAGTCCTCACCCCCCCCATTGCAGTCACTGTCCATCAGCGTAGTAAGATGCTATAGAATCATTACTTGTCTTCTCTGTGCTATACTGCCTTCCCCATGACCCACCTATATTGTGATTGTTAGTTATACTGCCCCTTAATCCCCTTCTCTCTCCCCACCCACCCTCCCCAACGCCTTCCCTGTAGTAACCGCTAGTCTCTTCTCCGAGTCTTTGAGTCTGCTGCTATTTTGTTTCTTCAGTTTTGCTTTGTTGTTATACTCCACAAATGAGTGAAGTCTGAAGTCATTTGGCACTTGTCTTTCTACACTGGACTTATTTCACTGAGCATAATACCCTCTAGATCCATCCATGTTGTTGCAAATGATAGGATTTCTTTTCTTTTAATGGCTGAATAGTATTCCATTATGTATATGTACCACATCTTCTTTATCCACTCATCTACTGATGGACACTCAGGCTGTTTCCAAATCTTGGGTATTGTAAGTAGTGCTGTGATAAACATAGGGGTGCATATGTCTTTTCCAATCAGGGATCTTGTTTTCTTTGGGCAAATTCCTAGGAGTGGAATTACTGGGCTAAATGGTAATTCTATTTTTATTATTTGAGGAACCTTCATATTGCTTTCAACATTTGAACCAATTTACATTCCCACCAGCAATGCAGGAGGGTTCCCCTCTCTCTGCATCCTCGCCAGCATTTTTCAAGGGTTTCTTTGTAGAAACCGGATACCATTCATTCATCAGACTGCAAATGTTGCATTCATATCACTTCTAAGCAGTGACTGGCTTAGCTTTGGCAGGTCAGCAAATTTCTCCTTTTTTTCTGTGTGTGTGTGTGTGTGTGTGTGGATTTTCTCTGGGAAATCCTCCTTTACTCTAAAGTTATAATGGTATTTTCTTATAGTCTCTTCTAAAAGTTTTCAAGTTATGCTTTTCACATTGAAGTCCTTAATCCAGTTGATCAGGCAATCTTCCCTGCTCCATTTTCTAAATAGTCTGTTCGTTCTCTATCGATCTGCAAATACCGTGACGATCCTCTTAAGTCCCAGAATGCCTGTGGGTATCTTTCTTGGCTCTGTTCCATTGGCATATTTGCATTTTCCTCAGCCAGTAACTCACTGTTGTAAATACTGGAGCTTCATAGTATGTCTCAGTATTTGTTTGTATTAATCCTTTTTTTTTCTTTTTTAAATAGCTTGGCCATTTGGGGCCATTTACACCTTTACACAAATTTTAGAATCAGCTGGTCACATTCATTAAAAAGCCTGTCAAGTTTTATTGGTCTAGCATTAAATTTAGTCATTAATGTGGGGAGAATTTCAATCTTCCCATCCATGAGTATAATCTTTCTATCTTTTGATTTTTTTCTCTTTCTCCATTTATTTAAGTTACATTTCATGTTTTCCAATAGAATTTGGCTATTTTCTCTCCAAACAACTTGTTTTTACTAATTCTTGTATGTTTTATAACTTTGTTACCATGAATAATTAATTTTATTAATTTTGTAATTCATTTTTACTAGAATGTAGGAATGCTGTTGCCTTTGGCATGTTCATTTTATATCTAAGAATCCTGCTGAATTAATTTTTTAACAATAATTGCATGTAGATTCGTTAAATTTCATTAGTCACCAATTGCACTGTCTGCCAGTAATGACAACTTGGTTTCTTCCTTTGCAATATTTTACCTCTTATTTAATTTTTCTTTTGCTATTTCAATGTCCGGAACTTCCAGTAAAATGATAAATAGAAACTGTGATAACAAGGAACATTTCTTTTTTGACATTTAAGAAAATTAAAGAGAATATTTCCATGGCTTTGCCATTTAATGTGGAATCTGTGTGGTGGGTATCCTCAATCAGATTTCAGAAACTCTCTTCTTTTCCTGGTGATAAATTTTACCAAATGAGCTCATTGGCTCACTCTCCTCTCTTCTTCTAAACATATGTACCTTTATATATATATACATATATATCCGTATCTAGAGAGTGTTGATCATATGATCCTCTCTTTAACCTGACAATATAATGAATTATATAAATAATTTTCAGGTGCTTCTTGTACTATTGGTATAAATCTCCCCTGATCATACTTTTAAAAAAAATCCTCTTAAACACATTGCTGGACTCAGTTTGGTTGTTTTACATTTAGGATTTTTGTATGTTCCTAAGTGAGATACTTTTTTTTGGCATCATATCATCCTTGTCTGGCTTCAGTGATCTAATTTATTGAGTGATTGGAAAGTATCCCCACTTTTTCTAATCTCTGGAACAGTTTGGAAAACTAGGATAATCTTCTCTCTTCATGTTTGATAAAACTTCCTTATAAAACTGTTAAAAGTGATTGGCCCACATATTTTTCTTTGCTGTATTTTAATATTAAAAATTAGCTATGAATCTCTTTCAAAAGTGAATTTGACTCATTTTTTTAATGAATACTGATCACATTTAATCCTACCATCCTATCTTGTGTCTCCTGTTTACCAACTAGCATTTCCATTCACCCCTTTTCCTAACTGCTGCTGTGTCAGTGAGATTCTTCTCTCCCTGTCCCTTTGCTTCATGGCCTGCCTCTCCCTCCCTCTCCCTCCCTCACTGATTCATTCTTATTCCAGTCTTCAGTCCTCTGAAACTCTTAGACTTTTCTGCACTCTCTCTCCTCGTCTCTGTGCCGATTCCCAGTGATTTCCTCAGTCCTTCTGTTGCTAACCTTTGTTTGGTCTGTTGTCTGACCTACTTCTGAGTCTTTCCATGGAGTTTTGCCTTTGAACGACTATATTCTTCAAACCTGCAGGCCTGCTTGGTGCTTTGTTTAAATGACCAGCTTTTCCTTCATGTTTTCTGTCTTCTTTTATCTCTGTCCCTTTAAATATGCCTTTTTTGAGTCATCTTTGATAGATTGTCTTCTTTTTTTTGTTTCTTGGAGTAAAATTCTACCATTCCCTGCATATGCCAATCTTTCCTTATGGTGGCTAACTCCCCTGCGGGGTCTGTGCTTTTCACTGCAAGTGCGCTGCCAGTGGCACCGTTCCAGCCATGAGGGTCTCCAGCCCAGGTGCGCGGTGTTCCTCTGGAAAGGCTGTTATTTGCATCTGGGTTATAAAGGATGCATCAGACCCAGACCCATTATTCTGTTCATTTCTAAGTTCGAGATTATCACACTACACAGGTCCTTCAACTTCTAATTTGTTGTGTGTGAGGTCACAACTCAATATTATCATTTCTCAGAGGGGCAGCTTTTGTCCCACTGAAGGAAGGGCTTCCCTGCCTTCTGTCTGGTGAGCACAGGTTGCTGGTCCCTTCCTGCTTTGTGCAGGCTTATCAGGTCTAGCTCCCTAACGTGAATGCACCCATAGGTCCTGTCTCCTGCCCTGCGTGGACATGAACACTCAAACGCAGGGCCCCACGTCTCATTGCCCAGACTGCCGTGACATCAGTCTTGGGTTGGAGTTCTCTTCTGGAGCATCTGATGGTTCCCCGTCTGGCCCTGAGCATGGCTCTGCACCCACTGTGAGCACTCTCTTCTCCTGATCTGAAAGCCTGTGTGCGTTTGCGGCATGGAGGGGGGCAGAGCACAGCAGCCCTGTCTTCCCTGCTCCCAGAAATCTTCCCTCAACACGTGTAAGTATCTTGGAACCCCTATCAACCTGTGCCTCTCTACCCAAGTGGCAGCAGACCAGAAATTCAAATGACCCACTGCCCCTGGGTTCAATAGACCCGTGTTAATTCTCACCGGGCAGATTTTAACACCATTGCACATGGTGGTTCACATTCCTTGGAGTATGTTTTCCTTGTGGCTCCTAGGACATGGCTTCTCAGTGTTCCTCCAATCCTGCTAGCCAGTCTTTCTCCATTTCCCTCGAGAATTCATTTGCCTCTACCAGTTATCCAATATCTTACCTCTTGATGATATCAGAGTCAGATGGTTCCTTTTCTCTTCTGGATGGCATAAAAAGAGTCAAAGAGCAACCTTAATGCTTCCAATAAGTGTAAGAAATATTTTAATTTTTAGATTATTGGCATACACATGATTAAATTCTATAAGGAAATATGGCTCTGGAATTTCATCCTAATAAGAAATAAGCTGAAAGAAAACAAAAAGATTGGTTGGGTATAAGCAGGTCAAGGATTTTTTATGCATTCTTTCTATGAACTTTGTAAACCGATGTGTTGAGATAGTTGGATTCAACAGAGCAAAAACCAAATCTAATTTTATTCCTAATTCAGAGACCCTGAAAACCTGGTCTCATGACTCTTTCATTCTACCTCTGTCTTAAATTTGGGGCAGAACTTTACTGCTTTGCAAATTATTGGAGAAAATTAAGGGATAGCTTCTTTTTCCAAGTTTTGAAAAACTAACTGCAGAGCAATAACAAACTATCAAACTCTTCTCTGATTTAAAACATCTCCTTTCGCTCAGACAAGCCTAGGGCTTGGACATCAACAGTATAGGGATGAGTTTGGATAAACTTATTTTGCATTTCTCTTCTGATTCCCAGAGGGGCTCTCCCACAGGAGGAGCAGGAAAGAGAGAAGTGGTAATAGGCTCTCCTCTGCAGGGCTTGGAAGAAACACGTCCATCTCGGTGGCCTGCCAACCCCAATGTGCGCTGCATGCAGTCAGTGCTCATTCTTGGCCCCGCTGCCCAGTGAGCTGGTGCGATGACAGCCTCTTATCTTCAGACATTTTCCTGCATGAATCACATGCCACCAGTCTCAGCATCCCTCACACTGGAGATCTTGAAGATCCCTCATTGGACTTCAGGTGAAGAAGGCGGAAGTGCACTGGTCTTCCTATAGGTGGAGAGTGGAAAGTCACAATTCAAAACAGTTATCTCCCCAAAGCCTTCTTTTGAATATCTATCCCCCTTTCCAACTATCTGATACATTCTTAACCTTATTTTAGACAGGCGGAAAGTGGATATAGGCCAATGCGGCATCAGGGGCTTTGGGCACTGCCTGGTCCTCAGAGGTGGTCCAGGCCCTGGTCAGGCCATGGGGGTCTTGGCGCTCTTGTCTCATCTCAGCCTTTGGGGGGCCTGAGCAAACAGAAAGACAACAGAAATTGTCCTTACCATTCTGTGGCAAAGGATTGGTAGAAAGACTTGGCTTGCTGCATTCCTTTCACAAATGTGTTAGCTAATGAGAACACTATATTCCCAATTTTAAAATTAAAAGCACATTTGAAGTCTGAGAGTTTTTATTTAACAACTTTTCAGTATTTGAATAGTCTACAAAATTGGACTTAAGAAAAATTCCATGTAAAGAGAAGAACAAGATATAATCCAAGTTGAGCCAAGTCTTGAGCTGGACATGGGCACACTCCGGAACAATGACAAGAAATCGGTCTGAGAGTCATTCTGAGAAATAAAATCCTCTTGTCACCAAAGGGCATGAGACCGACTCACTTCTATAGCCCTACTTACAATATGATTAAAGAACAAAATAAAAAAAGCAAGCATCCCCAAATAACCTTAACATCCATCTCGCCCTAAACCAAGATGTTTCTGCAACAGGCAGTGCTTCCCCTACTGCACTGTTTTTCTACAGTGACGTTGTAAAAGAGCACTGTTTACTCTCTCTGGGGAAAGGAAAATGTTATGAAAGGTGAATGCATTTGCTGAAGGTCACCCAGCTAGTTCACCAGTCAGATTACACTGAACATACAACTTAACAAGTGAACTTTATATTTTGTTGAACTCCTCAAAATACCATCCCAAACTTGCTAACAAAACTAAGATTACTGGGACTCACTTTGGAAAGCCAGACACAGCCTGGATAGAGTCTTGCAGGGTCTCAGAGTGGGAGTTAGAGTAGGATATCTATAGGCCTGGGGGTCTGCCCGGAAGTGGTTTAAGGCCGATCTTTTGAGGCAAGCAATTGATCGGGTTTAGACAAATTTGTGACACGTTAGTTTACTGTGGTGGACATGGCAAGGCAAGGATCTTGAAGTCTTGGGAAGTAAACTAGTTTATGAGTGAGTTGTTTATCTAAGTGAGCAAAGAGTTATCTCAGATAAACTGATTTTCAGAACATTCCTGAAGCAAAGAGGGGACTTACTTGTTGATTTACATTATCTTTCACGGGAAGAAGTAGAACAAACAACTAGGTCATGTTGACACAGGTGGTCTCAGTTCTCATTTAAAAACCCGATCTCCTATTAACCATTTGAAAGAAGATAATGTGGAGTTAAAATGACATCTTTCTCCATTTTTCACTTTATGTTGTATTCAAAGTGTTACAGGACACCTGCAAATGTCTGGTAGGCACCAATTCCATTTCCTTGGTTTCCTGTCTCTCCATTTGGATGTTTGGAAGTTGGTGTCAGGATCAAACCATCCATGCCCTCCATCTGGGTGGCGTGGGAAGTCTCTATCAGGTCTGTGTCTTCTCTCCTTTCTCTATTCACACCCTGGGTTTTCTCACTGGTGGGCATCATCTTGACGTTCTCCCTGCTACCATTCTCTGCAAAGTCTCTCATTCTTTTACCTCCTTATGTTAAATACTGAAGTTTGCAGTATTGCCCATGCTCCCAGACATCTTAACTCCTGTTTCTGAGTTCTTTTTCACTCTTTCTTTCCTGGGTAACCATATACTGTGCCACATCAGAAATCCACTCTGACATAATGAAAGTGTACCAGGCAGCTCTCAGGTTCTAGAAAAGGCTGCAGAACCAGACCCAGGGGGACCCAGGCGAGGCACCACACAGTTGGCATCTCAATGGGTATTGTCTGCTCACATGTGGCCGGGGACAGTGGGTGCTGCCATGCTTGGCTTGGCACTGCTGTGATGGCCTTTCATTGCTCCAGCTGGGACCACTCACAGTGCAAAGCTCTGGGGGAAGCCCCCTGATTTGCTGCCCCTCCCTGGGCTGTCTGGGAGAGAGGTGGAGTCACACCTACCTGAAGGGTCTCCCCACATATGTGGTGTTTACACGTTGAACAGCCTCAATAACAAACCCCCATTATTCCAGCATGATAAATGTATTTGTGCACTTGTCTGAGCATTTCTCAAGCTCACTAAAGGATGTGCCCTCTGTAATGAATGCCATTTCTATCTGTGATACTAGTATTTTCAGCACTCAACTGCTCCCTATATCCTTTCAGGAGGCCATGGGTTTTGAGTTCCTTTTCTGGTAATATGTCAAAAACTGGAATGTACACCTACTGTATGATCTCATTTTGGGTGGAAAAAAAATGTGTATGTTGGTATGTGAGTAAAACAGAGAAACATTGTTATTTAACGTGAAAACTTGTTTATAACCACTTATTCCTTAATAAATTGCTTAATCAAAGCAACAATATCCACTTCTGTGGGAACACAAATCTCTAATAGTTCCCCTTCCACTTGCAGAGATTAGGAGAGAGAGCAGAGGGAAGGGGGATCTTCTGATACTCACCACCACTTCACCACTGAGATCAAGGGGCACCCCAGTGGGGCCATTGATTAGTGGGGCATTAATGAGCCTGAGTAGATATGATCATATATACAGTGTATGTGAGTCCAAGTAGAAGAGAGGAGGAGTTTTTGAGGGGAATTTAAGAGGAAGGAACCTCAAAAACAGAAAATGTGAAGTCTTTAGGAGAGAAGAGGCTAAGCAACATGATGTATAAAATTCCTCAGGTGTCTTCTAATTGCTAAACAACTGCTAACCTCAGAGATGCCTTGTGCAGATGGAAAGAGTGAGTGGAAATGAAGGGAGAAAAGCTGTGAAATACTTAAAACAATGCTTTTTAGATGAATTTAAAATGTGTGCACATGATGCAAAAGGACACGTGTTGTAATAGCACATATAAACAAAAAGATGCAGGTGAGAGAAAACAACAGACCAGTTTGACTAACAGGGGAGGTGAATAGGAGAGATGCTTAGAAAAAAGAATGGATGGGCGGATGGATAGACAGGTGGGGACATGGTGCGTGGGTGGGTGGATGGATGGATGGATGGATGCACAGGTAGGTTGATGGGTAGACAGATGGGTGGGTGGATGGATGGACGGGTGGGTGGAATGCATGTACAGGTGGGTGGTGGATGAGGGATGGGTGGGTCAGTGGAAAGATATATGAATAGACAGATAGACAGATGGAGGACCTGGCATGGACTGCTGAAAATAATGGTCCATGAACTAGAGTGTAATTAACTCTATCTTTGCACCTGGGAATTAAGAAAAAAATTAGTATGTTTGAGGTAAGAAAGCAATCATTCCCCGAACTAATTAAGTGAAACCCTGAGCCAAAAAGCAGAGGGAACTAGGAAAAGTGGTACCCCCCCCCTTCCATGAGTCAAATCCCAGACAGGCTGGGAAGAGCGTGGACCTCCCACCACATGTGGGATGAAGCCCCAGGCGACTTTATTTGACTCTTGAGAGATAAATTTCTACATCTGACATCTGGTTTTCCTGTCTGTCTGTATGTGTGAGTTTGTGTATGTGAGTATTTGCATAGAAGTAAAGCTTGAATGGAATACTTGAAACTATTAGGAATGGTTATCTCAGGGGAGTGGGGGTTCCGGAAGAGGGATTCCAATTTTATTTTATATTCTGTTTAAAAGTTTCCAAGGAACAAGGAGTACTTTTGTAATGACTCAAATCCATTCCATAGAAACATTCAGTTCTGGGAAGCATTTCTTCATTTTTGTGGCAGCATTTGGATGTGGGTTTTGGGGTTGAATGATTCCCCATTGACTTCATTCTCTGACCAATAAAGAAAATGAAGAGTCCGACTATTGGCATTCTGGCCATCTGCCCACAGACAAATTTATTTCACAAACCTTGATATCTTTAAAAAACTAGCCCTGTGATATTAGATTCTGGCTATTCGAGACATTTAAGTATTGCTGAAATACACCATTTAATCAAGCCACTTGAAATAAGAGAATATTTAAGCTGGCCCTTGTGAAGTAATGGAAATGAAATATCTCTCACTTGAGAAATTCACTGGAATAACTTTTTCCTTGAAAGCCACTGGTGTAAGAAAGCAGAATCTTGTACTTTCTGCCCATTTCTTCAGACAGCACGCTGATACTATATACTCAGTGAAATAGGATTGTTTACAATTTTCACAGTTTCTTCCTACATTGAACTCAGAGCAGGAGGCCGAATAATCTTGGGACCCTGTGGGCTGGCCATTCAGGAATAATAAGAGCATCAGTAGAGCAGACCCTCCCTCCCTGCAGACCAGTACGAATTGTACTCCCTGTTCCCATGTACGTTTCCAGACCACATCCAGCCATGCACAGCAACAGCAGAACAGGCAGTCTTCCAAGACTTCTCCCTCCCACACCTCAGCCAAGCACCAGCCAATGCTCTGAATGTCAGACTTGGGGCCACAAAGCAAATCCTTACTAGCATTACATCACTGATATTATGTAATGCCAAGTGGTGTCATTGGATTAAAAGAAGGTTGCTGATGAACGTTCAGATTTCTCTCCGAGCAACGTGCCCCTGGCTTTGGGCTGGTTGTGCAAGCATCTTGGGAGGTGAAGGAGCAGCATCTGTTGAGTAATGACACAGCTTCTCTGGTTGTAGCTCTAGCCACTTCTCTGCCTCTAGCTTTAAAAATTATCTATTTCACACCCAAAATAATAATTTGGTGTCTGCATCCTAGAACACTTTCCCTCCTCAATAGAAATCAATTGATTTATAAGAAAAGTCACTGTATGTTGTGATAAATAACCCAAAATTTTGATGGCTTTATGTCAGTAGTTGAAAAATATCTCACAGTAGACCATAATAAGAGATAGGGCAAAAGGGTGTGCAGTGGACAACAGGGCCTTATCTGCACTGATGATGTGGCAAAGAGAGAGAATAGGGGTGCATTTGGTTGCATAATTTGGACACAGAATTAATTACTATCTTCTTTTGACTCATTTCAGAAGGTCCCAAGAACAGTGGACGTGTGATAGGATGGCGGGTCTCCCTCCCTGGGAAGCTCAGGGAAACAGCCGGCGCCACAGGGTCACTGGTGCTCAGCCCAGTGGGTGCGGAGAGCAGTTGGGGGGCAGAGAGCAGACCGCTCCCCTGACCCGACAGGCTGGAGGTGAGTGGTGAAACATTCCCAAGTCCTCCGTCCACCCTGTCTCCTCTCCAAGAGGAGAGGTCAGTGACCTGGTCAGAGCCAGCATCTCCCTGGCCACGTTTTTACTATGTACTGTTAAGGACTGCATGTTTGTATCCCCCCAAAACCCGTATGTTCAGACCCTAATCCCCAGTATGATGGTACGTGGAGATGGGGGTCTTTGGGGAGTGATTAGGTCATGGGGGTGGAGCCCTGGGATTGGCCACCATGGAATCAGAGACCCCAGAGAGCCTGCTTCCTCTCTCTCTGCCACGTGAGGGCACAGCATGAGAGGGTCTGTCTGCGGGCCAGAAAGAGGGTCTCACCGGGGACCCCACCGCCTGCACCTTGATCTTGGACTCCCCAGCCTCCAGAAGCGTGAGCAGCCAGTTCCTGTTGTTTGAGCCCCGTCGTCCGTGGTATTTTGTTGCAGCGCCTGAGCTGACTAACAGACAGGTCAGGAGCACGTGGGTCAGACCCCACTCAGGTAGTTTTTCTCTGGCCTTTGAAAGGCTCTCGGATTTGAGAGTGAAGCCCACCAGCTTAGATCAGGGTCCTCGGCTCTGCTCCGCCTAGCAGCTGGTCATGTGGACCTCACGTCTGCTCCGTAGGCACCGAGGTGCACGAGCGCCCCTTAGGTCTTCCTCTCACAAGCCACACCCTCCAGCCCAGTGTCGACCAGGGAAGCCCTGAAAACGCGGGACTGCCTCATCCCTAGCGATCGGAGCCCTCCCAGCCCACGTTTCCCCCTTGGCTCCAGGGACCTGTGCGAATCACCCCCAGAAGGGCCCCTGGAGGGGAGGAGTAAATAGCAGGGTTTGGGTATCAAAGCCCATTTCACATGACTGCCTGGGTAGCACGTGGTCCAGGGCCTGGCGATTCTGAATGCTGGCCATGTCTCTGTGCCCCCCCAACAGAGACCTGACCAACACCCGGCACTATTCCACAGCCTGAGTTAAATCCATTTTATTGGTTGACTCACTCAGGAGCCTGAATCTTCAGAACGGTTGCTCTTATGAGCAAAGTTTGACAAGATGGGAAAAGTAGACATATTATCAGTAAGGACATAAGATGGTTTGAACAACCAGTTGAATCAATTGGCACTTCATAGAAAATGCTTCATCCAGTAACTGCAAATTGCATTGCTTTTGAATGCAGGTGGCAAATTTACTAAGAGGGCTATGCTAGACTCCAATAAGTCAAGTACATTCACAAAGAGTAATGTTTTATAGAGTCTGTTCTATAATCACAACAGAATTGAATTAGGAGTCAATAAAAATAAAAGATTATGAAAAATTTGACTGTATCAAAAACAGGCAAAGCAATGTGATACTGAAAGAAATCAGAACCGTGGTTCCCAGGAGACCGAATTAGAGATGAAGGAAACTTCTGGAGATGGGGATGGAGATGGTTATGTCTAGACGGGTGTTGCTCATATGCATTTCTCAGAAGTCATTGCATTTTACTCTTAGGTTATTTGCATTTCACTGTGTATACAATTTACCTGGATTTCAAGAAAGTAACTGAGGCCCTCCCTCCTATTACAGACCGTGACAATGACGCACTACGGAGGGTAACTTTCTGTCTTCACTAAGCTTGTTGGCATGGAATAGTTATTATAACATTCCCTTTCACACCCGAAGTGTCCTGGTTTATACAATAAACCTGTGATCACCCTGCCTCCAATGGGCTGCTTCTGTGTAGCACCCAGAAGGCTTGAGATACTCCAGGTGCCCATTGGAAGCAGGAGAGGTCAAGCCCAGATCTGAGTTGGACATTAGACTGGGCTATTCTGGGAGGGGAGGTGGGCTGTACTTTCTTGAACATTGTTTAGTTTTGGGAGACCCAGCTCTCATGAGTTTTATATTCCTTATTTTGAGGCCCCCACACCAGGAAATCTGAAGCATGTGTTAAAAACCATGAACTAGCACAAAGTAAGATGTAAAACTGACACAAAAGCAACATGGCCTCATGCCCAGGTTGAGCAATGGCAGATCTGAGATTTGAGGGGCCCAGGGAAAGAGAGGAGGCCAGGGCTCAGTGGGGAGGGCCCGCTGAGCAAGTTGTCAGGAAGACACAGCCCAGAAGCAGCCCCCAGCTGGAGAGAAGTTCACAGGATCCAGGAAAGATCACACATGTGCCTGGGATTGTCAGAAGGGGACACTGCATCCTCCACAGAAAGCAGAGCCCGTGGAGTGGCTTTGGAGACTCGGACAGCAGGATACGGAGGAAGGGGCTGGCTGGCTGCCTGGTGGGCTGAGCCATGTCAGCGTGCACCCTCCAGGGAGGGTCAGGGCCTGAGGCATCATGGGACCTTTGGAGGAAGGAAAGTTAGGGGCCGTGGCGCACACAAGAAAATCCAGCCTGGAACTGTGCCGCGAAAGGAACACGGTATCTGAGAACCCAGAGAGACCCAGTTTCTGAAACAGCCATGGGGGCTCAGGTCCCGGCCCCCCTAGGAGGGCCCCTTGGTGCTCACTCTCCCGAGGTTAGTTTTACAAGAGACAGCAGTGTTCTTCAGTGTTGTCAGGTGTGTGGACTGCTTTTAAAGGAAAGACACCCGCAGGTCCCCAGGGAGAATTAAATCATTTGTATTTTAATATTTATGCATTTACATTGTATTTAAGCATATGAACATGCAAAAACAGGAGGATAGGTACACATTCCCAATACTTCTAACTCAAACCCCACTATAAAAACACACTGACAGGATTACATTAGCGCAATGGATTTATGATTTGTTCAATGTATTTTGTGCCTGGTTATGATTCAGTTCTCCACCAACTTCCTCCTTTTCTTTATTTCTCATCTTTCCCCATTTTATAAGGGGCCAGAATTTCACTTACCTTCGCTTGGAAGGAATGCATTATTTATACTGCTTTGTTCTCATTCATTTATAAACAAATTGAATGCAACTGATAAGAACATAAACACAATCTCAAATAGGGGCATAGAAATTATGTGCTAGTGTCAGCATAAGGTTGTTATACGTATGCTCTAGGATATGTATTTATGTTCATTTCATTATATTGTCATTGTCTCAGCTTTTATTGAGTAACACTATCCTGAAAACCACATTTACTGGCTCGTACTTCTGTGGATCGGCAGTTTGGACTGGGCTCAGTGGGGTGGTTCTTCTGTTAGTCCTGCCGTGGCTTTCTCACGCAGCTGCAGTCGGTGGGCGGGCCACCTGGGCGCTGCTGGGTCCCAGATGGCCTCATGTACTTGTGTGGCAGTTGGCTGGGGGTGACACGTGAGCCATACGTACCCAGTGTCCTGCTTTCCAGCCCTCTCTTCTTCACGTGGTTGCTAGATTCCAGTGGCAGCAAGAGGAGACAAGCCCTCATGGGCAAGCGCCTCCCAAGCTGTTGCTTGTGTCATATTTGCCAGTGACCCAGGGGCTAAATAAGTTGCATGACAAAGCTCGGTTTAAAGGGGTAGAGAAACAAACTCTACCTCTTAATGGGAGAGGACACAAAACTCTGTGACCATGTTTTTTTCCAATCTTCCAAAGTCATAAAAGCAAAATCTTCAAATTCAAAAAAAGAGTCACAGAATATTTGCAGCCCCCTGAAAACCCTTTCTCCGATGCCTGTAACAAGTAGCCCCGCGAGGGTGAGCCTCTCAGTGGTAAGAACCAGCCCATCTTGCTGATCCACCCTGATGCTGGGTTCACACTCAATCATGGAGGGTTCGATAGCGGTTAGACTCAAATGCTTCTCTGTGCTCATTTGCCAAGTGATCTCAGCAAACGAAGCTGCAGGGAAAAGGTCTTTCATTTCTGGATATTGCAAGTGGTCCTGGTCCCCACTGCTGGACACATGACATCAGTGCAGGATGACATTTGGCTGGGCAGCTGCACCAGAGCTGAAAGGCTTCCACAGACAGAGGGGGAGGAAGGGTCCAAATACAGTAAGAGCTAAGACAGCTCAGGTCCCCGACGAGCTGCTGCTCAGACCTCTGTGACATGAAAGGGGAGGCCTTGGAAATTCTGAGGAAGGTGTAGGAGAAAACCACAGCTTCCACGCCACCCAGAAGGTTTGCATCTTCCTTGAGGTCAGGTTAGAGCAGCAACAACTGGATCACGACTCAGGCCAAGAATGTGAAAAACACTCGACAGTCATTGCTGGAATTAACAGGTTTCTATGATGATTTTTTTCCCAAGAGAGAGAAAGCCCTACCTCATGCTAGTTATACAGAAAACCAGTGGTCCTGGGCACCGGCTTCACCCGCAGCAAATGTGAGGGAAACTGTTCATCTCCGCCTTGGCCAACATGGCCACACGCCGCCCCCTGGTCAGGCTCAGATGGGCTGGAGTCGGGAAAAACCATGGCATGTGGTATTTAGTTAGTCAGCTGGCTGCGTCTCAATGCTTTTAATCCCTGGTTGAGCAATTTGATCATATATGTTTGGGTGGACGTATTTTCCTGTCTCTTGTTCTTCTATCTCTTAAGCCTCTCACATCTCAATTTTCATCCTGTTTTGTCCATTATTTATTAAAATATTTTCCCAATATCCCTACAGCTGGAGTCTTCAAAGGGGACTTAAGATCACTTTGCTTCCTCATGGAGAAAGATGTGGGGGTTGGGGGGGGCACAGATAGATGCAGGTGCTTTATGAGAGGGTTCTGGGTGAGAGTGATGGAGATAAGAGAATTAGATTGATTTGAATATTTGTGGGTAACATCAATGGTTTTTGTAGTCGTGGACGTGAATGTCTGAAAACAGAGAGACTAGGACCAAACATTTAGGAACCTTGACAGCACATGTTTCTGCAGGAGACAAGCCTGCCAGGAAGTGAGAAGAGCTGTCTGTGCAGGTAGGAAAGCAGGAGAACATGTCATCACAAAAAGCAAGGAAAGACCGTGCTTCTCAAAGCGCGGAGAGGTCAGCAGTGAGGCAGGAAACCTTCTTTCTACCTCGCCTTCCCCCCTCGGTGGCGGAACCCGTTCTTCCTTTACCCTAAAGACTTCCAGCCACACCTGCAGCCGTTCTGTCTCAGCCAACTCCTCGTGTCTCTCCTTGTCCCCAGCTCCCCGACTCTTTCCTCCCATCTTCATCTTTCCATCCTTCTCTCTTTAATCTCCCTCTTCCTGTCTCCAAAAATCTTCCTCAAAATGTTGTCATTGTTTTTCAAAATCACAGAAGCCTTTCATCCGATTCGAAGTCAATAATGTTTGTAGAAAAAAATCAGTAATACAAGATCAAATTAAAAAAATGTAAACTGACAATGAGTAAAGCTGGACAGAATACAAGTTGTTACTAAAACTGGGCAAGAAATAAATCTTCCTGCCTTAAACTGAGGTGCTCAAAACTTGACAGGAAAATTGGGCTGGGTAGAAATAACGGATAATGACCACAAAAGAAAGACTTCCAATGGCAGAAACAGCTGTTCAAATCATACTGATTGGGGATTCAGATCATGATTTTCCTTATAGACTTCCAAATCAGATGAAGAAAACTGACCCTAATGGAAATGATTCCAGTAAAATGAAAATGAAAATAAGTGAAAAATATTAAATGTTGATGTACAGAAAGTTGAACGCAGAATTCAATTTTGTCTAACGGCATTCTCTCCAGGAAATAACTGTCTCACAGCACATTCACTGGCGCCCCTGTAACTCTGATTAAAATGTTTCTATGCAAATTCTCCCCAGGGTACACACGTCTCTGAAGTCAAAACCTCGTATTGACTCCAATTCATCGGCACAGTGTTGTGCAAAACAGTCTTCTGATTTAAAGTGTTCTCCTTTTCTCCCTTCATTTCTCATTTTGTTTGTATGTGTGCCCTTCGTGGCTAACATACATGAGTAACTTTTAGAAAGTTACTGTTAACAATCTGGGAAGAGAATCATACTTATGCATATGACATTTTGTATGTAATAGTTGAAGGTATTTCTATATAAATAAATAATGAAGTAATCAGTCTTTAAGTGCACAGTATCTTTTTTCTACTTAGACTTTTGGTCTAATTTTACTTACATAGATACATTTAAAATTCACAAGTCCAATACTAGAGACAGCCCTTCATGTGTTTATTTAGAGAGCAATATTCTCAGTGAAGTTAAGATTTTGTAGTATTATGTGGATTGCTTTTAATTCATGCCTTTATTTTAACAAGAAAAGGACAAGAACCGGAAGGGCTGCAAGCCTGGGGATCATGTTTTCTTCTCGTTTCCTCTGTGATTCACCATATTATTCTAGGCAAGTCACCCTGTCTGGGTCTCGGCTCTCTGGACTTTTGAAGAAGCCGGATTGCATTTTTAAGGATCCTCTCTCCACCGACGTTGTGAAGACCAGAAGGTCGTGTCTGGCTACAGTCTCTGGAAGGGGCACCTTAGGCCTGAGCTCTTCAGCAGGCTGCAAACCTAGACTCTAAATGCCCAGAGGGCTGGACCTGTGTGCCGGGGTCTGCAGGAGCTTCCCAAGGGGCCCGAGGTGATGTAAGAGCTCTTCCTCATTGCGGACGGAACCCGGAGCCCGTGGATGGAAGCCTTTCCTAGGAGGTGGGGTGGGAATCACCTCTGAGGAAAGCGAGGCCCCTTTGGTTCTCGGCAGGTGCCGCGTGAAATCGCTCTCGAGGTCGGTGCACTGAGATCTCACTCAGGCGATCTGTGTGCGGGGACAGGTGGAGGGCAGGGGACGGAGAGCGGCCAGACACCCAGGCAGCCCCTGCAGCAGTGCCGCAGGGGTGGGGGGCGCCTGCCCGCTGTCTGCCGCCGCCTCCAGCAGGCTGCACCCGAGGCTTGGGTCCTCAGCGGTCCCGGACCGTCCAGGTTCACCTGGGCTCCTTCCTCCAGATAGGGAATCCCATATTTCATGTGTCTCAAGATTGGACCAGAAACTCCCCCAAACTTGTCCTCCATTATAGAAATGACAAAGCAGCAGGGTCCCAGGGAGACGTGACTTTCCTCTCTGGGAGGCCTTATCTCTTAACTGGAGGGCCAGCCAGTGAGTCCGCAGGGGTGCTGCCCTGGCTCTGGGGGCCGGGTTGATAGCACCACTTCCACGGGACAGGAGAGAATATTCAGGCTGGAAGATGGGCCGCTGAGCAGTCAGCTCTGTCCTGAGCTCTGGGTCCCGTTACTCAGGCGTCTGCCTCCCACAGGCCACCCTCTGCCCACCAGCAAGGTCGGGGCAGCAGCCCCCTGCACTGGCTAAGCACCTTTGGTGTTCCCTCTGTATTGAGTTTTACTTCTGCTTTTCAAGGTGCCAGACAATTTAGAAAAATTCATTCCATATGTGTACTTATGACAGAATCCCAGAAAATAAAATGGGGGCCCACGTGCTCAGGCCAGGCCCAAGTCTAGTTACTCACTTATCTTGATGACAGGGAGAAAGGAGCTTCTGTAAATCTAGCCCGGAGGATTTCTTTGAAAGTCCAGCTGGTTGGACCTCATAAATACTATTCTCAGACATATAGCTAAGCTTGCAAATGAAGCTGTTTCCAGGAAAGTTCCCTAAAGGCTCACAAATTCCTTACTTAACTAGAGGAAATGGGCTCTTTTGCAGAATACTCACAACTGAAACTTCATATACTGACAATGGGTGGGAAGTGGATCTGTTTTTCTGACCGGGTAAAACTCAGGGTGAAGGCAGCTGGGGTGCCCTGGAGCAAGGGAGGCTTCGCTGTGACACCATCCCCGCCGTGGGCTGGGCCACATCCCATGCGTGGGGCTGTGTGTCCTTGCTTTTCAGCGCTCGCTGACCTCCTCTGCGATGGAGGTGAGCCCATGGCTGGTCGGGAAGGAGACTCTCACCCCCGCGTGTGACGGTCCTCTTCTTTCTTAGGCCCCCACCCTCGGGCTTGGCCCTCCGTGGTCAGATCCAGTCCTGGGGATCAAACCCCTCACTTTTACCTTTGGTGCAACAGAATGGTAACTCGGGCACAGGAGGTATCTTTAAGCTCTGCTTGCGATTTAACTCAAAATCCGGGGTCCATCTAGTTCAGGCTCAGGATGGAGTCAATTCAAAGAAAATCCCAAAGAGGTCAAGGCAGCCCAAACCTTCCCGTGTCAGACACCACAAGTTCAAAGGAGAGATTCAGGCAGAGGCTTGACGCGCACAGAGACTGGGCACTCGATGGGGACGGGGCAGGTGGGAACGGCCGGCGGGGCTGCCGTGGGGCACATCCCACGGGCCCATGTGAAATGTGGAGGCCCAATTCAAACACTTCCCTCTCCTCCAGAGAGAGGCTTTGGGAGGCTATCCCTTTTATTCACCAAACATTTATTGAAAATCTTTTTTTTTTCCAAGGTACAAGAAGTAGAATAGGGATAAAAACATTGAAAATAAATAAAAACATTCCCTTCAATGTTTTTAACTGGAAAGCCTATTTTTAATTGGAAAGATGGACAGTTAAAAAAAAAAAAACTAAATAAAAACTGTCAGGAAAAGAGGATATGAAGTGACCAGAGATGTGAGGTTCACGGTTTTAGTTAAATACAGAGGCAAGACCTCACTAAGGTGAATCTGTGAACAGAGTGAGGGGGGTGGGGAAGGGAGCCATCCAGATGGATGCAGATAGAACATTCTAGAGTCTCCAGGTAAATGCAAAGGTGCTAAGGTAGAGTATCACATTTGGGATGCGGGGACGAAACAAAAGGCTGGAATGAGGGAGCGAGAGGCAAAGAGGGGAGGCAGGGTCAGAGAGGTACAGGGAGCTGGGGGCAGGGGACCACCGTGAGCAAGGGCTCGGGTTTGCAAGGCTGTGGGCAGGTCAATGGCATCAAGAGACACATGTTTTAACAGGCCCGAAGCAGTTGCTGGGCTGTGGACAGACATGGGACAAAGGCAGAACAAGGAGCCCCAAGAGAAGGTTACTGTATCATCCACTGTACGGAGCTAAGTCTAACGGAGGCCTGGGTCAAGGCGGAGAAACAGTCAAACCCTGTATTGATATGAGGGTAGAACTGAGACGTTGAAAGTGGGTGCTTTCTGGGCTTGTCAACTGGAAGGATGAGTTTTCCCTCAGCCAAGATGGAGAACCTATGGGACAGTAAGTTTTGGGGAAAGGGGAGATGAGCCCTGGGCTTTGCCCATGTTAGGGGTGCCCTGTGCACCTGTCGCATCATAGGGAGCATATCATATGGGCAGCTGGGTACATAGGTGTGGATTTCAGGGGAGAGGAGTGCATGGGGTAAGATTTTGGAGCCATCAGCATTTGATGTGAGGGCAGAGAAGTTTCTCTCTCATTCACTGCTGATTCAGGACCCTCAGCAGAGAACCTAGCTCTCAGCAGGCCCTCTGGAAGGAGTCGCTGAATGTGAAGGTGCTGTGGTAGGCCACCTATCCCCCCTCTTCTGGAGGGGTGCACTCTCCCCAGCTGTTCGGCTCTCCCAGCCAGCCCTGCCTCCCCGTGTCCTCCTTGGAGAGCTGCTGGGAGCACTCCCCGGGAAATCTTCTCCAGGCAACTTGGAGTCTTCAGGTCTGTTTCTGAGACGCTCTCACACCCTGAAGGAACCGATGCGTGGATGCCCCAGGGCTTGGCTAATTCCATTTCATCAGGAAAATGTTCTCTCCTTCTTTGGAATAAGCCAGTCACCTGTCAGATGCACCCATGGCTCACCGTGGTCTTGTTATTTCTATGGTACTCAGTCAGTGCTTTTCTCCCAGCCATCGTGCTCCAGGAACTGGGAAATCTTGCCTGGTGCAAAGCAGATATTTGGAAAATCTTGGTAGAATGAGTGAGACTGCCAGCTAAAACCTTGTTGTGGCCAAGCCAGATTCACCCTGGGCGTGTACACCAGGGATCAGTGTAAAACTCCAGCAGAATTTGGCCTCCTTCCCCTTGGCGGGGTTGCTCTACTCTAGCCGTTGGCGTGGGTTTCAAGGGCTCGAGGCTATGGCTTTTGGGGTCCCCAGCTGGTCCTCCCTTCCCCACCAGGGGAGCTGGCATTTCTCAGCACATCTCTCCACCCTGCAAAGCTGTAACCTCTGGTGTGAAGAAGAGCAGCTGGCCGAGGGCTATGTTTTGCCTGAGGATAAATATTGGAAAATATATATATAAGCAGAGGAAAGAAACAATGATTTTTCTCCAAGGAAATGAGGAAACATAAATGATTTGGAATCCAAGAAATCAAGACATAGCAAATCACAGCCACACTCTGTGTCCACAGGAAAGTAGTAACTCCAGCTCGCCTGGTGCATGGACATCCCAACAGGTTTTCCCCACTTCTGACAGGTTCCCAGATCCGCTTCCAGGGCTGCTTTGTGCAGATGTCCTAACAACAACGCTGGTGCATCTCCAATGCCACAATACCCTGAGCCATCGCAAAGACTGCACAGGAGGTGAGCATGGGCTTAGATGACCGAGCTGACCGACCTCGTTCTGCCTTTGATCGGTGGTACCACCTGGAAAGGCCTTTCTTGAGACACTTGTCTGGCCCCCTGAATCAAGCTCGCCATCAGCCAAGGGCCCTGTGGTTCTACCTGGATCTGCATGTGCCACCTTGAAGCCCTGGCCCTGGGCTCACCCACCATCTGTGTTGTGCCTCCTCCTCTGGCATTCAGCTTCTTGGGATTCACCAACACTCTATGTGCAGGGCACCTGCCAGGGCTGTCACTGCATCTGAGCTTCACAAACACCTGTAAGGCAGGTGATCCACCATCATCGCATAGTCTCAGAGGCTGAGGATGCTAGACATGAAGAGACATTCCCAAGGCCACCCAGCCAGTATGAGATGATCCATGACTCAGGCACAGGGGGGTGACACCAGCAAATGGGACTTGAACATCTGTGACTTACAGACTCTTCAGACACACCTGGTGTTGGCTGCTTTAGTGCATTACCTCCAATCCCCACAACCATCTTGAGGGAGTTGAGTTTTATTGTGCTCATTAGAGATGAGGACATCAAGGTTTGGAGCAAATAAATGGTGCGTCTGAGACCACACAGTGTTGACTGGTGGCGACAGTGTTTGTGTCTTCCAGGCGCAAAGGTCTTGTTCTTTGCCAATGACCATTATGGCACCTGAACTTCTGTTCCAGCCATGGAGGCACCCCGGCCCCAGGAGGACAGGACAGCTCCACTGTGACAGCACACTCAGTGGCCTGCACCCTTTCCTGACTGTAGACTTCCCTGAACTGTTGTCCAAACAAACCTTCAAACTGAAGAATTCAATGCCTCCACATCAGGATATTTGGGAGGTATGGGCTCTGGTGTATCAGAATCAGCATCAAAACGACGCCTCTACCTCTCTGTACATACGCCGCCCATGACCACAGAGCCCTTAGAAGGGTCCCCGTGGTTCGCCAGAGAGCTTCGGCAGTTTGCTGTCCCTTGAACAAGGCACCCACCCCACAGGCCAGAGCTCTCCCATTGCCGGGCTTGCGTAGCTCGTGTGTGTGCTCTGCTGACCACAAGCCAGTCCATTTCAGAAGCGCCTCTGTTCACAAGCCACCCTGCATCACACGGGCATGTTCTAAGGGCATTACTGCAGAATAGTCCATTAGCAGGATGGTGGCATAATTACCCTGAGAATCCTATTTTGGTGCCAAATCTCACCATATTATCAAAGATGTGTTTTGGATAAGAAAGGGCTTGGGGTGAGTTTAGAAGAGAAAGAGCAACAGAAGGAGGCAGCACCTGCCCTGGCTCCTCAGCTCCTAGGAAGGAAAAGTCAAAAAGCGACATTAACTACCATACCCCTCTGCCAACAGAGGGTCAGGCGGGCAGGGAGGGAGAGAGAAAGCAAGGAAAGAGCTAGGAAGGAAGGCTGTGGTCCCTGGAGCCAAGCAGACAGGCCCAGCCTGGAGGAGCACCCCGCTGGCCCGTGGGGTCGCACACCTTCGAAGGCCCAGGGCCGTTAGGTAATGAGAGCATGGTGTGCCGGTCCACTGACTCATTATTCCTGTGTTTGGACACCTAGACCAGGACAGGAATGACTTCGCCCACTGGACAGACACTTGCACCTGTCAAACACAAACAACCCAGCAGGCCTGTGAGGGGCAGAACCTTATCTCCAGCTCTCCAGGTGGGCTTTGTGCTTCGGGCAGAGTGATGGTTTGGATGACGCTCCACAGCTGTTCCCTCACTTCCCCCATGCAGCTCCGGGGGAGGGGGTGTATTCCTGCATCACGTGGGATATTGGCCTTGACTACAGGACATGCTCCGGCCAGTATAGTGTGAGCAGATGTGAAATGAGCACAAACCTTCAATGTGCTTATTTCAATGCAGTTTGGCTTATCTCGTATGCGCTAAGATCTGCCATTCAAAGAGCTTTCCTTGGGTGGCTGCTGCCTTTCCAGCCTGAACCCCAGAACAAGGTGTGTGCCGCAGACCTGAGCTCAACCCAGAGCTGGGAGCCAAGCCCAGGTGACCTGCAGCCTGAAAGAGAGCAACTCATCGAGTCCAGGGCTGACCGGCTTCGCTGCATCAACAGGTAGTTTCATGAGCCTGAGGGTTCATCCTTGTAATAAGCTGTTGCATTTGGGAGTGGCTTGTTATGCGGCATGACTGTGGCATTAGCTAGCTGATACAGAATGGTTTGTAATTAACCAAAGTCAAGGAGAAGTCTGGCTCCACGCATCTGGATTTGCCCATCTCCAAATCCCATGGTCTTCTGATTACACCACCTAGAGCGAGCAACATGGAAGTGGGAAATCAGGACAACTTTGGAGTAGTACTGAAACTTGCAGAAGGTTCAAAGACAGAAGAAGAACACCACATACAAACTTAGTCGAGAGAAGGCTTTGTTGACAAATGGGTTTACAGAAGATGTTTGATATGAAGGTTTTGGCTCACCCGACTGAAAAAATTGCACCCATGCTAATTCACATGCTTCATCTGTAAACCTAAAATGTTTTGATATGTAGCTTCCCCTGTATGTCAGCTTGGCAAAATACTTGTTTTCAAAGCTGTAGATAAAATCCACAAGCTTCAGTGTAAAAATAGTAATATTTTAGAGAAGTAAGGAAATTACAAAACATGGTATCACATAGGATCTATGTGTCTTGCTACCAGGAGTCGTGAGGGGCTGACCCCAAGTCCCACGCCTCTCCGTGCCATCACGTGCAGTGGCAGTGTGGGCGGGAGATGGCGAACTGCCAGGTGGAAGAGCATTTATTAAGCCAAAATGCAGAAGCGACTGGTTTGAATTTGCATTTCCGTCCATATGCTGGGCACTTTATTCTGCTCATGAGATAAAATTGAGGAAATGCAGTGAATTAAATAAGAGAATTAGGGAAAGTCTTCAAATTCAATATGGGGTTTGGGGGAGGGGGGTGTCACATTTCCATCCTCTTTATCACTTCAAGAATAAATTTATTGATACAAGCAAAAATGTTTTAAATGCCTTTTTTGTTTTTAACAAAAAGCTCCTGAGTCATGGCAGAAAAACAGAGGCCCTTAATTTTTACTTCTTTTTTTTTATTCATTTGGGAAATGCTATGTGTACATATTTTTAAGTATCCTATGAATTTTTAAAAAAGAGACTTCTCCAGTCCAAAAAAGAAGTTAAAAAATAACTCCTGTACTCTACAATCTCTGGATTTCTATCACTAAGACACAGTCCTCTGGAGAGACTGAAGTGGACTCTGCATATGTATTGGCTAAGTGTACGTGACAAGTGCCGAGTGCTAAATGTACACACTCATAAGTCATCATAACAGCCTTCGAGTTCTGCGGTATAGTTTGCATTTTGCAGAGAAATTAACTTACTTTCCCAAAGACATAGCTAATAAGTGGTGGAGCTCAGGATTGAACCCAACTGTGTCTGGCTCCAAATTCCATGCATTTTCCACAACTGCAGCCTGCCTCCTCCCTGGCTGTTTCCTGCTCACGGAGTCGAGGAGTCAGCAGGAGCGACTGGACCCTTTTAGCAAGAGGGAGTTTGTTGCTTGCGGGGGAGGCAGGTTTATGGCACAGTAAGGCCCTCAAGCTCAGACGGCCTCTCCATCACTTATCTGGGTTTTATCCGGTTCGTCTCCACCCACTCTTGCCTGTTTTCAATTTAGAGGTGGTATTTTTTTTTCTTTTTTTTTACTAGCTTATCTAGTGGAGGGATGTGTGTAAGACTCAGTCAATTTGCCTTTCAGTTAGAAGTCAAACTAAAACCGTGGTGTTTAGAGAGGGGGAATTTATGGGCAAAGAAGTTAAACAATAGTAATGGAAGTGTGGAGGTTTTACTTTTCCCTCCTGTGTTTGCCTTTCGTTGAGAGAATTACTCACGATTTAACTACATCATGGTGGAGAGTATTTTTGTAAAATTAACCTCAGCTGTTTCAACTTGGAGGGGGAAATTTGGTATTTCTTATAATGAATTTTTCCCAACAGAATGCCAATGTCAGTGGCAGCTATGTCAAATCATCAATGACTTGGCAAAGACTACTGAACAAAATTAACATTTTAGCATTTTTCTCTAACGTCTGCAACCACTCTTCTGTTATTCATATGATTATAATTTGCAATTGCTCAAGCCAAAGATTTGAGAATTATTCTTGATTACACTTCTTCCTCTGTCCTTGACATCCAGTACATCAGCCCACCGTCTAGGCTGGTCTCCGAAATCTCATCTCTCTCCACTTCTCTCCTTGGCTAAGGCCGCCTCTGTGGTGCCTGCCACCACTGCCTTGTCCCTGGAGGAGCTGGGCATTGGCTCAGCAGGGACAGTGCCCCGAACCTACATGTGTGGGCACACCCACCCACACTGGGGAATTCAGCACCACGTCAGAATCCCGTGCACGGTCTTTCAGGACAGACCACGGACAGTTACAAGGCTTTGCTCAGCAGAACCTGAGAGGGATGCTCCGTCCTCACACTGGACAAGGGGCCCACTGGCCCACTGCTGTTTGGTGGGGGCAGTCAAGGAGTCGGGAGCCCCCAGGCCCACCACGCTCTGTGCAAAGCTGCATTCCAAGCCCAGGGGCCTCCTTTCAGAGGCCTTGTGACCGGACACCTCAGCTGGGGCACCCTTGCCCACTCTGACCTGCTGCTTCTCACTCCCGGTAGCCTGTGGGTCCATAAAGAGGCCGGGCTCTGGGCAGTGAGGTGGTTCCTCGTGTGCTGGGTCTGACGGCCATTGCCCAGAGCCTTGCTGTGGGGAAAGCAGAGCCTGGGGCCAGGCCTCTGGGGCCTGCTGCTCGCACTCTGCGTCAGGGATAAAAGCTTGGCAGCTCTTCCACTCTAGCTCATCGTCCTGATCAACCACCTGAGCCCAGCACGGGGGTCCACAGAGTGACTGGAACCCCTTCTCTGCACTACGAATGTGGTCCAAGACCCTGCATAGCCTGGACCCTGCCACCACTGCCCATCCTTCACGTCCCAGCTTAGGCGGCACCTGTCAGAGCGCCACCGTGAGCCTGACTGGGGAGCCCTAGCCCTTCTTAGTGAGGTGCCACTTCCATGACCATCCCCTGTCATTGTCTCATTTATGGTGTGTGTCCCCTGCTGGAGGAGAAGCTCCACGCACACGGAGTACAGGCAGGCCACGGTCACTGCGTCCCCAGCGCCCGGCGCAGGGACGGACTCCACATGTGATTGTGGAGTGAATGTCGCTCCTGCTCTTCATTTAGTTATGAGGTGCCCTGGGTCCTTTTCCCAACGTGAGCTGGGTCCAGATGAGGAACAAATCCTAAAACACCAAAGGCTAGGGTGGAAGGGACCGTCAGCCCCCTCAGTGGAACTTGCCTTACCTGCATGTGACACGCGGGAGGGCTGAGGGAACTGTGTGATGCTTTACAAAGACGGACGACAGGGACAAAGTACGCCTCTTCACCATGCCACTCTATTATCATTTACTGGCCCCTGACCGACGTGCAAGCTCTATGCTGGCAGGACTCTGCCTGCTCTGCCTGGTTGTTTTTTGCTTTTGTTTCTGCTTTTTATTTTTGCTGCTGTTGCCTCACTGCCTAGAACCATACCCAGTGTATAATGGGTACCCCACAAATATTTGGAGATACCGGAGAAAGGTTGGAACTCCTGGAGCCCCTCGCCATCTGAGGGCCCCGAGGACACAGAGAGACAGAAACGATGCCCCACACAGCGCTGTTCGGGGGGCAGGGCTGGCGTGGGCAGGGCAGGTGCCGTTACCGGGCCTCCACGCTGCCCCTGCCCCACCGCACCAGGGGGCACTCTTCTCCTGAGCCTGCAGGAGCTTCAAAGTTTGAGGTCGACCCTAGTGGGCCTCATGCCATCCCTTCAGTCCCTCTTATCTCCAAGCCCTGCTTGTCTCACTAGTCAGCACCAGCTGCCACGCAACAGGGAGCGGTGGAGGGGCTCATGAAGGTGAACGCAGCTTTGTCCTACTTAAGTGCCCTCTGTTTTCTCTTCTTTTCTACACAAGTACAAAATTTGGGGTAAGACTCAGCCTGGGAAAGTCCAGAGAATTGAGCCGACGGTCCTGGGGCCTGAGTCACTCCAGGAGCATCTCCACATCCAAGTGGAGGGGCCCGGGACCCGGACCTCCTGGTCTCCTTCCCGCTGGAGGAATGCACACTGCCGGTGAGTAGCTGGGACCTGGGGACTCTCTGGAAGGATCCGTTCAGCCTGTTTCAGTGGGAGCACTGTCTTCTCTGCAGCTTCGATGATAATCATTCAAGGTTCTAGAAAGTTCTGTGGTCTGCCTTTCTGCACAGGCCTCACAAGACTGTTATAAAGGCTTACTTGGCTTAGGGGAATAAAACTAACTTTAAATGCAACCACAACTTTTCCATTTCTCACTGATCTGAATTAGTTTGGCCAAGACTGACTCACAACTCTTGAGCATTCAACTTGTTTGGGAGGAAAAGGAAAGTAATCAGAAAATACTCACCCATCTTGCCCTCCTCTGACTAATTCTGAAACTGTGGGAAATAGAACTGGTGGTCCCAGTTGGTCTGGCCCTTCTGTGGGGGGGACCCCCACAACCAGGAAGCAGTGGGCAGCCCGGGGGTTCAGTCACCCCATTGGCTGCCTCTTGGCCACAGACATTTGGCTATTGTCACTGTCCCCAGAATGAGTCAAACTCAGAATCCCACGGAAGCCGCGGTGGCTCTGAGCTCCGGCAGTCCGCTTGGCCAGGGCCTTTGTTCCCAGCTGTGCACCCCACCACTCCCAAGTGATGGGGACTTCCCACTGGGGGTTGCAACCACAAGCTAAGGACTGCTGACCTAAGGAAGAGCTATTTTTACTTTTGAAGATTCTCAACCCAGAGAATGGGAGTACTTATATTGTTGGCATTTGAATTAAGAGTGAACTGGTCTTCTGGGAACATCACGGGTTATGCCATTAACTCTGGGAATCAGACAATATTTCCTCAGCTCATTTGCTAAAGGCTCCCAAGAAATTCGGCCCTAGCAGATGAAGGGACCAAGATCCATTGCCTGGGTCTCAGGGAAAGGGATAAAGTTAAAGGCAGTAGACTCGGATGGCTTTGACCTTGACACAAGGGAAAGCAATGCGTCATGAATCTTCCATGAAGCTCAGGTTAGTGTGAGGCCCTGAGCGCACAGGCCTCAGATGTGAAGCCCGTACATACAGATACCTACAGATCCATCCCAGTTCCACACGTCACTCCTAAGATGTCCAAAGGCCAGTAGTGCCCTCTCCTTGGTCGCCTGCAGTTCTCAGCGGGTCTGACCCCTCACACCCAGGCCTCCTCCCCATGCCGTGGGTGGAGTGGGAAATGGCATCTTGCTGTATGAAGCCTGAGAACCACCAAGGAAAATGCAGATCTAATGCAGGTCCTCTTGCAGGCGGCATCAGCCAGAGGCACCATCAGCAGCCCCAGGAGAAGTCCTAGCTCAGTCCGACAGAAACCTGGGTCCACGGAGGCTGCTTCCCGGCCATCATCCTGCTCCTTAAGGGTCTAGCCATTGGCTCCACCACCTGTCTGTCACCTGCAAACAACTTCATTGCTTCCATGTCATGAGACTGCAAGACAGGTTATTTACTTTAATGCATTTAGCCATTCATCCAGGTTGAGACGGACCAGAGGACTCCAGAGCCCATGTTACTAGGCCCCTGGGAACATCAGGAGGAGAATCCCACAGAGGAGAATCCCTCTGGACCTGGGCTGGATGCCTTGCAGAGGGAGAGCTCAGTCCTACTCCTGTTTGCTGTCTTTCTTCCTGACCTCTCAGTTTTGACACTGACTTTTTTTCTTATGTTCCCACCACCCTTTCCTTAAATGCAAGTGATTGCCAAAGCCCCACCCTTGGACCTGTTCTGTATGATCCCTGTGTTAGTTAGTGTCCTGTAACTGCTGTGATAAATTCCACCTGGGATGGCATTAAAAAACACGCATCTATTCTCTTAGCATTCTTCCTTCTATCTGTCAGTTCCTGGAGGCTGCCGCCATCCTCGGCTTGTGACTACATGGCTCTGAGCTCTGCCCCGGTGGTCGGGGTGCCTTCTCTCTGCTGTGGATCAGGTCTCCCTCTCCCTCCCTCTTACAAGGAAACACATGGTGGTCCTTAGGGCCCCCTGCAAAATCCAGGATCATCTTGCATCTCAAGATCCTTAATGTAGTCACATGTGCAATGACTTTTTTTTGCACGTAAACTAATATTCAAAGGTCCCAGGGATTAAGATGTGGCTTTTTGGGGGGAGCCATTTTTCAGCTAATCTCAAACTTCATCGCCATAGCTTCACCTCTGGTCTTTATACTGAACTTCAGATCTAAGTCCTAACATCAGCCCTCCAAACACAAGGTCAGGGAGGGAAGGACCTGGGTGTGCCGTGACCACTCCTGTAGAGTTGCATTCTGAGGTGTGTAATTCTGAGCCCTGGTGGTCCGGCGACACAGGACGGCCAGGAAGGCCCTGTTCTGTGCCTGGGCCAAGCCAGGCTATGCCCACTGGGTGCAGTGAGGCTGACCTCAGCTGGGAAGCTTGAAGCAGCAGCCCAGATGTTTGGGGCATTTGGCATGGTCTGCACACCCTGTTTTCATGCTTTGTTTTTTCAGTGGCTGTTCTGTGGCCCAGGTGGCTGGAGTCATCTGCAGGCTCTGTTCTGGCCCGAGCATCCCATGTGGAAGCATTGCCTTGCTCTGGCACATCTGGAGAGAGGGCCTCTCACTGTGAGTGGCAACTCACTCGATACAAGACATGACAGAAGGCCCTGGGAGAACAAAAGATCAGAGGCAGCAATAAAAAAATATCTCCTGCGATGGAGTCTCTGTCAGGATGGAAGCATTGAGAAGTCACATGCCATGGTCGGTGTCCAGCTGATGTCACCTGTGTGCCTTGTAACATGTGTCTCCCTGGGGTGTGGGGCTCACCCAGGCGTTGTAAATAGAGGTCCTCTCTGGTAAGCACTGGACAACATCCGAATCTTCAGTTCTGGGGCTCAGCCACTTGCCAGGAAATGAAGCATTCGGTAAGGAAGGGGGTTTGTCCACGTACATCGGGCGTGGGAGAGGTCTCTGAGCCTCACAGAAGGCTTGTGAAGCTTCCCAGTTCTACGGGACTTCTGGGACTCAGCATCAGGAAACCGCAGCTGCGTTGGACAGCGTAGGAAGCTGAGGTCACATGACAAAAGGAAGCCAGTGAAGCCATGAGAATCCCCTCACTGGTGTCATTAGACGCCCTGCTCCTTTGCCTTAGCAGAATCTAATGTTGCCTCAGAAGGAAATGGAAAATTCTTACCATTAAGCTTCATTTTGATTGTTCCAGAAATTTTGCATGAAGGTGACCAAAACACTTGCTGTCATACTTCACCGATTCCGGGTTCAATTCTAATTCCTTGCTAACAGAACCCACCGCTAACGAGCTCCTCACTGGAAACATCACAGAACCCAGAGCTGAAAAGCAGTCATTATGATGTATGCTTTCTGCTCCGACACCCATCCTTCCACACTTGGCCTCCGTGGCCCCGCCCTCTGCGAGGCCAGCGGTGAAACCTCGTAACCCAAAGCCTTTTCTCTCTGCCTGCCTGTGTCCCCCCGCACAGCAGCGCTGCGAGACCCACAGATGGTCCCCAGAGACTGAGAATACCATTCTAAATTCTACTTTAAATGTCAAAATGCGTGCCTACAGGATTCTCATTCTTTCCAGAAGAATTTTACTTTATGTTGCTTATTTCTCACTGATTAATTCCTAATGATCATAAAATAAATAAAAATGTGTCAAAATGTCGAGTCTAATCTCTACAGTATGGATTCTCTGCCAACACTAATTTGACGCCTTACAGGCCATTACAAAGGAGCAGTCGTGAGTAGGGAGGGACTCGCCCCCCGTCTCTGTCCAGCAGGGTGGCTGACTTCATGAAAAAGCCAAGAACGGTGGCCTGCCAAGCAGCTCCAAACCCATCGAGGATTGAAACAAATCAGAACTGTTTTGATAATTGGTTGTACCAAAGGAAGAAACCCATAAATCTGGGTGGAGAGGGAGAATGTTTCATGCTATTTCAAAGTGAAATCTATTTGAATTGGCTGGGCTTTCTGAGGTTGGCTAGACTTTGCAACTCCAAGCGCTGGAACGTGACTGTCCCACTGTTAGGAAGCAGTGATAACACCCACCACAATCCCGAGCTTCACGGCAGTGCACACACTGTGGTCCGGGTACATGAAGATCCAAAGGAAAAACCTTTGTTCCTCTTCTTCCCAGCCACACGGCTATTCCTTTGGGTTCCTTTTAGAAAACTTTGGAAAGATTTAGAAGGGGATTGTTCAGGTCTGGGACCCTAGCCACTGTCCCTTCTCCCCCAACCCTGGGACAGCATCTGCCGGTCCAGCTTTGAACACCATCTCCCCTGGAGTGGTTGGGGTTTCCATCCAGAGATGCCTCTCAACTGCAGCTGCCCAGAGGAATCATCTGGGGGGTCCCGTTGCTGTGACCGGGGCCACACTCCCAGTGTTCCCCGTTTACCTGGTATGAGATTTTGAAAACTCCCCAGGGGATCTTCAAGCAGAGCCACAGTCAAGACCCACGAGCCCTGGGACTCCCCCTCACCAGCCTCCAAGCAGGCAGCTTTTTCCCGTTACCATGCCACACTGTTTCACTTGCCCTGGACAAGGGCACGTAGGACCTTGACGTCACCCTTGGCTCCATGTCGTCAGCAGGGCCTGAACTGGCCCAGGGACTCTCCTGGCATGTGTACGGCACTAGCGTCCCTTATACTTGCAGAGAATTTGACGAAAGATGGGATCTTCGTCTGTTCCACCTGCTATAACAAAGACACCATAGACAGGGGTGCTTAAACAGCAAACGTTTATTTTTCCTAATCCCAGAGGCTGGAAGTCCAAGGTTAAGCTGCAGGCGGGTGTGGTGTCTGGGGAGGGCCCTCCTTCCGGCTCACAGACAGCCGTCGTCTTGCTGCGTCCTCACCTGGTGGAGGGGGCACGGAGTCTCTGCGGGTCTCACTTATAAGGACACTGATCCCCCTCATGAGGCCCCACCTCATGACCTAACCGTCTCCCCAAGTCCCCCTCCTGATACCACCACCTTGGGAGTCAGGATTTCAATATATGAATTGGGGAGGGACACCAACATCCCGCCCATCACGGATGGGCTCGCGAAGTGCTCCTGGGACAGCCTGTCAGACTGCCAGCTGCTGCTCCCTGGCAGCGAGGGGGCACAAGGACGAGGGGCGACAGAGCAGTGAGTGGGGCCGGCTAACACACGTGAAGTGGCCCTGAGACACTTTTGTGGGGCCCAATGCTGATACGTTTGAGGGACCCCTACTTAAGAAAAGCAATGTAAATTAGGAGTGTGGAAAGAAGAATAGGGCCATGGGAGGCCCACAGGGTGAGAGTTTGTGGGCTTGTGAGCTGTCTGCAAACGCGGCTCAGCTGAAATAAATGAGGGGTGCTGCCGGGCGGCGGAGCCAGGCCGGTGGGTCGACAGCTGGAGCTGAGGCATGCTTCACACAGAGAGACGCCTGTAAACATTCATTTGAATTAAAAGGGTTGCAAACAGCATGGAAAGGCCTGCCCTGTTTGTATAAAACCTTCCATGCGCTCACACTGAGTGTCTTTAGAGTCAAATAGAAAAACGAATGACGGTGTCATCTGAGCCATGGGACCTCAGGCCCCAAACTGAGCCCACGGGACAGGAAAGGGGGCTGCCCAGCAGGGCTGAGCGGCTGGGCAGTGGGGCTAGGATGGCGGCACCCTCAGAGCCAGGCTCCGTGCATGGCCAGAAAAAACTGATGCAAAACTCCTTGCAAACTGCCTGTGAGATCGCTCCACATGAGGCTTGAATAATCTCTCTTTCTCAGACTCCTTTTTGGAAGCAGGAGAGGTAGCATCCTTCAGACAATTATGTACAATCAGTATATACTATACCACGGACATATTCTAACAATTCACTCACATGTGAGCTACCGTACACACCCATGTGTAACTACAGACTCTACAGGAGACTGCGGGGGGTGTTTTTCTATCAGAGAGGAAAGAGGTGGTGAGGGGCAAGGAGCAGAGATTCTGACAACAGGGCTTCCGCCCGGCACATCCTGAGAAACGTCTGGTCGGGGGCATGTGGTACGTTTTGGATTTTCATGGTATTACACTCAGTGTCTCGCCCTGAGCAGAATTCGGCAGCAGCCCGCTAAGGCCCCCACCATCCCGCTTGCCGAGGACGCGCCCCTGCCCCGCATGCAGGCTGCTTCCCTGAGCCCGTGGGCTTCCTCATGCCGCTTGGAACTTGGAATAGAGTTCTTTACAGTATATGTTAGATCACTAGCGAAGTGTTTGCAAAACAAAGCCTGTACCCTGGGAAGAACCTCCTGGTTTCGTGTGATATGCGGCCTCTGACCGCCACGGGCCTCAGGAGGAGGGCAGTCGGAGCGTCACATGCCCACGGTGCCCACTGGGGGTGACTGAGCAGGAAGCACCACTCTGCCCCGACCCCAGGACGCGCTTCAGCATGATGCTGGCTGATGTCCACATTCAGAAAAATGTACAGACTCTGGTTTTATCCACTGCTGGGATATAGACAAGAGCCGTGTCAGAGAAACCTGAGAGGCAGTTCTTATAAACCCAGCCCCCAAAAGAAAGGAAATGATCTCTGAAAACTGCAAACATCTGCTGACGAGGCCAATAAGGTATGTGTATGCACAGCAGGGCTGTCCCCACCACAAACTCTGAACTGTCCCCAGTCATCATAAGCATCACTACTGCCCCACATCTTTGCAAACAAATAGCAGTTGTTTTATTTTTCTTCAGCTGTAATCGTGCTCCACATGCACATGGCTTTGATTAGCGGGCACATGCATGCTCTAAACCTAATGCCATTTGCGGCTTTTGCTTTTATTTTCCCTTTATGGAACTGGAAAAATTTTAGCATCAGCCTGGAGATGGTTTGTCTTTGTTATTCTGGCAGCCACAGGGCAGAGCTGGCAAAGTGGGGGGAAGACAGCAAAGATTCTCATGACTGCTGGGCCCAGGCCCAGTCTCTCTTGTGTCCCCATCTCCCCTTGGCAGAGGTCCTCATCTGTCTTTTTACCAGCACTCTGAATCCTATGTAGACATACCCCCACTGTGAGCAGCTGAGGAATCAATGTGTTCAAGCCTCAGGCAGCCCTGGAGGGACAGAGCACAATGACAGCAAGATCGTGCATTCTGAGACAGATTGCAGACATGGGACTATTTGACACCAAATATGGTGACAGCATGGGAGGGGTTTCTCAGCCCCCCCATGGAGGTAAACACCTAGTGGTGATAAGGGACACCCTTTGGTGGCACCCTCTGGAGTGTACGCCCTAGGAAAAGGCTTGCTGTGTGTCAGGGTGATTCCTTCCAGATAAAGGTAGATACTCCTCACCACCACTTTTGACCCTCTTATCTTTTAACCTAGACTAAATCACTAAATAAGTATGTTTTCTTTTAGGAGAAGTAATACAATGATAACTCTGGAGGGGGTGCTGTTTTTGGAATATGATAATAAGAGACAGTCAAGCAGTCATCAACTGGGCGTGGAAGAGGGGCTAATGGAATAGAAGGCTCTTTGCAAGAACGCCACCCAAGACCAAGATTAGAAAGGAGAATTATGCTCTCCGTGCTAGGGCATGTTGACAGTGGGTCCTGAGCCAGCTGTGAGAGTTGATCAAGGATGTCTCTAGGCAGCGAATCTCGATCTAGGAGCACATAAGACGCAAGTAACTTGAATAGTGTGCTGATTAAAACCTGCAGCGTGTCGGTGAAATTAGATCCAAATGCTGACAAGTAAAGGGAATGCAAGGCCGCTGCATTGTCACACGTGGTCACACAGTATAATGAGTTGCACACTGAACTGTCTAAGTCAGCCATTCTTCATTTGGAAGTAGTTCCGTGTGCCAGGCTTTGTGCCAGGCACTGATGGGCATCCATACACATAGGGCAATAAAACATGCAATCTGCCCCACTTTGTCAAGATACAGACATGGCCTCTTTCCTTTATGTTTCCAGACAATCGCTCCGATCATCATCTTTCCTACTGTCTACTTGAAACACTCCTCCCACTTCCAATTTAATCCCAGGATTCAGTCCAAAATGGCTACAAGCTGGAGCTCAAAGACTCAGCAGGAAAACACGCAGAGCCTATCATTCTACTTGCACACGAGAGTCCTCACTGTGAGCAGACACCACCCAACTTTCTAGGGGCAGAGATGGACAAAAAAATAAGTCATGAACTTACTTCTAATTCAATCATGAATAGAAAATACTAAGAAAGAAAAATACAGTAAAGAAGGAAGATAGGAAGGGGCGGGGGAGGGCCTTGAGGGCATGCGGGAAGTGAGGCGCTGTCCGCAAACACAGCTGAGGAAAGAGCCCTCTGGTCAGGAAGGGTAAACAGCGAAAGGGCACCGAGGTGAGGGGGGGCCTGGCCCGTCTAGGGAGAGGGGCAGGCTCACGTGGCTGGAGGCGTCTGCCCGGGGAGGCACAGAGGCAATGAAGATCATTCGCTGTTCACCCTCCGTTCCCAGCTGTGGGCGTGAAATCACGGGCACTGGGGCAGAGCAGCAGGCACAGGGGCTGCCAGCTTAGTCAGCATCCCCTTCTGTGGCAAATCCTTAGGATGATTATCTCCCAGACCTCCACCTCTCAATGTCAGGTTTTAAAAATGTTTCTCAAGGTATGTATTATTATCCTTGTTTTATAAAAGACACATACAAAGTTCAGGGAAATTCAATAACTTGCATAAGTAATACGTAGTAAGGGAGGGTTTAAAATCTAAATCAACACACTGCCTTTCCAATCCACCAGCCTTCTCTTACTCTAAAGAAGGTCAAAGTCCAAGAAGTGAAAGACACCTATGAAAAGCACACTAAAAAAGGAAATAAAACCCATTGTACTCAAGGGCAGAGCTTTTACGACCCTTTCTGGAACCTCAGGCTAAAAAAGGATGGATTCTACAGAAGTGGGTCAGGAAAGGCTTCAGTGAAGGGGTGACATACAAAAGAAGCCCTGAAGAACAAGGCAAAGATGCCCACTTCCTCCACTCGCAGTGAGAACGTACTGGTGGCCCTAGCCATCACAATAACGCAAGAAAAAGAAATAGAAGGTCTAAAAACCACAGAGGAAGAGGTAAATACACACAAGTGGAATGGGCTCAGAATTGTACCAGCAGAGTGAGGAGGAGAGGCCATTCATCTGCCTGCTGCTGCCCCGTTTGTTCAGGGATATCCCTGGTGGCCCCGTCTGCTGCCACCCTCAGAACTAGTTCTGCACACAGCCAAGCAAACTCGCAGAGCATGGGAGAAAACCTCCAGAAGAAAAGGAAAGGAGTAGAGGAGCCTGAGGTGGGAAGCTGTCAGCATGCTGGGAACCATGCACAGCTGTAGGTGGGCTTGGAGGGTAGAGGCCATCACCCCGGTGACTGGCGCCTCACACCACCGATTAACGTCACACTGGGTGTCCTAGCCACCCATAAAAATTAAAGGAAGAGAAGATGTAAATGTTACAGTGAAGTATTCCGCTTCTCATAAATGTTGTTATAGAATTCCTACAAAGTAAAACAAGAACTGAAAATGAATTAGTCAACAAATAAGTTCAGCATGGTGTCTAGTTAAAACTAATAACCCCCAACAGCTTTGCTACATTTCATCAGTGGCAATCTTGAAAATACAAGGAGAGAGAATCTATCCACAATAGAAATGAAATATAAAAGAGTTACATGTATGCACTCGGCCCAAGTCACCCTCCTGGTTTTCCTTTCTCTCTGTGTGGTGAGTACTGTACCCTATATACATTTAAAATCCTGTCTGTACTCTGTATTTATTCTGTATTCTGGCTTTGTTTCCCTAAAACAGAATTATATATGAAGCCTCCCGAGCTGCAATCTCTCTAGTCAATTACCTTCTTTTTCCATGGCTTAGGTTATTTCCGCTCACCCCAGCCCTGTGAGGCTGCGAACAGCAACTATGTCCTGCTCTTACTCTTTCGAGAGAACTTGCCTCCAGCTTTGATACCCAAGTTCAATTTCAGTTAGTGGGCAAAACTGGCTGAATCAGGAGGTCCTTTCCTCAGCAATACAATCTCTTGGAATAAAAATTAGATCCTATGCAGCCTGCAGACATTATCCCATGCACGTTGAATGTGTTTCCCTACATTTCAATCCACCAATTTATTGAGAGCTTTGGAAATACCAGATGCCCTATTTTTTAAATCTGGTATTTTTATTAGATTAAATAGATTTTGTAGCAGGGATATCATATGATGAAAACATTTTTCTTAAATATGTACTTCCTATTTGTGGCAAAATAAACAGAAACCCCTCAGTCACCTTGATTGAGTAAAAGGGGTCAGAGACAAATCATCTATGCATTTAAAGTAAGCCATTGTAATTATATGAAAATAAGTAATAATAAACAATTTCAGAGTGAGTCTGCCTGGCCTCCCGCTGGACAGCGTAATGGCATATGTACCCCTGAGGGCGAATGGGAGGCACCGAGCTGCTGCCCCCTCAGTTGGTCTTGATCCCAGTATGACAGCTCTGTCCTAACCTCAAAATGTGCACATCTCACTGTACTGGCATGTGCATGTTTAACATATTTTTCAAGCTATATGCCCCTTTATATGACTAATTGCTTCATTTGATGTTCAGCCTTAGAGAAATAAGTGACTATATTGAATGAACCCACTGAGAAAAAGAAGTGTTGGACTTCAGTGAGGCCCACAGAGATGATGTACTATATTTACAGATTTTTGAAAGGTATTGAGAAACCTAATCCCTACCATTGCGACTCCATGAGTTGGACAATGACCTAATACATGCCAAGATTTGGGTTTTCTGAGTGAGGCTGAAAGCAGGATTTAGACCTCAAGTTGGGAGGGGAGGGTCTGGGACCAAGCATCTGGAATGCTAAGAGAATGTGTATGTGTGTGTGTGTGTGTGTCTGTCTGTCTGTCTGTTTCCAGGAAGAGTAAATAAAAGGAGAATGTAGCCCTTGGGGAAAGGGCAGAGATATTTCAGGGAAATATTTGCTGATATTTTTGCTCTTTTCTCTCTTGAACTTTCAAGAAGTAAATGCTTTCAGAAATGCTTCATTTATTGATTGCAGATCTGTGGGATCTGCAAGTGCAGTCCAGGGCTATGTTATGACTGAGTTAAAGCAGGAGAGACTATGGGAGGTTAGAACATTAAGGTTTTACAACACTGAGGGAATCTTAGCTCCAGTATCTTGCATTTGGATGTCTTCCTTGGATGAATCAACCACTTTTTAGACAAGAATTATGTAAATGTATCACTTGGCAGACATAGAGAGCAGCTATTTATCATCATTAATTTTCAATAAATATGTAGTAAACAACAAGATATATATCACCCTGTGTGGTTCAGAACCTTTGGCAAGTATGGTATCCTAGAGACAGCATTAACACAAAGAATGGCTCAAGACTGATCTATGTCATCTGCACCCCTCATCCTCAGTGCTACTGGCTTGGAACCTTCTGGTCTGAGGACAAGTGAGGGTTGACATATACTCCACAGGGAGAAAGTGATGGTCTCGCCTGGGACTGGCAAAAAAAAAAATCAGGATGAGGTGATTTAGAGAGAAACCTCTAAATTATGGGAGGAGGCCTTTCATTTGAGGACATTCACTTCCCAGTGGGGAGGGAGCATTTATAGTTGAGGTTATAATTTCTTCAAGAGAATTTAATAATTGAAGAATGCTCACATTATTAAAATCTGGGGAATTTATATTTCTTACCCTATGATTATTTAGAGTCTACCATGGGGTGCTGCTCATTCAAGACCCTTTTGTAACTAAGACTGACCAACACACCAGCTGTGATGTAGAACTGGTAGTGAATTTCTTGCTGAATGGTGTAGACATAGCAGCTAATAAATGTCCTATTTTCTCCTATGCAGGGAACTCCCAGGAGCACAGCTGGATTGTTCTGGGCTGGTAGCACAAAAAACAGATACATATGGAGGAAATGTTAAGGGGCAATATGCTAACCTCATCAATTAAATTTCAGACATGGATTGAGTTTTAGAGCTGACAAGGTCACTATGAATTAGGAGGTCAGTATGCAGGTGGTACTTTCGTACACTATTCGGCAGAATCTCTAAGTAGTGTATGACTCCCCTCAGGGCCTGGCGATGCCCATTATCGCTCTTCCTGCAAGCATATACATATGAGTTGGTCATGTCTTTGAATCTTTATGGGTGACAGAAAGTGCTGTGCTTTTATAGGTGTCAGAAGATCCTAGGCTTTAAATTGAGGCTTCAAGAAAGACTAAAAACACAGATTAGGTTCTCTGACTATAATAAAATAAAATTAATGTGATATGCTAAGTAGACAAAGAAAAATCAAAACAAAAATAGCCTTGCCACATGGAAATTTTTAAATGTCTTTTTAAACAACATTTGCTAAAAGTAAAAAAAATGAATATGAACTAGATCAAACCCATTGTTTAGCAAAATTACACCCCCCAGAAAGCTGATAAAATCAGTAATGATAATTATTGTAATGAATACTTTACAGAGAAAATAATTTCTTAAATGAAGTATAAAGCATATACCACTAAGCTTAAAAAATGATAAATTGGACTTCATAAGAATGAAAATCACTGTACAATGACAGATACCAAAATCACATGAAAAAGCAAGTTACAAATTAGAAGAATATATTTGCAATGCAAATAGCTCTCAGATGATTCATTGGCAAAATGTATAAAGGTGCTTAAAAATGAAAAAGAAAAAGATACACAAACTAAAATGACCCAAAAATGACCTACAGGTGTCAGCAGGCAACTCATGAGAATAGACAACCTGGATGATAAGCAGATATGTGAAATGATTTCCAAGCTTCCTAATAATTAGAGGAAATTGACTAAATTATTAATTAAGTCAATGAAAAATAACTTCACCCCATCAGATGGAAAAAAATAATAATTCTGAACAAGTTTTGTTGATTCATGCAGGAGTAAAGCTCACATATACTGTTAACAAAAGTATGAAAGCTTTTATGTGCAATGTGGGTCCAACTCATGATGTACAGACCCTATGACTCAGCAATTCTACTCTAGACCACCTGGGAGTCTATACGTGGGAAATTTTGAAAATGTTGAAAGAAGAAAAATACCAATCTAGAATTCTATACCCAGTAAAATTATCCTTGAAAAGTGAAGGACAAATACTTTTCTCAGACAAGCAAGAAATGAGGGAATTAGTTGACTGGCAGACCTTCCCTGCAAGAAGTGTTAAACTTTGGTCAGAAACTTGGAACCACAGAAAGAAAGGAAGACAGTTTGGAGGAAAATAAATGAAGGTAAAATAAAATCTTCAGCTTTCCTACACTTCACCTTAATTGATCTTAAAGAATTGTTTAAAGCAATATTGTAATAATGTCTTGAGTTTTTATAACATATGGGTAAGAGAAACAAATTACAGCAACAAGAGGAAGAAACTGGAAATACTCTGTTCTAAGGTTCCTGCACTACATGTGAAGTGGTATGGTGTTACTTAAAGATAGTTAAAGATTATTTTTAAATATATACTGTAATCCCTAAGACAACCACTGAACATTTTTTAAGGGAAGTGTAAATGATTAAGCACAAAAGGAAATAAAGTGAAATCATGTAAAGTGTCCAAATAAGACCAGAGAAGGGGAGACTTCACTTCTAGGAAGATGGCATAGAAGTACTTCTCCCTATTCCTCTAAGTCCTAAAATGCTAGGTTTTATACGTAAATGAACTTAAGACTAGAAGGTAGAGAGAGGAAGGTACATTGGCCAGAGACTTTAAGAATTACGCAGCAATGAATTCTGTGGGCTTTATGCCTCACATATCCAGCTGGGTGCTGAAGAAGGTGGCATCCAGAAACTAACAGGTACGGACAAAGAAAGCCTCCCTACCCCAAATCCTGACTTCTCCAGCTAAAGGAGTAAGGCGGCTTAGCAAGACAGAAAACGTTTAGACAACAATCACCCTACACCAGGCAGCCACCACCACCTCCACACATACCCACACCTGTGGCCTCACTCTAATGCACACCAACAAAGGCCGAGTAAAGAGCTTACACCACCTCTGGGCTGTATGAGGCACTGTAATCTCCCACCCCTGGGACACGGTCACAGAAGGCCACGTAGGGAGCTGAGACCTCCCCCCCCACCAGAAATAATAAGGCACTCTTTCCCTTTCCCACTGTGGTGACATCAGAGGAAGCCTGTGAAGACTCAGCATTTTTAACACCACCCAGAGGTAAAGAGGCCACCGTCCCTCCCTTTTGTCAGTGGCAGCCACATGGCGAGTGACAGCTGGGACCTCTATTTCTCCCAACCAAAGAAGTACCCTGGAGGCAGAGTGGAAAGCTTGAACTCCACCTCTACTCAGCAGTCAAGACGAGCCCCCGGCTCAGGTGTCAATGGAGGCTGGGTGGGCAACTTGACTTCCACCCCACCTGGCAGTGATGAGGCTGCAACCCCCACCTTCTTCCGCCAGCAGTGTCAGAGCAAGCCAGCTACAACAGAAAGGGTGAGTTATATCTAGTGTCTTACAAGATAATACATAAGATATTCTGACTTCTATCAAAAATCACTCATCATGAAGAGAACAAGGAAGATCTGAAATGGAATAAAAATAAAGGACACCACCACGTCAACAGAAATTAAAGTGATTGGACAAAGATTCTAAAGCTGCCATTGGTAAAATGCTTCCCGGAGCAATTATAAACACATGGGGAGCAAATGCAGAGAAATAGGAAGTCTCAGAAAAGAAATAGAAGATATAAAGATAACCCAAATAGAAAAGCTAAATATCACCCCAACATCCTATTCTTGGAATAAATCCTACTTGGTCATGGTGTATAGTCCTTTCTATGTCTGGGTGGATTTGAGTGGCAAGCATTTTGTTGAGGATTTTCATGTCTGTATTCATACTAGATGTGTCATTGTAGGATGCTGGTCTATAGTGACCGTTTCTTGTGGTGGCTTTGGTTTTAGTATCAGAGTAATGCTGGTCTTGAATGATTTGGATAATGATCTATCTGCCATATTCTTTTTCTTTTAAATTACTTTTGGAAGAGTAAGGGGTTGGTGTTAATTCTTTAAATGTTTGATAGAATTTACCAGTGGGGCCATCCTGTCCTGGAATTTTCCTTTGCGGGAAGAGTTTGGATTAGCTATTCAATCTCTTGTTACAGGTCTGTTCAGATTTTTTGTTTCTTGTTGACTCGGTTTCAGTAATTTGTGTCTTGCTAGGACTTCGTCCATGACTTTTAGGCCAAAGGATTTCCTTATGCATACTTAAGAATTTAGAAAGGTCAGTTGTAATGCTCCCCATTTTTAATTTTAGTATTTTGAATCTTTCTTTTTTTCTTGGTCAGTCTAACTAACCTGTGGATATCTTTTTTTTAAAGACGTCCCTTATAAATTGAGAAAGTCACATTTTATTCCTTATCTGATGAGTTGTTTCTTGTTTCTTATTTTCCTTGTCATGGATGGGTGCTGGATTTTGTTAAATGTTTTCTTGCTTCTATTGAAATGGTTCACTCCTTGTTCACCACTGTAAGAAGGCACTGGATATGGCCCTCGCTATGGATGCTGTTGATGAAGATACATGTAAGTACATGCAGGGATTGTAGGTATTACAGTGGCATTTTACTTTTAACTTGTGTGCATGTGCTGTTTGAACTTTTTAGATTTTTTAAAAGAAAAAAAATGCAAAATAAAGATGCATGCAGTGTTTTAGTAGAGAAGAATCTATTATGAACATTAATGATTTGTACATATATCCATACATTCAAAGCAATATAACAAAAATTCCAGTGGGAATTTTGCATTAGCATGACAAGGAGAACAAACATGGGAGAAGAGCAGAGTGAATTTTGGGTGGGGAGGAAGAAGGGTGATCAGCTTTGCCCTATCAGATGTGCAAATGCTTCATAAAATGGCCACAGGAAGTATTGACCTGACCCTGGAATATATAGGCAGATCAGTGGAACAGCAGAGAACCAAGGAACAGAAATGCATATATGAGAATGTAATTTATGATAAAAGTGTCATTTCAAATCGGTAGGGAAAATGGACTATTTAATAAACATTTTTGGGACATGGATAAGAAAATAAATAAAGCTGGACCTTTGGCCCATTTTTAATATTCAAATAAGTTCCAGATGGATAAAATACTTACAAGAAAAACATAAAATCATGAAAAAATGAGGAATTATTTTGAGTGAAATCACTAAGCATACTGAGATAGAGTGTGTTCAAAACAAAAAATTAAAATGGTAAAGAAATGGATTCAAATATATAAAATTGTTATTTAGCTAAAAAGAAGAGTTAAAAGGAAACTCCATTTTAACATTTTTCATCACTAGTGATATATTAAGGAAAAATCTTTGCAACGTAATAGAAAATGGTTCATTTCTTTAATATACAAAGAGTTTTTTCAAATAGAAAGAAAAAGGTGAGCACACACAAAAAATAGATAAGACCATGAGATTAGGAGGAGAATAAACACTTGAGAAGTTTCAATTTCTATGTTGTACACCTGAAACTAATGTAATATTATGTATCAACTATACTTCAATAAAAGGGGGTACAAAGAAAAGTGCAATTTCATGCCTTATCAAAGAAATGCAAATAAAATTAATAATAAGATATGTGGAAATTACTATCACTTTAACAATAATTTGAAAGATTAGCAGAGACCTCAACCCTTTCTGCTGCATACTTCCCCTAAGTTTCTATAGGGTTAAATTTTTTAACTTAGGTATTAATAGAAATTTTTCCTTATGATTTCTTCTGCTGCTTTTTTGAGTAAAGTCCTTCTCTATTCCAAAATTAACATTTGGTCATTGTTCTTGTGCTTTTTAAGGGAACTATTTTTTGTTTAACATGGAGCTCTTTAACACATCTGAAGCCTATTGTGCTGTTTTATATAAGGTATGAATCTAAAACAACTCATTTCCAAGTAGTTTATTAATTTCCAGTACTACATATTGTGCAACCCTACCTTCCCAAATTGATGGCAAAGCTGATTTTCCATATACCTAAGATGAATCTCGACCTGTTGGTCTGTCTCTGCTTAGACTTCCATCTTCATTTGTTTTTGTCCAAACCTTTTTTGTTGTGGATGAAGAAAGTGGAGATCAGAGAAGGTATCACTTCTCCTGAGGTCACACAGCTGGCATAGGGTGGAGCTTGGATGGAGTCCGTGTCTATCCCTGACCCCCAGCACAGTGTTCTTCTCCCTAAGCTAAATATCCCTTCCACCAGTTGGGGATGATTACTCCACCCTTCCAGCCTGAATACCCCAATCTACTCAGAAGAAGAGGGGACCCACCCTGTGGGCAGTGGCCATTCCTCCAGCGTGTCTGCAGGAGAGAAGAGTGACTTTGTTCTGATTTCTGGGCTCTGTTCTGTGAAGTTGTGTCCTGTGACAGAAGGTCCACCTGGCTGGAGAATCCAGTCCTGCTTTCTCCTCCTCCCAGAGGGGCTGGGGTCCCGGGCCCGGATAGGAACATGGGCAGGGGGCTCTGCCTGCCTGCGTTCAAACCTCAGGTCTGCCCCTTCCTACCTGGGTGATCCCTCCTTGCCTCAGTGCCTCATCTTGAAAATGAGAATAACAAGAGGGCCTAACTCGAAGGGATTGGATGACAATTAGCTGAGTGAACCCATGGACGGTGCCTGGCACAGTGGTAGCACACGTTAGTTCTAAGGATTAATTTTCTTAGCTTTATTCAGTTGAAGGATTGGTACCTAGTCGAATTCCTATTGTTTCTTTTAAAAGACAAAAATCTTTTTCTGTTTTGCAATGAAATTGGCATTTTTGAGAGCTTGCCGACCTCTCCCAACAAAACATCCCTCCCAAAGGCCAAAATTTCCATGCGGCAGAATCACAAAGAGCGAAGCCGGCTGAGTTAAGGATGCAGGTGGTTTGCTGACCAAAGGCAGAAAAAACAGCTGCAGACGGTGCACTTCCTGTTCATAATGCACTTGGGGAAATGACCACTGTGCTCATGGAAAAAATATTTTTTTTAATTTTATTGACTAAAGAAAAACAATAGACTACAAAGACAGAATATTACTATCACAGCATTTTTGTCTCATGAAAAACTGATTGGCTTGGATAAATATTGATTAAACAAACTATGTGCAGCTATTCTCTAGATAATAAAAGTCCTGGCATAAAATAACCTTGCAGGCAAAGTTCATTTATGGTCAACGAGGTTTCAGCAGAATAATAATGTCCCAGTATTTTGGTTCCCAAAACTGACATGCCTGGTGCCTCTTTGATGACCTGGGTTTTCATTTAAGAGCAAATTGCCCATGGAGCTACTGTTTCCCATTGCTTCCTCAGTTTTCCTAAAACTCAATAATCTGCGAGATAGCATGAAGTCAGTGCAGGTTTTATTTTACAACGCCCTGCCCAGATGTGGGCACTGTCCAGATGTGTGGAGTCTGATGTTGGCTTATCTGTTGGAAAGCAAAGTTGCCATGGGAGGGATCTCTGTGCTTGTAGATTATCTGATATCGCCAGAGCGTGCCTGGGAAATGTTTCTGTGCTCAGGTGTCCAAGCACGAGAAACCCCTTTGACTTTCTCGTGGTCACTGCCTGAAATTTCCCTCCTTCTAGATCACCTTACAACTAGAGAATTCTGTTAGAAAGTTTACTCCGTCAGTCCCTTTTATCCACTGGTTCTGCTGTTAGTCTGAAGGGTCTTTTCTTCTAGGTCCAAACTATGTAACGATATAAAAACCAATAATTGTTTTCTACAAGATGCATGACTTCACCCAGCCAAAATAGAATAGAATTGCTCCATAACTGTTGTGTGAGTTTTTAAATTGATTCAAGACCATGTAATTGTGCGCCCTGTGCATTGTTCCCATGTTCATCTGCACACCATGCACGCAGGCGCACGCACGCATGTGCACACACACACTCACACTTCCCCAGGATGCCTCTGAAGTGTCAGGGGCCAAAGGGAACTCACAAGCCCAAGGGAGGCCTCATGACAAAGCTTTCAGGTCCGTCTCATCCTTGAATTGCTCACAGGGCCTCAGGCCGTCGATGCTGAACTGCCCGAGAAGAACATGAGAACCGGTCCAGTAGGCTGTGGGTCACCCCGTCACTGTGGCATCTGGGGCAGCAGACTTGATTCTGAGCAAAGAGGGGTCACTGAAACTTGAAGTGGGCACTCTCTGTGCCTGGGCCAGGCCTCTGGGCTCTGCACCAGCCTCCAGATGCTGTGTGTTGGCTTCTGAGGACTCACCGCGGCCCGTTTCCAGAGAAATGCCTTTGGGACAATGACAGCTTCTTGGCCCGGAAAGTCACACCCACACACAAGGCAGTTGGAGGCCAACCCTGAGCAGTACAAAATGCCAAACCCTTGCCCCAAAGTGGGACCAACTCTGTGGTGGGATTCACACTCCAGAGCTCCCTGTGGGATCAGGCAGAAGCCAGGCCCCAGCCAAGGGCACACCCTTGCTCAGCGCCTTCTGCCGCCTTCCCCTGCTGCCCTCACACCCTTCCTGCCCACCGTGCGACCTCCACAGGTCACTTTCTCAAGTCTCCTCTGCTCAAACTCTGCTTAAAAGTCTATCTTTCCACAGATCTCTGAGTCCATCTAGAATTTTCCAAATAGGCAATCAAACACTCCTTGGATCAGGAAGGACTTTGACAATATTCCCACCCTCAAGATATTGGAACAACACTGCCCTTTTACTTTCTGCCCTACAAGGGAATTCCCATGAGCATTTGCCAGGCCCAGGTAAGGAAATTTGGAGAGTAGGAAAAGAAAATACTCTATATGCAAATTGCAGTTTTCAAAATGCATTCAGATATTAATAATACAATGATATTTATTTGTTAAAAACATGGCAAATTAGGAAGTTGAAAATAAGTTTCACAAGTAAATGAGCCAATCAGGAAAGATCCAGGACTCCAAGGTCCTGCTTGGATTAACAACAATTGCATAAAATTCTACTTTGTGTTTAAAGTTCAAATTTTATCATTGGCCACAAATACTGTAAAATGTTTGGAGTGGGTGACAGGTTCCCCTCATTCATTTCTGAGGAACAATCTGCCAAACACTTAAGTCTGAATAATGATAATTTGTCAGTTATTATCCCCAAGACGGCACCCCTATACCATCATCTTGGGGTTTGGATGTAACATGGATTTTGGAAGAGTTGCACACAGTCAGTCTACAGCAGTGGTTAATGCCTCATTGAGAAAATCTTTTAGCAGTGAGAGACAGAGTCCAGTGAGTAAGGGCTTCCTCCCATCCCACCCGCAGCGCTGGTACTGATTCTGACTCACGTTTTACAGGCTTCTCAGAAGCTTTCCTGGCGTTATGCAGCCGCAGCACAGTGGCCAACTTCACAACACGTCTTGGGTTGGTTCTCTCGCCTTTGCTGAAGTTGCACTTCACCTGTCTCTTAGTTTTGCTCTCAGGACCACTTCCCACTGAAAGGAGTAATGTGAGTGTTTCTCTCAGGCTCCCTTTCCTGAGGAACTCAGGTTAAGACATATCAATGCAGAGTCATGAGCAAAAGTATTTATTCCTTCCACAAATACTTATTAAGCACTTACTATGTGCAAAGCACCATGGTAACTTACAGACAGCTGGGAAAGTCATCAAACAAATCATTACAAGTATAAATGTGACACAGGGGAAAACACAGTGTGCTTTCACATTCTGTCATATCCCTGTTTGGGGACTAAGGAGGAATGCTGAGAAAGGTACTTCTCCACTAAGACCTGAAGAATAAATAGGACTATTCCTGGAAAGAAGCAAAAGAGGAAGTATGTTGGGCAGTGAGATACCAGCTTCAGAGGAGTAGAGGTGAGTGAGGGCTGGTCATGGGCAAAGAACCAAAAGAAAACCCGTGCAGGTGAGCAGAGGTCTGAGCAGAGAGAGGAGATGGAGAGAAAGAGGTCGGCAAGGCAAACCAGGCCTCGTCGGGAGGAGCCGTGAGGATTTATCCTACGAGCAAGGGGAAATCGGTGGAGAGTTCTGAGCAGTTAGCGACCCCCAAAGCCTGCATCATTATGAGCATGAGGGATATTTGGAGGATCAAGAGCAGATTGAGGAAGACTAATCAGAAGGTAATCTAACCAGTCTAAGATGAGGATGAAGACGGTACCCACTGGAATGGTGGCAGGTGGGGAGGGAGAGAAGCCATAAGATCTGAGAGGGGCTCAGATGTAGAAAAACTCAATTTTTATGGTTAAAATGGGCAAATGGTTGGAGTTTTTCAATTTTGGAAGATAATTATGAGAAGAAAATTCTTTTTCAAAAGTTTCTACATATCCTGTCTATAATATATATAGGAACTCTATTTGTTTACCTAGCTTTTTTTTGCTGTTTGTGATTTTCTTTAGATATGAAGTCTTGATTAATGTTAAGAGTATTTCAAGACCATTTTATAATAAGTAATTCTAAAACTTTCACCTTCGTGTGGTAAAAATATAAGACCCTTTCATCAGTGAGATCAGAATGCAAACTCCATCTGCCACTTACTAGCAAGGTAACTGAATGTTTCTGGGGCCTTTTGAAAAATAAATAAATAAATCAGTAGTTGGGGCTGCCTATATCTTGGTTGTTATCTCTTTCAAGAATGTAATAAGGTAATGGTTATAAGGTGTCAACTATAGAGCCTGGCATCAATAGATGCTTGGAAAATGCTATCTATTGTTTGTAGCACCTACAGATCACTCACCCGGACCCCCTCTCACACCTTGCCTAAATCACCATTCTCCAACAATCCACTCTAAAACTATGGCTTCACATGCTCCCTCACTCTTCTAGCCTGCTGGCTCCACGTGGCCCGCCTGTTTTCATCTCTTCCATTCCCTGGCATGGACGATTCCAGTTCAGGCTGGCCGCTCCATTCCCTCCCTCGGATCATTCACCGAGGCGCTCAGCCACCCCGATTTCAACACACCTGGAAACCTGCTCATCACTGCCCACGCCCCAGAACTCCTGACTCTTGTACCTCTGCTGTGGCAGCTGTGGTGACCAGGGGCAGCCCACGGCCCTGCTGCCCTAGGGGGCAGGCAGGTCCCTCTGGGCTCACGGAGTCCCCCCGGGATGCATATGCCGCCCAGCAGCCCTGGGGTGCGGGGCTTCTCCCAGCCGGCCCTGGCTGTCCTCCCAGGAAGCCGCCTCTCACTGGCTCCCTTGGCAATAGCCTTGAACACATTTTAACACCATTAACTTTATCCACTAGTTGAGTCATGGTGGTACGGAGGCAGTATGATTAGGCTTTCAGTTCAGATTCTTCAGAAAATAGCTTCCATGCCTACGTGTGTTTTACCAAAGGAGAGTCATCGACTGGGAAAGCCAGTGGTCGTGACAAAGTAGAACCATACTTTCAGCGAGTTTCCATCTGGGAATGCTCTCAAGTGTTGAGTCTGTCAAAGCAGTGACTCTTAACTTTGTTTTTTAGAAAGGAAATGCAATTTTTCAAATGAAATTTTATAAAGAAAATATGTGAATACGTAAAGGAGCAATTCTGACGAAGTGGCAGAAAGGCATGGAGGCCCAGTCAGTCCCCCAGCCAGCCCCCCTCCACCACCAGAGGCACCACCGTTGAATCTGGAGCACCCAAGCCACTGCTTTACAGCCCACAGTCTTCTCCAGAAAGGCCACTGGAGCAGGAGTGTAGCCAGCTCGGCCACCATCTGGCTACAGCTCAGGAGGGGACCCATAGACAAGGCAGGGTGCAGTTCAGGCCTCCATCTTCAGGGCCACTGCCCAGGTGAAGAGATTTTCAGCATCCCCGTCTCCCCTCTGAACTCATGATGTCCCCGTGCTTGAAATCACAGAGGATCTGAGGCTGACGGGTCTGCATCATTTTAGATTTTTGACTAACAAGCAACAGAAAGTTCCTCTGACTACCTCAATCCAAAAGAAATATTTTGGACACACCTAGGGTAGCTCACAGAATTGGAAATAGCTGAAGAGTCAGGCTTGGCAGGGGCATTGGGAAGGTCCAAATACCCAGCTTGTTGCACACCTGGATGGACTGAGTCCTGTGGGTAAGAAGAGGTGCCCCAGAGGATTCTGAGAGTGCCAAAGACCTTGCCAAAGACATTGCCAAATGGCTTCAAGTGGTCTCCAAAAAGAGCAGTTTTGGTGGAGTGAATTCAGCTTTTCGTGTCTGAGGATATGGACATCTCATGAGAAAAAGAGGGTATCAAGTGCTGGAGATTTATCTGTGCAGGGCCAACAAACATGTCCTCAATGTGAACAGTAGCAGGATCTTCCTGTTCCTTTTCCCAATCTTTACCCTTATCTACTTCATGCTCATTTTCCTCCTTTTCCTTCTTATCACAGTCCAAGTGTAGAGCCAGGAGTCCAGGACCAGGACGCAGCATTACATGCAGAAGAACCCAGAGTGATAAGGAGGAAGACAAGACTAGCCCAGAGCAACGTTAGTGTTCACTTACTTCCATGAGCTCGCATGAGTGTATGTTATAGGTGGATTGATGATGTGGCACAGGCACATTACGTATCCCTCCTGCTACCCTCAGAGCAGGTGGGTGAGCTGTGTGGGAACCCTAATTTAAGTTAGCAGAAAGTCCACATGAGACTAGAGCTTTACCGAGCCAGTGGGCAAGGATGCGCCAGGGAGCTGAAGATATATTCCATATTCTTAACAAGAAAGCTTGTTGCATAACAGACAAGCTTAGCTCTATAAGTAGCTCCCTAGAGAACTCATTCTGAGGCCCTATAATCTATGACGCTGAAGTACGAGAGAGGCAAGCGGCACCCAGGGGTTCTTCCACCGTGTACTTGGCTTCCTGGGCCCAGTTGCTCATGGGCTTCGATGCACCAATAAAAGAGCCTGTTGCTGGGCTGGCAGGTAGAAGACTGTGGAATTCCATTAATGGGAGTATTTGGGTCCAAAAGCACTCCTTTGGTTTTCAGCAGGAATGGGTTTTGGAACAAACCCATGGGGCATGGTTCCAGCATGGTGCCTGATGACCTGGCACATATCCACATGGGCTACATCAGAAAGGCTCATCATGCTGACGGGAACCTCAGCAGAAGCCCCTGTGATTCCGTCAGAGCGTGAGAGCACGGGAGGCTTGGGAGGAGCTGCTACCAGGCCGTCTCCTGCCCATCCTCACCGCCCAGGTTCTGACGAAGGAGGCTCTCTGCCTCCCCCGCCCCTCCCCAGTCTCCACCTTTAGGGCGCAGCCACAGCGCGAGGTTCCTCAGCAACAGGTTGCCAAGGACGCATATTGCTGTCACCTGATCTCTGCTGTTCCGGTACCATCCTGTGGGACAAGGGACAAGGGGAGGTGGCACTTTGCTACTCTTGTTTTTTCTGTCCATGTAAGGAATAAACCACCTGAATCTAACAAGCCGCCACTGTCTCGCCACCAGCTGAATCAGCCTTACCGTGGCAATCTGCTGAGGTGCTGATGGGGCCACCTCCCCATTCCAGTGGCCACCCTGATGCCCATTAGAATTGGGCACAAGCCATGGGTTACTGGCTCCTTGTCATGCCAGCAGATACACTTCTGAACCTTTGGAGAGGCCTCTGGGTCCTCTCGGCATTTTCAACTTTCAAGGAAGAAGTCGGGGGCTGCTTGTCACTGCGACAGAGACCTTTCAAAAGGCAAATGACGCATGCAGGGCCTGAGAGTCACCCGCTCGCACACTCAGAGTGAGGAGCGCTCTCCAGGGCACTTAAAGGCATCGTTTGTATGTGTCTATGTGACAGACATAAGCGAAGATCAGTTACAAAATTTAAATATGTGAGTTACAGAACCCCAACCAAGTTGAGAATACAACTTTAACAAGACTTCCATGTTTAAGAAAAGGCAACTTATTCAGAAGAGGTGGGGCATTGAGACATGGAATGGAAATAGTGTGTAGACAGAATAATCTGGAAACCTTGAACCCACAGTCCCCTTCAGTTCTTCTCAGAAGAATCAGACCTTTCTCAATGTTTGAGGAAACATCCTGCCTTTGTCTAAAGAACACCACTTGGGGCAGTAGTTGGAATAACTACGATCCTCAGGACCCATCCTCACTGTCCCCTCACCTCCAGCCCTGTAAATCAAGACCCAAAGGACAATTCCAAGGTAGTCGTAGAAGGAAATGGCTTATGCACCAAGAGCATCGCAATGATTTGTATGAGCAGGAACCTGAGGAACATGTGAATTTTAAAGGTTATCAGACCAAGGAAGAGGAGCTATAAATGGATCAGACTGAACTTGCCAAAATGGGGTTACTTTTACAAGATTCAGGATTTAGTGTTCTCGCTTTCACAGCTGGAATGTCTTTATTAGTTGGCGTTGTTCATTGACTGAAACTTGGATTTAATCAGTGAGGTCAGGATGTCAGATCTCTGGCAGCATAGTATAGACAAAAGAATCCAAATGCTTAGGGAGAGGGGGATAAAGTAGGTTTTATTATGTGGGACCCACTCACTTTCACCTTGACTGTGTCCTCAGGTGGTCCCAGAGGACAGTAGATAAGGAATTGAGAAGAATCCTGGAAAACCTCCATGATAGCCTCCTTTGCAGGCGAGGGTGAAAGGACAGATCCTCCACTGAAATAGACTCCCTGACCTGATTTCGATAGGAACGGTGGAACCCACAGCGGCCGAGACCAGATGGCAGCACCTAAGCATGGAGTAAATAAGTGTAAGGGGCTAAAGCGTCAGTGTGGTGACACGTTTTATACTGCAGGGAATTATGGTGATGGCTGATTTATCAAGTGCTTCCTGTCAATGAAATAGACAAGAAGCCTACTAAGATTTTACTTGATATATATAACTAGAAAAATTCTAAGCCCTCTGAGCAGAAACATGACTGAGCCACCCAGTAGGAAGCCCTTGCCTCTCACCCAGTTCTTTCCTTCGCCATTTTTATTGAGGAATAGTTGACATCCATCACTATATAAATGTAAGGTGCACAGCGTGATGTTTGATTCATGTTTGCTGTGAAGTGATTCCCACAGCCGGTTTAACTCGTATCCATCAGGTCACACAGACACCATAAAAGGTAAATAAAAAAATTTCTCTTGTGATCAGAACCCTTAGGATCTGCTCTCTTAACGGCTTTCCTGTGTGTCAGCCAGCAGTGTGAGCTGTGGTCGTCGTGTTGCACATTACACCCCAGGACTCCCCATACCTCTGGGTGTCAGCCAGTTCTAATACTTACGCCCCTTAACCAAAGCAGAGGCTGGTGCCCTGTGTGAGGAGGACCCTGCGTCCCTGAAGCAATGCACACTGCAAACTGTCAAGCCTTCCTTATGCAGCCCCATGTGACCATGTGGCAGGAGTTCTAGAAATTCAGCACTGTAACCCCTCACTCTGTAAGCAGAGCTACACAAGGTGACTTCCCTCCAAAAGAAGGGATGTGCAAAGGAAAAAGAATGCCTTTATAGTTCAGAGCCCTGATAAATACTGCCTCAGACACGTGGCCATGCTCATCAGCTGTCATCAGTCACGTTGATAGTGTTCATCCTTCGCAGGATGTGAGGGTAAGGGCCCTGGAGACGGCTGTCCCAGAGGAGCTGGGATCTTTGGGGAAGGGGGTAGCCAGACCTCCAGCCTGGAGACCCAGAGCACGTAAATACCCAGACCTCACTCTCCTCTCATCTTTCAATTTTCTGCATGTGGTCCATGCTGTCCAAACCCTCCTAAAAGGCAGAGGGCACAGGGGCCTGCTGACCTAGGCTACAGGGGCAGCCCCTGGACCACAGAAGCTGGGTGAAGGCGGGGAGAGTACCCCATGCATACCTCATCCACCTGCACACACAGCAAGCAAGGGGTCCTGGAGCTTTGGGAACTACACACACACAAACACACACACACTCACACACACACACACACACACACACACACACACACACACACACACACATGCAGATATCTGCCTCACTGGAACTTCTGAATGTGAAAAATGCAAAGAGAGAAAGCAGAGAATACTGCGTCCGAGAGCAGGTCTGGTTTCTGCCTGAGTCTGGTAGCCTGAAGAAACCACTTTGTTCTTTTCTTAAGAAAAGGCAGAAACATTCTTATGCCCTGTTAAATGTTTTGGAAGACACAGTAGACAGACATTATTTTTTAAGCCTGTCTTTTAGGACAGGAATAAGTAGTCTCTATGAGATGGTAACTTGGGGGCCATCCCCTGGCCACTGAGAAAAACAGAAGCTCTCTTCAGATTAGACAAAAATCTTCAAAGGATTTTCATAAAGTCACCAGCATCCAGAAGTGGCTTGCTTTTGTTTCTTTCTATTCTGAAATGAGGTGGTTGGGGGGGCAGGGGCAAACAGGACATAAGGTGACAAACGACCTCTCCTGGTTAGCTGGTAGCTCTCTACTCCTCCTGACCAGAGGGAAGTTCACCCTCGAAGACTGGCATGCAATCGAAGCTTCATCAATATTTGCTGAATGATGATGGAAGTTAGCAAGACTGTAAAAATTTATTGTCAGTGGTACCATCCTGAAGTTGGACTTTGCTGTCTGTGGCTCCTTTGATGGGCCAGATCACCCAAATTATCATGCTTACCTGCTTAAAATCCTTCAATGGCTTCAAAGAAATGCCAGGCTCCCAGCCGGGAACCCCTGGCTGCCGATCATCGGGCCCTGCTGCCTCCATCTCCTCTCCAAATGCCCCCTCACCGGCCCCCACGAGCCAGCCATTTGCGCTCCTGCTGCTCCACAACCAGCAGCACCATCTGCCCAACGGCCGCTTCTCTCGGGGGCCCAGTCCTGCCGCTGGTGTCCCTTCGGGCTGGATCCTGCCCGTCCTCTGCTCCCTGGCCTTATTCCTGAGGACTCTCCTCAAGCCCACACTCTAGCCGTGCACCCTATTCCTGCAGGTCTTCCTGGCTCTCCCCCACCAGACTGAGCCGGGGTGACAAACGACTGTCCCTGAGTCCCCTCGCACCTGGGAACTCGGCAAGTGCCTGCTGGGTTGCTGCGTTTGTGGAATACGGCCTCCCCAGAGGGAAACCTTACCTGGCAAGAAGGGGAAGTCTGTGTTATTTGACCAAAGGGTGGAATCGTACATGACTTACTGGTTTTAAAAAGGGAAAACACAAGTGAACGTAAGCAAAGTTGTTAAGGCACCAAATTTCTGTTTTCAAATTTGATATGGAGCCAAGCATGAGTTTCACTGCCACGAGCCCGAAGGAAGCGCATGCATCTTAGAGACTGCTTAGCATGCCTAGTGGGCACTAAATAAATGGGTAGTTGTAACAGTCTGATGAAGGTAGGACGATGTGAAGGGGTCAGCAGGGCACAGGCCACCTGACAATGACATACAAGGACAGCCCTGGCAGGCTGTGCGGGGTTCCAGGAGCTGTGCTGTTCAGTTCTGGCTTTGTTCTGTGCAACCAGTTCTCTCCTGGCTGCTCCTGGCCCTGCCTGCCTCCCTGCCTCCCCACCCCGGCCTGGCACAGACTCCCAGTTCTGGCTTCCAGGCCCAGAGATTGCAGACCAGTATAGCTCTCCCCATCCCTCTCCCTCCCACTGGACTGGGCGTTCCGTGGGCACAGCTCAGTGACCGGCCACATGCACCTTCAAATGAATGAATGGAGAAAAGATACAAGAAAAATGCCTGAGTTGGTTCCAGGTCATCTTCTACCTCAGATGCCTTTAATGTCCCCCTTCTTCCTTATGCCATTCAGGCTTTGGAATCCCCAGATTCTCACCAGAGTCAGAGGTAGAGTAATAAGCAGAGGCTTAAAAGTGTACATTCTGGAATCCCCTGTGTGAGGTTGACTCCTTAACCCCCAACTTCTTACCAATTGTGTTATCTTAGCTCAGTACCTAAACTCCCTTAAACTCAGTTTTCCATTCTGTAAAACTGAGATATTAATTAATAGAGCTGACCTGATGAGGCCACAGTTCCCAAATAATGTGCCAAGGCACCCCAGGACACCACAGCAAACTCACATGGCACCAGTGGACACTTCAAACCTTCAAGGAACCACGGAGACGCTTATGCGATGCAGCACGAACTCCGGATAGCTTCTCTTGATAGGGATCTACCATAACATGGCCACCCTTGGGTTGGTTAGACTAGGTACTGAAAAGGGGCTTTTCTTTTGTTCTAGGGACACTGGAAAACTTCACTGAGATGCTCAGGGCAGTGTGAGCTAAGCTAGGCTGGGAGTCCATGTCCCAGGTTGTGAGCATTTAATGGAAGTACATGACACATCTGCTACTTGTGAAGTAATCACAGATGTGAGCCATCATCAGCGGACCCCATTCTCTGAACCAGTTTTGTCAAAGAATTCTACTCGTGTAAATCAGCATTTAAATTATGAGCAAACAAACTTAAGCAACAAAATTATGAAGAATTCAAATTCCTTTATTTTCCCCAATTACAAATTGAGATGACAAAATAATTTGAGAAAAAATGTCTCTGTGGGAATGGGCAAGCACTAGAACTCCTTGGGGCCCTTTCTTCTAAGAAATGAAACCCACAGACATTATCAAAATTTTCTCTGGGAACAAAGTGCTAGAAGAGAGTGAATAATCCTTGAGCCTGCTGTACCGGGAATTTGCGCCAAATAATGACAACTGAATGAAAGATAGTCTTTGGAAGTATACCATCTTAAACAGTAATTGGAATAATTCATTGATTGTTATTAACTAAATGTCAAGCATCCTGCTTCTAAAGAACTAAATGTACTAGAAACAATTTATTCTATTATCTTTATTTAATTTTTTTATGGGTATTTTGTTTGTTTGTTCCCAAGACAACCACCATTATATTTACTACTGTTTTCAGACCAAACGCCATCACTTGGTCAGCAGTTAACAATATATCAATGTGAAGTATTTAAGTGGGAGTTGCCACGTCATTTTTACAAAAAGATTCCCAAGAATCACTAAGGCTAGAAATTAGCTCTTGGTTCTAAGGCTCAAACACCAAACAAGATGTGTTGCCTTTTTTCTTCCAAAGAAAAAAGCTGAATTCTTGAGTCGACTTTTTTCAGACTGAAAGGCTGACCCACATATTAAGCTGTCCTGGCGTCCTGAGTATTGCCAGAGCCCCCGACAATCGCAGACGGGAGGAGGAGAAACCGGCCGTTAACGCCCCCACGATGCTGACCAGCCACTTTGGTATCTTGGCTGTCGAGTCTCTTTTGCAATCTGTCTAGCAGTGTCCTTCCTTCTGCATCCAGACCTAGTCACCGCAGCAGGAGCTCCAGAAAGTATGGGAGTAAAAGCCTTAGATTTAGTTTGAATCTAAACTGACCTTAAACTGTTGGTCTGGGTTTCTAAATGTTCAAACATTTAATAACAGCAGATTCTTGTTTGATAAGATCTAATTGTGAATAGTGTACATACCAAGGAGCTCAGAAAGCTTTTCCGTCTAAAAAATTCTCTACCCCATCCCTATGCACTGAGGGAATAAGGACGCTGGCAATCTCTTTATCAGAGGGTAAAGCCCACATGACCAAAAACACATACCGAGGGTTCCAGCACTCCATTTTCCTGAATTTTAGTCCTAGAGCCAGTTTTAAAACGGTTGCCTCTAAAAATACATTAGAAGTCATGCAAATCGTTTGTGGAACATGGATACATTTGCTCTGTGACTTGTGCCACTAAAATGTCAGGATTTTGAGGGTGGGCATCATGTCCTGCTTTTTCCCTGCCATGTCTCCAGGATGCAGATAGTAATAGGTGCATAGTGAATGCTCAGTAAACAGTGCTAAAATCAATAGATAAATGTTCCAGTGTTATTATATGCTGTGAAGCAGGCTCTTAAAGTCACCCAGTCAGTCCTGTATGCATTGCTTCATCTCATATTTACAACACTATAAAGGAAGTTAGTATCATGTCCATTTTACAAGTGATAAAGCTGAGATTCAAGAAGGCAAGCAAATCACCCTAGACCACACAGCCGGCACAGAGCGTGCCCCATGGTAGATGCTCAAGAAAGCTTTGTTCAAATGACCCAAACCACCCCCACAGGACCACGCATCTTATACCGCTGGTGTTTCCCATTCATGAGGGTCTACAGCATGTAGAAAGCTCTAGCAGAAGCAGTACACGTGGGAGGAGGAATACAGTGAGGGCCCGGGTTGGGGGGCAGCCTCCCAGCGACTGTGAATGGGGAGACCAGTCTTCCCTGGCTGTGCAACCTCTTTCTCTTTTGGAAAATGGCAGGATCTGCAAGACTGAGAGGGGTCCCCCAGAGCGTAGGTGCTCCTAGCAAGGTCGGTACGCTTCTAAGATGCCCACTTAGACTCTCAGGATTGAGACACAGCAGGTTCCCCTGGCAAATGCTCCAGATTGTGAGTGCCCTGCGCCCGGCCACATGGGAACCTCACAGACCCCGCCTTCTCCTTCTCACAGCCCACACTGGGCGCCCCTCTGGGCTCTGGCTTCGTCCTTCCCCGACCATGACCTGCTTGGAGACTTCTGCCCATTTAACTTCCAAAGCCTCAGTCACAGCCCCGGCCTCTTTTGAAGGCCATGCCGTGGGACTTGCGTCTGTGGGGCATCCCTTGGAAATCTTGGTCACCGTTATTCTAAGGCCAGAGCGGGTGGGCGCGGCGCTGGACACATTGCACAGCCACACATGCTCTTGGCGGCGGGGGCCCTGGCTTTGCTGCCACCGTCTGTCCAGGGTGGGGGGACCCTTTACGAGGAATCTCGGAGGGAAGTTCAGGTAGTAACATTCCTCTGCTCCAAGGAATCCCAGCCCCTCTCGTTGCCAGTGTGGAAACGGCCATGTGGGGAGGCAGCCCCCCAAGATGATACGGTGAGCTAACCGTGGGGCAACTTCATCTCTTCCTCCTTAAACACCACACCCGCTGCTTCCCAGAAAAATCCCAGACTCTTCGGGAAGAATGACAGCGCCCTGAACAGCGCGGGGATTCGCGGGCGCTGTGAAGCCGCTGTGTCCTTTGCGCTCAGCCGGCTCCTGCCCCCACGCGTTCCAGCCGCAGGCCTCCGGGGACGCCGTGGTACTCGCACGAGTGTTCTGGCTCCGACCCAGGCGCGCCCAGGAGCAAGGGGCTCGGAGCTCATCGGGAGGGTCCGGAGAGGACTCGGGGGCAGCGTGGCCACAAGAACTCAAAATCCGTTTCTTCAACAAGAAACACGGCTCCCTTAAAATAAAATTAAAAAGTGTCCAGAAAATATTTTATTTCGCAGATGGCGGATAGGAAAGTCAGCCTTCAGAGAGAAAGACAACCTCCAGAAATCAAAATCAAACAGCTCTGCCAGTCGGGCTGCCCTGGAGAGGGGCTACCCCAACCTCGGCTGGGTCCCGTGGCTTCGGATGGAGGGGCCGGATACCAGGAGCAGAAGTGATTTTCCAAATCTATGGCTGGTCCAGCTGGGAGGGCTTTACTCTCAACTGCCATTCCACCAAGAAATTAAAAAACAATTTTCCTTTGAAGTCCTGGAGTGTTGTTTTTTTTTTCCTTTATTTAAGATTGCAGTTTGAGGTCAGAAAATGAGACACACAGAGAATTCACAAACATGCACGCATTCGATTTGGTAACATTCCATCCTGCAGGCCCGTGTCTCATTGGTGCGAAGGCCCAGATGGTTTACAGCTTGACCAGGCTTAGGCTGGCCAGCCCGGAGGGATCTGGCTCACAGCGTTTGGCGGAAATGGAGGTATTTTATGCATTAAGCTGATCAACACTGGAGGAAGTGAACCATGGAGACTGCCTCTAAATATTATTTTGTGACTCTATTTTAGCCAAAAGATCAGGACAAAAGATGCACAGGAATCAAACATATAAACCAATGGAGACTATGTTTCAAATTACAATAGGTGTGCAGCAGTTTATTCATTCTGTGTAGCACCGATGTTTTTCAAATTAAAATCAAGTTTTTCAAACTTATTCAAATCAATTTGAGTTGATGTAAATGAAGTCAAATTTTCAAACACAATTTTTCTCAAAAGATTATTGTCTTTTATCAATTACAGCTCAATCAGGAGAGGGAAACCACAGTGCAACTTAGAGAAAGTTCAGAATAAAGATTTAAGTAAAATGGGGGATTGGAGGACCAAGACATCGGCTAGTAAGAAAGGACAAGACCTCTAAAGAATATAGGGGTAACACACAGCAGGAGCCACCACCCTCTCCCCAGGGTGGAGGTGGAGCCCGCAGGGGTCCCTCCCACCTGCCAGTGCAGAAGAGAGTCAGACCACTGACCACTGGAGGTGGCCCACTGGGCGGCGAGAGGTCACTGAGGTGCCACACCAGGAGCGCTTGCTGGAAGTCAGTGCTCTAGAACTTGCTGGAAATTGTTCTCCAGAGGGCCAGGAAGGTGGCTCATGGGGAGGTGTGTTCATGGATGTGCTCTGCTGGAAACCAAGCAAACTGACTGGGGGCCTGGGGAACAGCACCAGCTGCCATGCCCTGGGTGAGCCGGGCACTGGGGGAGCAGTCTGTGCTGCAGAGGCTCATGCAGGAAAAGCCCTTATGTTGTAGGAGCTGAGGTGCTGGAAGCCCCCCAAGGCAGGGTTCTGCCCAGGGGACACCCTAAAGCCAGGAAGGTAAAGCCCTTCCTCTGGCTATATCTCTCCAGTGGCCTCGACCGACAAACATTGTGCCCAGTGGCCAGGGAACAATATTCAAAGGGTCTGTGCGGGGCAGATTTGGAGCTGAGAGGCAGTCCATTGATGGCCGACACAGCCCACCCCTCTGGCCCGTCCGCTTGCATAGGTGCTCTTCTTGAACTCCTGTGCGTAACAACAAGACAACAGTGTACTTCTTCCTAACAAGATACAGCTGGGTCCTAGAAGTGAAGAAACACTACCCTTCCCCCAAAATGAGGAGACACATCAGCCCAATGATTGCATTGATTGTTAGCTGTATTACTCATTCCCCAATTTCAGTCACAATCTAAGGTTTTTTTCCATAAATAAAACATTAATTTTCAACAACTTGTACATAAATTAAAAATAGGGAAGATTGTGAATGCTTAACATATAGAAAAAATACTCTGATATAATAAGCAAATAGAAAATATACAAAGACCTAAAGTCCTTGTTTCTGCAATTTGCCATGAAGCTGGATCGGTGACGGGGCTTCCTGCCACTAGGTCGTATTTCCCTTGCCCTCAGCCAGGCCCGGGGCTGTTCTCTGTATGATAGAGAATCCCAAGCCCTCCTTCCCCAAAACTGACAGAACAGACCAGGGAAGTCTGGGGCTCTGTCATCGCTGAGAGGGGCCTGAGGAGGCCTGAACACGATGTCCCAGGGAATCCTGGACGGGATTGTGGAGCAGAAAATGGCATTAAAGAAAGGCAGGAAATCTAAAGTGTGGACTTCAATTAATAATGATGTGGGAAGATGCGAGCCTAAAAACAGGGACAGGGTGTATAGAAACCCCCTGTACTATTGCTGTGGCCTTAATTGTGTCCCCTTAACAGCCACATGCTGGAGCCCTAACTCCCAGTGTGACTGTACCCCTGTGTCTTGGGATGGGGTTTTTAGGAGGTAATTAGGGTTAAATGAGGTCATACAGCTGGGGCCCTAATCCCATAAGACTGTGGCCTCATGAGATGAGGACAAGTCCTCTTTCTCTCTCTCTCTCTCTCTCTCTCTCTGTGTCACATGGGGACACAGCAAGAAGATGGCCATCTGAAACTAGGGAGAGGGCTCTTCCCAGCCCCCGCCCCTGAGGGCCCCTGGTCTCAGACTTCCAGACTCCAGATAAACAAATGCTTACCGTTTAAAGCCACCAGCCTCTGGCATTTTGTTACAGCAGCTTGAGCTGACTAACAACAACTCTTTACAAGCTTCCTGTAAATCTAAAAGTGTTCTAAAAACCAAAGTTTATATTTTAAAAAGTATGACCTAGTCAATGTGTCTCATCCACCAGGGGTCCAAGGATCGTTATTGGTTTTTTAATTGACGGCCTGCCACTCCTTTACCCCCATTGTCAGGAAACCAGGTATTGCCTTTAGAGCCCCCACCCCCAAAGTGACCAAATTTGGGGGGGCCTGCTCAGTCCTAGAGGGGCCAGCCCTGCTTCCAAACCCCAGTGGAGAGAACTTGGAAATCCAGGAGAATCCGGAACATACTCCCTGCTCTGAGGCTCTGCTGTTGGGCTGGCAGGCATCACTCTTGCTCATGCATGTCCCCTCCTGGCCACCGAGGGGACACTCATGTGGGCCCCAGGTTCACGCTCATTCCTTCCACCATTGTCCCAAGGCCCAACACCGGCACTGACGGGCGTCTTCCTGAGGGCCTCTGGCTCAGTCCCCTGTCCAAGTAGGGCCCGGCCCCCCTCCAGGAACCTCACCCAGGCAGGACCACAGACAGCGAAGGGACCCAAGGATGAGGAAAGCGGCTGCCAAGGGACAAATTCAGCCTTTAATTTTACTGAATCGCAGTGCAACCTCACAGTAATGATTCCATTTTAAGTCAAAAAAACATACAAATGGGAAAAAGAGAAATAATCTTTTACTCAATTGTTTATTTGAAATTGAGTACTCCTTTGATTTGGAATCAAGTTTCTGATTTTCTTTCTGGACTAAATTGTCAACGACGGGCCCTGTGTTCAGCATGGCTTCTGAGCATGGGGTCACCTTAGCAGAATGGTTCTTGTCCCATCATCATGACAGAATCCCAGGGTCCCAAAGTCATCCTTCGGGACCTTCAAGTATCCTCTGGTTTTCTGCGCTAAATGAAACGGCAGTTCAGCGACTGCCATCGAAGTGAGGAGGCCAGGCTGAGCGATGTCGGGGCGCAACCACGGAGTTGGAAAGCAGGAAGCCTTTTTTGATTTCGGCTTTCGACTCTGCAATTTGAGGGCTGCCATTCAGGCTGAGCCAGGGAAAATGGGCCGTATCATCCTAAGCGAGTTTCCCAAAGATAATTTTGGTACAATACATGAATTGAATCACAAATTTGTGTGGCAACTTGGCAGAGAGAAAAAATCCCACTGTGAGGTCGATTGTTGAATAAGAAGCTGTCCTGATTCCCAGTTCGCTTTGGAGGGTGGGGGAGTTCTCTCTGTGACATGCGACGCTTGAAGGCACCTTTCTGGCACCACCCAAGGCTAAGCCCCTGCCCTTCCCCTGGCACGGACCACAGGGACATTGCATGGCCAATTCCACAGGCCCACTGGGGACCTGCCAGTGAGTTCGGCGCAGGAGGGTGTGAGATTTGCTGAGTTAGCTACGCCCGTGCATATACCCGTGGTCACATGTAAATTTTGACTAATCTATGTTAAACCTAAAACTTCTCTCAATATTTCAGACTAACTCACCTCTCAGATACCTGGTCTGTTCTCCCAGAGATCCTCCCTGACACCTGGAATACCTGTGGCTCACTGGGAAGCATGATTTCCATCTGGACTCTCATCAGTAACAAGAAAATAATGCTACAAATAATAAACTTTTTCTAACTTTTTCCTATAACTTGACCTATAAATTCTAGGCCATGACTATCTCAGACAGGACAGCAGTACTTCCAGTTAGATGAACATTTCTAAATATTTTCCTCTATTCAGGACGTGTCATTGCTATTGCCCTCAAGTGACCCTCTTTCAGGAACTTACCTTCATACCTGGGATGTTCCTGTCCCCTAATTCATAGATGTATCCCTCAGCCACAACAGTTAATGAATTAAAATGTAAAAAGGCTTATTAGAATTTTTCTTTTTTATAATTTATGAAATTTTCTGCCATACCTCTCTTCCTTATATAGATCATAGATCTTATTACTGTTATTTGCTTTATCATGATATCTTAATTTGAACTCATTCTGATCGGATCCACTTTACAAAGTAAACATGTAGAATTATTTTCATTTTCAGTTGGTTTGCTCTAAGTTTTTTTCCTTGGAACCTGTAGGTTTCTTGTTCTTTCATTTTTGCTCTCTTAATAGAGCACGAGAGGGAGGTAAGAAGAGGATTCCTCTTTATATGGCAGAAGGAACAGTGTAGGAACGAGGATTGATACCACTGAGTGCTTTGCGCTGGGCAGCAGCAGAGGTAGGCGGGACGGCAGTGGGGGGCCTGCTCACCCCCCAACCACAGTGACGGCTGCCCTGGAACATCGCTCAGTGGCTACAGAACGTTATGACTTTACAGCTTCTTAGGACAGAATGTGGCCCGCAGGGCCCCCAGCTGAGGCCCTTCCCTGGGGGAATGACGCCTGGAGCCCTGGAAATGCCCAGCGTGTCACTGGGCGGCCAGCGCAGGACCTGCCCCTCCTTTAGAGCACCTTCCGGCCAGGCTTTCACACCGGCCTCTGCGCTCCCAGGTTGGGCGCCCAGGCCAAGCGCTGCCTCACAGGCCAGGCGGGCCCCCCAGCTCCCCGGGGCCCGCCCACGTGCTACAAGCACAGCCCCGCCCGCCCGCACCACCAGGGCTACTGGGGCTCTGGGGCCAAAGGGACCCAGGCGTCCTCACACAGCTCATCAGAAGTGAAGTGGAAGCCAGTCTCTTCCAAAGCTGGCAGTGGTCCCTGACTCAACCTACACCACCACCCCTCCCCTCGCTGCTCTCTGGAAGGAGGTGTGTGCAGGGCTGCGTGCAACCAGAAGGCATGTGTGCAGTACCCCTCAGTTCACAGCGACTCCATGGTTCTGGCATGCATGAGTTTCCCGCAAGACGGAAAAGAGAGAACTGTGATGCTTAAAGCCGACGGATGAAGGATACTCCCAGGAATGTGTTGTTAAAAATGTTTCCCGTCTCGCTCCAGACCCACACATTTCATCCTTGCTTCCTTAAAACAGATTTCCTCCCTAGCTACCTTAGAATAAACTGGGTTCAGTAATTAAATATGTTAAAATAAAAGCACAAATTGTTATAGGAGGATTATTAGCTAGCTTCATAATTAGTTGGCTTTATTCTAAGGGTACAAAGCCCTCTCTAAGCAAAATCTCAAGTGAAAAACATCGAGAAAATAGTTTTCTACATAAAGTCAAAATGTTCTGCATATCTAGGAACACCATAATCAAGTTTAAAGACAGATAACCAGTGGAAAGAAATCGTTCCAAGATAAGTGGTGAAGGTTTGATGTTCTTTATGTATCAAAAACATTTACAAATCATTAAGAAAAGGATAAATATACACAAGTCGGATAAAAAAGGCAAAATGAGGAATTACGAAGCTAAATAGAAGGGGTCATTAAATACGTTAGAACATGTTTAAACTTACCAAAACTTGAATTTAAAATAATTAAGGTTATCATTTCCAAAGCAAAAAATGAAAAGCTGATGAATGAAACTCCTTACTGGCAAAGATTTAGGGATGTAGGCTCGCAACTGTGCTTTGGGGCAAGGCACATTGATTTAGGGTTTTTCAAAAACCATCTGGTCCCATGCCTTCCGGCCAGGTGAAAATTTTCTAGGATGTTCCTCTAGAAGATCTAGAAGGTCAGTCACCCGGATAAAGTTGTTGATCACCTCACTGCAATAATAATGAAAAGCTGGAAGAAATTTACGTGACCAAAAATAAGGAGACAATTGAAGAGCCAAGTGACATTCCCCACAACTATGACATGAATTGCATTGTTGAAGAAGGCAGAGGACTCCGGAAACGCCTCCTTCCAAGGAAAGTGGGGCATCTCCATATGCATCCATGTAGGGACAAACACTTGAAGATTGGACACCAAATATTAATCATGATTATGGTTAGGTAATAGGCTATAGACAATTTAATGATATATTATGTGAAGAAAAGCACGAACTTTTAAAATTTTCACATAATAGTACTTTAATTTTGTTTAGAAATATGCAATTGTTATCATTTCATTTAAGTTGTAAAGATTATGCATAATAATATCCAGAGCATAATCTTAAAGCAGAAAAGCAAAAAATTATATAAATCACTACACAGTTTTTAAAAGCATAGAAGGAAGAATAAAAGGTGGGATATCAAAACGTCACGTAGAGTTGAGGCAAGGTTGCGCATTTGGGCTGGTTTCTATTTTTCCTCTTTCAGCTCTTGTCTATTCTTCCAGTGTTCCTCAATGCTTATCTATTACTTTTATAATAAAAATATTGTTCGAAATAGCTTTTGCCTCCACTTCTTTATAAAAGTAGTGAAATGGCCAGGGAAACAACATGAAATGTGCATAATCACGGGAAACAAATTTGCTGTTCAGATGCCTACAGGCTTTCTTTTCATCGATATGTATTGTTTTCAGCCTATAAATCATGAAACTTGCTTTTCTTTGATATTTAGTCATTCAGCTTCAGCTTCTATAAAATGATTAACGACTTTCTCTGGGAAGATCATTTGTATCCATAAGTGAAGAAGAGTTTTATATACTTTGTGTTCGTACATAAAGGCAGAGTAGCCTCTTTTTTATTCTTCTATTGACTCACAGAAATGCCTACAAGTCACTTCATTCTGGAACAAATAAGGTAAAGTGGTTCTATTCCTGTCTCAAGTGACCTCAGGCAGTTTCTCTGGTAAAGAGTCCGTTTCTATGGAAATGGCTTTTTCATAGACCACGCTCCCTGCCCAGAATCAGTGTCACATCTATACTTGGTGTCCTTTTTGGAATTGTGAGGAATGGATGATGGTGAGTTTGGGTCAACTATAAAGTATGCCTGCCAAAGAAAATAACCCAGAAGCTGTCAGCTGTGCAAGGCTTTTGCCTCTTCTGGAAGTTTCCAGACCTCATCTCTTACATATCAAAGACAATTCTTGAAATACCTTCAGTTCTGACACCGATATCCAGCTTTAGTGCAGCTGTCTGCTCTGTGTGCAGAGAACCAGAGGGCCTCTTCCCAGAGCTCTGTCAGCTTCCAGAAGCGCCTCTCCTAGGGTCTTGGGGACTCTGAAGACCTTGACTTCTCATCTCCCCTGCCCTCTGAGGCCACTCCTCCCCAGGTTCCTGGAGGTTAGAGTCTGCCCCCCTTTCCAGGCTCAGTCTCCTTTCTTGCCCTCTTCTGCATGCAGCACCCTGGGTCCCTCGTACTGTCCTCCTGCAGGCTGCAGGAGAGCGTCCGTAAGTTGTCAGAACGCTTGTTTGCATGAGCTCCCGCAGGGGTTAAGAGCTAAGAGTCTGGGTCCATGCTGTTGGGGTGCAGATCCCGGCTCAGCCCCTCTGTGGCTGTGGGGTCCTGGGAAGTCCCTCACCTTCCCTGGAAAAGGGGACAGGCTGGGCCGCACTCCTGGGGACCCCTGGGGGCGTGGAGGAGCTGCAGTCCTGGCCGCGCTGAGCCCCAGGTGTGCACTGAGTGAGAAGAAGCAAGCTGCTCTCATTTGCTGGGCAGCATCTATGTACACACGTTTCATATACTTGTTACTTAGTTCTTACAAAAGTCCTTGGAAATGTGATTAGCGACATACTATCCATAAGACTGAGGCTCAGAGAGGCTCTGCAGCACGCCCACACCCCTGATGATCACAGCTAAGGCAGCACTACACACGCCTCTTTGCGAAACACACCTTGTCCCTCCTTTCTGTGCCTTCAGTTTAAACAACAAAGCCGACTTCTGCCCCAAGCACTCCACTGCACACAAATCAGTAAAGTGACCATCAGTTAGTTAGGTGCTTTGATCTCGGCTAATAGATGATCACATTGTGTAAAAGACAAAAATCCCAGTTAATGACAGTGTAAATGCAGACAGGGCACGGGATTACCTTTGGGAGGACGGAGTAGACCTGAGGACATCTCCCTGAGGACACAGGCAGAGGGCCCCTGAGCCCCTGCAGCTTGCCCTTTGCCCGTGCATTTGGAAAAGGCTGGTTGCAAAACTCTAAATGGACATTTGAATTCTTCTTCCATACTCGGAGTTTCACTGCCAAGTGGGAGAAGGAATTGGCATCTTCTGCCAGCTGGCAGGCTCCCCCCGAGGCCACGGTGTCCAGCCTGGGGCGGCGGGAGCTCCCTAGGCCTCCTTCCGGGATCTGGCCAGCTATGCTGCACCCCCAGGTGGCTGCCGGAGGGGCCCCTGCAGAGCGCAGGGCACATGAAGCCCTCGGCTGGGGAGGGGCCTCCTCGGGCCTTCGCATATTCCGGGGTAGGCGAGTCTGCACCCCCAGCACCCGCATGAACGCCCACCCTGCAACGCCCCTGCAATGCCCTTGCAAGGCGGCTGCCCTGCTATCTTTGTGCACGTTGCCATACTTGTTCCGGGGTCACATTAGGTTTTCTCAATGAATGTGCTTTGCAGAGTTTAAAGGTGATGGACACCTCTCATTTTGAGCCCAGCACACTCCATCGTGTTTTCCCCCAACACTGCAGCACAGGTGTGCCCGTCCATCAGCGCGGCGGATGTGCACTGCCCCCCCACCCATCCCCTGCTCACTGCAAGGGCGCCCAAGAGCTTCCTGTCTAGGCCAGCAGGGATGCTCTGTTTACCCCTGGGCGTGGGCGAGCGGCAGGCCTAGGACGCCGCCTTCTGCTCAGGGCTCTGGTGACAGAGAGCTTCAGTCTTACTGAGGAGTGACTCTAACACAGGTTGTGTGGATTTGGGGGAGATGGGACTTTTGTGCTATTAAAAACTACTTACTCCCCAGCTTTGCCCGAGCACAGTACAGGTGCTGGTGTGGCACAAAAGTCAGCCGTCCTCAGCCATCCCAGGCCTGGGTCCTGGGCACCGCTGACCACCTGACCACCAGGCAGTGAATTCCACTGAGATTCCGGGAAACCTAAGCCCTCTGGCCCATCTCCTTGCAAACACCTGTGCCCAGGACCACCTGGTTGGTGACAGCGGTGGGTCTCCTGACCTTCAAGCGGGGCCTCTCAGACTCCCCCAAGAGTGAGCAGCTCCCATTGGTGTGCCCCAGCCCTTTGTGCTGAGTCCGGCGGGCAGAGAGGCTCTCCTGGCACACAGTGCAGGCCCCCTGTTTGAAACTCCTAACCCCCATCTGCTAACTCAGGGCAGGAGGGGGCACCTCCCCAGCACCAGAGAAGGCAGTTCTTGAGGTGCGCAGCATGACCAACTTTGTGAAGGAAGAGCATTTGCAGGGAGGAAGGAGTGTGAACAACGGCGGGGAGGCAGGCAGGGGCCCAGTGGGACCAGGAATGGCCAGCAGCATGACCAGGACAAGGTACACAGCAGCCATGGTGGGAGGTGACGCTGAGGACATGGCAGCTGTCAGAGCAGGAGTCCTGAGGTGGCCCCGGTGTCTAGGGAGGGAGGAAGGCATGGCAACTATGACCTTGACCTCTGCTGCCACCCGGACCCGGTGAGGTCAGACTCAGCCACTCACTAGCCCATATGAGCTCAGGCAGAGCACCATCCTCGGTGAGATTCTGCCTCCTCTGTTGCAAAAACTGAGGTCTTGGAGAAGGAGGAAGGGGGTCTTGGAGGAGGGCAGGGACCTGGGGGAAGCCCTGTAGGGACAGCTGACGACTCTCCTCTCCCCGCGCCCCTCACCTTCCTTTCTCCCAGCTCCTGGCACCTCTGTCCTCTCTCCCAACGCCTTTCCTTTTTTAAACAATACAGTTTGTAAAGATAAACACTGGGCTAAATTAAAACAAAAACTGAGTATAGGAGGGAAATGAAAAATAATAAATTAATAAAATGCGGTGATCTAGGAGTGAAGTCAGCAACCAAGATTAAGATCCTGGCACTTGCCAGAGGCGAGATTCGGTGCGGCTCCACACTTCCCAGCAGCAGAAGGGGAGACTTGATGGGCACAGGAATCAGAGGGTCCCTGGGGAGAAAATCAGCAAACAGGTCACTCTCACAGAAGTGCCTCGATACCTGGTTTTCCTCACACGGTTGCTCCTGGAACTCACATCCATCTGTCTCTGCAGCCAGCCACCTAATACATGTGCGATGTGCCCATCTGTCTGCTTATCTGTCTATCCATCCCTCCCTTCCTCTATTGTCACAGAGAATGGTTTGTTCTAGTCACTATACAGAAACCCTGAGCTTACACACTTTCACCTCGGAAACTTCAACATGAGCAGAGCTGTGACCTAAGCAAGAATGCCAGCTGGGCCCACAGGGGTAATGACAGTCACCCGTGAAGGGCTGTGGCATCCCAAACACAACAGCACTTAGGAGGGAACCTGTGCTTGTTTAGAAGACAGGTCTGTGTGCAAGCATGCTTTTCTAAGCCACAGCACAAACACTGTATACTGTTGAAATTGTTCGGAATTTACATGACTCAGTTTCTGGGAATGTTGACCTCCATAGGGTGAGGAGTTTATGGTTATAAATACTTATACTTAAATTAAGCTGAGTGCATGGATTAACTGCCCACTTTTTTTCAGGAACGTTTATTAGAACATGAAAATGTTCACAAAAATTCCATAGGTTAGATATGTGACAATGCACTCTTGGACTCGCCTTCGTGTTCTCCATTGCAGGTAGTGCAATAGGAAAGGTGCTGTGTTGTCTCTGTATTTAGGGTAATAACCGTCTCCACTCGTATTGATCATTGTAATAGCTGATTGGTGGTGTGCATCTCTCCTCTATCGGTCCTAGTACTGGATGGGATCTACAATATCCTTGCATATATTCTTAGTAAGAGGTAGAAGATTTTTGTTGTTAAAGGTGGTGTGTGATATTAACATAAATTGGACATATTCATCATATCTGTTGAAATGGATCGACTTTTCCCCCAGCTCGCTCAGTGAACTAACCCACTAAGCGTTGCCCTAGAGTTTTCATTTTGTTCTGACAGCTCCCACTTGACCACCAGGCTTTCCAAGTGCTGAGCTGATCTGCAAAATCCCCGAATAGGACACTAATTTTGTAGTACTGCGTGGCGCTGCCCGGTCCCGTTCTGGTTTTGTTACCCCCAGTTTCCAAAGGAGGCAAGTATTTCCTGTCACTGGCAATGCCACGCCCACTGATCACCAAAAGGCTGACCAGCAACGCATTTTGTGACCCACTTTAGAGAGAACAATTTTAAAGAAAGAACTCTGGTGGCCACTGTGACTATAGGCCACCATTGTGGCCGGGTGGTGTCGCTGTAGAATTGCTCTGCGGTGCCTTTAAACATGACTGGGCTTAATAGCATATAGGACACCTGCCCTCTGTATTTGCGTACCGAAGGCCTTCCTCCTCTGCTGGGGCATATTTTACTTTCCACTGGAGCTGAAGACCCTTCTCATTTCCCCTCTTGCTGCCTCTCAGATCTGAACGCTGGTTCCAGCTCCACCATCCGTCCTCCCAACACCCCCTGGACCACAGCAGCAGTGTGCAAGCTCCAGCCATACGCAGGGAGAGCAAGACAAGACCGGGGAACAGACCTGGCCAGGCCAGACCAGGCCCGATGGGAGGACGGCCAGAAAGAGGGGAGTCATGGCAGCTGAGGGAAAAACAGTTTTTAAGGAGGTCAAGGGTACCAGAAGCCACTGGGAATTCAGGGAAGATGACAATAGCATCATAGCCATGGAATCTGGCAACAAGGTGGGCACTGCTGATCTGGGGGAAAGCCACTCCAGCGGGCACAGAGCGTGGCCACAGCAGATACGGGTAGGAGGGGAGGCTTCGCCACAGCATAGAGCTGAAAAGTGACAGTGGCTGGAGAAGTTGGTGGAATCAAAGAAATTTGCCAATGTTTTTTGCTTTGTTTGTTCTAGGGCAGGAGATAATCAGAATTGATAGAATGATGGAGAAGAAAATGCTAGTGAATAATACAGGGACAGAAAAACTTGTAGGTTCTTAGAAGGAAGAGAGAGGAGGGGTGGGGGCACAGGCAGAGGGGTCGGCATTTGGTGGGGCGAAGGTCTGTGGGGGAACTCCAGAGGGCAGCGGGCCATGAGGCAGCACCTCAGGGTGGCCTCTCCTGTCAGGTGCCAGGTCTGCAGCCTGTGCCCGGCTGACTGTTCACACGTTCATTTGCTCTAAGCCAGAAACTTCGCCAGATACTGAAGCACAGCAAGTCATTCTTGACCCTGAGATTCCTGCTGTCCTCACTCATCAGTGGACCCCGGGAAAGCATCCTGGGCAGGCTTTCGTCTGCATTTGGCATGGCCTTCCACAGGGTGACCCCTGATGCGGCAGGGGCCCAGGTACACGGTGCTGGAGAGACTTGGAGCAGTGAAAGCTTGTAGGCACTGCTCTGACCCACTCACGCATCAGAACAGGAAACTGGAGAGTGAGCTCGAATGAACTGTGTGAGACTTAAAAGGGGTGGACGTACACATCAGCACCAGAATTTTAAATATATATATATTCTCTACATGTTTGGAATTAGAAGAAACCTGACAACTAGTATTGTGTATGTGGGGGCCGATCTAGCTGGGAAAATCCAGTAAATGAAAACACCAGAGACACCCCCCACCTGTGTCACATTGACTCCCCCGGCGAATCACCCGGAGGAAAGTATCTTCAGTGGCACCCCGTACAAGCCAGGAGATCCCTCCGCCATCCGGACCTTGCGGGAATTCCTGTGGTCACCCACACCAACGGCTTGAGGTGGAAAACTGGCCTTAAAAACCCGGCTGACCCACAGTCTCCGAATGAGGTCACTCTGAACTGACCGAGCTGGGAGAAACTCCCTGGGGACAGTCCACATCCTGTGCACTTGAATTTTCTGAGATTTCCTTATTTTAGCAACATAATCTAGGTCACTCAAAAATTTTTCATTTCAATTTTATTTTTAACCCCCATAGCTGATAGAATAGCAGGTACAACAGGGCTCTATGCACAGTAAATACTCGAAGCTCTGTTTCCACTCAACTATGAAAAATGACAGTAACTCCTGTATTGCCAACCTCACCAGTTCTCAGGAAGCACAAAGGACATACATACACTGCCTAGAGTCTATGCAAATAAGATTCTCCAAAGGGTATATTCAGCCCTTTCTTACAGTCTGTGTTACCATCTCGATTACCTAAATTGGGAATGGGTTTCTGGTTATTGAATTGAGTGTTACTCAAATAACCTTTTTGTTTCATCCTATGTTAAAGCATTTCTAAAATGTTTGTCCACTTTCATTCTTTGGTAGCACCATCTGGGGGCAACGCTCAGCTCCGTCCTAGGCTGAAGGGACGGACACAGGAGCACAGGGTCAAGCATGAATGATTGGGGTTAAGCAGAAAGGATGTTGGCCCCATTAGCAAATCTGTTTGTTTCCTATCAGTTTCCCCACTGAGGCAAGCTCCACGAAGCCAGCAGCCGCACCTGCCTTGGCCAGGGGTGGACCCTTAGGGCCCAGCACAGCATCTTACCTTCAGCAGGTACATACAGATATTTGTTACCTGAAGAAGTTCCTGACAGTAATCTTGTTTTTATTTCTTTTCCTTCCAAAATAGGAATAATTATAATACAAATATTCTAACTGGTTGAAATAATTTAGGGTCTTAACCATCTTCATAAAATAATAATTTTCAAATGGAAAACCAGAATATTCAGAGCATGACCTTGACTTTCTCTGTCTGCATGAAATCAAAGTATAAAATGAACTAAGTATATTCTTAAAGCAATGAATCCTGATGTATGACATGGGGGCAAAACCCAGGGGCTCCCTGGCCAGAGGTGTCATAGGAAAGAGTAAGCAGGATGGACGTCCAGCTTGGCCACAGTGAGAGGCGGGTCAGGCTCACGATGAAGGTGAGAAGAGCCTTGGACAAAAGGAGGTTCTTAAACAAGCAAATTCTAGAGGCTGAAAGAAAATTATCTGCATCTTCTAATACCATACGGTCAAAACCAGAAATGAAATCACTGTAACTCTGAAACAAGAACCAGGCCACAAAAGCCTTGCCTTCCATGGGCGTGCAGAAGGGGTCCTGCCTCAGCTTCAGAGCCACTCAGGTTTCGTTTGACTAATAAAGGTTCAGTGTAAAATGTAACGTCATTTTGCTCCCCGAATGATCTGCCTTTTTGAGAGCATAAGCAAAGATGGAAGTGATAAAGCCCTGGATGAGTCGGCCGCATTCCCCGAGGGAATAACGCGCACACAGCTGGAAGCCCCAGTGACCACATCAGTCAGACTCAGCCGTCTCAGGATGGTAGGAGTTCTCAAAGACAGCCTGGCTTGGGGGTGCTCCCACGGAATTCATTTCCAAGTTCTTTGATCACAACTTGGAAATCACTCACGTCTCATCTCAAAGACAAAGAAGCCCACACACGGGGATTACAGGATTCAGAAACCCAACCACCGTTTAAATGCCATAAAGCACACTAGACCTGCAGTTTGAGTAATGTCTGCACAGATCATATAACTCGTGGAGCACTTTGTGTACTCTTTGTGAAAAACACAATTCTCCCAGGCATTTTGGACATTAAAGCTCAGAGACATGAAGGGACTTGACTCATACGGAGGGTGAGCAGAGTAAAGATCTGCGCACAGGTCTTCGGGTTCCACTGCAAGGCGAGGGGCCTGAGTGTATTCACTTAATGATCATGCTGAATATGGATTCTGGGAGAACAGGGATTTGTGTGTGTTTGTTCCTTGGTGTATTTCTGGTTCTCAGGATAGAGGTGCCCAAATACCTGTGGGAGGGAGGAAGGGAGGGAGGGAAGGAAGGAGGGGAAGGAACATCCCACTTCATCATGAGCATCTAAATGGAGGCACAACAACACCCCTAGTTGAGGAGAGAGGGCCCCCCTGCTGGTGAAAGCCGAGGCCGGTCAGCCAGGAAGCTCAGCATCACCTCCATCGCTGTGCCCAGGTTGGGGAGGTGGAGGAGACGAGGTCTGTCTACACAAGCAAACCTGGGACAAGGGGTGTCTGCGGTGACGACATATTTCCAAGCTTCTCATTTCAGCCCAAAGCCTTCCTGTGCATCTGGACCCAGGGTGGAGGCTGCAGAAGGCAGGGTCCCCCTGCACAGCAATCCTGGTGGGGATGAGGATGACGGGCACCACCCTTCTCCTGCCCGCCCCCATCACCTCATCTAACTCAACAGAAAGTAAAATCCAGAATGAAATTTCATGAAACTTCAATGCCTAGGATTTTATTATTGTGGTTTTTAAGGGAAAATAAAATATGGATAGTAAACATTTATTTTCAATTCCATCTGTGCCCTGCATATTTATATTTAAACACTGTACACTTGCAACATTTAAGAAACAGTAACGGTGATGGTTGAGACCTGTTCTCAGGCCGTGGCTCTGCATCATCACAGATGTTTGACTTGGGAAGCGTTACTGTTCTTCTGATTCTGTTCTTCATCCTCAGAAGGTCATTATAACAATTAAATATGATAATTCAGGGGAAGCCCTTAGCACAATGCCTGGTACTCTATAAATGCCCAATAAACTTTAGTGACCATTAGCTTACTTACTGTCTTTGTTTATTGCATCATTATTTCATCATTACTTTGTCAGGGTCACTAAGCAAGGGTATTATCGGGTAACTGCCTTTCTCTTTGTGTATTATTTTTGGGGTTTCTCCAAAGTCCAAGATACATTTTTCCTGTGTTTCATGCTCATTACTCATTCTCCTTTACGAGGTTTGCCAGGTGAACGCCAGTCCTGGACTTGGGAGCAGACGCAGCTCTACCCCGACCCGGAACATCCTGCTCTCCCTGAGACTCAGCCAAGGAGGGCTTGTCACCCTGCCTTCCCGCCAATGCGGGTGCTGTGAGGCGCCCATGTCTGAAGACGGGGCACCACAGACGGGCATGAAGTGACCCGCCGGCACTCTGAGGTCTATAAAAATATTCCTAAGAATTGTTTCATTTGTAGAAATTATCAAGCTGACCTGTTACCACACACTAGCATCTAGATCATTATATTCTAGATCAGAAGTTAACAAACTTTTCTGTAAAAGACCAAACAGTAAATATTTGGGGCTTTGTGGGTTGCGCACAATCTTATTTCATATAATATCCTTCTTTTTCTCTTTGTTTCACAACCCTTAAAGATGTAAAAAAAATCTTAATTTGTGGACTGTACAAAAACAGTCTATGGGCAAAATTGGCCCCCAGGCTGTAGTTCGCCGGCCCCTCTGCTGTATCTCTGATGTCCTTTGTCTTGGACAGCGTGGCGGTCGGGAAGAAGGCTCACTTAAGTTTTCTTTTGTTTGCTAAAACCACATTAAAAATCAGCCTTGTTTTCAGCTTTTAGGAAACTGGACTCTTCCAGAGACTTAATTGAAAGAGAAGAGGTATTTCACTGAAATGTATTTTGGAATGAGTTCTGTATATTAAATATATATAATTAAATATATATATGAAAAATAAACACACACTCACAACATATGGTCCCTGTATTTCAAGTAGTTGAAGTTAATAAAAATGTCTGAACTTTTTCAGTTGGTTTCCATGGGAACATCCGTTAAAGCAAGATGTATATCCTCAACAAGCACCAGGGGCTCTGGCTGACGAAACGTTTTATGTATTGACTTTGGAGGGCGTTTTATTTCCATCCGTGCCTGCGTGGCCGGCTCCCCCGTCCCCCTTGGCTCCCTCCAGCCCCTCCTGTCCGCGTGTGCCCTGCGCCTCCTGTGCTCCTCGGCTGTCCCGCTGTCTGCCTGTCTGTCTCTCCCCTCCCCCGTCCCTTGCCTCTTGATGCTGTTGGCTCTGTCAGCCTCTGAGATGAAGGTCAGACATCTGGTTTCCATCTGCCCACACTGTTTAACTGAAGCCCAGCCGACCCAGATTTCCCGCTCATAAATCATTACTCATCTGGAGCACACTCAAGGCCGCTCTGGGACTGTTTACTCAGCGTATCTCCTTTTTTAGAAGAACTGCTTCCCTTCCACGTCTTTTGGAGTGGCCTGCCATTTTCTAAGTTGATCATTTTCTCGATTTTTAATTTTTGGAAAGGGGATGAAAGGAGAGTTTACTTTGATAAGGCATTTACACAAATTGTATGAAAATTAGCATTTGAGAAAACGTAAGCGTTTTCCAATAATAAAAGTAGAAAAACTGGAAGTGCACACATATTATAATATGAAGATATGATATTCTACATTTTAAGTAAACTTTTCAGAAGTAGAGATAGTTAACCCTTAACATTGCTATGGGCCAGGTTCTGCTTGAAATGTTAACTCACTCAATTTTCAACAAGCCTGCAAAATAGGTGTTACTGACCTTAATGTACAGACTGAGGAAACCAAGGAGCAGAAAAAATAAGAAACTCACACATAAGCTCATAAGAGGCACTCCTGGGAAGGGAGCCTGGCCCGGGCCAGAGTCTAAGCTCCCTGGTTCAACTGCTTCTCAGTTTCTTCCATTGTCCCCATTTCACAGTTGGGGAAACTGAGGCACAGAGAAGTTAAGTAAATGAAACCATCATAGCTATTTTCAAATTTTTTTCAAACACCATCTCTTTTTCAGTGCTTCTGATAACGTTGCAGTGCTGAACTGTATGAGTTTTCAGTGAACTTCCAAGAAGTTTTTGAATTCTGTATGTGGAGTTGAAGTTAAAAATGTTTACATTTTTCAGAGAAGCATGTAAAATGCATAGATTTCTCTTAACTCACAGGAGAAATGAAATGACTACATCAAAATATTTTAACCTAGAAATTGACCAACTTGGTCAAATGTGTCTCCTACGGTTATAATGCCAACAACTTCAGATAAATTTAAGTAGGAAAATGAAAATGTGAATTTAGGTAAAGGGCACTGAGCCTTCTTCTAGTTCCTGAGTCACACCAAGCGATAATCACTGTAAGGGATATTCAGTGGCTATTCTTGACGTGCAGTCCCTGCAAAGCGCTGCGTGGGGCCGTGGGGAAACGAGGCATTGGATCATTTCTCTCCCTGCCAAGGGTGACCCTGCGATGGCAGATGTAAAGGCTGCAGGGGGATCCTTGTCAACTGTGGCACTTTGCACAGATGTATTCTTTGAGCGTGAGAGGTGAGCCAGTCTTCCCCCCGGGGTTTCCGAGCAGCATGCTCGTGGGGCGGGAGCAGCAGGGAGAGGGCCCGGGGGTGCGGCGGTCAGCAGCCACTCCACAAGCTCAGGAGCTGAACACACAAAGTCTTACTTTTTATTCACACTCTCTGCTCTGTAGGGTATAGCAAGGGCCGTCTGCTCCACACAGCATCTCAAATACTCAGGCTAATGGACCCTGCACAGTGTGGTAGCTACACCACCAAGAACGCAGGCCCTTCATGTTCACCGTGGAGAGACTGAAGGAAAGAACATAGCTCTTTACTCTCTCAGCAGGATGGAACTTCACTCCTTCTCCTGCCAGAGCTCGTTGTCAGGACCCACCACCTGCAAGAGGGAGGGGACGCATACGGGAGCGGACGAATCCACTGTGTGCTCACAGAAAGGGAAGGAAGGCTGAGAACAAGCAGGAATGCAAGCCCATTTCCAGTCCTATGGAGCTGGGGAAAGAGGCAATGGAGCCTCAGGAATGGGGGCAGTTGGCACAGAGATCCTCATGGGGGATGATTGCATGGAGCTGTTGGTTCTAAAATATATTGCAGGTAAATATATTAATTATTTGGGGCTTCCAAATTCCAAGCACTTGGCATGTATTTTAAAAGCATTATGTGTTTTAATTCTTGAAATAACTCTATAAAGTTAAGTAGTCTGCCCAAGGATGTGCAGGTCATGAATGGTCAATCTGGTGCTCATCACGAGCCCATCGCCTCCAGAGCTGTGCCGGTGCCCCACACACAATGCTGCTAATCATCATGCTGTGCAGTGCAAAGAAAAGGATGCACAAGGCTTGGTGCAATCTGTAGTTTATTGGCCTGAGTATTTCCCCCCCTCTCCCGGGTGTATGTCTCACAACCTGGCTGCTGCTTGTTTGCTCTTCGGTCTTCCTCTTATTCTGCAAGTATCCTTGTAACTGGATGGGTTTATTTAATGTAGTCTGTGCTGCTTTCTGTGCCCCAGGTGGATGCGTGTATCATAGTGAAACAAGTATATGTAGAATAAAGCAGAGAATTACTTATTTATTTATACACAGAGATAATCTCCGGATGGTATTTAGTCTATGAATCTAGTCTTCAAATTCCAATATGCAGCTCAGTAATCATTACAAAAAATCCCGTACTGCTCAGCGGTTTCTGTTATTTTTTAGGCAAAATATTTATACTAAGAAAAATCAGAAATTAATTGCAAGTAACTGATCCGGACATATGGAGGAGCTCAAAGGAACGCAAGCTCCAGCCCAAGGTGACCACCTGGAAGCAGAAAAATCACAGCAGGGCAAGTTTCCTGTTAGTTAAGGGCAGTTCTTTCTCCCTGTTTGCAGCCATCTCACAATGCTGGGTTTTAGATAAATGTGCCATTTGTGAACCTGAACAATTTCTAAAGCTAATGTTGAAGTGCCAATAAGGAAAATAAGAGATCCTCATGGCTAGACTGAGGAAGAGGCAGAGGGACCCAAGGTGCGAGCGGCCTGGGGCCCCAGCCTCCTCGGAGCCTCCATGTCTGCAGGAGCTTCTGCCTGGGGTGTCCCTCATCACCAGCGCCCTCCCACCCAGCGGGGACCACAGGGCTGGCCCGCATCTGTGTTGCCCTCGGGTACCTGCTCAGTGGCTTCCTTTCGGAAAGGCCTTCCCTTGGCCTTCCCACACAGCCGAACATACACATCACCCTTGAGTCTCCTACGCTGCCTTACGTTTCTCCCTCGCCCTTATCACCAGTAAGCACGTTATATGTTTATTTGCCTATCTCCGTATATTATTTAGGGTGGGCTCTATATTACTGACCTAATAACAAGTGGGGTCAGACATGCAATGCATCAACAAAATACAAGTCCCTTTTCTTGCTCACATAACAGGCTGGGTAGGTACTCAACTTGGCCATGCCGCCCTCGTCCATGCAGCCATTCAGGGATCTATACCCCTGCCATCCTGGGGCTCCATCATCCCCAATCCAGAAAGCAGAAGATAATCAAGCATGGGAGATAATCTTCCATAGGCAAGCTTTCCTGCTACCCACCATACAGTCCATATTAGGAGTAGGGAGTTGGGCCAACCAGTCTTTCCCTGGAAATTGGGATGAGGGGGTCAGGTAGGTGTGGATCTATATCCTAGTGATGGTATTTCCCAATGCAGGGGAAGCAAAGGATGTATTAGGTGTATTAGGGGTGCATGGGAGGCCTGAAATTGGGACATAGCAATTTTGCTCATATGATTGGAAAGGACTTGTCATATGGCCACATGTAACTTTAAGGGACATTGGGATAGAGAGTTCTGATGTGTGTTCAAAGAAGAGGAGACTGGATCTGTGGAATAGGTAACAGTCTCTATCCAGTGTTCTCACACTAAACTGTAAGTACTTGAAGAAAGCAGCTGTGTTCTGTTCACAGTTGTATTCATAATGCCTAGAACATAATAGACATTCAATAGACTCATATTAAATGAAGAAGAAAAAAATGAACATAAGCAAATTTGATTAGAACGTGCCCTTAGAAGGCTGGGGCTACCCTCCAGGACACGTTAGGGAACGAAGTCCCCAAGCCTCATCCCCTGCTATTTCCTCCCTGCACACTGCCTGCAGATTGTGAAATTCAGAACCGAAGAGATAAACAAGCCCTAAAGTTGCCCGAGCAGAGGCCGTTTCCTTTACTGGGCCTGATGAATACAAGTCATGATGATCCAAAATTTCTGGCATCAGAAATTTACCAATATACCTCAAAAAGAAAAGAGAAAGGAACCCTAGCAATTTCTAGGTGGTCCTTTCCCCAGGAAACCCCCAAGCGCAGCTAAGAGTCTTGAGGCTTTTCCTGCGATCTCCAGGAGACACCCTGTCTTTTCCTGATCTTCCACACACTCCAGTAATGGATTAACTGATGGGCACCGCACACACACACACACACACACACACACACACACACACACACACACACACCACACAGGAAAATCGTCCTTTTCCTTTCTTGAGCCTGGCCTAGAAGGCAAATAAACTAGAAAAAGGAAATCATTTAAACAGGCTGAGGTGATGGCCACTGGATGGGCTTGCTGAGGGGTCCAGTTCACACTCAGAGACATGTACCAACAAAAGGTGTGCAATTACTTTTCCTAACCAGCAGAAAATGGCACGTGCTCTGGACCTTGGGCCAATGGATGGCGCTTCCCAGTTTCCACCTTGTTTGGTCTCGACGAGTCCACCTCAGATGGAAAGGGCATTTCACACCCAGGTTGCAGGTTGTGAGGACTCCATCTGCACCAGGTCAAGGCTGTGCATGGGAAGAACTGGTTCTCATCAGAGATCTGTGATGTTACCTCTGGAAACCATGACTGGGGTGACTGTGTGTGTTCATATGTGTGTATGCACAATTGTGAATACTAGGCAGCCAACCAGTGGACTCTAGACTAAACCAGATAACTTACTTTGCACCACTTTTCAGGAAATTGCTCTTTCCTGCTACCCATCATACAGTCCATATTAGGAGTAGGGAGTTGGGCCAACCAGCCTTTCCCTGGAAATTGGGATAAGGGGGTCAGGTAGGTGTGGATCTATATCCCAATGATGGTGTTTCCCAATGCAGGGGAAGCAAAGGATGTGTTAGGGGTCCCTTGGAAAAGGAGTATATTGACTACTGCTGTAAGTTTTTGTGACAGCTGGGTGATGCTGGGTGGAAACTGACACTTAAATCTGTCTCTCATAATAATGACAATGACTATCTTTGCTGAACACAAAATATGTCAGTAAGGTACTGGGTACTTGCAGGAATCCTAGGAAGTAGATATTATTAATACCTCTATTATGCACATTAAAAAAAAAAACTGGCTCAGAAAGGTCAAACTAACACAAATGTGCTAGTTTTCTACTGCTGCAATAACAAATACCACACATGTAGTAACTTAAAACACACAGTTGCATTCTTTCATAGTTCTGGAAGGCAGAAATGGGTGAAAAGCGAGGTGTGGGCAGGGCTGAGCTCCCGCCTGAGAGAAGCTCGCCCCTCGCCTTGTCCTTCTTCAGAGGCCGGGGGCATTCCTGGCTCACGGCTCCCCTCCTCCCGCCTCAAAGCCAGCCATGCAGCGTCTCTCGGACTTTGGTTCCATTGCCCTGCCTCGCTCTCTGGCTCTGATCTTCCGCCTTCCTCTTCCACTTTTAAGGACCTCTGTGATTAGATTGAGCTCACCGGATAACCCAAGATGATCTCCCTACCTGCCATTCAGTGAACGTGATCCTACCTGCAACCTCAGCTCCCATTTGCTACATAATGTAGCATATTCAGCGTATTCCGGGGATTAGGACGTGGGCACTTTGGGAGGGCCAGAGGCCACCTACCCCAAGGCCGCACCCTAGCAGGCAGTAGATTTGGGATTCGAATCTGAGTCCAACTGCAGAACTTGCATTCACCAGCCATCATGTTCTCCAGCCCCTCAAGTGATCACCCTGCTGCTTTTTCTGCCCCTTGAGAGACTTTCTGAGCCACTTCAAGCCTCCCACCTCCACAGGCGCCCCACTCTTCAGAGCCTCTGCCACGCAACATTTCCTGAGGCAGCTCTCCTGGTCAGCACCGAGCCCCCGCCTGCAGCCTTCTCTTCCAGTGTCAAGGCTGGAAGAATAATAAACCAGTCCCAGCCCTGTGCAGCCCACCTCATCTCCCACCACCTACCCACCTGGTTGGTTCTAAACCTTAGGGGCAAAAAGGACAAGAGCAATCTTTCTTCTATAGGCAAGCTTCCCATACGCATGCAGGAAATGGCGGGGGCTCTTTCCCCACGGCTCTCTGCACCACGTGGAAGAGTTCTGGTTCCTCCAGCCATCCGCCCAGGCCTGGGGCTGGCACCACCTGCCCGCTTTGGGCACACTGGCCTGTGCAGGCGGTGGTTAACCTCTTCGGAGTGGCAGGCCCTTAGGTGTGGGCTGATCAGACCTCCACCCAGACAGCACATTTCTATCAACTCACAGGACCCACTAGCTTGTCAGTGGGTACAGCACAGTGTTTGCTCAGATTTGACTGACCTTAACGCTAATCAGAATTACTAAGATATTTCCAACAGGCTGCTACTCAGTGACCACTCCTTTACCCTGTATTTGTGGGAGTTGTGTGAGTAGACCCAACAGAAGTATTTGCATTTTATTAAAGTGGGTTTTTACACATTCAATCAAGGTCTCATCATTCTCCCTCCAAGTGTCATGCCATCTATAAATGTGAAAACAGTGGCCTCTGTGTGTCTGTCCAGGGCACTGATACTAATGCCGAAGAGTCTGGAACTGGGGATGGATTTCTGCAGCACGAGGATCCAAAACCTTTGGGTTACTGAGTCAACAATTCCTTGAAACATGATTAGCCAGTTAGTAAATCACCTCATTATAGCAGCCTCTGCCCCGTACTTCCCCAGCATGTCCACAAGTAGAACAAAAAAACTTGTCAAAGGCCTTGATGAAGAACAGATGATACACCATGTCAACCACTAGGCTCCTGTGAAAGAAGAAAATGAGGCCTTTGGGCGGCAGCTGCTGAAATTACAGTAGTTCTTTCCCACGCCTTCCACTGAGTGAAATGCAGAGATAGGAAAGATATCAAACACATAGTCACCTTACATGCAATTACAATTACCTTCCTTGGTATTGTGGAAGCATACGGAATCGAAGTGCAGAGTCAAGAGCCAGGTCTGACTTAAGTGCCTCTGGACATGTCCCTGAGCATGCTCGGTGTGCTGTCAGTGAGATGGGCACAGTACCTCAGCCTGTCTCTCTGGGCATCACTTTAGCTGAGATAACGAACTTGCAGAGAAAACCACGTTCATGCCCTGCAGGGCCGGTGTTGGAGGCAGTCTCATCATGGTCCAAGCACACCTCTCGTGCTGCACCTCAGTACCCTCAACCAGCTCAGGAAGCCCCACATCTGGGTGCAAACCTCAGCCAAGTTCTCACTGCAATAACTTCCTTAAAAATGCACCTACTGCCTCAGGATAGACTGGAGGTTAAGAACAATTCATAAAGCTGAAAACTTTAACAGTACTAATCCCAAGATAAAGTTAATCCTGCTTTAATAGAATAAGCTTTATACTTCACAACCCATTTTGCATTTCTGAAGTGCTGAAGCCATAGCCCTGGCATCTTTGCATGGCTCATCCAAAGAAAGGAGTTAGCCAATCACACTGAAAGGACATTGTCACACGTGAACAGTCACCTGCTACTTGGTGTCATTCAATAACCAAAGAGATGACCAACATAGAGAACAGAGGTGCATTTTCTCCACTTCTCACCTGAATGCACAGAGCAGCTATTTGGAGGTATATGAAGTGTGTGAAGTGTGGAATGTGATCATAGGCAAAGCACTTCTCACTCATCAAGGGTGTGACCTTGGCCTGGCCATCCGAGTCTCAGCGCTGAGTTTCCCCATCTATGAAATGGGTTCACTGGGCCTTCTTCACCGACACATCCCTTCATCATGTACCTTCTCCACCACTGTACCTTCTTCATAAAACTGTTGAGAGAGTAAGTGAAATAATGGATATGAAATTCCCGACTCCAAGGCCAGACCACACCGTAGGATTCTCCATGACTAGCACAGCAACAGATGTTTTCCTTGAGACGAATCATGACTAATTCACACAAGACCAGCTTCCACAGGTGGCTGAGCTCGCCTTTGATCTCAAGCTCAACGTTTGTCATGGTGTGGGAGCATTCAGTCTAAATTATATCACAACCCCCCACAGATATACTTTTACTTAAAATAAACCTTCTATAATGCATGGGCACTCTGTTGTATTTACAACAGTAAAGTTCCCAAACTTATGAAGTACTTTAGTCTAGTGAGGCCATTTCACTCTGAACTAAGATATGAAATAATAGAAATGATAAGTAGCTTCCAGCTTTCATGGTAACACTTATAATACCTTTTGAAAATGAGGAAAAACAGTGTTCTATAATAGCAAAAGCAAATAATCACTAAAGATTTAAATTAAAAAATTGTATTGAACTACACTGTTTGTGAAGAACATTCCACATACATTAGCTCAACGAATCTCTTCTGCAGGTGAGCCAACTGTGCGGAAGCACTGTTGGTGCCACACGGACGTTTGGTGCCCGAGCTGAGTCTCACACCGCATCCGTCCTTCTCCGAAACCCCTGCCTTCTCCCTCTGACCTTGGACACTCCAGCATGACAAGCTAGCCACGACCTCTAAACCCACCTCTGACCACCTTCTTCCCTACTACTGAAAATGCCCTCCTGAGCCAGCACCACTGTTGTTTCCCTTTGTGGTTGCTATCAAGAGGACGCAGGCAAAAGGCAACCTGGAAATTGGGAAATTAGCCATGCAGGCCGTGGAGTTAGGGAGCCGCCAGACACAGCTGGAAGAAGTCAGCGGGACCCACGCCCTGTGTCCAGACGGGAGAAGCACAGTCAGACATGTGCAAGCGGAGGAGGCCGCCCGTGGAAGAGCCCAACAGGAGGAGTCATCCTCGGGCTCGGGTGATCTGCAGACGGGGGCAGGGGCCCAGGAGCCAAGGTCCAGCGGAGCAGGAGGCAGGCAGGGATCAAGGCCTCAGCCGGGAGACGGGGCTTGGGGCTGAGCTCAGGACTCAGGCTGAACGGCAGGGTCAGGCAGGGGAGCGGGGAGGGGTTCGGTCATGCCACGTGGATCCCACAGAGGCTGGGGAAGCAGGAACTGGACATCAGACAGAGAGTAACTCAGGACCGTCTGGTGATGAGCCAAGGTCAGACCTGGCCCAGGAAGGGTGAGATGCTTCCACCCGGGGGGAGGTCTAGGTGAGCACAGCCAGAGAGGACCAAGAGAACGTGGGGGTTCGGCACTCACCCTGCCCCCATCACCCCCTTCACCTCTGCCCTGTGAACACTGGGCTTTACTCTTATTATTGTTACAGAATTACATGTTCATCTGTCACAAAGATTCACTGAGTTCCTGCAGTAGGCCGGGGGCTGTGCCAGGTGGGGTTCACACAACAGTAAGCGAAGCAATCCTGGGCTCTGCTTCCCTGGAGAGGTACCGGCTGTGAGGGGACAGCGGGGATGGGCAGAGGCAGGGCGGGCCCAGGGTGAGGCAGGCCCGTCACTCACCTCCGTCACAAATTGCAGGAAGGCACCAGACCTCAGCAATCAAGATAAATCATATTTTAATGCAATGTTTTTAAAAATCAAAATAAATGCAACAAAAGTCATGGTAAACAAAATATGAAACAAAATAAAATAGAATCTGGCAACGGAAACATGCAAGGAAGAAACAAAAAAACTCATTTGCCTTCCCCATAGCTGCAGGCTCTGCTGTGGTGAGTCCTCCTCCTGCTTTTAAATATATACACTTGCACGTATTTGAATGCACCACGGGAGTGATGACTCCGCCCCTAACTTGATGCCCTAAGGTCGCCTTTCAATCTCACGTTATCACTCAAAGACGTTCTCCTTTGGGGTCTAGTAGCAGCCGATGCTTCCGCACAGCAAGTTCACTACAACTGCCATACTTGTTGCTTGTGCCACGTGTCCCCCTAGGGAGCTCTGCTGACCCCAGTCCTCAGGATCTAGGCTTATGGAGGCCTGGATTGTCGTTTGCTTCCTCAACTACAGAGGCCGGGAAGGGAGGGTGTGCCACAAGCCATCCTCAAACTTCTACCCCAAAGTGTGCTTTGCCAGTTCCACAAACACCGCCACTGGCCAAAGCAAGTCGCACGGCCGCACCTAACCTACGGGATTAGAGAGGGCGACTCCACCGTGGGTTGCGATCGGCCTTAGTGACCCCCGCGGCCATCCCCGGCTACACCGGGACTGGGGAAGCTCTTGCTCCTTTGGCTACTTTGCAGGGAGGTGGCCACCAGATGTGCTATTCTAGCACCAAAGGAGAGGCGTGCTGTTCGGAAGAGCAGAGGAGGTTGGGCGGCCAAAACATGTCATCTTTCCACTGTAGCAAACCTTTCTGCCACCCGGCGTTCACTTACCCTTTACGGGGCATTCTCCAAGGGACACACACCCAATTAATGTTTTCCCATTAGGACATCGTTTAGTTTTTGTTTTTTGGGGTTTTTTTATTAGTCAATTTCAATTTTTAGAGTAGTTTTGTTTTACAGAAACACTGCGCAGGAAGTACTGAGGAGGGTTCCCAGAAATCCTCCCAGACACACAGTTTCCCTAGTGTTGGCATTGCATTAACATCGTGCGCTTGTGACAAAAGATGACTGAGTTAGTTGAGGTTCTCAACCAAGGAGGAGCCTTGGCCTTCGTGGCTAAGGAGTAGGAGCGCTTGGCGGCCCCCCCTCCAAGCAGCTGCACTTGTTCTCAGGTGACCTCGATCGGTGTGCTCAGCGGTCCTAGGAGGCCCAGCGGGGAGTCCAACGGGCCGCAACCATGCTCCCCTCCACCCAGTTTGCAGCAAATGGATTATTTATCCTGAGGCTCAGGATCAGTCATGCAGGCACTATAATCCACTTCTTCATTGGTTAGCTCAGGAGCGTGAAGAACCTTGACTGGCCAAGTAGCAGCATTATTTCTGACTGAGTGGATGGAACTTTGTTGTAAGACTGGAAGAGGCAGACATGCCTAGAGTAATGCTAACCCAGAAGATGCCAGCACTGTGGCAATGCGAGGGAAGAAACCCAGTCAGGTTACCAGGGATGCTTGTGGGAAATTGCACATCTCCTCCGCCTCATTGTTCTGAAACCCACATACAGTAGTTGTGGAAGAAACACACCACATGTTGGTCTCTGGCTAAGAGCATACGGCACAGCATGTAGAACGCCACCACAAAACCTCAAGGCATTACACCCTGGCTGGCACGGGTCTGGGTTCTCCGTGAGCCACCTACGCTGGTCCCTGGGATGATCGCACATTCTGGCTCTCCTCTCTTCCCAGCAACCCAGCTGGAAGGTCCTTCCTCATCCCCTGGCAGTTAGCTTTGGCCTTGTGCCTTGCTTGACCAATGACATAGAAGGGAAGCGATGACTCATGCCAGGGTGTGAATCGCCTTATCTTCTGCCCCCCAGGTTGGTAGCTGTGGAAGCATTTGTCATGAGGAAGGTGCTGTCAGCCTGGGCTGGGCCTGAAATGTGAGTGAGAAATCAAGCATTACTGCGTTTGAGCTTGTTTATTACTTCACCATAACCTAGCCCATCCTAACTGATTCACCATTTCTTCTATAAGGCCAGTTGATTTGGGGCTGTGGGATACATGAGAAAGCCAGGGAAGCTTATTTCCTGTACAGTGACTCCCTGCAGAAGCCGTGCTGCACGGCAGCCTGTGAGTAAGGACTTCAGTACGTCCATGGATGGTGGCTCTGGCAGAGCATGGCAACCAGCAAAAGCAAAACCGAATTCAGCATAAGAGGCTGTTCCAGGCAGGGCAAGCCACTGTTCCCTCATGGGGGAATGGCTATAGTGTTGTCCACCCCCATGGAGCTGTTGGTTGGTCCATGGAGACCAGGGCTGGTCATACTTTGCGGGCAAGTAAACAACACCACAGCGGCAACGGCCACACTGGCCTTGATGAGGCGGGGTTCCTCTCCTGGAGGCCCTACTCGGGCTGTGTCACAAGCTCCAGGGCCACTTGGTTTTGCAGTCATTGGTCATCAGAGGGAAGAAGCCGGCGAAGCCCCCAGGGAGGCAGCTCACCCACCTGCAGACCAGGAGGCCCCTGCAGCGGGGGTCTTCGGGCGGGCTTTCAGACAGGATGCGGAGAGTCTCAGCATCTGGGCTCATCTCAGAAGGACCGGCCGTTTGCCCCAACCGTCCTTGTCTCTAATGCTCCGGTCCTGCTCATTTGGGTCCCTGGCTCTCGTGTCCATGAATCAGTGTGATCCTCATCTCGTTCCGTTTCTTCACTTCTGGCTGCCACGAAGGCAGTGACTGTGAGAAGGACATGGTTCCGCTCATTGTCATTTTTCGCCCTGTTACGGTTACTTCCTGCTATGTGGACAAGATGATCACTCATAGTTCTGCCCTCAGGAGGCTTTCCCTTCTCTGCTGTCCCTCAGCGTACCCCCATTATGGGCTTACACTGTCTCAACCCACTGCCACATGGCACCAACACATATACAGAGATGTCTATGCATCATGCCCCATTTTTCTTCTCCCCTGTCACAGGTGTAGGCTAAAAAGTGGTGGCATGGTGATGGAAGAGGAGGGCCATTTATTTGCTTGTGCCAAGTTCCTGGGTCTGCAGCCCCTGCCTGAGCCAGCCCAGATCCTCTACCAAATGCAGGGATGCTGGGCATCCCTGACCCCAGGGCAGGTGGGCTGGGGAGCATCTGGTCTGTGACTGGTTCATGGCATGGCCCCCTCATGCTCACTGCCATAACAGAAGCTATTTTCTAAAGAATAGCACTTATGCTCAAGGGCATGTGGATGGGCTCCAAAGCCCAGGAACTCTGCTGTGACTCCTTCCAGTCAGGGACTGTCGCCAGCAGCTCCCAGCTCCACCACGGCCATGGAGGGCCTGGAAAGGGCCGGCTGTGCTGGACCAAAGAGACGTGCAGGGGCCACGCAGCCAGTCCCCATGTGCTAGCTCCGTGGGCCTGTCTTACGATAAACTAAAAAGTCTTTAAAGAAAATAAGCTAATAGCAGTAAAAATAAATTATAAGATACAGGCCTGAAGTTTACAAAGTTAATTTTCAAAGAAATGAAAAAAATAAATAAACGACCTAAAAAGCTTTTAAGTTTAGAAAAGCAAACTTGGAGTAGCATAAACTGAGGTTATGAACAACCCAGATGTCATTTTAAAGGATTGAACAGTTATAAAAATGAAGTTTTAAAAATGATTCAAGTGGAATAAAACAAAACAAATTTAGAGACTAATGATTATGGAATAAAGCTGAAAAGAATGGCAAGAGGTAATGAAACAAGAGGCCAATGCTAATGGCTTTGTTTGGCAAAGAGGAAGAGGATCCTCTGAATGGCGTACACGGCGCCTTCAGCCTCCAGTTCAGAGGGGAGACCAGGCAACGTCTTCAAGTTGGCATCAAATCAAATACTGGGCTTCCTGCCCAAGCAAAGACTTGGAAGCTGGCAGCCTTTGTAGTTGAGGCAAGTTTGCCCTCCGCAGGACTCTGGCGCAGAGCCCCAAGTGTCCCTAGTGACGTCTCCATATCCTCTGCCACCTAGCAGCCAGCGTTCACTCATTGACTCACTGGGGATTGAGCAAGAGGTTCTACAGCTGTGCAAGGGACGTGCAAGGGACACACAGGTGAGCCACTCCGAAGCCTTGCTCCTGAGGCATGGAATAATAAAGAATAAAAGTTATATGTGAAAATACTGAAACCAAATGTCTGTTGACACCCCCACGGGCCACCAGCCTTGACCTCCTCCCACCGGTGCAGTGTGACTTGGTCCAGTTCCACGCCAATTCTGAATTGATCAGTTTCACAGAGTCCCTTTTTTATTATTTTACACAAAATGTATGGGCTCATGGGGGGGGGGGCAATGCATTACCTATAGAGCATTTCACTGGAAAAGTCCCCTCCGGACACCTGCTCCCCAGATCTCCTTCCTGGCACCTGCCATTGGGTGCTTTCTGACTGCTATGGGCCAGGTTCCCGGAACCAGTAATGGAGATGGAGATTTGCCTGCAGGAAGGCTACTGGGGCATGCCTGGGGGGTCAACACTGCCATCTCCAAGGATGGCCAGTCACTGGGGTGGAGGACTTGGCAGTGAGGGGACCAGCAAGGAGGTGGGCAGGTGACAGCAATCAAATGGAAGGGAGCGGTTCCATGACGTTGGTGGGAGCACAGTAATGGCTCTGGGAGGTGGTGGCTCGGAGCAAAGATGGTGACCCCATCCTGCTGGTGCTGGTGTAGCCAAGATTCAAAGCAAAGCCCCTAGAGGTCTGGGGAGGAGGGCAGCCTCTGCAGCAGAAAGCAGCCTTCAAGTAAGCAAAGAGGGAAAAAATCATTCTGAAACTTCATTGAAGATAAAGGGAATTTGCTGGTAACAGAGGTGATTCAGAAGACAGACTGAAAAGATTTGGAAAAGAGGGGAGAATGGGGAACAGAGTCTAATTATGAGACAGAGAAAGCGTGTGGGAGGGGGCTCTGGGCAGAGACAATGGGAAACCTTCCCAGCAAGCAGGGTCTCAGGCCGGCCCCCCACCAGCCAGGCTGTGGCTTCTGGCGCTTGTGGCCCTCATGGGCAACTGACTCAGTCCTCCCAGCCCCTGCATGTTTCAACCAAATCAGGCACTTCACTAGACCCTAACAAGAGGAAAAGAGACCTAACGTCTGGGGCGTTGCAATCAAGAAACAAGATAGAGGTGGCCGCAGGGCCATTGCTCTCACGCCCCGCACCAAGGAGGCAGGAAATGCGCCGACCAGGGCATCCTGCCAGGAGGGCACAAGGCTGGGGACACATACAGAGTGGGAACATGGTGCTACTCCTGCTGGGCCCCCATTTGGGGAGCCTCTCTTTTTCTCCACTGGCAGACCACTTAGAGCTGAGGTCAGCCGCTTGGCTCCTGGGCCCTACCTAGGATGACCTGAGATGATGAGGAGGCTGAGGCCTCATTCACGACACCTGGGGATTTCCTGGCACCAGAACCTCAGCAAGCCACCTCTCCCTTTCAGTTTGTGGTGGTACCCATGGCATCTGAGCCACAGCCTGAGACCTCTGAGTCAGCTGCTCTTAAGCCCCTGACTGCCTAATACAATAATTCAAACTTCTAGTGATTAACAGCTGACCAGGGCATTTTGCCCTTTGCTGCTATTCCTTAAGACAAGACTTCTGATCCCAGGGGTTTGGGACCATGGGGCAGTGGTCAGAGAAGGGGCCCAAGGCCTGGGCAGATGCCCAGACAACATCCACTAAACAGTTTTAAATTTGGAAGTCGAGATAGCAATTATAAGCATGGAAGCAGAGATGAAGTTTGTAGGGGGAAAAAACAATCTATATGAGTTAATAAAAATTTAAAGCCACATAAATAAAAGAAAGATAGTATTTTAATAATGTGTAATATGTGTGAAAGCCATTCAGTTAGTAAAGAAACCTTTAAAACAGAACAATAAATAGGCCAAAAGCTGGCAACACAGACATTCAGTGTTGAATTCCAAAGTCAGTTTGTCCACTTAGCAGTCATGTGACTCGGGGCGGTTACAGAGACTCTCAGCCTCTGTTGCTCTGCCTGCAAAATGAAGAGCTGCCGTCAGCACCAGGAGGATTAGATGTGACGCATCCCGGGCACGGAGCACGTCTCTGGCCTGGAAAAGCCATCGTATATGTTAACGTTAGACGTTTCACAACTGTTTAGAATAAATTCGGTTTGTTTAAAATTTCAGCCTCACTAATACTTTTTAAAAATTAAAATAATGCAACATAAGTTCTCATATATCAAATTAGCAAAAATTTAATAAAGTGAACATACCCTTCTCAGATGTGACATTTCAAAGACCGTAAGTGGGAGTATAAATCAGGGCCACTTCTGCAGCGGCAATGTGACGACGCAGAGACCAACCACCCCACTTACCATTCGTGCTGTAGCAACAAAAAGATACCATGCTAACAACTACACACAAGGTTTCTGGTCACTGCACGACTTAGGAGAGTGAAAACCTCAAAACAAGGTAAGTGTCCCAAAACTGTGCAGGTTTTACTGTGGTGCACGCACAGCAGTGAAAGATCCGCATTAACATGATGCTGCAGAGCCACAGTCAGTGAAAAGAAACCCCATCACCATCTATCTAGTAAGTGGCAGCTTAGCCCTGGACTCTGCCGGCTCTCTTCTCCCTGAAATTCTCTTCCCTTCCCCAGCCCTCATCCCCAGAATCAGCCCTCCTCGCCCCCTGCTTCCCCCTCTGATGCCTGGCATCCCCCATGAAGGTTGTGCCCCCGGTCTGTCCTATGCTCCCCAGTGCCAGCCATGCTCTCTGCTCCCTGCACAGTCTCTCCAGGCAATAGCATTTGCTTGCAAGGCTTCAGTCATTCCTCCCAAATCGAGTGCCCAACGGACTTCCCTCCTCTAACTGCCTGCTGATTAGCTTATGCGCAGAAGAAACTCAAAACGTTCCTGAGCATTCCCTGCTCACCACGTGTTCCCAGTCTCAAGGAATCAGTGCCCCCACACACCCAGCTCTACAACCCTGACAGCCGGAAGCCATCGTCAGCCTACCCCTGTCCTCACCAGCCTCCAAGTCCTCTTTTTCTGCCTCTGCATCTCTTCTGTCCGTCTGCTCCTTCCCCCAGTGGTGCAGCCCTGATTAGGGTCTTACCATCTCTAGCCTGACTGTTAACGGCGTCCCCTCCTGCCGCCCCTCTCCACTTTGCAGAAATCAAACAGTTCATGGCAACGGAGAGTGGGGAGTAAATTGTCCTGCAGCCCTGGAGTATATTGGCCCACTTAAAGTTTCAGTCACCATCCCTCCACCTGCACTGTATTAAACAGAACCTCTTTGTCAGGCAGGCAGGGCCCTTCAAGACCTGCTCCCCGGCCCCCAGGACAGCCTCATCACCACCACCTCAGGAAGATCCAGTGATAACAAATCTATGTCCCCTGAGCACCTCCCCTCTCTGAACCATAACCCTCTCTCCCTAGCCCTAACCCTCTCTCCAAAGCCTTCAAGCATGATTTTTCATCTCCTCGTCCCTACTGCCTTTCACAAGGCCTGGGTCCCAGAGGGACTTCTAATCATGTGTGAGTCTTTATCAAAGCTCTTCCATATTTCCCTGCAACTGTTACATACATGTCTGTTTCCCCCAACCAAACAGACAGACAAAGACTCCACCATATCCATCCCTGTTGACACAGAGCCTGGCAGAGCAATGCACAGCCCACAGCTCCTACCCTAACCCGAACCCTGACCCTGACCCTGACCCTGACCCTGACCCTAACCCAAACCCTAACCCGAACATGCCCACACAGCCCTGGGTGTTAACTTACACCAGATAGTTGTTAGACATTAGAGCTCACACATACCCCCACCTGCTCTGACATGACTGTTCTCAGGTCTGCTTGGATTTTATAACTACCAGATACAATGATGATCAGGAGAGGCCAAATCCCCAAGACCAGCCCATAGCTTCACTTCCAGAAGTTTCCTTCTCCTGGCACTTTATTTATGAAAACACTTGTCTTCGGCACTTGGTGCATTAATGACCAACTACTGTAGGTTGGTCTCCTCTTTCCTGTGGCCCTGAATGCTCAGCACATCCCGGACACATATTGCACAATGAACTCTGTTTATTCTTTATGAAAACAGCATTACTGAGCATAGCAAATCTTCAAACAACTTCAGTGACTCCACGGTCAGGCACATGTTTACAATAAGACTTCCAGAATTTTCACCTGTTCTATCCTCCATTGGGGCCATGTCAATGATCCTGAGGTCTAGGGGACTCTATTTACAGGCCAAAGTGCAAATCTTTGCACAGTTATTTATAAGAAACCAAACAGAGCAACAGCGAATTTTAACTCAGTGCCCATGACCAGAGATGGACACTGGTGGTCCAAGAGCTAGATTTGCCTAAAGGAAATTTATTTGGCCGTGGTATTAAAAACTGCATGCCTGTAAGTAGACTTCCGCCCCGTATGCCTCAAGCCCCAGCAGTCTTTCCTGTGGCCTTACTCATCTATGAAGCCTGCTCCAGGCCTTGAAGGCATTTGCATCTGCAACCTCAGCTAAGCCAAGAGTACTACTACACAGGCTCCAAACAGACCCAGGGCCCTGGGGCTGAGGGTGGCCTGTGACACAGTCCCTGTGGCTGCTCAGGCTATGACACATTTCCTCAGCACTGTTTCTTTCTGTCCACTTTGAAAGGCTGTGGCAGTAAAGGTGGAGACCCAGGGGTCCAAGAAGGCATATGCCTCACTACCAGGGCCATTCCAAGAGGGAGTGGCCCACAGAGCTCCATGCTGTGGAGCCCCTCTCTGAAAACCAAAGATTAACTTGGCATGGGGTTCCAGTAACAAGTTCTGCCAAACAAGGGAATTCCAGGGTCCCGATGGGACCCAGCCCCTGGGCCCTGCATTTTCACAGCAGATGAAAACAAGCTGCTGCAGCAAAGCCTGTTGAACCGCCCGGCTATGTTTAGCGCCCCCCTCTGCCACGCTGGCAGACGCGCTCTCTCCCTGCCAAGTGGCAGGCAATGGCTTCCGTGCGCAAACGGAACGCAGCAGCTGAAACACAGCCAGAGGCCCAGCGTGTTTCCTTAAAAGGCCTGAGAAAGACAGATCGGGTGGCTGTGGGGACAACAGCACGGACCCCCCCACCGGGCCGAGGACGGATCTCCTCCCGAGAGAGCTCTTTGGGCACAAGGAATGAGCACGAACCTGCCTGCAAACAGCCTTCAAGTGAAAATAGGTTTTTCCTTTGAGACTCAAATAAGGAGAAGGATTTGAGCTGATAGGTAGGTTCCATTCTGGTCGTCTCAGCACTAACAGTCCCTGGGTGATTCATTTGTGCTAGAGGCTTTGGAGCTCTCATGTAAATTCCCTTCAGACATTTACTTCACAAATCAAAGCTGTTTGGCTAGCTGGTCAGTGCTTGACGCTAAACAGACCCAGTCCTCGGCTCAAGACTTTCTCAGGGTGACCTCACAGAACAGTTCTCTGAATATCTTCTAAGGAGGAACAGAATAGAATGGAATAGAAGACAACAGAAACAGAATATATTCAACTGGGGGGACTTTATTCTGAAGAGTAAAACATATGCATATGGTTTTGTTTCTCAAAATGGTTAGTATTTATTTTTGACATCCAGAAGTTGCATCTTATCATGAGTAGCATCAGTTACCTTGATGAGGGGGCAAATTCAATCAACTATTCATTGTGTATAAATAAGGGCCACACACTCTATCACCAAGGACTCTCTCACCCCACTCAAGTGCAGAAAAGCAAAGATGGAGAGATGTTTGAAGTCTTTTTGCATGGCCGTAAACTCTTTCCCAGCCATTATAGTGGTTTCCAAAACATTGCCACGGCTCACAAGCATTCAGTCTGACCCTAGAATCAGTGAAGGCCACCAGAAAATCAAGAAGGTGGGAAATTAGGAGCAGGCTGGAGTGTGTGGCACAGACCAGCGACATCCAAATCAAGAGGCGCTGCAAAGCGGGGGCCACCCTTGAGGCAGTGGAGCGGATGGTCACAGGTCTTCCTGGACCACAGGAGGGAGCCACAAGAAACTCTAAATGTCAGGGCCCTCTGTTCAAGTTCTGCCCTTCCACAAAAGCTCTGCTTCACTCTTCTGTTGTGTCTTTTGGAGAAAATTAATTTAGCAGAATAAAGCTTCTGATCGGATGAACTACCCTCGGCTTGTCCAATGGCACACACCATTGTGCGTCACGGATGCACACACAGGCCCAGGCGGGCGCACGAACCGATGTATTCAGCTCACACCCCCCTGACCACAGCCGCACTGATCTTCAAGTTTCTGGGACTGAAGGGAAATGGGCTTCTTGTCTAAGAGTGATAGCAGTCGCCTTGCCAAAGACTGGCTTAGGGAAGGCCACGTGAGCCAATCCCAGCCAGCAGAATGCCCGGGGAGCTTTCGGGAGACGCTGTCTCACACCCAAGAGAGCCACAGAAAGAGATGGTCTTATTTTTCCTCTAACTATTGCCATGTCCAAATGCATCTGTCTTGTCCCCAGCTAGAGGGTGGAGCCCACACTGCCCACAGCAGAGACGGAGAGAACACCGGTGTTTGACAGCATCACCCAGCCATGTACCTGGCCACCCCATGGCCCCAGCTCTGGACTTCCTGTGATGGAGATAAAAATGCCCTTATGGTCTAAGCCGGTACAAGACAGGATTTCAGTCCCCGGTAGTTGAGAATGTCTAATCCACACGAATCTCTAGACCCACCTGCCCTTGTCTCAGGAGTGCTCAACGGCTGGACATGCCATCTTCCTGAGGCAGTTCCTTTCATGCTCTGCGTGACCCTTCTGTCCTGGCTCCCTTCTTATTGCTCCAGATGTTCCTTCTCGACCTCTTCGGCTGGGCCTCTGCCCGACCTTTAACTGTCAGTGTGCCCGGAGGCCTCTCCAAACTCCTCTCCCTTCTTTATCTGTGCTCAAAATCTAGGTCATCGCATCTGGACTCATGACTTAAAATATTACATATTTTCCAAAACACCAAATTTACTCCCCTAGTCCCAGTCCCTCCTCTAAACTTCAACTGCCTCTTGATATCACCACCAGAGAGTTCAACAGGCACCCCAAAGTAAAACGTTCATCAGAGAATCCTTAATTATACCACCCCGCTTCTAAAAAGAAGCGAATGGCACACTAAAAATGCCATCCTGCCCCATTATTCCTCACCTCCGTAAAGGGCGTCCGCAGTGAACGGCTCCTCCCCACCCATGTGTCTAATTCATAAGCAAGTCCTACGGCCTCGGCGCCCAGGTGAGTTCAGACCCGTCCTCTCTCCTCCTTGTCCCTGGCCAGCGCCTGGCGGAAGCCTCGTCTTCTCTAACCAGTCCCTAACGTCCGCCTCACTTGCTGGCCCAGTCACACTGGCCATTGCACTATTGCCCCCACGTGCCAGACTCACCAGGTCAGACTCAGAGGAGCCTCTGACCCAGCTCTTCTCTCAATCCATTCCCTAAAAATGAGTCACAGTGGGGGAAGAAATTTAAAATCGATCTTGAGATCTCATGATACTGCTTTCCTACAGGGAGAGTGGTGCCCACTGGGTTTTTTTTAATTAAATAGAAAATAGGAAAGAGGAGGGGTTGAAGGCACTTATATTCACAAGTCCAGCAAAGCTGATGATGAAAGGGCTGAGACGCGCTAATAGTGGGCCAAGCAGCTATCCCAGCGGCTGAGTCTTGGAGGCCCAAGCAGGCTGCCCTATGCACAGGCCCTAAACATGAGCTTCCCCAAGTCCTTCCCTGAGAAGAGCAGCTCCAGATAGTGAAAAAGAGGCAGGCACAACTGGGATAGAAGGAGGGGCAAGGGTAGAGATTCTCTGTCCAGCAAGAGTCGTGATGGCCTCGGCAGGGAGCTGTGCTGGGAGGAGATGGAGCCAGAGCGCAGACCCCTTCCCCAGAATCAGTCTGGGACCTCTGGGGAATGACAGCAAGGGTCCTGCAGGGACCAGTACATCCTTGGAGCTCTGGGAGAGCTTCTGGGTCACGATGACTCGCTTAGACATAGCCTCCATTAGGTCATAGCTGGACAAACTGGACCACCCTGACTTCTGTTTCACCCCCTGTAAAGCTAGGATGATGATCACCACCAGAGAGCACTGCCCGAGCTAATGTGTGTGAAGTACCCAGACGGTGCCTGACGCACAGCTGCTACCGGATCAAAGTGACCTGTGCCAATTCAGGTTACACTGGCTGCTAGAGCCCAAAACCTCAGTGCAACAGCAGTTAGCTCTTGCTCACAAAATCCAAAACAGGTGTTCTTTGCTGGCAAGCTACCTGCACACAGCCAGGCTGGAAGTTCTCTGAGGTGGCCCCAGAAAGAACTGGGTGGGCATTTGGGTTGGGGTACACCAGGGTCCAGGAAGGCCGTGGTGTGGTCTGACAAAGACCAGGGCTTGGAAAGAGGCCCACAGCTGTCTGAGGCCAGGACCCGGCAGCTCAGACCACACTTCACTGAACGCAACAACGTCAGGACAGATGGTCTAACACAGGGTTTTGTTTCCTTTGTGGGAATAAACGTGAAAAACTGAACACAAAAATTGTATCAATTCTTGGGTGTATTAGCTCAAAATGTACCCAGAGCCTGAACTTCACTGACTTTTGCTCTGGTCTTGGCCGCTGTTGCCTGTCACCTGGGTTTCTGCCCCAGACTCATCACCAGTGCCCCTGCCTCACGACTGATATCTCGCCCACACACAGCAGCCAGCAGGTCCTTTAAAACTCACGAGATCTGCCAGCCCCTTGGTCAAGCTGTTGAATGGCAGCACCCATGTCACTGAGTAAAAGCCAGCAGTTTACACCAGCCACCAGCAGCCCCTCCAGCCCTCCCCCCAGCTGGCCTCAGCCCAGCCCCTGCCCATTGCCTTTCCCAGGTGCCCCTGCGGCGTTTCAGGTTTTCTCTTCCTCGGATCACCACGTGCTACCTGCACAAGGTCAGACAGGAGCCCAAGGGGACAGGAAAGGTGGCTGTGGCGATTTATCTCCTGACACTTCCCACCCCCTGTTGTTTTTATGAATGTATTTGTGTTGTCTGGCTCCCCCACCCTGGGTAACCCCACGGGAACTACATTTTGGTGCCTAGACTTGGATTTGGCACATGGTAAATATTCAGTGAATACCGGTGAAATGAAGGAGAGAATGATTATGTGCATCTATTCAACACAGATTATAAAGCAGCTTAAGTTCACAAACAGGGCAATTTGAGAGCAGGGTCTAGGGGGAGAAGGCAACAGTCAGCCCCTCACCGAGGGGCCTGGGGCCCAGAGCTCTCTGCCCATTAAATTCCTACAAAAGGTTGGGATTGGGTCCTGATGGATCCTGTCTACCCAGAGCTGATGGCCAATGGCCCCAGCCAGGAACCCAGCACGTGAGGTCCCCACAGCCCCTGCTGAGGTGGAGGACAACCCAGGGCAGAGGTCGTGCCGCCTTTGGAGGATGATGGGGGCTCGCTTCCTCACCTCCTGTGGGGAAGGGGTGGGACTCACTGCCTTTGGTGGCATGAGTGGGCATCCGGCTCCCTTCCCTGAAGTCAAAGCCTAAGAGAAGCACTCAAAGTCAGGGAGTGGGGGCAGAATCATTCCTTCCCACCACCAAGTCAGGGGCTACAGACCAGCTCTCAGTTGACCTCATGCCTGACCACTGGACCCGCGGGAGGAGCTCAGTGGGCGAGTGGAAAGAGGGAAGCCAGTTGATATGGAAAGGCCACGTGCGTTTCCTGTGGATTAAGTGGTCGAGAAGGCGGCTGGACATGAGTCGACTTGCTTGTGCTATACCCTGAGGGGCTACTGGATAAAGACGCCCAAGCACCAGGAGCCCAGGAGGACGTCCCCCTGCAGGGCTTCGAGAGGGGAGAGAGAAGCTCTCACAGGCCAGACTGCCCACACGAGGCTCGGCAGGTTCCTTGGCATATTCCTCCGGAGGACCGATGCACGGGGGTCAGCCCAGGGACCCTGCTGTAGAGGGGGCCAAGGGCAGGGCAGGTAAGAGGGTGGCAGTGACCGTCAGCCCCAGCCTCAGAGTCTGGCAAAGACTGCGTGACTCTAAAGGTCTGGAGGGTGGCGAGGAACGTGTGGGGGAGCAGGCCAAGACGTCTCCATTCAGGCGCCACCCAGCACCGTGAGTCCCATCTGCCCTGGGGTTCCCGGGGGAAGGCTTTGACGGTATCTGGGATTTAAGTTTTAAAATGAATAGGACCGAGTGTTAAGACCCATTAGCGATGGTTTTAACAGCCGCAAGTGCCTAGAAGGTGACAGAATTCAGCTAATACCCTTTACTGGAACTAGTTCTCAGCATCAACACAACAGAACCAGGAGCAGGACTGAAATGCTGACTGTGGGATGGGCTGAGCTGGGTGTCCCCACCAAGGAAAAGGTATGTTGAGGCCCTAGGCCCAGTACCTCAGGATGTGACCTTACTTGAGAAGAGGGTCATTGCAAACGTAATTAGTTAAGATGAGGTCACACTGGAGTAGGATGGACCCTTGATCCACTGGGACTGGTGTCCTTATAAGGGGACAGCCATGTGAGGACAGACACCCAGGGGAGGGCCACGTGGGAACAGAGACACCCAGGAGAGGGCCATGTGAGGACAGACAGAGGCAGAGTGACGTACCTTCAAGCCAAGGATTCACCAGGAAGTAGCAGGAGCGAGAAAGGATTCCCCTGCAGATTTCAGGGTAGCCCTGCCAACACCTTGATTTTGGACTTCCAGCCTCCGGAACTGTGCAAGAGTGAACGTCTGTTGTTTTAAGCTGCCCGTTTGTGGCCTTGGTTTGGGGGCCTCGCAGACAGCGCAGGGCCACTCCGTGGCTCCAGGCCGCCCACCACACCAGTGATGAGCCTTCACCAACCCCACTCACGTATCTTTTTGCTCCAGTGGGATGAACTTGGCTTGAACACACACAGCCTGAGGGGAGGCACCCAGGCCAGTTTACGTGGAAGGGGCTGGAGAACTTCGGGGTGGCTGTCCCTGAGGAAGTCACCAGGGGCATGCCACCCCGCAGACTGAATATCCATTTGGAGGAGTTCATGACCACCACTGGGCTCTCTGTTCCATTAGGTTGGCCTCATGCTAAAGAGGGGAGACTTCAAAGCTGGGGAGAGGTCAGCGTGACCTAGGGGGCAAAAGAGGCCTATGAGAGGGAGGGGCTGGCTCAGTGCGTCACTCACACAGAAGAGTGCGGGGGTGAGGAGTGCCAGGGGGCTGTGGCATGATGTGAGCAGAGGTGTCCAGGGCCGCCAGGCTGTGACAGCCCCAGAGCGATTCCCAAAGCTTTGCAGTTCCCCCCAAAGCTGCCCTGAAGTTCAAGCAGGCCTCTCAGTCCCCACGAGCTGTAGTGAGCTCAGATCCCCTCTGACCCCCGGGTTCCTGCAAGTCCCCTCAGAGGCCTGCCGCGCACCAGCCTTCCAGGCCTGCCCTTTGCCTTGGTCCCCTCCCACGCTGTCGCAGGCACAAAGCCCAGGCCCTCTGCCAGACGGGGCCCCTCTGAGTGCACTCTGAGGCTTTGACACAAAGATCTAGGTGGAAATCCTGGGGAGAGGTGACCAGCCAGCCTCCCCCCCGTCTCCCTGGCTCCAGACATGTCTGCCCTTCTCTTGTCTCATAGACTGGCTGCCAGATTCCCCCCGTCATACATGAAACACACCAAGGGCCCCAGAGCTCTGGAGAAAGCACCTGTCAGAGCTGATGGGATTTGTCAGACACATGCAGTTTCCTTCGTAAGTGGGATTCAGGGACCACCTCCATCAATATCTACTTGTTTCCTGGGTCCTTCCTAAAAACAGGAGAAAAAGATCTTTGAGGAAATAAAGAGACTTCGTGCTTTGTCTGTGAGACTCCAGAAGAGGGACAGGGACTCCTGGGCCCGCTGCCTCTCACCTCTCAGCCTCTGTGGGGCCGGAGCAAACCACTACTTGGAAGAGGAGGCCAGGGCTCTGGGGTCCAACCAGCAGTCAGAGAGGAGGAGGCAAGCCAGCCCGGCTCTTAAACGCAGAAGGCTCCAGGGGTCCTGAGCAAGGAAGTGACCCACCAGCCAGGGCATGGAATGAGGGAGCAGAAGGGGCTGCGTCCACACTGTCTGATGGAGGGCTCTCGCCACCCCCAACCCCGACCGGAAACAAAAGGGGGGCACCCAGGACCACAGGCCTGGACGGCGCCCACGTCCCCTGGCCTGGGAGTGGTTCTGACACCAGGTGCTATGGAAACAAGACAGCCGATAACGCCAAACCCAGGACACTTTCAATACACTTTATTAAAAAGTTTCTTTGTATAAATTTCCTAAAAATTTTAAAATTAAAATTAAACCCCCCCTCCAGCAAAAAAAAAATACACACACACAACATTAGAGGAATGCCAAAAATATTCTCTATTATGACTTTCTTTTCATTCTTTAATTAAGGCATTAGTCCCACCGCAGTGCACACAGATGAAGAGATTTCAGTTCCTTCTAACCAGGCTGTTTGTTAGAGGCTTTGGAAAAGGAAAAGTGGCTGGAAATCTAATCCAGGTAATTGGGGGGGAATGAAAACGTTGGACTCCTGTTTATTTGCCGTACATAGGCTTTCCATCTAAAGTCATGCTTAAGAGAAGAAACAAGGGGCCAGGCAGAAGTACAGAGAGCAGCTGTGAAATTCAGAGTTATTTTCTAGACCTCCCATTTGCCCAAATCAGGCATAAGGTGAAACTCCAGAGGGAATCTGCATTTATAGAAACGTTCACACCAACACCAGCAGTGGATAACTATAACACGACACGCAGTCTACACTATAACCGCCTGGAGACAGAGCCCTGGGCCCACAGACACACGTAGCACCATATCGATAGGTCTTGCGGCAGAGCGGCTCCTCCCAGGTTCGAGGGTAAGTCAAAGCGCGAAACGGTACAGGGCCAGGCCGTCCACACCGGAGCTGCTACGGACATGACTCACTGACTCCGTCAAGAGGTATGTGTCGCCGGCTGGCCACGCCTAGGTCCCAATGGCAGCGATGACTCTGGGGTTCGCCAGCGCTGAGCATTGATGGATGGGGCAGGTGAGATGCAGGAGGGAGAGACGAGGAGGGAAAAAGCCACATTACTGACCAAAAAAGGACACTATTGCTCATGAAATGGATCTCACGGCCTCTGGTTTTCCTCGCCAACCTCACTTCTCTGCTCAATATGTTCAGCTCTTCCCTGGGAGCGTCCTGGCCTGCAGTCTGAGACCCGCTGTGCAGCGTGACCCCATTCTCACCTTGAGTCACCTTCCAGGCCTTTATGCAAATGGAACTCACCCCTTTCTGGCACCGGCCCCAGGCTCTCTGTGAAGCTGTTCGTATTTTATTACCAGTTGAGGTGTCCAATATCATAAATAGATGATCCAATATCACATGAATGACTCTGGTATCCACATTATTATTTCCCATTAGAAGCAAAATTATATAAAGATAAATATCTGGGGCTTATTCATATCTGGTGTTACCCATAATTGTTCATTATATTATTTTCCTACTACTAATCATGTTTGTTACAATATTTTATGAATAACAGGGACTGAATAACACATCTGAAGGGTGAGGAAGTGTAGGGCCATGTGTTTCTTCACCAGCAAAAATGCAAGTATACAAGTATGTTTTTAGTAAATAATAATAATTCAGAAAATTAATTTTATGTGTTTCATTTGACTATCTTCCTTATCTGAGGATACAATGTGTCTTCCTTCTCATATCTACCATTACCACAGTAATTTAAGTATTTTTAAAAGGTGAATTATTGGCCTGGATCTCGCATCCGATTTGCCAAAGCCACAGACAGGAAAGAATGCTGACTTACCAGGAGGGCAGACCTTTTCACATTCTTCCTGTGAATTAAATCTGTTCTCGTTTCCACCACAGCCTCCGTACCAGAATCGCACACAGCTTTTCATCTCTAAATCATGGTACCATTTCAGTATAAACTTCCTGCAAGTTCCTTCATCCTTTGGGAACTTACATATATCTTGAATAACAAGATGAGAAAAAGGCATGAATTAGCTCAAGGCACTCTGCTCCTGGTGCAGGTCCGGCCACCATGTTCTCAAACAGAAGAAAAGGGCTTCAGGGAGGGAAACGCCCCTCAGCACCCCCACACCTCAGCCTCCTCACTGCCAAACGGACGTCATGATCACCTATGGCCTTGGGGGCAATAAATACAGTCATGTCAATGAAAAGGCTTCATATGCTGCACTCAGAATCCCAAATGAAAGCTATGGCTATTGGACAATCTGAGATGAAATGAACCGTTTCTCCCCTTTCCAACCACTGCACCATTTACCCTGCAGTTCCTTCAGTGCTAGATTCCCAGACAAGACTGAATCTTAAAACCTTGGAGTTTTCTAGTCCTTGGCAAAATAGCAATTAAGTTCTGTCAAAATAAAGTTCAAAAATAGAGCCATACATCGCACTACAAGTCAAGAAGATTGAAAATAAAAGTTAAGCAGAAAAGGAAAATCCTTTATGATGTGTGCATGTGCACATACATGTTGTGTGTACATATGTGTAGCCTGAGTGCCTTCCTGACCAGCCAAATTGAACCAGTAAGTAACCAGAAGAGCTCATACTGATGCAAAATTCACGATGCAAAAATGTCACATAGCAAAGTTATTTTGAAGATAGATAAACATTCTTTTCCCCGTTTATGTTTTAAATGCATACTCCTGAAGTTTATGTTTTAAATGCATACTCCTGATGTAGCCCAGCTGCAAAGTAAAAGCAAGATTCTCCAAGAGGCCTGTAAAGGAAAGTTTATGGTTCATCCACAGTCAAACTGTTTACAGAATTTTCTGGCACACTCCAGATCATGTTGGGAAAGAGCAGTGTTATTGTCAATCGTTATCTGGAAGTTTGACAAATGTAAACCTTCCTTTGACAAAACTCCTTGGAGTGGACAGTGCTACATGTTCACATGAGTTAGGTCCTGACTCGCTCCGCACCCCCCTGCAGCTCACATCTGCATGCACCTTTATCCCCAGCTACGTGGGCTGCTCACAGCTGCACGGGTGGTGAGCATCTGCAGTTCTCGGGAAGGAAAAGGAAAACCTAAATCTTGAGGTAGAGAATCAAAGCTTGGGTCAACCACAACAGACCAGACTTGAAGAGACATGCCAGTGGAGCAGACACAGGGTTGAGGCTCAGAACTGGTCTAAAACACTCCCTGGTGACTCTGGGGAAGCTGTCGCCCAAGCATGAGGAGTTGGTGGCCCCACGACTACAACAGTTCCTAGTTGCAGACCCTCTCAGAGGCCCAGAAGCCTGCGGTGCTTACCAAGAGCCTTCCCAAGCCAATGAAGTCAGAATAAAATGATGACAATTTACTGAAACAACTTTCTTCCTCTCAAATGTGCCAACAACTGAAGGGAAATGCCTGTCTTTCACGGAATGTCATGGAAGAGGCTGAGCAAGGCAAGCTTATCCAGCCACCAACCATAGCCCTCATTTACCGGGGGGTTGCCTGTTAGCATGATGCCCAGGCCAAATGGTTGCCTGCCTCATCCCGTCTCCTTCCCCAGAGCATCTCCCAAATGGCCAAGTTTGTACCAAGTGCACTCAGTGTTGAACACTGATTGGCTCAAAAAGCACAAGGAAACTTCACATTTTTAACTTTGTTATAAGTGTACCTGTAGTTAAGTTTTAGACCCTTTGCTCTTTCAGATCTTAACCAATAGACTTTTATTTTCAAAGACTTTCATACTTAGCAATAAAAAAGTGCTGAACACTCTTGGAGGCTCAACATAACCCAAACATTACAACTGATATAGATAACATTCTCATGCAGCAATAGCACACAGTCTTGAAGATAAGTATTTCTCTTTAACCAACTACAGAAAATATTTATAGCTACTTAATTTACCTCCACTTGTAGGTAAGTTAGTTCCTTAAATCAGTATTAATATAACATCAATATTTTCCCAATTACATCATTTTGTGCAAGCCAGTGCTGCCAATCAAATACTGTACTTCATTAAATCTAAGGTATCTTAATTTTATTATGCATTATTATTTTATATTGCACTAAGTAAGACAAGACACAGCCAATAAACCATGACTTGTCATCAGTGGCAAATCACATTTCAATTTCAGAATTGTTAGAATGGGAAAATTGTGCATCTTAGAACCAATAAAATAAAGAAAACATTGGTGAGCTTATTTCTTTCAGAGCTATGTAATTAATGAGGTAATGCCTGTTCAGACAAAATGTGGTCATTTCTACAGATGGCTAAATTCTAAAATAAGTGAGAAAGAATGTCACACATTCGGTTAGTTATTCTGGCTCTCTTCTGTGTTGAAACTTTTCTTTGACACCTATGGGTAAGCCAGGAATTTAGGATTCATTTTGTCATGTCGCATAAAGGGAATTTTCTGAGTAAAAGTTTGCTGTCACTTAGAAACTTCAGAGAATCTTAGCTTTAGTAAGAATACACACAGGAAATATCCTTCCAAGGCCTCTTTAGCCAAAAATGAGGAGGAGGAGAGAGATGTACCAAAAACCAAAAACCAAAATTAGCAGCTAGCAGCCTGGGAAAGCCAGCAGGAACAAAGCATGCTGGGCAAACACGCACGCAGCCAACACTTCCTGAGACGGGGAGACCAACCAAAGATTGGCTTAATTGTTGCTCACTGACACTTACAGGCAACAAACTAATCACAGATTCTTTAGATGCTGAGGAAAGAAAAGACCGGGATGGCATTTGGGGAGGGGATTGTTTTGTTTTGTGGAGGAAAAGACAAGTATTAACCACTGGAAATGGAATCACGCCATCTTGCAAAGCCTGGAATCCTGAGTGGTCCATAATGATGCCATCAGTCTGCTAACCTCATCAACTTCATCTCAAAGCCTAGGTAGGCCTTCTGGCCACACCCCATGCCAAACAGGGCCAGGCCTCATCAGGGGGACAAGGGATCCCCTCACAAGAGTGTCCTCCCATCAAGTGCTTGTGTCAAATAAAGAGATGACTGATAGAGAAGCATCTGGTAAATGTGAATTTCAACACGGGTGAACATTAACACGTGCCAGTGAGAACTCAAGTGTTACAACTGTTACAACTGCTCACTCTTCTCCTTCATGAAGAGGACAGACCAGAGACTTTCTCAGTGCATAGAATCTTGCTCACAAATTCCTGCATAGATTACAAACCCTCGTCACCACATATCTTAACTCCAAAGTGCTAAACTATGACAAAGCACAGTTCCTTAAGATGGAATCAGAACCCAGTGAACCTCCTATTCATGAAGTTAAAAAAGCAAAGAAAAGTATCTAATACTGAGAAAGGGACACATTTCTATAATGCAAACCAAGTTCTAATTAACTCGTGCTGCAGAAAGTAAGAGGAATTAAACTGTATTCATGTCCTCATATAAATGCTATTTTTAGAACTCAATCTTGCCTGCATTGTCTCAAAAATACATTCTGGAGAAATAACACATATGGTGGGAGTTGCTTTTGGATGCAAACATATACGCTACTACTGAGTAAGAATATAGTTATTATATTTGTTTAAAGTTACTTTGCAAAATGTTTTGTTGTCACTCCTTCTATCTGCAAAAAGATGAATATCACAAAAATATTTGACCCCTGGGAAAAGTTTCTAAGATGCTTAATTAAGGACAGGAGAGGTTAGGAAGGAGGGAGTATGACAAGCTCTCATCTCCTAATTCTGGTTACCCATTTTGAATTTTAAATATTTTAAAGTGAATGTCTAATTAATTTAATTGAAAAAGCTCTCAAAAATGGTGTGTGTGTGTGCATGCACACGTGGTGCACACACACTTCTACATGTCCACTAAGCAAATGTGTTTTAATCATGAGCTTCTCCTGGCAAATCACTGTTTTGACACTGTGTGGACTGGAGAGCAATTACACAGAACCTTGTTCTTAAGAAAAGCAGGTAATTTCTATCTTCACTGTGACTTAAATTGCCAGGTGGGAAATACACACATAAGCATGTGTGCAAACACACATTCAAGTCCTGGGTTTGAGGCTATGTACTGAACCAGAATGGAGGAGAAAGATTTGGCATCATCCCCATCTACCTTCTACCTATGTCCTTGAAAGGCACACAGCCCCAATTGTAAACAGTCCTTTCTCTCTGTCACATGGACAGAGGCATCTAGGTAGACAGGTCTGCCTTGAAAACACCTTCGTGACTCGGAACTATGACTCAGTCTTAAAAAACAAAACAAAACAACCCAGCCAGATTCTTGTTTAAAGATTGTGCTGTTTATATTAACTAAACACTGTTTATATATTCTCATCCCTTCTGGACCACACATAAAAGAGCCCCAAACATCCCCAAATCTGGCCATGGGGTTTCCTCCTAGCCATTTTCTCTCAATGAAGCACTGGATTCAATAGAAATTTTACATTTCCTGCACTCTACAAGGAGTAAATTTGCCAATGAGTGGGAAATAATATCCAGATTCCAGAGACTTTTAAGTTAGAGTTTCTTCTATTCCTGACCCCTATCTTTGGGGAAATCTTACTAAGTTCTTTGTGGCTTCTGTCTGAACTCAAGCGCCAAGCTGGCAAACCTGATGGAGGGAACTCAGGCAGGGAGCTGGGACAGGTTGGGAGCAGTGGGGTCCCCCAGGGCAGGGCACAAATATTCGCCCTGGCCCCTGGATGCAGGACTCAGAAAACAGCTTACAAGCAGAGACAAAGGGGGTTGAGAACTAAGTTTCCTTCTCCATCCCAAACCTGCACTCCACAAGCCTACTTCGTTTTTTTTTTTCAGTTTGAGTCATAACATTAAAAGTTTCTATAAAAACTTTTCATGCAATCCCTGAGAAGTTAAAGCTTAATTACCCAACTTACCATTAATTGTTCCTATAAATTTCTATCAAGAAGAGAGAACTCCTTGTTTTTCTGTCAGTCTCTCCACTGGAAAGGCAAGAAGAATCTGGAAACCACATGGCTATCCCTAACATAAACCGATTCCAAAACTTGTTTCCAGAAGCAAACTATTTTAGACACTTTTCAGTTCCATAAGTAGTTCATGTCTTCACCCTTATTATGTGTACATCTATATGTGTAATAGCTCCCCAATTCCTACACTGATTTACTCTCTTTCTGGTAACCCCTGAAGCCACATGTCAGTATGGGATGTAGCAGTATTGAGGGATGGAGAGATAATAGATGATGGAGAGGCAGAGATCTATAGATATACATGATACACATATACATACAGATAGATATATACACATATATATGGACATAGGGTGAGTCCATCAATGCAATAAAACAGCCTAGCAATAAATAGAAAAGATCCCCTCTAGAAACAACTAAAAGGATCAAAAGCCCTATTCCCAGAAGTCCCCAAAGTGATGATATGTGGAGTTAGAAACTATCCAATATTATGTAAACACAGATGAGAGGGTGCAAACACTACAGAAGGGGGAAGGTGGAGAAACAAATATCACTTTAAAAACTTACAGTAGAAAGAATGAAATGAGGTAATCTCATGGATAGCTCAAAAAAAGAATGTGCTGTTGCTCTGGCAATGCAATGCCTGTTGGGAAAGCTGCTTTTAAATCTAGCTCGATACAAAAGCAGCCAGGCCCCCTGGGAATGCCTTTCACCGTGATCGACTGCAGAAATAAACACTGCAAAGAGATATGCCTTCCTCCTCCTGACTGTAGCCAATACCCCAAAACTAATGAACTGTCCCTGTAGTTTGCAGAAACCTTTGCTATAAAACAATAATAGAGCGAAATGCCCAGTGAATTTTAACTTTGGGTATTGGCACCACCATCTTTGGCACAACACTCTTGAGCAAAGCATATCAACTATTTCAGTAACCGGTTTCGGATGGATGAACTCCCTGAGCTCACATTCTGCTGAGTGAGGGGCTACAGGTCTCTCCGACCCACTGCCCAGGCCCTGGAGTAACTGTTGTCAGTCTCCAAAGCATGTCTAATAGTCACGGATTTGACACAAGCTGTGCACACACTCACACTCAGGCGCAGAGAGTGGTGAGCTAGACCAGGCCAGGGTGCGGGAGCAGAATCAGGACCAGAACGTTTGGAAGTGACATGGATCCCCTCCAAACCCATGTATTGCAGGGGTTCCAGTCTGGGTTGTCTTGTGTTCTTCTAAGCAGTTTCTTATTAGATTAAATCACTGAGTGGATGAAACCCTACTCTGCAAATGCACAGACCCCAGTCTGAGGCGCAGAGGAAATGACTAACACACATGCGTTCCTGGCTACAGCCCCCAAAGCAACTCCCATCCAGTTTTCTCTAAAAGACTGGTGACAGGCCAGGCTCGTGTCCATTTACAACTTGGAATATGCAGGAGAGACCAGGCGGCCACACAGGGCCGATTCCCCACGGAAGCCATGCCTGGCCTGAGAACTGGAATCCCAGCAGACAAATAAGACTTCAAAGGCTTTAAAACCTGTGGGAGATTGTATCTGGGTGCTGCTCATGGGCCTAATGCTTCCAGGACTCACCTGTTTCGCTACCAGCCAGCAGGTCTGTGCTCACCACTAGATGGCTGGTCAAACTAGAAGCTCCCTTCTCTGGTTGTGGTGGCGGAGGCGGAGTTTTCTCTATAAAAGAAAAATGTATGCAACGAGTAGGGAACTCAGAAACAGAAGGTCTTAGGGGCCCTGAGGGACTGAGGCACGCCTGCCTTCCTGGATTAACGTCGTATACAAGGGTGACCCCTGGAAACACAGAGACCAGAGAAGTCTCTGTGGACACTGCTTATGGCTGTGGTCCGGGAGCTCCTGCCTCAGATCCCATGTAAAAATCAGGCACTAGCTTTTCTTAAACCAACCAGGTACTTACTTGTACTGAAACTTCCTTGGTAGGTGGCTCTGACCTGAGACTTCAGGAAGCAGACCACCACGACATGGTACGTCTGCCCCGCGAGCAGGCCCGCAATGACGCGGTCCGTGACCGTGAGGTTCTGCTTCAGAACCAAGGACTGGTCATGGGCCAAGGTGACGGCGAGGCTGTAGAAGTAAGGACCGGGGGGCTCAGGCTTCTCCCACTGGAGTCTGGCGCTGTTTTCTGTGATCTCAGACACGTGGACCTCCCGAGGTGCCCTACCTGGAAGGGAGATCAAAGCAGGGTGTGGGAGTGTGGAGATGAAAATATAAAACCCTAATGCCTATAACACATAGGCCAGAGATGAGACCTGAAGGACATGCATCAGTGACTGTTGATCTGAAATTTAGGTGAGACAGAAAACTACTCCCCTATTCAAGCTCCTGAGAAGTACTGGTCTTGTAACCTACCAATGTGTATGAAATGCAATTAAAAATCTCCTAATTCATCAGCAAGGCACATTACTACTTTTCTTTCCATTGAAAATCTCTCTTACTAAGGAGAAACTTTGAAAATACGTGGTCCAGTGTGCCGACTGACGTGAAGTGCTCAATACAGAACAAGCCCAGAGAGGACAGACAGCTCCCCCCCTCACCCAAGTCAAGGTGCAGCATTCAGGGCTTGGGGAGGGAGCAGGAGAAGGGAGGGGCCGAGCCTGGGAGACACTCAGGGCGGGAGAGCTGCTCTTTGTCTGGGACGCATCAGCCTCCCAGGGGGTAAGAGAAAGATTACTTTCTAATATAGATAAAAAGCAATGCTCTGTGATTTCATGCTCTGACCTGCACCTTTTAAAGTACATCCTCCATAGGTACGGATCCCAGGCCAATGCCTGCGTTTAACTGCTCTGTGAACAGGCTTCAAGGGACATGCGCTGGATGCAGTAAAAAGAGATGGCACATTTGGACCCCTTTCTTACCCACAGGCTTGGCAGCAGCTGGTTTGGTGGCAGCCACTTTGGCTGCCTGTGGCTTGGGGGCCTCGGGTTTGGCAGCTGAGGGTTTGGCAGTGGTGGGGGGTCTTACAGCCACTGGCTTTGCTGCCACTGCAGGTCTGACAGCAGCTGTCTTCATGGCCTCGGGCTTCACAGCCACAGGTCTTGCCACGGCCGGCTTCACAGCGGCCGGCTTCACCGTGGCCGGCTTCACCACAGCTGGCTTCACCGCGGCTGGCTTTACAGCGACCGGCTTCACAACTGGCAGGTTTACCACTGTCACTGGCTTTGTTGTGCTTGTCACTGGTTCCGTGGTGGCCACTGGCTTTGTCGTGGTCACTGGTTTGGATGTAGGACTTGAAGTAACATTATTCGGAACATTTCTGTCAAAACAAATCACATATTGTTTCAACCCACCGTATTTTTGCCTGCTATCTAAAACAGACAAAGACATAACCCCATGAGCTATGCAAAATTTGCTGCTATCAAAGTACAGGCAGTAATTTTATATATTACATTCACTATTGCATATATTAAATCCCTTATTTTTAGAATCTGTTCCACAGAAAAGATACTGTACAGCACATAAGGGAATACAATCATTAAAAAGGAAACTTGTACTATAAATGTATCTGACATATTATTTTCAATTTATAAACTAGAAGCAGAGAGAAAGTAAATACAAAATAATAGATACTACAATAATTTTTATTGTTAATTAAATAATATTGAACAATGTTCTCATTATAAGCATTGACCAACTAAAAAATATACACCAAAAATTAAGTAAAATCAGTTAATAGCTACTCTCATTTTGAGAAAGTATCCATTCAAACAAAACACCATGTTGAGCTGGAAAATCAGTATGTCAGCATGTAGCTTCACACCCAGAGCTTATTGTACATTTTTGTTTGTATTAATCTGTGTGCATGTGTTCATTTCTTGTCCTGAGATGAATATTCATTATTTTGTAAGCATCATTCTATATGTCATATATAGTACATTTTCGAGTTAGAATCATAAAACTTCAAATACTAGGTTATTTTATTCATTCTGTTTTCCTAAAGATGAGGTTGGGCCAACTTTGGGGAATGTTCGTGAGAAACTACGAAGATGATTCACTGCTAAGAAAGGCACCCCTGTGGACGCCGACCCAGCAGGACTAGCATCAGGGCACCGGAAAAGGGTCACAGCTGCCTTGCTGATGGTTCTCGTCTTACCAGGCTGAGAGGCGAAGCGCTGTCCCTGAGGGCCGAGGCAAGAGGGGAAGGGCTTATGGAGGGGGAGAGAGAAGGGGGCAGTAGGAAGAGGGTGGCTCCCTTCCCCGCCCTGGAGGGCGGGCAGGACCACATGGCCACTTTCCAAGGATAATTAAAATTCACATCTCCTCTTCCCCCAAAACACGACACACCACGGCCTTCTCTTGCTGCCAAATTGCCTGAACTCAGTTCCTGTCACCAGGTGCCCCTCACCTAGCCCTCTGCCACAAGACCCTCCTCTCTGCTTCTGGAGTTGGCACCAGAGACAGAGCTGGGCACAGGGCCACTGAGCCCATGCCAGGTGGACAGCATCCCACCCATCCCCCGCCCCACCAGGCATCCTTGTAGAACATGCGTGTTGCCTCCCAGTTACCACCATCACCTGTGTTATTATAACACTGATCATTTTAAGAAGACTTGGAACCCAGTTTTCTGCTTAATGTATCCAATCCCTTTATATGAAATAGTTTCATACCAGATATGGTAGACTGTCCGGACATGTGGCCCAAAGGCCAACCATCTCTGCACCCATGGCCTTCACAGTGCGACACGACAGGTCCTCTCGAGCCTAGTACCCCACTCCTGAATTCAGCTAGGCTGGCCTTGGGACACGCTTTGGCCAATGTGATGCGGCAGGAGTAACAGTGTGCCAGCTCTAGCCTCGGCCTCAAGAAGCCTTCGCATTCCTCCTTCTCTCGTGGAGCCCTGCCCACTCACCCTGCGAACGAGCCCAGGCTTGCCTACTGGAGAACAGGAGCCCCCAGCGGGCAGGGATGAGCCATCCAACGGAGACGGTCCTGGACCGCCAGTCCACAGCTGGCGAGCAGCTGGCCACAAACATGTAGGCGAGCCCAGGAGAGGCCGGAAGACCCGCCAGCCGAGCCCAAGTAAAAAATTGCAAATTAAATACATGGTTGCTGTTTCAAGTCACTAAGTTTCAGTTAATTTGTTACACAGCAGAAGCTAACAGGTACAACAGGTTCTTTGAAAATAATGCCCCATGTGATCTTTGAGGAGTACATTTTCTGGATTGCAATGTCTTCACCCATAACGTTAGTCATTAGTTGAAAGATAAGTGTATTCCCTTTAGCACTGTGATTTTTGAGCTGTTTACTACAATTACTTACACTTGTTTATGACCAAACTTCACATGATTCTTTGCCAGTTGGTTCCCCTGGAACCAGTCACACTGTTTCTTGATATCTGGAGACAGGTAAAAAGCATTTTCACCTAGAGAGAAACAGACAAAATATTTTTAAGTGCATGTGAATCACACGCAAATTAAAATTAATCTGCTAAATGAGTTAAATGGATCACATACTAGGTTATCCATTAATACTTGTTGAATTGATTAATTCTGCCAGACAAGCTAAGTCCAGTGATTTTAAACATTAATGATGATGATACATGGTCCACAAAACATCTTAAGCCAGTATCTTCTATTTGGCAGTATTTGTGTGATTAGGTTAAAGATAGTGTTCACTCAATGTAAGAGAGAAGAAAGGAACAGAAGAAAACGAGTACAGATCTTGACAAATTCTAAGCTCTTGAACATCAGATTACTTGGAATATTCTCCCTATGCTGTGTTCAACAAACTTCTGTTTCAATCTTCTGAAGGCGGTGGCCGTGGCCGTTGAGGGGACTTGCCCGGCTCACCTGTGCTTCACATTTTTTCCCTAAAACTTTGGGGGGACAGGCCTTCCCAAATGTGAACACTGTTTTCATGGCCTCACTTTCCCTTGAATAAGGAACTCACTGTATCTACATGTTTACTCATACTATGTACAGCTCCCTGATGTGCTAGATGCTTTCCTGTGCTGACTTTGCAGGACAGGGGCGATGACACACGTCCTCAAGGACCACAGACCCATAAAGGAATGACCAACAAGCCATTGTCATGGATGGGGTAAGTAGAGTCCAGATGAATGACAAGCAACCCCTGGGAGGTGATTGGGAAGTGACTGGGAGGTGCCCAGTCCTACTTGGTTGAATGAAGGAGGGAACAAGGACAGGATTCTGTGTGCTTGTGCCCAACACTGGGTCCTACAGTGTGTCCAGGACCCGGCAGGCACTAATGTGTATTTGCTGAATTAGTGAACAAGTCAACATAACACACCGACATTGGCTTTCCCATGCCTGGGGCCCCTGTCCCCGACAGCCCAAGGGTGTGGGCTGGTTCAAGGCTCCGGTCTTGGCCCACGCTTGTCTGACACGGTACTTACTGCTGACAAAGGATGGTAACAGCCTCCCAAAGCGCATCAGAGGCTCCTCGTTGAGCTCAGTCGCCTTATCCACTAGTTTGAAGAAGACATCGTTTGGCTCGCTGGCGAAGCTGTACACCTCCTTGATGTTCACCTTCCTGCCGATGGCCAGGATCACGAAGAAGTAGCCCCTGCATTTGGCCTGCAGGATGGCCCTCCGGGCCTCCTCCAGCTGCTGCTTCTGTACCTCACCCGTCAGCATCAGGACCACGATTTTCAGGTCCCGTGGGTTCGGTGCGCTTTCAAAGATGTTCTCGATGGTGTATTCAATGGCACGGCCCAAGTCCCTGGTCCCCTGCAGCTGTGTCATTCTTCTGCCGAGGAGGTCCACCAGCTCCTCCTTGGAGCCATAGTCCGTCAGGGAGAACTCCACCTTCACGGGTGGCACCCTGGAGTTCCCCAGGGACTCGTAGGGCGAGTGCTGCCCAACTGCCACTCTGGCAAAATGCTGGGAGGCCTTGGGGTCTGGGCTTATGTCCAGCTGTCGGACCAGGTACCCTATGTACTTCCTCATCATGTTGAACTGGAACAGAGTGGTGGACTCCGAGCTATCTAAGAGGAAAGCCATGTCGACATCCACATCGCTGCCGGCCGCTCTCCTGTCCCTGAAGGAAGGCCTCCAGCCACTAAATCCACAGGATGGGTCAATGTTGCAGATGTCTAGAAAGAAGCATGGTAGCCTGCTTATTCTGTGACCCCTGCAGCAAGATGTTGTACATCAGTCTACTGGAGTCTGGGCGCAATTAAAAGTGTCACATAATACAGAAGCTTATTTATATCTTGCTCACATTAGTGTGGCCAGATATCAGTTTTCATCACCTAACACTTACTAGATGAAACAAGTCAGTAGGCTGAAATCTTGGTTAGTTCACTATGGCATTTAAAAAAAAGAAGAGAAAGGAAAAGCTATCTTACTGCTTTTGCACTCTGAAGAAACGTGTTCTAGAATGTCACAAAGCCAGACAATTAAAATCTGGACTCTAAGGTAAAGGAAGCAGAGCCCACTTTCTCCTTTGTTACCAATAAACATTTCCTTTCAAAGAGGAGCTCCATTTTGGGAGTTCCACTTTAAGTACATATATAGTATTTACACATAATCACAGGCTTTATGAGTCTCCATTTAACTCAAGACCTCTATACTGACACTGATCAGTCACTCAAACATCTCCATGGGTAGCATGTTCTGCAGTTGCAGCTGGGCAGACCTCCCCGCTGGAGAAGCACCTTACCCAGGCAGACGTGACACGTCAGGACGTTCTTCAGGAAGTCCGTGAGGTCCCCTGTAGCAGGTAGGACGAGCACGTGGCCCACTGCTGTGTTATTGATCTGGTTTAAACAGAAGGAAATGCTTAGCAACAGTGTCCAAGAGAAGTAACTATTTGAAAACATAGCTGAGGAATAAATTAGAATCACAGCGATAAAATAAACCTCCCAATAGAGCAATAGCTCCATTTTTTTTGGAAAGGGGCTGGGATGGCTCTGGGTTTATTAGGAAAATGGGTTTTCTTCCCATAGGATGAACTGGCAACCAGACCTCTCTCCTGCACTTTCCACCAGGCCTGAAGGAAAATGACTTGACCTCTCTGGGGCTCAGTGTCCTCAGCAGCAAAACAGGGATAATGGTAAGCTCCTAATGGAGGTCCTGGGAAGATTTAATCAGATAATGCATATAAAGTGCCTCTTATAGGCTCTAGCAAATAGTGGGGACTTGCCTATTAACATTATTTGCAGCAATAACAAGAACAACTAACGAATGTCAGCTCCATCCCTTTCTCACTCTCCCAGGTCGAAAAGGGATTTAACAACAAAGCAAGTAATGAGATCCCTTCTAGAAAATTCAAGGAGTCCTACCCATTGCAGCACTCGATCCTCTATCACTACATATGCAATCAATAAATAATTAGATTCAATTAAAATAACTTGCCAAAACTATGCTGTTAATAAACGGATCTGCTTCTGGGTCCCCTTGCCCCCACGAGGGGAGATAATGTAGGTGAGTCCCTTACAGGAGCAGAGAGCCGGTGGCCCTAGCTGGATCCCCAAACCTGGGCTCCGTGTTCCACCTGGCCAGCACTACAGCAGAATGAACCCTGAGAGACGGGGATCCTGACACAGGCGGTGGCAAAACCATTAGAATACCCAGTTTGGAAGGAAAAGATGCTAGACGCCGTCTCCCCAGACCCCTCTGCCACAGGTGGGGCATCTCGGACGCAAAGAGGGTATGTGACACGACTATGCTGAGTTCAGAGTTCAGAAGGCAGGTGGCCAGGGGCCAGGGCCAAGGCCGGCCCACCCCTCTTCCTGACCCACTTCCTTCCCTTAACGCCCGCCATCCATCTGTTTGAAACAGTGCCGTCAGAACTGGTGCTCCATAAATATTAATTGATTTATTAATCAATGGTGAAGACCATGATTATATATATTATTATAACAGTTATTTAAGCAGATGACAAGGGAACAATCGGCCGCTTTACAGGCTGACCTCTGGCTGCATGGCTGCACAGAGGTTTGAGCAGTGGTGCAGACAGAGCCACTGGTGTTTTGGGGACCCCCACTAGGAGACTGGAGGCCTCCAGGGTCAGGTGTCCAACCAGGGGGAAACCCAGTGGGACTAAGTCACGAGTATTTGGGTGTCGCTCTACAGCTGGAGCCATGAGTCTGTCCTGAAACCTCGCAGAGAAGTCCTAGGTCGCCACAGCCTCCTCTAGGACCCTCTGGGAACTGTGGGGCCCAGCTCCATCAAGGAGGGCATGGATGCACCTGAGAGGCGTCTGAGAGCCTCGAAGAGGAGGGGACAGACCTGCAGAGCGTTACTGAGCTGTCGGTCCTCCTGGCTGGTGAGGAACAAGGGTGTGATCCCAGCGTCCGAGAGCTTCAGCACCGCCTCCCGGAGCTGTGGGGAAGCTCTGGTGGGCTTGTTGCTGAAGAAAATGGCCACTTTCCTCATCAGGAATCCATTCCTCACGCGCTTAAACGTGTTTCTGGCCACGAATGACATGGCGGTTTCCAGACTCTGCTGCTTGGACGTCAGCGCCACCTGCAGGTTCTTCACCCTGTCCAGGAGGATGGACTTCCTCTTGGAGTCGGCAAACCGGATCTCCGTGGTCACCTCATTGTTGTAGGTGACCACGGCCACGCGGGCCCCCCTTGGGCAGTTACTCTCCGCGATGGTCAAGTCGCCCACGACCTTCAGGAGCACGTCCCTCATCCGGCTGAACATCTCTTGGGTGACCCCCTCGGAGGTGTCCAGGGCAAAGGCCAGTTCCGTCGGGAAGACGGGGCATTCCAGGGGCCCTGTGGAGGCGGGGGTGGGGGTGGGGTTCAAGACAGACTTTACTTACTGGGAAAGGGGTCTTCTTTCGCCGGAAGAAGTCCAAACTACTGAAATCAACTCACCATAGCAGCAAGCTACAGAGGAAACAGAGGGCAGGGTGAACAACACATCTGCCACGTGAGAATTTCAAATGCAAAACCATAAACATAGAATCATGTACTTACGACATTTATCTTTGATGCTTTGCACAAGGGCACATTGCTTCAAAAAAGGAAAGGAGAGAAGATATGAGGAGAGGGGACAAAGGCCCACAGGGCAGTGATTCGTGCACACATGCAACTTACATCGAGGGAGTCTCCTCTGTTGCCTTTGAGACCCTGTAAAACAAGGAAGGGAGGGTGAGGTGCTTGGCAGCGCACAGGTGTGCGCGTGAAGGAACAGCCCTCGGCCGCAGAGCCATGCTGGGAACAGCAGAGGCGGGCCTGGGCTGACCCCAGCTGTTCTCAGCTCCACCCAGGACGTTGGCCTTACTGCTCAAGAGCAAGAGAGGACAAAAGTATTTCCCCTGTGAGACAAAGAGCTCCTCTCCCTGAAAACCTGGAAGCTTGTTACAAATCAAAGCGAATCACACAGCGAAGCATGAGTCCGACCACCACCGCTCCAGAGAGAGAGATGCCTTTCACCCGCTAGCTTAAAGCACCTGTTGGCAGAAGGCGCCACGAGGAGTTGCCTCGCCACCTCGTCAGCCCCCAGCCTAAAGCAGCCCAGCTGGATTCTGCCCCCAGGGAGTGCCCAGGACAGTGCCAGGCTGCCCTCAGCCTCTCAGCCCACAATGTGGCCACACTGGAGGTCAGGCCATCGGCTGGTCTTCCCACAAGGCTGGTAACTGGCCTGACTCTCTCCATCAAATGCGTCCCTCTGAAGGCAGCAATTAGCCCGCCTCAAGCTTCTCCCCAGCTCAGCCAGGCTAATCCCTTAACCTCTCTTTCCAGGATCGATTTTCCATTTCCTAAGTTACATTTTCCTTTCTTCTTTCAGTGTAGGGAGATAATATAGGGAGAAATTCAAATAAGGAGACAGATATTAGCGGCAAAGAGATTTTCTGGAGGGGCAGTGACAGGACCCCTCCTGGCTCCAGGGGGCAGGAGGTCAAGCAACTTTTAAACCACAAAACAGTAGCTTCCTTGGGGATTTCACAGACCGCAGGAAGTATTCTCTACGCTGAGGTCTGACATACATCATGCTACTTCTCTACAAGATGCCGTCAAGAGGTATTAAAACTTGTTCTCCTTTTTTGTCCTCTACACAAACATCAAACAAGCCGACACCAGGGATTTATAAAAGGCAAATTACAATACATCCGAGACTGCAGTTCCACATGAAACTTCTCTTTAAAGCTTCCTGTTACACTTGTCAGAAGAAAAGTGGTTTAAAAACAAAACGGTAACAACAAAAATGCAGGACACCTTCTCTGAGAGGAAAGGAGGTAATGGAAACTTTTCCGGGACTGTATGTAAGGCACCCAGTCCCCTGATGGTGTGACTGGAATTGGGTAAGTACTTACAGCTGGTCCTGGGTGGCCAGGGTCCCCCGTCTGTCCAGCTGCCCCTGGAGGTCCTGAATTTCCCTAGAAGGCACAGAACAAACACTGTTCAATTGTGGAAGAAAACAGGGACTTCTCAGCTCCTGCAGTTGGAAGGGGAGGCGGAGGTGATTCAGCCCAATGTCCCCAATCACCACGAGAAATCACCCTGAGGAATCTTAAGTGTCTCCAAAATTCAAGTGTAGGGACAAGTGGCCTTAATAAACCTGATGTGTGCGTCCCCACAGCCATGTGCTGTGGCAGGTTAAGGCAGGCCACATCCTTGCTCAAGAACCATCACTGAGACGACCCACAGGCGCACAGAAGTTGGTCACTCACAGTCAGATCACTGCTTGGTGCAGACAATCAGTTCAGTGCTTTAAAGCCCTACCTTAAGTAGTAAATGGTCTAGTTTGACTGTCTTCCCTGAGAAAATTAACAGGATAATTACAATGATTTTAACCTTATTTTAAGCTATAAATAACTGCCAGGAACTTTTACTGGTATCTAGACCACGATCGTCAATCCCACACCCCGGGCTATCTTAAGAGAATTCATAGGCACCCACTGAAGGGCATAATCCAGAGCAAGGAACAGCTTAAGGAAGGGGAGTCCCCCCACAGTGGGGAGGCAGGGGTCTCAGCCTGGCTCACCTCTGACCTGGAACCCTTGTAAGCACTTCATGCACCCCGCGACATCCGCTGCCTCACCATCCAGTGGGCACGACCAACCGTGAGCACCAGTGTCCAGAGCCTCTAATTCTAGACTCAGGCCCCCCCAGTGGCTCCTGATGTGTGAGAGGGGGAGCCTCCCCACCAGCGGCGCACGGCTGGATGAGGGCAGTGCAGACACACCTGCAGGGGTCTTGAGGGCGCCGGCCTCAGGCTTAGGATGCTTTTCGTCCCCCCCACACTATCACAGATCAGGTGCCAGTGAGGGTAATTTTCAAAGAAGCAACAGAGGTGTTGGCGTCCAGTCACCCACCCACATGCCCTCTCCCCGCCCCCCACCCCACAGCCGGGGCGCAGGCAGGCTCACCCTCCGGCCTCTGACGCCTTGGGGTCCCAGAGCTCCACTGGTCCCCGGCTCGCCAGGGGTGCCCTGGGGAGAGAGCCAGGAAGAGGCGCGTTAGCTCAGGAATGGAAGGTACAGCGAGGGTCCCTGCGGCCTCTGGCCCCACTCCCCGGGGAAGCCAGGCAGCTGAACTCCGACCTGCTTCCAGGGGCCACTTGTACACTGTCTTTCACAGACTCAGCCTCGGCTCACTGAACCCACAGTCACCAAGTCCTATCCACGATACTGTCTTTAGGGGTGCGAAGGGTTTTCCTGCGTGTTGTTTCATTTATTCCTCACCAGCGCCGTGGCCAGTGCCTAGTGCCGTCGCCCTCGGGCAGGTGAGGGACTGTCTCAGAGAGGGTGGGGCCTTCCCAGGGCCACTCGGTCAGTGAGCCCTTGACGCACTAGGACCCAGATACTCTGATTTTCAACCCGTGGGCCTATGGGAATCATTCTAAAACAATGGCAACATTTTACCACTGGGGGGAACACTTACCTTTGGACCTGGGTGTCCAGAGAATCCTCGTTCTCCCTATAAAAAGATAAACAGATGACTCAACGTTTGGTCCTGATTTAAATTCCCCTAAATTATTCTTGAGCAGAAAAAAATAGATCCATAGATCACCAAGAGAAAAAAATTCACTACGTCACGGTGACATTTCAGAAGCAACTACGTACTTTCTTGCCTTTGCGTCCTTCGCTGCCAAATCCGTCCCGCCCGTCGTCTCCCTGAGAGTGGAGACAGTGTTACCACAGGTCACGGCACGGGCCGCGCCACCGCGGCCGCAGGAGCCCTGAGCAGGGGTCCCCGAGGCCCTGAAGTGCTCCCAGGCCAGGGTCCGGGTCAAGGATGGGCTGCTGCTCCTACCCCTCCTCCGGGTGTAAACAAGCCCAAGTCTGGAGGCGGGTGGGCTTCACTGCACCCTGGTGCTGGAGGGCTACCAACATAGGGCGCTACTCATCGCTACTGGTAGAGATACTCGGAGACGGAGGACCGAGAGACCCGTGGGATCTGGGAATCTTAGCGTTGCAGAGACCTCGAAGGCCACCTCTGCTCTGGGCATCTGTGAGTCTTTGATTGAACTTCAGAGCAAGAACACGGGACTCAGTCTCTCAAAGCCTCCCCAGCCTTCGGTGCCCAGGCCTCCTGCCCTCCCCTCCGGTCCCCCTTCCCTCCTTTCCTGGACATGCCACCACCTGCCCACTGCCCAGACACCCCCTCCCTGTTGGCTCGGATCCCCGTCGCTCTCTCACAGGGTCTTTCACAACTGGATGCCATTAATCATTACAAAAGAATCAGGAGGATTTTATGTGAAATATACATTAGTATCTCTAAAATATAATGGAATGTGCTACGTAGTTAATTTACAGTTTTAAACAGACAACAGCTACAAAGCTATTGGCCCCAAATTTATGGAAACAGAATCAAGAAGGGATTTCCTTCAACAAATTTGAACAGATTTTAAAATCTGATTTTCTTCCCCTCTGCTTCTGAAACTAAGAATAACAGAAATGGATTTTTTTTTTTTAACTTCATTGAAGCTGTAGAGAAGCTCCATATACAAGAAAAATACTTTAAAGTCTTGGGATTATATACCAGATCAGTCTGGTCCATGTACATAGTTTTTAGGTAGACTGACTCATTTTAGAAAAATTCCTAATGTGCTGTAGATTTCTTTATTCTGTATAGAAATATATATTATAAAATTATTGCCAGTGAGCAATTGTTTTTAAATTGCAGTGAGTTAGATTGTTTTTAAATAACATTTTTCTCAAATGAGTTATCAAGGTAATAATTTCTATTTCTACAATGTCTCATTCAAAGGAACCTGTTTTGATCTGGACTGAGAGCTTGTCAAATCCAACTCCATTTTAACCCAAAAGCATCTATTTCCTTGCAGGAAAGCTCCACCTCACCAAGCTCACGAAGCTTTTGCAGGACTGAAAATAATGGTGGTTCAAGCCTCAGTAAGACACCACATTCCCTTGTCAGGAAAAATGCAGGGAAAAAAAATGTCTTTACCTATTTCCCCCCAATGAAATGAAACTTATTTTGAGATTTATTTGCTGTTTATAAGCAACAGGTCTTACTATTTTCAGTCAAACCCCCAAAGATGCAAGAAACTACTAAAGTTATCTCTCTTCCCCACCACCCTAATTTGCAACGACAAAGGACAGCCCAAAGCGAGGCTCCGCCTCCCTGCCTCCCGGACCTCCCAGCGCAGAGTCGGTCTTACCGTCTCGCCACGGGGGCCCCGGCTGCCAATTCCGCCCTTTGGTCCTGGTTCTCCAGGCTCACCCTACACACGAGAAACAGGCTGAGACATGTGTGGGGCTGAGACCAACTTAAAATGCGGTTCCAAGCCCTGCCCCCATTCTAGGTGAGGCCACCAGGAGGGCTGCTGCAAGCTGCTAACTTCACCTCTTAGATTTTGATAAAAATGATTTTTAAAATTGCAACATTCTTGCATGGAAAAGAATCGAGGAAGGTTTGTGTTTTGCTCTTTTCATGAGCGTGGTCGGGGAGCACGCTGACGGGGAAAAGACGGAGGGAAACGCGGAATGGTCAGGAAGAGCCGTGACAGTTGGCAGGCGCTGAATCCTGCAGGGACCCCAACAGCGTCCCCAGAGGCACAGAGGCAACCTTGGAGTCACACCAACACATTTCTTTTCCTGAGACGGTGCTTCCTTTTTGGATCGGTTGTGATAAATTGTGGTTTTTCTCCAAGTCTATAGAAAGCAGTTTCCCAGGCAGCCCTCATAGAAGAAGCTGCTCTTATTCACAATCATCGAGAAGGGAGGCGCTTGGATCAGCCAAGCTAATGAGCGCTGCCAACATGTAAAGAACCTGCGTTGGGTGGACTGCCGAGGCTGTACTGAGCGCCCCCAACCAGATACCCCAGCAGCCGCTGACGGGTTCTGGGCACAGCCCGTGCGTTCCCTTGAGGTGGGAACAGGCATCCCACTGGCCAAGCCCGCCCTCACCCAGGGGGGCCTGAGGTGGGAAGGTCAGCCGTGAGGACAGGGTGTGTGCAAACTGGGCAGGCGGGCAGGCTGACGAACGAGGTGGGCAGGGGCCCATCGAGAGACTGGCCGGGCCTGACCCCAGCACACAGGCTCGCACTTTGCCAAGACAAACCTTTCTTCCCAAGGGACCGAATCTGCCACGTTCTCCAGGAGCACCCGCCGTCCCTCCGCTTCCCTGGGCACAAGGAGAGGAGTGTGTCAGTAAAATACTCACCCTCCAAGCCAACGGTCTGGATCCTGCCTCCTCACCGTGTGCAGTCAGAGCCACAGGACTCAGCGCCACGCAGACCCAAGCGCATGCATGCGTGGAGGCGTCTTGTGCAGATCTGAAATGTTAGTGTGACCACCCACCCCAGTCACGGCTATCACCGGCCCTGACCGGGGGACAAGCACCCAGATTTATGAGGCTTTGTTTCCTCCCTTCCCGCACCTCCAGGATGGTGACACAGGTGTGGAAACGAGTGTGCACTTGTTCACTGGGTAAATGGCTAGATGCGTGAAGGACCATCGCTCTCAGAATGTGAGCCCGATGCCTGGTGCGCGCACAGGCAGCCTGTGGGGTCCGCCGGCGTGCCGACAAGCACAGCAAATGACAGAGGGAAGCAGTTGCTTGGCATCACTAGCGATTTGAAAAGCTTCACCTCCTCCTGCTCCATCTTTAGTTTTTGACTCATCAGAGCTCAAATAAATGTTGCAAATAAAACATAAAAGCTTTAAAATTAGGTATTTATCAAATTTTGAACTGGAAGGAGAAAAGGCCTGCTCTCACTATAAAACATTTTTGTGCATTTGTGTAGCAACAGGCCAGCCCATTGCCAGCTTTTTCATTATAATTTTTGTAACAGATGATAGGATGGCCCCCTGGCTATCACACCAGACACGAGGGGTGTCAGGGTGCAGAGCGCCAGGCCCCCGGCTCAGCTCCAACAGCACCCTTCTGTATTTCATCCCCAGGAGCTGACGTAGATGTTGACATGTGAGTCAGCACATCGAAGCACATTGAATATCTGTTGAGCCTGAGGTGGGGAACTCCTTACACAAAATCCCGAGCCACGGGGTAATCTCTAGAGGCCAAACATGACACGGTTGGGCATGATCTGAAAAATCGGGCGATTGGCTGGACCTTGTGCAGCTGCATGCTAGGACTTCTGCAGGGAGCTTCATCCTCCCTTTGCTCACCTCCTGGCTGGCCTACGTTCAGAAGGAGCTACATGGGGACTTGGAAGTCCCACAGGCACCAAGAAAAGGGTCGCACTCCATCAAGCTACCTGGCCAGTGGCTGTGAGGACTGCAGTTGACCCAGGGTCTATGCAGCCACAGCAGAGGGCTGAGCAAAGGGGCAGGCTATGGTAACCCCAAGGCCGAAACCCCAGCCTGCTCGGGCCCTGCGCACATAAGGACAGGAGAGGGTCAGGGCGACTTACCTGGGGTCCGGGAATGCCTTGTTCACCGATCAGGCCTGGAGGGCCGGTGGGACCAGCTGGACCCTGACGAAGTGAAAGGCCAATGCAATCGCCGCGTCACTGTCATGCCCACGAGGAGCCCCGGGTGACGTTCGCCCTCCAGAGCCCACACCCTCCCTTCTGCTGGCCAGCCCTGTACTTGTACTTCAGCCCTGACCCAGAACACAGAGGAGGAAGTTGGTTTAAAAAAGCACAGGAAGTGTGTTGAAACAGAAGCTTGGACGACACTCTTCACGATAGCCCGAAGGTGGGGACAGCACGAGTGCCTGGTCCATGCGTGCATAAGCCAGCCGTGGCCCAGCCACACCATGGAACAGTACTCGGCCACGAGAAGAGACCACGCATTGACACGCGTGACACGGATGAACCTCAGAAACATGGCGCTGACTGAAAGAAGCCAGACACGAAGTTCACCTATGAAACGGCTCCATTTAGGTGAAACGTCAGAATAGACAAACCCAGGGAGTTAGGAGCCTGGTGGCTGCCAGGAGCAGGGGCATGAGAGGTGGGGAGGAGGGGAGTGACTGCTCAACGGACACAGGGCCTCTTGGGGGATGGGGACAGTGTTTCAGAACTAGATAGAAGTGGTAGATACACAACACCATGAACGAACCAAGTGCCACTGAATTGTTCACTTCAAAATGGTGAATGTTGTGCTCAGCTTTGTAAAACTGACTCGTCTCCTCAATTAAAAGAAAAAAATACTAGAGCATCTGGGAGGAATCACAAGGTGTCACGGCACGGGGTACTGACCTGTGCGCCTCTGGCCCCCGGCTCTCCTGCAGAGCCCTGCTGGCCTGGGCCGCCCCTGTTGCCCTTGGAAACAGAGAGGAGGGGGGTGTCAGGAGGTTATACGGACAGACCTCAGCTCTCTGTCCTGCAGTGGTGGCCCAGTGGGGGACAGGAAGCATCACATCTCTCCCAGGGCTGGAAGTGATGGGCAGGATGACCCCAGCATGAGACCCTGAACGCTTGGAGCAGCTGTCACTCTGCGTCTTTGTAAGCGTCTGTCTTTTGCCTCACCTTCTGCTGGAGATGGCTTCGTGAGAAAAGGATTCTTTAGGCCTAAATCTGTCTGCCACAGATACCAAGACACCGAGATGTGGAGACTTGCTGACACCAGGTAGGTGGGCACACTGTGGGTAAGGGAGGCCCAGGACGCTGCCTCCCTGGCCTCCCCTTCACTTCCCCACTCCCCGCAGCCCCACTGGACCCCTTTTCACAAGTCTTCTGGAATAGGCTGAATTGGAGCAGCCAGTGGGAAAGATGGTAGCTGGCTGCGGTTGGAGCGACAAGCCTTGACAGCCAAAGAGACAGCGTGTTCCAGCTCATGGGCTGGACTCCATCTGTGCCCCTGGAGGTCCGAGGGCCCATGTGAGTGACAACGGGACGGAAAGAGGTGCTGACTCAGAGGCTTACCTTAGCTCCTGCTGGCCCCCTTCGGCCAAAGCCACCCTGCAAAGGAGGACAGACGATGAGGGGAGCCAGGGACAGAGCCTGGGGCTTCTGCTACCTGACCTGCACATTCATGCAGCCCTGCCGCGCACCGGGCACGGCCTAGGCAGCCCTGAGCAAACCCACATCGGGAGACAGCCTCCTTTCTGCCCTCATGTCCGTACGGTTTTGCTCCCATGCTGCCCCTATTAATCACTCAAATGAAAGTTTTGAGAAGTACTTGGACCTGCCAAGCAAAATAATGACTCCTTCTGGCTACGCTATCCCAGCCAATTTCAAATAAGGAATGTAAAATGGGAATGTCAATCTGCCTATTTTTCTACCATTTTCCTGACTGTAGGGAGAAGTAATAAAATACTATAATTATAATAGAAAGGAGTCCCAAACTCTCCAAAATCTCTTGGCCAAATGTAATACATACTCAGTCAGGTGAAAAATCCAAAGTTCACACACGTGACCCTAAAAGCTCAGGTGTGCTTAACTTGGGCTCATGACTTGGCAGCCACCTCTGTGCTCTACAGGTGACCCGGAGTTCAAATAAATGTGGGCTCACTGCGTAAGTAGTCCATTAATTCCCACTTTGCGAGGCTTCCCCTTTAGGGGAAAGGTTTGGGAATACCTGGGTATATTTCTGCAAAGTTAGGGGTCACTGCTCTGGAACTGTGAGTACGAGCTCTGGTAGGGGCTTGAGCCCACAAGCCACACTCCCCACCCACCATGCACCTTCCAGGGAGGGGGCTTTGCCATTATTCTGTAGTGGCAGCCTCTGTAATGGGAGACACTGGCCTCCTTCCATGCAGACAAGTGGGTGGGAGGCAGGCCACTCCTCCACAGAGAACCACTCTGGCTGGCCTCTCCCAACAGGGACATCCTAGAGTCTGACCAGAGGCCACTGGGGCTCAGTGCCTCATGCCCGGACCACAGGCAGCCGGTGGAGGCCCTGAAGCAGTGGCATGAGGTGTGAGCTAGCCCCATGGGAAGGATACACTTCATCTCAGCCTGAGGCTGCATGGCACGGTTCTGAGGGGAGGGGGAGACCGGGCCACCAGGCTGCACAGGAGGCACTGAGTCTCCGAGAGCCCTCAGCACACCAACCCCACACCCAGGTTTCCACCTCGTGCACAGACCGAAAACAAATCGTATGCATGACTGTATTTTAAGTCATTTCATGAAAACAAGTTTTAGCTTTGCTCACAGAGTGGTATAGCAGGACAACCACTGAGTATGTCCTCATTGTTTTTCATTATAGAGTTCGACAGCATTATTCGGAAATCATAGAACTTTGAAGACAGAATTTTGAAATGCAAAGTTTTCTTCTGAATTTTAAGAGCAAAATTATGCCCATAGCACATCAGCAGATTAGGGGTCATTTCTTTTAAAAGCCCTCAGCTCAGCATACACCTCTGAGCTTCCAGCTGCTAATCCCTAAATATGTCACACCACTCATTCCCATGCAGGGACCACCCTCCTCCAGCCTGGAGGCCCAAGCTCTCTGTACCCCTGGGCTCTGGAAGCTTCCTAAAGGTTTGTAGAGCTTTGACTTCAGCAACCCTTCAAAAGACTCAGAGGTTAGGCATGCAACACGCTATTCTGCACCAGACATTTCTGAAATGTCTTAAAAAAGTGATTGCGAAATACAGTTCATGAGAAAACTCAACCTAGTCTCATTGCCTGACTTACAGCAACACAGAAAAACAAACAATTCTGAAGCCAACAGCAAGCTGGAAACACCATCACCTTCCTGCCCGTCGTCCCCTCACCCACCCCATATTCGTGTTTTTGTTTGGATTTCTTAAATATGTAATGGGATAAAAACCTGGTCAGATATTCTAAAGCCACAAAGACATAATTTTTAAGAGGACCTATTCAGTATTTTGGGGGGAAAGAAGCAGAACTGAGGGAGGGAGGAGAGATGGAGCACAGGAAAAATTGTAAGAAGGAAAATTCTCTAGAAGCATTAAGATTTGGGTGACAGTAGTTTCAGAAATCCCCTTAAATTCCCTAAATAAACATGCTGAGTAACTCTGCCCCAGGTAGTGTCTGGTGGTCTAAGTGGCACATGCTAAACATCACCGCAGAGCCCGCACAGCCCTGAGGGGCACTCACGTTCTTCCCGGGCTCTCCAGACCTTCCAGGTGGTCCATCGCTCCCAGGGAGACCCTAAGGTGAGGAAAAAATTGTCCTAAGACTCTCATCTGCAAGGAAGAACGTCTAACTCTGAACATTGTGCAGGCACTATGGGGAGAGGAGCAGGCCGGGCGGGTGGACGGTCCATGGGATGCACGGACCAGGCACGTTCCCGCCTCCATGAGCACCTCCCATAAGCATCTAGGGGCCCAGATTCTGCGGAGAAGCCCTCCTGGCAGGGGCCTCCATCCCCACTGGAGCCGTGCTTCTCAGGCACACACGGTCAGGGTCTGGGGGCTCTCTGCTCCCGACCTGGTTGGCTTCACAGCCTTAAAGGCCACCTGCACGGCCTCGGGCTGAGGACCAGCCTGCGGCAGTTTCCTGTCTTTGGCCCTCAGCGCAGGGGGAGTCTAGGCATGTGTACCATGGGGCCGAGGTCTCCCGTTTCTCCTTTGGGTCCTCTCTGCTGGCTGTCCCGTCCTGAGTCACCCTGTAAATAGCACGGGGCAGGGGAATGGGCCATGTGTGTAAGAAAAGGACACTTCACATTTGCTTTAGGAAAAGAAAGCATTTGCAGCTTTTCTCATTTATGGCTCTAATCTGCAAGCAAAGGGCTACTGCTGGCAGCCTCCTTCCTCCCCTCCAGGCCCGGAGGAGGCAAGAGCAAGCCTGGGGCATCAACCCCCCTGGGGAGGAAAAGCGGTGGCCCCCTGATGGGGGCTGAGGGTGGCTGACACCCAGTGGTCAGGGTCTGTCAGAGTGGGACACACGTCACCCAGGTGGGGTGTGCCGGGAGGACTGGTCCCTCAGAGCCTGGCATTCATATCATCGCTGACATTTTTCTGACCACCCAAGCCAGGTGGATTAGTGTCCTGACACCACATTTTAGGGACACTTGTCACAGCTTCCGTTGACAGGCTCTGGAAACCCTCACCTTTGCAGCCGGAGAGCACCATATCCCCAGCAGACCCAGAGTTATAGGCAAAGGACAACAAACCACATATCTTATCAACACGTTTTAAAGCAGCTTCTAAAGTGGTATTTTTTGTCCACCCACTTCTCCCAGAACCCTCTCCCCCAGACTCAGGCCTCAAATCATCAATAAAGCACTTCCTTACCGGGTCCCCTCTGATTCCAACGTCTCCTCTTTCTCCTCTGTCTCCTTTAAGACCTTTGTCACCCTAAATAAAACCCACACAAATAAACTAAGAACAAGATAGCTTTCAAGTTGTCCTCTGGCCCTTAAATTCATGTTTTTCAATTAAGAAATCTAAACTACAACAGTGTTTCCCATTTACCCATTTGCCATGAATTTAAATTTACTTCCAAATATTTCTGATCTGTTCAGGTAATCCACAAATATTTATTTGGGAGTTGACTCTGTTCCAGGCACTGGGCATTTATTGAAACAAAACACGCCGGTCTCTGCCCTATGGGACGTACTCTCTAAACAAGAAAATGGAATGTGACAGGTGTCACCACCGATGCAGGACATAGGAGGCACCAGGGATGCACCCCCAAAGGAGGTCAGGGATGGCTGCCTGGAGGAAGCCGCCTTAACATACACGACTAAAAGAAATATTCCTTCAATGAAACACTTATAGTTTTTCCACAACAGCAGCACTATGGGAATAGACGTACCCTTCGCCCAGGATTCCCCTTCTCCCCAGAAGTACCAGGCAATCCTTTATCTCCCTGCCAAAGACAATGAAGAAATGTCACTCCTGGTCCAGTGTGTACCATAGACTGAGGTGTTGGTCACTGGAATCTCCAGGACCAAAAGCAGTTTGGACTTGGAGTGTGAAATCACTTACATCCTCACCGTCAAGACCATCCAGCCCGATTTCTCCCAGTTCGCCCTGTGAGGGAAGGAGATGCACGTATAGAAAGTATAGAAAGCCATTCTGGCAAAGGAAAGATGAGAAATGCTGGGAATCCTCCCGATAGGAACAAGAAGCTTGGTACCTTCTCTCCTGGGAATCCTCGAGAGCCCTGAAAGGGAAAGGGGGGGAACGTTAGCGCCCTCCTGGAGGCTGCAGACAGGCTAGGGGAGGCTCGGGGTGGCCTCCGCCCCACCTGAGGGCCAGAGTCTGAAATCCGTCATCAGAGAGTCATGTGCTTGCCCTTATCTCTCCATCACGAGCAGGAACACAGAGCTAACTGGTCCGGATGTGAGGATTTGGGGGCTCTCGGCTCCCTGGGTGGGAGGGGTGGACCCTGAAAGCTAGGATAGGGGCTCCGAGGCCCCTTTGTAACTGTGATAAGGTGGCCCTCCCCTCCAGCACCTGCTTTCAAACCTCGGCAAATGGAGAGGACATACTATGAGTCCTTGAATCCAAGTACTTCTCACAGAGAACCTTCCAGTGCATGCCGTCTTCACATCCCCCCTGCTTCCCGGCTCCTCTTGGGGTCCCGGGGCTGAAGCAGCTGCCACAGGCCTTTCCTCCACCCTGACCCACATTCTGCCCATCCTCCTGAGCGTGTCCTGGCTGCCTCGTGCTTCCATAGGAAACTATTCCTCCACTACCAGGCTCCCTTCCCAGGGCCCCTGAACCAGATGGGAGGCCACAGGCTGCTGGACAGAGAGCAGAGACGCCCCACAGGTGGCCTTCCTCCCCTGGAGGCGGCTGCAGGAACTGAACTCCCTCTCCCCGCCGGGGCCGGGGGCCACAGTCCCCGTCCATGCTGTACCTTTACTCCTCTCTGCCCGGGGCAGCCCTGGAAACCTTGAGTGCCGTTCACACCAGGCGGACCCCGTTCACCCTGTGAGGAGAAACAAAGGTGAGCTGCAGGTCGGCCGTCGTGCAGCCAGGAGCGCACACCGCTGTGGAAGCCCATGCAGGGAAGCAGATCTCACTGGTAGGAATGCTGACTGGGCCAGGTAGAGCCTCCAGCACCCTCACCCACCCCATGCCCGTGCTCAGCACTGGCCCTGGCCTTGAACCTGCAGGGTGGCATGGGGTCTGAGAGGGTCTGCAGCGCAGAGAGCACACCCTGGCGGCCAAGGATGAGTGAGCCTCGGGGCCTTGCAGGCTCTGGGCCTGGGTGAGCATGTGGCCCCCGTGGAGAACCCCCAGCCTGAGAGCTCTTCTGCAAGGTCCCTGGTCCCCAGCTCCCCAGCAGGCCTCAGGCCCAGCCTGACACCCAGCACTGCTGGCCGGGACCCTGTAACCTCCCCTAAGCCCATGGGACCCTTTACCTGCATCCCATGGCTGGGCCTTGTTCTAGGGTCTCAAAGCCTTGCAGACCGTGTCTGTCCCAGTTCTGCTTCCAGAAGGCCCTGCTGCAGGCTCCACTCACCCACAGCTAGAACTGTAGGCCACCGATGACCCAAAGCAGCCCCCCAGGGGGAGACTTCCCTTAAAGGGGAATCCCTAGTACAGCCTGAGTAGGTCTCCCGCACTCCTCTCTGCTCACGCCCACCTCTGCTCAGACCTCTGAATTCGCAGGACACAGGGACGCTGACCGGTGGCCCCTCTGCCTCAGGAGCCCTTTACTCCTCTGCAGTAGGACCAGTGAAAGCCCCACGCTCCACACCACACCTGCCGTGCTCCACGCTCAGACCGCAGGGCTACTTTTCTCAGGGTAGAGTCCTGAGTCAGGCTGGTAAGGGCGTGAGACGTGGGCTCTTTCCCAGTGGGAAAGTCACTGGAGATGGAGCCAGTCGTGAACTTCACTATTCAGTCCAACGTGTGAGGATCAAGGAGGGAATAAACGTAGAGACAAAGCGACTTTTACTCACAGGTCCACCCTCGTCCCCAGGATAACCTCGGTAGCCGTCTTCTCCAGGGATGCCCTGCGACAGAGGAAAGCAGCGCCCTGGTTATACCCTGTGCTCGACTTTGTCCTCTATTTAATTATCCTCCCAATCCCCCCTCACTGGCAGAGCGCGGCTAGCACTTAGTGTCAGGCTCTTGACGTGCCAAGAAAACCTGTCAGTTTCCCATAACTCGGAGGCAAATGCTCCGAATGCTGCCCAGCATCCACAGGGGCTGCAGTCAGTGACTCCCGCTGACTTTAACACTGTTTATAAGCGGAAGAGCCAGTGGGTTAAAGAACAGATCCCCTCACCCGCGGGAAGGGAGGTCAGCAGACATTCACCCACGAGCCTGCGCCGCAGCTGTCCCGTCCTACAGCAGGTCCCTTCTTTCCCCTCCCCATCTCCAGGCCGCCACAGTACAGGAACTGCCCAGCGAAGCACCGAGTGGCTTCTGGAACCTAACCCCGGGGGCCGGAAGGGCAGAGCTGCCATACCTTTGGCCCGATGCTGCCCAGCAGCCCGCGGTCTCCCCTCTGTCCAGAGCATTTGCAGGGGATCCCACAGCAAGCTTTCTCAGCAATGTTGTCCTACCAAAATGGAGAAAAGTTTCAAATTTCAATAAATGCCTAGAACAAAAGCCTAAAAATGCCATAAAGGGCAAAATCTGAGGCACGTGGATTTCACAGTGGGCAGTGAAGTCGCCCTGGACAGTGTCACTCGAGGCCTGGCTCAGCAGGCCGGACGGCCAGGGGGAGGGTACAAGTGGAGAGGGACGGGCGACCAAAGTGTGACGGATCCCACGACGGTACCCCAGCTAGGCCTGATTTCTAGAAGTTCCAACATAGATAGGTTTCAATTGTCAAGCTTAATTTAACAAATGTTTAAGCTTCAAGGCACAAACCCAAACAAATAAACTGCATGTGGCCCGGAGGGAAGGGGCTTCCACGTGGATATCCACGTCCCTTCCTCAGAACCACGGGCAGCGTCTCGGACTAGGCCAGCCTGGAGGAGGCCTCGGGAACGCCAGGGTGGGCAGACACCAGCGGGCCCTGCCTCCATTCCACGAGCACCTCGACTCCAGGTGACCAGCGCCCCTAACACCCGTCACGCACCCTCAGCTCTTGGAGGTCAAATCTCATTCCTCGCAGTGAGCTTCCTAGAGTTCTCACTGTCCCCGTGTCCCAGATTCATCAGTGCCACCTCCTTCCACCCAATTCACATATAGTCCCAGTTCCAACCCTGGGAAGAAAGTGGGAGGGGAGGAAGAGGCAGTCGGTCCCCCCTGTGATCCCCTGGTGCTGCCGGCCTCTCGGAGCGGGCATCTCGGAGCGGGCCCCTCAGCCCCGTGTCTCCCAAAAGCACAGGGGAATTTGGAAGCTGCACAGGGACACCTTCGTCTGCTCCAAAGGAAACTAGGAGGGAAGGTAGCAGGGGCACCTCTGTGCCCAGAAACACTTTCTTTCCTGCAAGTTTCTGTTTTCACCACCTGAGTTTTGATGTTGTGAACACTGTTTCCTGTTTGGGGTCCGGCTCCGTCTTTGCCGTCTCATGATCTTATAAGTGAAAAGACACCCATTAAAGGGAGAAGAGGAAATTCTCAGGCAACCACATCAGCGTGCCCAGACACTGGCTTTCTGGCTCCTGGGTTCCTGCGTTTCCAGGGCTCACACATATTATTGCAAAAGGCAGATCCAGGTGAATTAAATCACCCACCCAAAGGCCCCTCTCCCCCTCACCGGACAATAACTGACTTCATTATCCTGAGATGCCAAAACTGTGCTATTAAACCAGTTTGTGTGTAAAGACGTAAAAAACTCACGAGCTGCTCTGCTAGTTCGTAATCTAGGTCCAGCAGGTTAAGACTCAGGGGCCTGTTGTACAAGAATCCTCGCCCGAACTCCAACTGCATCAGCCGCTCCAAATTGGCTACACGTTCAAGGCCCACCAAGATCAGAGCATGGACACCTATGGGGAGAAACGTACATCCTAGGGCCCACCCAGGATACGGGAACACCACAACTTTTTCCTCCTCTTTTTTTAAAAGAAAACTTCAGCATAAAATTTGGCGTTTAGCTGACACATGGTTAATCAAACCTCAGCTGCTCTGAGGAGTTGAAATATTAGAACTTCGGACTCCTGAGTAATTGTTGCAGATATATCAAAAACTAAACTGGTCAATGTAAATATAGGAAGTAACACCATGAAGCATATTTGTACATAAATTCTCAAGTTCTGGTCCTAGAGAACGTGGGTATGCTCCAGGAAGAACTGAAACACCACACCTCCAAAGTCAGATAATAGCAGTCTCATCTCCATTGCCAGAAAAGCAAGCAAATAAATAGAAAGTTCTTATGATAAATTATGCTGTCATAAATTCTTAAACCTCTGGTGCTGGCATCCACTTTTTGATAGTAAGTGCTACTAAATTCCAGAGCAAATCAACAGTCAGATATTACACCTGACAGTGGACATTATTGAGTATCCATTATTGATTTCATTATTTATTTCATATTCAAGCATATTTTTACTTCATGTTGAAGTATTTTTGAGTTGTGATAACTGCCAACTGAAAATGCAGCAATATTTTTTGCTGGGAAATTAATTCCTTCTTTATAGATGAAGCTAAGTGAATCAAAATGTCATAATCTTTTGCAAAAGCCTCATGCTTTCCAGATGCTCTGCCCCCTGAATGAGTCTGAGAACCTGTGGGGCCCATCCCAGGGCATGGCGATGAAGCTGTCCATCTGCAGGGAAGGAACCCCGTCAGCCCAATCCCATAGCTGCAGGTGGGCGACCGAGGGCCAGGGAGTTGCTCCTCCCCGAGAGGATGCCATCAGCAGAGTCGTTTATCTCTAGCAGAGCAGGGTGCCCGCCTCACCCATGTTGGCTCCTCATGTCTAGAGAGCCCAGAACCTACCTTCTTGTCGGAGGTCCTCAGAGGCCCTTTGTAAATCAGCCAGATTTCCATCTGCCCCGTCAGTAAAATGAATGACCACCTGAAAATAAAAAGTCAAACCACAGCAGAAATTCAAAAGAAACATCACAGACTCTTGTTAGAGATGAGCCAGCTCTCACCCCTCATCATATAGTTGAAGCATCTGAGGGCCATGTTCATAGTTCTTTGATATTATGCAATAAATGTATTTTTTAAATGGTATAAAATAAAGTGGGCAGATTGCCATGCTTGACTTACTAAAAACTCATGCAACAGTGGAAATAAAAACAGCTTATTTCATACTCCTATTTATGCGATGTAGTTTCCAGAAATCACATGTGCGCATGTGCATGTTTTACAGGTTGAACTGCATCCCTCCGAATTCCTATGTTGAGGCCTTTCTTAACCCTCAGTACCTCAGAATGTGACTGTAATTTGTAGGAGGGCTTTTAATGAGGTGATCCAGTTAAATGAGGTCATTAGGGTGGGCCCCCATCCAGTATGACTGGTGGCCTTCTAAGAAGAGGAGATGAGGACACAGCCACACACAGAGCGAAGACCTGTGGCGACCTGTGGAGAGGGCACCCTCGCCAAGCCAAGCTGGCGGGCCTCAGAAGCAGCAGCCCCACTGGCGCTCTGACCTTGGCTTCCAGCCTCCAGAGCTGTGAGGAGACACATTTCCACCGTTTGACCGCTGAGTGTGTGGTGATTCGCCGTGGCAGCCCTCGCAGACTTTGTGCGTATATGTGTGTGTGTGCGTATACTCATACAACATATATGTATGTATGTATACACACACACAGAAATATTTAGAGAGAATATAATGTATTTAGTGGGTAGGACTATAATTAAACATGGGTTAATCATAAATTCAACTAAATCAAGCTCACTTACTGATTTCCAGATTTTTTTTTTTGAGCTTAAATGCAATGAGTGAAACAAGGCAGGTGCTACATTGCAGATTAATATAATCAGCTGATAGTAAATGTACAGGCACTTGCATGTGCAGGGACTACCAACCCTGTCAAGCGTGAAGAGCATTTATAGAACCCTCTGCAGGAGGGGGTGTCCGGAGATCAAGGCATCCTCCTGACCAGGAAGAGTCCAGGAACTGCACGGGAAGCTGAAACAAGGGGACCCTGCTCACCTTCACACTGTTGGGCGAGGACTGTCGGAACTTGTTCTGATAGACCTTGAGCGTGTCTGCGGTGAGGACATAGGGGTGCTGGCCACGCATGCTCTGGAACTTCTCAAACAGCTCCGGCTGGTACTCAGCAAAGTCAAAGGCCTCCACCGGGCCCGTGGGCGTGATGGCCACGACCGACACCCGCACGGAGGGCATCTGGGCACCGCTGCAGCTGAGCCTTTGCACTTGGCTGATTCTATTCAAGATGGCATCCATCTTGGACTCGAGGCCCTTCTGGCTCACAAATACATTCTGATCTCTTGAACCATCAAATCCCAAAATCACATCCAGATTACAGGCTGAAACAGGGAAAAGTAGGGGATGAGCTCTAAGTCGGGGCTGCCAAGATGAATTCGACACCCGGGCCCAGCCCCGGGGAGGTGGGCCGGGGCGCCATGCTCAAGAGCAAAGGAGGTGTCCCACGGATGGGCTTTGAGAAGCGACTAGATCCGCCTCTCACACAGGGAAAATGGGTGCTGGCGGTGGGGGGCCAAAACTGCAGGCCATTCTAACACGTTTGCTACTGGGGACGTTCATCGACTTCATCGCGGTATACAGTCAGGAAGCCGCCAGGGCTGTGCTTCAGATGAAATGCACTTGAGAACTCAAATGCTCTAATCTCAAATAATAGATCTAATAAACTCTAAACAATAACAGGGACCAATAAATCTGAAGAATGGGGGGGAAGGACTAAATCTTCTAAGAACAAAAAAAGGGACTCCCCCTCTTATCCTGCGAGAAAACTTCTAACAATGGCTGGGGGACCTCTGGGACCCAACCCCCAGGGATATAAGTAAGTGCTTGTAGAATCTGTAGGCCAGCACTGGGGATCTAGATAACGAAATAACACGAATAGGACGGACGACAATTGGCACATGAAGGGGATCACCTTTGGAAACATCAGACACGCCCGGACATAGGGTCTCATGCATGGCATCATGTAGAGTCTCCAGAACCTGCTCGCTCAGCTCAGACAGCTCCTGCACGTTCCCCACGCGGAACGCCGTGGCGCTGTTGGACGCTATCTTCCCGACCTCCTCGGAGTCGATGTTCTTCACACCCACCGCGAACACTTTGACGCCCCTCTGGGTGAGTGCCAGGCTGGCCTCCTGAGCGTCCTCCGCCGACTTTCCTCCTGTGATCACAAATGCGATCTGAGGGACCCGCTGGTCCAGGCGGCTGCCCGCCTCCGGCACGAAGTGATTCAGCCGCAGGTGCTGGAGGCCCACTTTAGTGTTCGCGTGTCTCCCCCCTTTGTAGACCACTTTGTTGATGGCGTCAATAATCTGCTGCTTGGTGGAAAAGTCCTTCAGGAAGAATTCGTCCGTGGGGTCAGAGTTGTACTGGACCAGCCCCACTTGGATGGAGTCGCCCGCCTCGTAAAGCGTGTCCACAATTTCTGACACAAAACGGAGCACTTCCTGGAAATTGTCCCTCCTGAAATTGATGGAACCATCCAGCAGGAACACAATGTCCGCTTTCTTTTTCTCTAAAAATGATTAAAATGAAAATGAGGAGAAATTTGGTTTCCATGTCCAGAACAAATATACAGAAGGTACAATGATTGAAACAAGCCATTCCTGTAACTTTTTCAAAGTGAATGTCTCTGCTCTATTCTGTGTCTTCACAGTCCCCAAACTCACAGCCCTCCAAACGTTATGCTAAAAACAAGAAGATAAATGATAAATCATCTAAAAAAAAAAAAAAAACAGTCCTGAGAACTCAGTGCAAAATGGTATATTTTCCATGGATTCAATGGTCCATGGTCTCTGGTGTTTTAGGAAATGCCACTGAACACTTTCCTTCTGACCAAAAATAAAAGATGATGTCTGGCAGGGGTGGGAGGAGATGCACTAGAAGCAGGACAAAAAAGGGCTGATAGAAACATATTGGAAAATGGGATGTGACCCCATACAGCCATAGAGGGTTACCTACCAGCACGCTGGGAGCTTTGTGGGGTCCTGCTAAAAATCAATGGCATTTGGAGATAATTTCCTAATCAAGAAATCAAGACTGGAACAGAAAAAGGCATGGATCGGCCAACTTCAAAGGTGCTCGCCTATTAGGAAAGCCAGTGAGTCTGCAGTGAACCCTCGGTGTACCTGTCAGTGGGGTTGTAACTAGCCTCATGGAAGAATCAATGACCTTAGGCTTTCTGGGATGTGTTTCCATCTACAATTTCTACTGAATTATTTTTCCAGTATTTAATTTCTATATTATCTTCAACAACAACCTTGAGAGAAGAAAATCATTTAAATGAATGCTAATTACATTTTTTCAATTAAAAAAATCATCATCACGCTCTGTAGTCACAGCCCCACCACTCATACCTGGTCTCGAGGGAGAAGGTGTCGCCACTCCTGGAGGGGCAGGTGTGGCCCCGGAGGGCCCGAAGGAGTTCATGACCCTGTCTTCTATGTTGGGCAGGTCTCTGAACTCTCGCACCATGAAGACCAGCCGGGGGTCGTTGGTGATGGTCTGCAGCTCTGTTCTGTCAATGTTCCGGTCTCCTACCCCTAAACTCACGATCCCTGAGGAGCCCATCACCTGTGAAAACCTGGAAATGTCATCCTGGGATTTCCCACCCAGAAACAGAACCAGGTGCTGGGGCACCCCGTCTTCTATTCGGCTCCCAGCAGACTTGACAAAGAGATTTCTTGCCACAAATTCCAGCGCTTTGCCCGTGTTCAGGGGAGAACCCCCTTTGAACCTCAGGCGGCGTATGGCATCGAGCACGGGGGCCTGGGACTTGTAGGTCTTCAGGTAGAACTCTGGGAAGACGTCATTGCTGAACTGCACGACCCCAATCCTTACTTTGCTGGGGCCAATGTTGAGTCTTCGAACAATCCTGCTCACAAAGTCTCTGATGTGCGCGACGCCGTCGGGCTTCACGCCATCAGAGCTGTCCATGAGGAAGACAATGTCTGCAGCATCGCTGTCAACAGCTGCGGAGAGGAGAAGAGAGGAAAACAGGACAGGGCTGGTGCTCACCCAGCTTTATTTCTGCTTTTGTTTCTGAACTGGGCATCATATCGCAATGATATATACTAATTATACATTTATGCAATTACATATTAATTATATACTGCAATTATATATAAGTTAACATTACAATTATAGGCCAACACATATGTGTTTAACTCTTGGGCCTTTGTAAATTAACCATTAAAAATGGGGCCTTTTTTTACCAAAACCATTTCTGCTTCTTGAAATATTTTATGTTCTCCAAAGCTTTCATTTTCTGAGTTTACTCTATTTTAATTTTGGCTTTGCGTCTGGGTTACAACTAATTTTAAAAACATAAGCAGCATTTAGAAACTAACCCAGGATCACCGTAACTATAGACTCATAAGCTGTTACTGCCACAAGGGATCAAAGCACCTGGACCAACACCTTTGTTGGACAGGAAGTGAGAAACAACTGAGGTCAAATGTCCTCTCTTCGTCCAAGGACAGCCCAGAGAATCCCAGCTCCCTCCCATGTGCCATAGCATCTCCCCAGGTGTTTAATTCATAGTATTCTTTTTGCTTGCATATCTCTAGCATTTTACAAAGTTTTCATTTTCACTATTATTTCCCCTATTTTATTTATATGAATCCATTTTTTTACATATTAAATTAATTCAGAGTCTCTGGAAAAGATAAGCCATGTTTTCCCCTTAGAATTTTAAGTACTTCTTCGATGCCATTTTATTAAAATACTCATATGCTGTCACTCAACAAATTCCAACTGTCTTTCGCCTAAAAATCACTGGGTTACTTATACTGGAAACAGAGCCCAGCAAAAGCAGAGCAAGTCATGGAACTGAATAGTTTTACACTGAGAAAGAAGAAAGCTAGCCCAGCACACACAGCCAGGCGCTGGGCTCTCCTGCAGAACGTAAAAGACATCACAGAACTTCAACAGCAGAATCGTGCGTAAACATTGACAGAAAGAAGACAAAAATAACCAAACATCCCCATACCTTGGCCAATTGGAGCGACAGCTGCTTCTTTACCAATTACAGCTTTAGCCGTAAAATTAAGTAGGATACGCAATCATGGAATTACTTCCACAGCTCGACAACATCTGATCCAAGGGAAACTCCCACTTCCTTAGGACGTCCACAAAATCACCCAGCGCACACTCAGACCCTAGCACAAGTGCTTTCTGACGCCCCTACAGAAGCGCCCCATGGTTCCCTATCATGGGCAGCCCCGCACCCCACAACATGCATAGACCCAACTGGTCCAATCCCAGGTGTAAGTACTCTGGATCTTTGAGCTTATTATTTTTTTCCAGCAAAAATGCTCCAAGAACAATACGCCACACCCAGTCTTACCCGGAGGAGGATAGCGGGCGCTGGCCAGGATCCGCTGTATCTGCTCTGCAGTCAGGGTCCTGATGGGGGTCAGGAGCTTCTGCTCCAGGCTGGGCAGCTCCCGGAAGGTGCTCACCGAGAACACGTACTCAGGGCTCAGGGAGATCTTGGCCAGCTCCTCCTGGTCTGCGTGCCTTGCCACAGTGAATGGCGCCACACCAAACTGCTTGAGCTCGGCTGCCGACTCACCCACCTCGTCGTCCGACTTCCCAGACAAAACGACGACCAGGAACTGAGGGACACCCTCTTCGATCCGGCTCCCCAGGGGCCTCTTGAAGATGTTCCTTGACACGTACTCCAGGGCACCCCCAAGGTTGATCTGCCTCCCGCCCTTGGGCCGCAGCCTCCTCACTGCGTTCTGCACTTCGTCCTTGCTGGTGTGGGCATTCAGCAGGAACTCCACCCTGGGGTCCTCGCTGAACTGGATGACGGCCACCCGGGTCGTGTCAAAGCCCACATCCAGGTAGTCGACCAGCCTCTCGATGAGGGTGCGGACGTGCTGGAACTCAGGGCCAGCGCTTTGGGACCCATCGATGAGAAAGACCACGTCCTTCTTGCCGCCAACACCTGCAATCAAATGTTATGGTGGGCTTCGCCTTCCTGGGCACCAAACTCTTACTGTTAACAGACCACCTCCCAGTCTGTCATGGAATCACCGGCTGATGGGCAAATATCCCAATTCTGCTTTTTTAAGTATTGTAGTTAAAATACCAGTCCCGGGAGTGAGTCGTGGCATTTCAGTGATTACAAATTAGGGAGAAGAGGAGGGTTACCAGGCGGAGTGTCCTTGACAAGGGCACTTTCCGCAGGGCGGTGAGGGTGAATGGCGGACCGAGGCAGCCCAGAGAGGACGTGTACATGGGAAACTCTTTTAAAAGGGGACTGTGGCATTGCTGGAGGGGAAAACAGAGTGTCAGAGTTTTGAAGAGAGGAGAAAAAGCAGTGCGTGCATGTCATGGGGGGGCTCATCCTGCCCACCCGCAGTGGGGAACTGATGGCTCAGGGGAGCGGGCTGCAGACGGGGCCTGGCTTAGGCAGAGGGGCAGGTGCCCAGGAGCAGACCGCTCACCCCGGCAACAGGAAGCGATGCTGGGGGAGAGTGTGTGGAGCTCCCAGAACGCGCCCTATGGACCTGCATCTCACCACGTGGGACTCGAGAGCACCCCTCAGGGGAAGCTGGGCAGTGCAGGGCACAGGAGCAGCAGCAGGGGGTGAGGGGAAGGTAGGAAAGAGTCATTTGGGAGAGGGGAGAGCTCTGCGGCAGGATCGTGTTTCCGTAGAAATATATGCTTGTATTTAAAGTAAAGAAGCTGCACATACATGATGGGGGTGTCTCTAAAGGGCACTCTTGTGAACACTGGAACCCAAAATGTGCCCAAGAAAAGAAAGCTGGCAGTCAAATCAGTTTGAGAAGTGTTACATTTCCCAGACTGCGGTCAGATCAGTTTGAGAAATGTCACACTTCCCAAATGTGAAACGGGAATCTCAAAGCACATCCGCTAGGGAAAGAAAACCCTCTCTCACTCTATCCACCCCACCGTCTCCCACATGTACTCGGCTGTGGACGTCACAGCACTCCGTGGGGGCCGGCGGGCATGCCGCTCTCGGGACTCCGTGCACCCCTCTCCCCGCCGTCCCCAGGGGCAGTGTGGCCTGCGGCCGACTTTCCCCTCACTTGCTCCCACCCACCCCTCCCTTTCTCCCCTGCCCTTCCCTTCTCGCCTCTCCACGCCATGAGGCCATGGCTGGTATTCTGTGCAATGTAAGCCACGGGAGGCAAGGACACAGCTGCCTCTTGGGCACCAGGTGCCCCACCACGTGCACAGGAGGGCGGGTCCTCGGCGGCCGTCTTGGAGGGCATGGATGCCCCTCAGCCATCCTCCTTCCAGCAGCCGGGGCTCCCACCGCTGCCCGGTGTACTGTCACCAGGCACAGCAAAGCGAACAGGAAGGAGGGAAGTGAAGAAGCCCTGGTCTAAGCACCGGGCAGCCTTCCTGCCAGTCCAGACACTCACTTCTCAGCACTGAGCAGGTCCAAAGCAGTCTTCACACTTCGGCTCTGGAAACACCAATATTTCAGAGACGGTGCCCCGACTTCTCAGGGCACCTGCGGTCAGACTCCCTCTCTGATCACAGGAGGCTGCAGCTAGACCTACCAGAGCAGCCCAGGATGGACAGGGAACTGGCGCTGCCAGGCAGGCTCCCCCTCAAGTGTCTGCACAGAAGGCTTTATGCAGACTTGGGGGATCTGCACCATAAGCCGAGCATGTTTCCCTCTTCAAGATTTAATTTGGCCAAAACATGAATCTTAGCATCTCCAAGAGCCTCTGGCATTTCTGGCCGCCAAGACCCAGGGCACGTGATTTCCAGCTCTTGTTCTCACTCTGCATAGCAGAGGAAACAGAACTGAGGACACGTCGGAGCCCGCAGTCTAAACACCCAGCCCCAGGCATTTCAGGAACAACGACCCAAACCATCCCCTCCTTACCTGGGCTCGTTGGCGAGGAGAAAACCGGCTGGAGCTTGCTCAGCTCTTCACGGCTGAGCTGGGCCACTCTCTCAGTGACGACCTGCTGGACAGTCCCCAGCTGCCGGAAGGTGGGAATGGCCACAGCGAAGTCCGGGATGAAGGAGATGGTCTGCAGCTCTGTGATGTCGGCGTTCCCCACGCCGATGCCGATGGGCACTGCCCCTCCCCTCTTCAGGACCACCGAGGGGCCCCACACATCATCCCCAGACCGGTCGGCTGTGAGGACTATCAGCAGCTGGGGGACACCTTCTGCCATCCTGCTTCCAGCCGAGCCGATCAGGATATTCCTCAGGACAAAGTCCAGGGCGGCCCCGGTGTTGGGCGTCGGCCCTCCCAGCAGGGTCAGGCTGCGTATGGCATCAACCACACTCTGCTGGTCCATGAATGAGTTCAGGTAGAACTCGGGTCTGGTCCGGTCACTGTACTGCACCACGGCCACCCGGACCCGGTCCGGGCCCACATCCAGGCTCTCCACCACTCTCTGGACAAACTCTTTCAGCAGAGGGAAGCCGCTCCGGACACCCTCGGAGCCGTCAATCAGAAACACCACGTCCTTCTCACCTGAAGCTGGAAGGAAGACAGACGCAATGACTCCCACGGGACGTAAGAGGGACAACTTCCTACTGACCGTGGTGGGCTAAACAATATGTGAAATCAGTAACTTGATATCCCCACAGAGATAGCAGATTCAGAACCCCCTAACTTGTGAACGGGACTTTGCTGATGTGATAAAGGATTTGGGGGTTGGGGGGATTATGCTGGATTATCCAGGTGGACCCAACATAACCAGTCATGTGTCTTTGTAAGAGGGAGAAAAGGATGGGTGGGAAGACAGAGGAGCGAGAAGCTGCCACACTGCTGGCTTGGCAGGTGGGGAGGGGCCGTAAACCAAGCACCCCAGGCACCTCTGGATGCTGGAAAGGCCAGGAATGGACACCCTGCTAAAACTCCAGAAGGTCCTCGATCTTGTTGACACTTTGATTTTAGCCTGCTGACTCTGGTTTCCTCTGTCTGAACTCTAGAACTACAAGATAATGAATTCATTTGTTTTAAACCACCGAATGTATGGCAATTTGTTATATCAGCGATAGGAAAGAAACATACCAGTCTATATAGATTGCCCTTTTATTTTAGAGCAGTTCAATGCTTGAGCAGTACTATGAACTTTAAAAACTATACTCAAGAAAAGTTGTTTATGGGGGAGTGAGAGATGGGAGGGCCGCGCCTGCATAGCCACTACAGCATCGTACAGACGGGAGGTTTCCAGTGATTCACCGCCAGGCACGCGGATCGATGGGAGAAAGACTAACCCAGATGTCTGGGTGACAATCCAAACCCAACAGTGTATGGTCCCAAAAGTCAGCATGAAGCTCCAGATTCTCAGTTTTTGATCAAAAGGATTCTATATGAAATCAATAGCTCTTTTCACTGCATTTTTATCAACAAATGGAAAATGGTTAAACATTTAAATCATGGTCATGTAGATGGGCAGTTGCAAATTTTATTTTGTTTCTGGTGGGAATTTCTCTGCCTCTCATCATGCCTTATATTCTCAGTGAATGTAGTGAATGAATCATAACACAGTGACACCCACTTAAGATAAGACATTGAGGCAATACCAGAGGAAGACTGCTTTAGCTGCAGTGTAACTATTTTATACAGCTTTTAGTATAGAATAAAAGTTGTGTTTTTTGAAATGGTTTTTAACTATTAATAGGTCTAAATGCCTATAATATCTTATTATGAAATAATAAGATATCCTTAAAAATAATCACCCTGATCCTTCTGTGTTGCAGGCAAAGTGGGGAAAGAAAGTCATATTCCATTGTTCCTGCAGGAACAAACTATTAATTTTCCTTCTTCCCTGGACACCCAAGGAGGGCTTCTGTCTGAGGGACTGGAGCCAGCTGCCTGCCATCAACCATGTATTGGAAACCCGGGCTGCAGAGCAACCTGCCTGCTATGGCATACCTGGGGTTGGTACCCCATTGTGCACCGATTTTAAGAGATTCACGATCTGTGGTTGCAGGTCTCCGATCTTGGGAAGTGACTCTGCAGCCAGGATGAAGGCAGGGGACAGCACCACCAGCTCTAGCTCGGCAGGGTCTGCGTTCTTGGCCTGTAGCACGAAAGGCACCACCCCGCTCTGTTTCAGGCTGAGGGCTGGCCTGTCCACCCGGTCTGACGACCGTCCCGCAACCAACAGCACCAGGAACTGAAGCACCCCCTCCTCGATCCGGCTCCCGGCGGACTTCACAAAGATGTGTCTCTGGGCGTAGTCCAGGGCGTAGCCCAAGTTGAGGGCCTTGCCCGTCTTGATCTTCATTCTCTTCACCAGATTCAGGATTTCAGGCTTATTCTGGTGTTCGTTAAAATGGGACTCCACCCTGACATCATCGCTGTACTGAGCTACCGCTATTCGGGTCCCGTCCGGTTTCACATCAAGCTCGTCAATAACCTTGTAGAGAAAGTCTCGGACAGCAGGGAACTGGCCCACGAGATTGGCCGAGCCATCAAAGAGGAACAGAATGTCTCGCTTGCTTTCTGCAAGGAAAGGAGGTTAGGACACAATGAGGGACAAGAACACAGCAGGTGCCACGCTGACACCACCAGCCCAGCACCACCAGACTTTGGTAACGGGAGTGCATGAATTCATCTGAGGGCCACTGTACCACCCAGGGAAGAGGAAAGCCACACTGGCTATCATTAACATCCCGTTTCAAAGCTATGCATATTTTCAAAGCACTGGAACAACTAGAAAGATCTTCCCAGCCTAGCATCAGGCTTGTTCAACAAAATAAGACCATGAAAGGCCCTGGAGGATTCTGTTCTTGCATATGTGGCAATCACCCCAGGAGAACAGTGTTTTTGAATTGTTATAAATTATTGAAAATGCGGTCCTTATTGTCCTTCTGCTTAAAAATTGACCTGTGTCTTGTCACAAAGGCTGCAATGGGGTAACTACCTAAGGATATAACACATCTGCTCTAATTGGATTATCTTTTCATTAAGCTTGAGCTTGTTAGGACCCAAAATAGTGCCCACCATGGCTCTGAGTGTGGGTCCGGCTCTCTGTCAGCACTTCCCAACCTGCTGCAATCAGACCACAGAGGACACAGGCGGCAGCGCCTCGTGGGCCACACCATGTAATGCGGTGCTGCTTTCAGCTCAGTTTGGGGAACTATCTTGATCTGCCTTCAGTTGGATCAGTCTCATTGCCCCATCTGTGTGATGCAGAGAGCTGAACGTCTAAGGCATCCCTACTAATTTGCCATCAGCAGCAGCAGTCAGACATCCTTTGGAAACCATTTCACCATCCCATAGAGATACAGCCTTTGCTGGGTTCATAACAAATCACTTCCTACATACAGCAGATTTGAAACATAAAAATTATCATATACAAATTTTCAAATGTTAAATGATCCCCGTGCATACTCAGGTATGAAGGGGAATCGGTCTCTCCTGCGCTCTCACTCCCATCTGGATTTGCACTCCAGAATCCTCACAGGCGTTGAGCAAAACAAAAAAAACTTCTGAATAAAGGGTGGGATAAGATGAGAGGAACGTAAGCTGGATTTTCTAGACTCTCTTTCACTAATAAACACCCTTTAGACAGGGACTCTATACTTGGGGCACAGTGTCTGAAACCCCCATTTAAAATACTTCATCTGAACTAGGCCAATGGTCTTTCTACGGTTCACCACACTCCTGGGCTCAGATGGGCCACCTGCCCACCAGGGATGTCTTGGGGGGAAGGGAGCCCATGCAGCGCGGTTGCTTTACCTGGCTGGGCGAGTGGAACTTCCTCCACACCGCCACTAACATATGTGGTTAGGGGCTGAATCAGCTGCTGAGGCAAAGCTGGCAGGGAGCTGAAATCATCCATGAGGTACACCAGGCTCGGGTTAAAAGCAATGTGCTCAAGCTCGGCCTTACTGGCCTGGCCAGCGCCCACACAGAAAGTGAGGACACCGGCGCGTGCCAGGGCGTTGGCGGCCTGCAGGTAGGGGTCCTGAGCCTGCCCGGCTGTGAGCAGCACCAGCAGCTGTGGCACGTGTTCCCGGATCCGGCTGCCGCCAGCTTCGCTGAAGTGGTTGGCACGGACATAGCTTAGGGCAGAGCCGGTGTTCAGGCCCGAACCCCCCTTGAGCTGCAGCTGCCTCAGGTGAGCAAGCAAATCTGACTTTGTCTGGTAAGTGTCTAGAGAGAACTCCGTTACGGGAGTGTCACTGAATTGCACTAAACCGACACGAATATTGTCGCTTCCAACATCAAGGCTGTTAACTACGTTCATTACAAAGTCCCGCACGTAAGGGAAATTGGCCTTTCCAACGTTGACCGATCCATCCAAAAGAAAGATGATATCCCTTTTGTTTACGTGAACTGCAGTGGAGCACAGAAAACAAAGTGAGACATACACAACCACGGAGGGTCTTCTCATGTGTGCTTATGACACGGGCACACATGCCAACATTAGAACACACAGACAATCAGAGGCAAAGCACGTCCGTCCTGCAAAATATGGCAGAAGGCTGCATATTTTCTCTAGAGCGGCCGGTGTTTGAGAGGCATAGTGACAGCCAAGTTTATGAAACTAACTTGGCCCACAGAGGGATACAGTGCCAAAGTTAGAATGTCTGCGACCAACAGAAATGACCCAAGTCCTTGAAACAGAACGTTCCTTCCCTCGAAATGAATTCCCCTGTGCCTTTCTGCCCTGCTCCTGTTCATGGCCACAGTCACAGCCAGGTTTACGTGTGTGAGACTGGATCCTCCCAGGGCCACCTCTGCACATTTGCAGAGAGATTTTCACTTAGAGATAGCTTAGAAGTGTTAGCCCAAAATAATCTGAGGTCATGAGTTCCTGAAGGCTCAAACAAAAATTAACACAATGAGGCTGTTCTCATCATGAGGTATTCCCAGGCCCACCCGCGGGCCGCTCCCCACTGGGACTCTCCTGTCGGGAGTCACAGCATTGCCAGGCCATAATCCAACAGAGTGCCCGTGGGAATTCCTCCCAAGGGAGATTACAGGATCCTGGGTCACGTCAGGAAACAGGGAGATTCTTTGCTATGCTTGGCTGATGTTATACATGTGAAGAATCAAAAGCATGATCCTCAAATTAGAAGATGTGTACAAACATGTTTAGTACATGCCTTTTAAAAATGACTTCCAATTTCTTCCCTGGCGTCTCACTAAAATTTAGATCTAATAGTTAATTTTATCCTACATTCTATCAAATTCAACTTTGGCTATGAAACTGTGGATTAGAAGTTTTAAGGAAATTAAAAGAAAGGGGGAGAAGGGGTGAGAAGGCCCGAGGGCCTGAGGTCAAAGCATGCATGCATCCGTGCAACATGGGTCATGCAACAAGCAGTGTTCCCGTGGCAAAGGCTGTGAGGTAGGAAAGGTCGTGTCCGTGATATGCATCTTCATTAAGGATGGTGACTTGTACTTATCCGCTTTGTAAGCTCAGAAGCCTGTATGGTGTCTTTGATTATCACATTAAAAGAGGGATTCAAAGAACCAGTGGGTGTTTCCCGTCACACCCCTTCGTTCACTGTGCTTCCAACTGAAGGAAACCCCTTCAAGAGAGTGGACAGGTTCAGGCACTCAGAGGTGTGCTGCCAGCTTAGGAAAGGAAGGGTCAGGCTACATCTTGGTGGAGGGAGAAGGAGGTCAGACAGGCACCCCAGGAGGAGCAGGGCACTGGGACCTACAAGACTAGGAGCTGAGAAGTGACCCTCTTGGCAGGAAGCTCCAAAGACAGGCAGTCCCTGGTCCTCTGGTTTACGTCGTGGGATTTTTAAGTCATGACATTTGAAATCATACAGTTCTTAGCATATGATATTTAAGACATATAGTTGCTTCCTATGGCATGTAAGTCATACACATCCCAACTCAGGGTAAAAGGAAACCTGAAATACACCTTGTCTACTGCTGCTTCCATCATTTAAGAGTTTGTCTCTTAGCTGAACACAAACAGAACTTTGTTTCATTTCTCAAAGGCTCTGCCCAGAGGCCCCCTACTGTGGGTCTGACGCCCTCCCCACCATACCTTCAGTGGTTCCAGAGAGGGTCCTGAGAGGTGCCAGCAGGCCGGGAAGCATGCCTTGCAAAGGGGCGGCTCGGAACTCAGCAGGGATGAACACCAGGGAGGAATCAAAAGCAATTTCTTCCAGCTCAGCCTGGTCGGCACCCTTGTTCCCAATGGCAAACGTCATGATGCTGCTTCTCTTCAGCTCCTGGGCAGCCTGGCTGACTCCATCCAGCGACTTACCACCTGTGATTAGCACCAAAAGCTTAGGGACCCCCTCGGCGGCCCGGTAGCCAGCAGCGCTAGTGAACAGGTTGTTCCGAACGAAGTCCAGGGCAGAGCCTGTGTACAGCGCTGAACCCTCCATGGGTCTCATTTTCCGCACAGCGGTCATGACTTCCCTTTTATTGGGGTGGCTGTTGAAATAAAACTCTGGCCTCACGGTGTCTGCATACTGAGCCACTGCCACCTGGACAAGGTCCTGTCCGATCTCCAGTCTCTGTATGACTTTGGTGATGAATTCGCGGACTGCGTGGAAATTGGCCGGTCCCAGCATGGATGAGCCATCCACCAGGAAAACTATGTCCCTCTTGTTGACTTCGATGACTGCAGGTAGCAACGTCAGAAGGTGAATGCAGAGGCCTAACCAATCACATCCAACTATGACTCTACACAGCTCACCCCACCCAAAGGACGCCCGTAGGAAGTCAGTTGGCAGCCCCTTAGGAATTCACTGGAACACACACACTAATTTGTTAGGGCTGCTTCCTTCTCCCATATGGCAGGTTGGCTCCCAACCCACCCCTCCACCCACTCTTAGTACTTTTTACAAAAAGCAGTGGCACAAAAACAAATTTAGTTTTAGTAACCGATTATTTAGCATGTCGTCGCTAAAAAAGTCAGGGAGCCCTTTTCTGCCATAAACCTACAGCTTGGACTTGCGAGGCCAGATGAAGCCATAGCTCAAATAATCACGAAGCCGTGAGCGTCTGCTCGGGGGGCTCTGGGCTTCACAAGCTGGGCTTCATGACCACCCACCACCACGCCCAGACGCTGGGAGCATGAACACTCCCATTCCCTTCAGTTCTATTTTCCAAGCCTTAATTTTTCAGAAAGAAAAAAAAAAAACCTGATTACTTAGCAGCATAAAACTTATAAAAAAAGAAATCGATGGTGGCACAGAAGTGACCTCATCTAAGAGGCCTGGGCTGTGAAGGTCCTCAGCTACATGCTCAGACTGCCTGAACCGGGAGGCGAACCTCACAGCAAACACACGTGGGCCAGACGGCGGCCTGAGGGCGACCGTGAACTTCCACCCACCTGTTTTATCAACCTGTTGGCAGCCTGGGACAAAGAATGGTCTGAGGCCACAACCCCCAACCCAAAAACCTGCTAGACCTTCCAAGACTTACAATAACATAAATGGTAAAGCTGAGGCAGGAGTGTTTGCAATATATTAAATAATTGTCTGGACGCGAGGAGGCCTCAGTTACCCCAAACAGCAGACGGATTATCTGTACCACTTGAATTCAGGTGACATGCTGACACTATTGGTCCAAACTCTCCTCTTTAAGAGAAAACATGTAAGTGCTATGTAGACACAAAATATGCAGGGACAGGCACGTGGGACCACGGCTTTGCCATCGAGTTGTAGTGGGAACAGTAATTCCAAGTCCTCGGTCTCTCAGGAGACCTGCAGGTGGGTGGCATGCGCGCTGCTCTCCGCACTGAAGGAGGCTGAGCGCCACACGCCGCCCCACTGCATACACATAAAAGACACACGTATGCTGTACAGTTAACTGCATGTGTGCTGTTTATGCACGTCCAAGGATGGTGACACTGGACACGCTCACCCCCCCTCCTGCAGCACAGCTGCGAGAAGCTGATACCAGAGCAGAGACCCCGCCACTCAATGACACGCATGTAACATACACGAAGCTGAACAGAAAGACAGACCGACCTTCAGTCCCTGGTGGGGCTGAGTGGCAGCCCTTCTCCCCTCCAGTAAGAGGCCGCCTTTCTCCTGGAGCGGGATGCCAGCCCACACAGAGCCAGCTCCTCTCTTTCACATGTTCTGCAGGACTGGGTCTGAAATGCCCCTGTTGGGGGACCCCACGATGACCAGCAGCAGCACGCGCCCTATGGCCCGAGGCCCCAGGACGGGTGCCTGTCCTCGCTCTCCGATGCTTCTCTTTCCAAGGTCTCCTCGGACACCCTGATCCACCACCTCCCTCAATGTGGTCTTACTCTCCACCTAGTCCTACCCTAGCCCTGGCCTAAGAAACAGAGCATGTCCTCCTGCCCCCCAGCCCTGCCTAGGGCCCAGCTGGCCTGCGTACCCCCAGAGCCTGCCTTGCCTCTGAAACATCACTCAGCCACCCTCAGGCCCCCCCAGCCTCCTGCAGCCACGTGAGCCCATCTGTCCACCTCCCTGCCAATCAGCCCTTCCTGCTCCACCTGCCTCGCCTGCTGCCCCTCAGTCCCTGGTCCTTGCTCCCTCGGAGCTCCCGACAAAGCCAGCCTCTGACCCTCCTCCTGCGCCACCCAGGAGCTGGACATTCCTGAGGAGTCACACAGCCAGGCACCAGCACCTCGCGCTCAGAGCCCCCAGGCCACGGGCGGCCACCAGTCCCAGCCGCTGGGCACACAGGGCCTCTGGGGGCCACACCGTCCCTCCTCCCTGGTCCCTGCTCAGCCTTCCCCACCGGCCAGGCATGGAGACAGTGGAGGCACTCTGGGGGAGCCTCAGCCCTCGTACGCACCGCAACTCTACAGCAGCTCTGCCAAGAGGCCCGGCTCTCATGCCGCCCCTGGGACACCTTTTCCCCACTCCTCACCTGCTGGTCACTTTCCTGCGGCTTCCCAGAGAGCTTCCCGTGGCCCCCCCACTCACACTGTCTTCCCCACTCTTCCCAGCACAACACCCTCATGACCTCGCGGGACTTCTCACACTCGGCATATTCTGTTTGCCGTTGGTTTGGTTTTTCCCACCAATCTTCCCATCACACAGTAACGAGCTAGTGGCCACATCTGTCACTGTCTCCAGTGCCTGGCATAGTGTCCGGCACATACCAGATAGCCAAGAGTATTTGTTGAATATTCACAAATGAATCACAAAGACTAAAGATGATGTTTGTAAATGAGGAGTTAACATCCTAGGTAGCCAGGGAAAACTGCATTGAGGGCAATGTGCTGCCCATAAATTTTAAAAATTTGAAATTTCTCCTGAAACAGAAATGCCTTCATCTACTGTAATATCTTTAAGGTAAATTCAAGAAATTGAAGTCCAGAGAGGTAGTGTGGCCTGCCCAGAATCACACAGCTGGTTAACACAAGACCCGGGACCAACTGCAGTCATGGTGCTTCCTTAGCTTTTACAAAACCTGTGGAAATAATCTGTTTCCAAAAGTATTCAAGCCCAGAGAAACCTTAGTATGTTGCATTCCACTGGGAGGGGTGTCTAGAAATATCAAGAGAATTTTCAGGATGTAATTTCACATGGGTTCCGATTTCTCCCGCGTGGCAGTAGGCTTCGTATCACTGGCCATGAAGCCTCAGGCAGGCAGCTGAGCCCACCAGGCAGCGTAGCAGGCGGATCTGCCTGATTTCTGACTACAGCAGCCTGGAGAGCAACTACATTCCCACTCGGATTTTGAAACACATTTGTCAAATGTATGTTCATTATGTTTCTACATGACTTCAATCGGGCTCTTTTGCCAAAGACCCTCCATTTAAGTGTACATCATAATCTCCTCACTCAAAAGAATTACTCCTAAACTTGATAAACCCCCGAAAAATGGTTTTCATAAATGTTCCACCAAGTGAGAGCTTTGTTATTTCTTACCTTCAGGAGTGCCACTCCCAACACCCCAGCACAGACAGGACTCTGAGGAGACAGCCTCACTTTTCTGTGAGCACACCCCTAGCATGCTGCCTTTCAGAGCCAGGGCCACCGTCCTGGAGTATTTTTGTCAAACTTGCAATGAGCTCCTGAGGTCTGTTTTTCAGACGACTGGCTTATCAGTAGATGGTACAGTGACATTTAATCGTCTCAAAGTAACAGGTTTCTCTGAGCCTTAAAAGCACACTTTCTTGATGACTCTAACGAGAGCTTTGCCCTCACTTGTGGATCTTGTTTTTTCCAACACGGCTGTAAGCACAGACGTCACTTGCAAGAGCTAAGTCACCTAAGAAGGACTCGACGGTGGGTACTTACAGGTTCCGCTGAGACGAGTCATTCTGTAAGGTGCCCACCTTACCTCTACACACACAAAAGCCAACACACAAAACACCCCGGTCCCACACAGACGGCGAGAAGAGCATACGTACCTTGTGTGACAATGGTTGGCGGTTGCAAGACAATGTGCCTTTGGGCCACACCGACAATGTACGGCAGTAATTGCTCCTGCAGGTCCCCAAAGCTACGGAACTCCGGGACAGTAAACACCAAGTTGTCATTGGTAGCTATGTGCTGGAGCTCTGCCCTGGAAGCGGCGTGGGCTCCGAGGCCGAACGAGAACACGCTAGCCTGCTTCAGTGCTACCACCCCGTCGCGGATCTCATCGCTAGAAGGCCCGGCACTTATGAGGACCAGCACCTGGGGGACCCCTTTCTCCACGCGGCTGCCTCCTGCCCGGGTGAAGTGATTCTCCACCACGAAATCCAGGGCAAGGCCCACATTGGCCAGCTCCCCACCCATGAAACCAAGGGCTTTCACTGCCTCCAGAACCTGCGCCTTGGTGGAGTAAGTGTCCAAGGAGAACATGGTTCTGGGCTCATCACTATACTGGACCACCCCCACTCGGATCTGCTGAGCTCCGATTGAGAGTCTCTCAAAGAGATTTACAAGGAAGTCGCGAATGACTGGGAAATTGACACTTCCGGTGTTGTTTGATCCGTCAATAAGGAAAATAAGGTCAGCAGAGTCTTGTGCTTTAAAAGAAAGAAATGCAAAAAAATGTGAAAGCGTTAGAACAAGTGACCACATGCATGTTCAGTGTTCTGACATGTTTCTTTGGAAAACAATAAGAAACACGAAATATGGACAAACAAAACACGTTCAGGAACGTGAAGTTCTTTTAGTTCTGCATTCTGAATGGATAAGAGGCAACTTCTTAGAAATGACGGTGTAAAATAGAGATATTGTATCGAATTTCTATTTGTGCAATATCTATAGTTAAATTTCAGAATATCATAGTCACTTTTCTGTGAAACCATAGGTACATATTCTAAAAATTCCCACTAAATTTGGAGGGCCATGTGGTTATTACAACTGTGCGTTACCATATGGACAGGAGGAAATTAAGGAGTGCACTATTAATGAAGGTCTGAAGTTTTTAGTTTCTAGACACATGTCTAAAAATGCCTAATTTTTAGAAATTTCTCTCATAATCTTCAGGTGATCATAAGATTTTCTTTGTCCAGCTCCACAGCTACAAAACAGAATCTCAGGTTCCGAATCTCAGGTTCCGGTGACCCCTCATTCCAGTACATTAAACACTTGAGCAACTATCGCTTCTTTCTTTTTTCTTTAAAAACCAAAATGACTGCATGCATGCAACTTCGTGAATTTGAAAAAAAGAACTCAGACTATACTGAAAGTTCTAATTTTAAAAATACTCTGATGCATTTTTGGTTTGATTTTCTTTTCTTGTGTGATGTTCAGTTGGATGGAAGTCAAATGCAGTTCTGGGACTAAGCAAGATGTTTTGTTAAGGTGTTTGTGCTATTGCCTCTATATTCAATCATACAATGCAGAACGATGTTAAGCAGAGTGATAGTAACCAGTCATGACATAATTATCCAACCTTATTTTTATGACATTCTAAACTGATTGCTAATGAGACCATAAGCATCAGAAAACTCCTTAATTAGAGTTTGCTCTGGGGTTATACCTATGTCCATATCCAAATGGACATAAAAGTGGCTAACCAAGACCTCTGTTCTCCCCACAATGGCAAAAAAGAGATTTCCATTCTGTTAACTGAGAATGGGGCTTCACAGATGCCCTGAGCAATGAATAGCAAACAATAAATCTACAAACCTGGCAGAATATTTCAAAGCCTCAGCTAGAATATTTATATCAGACTGATTTAAACTAGAGAAACAGCAAAATTATTCTGTTAAATGTTTTTTTTAATAACTTAAGTGTATATTAAGAAGAGGAAGGGTTTTTATGTGAGCATATATGATAGTTCTGTTCTAAGACTTTAGGTATCTATATTCAGGGTGTAATTGTTGTATTATATAAAAAAAGATTTATTCTGATCTTTTTAATGACAGTGAACACTTCATATTTAAAATTAACTTTTCCTGTGTCAGCAAAATTGCTTTTGCTTTCACTGTGGAAGCAAGATACAAACATCTCAAAAACTAAAGAATTTTGCTGTAGTGAAATATGTCCTTACCACTTTTCTCTTGTCATATAAGCTGAGCCAGGGATTGTTAGAATCAGAAGTGTTCTTTCTTCCCATATATACACAAAATCCTTGACAATATCCTTGTAGATGAATGCTTTGCACAGGGAAAGATATTAACTTGGAAATATCATATAAGACCTTATAAGATATTAACTTGGAAATAGTAGATAAGGGAGAAGAAAAATTTTTTGCTACAATAATTAAGATCTTGCATTTTTAATAATGGCCTTAAGACAGTATTAAATAAGACTGGGCCTTTGCTAAGAATTCCAAAGCATTGCTCCTCTTTAGCCAAAACTTAAGATTCCTGAAGGATCTTAGGGAGGGTACGGTACCAGGATTGTTCATAACACAGCTGGGTATAGAAATGGCCCACACCTCATAGAAGCTAGAGGCTCTGCAAATCACACCACAAAACCCCTCAACACTTGCCAGGCCTAAACCAATGGCCCCAAGGGACAGGGCAAGATTTGCTGCTTCCTCAGCATACCAAGACATTTAAAAGAAGAATCAGTTATGAGCCTAGAGTCAATAAAAGAAAAATGATGCCTAAATCACAGGATGACACAGTCCTAATTAATTTACTATTCTAACTAATTTATCACATTGTTGCTTTTTTATTGCAATGTACAAAAACGTCAGTAAGACAAACAAGCCCTGAAGGAAAATCCTTGGACATTTCTTCCTAAAAGGCTGAACAGCAGCAAGTCATAGAAAAATGTTGGATAATTTGTCATCACCGAAAAAACACCATTGTCCTCTTATGCACACAATGATAGGACACACAAGGGCATGCTGTGTTATCCAGGAGAACCAGAGCCTCAAATAGACACAAGAGCTACGCATTCTTGTGTACAGCAAGGCATACCAATGACCAGTATTGACTCCATGGGAAATTAGGCCTATCTGAAATGTAAAATGTGGTTGTCTGGTTTCTGCTTTAATGGCTCACGTTTCATATCCTCTGCAGCATTTTCTATGGAAAACTTGTGCCATGTCCAGAGAAAACTTGTAGGCTCCTACAACACCGTTGGAAACACATTTTCCTGAGCATATTTGTGGGGGCACAATGCCTTCCTTAGCTCATGGGACGCTTCCTTTTCTTAAGAAAAATTTAAAAGGTCACATTCATGTTTCCTTTGTAAACACAAACATTGTAGATAGGTTTCATTGAGTTTTTGAAATCTTTATATTTTGCTGAAAAAAATGTTCATAGTAAAATCCTTACTGACCGCATGTCATCTTTAGCTTTCACTATAGTATAAAGCTTTTTTATTTTAGTGATATCTATTTACAAAAGAATGACAAAGGGATTTTCAAAAATACAACTTTCAGACTGATTACTAGGGCAGAGTTCATGTAGAACAATGGGGATCACTAACATTTTGTACACATTTAAATTGTATAATCAAGAACATTCTATGAGGAGAAATCACCTGGTAGACAGCAATGGGAAGAGCTGGCCCTGACTTAACTAGCAAACTCTATAATGCCTCCTGACTGCCTTCCCCTACAATTAGAAACAGAAAATGGTTATTATTTTGTGTTTTTGCAGTGGAACATGCAGTGGGACATGATACTGGCAGAATCGCAGAGTGGAGTTAATTAGAAGAGACGACATAAATGGATTAATATTCCACCCTGGTGATGCTAGTGGCTTCAACACTAGAAGACAGAGATGCTTTCTTGGCATAAAAACAAAGGTTTTATCCTCTGTGTAGAAACACCCTGCACGGATAGGCCCCTTGAGCATTCAGATAGTAATCTAATGGCACATTTATATAATGGTCACACCTAAAGGCAAAATCAGCCACCCTCTTTCCTGAGTTGGCCAAAACAGCCATAAAGAAAAGATGACCTATTTCTCTACCGATCCCCTGCACTGTTTTGGGGGATGGATTCGTTTTTATCCCTGTATCCAGAAATGTGACGATCAGTGAGTGACCGATCCTGGAAACAGGGCAGCGAATAGAGCAGGTCATTACGGACACTCATCATATCCTTGTGACCTGGAGGGTCAGGTTTGGGGTGCTCTCAAGGGCCCCACCTTCTCTTCCTGGAACCTGGCAGGAGGGACACCGGCGTCACAGTACAGGGGTGAGGCATGGCATTGGAGGTAGAGAGCCTGCTTCAGTGTTTAATACCAACTATCCAGGCCGCCACACACTCCTCCCTGTTAGAGGCAGACTCACTGTAGGGCCGTCGGCACTGCCACCCCGTCAAAGCTGAGGTCATGGGCAACCACCAGGGAGACCATCTTGTGCACCGCCTCCTGGAGCTCCGTGGGGTGGCCGTTCTGGAGCCCTTCCCGTAAGTGGCTCGGCCTGCCCAGGACAGCCGGCTCCTTTATCCTGACATCCAGTCCCTTTGCTTCACCCCTTTGTGAATCTGCTATGAAAACCCGGCGTCTGTGCTATCTGCCCTCTCCCATTGTTCTCATCACAGTCCAGAAGGCTCTGTTTCTCTGGATCCCTCCTGCCCCTCTGAACTTCTGCAGCCCCTCCCACGTGGCCCTTTGGTGGATTTATGCCTCAAAACCCCAAGTCCTTTCTTCTTCCTTCTCCCTCCTACATCTGAATTAACAAGAGACTGACCTGCCAGGCACCTCCCCGCCTGCCTCCTGTCTCTGAAACCCGCTTGGTGGTGACCTGAGCTTCCAGAAGCTCAGGGGCTGTAAACCACTCCCTCGCCGTGGGTGCATTCCTACCGAGGCCCACTGGCCAGTCCACTCTTTCTCCATTCAGAGAGTCCCCCCTCCTTGCTGCAGCTAAGTCCACTGAAGGGATCCTCCAACCTGCTCGTGACTGCAATTAGATCCACGCCGCACGCCCTGGGCTCACCCCGGAGGCTTTGGGTCTATACAGCTCGGCCTCCTGGGCTCCAGCCTCATCCGGTGCGCCCCTGTCTGCCGCACCCTAAGCATGTAGGGCCGCTCTGCCAGCATCCCCTGAAACCCCTCCACCCCACAATCTGTCCCCCAAAGTAGTCTCCCTCCACACACAATGGCAGCATCCCCCATCCACACCCTCTGCAGCCCCCAGACCCCCTCCCTCACCCTGGCCTCTCAACCCCACCCAGCCAGGACGGCAGGGCGGGCTGTCTCCGGAGTCCACTTGCAGCCATTCTGGATTTCCTTCCCAAGGTGATCTGGCCTCTGTCACTTTCTCTTGGCCAGCTCCATACCTCACCACTCCTTGTATTCTAGGAGGGCCTGAGATATCTGTAGGTCAGGGTGCCAAGCCAACAGCAGATCACAGGCTTGTAATCTCAGCTGACACCTGCTTGCCACTGCAAGTGGGCGGCTGTTTCCTAAATGTCTGAGGACCCTTCATCACAGCCCTACAGCCTCTGGTCAAAAAAAAATCCCTCCATGCTCACGAACACCACTGCCTCTGTCCCTCCGTCTTCTTTTCTTACTGGGACAATGGATGCCAACTGGGCTGGGACTCTCTCTGCCCTCCTGTCTACCCAAAATTTTTCCCTTCCCTCCATCTCAGAGGACATGTGTCTCCTTTTTGGAGCTTGTCTCTCCCCGGAGACCCTTGATTCCGCCCTGACTCCCTGCCTCTCTCCCAGAATTCTCTGCCACTGACTGCCAACTGGCTGCAGGGACTCACTGACAGACGGTGGTCCCTCCTCCCTGTCTAATGCTGGTGAGTAAGCCTCCCACAGGTATTGGTCAAAATCGCTGCAGCACAGTTTACCTGAAATTGTACTTCCCAAATTCCTTCCCTATTGGTCTGTTAGACACTTAGCACTGGAAGGAGCGCTAATGGGTTTGCCTGGGACTTGCCAGCCAGTTAGTTCTGTACATATCATTGTGTAATAACCCATCAATGTAATGCCCATGTATTATCAATACTTCTGAGTGGCACTGGGGAGGGTCCTCTCCGTGGGCACAGCCATGGTTACAGCAGGGAGGTGTGGGCTGAGCTCTGGATCTTCCACTAACTGCATGTCACTTACCCTCTAGGACTCAACTTCCTCTAAACAAATATGGACTGGATCACATCTAAGGCTTCTTACAATCCTAATTCCGTCAGCTGTCTGAAATACATCCCAGAGTACTCTCTGTTACTCTGGGGACACACAGTGGACCCCCTTTGTACCCCGCCCCACCCCAGCTCATGTGCTGTCAAACAACAAGGAGCTTTCATTAAAGGCAACGGGCCCTCTATTCCAATAACAGAGGGCAGGGGTTTTGTTAGATGCCTGCCCTGCCACCTGAGGCTCCCTCTCCCAAGGATCATAGAAGTAACTCTTTGGGGTCATACTATTATTAGAATGTGTTTTTTTAGCATTCAAATTCAACTGTTTCAAAAAACACCCTCTTGAATGTAGGTGAATGCTCTATTTGAGAAGGAGACTACAGAGAATATGCAAACCTTTGTTTTTAAGCCTGTGAACAGCCATCTCTTTCCTAATCCCCCCGCATCTTTAAGCCATAGTGTTGCTTTAACGCCAGCGAGGTCACCAAGCTTATCGGCAAAGACTAGCAAGGCAGGCAGCAGCTTGGCCACATTGCTGTTACCTGTGATGTCCTTAAGGGTCTCTGTGCCTCCAGCCCTCTCTGGAGTCACGGATGAATGCACACAGGACACTAAGTTTCCTACTACGTCATGAAGTGAGGTAAAATTCTCTAGGTTGAAAACATGCATATTGAGCGGTTCACTTGCTATTTCTTTTAAGGCTCCTCCATCTGCACCCTCAACTCCAACTGCAAACACGTTAACATCAGCAGACTTAAGTTCCGCTGAGGGCAGAGCAAGGCCGTCGTCCGAGTGTCCGTCGGTCAACACTACAATAACCTGAGGGACTCCGTCACTGGCCCGGCTTCCAGCAGCCTTAGTGAGGTGATTTTGCATTACGTATTCTAATCCTTTTCCAGTCTGATTGCTTCCCCCAGTGTAAGACATGTTGGAAATATGGGAGAGGACTTCTTGTTTAGTACGATACGTATTTAACAGGAACTCGGTATGTGGGTTGCCGTTGAACTGGACCAGAGCAAAACGGAAATCATTTTCTCCCATAGCTAAAGATTTTATAGCATCATAAAGAAATTCCCGAACAAGTTGGAAATGTTCCTTCCCAAGGCTCCAAGAGGAATCCACTAGAAATATTATATCGGCAGCGGCACCATTTTTGACATCTTTAAAAAAAGACATTGGTTTAGATTTTTCTCCTGTTCAAGCAATTTCTTCCTACCAGTGCAAAGCCTTCCTAAACCAATTCAGTTCACGCTATGCTGTCACTAAGTGATCCGCACCTCACTAGCGATATGAGCAGGAAGGCTGACTCACCTGAGAAGTATGGAGGGACCTGGACACACGGCCTCAACAGCTGCTGGTGTCCAGTCACGAGCCCGAGTCCCACAGGCAATGACCCCCCTACATGAACCTGCAGCAGGCTCTGGGGTGTCTTTTTACTCAAGCATCATTCTTTGTGGCAGTCTGAGCCCCAAGACCCACCTGGTCAGGCTGGAGGGATGGATACCTTATCAGATAACCGACCATCATTTCACAAATACCTTCTGTAGTTTGGGGTCAAAATTGGTCCTTGACAAGAAGGAATGTGAAAACTACTACCAGCTTCCACTAACTAACCCCCAGCGCCTGGGGTACATAAATGTCATGGATGTCTCCCCCAGTGGAAGCCTAGTGTAACTATAAAGAAAGTCATTTTTCTTAGACTTTTCAGCATGAATAAAGATACCCTCACTAGTTACATTTTTTTCACTGCCAGAAAAGCTACTATAGGTGTTGGACATTATTTATCTCTTTCAAAGATGACTCTGATTCCACCTGAAAAGGAGGAGCAGGAGGCTCAGGGTGCCCAGCTGTCAGTGTCCGGGAGGGTCTTCCTGCAGCCATGGGCCTGGTGGCCGTACAGGGTGGGCTCCTGGGCTCCACTTCCCTGGGGCCGACCCTGATGCCCCAGTGCTCCCCTTCCACCGAGGCAGCTCTCACCTGCCTGCCATCTAAGAACTGCCAGGCCTCGTGGGAGAATTCACGTCCGCGGCCCAGCTCTCCAGGCACAGGAGAGGAAGGCCCAAGTCAGTCCTTCCAAGCTCACAAAGCATGAAGCACTTTTCCATTTGCTAAAACTCTGCAAGCAAATTCTTAATAGGGTTAATCAGGATCTAGATTTTAAAACAGTTTTTGGAAACTGATTTTTTAAAGATTTAATGATTCTAGGTGAAAAATGCCTTTCTGTCTCTAGAATTATAGAGAGAGGGTAAACTGTTTTTTGTTTTCAAGGAAGATAATTTTTGCTCTCAATAGTTGTCTTTTCCTGGTTTTATGTGATCAAGGACCAACCAGGGCCAGAAATGTGGAAAAGCTCTTCAGATGGTAAAAATTCGTGGTACAACTTTCTGCTCATACTTGATATAAAAACAAACCGTTTGCAAACCAACTCCAAGATATCAAACCCAAAGTTTAGTAAAGACACGCTATCTCTCACTAGATAAAGAGTATCTGAAAAGGTCTATAAACTAAATGAACATCCTGCAATAAATGGCTTACTATCCCTGAAAAGCGTATCTAAGCCTGATATCAGGCCTGTGATGTCTAAGCTCTAGAATCAGGAAGCACTATTCCTCTTAATAAAATTAAACAATGTTTCTGGGTCTTACCTGCTTGCTGTTGTTGGGCATAAGTAAAGGAAAAGCCTGAGAGAAAGAAGCAGAAGGCAGCCACTGCGGGCCAAGGGCCACGCTTCCTCATTGTGAATTTGTCTAAGCACCACGTGTGGGCCTGAAAGAAAACAGGGCAGAGAAGAATCATCAGGTTTTGACTCTCAGATTTCTATCTAGAGAATCAAGGATATATCCCTTTTATGAAAATGGTTTTGACTAAACACATAAATGAGAATCTTTGAGTCTAGTGATTACACTACTTTGGCCATAGTTAAAACCGGTGCAATTAAACCATTTATCCTTTCAAATCGTGGCTAGCATGTCGCTGAACAAATGGCGGAATATAAAAGCATCTGGAGTAAAGGCACATAGACACAGAAAGTGGTGGGTTCTTGACTCCCAGCTTGACTCTGCAGGTCATGTTTGAAAGAGTCCCCAGAAAAGCTCAGTTCATGGGGAGAACAGCTTTGTCCAAGTCTCACAACACAGAAGTACAAGCACCGCTGACGCCAAGACCACTTCACATCTTGCCTTTATTCTTTAATACTATTTAACACTTTTCTGCCAACAAGAGCTGACTGTGAGCCAACATCCAATCTCAGAATGGAACAAGCCCAGGGATACTGAGTCAGCCAGGCTGTGAAGCCAACGCTGAGGGCTGTGGCATTGCCGCACTGTCTCCTGCACCCATGCACCAGCGGGCAGCCGCCAACGTGACTTCCAGCCAGTCAAGCTCAAGTTCACATGGGCTCAGTAGCCTATGTCACCAGACCTTTTCCCTTTAAACAACACCCTCTCCCTCCCCCAAACCAGAAGGCACCCACACCCATACCTTCATACCAACCTCTCCAACCCTCCAACCCCCAAACCAATGAGATCAGCATGAGAGTCTGGGCCCTTCCTTAAGAGCCCTCCAGAGATCTGGTCTCAGTCTTCTCTGCCCCAGCTTAAGTTCCCTGGCCAGGGCAGCACCTCTTTTCTCCGCCTCTTGGTCCAAGACTCTGTTCCCTCTGACTATTTACATCCAATGACCCAAGTTGCACACTTTGACAGCAGTGGCTATTCATTCCCATGCCTGAATTTTGCTAAGTCCTTGCTGCTTTAAAGCACTAGCTAAAAGCATCTCCACCTGCCCAGGTCTCCATCTAACCCAGGTCAGGGGTCTGTGGACGTCTGCTCCCTTGGATTCCATTAACTGCAAGTGAGGATCTTTGATGGGGGAGCTTGTCACTGCCCAGTGACCATGTAAGAAAGGTGGGCTTTATTGATGACCAAAGTTGCTCTGAAGAGGTTCTGTGAAGGGGCCAGAACCAATCCCATCATCAACATGAACTTTCAGGGTGCTAATTAATAATATTGGTTATTTTTTCATGTACTTAGTTTCAGGAAGTACTATTTGATATTGGAAATTATAGAGTAAAGACTACAGTTAAATCAGAAATCCCATTTGGTTTAAGAAACCTAAATACATTTAATATAGAGAGATTAGGTTACCATCATCATTTATATTTCATTGTTAGGGTTTGAGGATTAAAAAGACCTTGCAAATTACCACATGAAAAGATATTCAACATTAGTTTGAATGAAAATCAAAAACATCTCATGTCAGATTTTCAAATGCTTTTTTTTTTTCATTTCAATCCTAAAAGTCCAAATGCCTGTAAACTCGTTTTTTATACCTTGCCTTGGGAATTTTTTTACTCTTCCCTGAGACAGGTAAGGGGAAATGAGAACAAATCAGGCATGTGAAGTGGCTTGTAAAACATCTTCACTGCTGAGAAGTTGAGAACACTGACAAGATCCCATGAAACCTGGAGGAAGTGAGTACAGGAATATGCCGACAAACTGGGTAACCTAGAAGAAGTGGATCAACTTCTGGAAATGGTGGATGACCTACCAAAACTGAATCATGAAGAAATAAAAAAATCTGAATAGACTTACAACTTGTCAGAAAGTTGTTTCAGTATCAAAAACCTCCCAACAAAGAAAAGTCCAGGACCAGATGGCTTCACTAGAGAATCTTACCAGACATCTAAACAAGAATTAAAACCAATCCTTCTCAAATATTTCCAAAAAATTGAAGAGGAGGGAACACTTGCACACTCATTCTATAAGGCCAGTATTACCCAATACCAAAATCAGACAAAGATACTACAAGAAAACTACAAGAAAAATATCCCTGATGAAAAATGCTCAACAAAACACTAGCAAACTAAATTCAGCAACACATTAAGAGGATTATACATGATCAAGTGGGAGGATGAATTCCTGGAATGCAAGGATGGTTCAACATACAAAAATCAATCAATGTAATAGTACACCACATTAACAAAATGAAAGATAAAAAGCATATGATCATTTTACTTGATGCAGAAAAATCATTTTACAAAACTCAACACCTTTTCATGATAAAAACACTCAAAAAATTAGGAATAGAAGAAAATTACCTTAACATAGTAAAGGCCATATATGAAAAACCCACAGCTAACATCATACTCAATGTGAAAAAGTGAAATCTTTCCTTCTGAGATCAGCAACAAAGCAAGAATGCCGTCTCACTACATCTGTCCAACATAGCATTGGCAGTCCAAACCAGAGCAATTAGGCAAGAAAAATAAATGGCATCCAAATTAGAAAGAAAGGAGTTACATTGTCTCTGGAGATGACCTGATCTTATATGTAGAAAACACTAAAGATACACAAACACACACTATTAGATAAAAATACTGTTAGAACTAATAAAAATTTCAGCAAAATTGCAGGATACAAAATCCAGTTAAATACAGTTACCATATAACCCTGAAATCTCACTTCTGATTATATTTTCAGAATAACTGAAAACAGGATTCCGAAGAGATGCGTGCATACCCAAGTTTATTACAGCATTATTCACAATAGTCAAGAGGTAGAGACAATATAAAATGTTTATCAGTGGTTGAATGGATAAAGAAAATGTGGTGTATATATGTACAATGTAATATTATTCAGCCTTAAGAAAAAAGCATCCTGTCATATGCTACAACATAGATGAACCCTTCGGACATTATGGTAAGTTATATAAGCCAGTCACAAAAGGACACATACTGCAAGACTCCACTTACATGAGGTATCTGAAGTAATGAAACTATTAGAAAGTAGAACGGTGGTCACCAGAAGGCAGGGCTGACAGTAGAAAAAGGGGAATTGTTGAATGGATACAGAGTTTCAGTTTCACAAGTTGTAAAAGTTCTACAGATCTGTTGTACATTGAGGTGCATATAGTTAACAGTACGGTACTGCTCCCTTAAAAACGGTTAAGATGGCAAAATTTATGTTGTGGATTTACCATAATTTTAAAAAAAGGAAAAACTCATCTGTGTTTTTTAAAAGTATGGGTAATTATGTACCCCTTAAATGTAACTATCGATTTAATAGAAATGATATAAATGTGGAATCTCTTTTTTGAGGTATGGTGTTTTAAGAGCTAATATGGGAAACAGTACAACTAAACATCTCCTTAAAGCACCCATGTGCCCCTATAATTAAATAACATAATATTGATCCTTATGACCCTAGGGGCACATGTGTTATTTAATTTGGAAAGGAAGAAAAAAAGAAGTATATGGCAGCGAAATGTTAAGGTTTTGGAAAAAGACTTGAGTCTCATAAAAGTGAAAAAGAATCTGATGTAAACACTGACACTTGGTGCAAAACTTACTTGTGCCCTAACTAGTGTCATCTGAGCTATGAAACTGGCTCCACCAAAGGCCTAAGCTTCTGTACCTTCTTGATCTTCTGTGGGGAAAATGGAAGTTTCTATGGCCAGGATCCTCACCTGACCCTAAACTACTTGATGATGTAATTGCCCTACTGCTAGGCTACTGTTCCCACACATAGGCAATGGGCTGTTATTGACTGAGTCACTATATAAAGAGCTCTACCCAATGATGAAGACCTCTGCAGAGATGAAGGAGGATTACAGATCTGCAGACTGTTGGATGCAGATGTAATTCTAGTGCTCAACCTATTGCCGGAAGAATAAGCCGGGTAGTAAACATTTCACTTCAAGAATGTTCCGTTGTCATTCCTCAGTTGCACTGAATCCATAGTGAACTTGCTCGTGGCTGAAACCCATAGCCAAGACACCTTCCCAGCTTGACCTTCACCTTGCCATAGGCACTCCATGGGCCCAACAATCCTCTTCATGGTTGTCCATTGAATAATGCAGGAATTCCATTTCCTCCACAATGCAATGCTGAGGATGGCCTGACGTTCTCAATCTTGCTATCTAGAGCAACACAAGTAATGACAGCAGAGGAAAGTCTGTCTGGCTAATTGGCAATATAGCTAGGGGACTGGTGTCTAGATGGACTACTTAGCAAGATGGCATTGAGGGCCAAGACCTCTTACTGAGGCCTCCACCCAAGGACAGTGGTGAAGTGGGCACAAAGATACCCTGAAACTCAGTCTCACAGTTTTGCCTACCTGAGGTCAGGCCCAGAGAGAAGTGCTGGTGTCCAGATCTTGTGGCCCAGCTGTGAGAAACAGCAGGACATAGTGTGGGCCCCAGGCCAGCCTGCCAGAAGTTAGTGGGATAGAGAAAGATGAAACCACAAATGTGAGAATGCATTCCAAGACCCACTGTGGCTTTGGATTTCCAAGGAAAGTCAACAAAAAGCATCACCTGTGATGAAACACATCTACCCTATAATTCAAATTCTGAGAGTTCAGAGACAACCTTAGCAACTAAAACAGAACCACCTGTTAATACAACTCCCTCCTGGCAACATGTCAACCGTGGAACAGAAATGTTCCAGTGATGATCAGAAGGCCAGCCATTAACAGAACGTGTCTGCTATGAAGGGACAGCAGGTGGTGACAATGGCCACATTCCAAAAGCACAGTCCAGTCATCTTGGCTTGCAGTGGTGTCTTACCTGAGAGTTTTAGCCCCAGGCAAGTTCATTATGGATTCAGTGAAACCGAGAAATGACAATGGAACATTCTTGGGGTAAAAGCATTTATACCCGGCTTTATTCTCATGGCAGTAGGTTAAGCACTAGGATTACGTCTGCATCCAACAGTCTGCAGGTCCATAAGCCACCTCCATCTCTTTCTTTGCCTAGAGCCCTGGGCAGAGCTCTTTATACAGTGACTCAGTCGATAACAGCCCATTGCCTACGGGTGTGGGAGCAATAGCCTAGCAGTAGGCCAATTACATCATCAAGTAGTTTAGGGTCAGGTGAGGATCCCAGCCATAGGAACTTCCATTTTCCCCACAAAAGGTCAGCACATGTTAGACATGGATCTACACACCATAGAAGGGCAGTCCCTGACATTCAGCTCATTGGTTCCACGGTGTCCCCAAGTCCTAGTTGAGTCTGGGTTGATGCTCAGGGCACACACCCCCCCCCCATGTGGACTGTGGAATCCCACTGCTTGGCTCGTTTCTCTGCCTTCTCCACTAAGGATGTCCTCCCAAGCTATAGCACTGCCTGCTCCCCTCTAGAAATCCCTCAAACCCATGCTCTACCCTGGGAATCTTCCAGACTTTTCCATCCAGCCATATCTTCCTTCCACTCTGCTAGACCTATTCCTGAGTTTTCCTTTTGGAAAAAAATTAATCAAACGCAATGTGTCTGATTTTTGTGTGTGTTCCCAACTAAATAAGGCCATACGCCTTAGGACAATGTAGAAGTACATTGTACACTTGCTATTCTTGATTCTTTATATTAAAATTAAACATTGGATATTAGCAATAAGCATCCTACTAGAAAATTATGGGAAAATTATCTGTCCCCATTATTTAAAGTTTACTGGATTCTTTCCAGATATGTAGCCCATTCTTTCCAAAGCAACCTATAATAAATGGTCAAGAATATCTTTTTAATATGCAATCTACAGATTTCAATGAATTTATTAACCGTCCACAACTGTGTACAAAGTTGCATCTGTGCACGTGGGTTTCCCTGGGGATAGGATCTGGGTCTGCCTGTGATTCCAGAGGCATCTATTCTAACTCCCCACTACAGTTTAAGCGCCACAGCTTTAGTGAGAGGCATTAATGCAAATCTTCTGGAGGGTCTCGTTCAATTGTTTTAAACATTTGATCCAAGCACAAGATGCAGGATTTTAAGTAGTATTTTTGCTTAAGAATTAGAGCAAAAGAGTAGTTCAGGGCCTTGTCACAAAGCTGGACTATGGTCTCCATGTGGTAAAAAGACAGGATGTGAGACGAGATGTGTCCAACCACTGCTGACCCCTGGATGGGAAGAACCACGGAGCCTCTGCAGACGGAGGCCTGGGTGGATCGTGCACTGGGTGGTTTTGTTAATGGCTTTTTAACCAACCTGTATCCCCACAAATTCTGTCATACTTTAAACACTGAATGGGCTCTCTATTGAGAAATTCCAAAATAATTTTCTAGCCTTTGATAGAGCTCAATAAAATCTAAATCATAATAGGATGAAATCTATAATGTCTCTCTGAGGCATTACTTACTTCAACTACTTGCTAATTTTAAACTGGTTGGAAATTATATATAAAGATTTTAATTTCCAAGATACTAATCTTTAAGAGAGTAACCCCCTAAATAAAGGGCTTCCCACTGGGACACAAAGTAATGAAATAAATGTGCAGTGCAAAGGAATTGTCTTTTCCAACGTCTGTCCAGATACAGAGGCGAGGGGAAGAGAGGGAGGGCAGGGGAGGGCAGAGGGGAAATGCTCCTTCGGTCTCAGCAGGAAGGGCAGGAGATGATGCTCGCGGGCCAGGAGTTTTCCAGGCTCCACTGGTGACTCACGAACTCACGAGGTTTGGTTGAGCTGAATTCTCAGGTGGGAAAACCGCCTTCGGCTCCCCACACTTTTCCCGCCATCAAGTTTAGGGCCAGTCATGGGATGCAGGCATTCCTAGCCCAGCTGTTGGGTATTTGTACATGTTTTTGTCTGCAGTTAAATCTATTCTACTCTTTAACGTGTCATGGAGTCCCAATTTTTAAAACTGCAGTTCCTGGCAACGAATCTTGTAGAATTTTTTCCATTTAGATATTAAAAGATGCCAAACATCATCTCCCCAAATGGTCGCACCACTTGCCATTTAATAAGGGGGAACAAAGCAGCTGCCCCATTGCCACCCTCCCTTCCCCACTGGCAAGAAATAGAGACGAGAGTACAAGCATATCAACCGGGCTTCCCGCCTGTAGGCGGACCTCATGCCCCCTCGGCTGCTTTCCCCCACTGTAAAGTCGGGGCACCCGAAAGCAGGCGGGGCCGTGCTTTGCCCGAGGCCGCGTGGATAAAGCAAGACAGAGGCAGAATCCTAGCAGAAGTCTTCCTGCCCCAAGCCCAGGGAGGAGCCCCGGGAGACCCTATGCGGCTGGGCCGGATTTGGCGCAGATCCCAAGGGAACTCCCGTCTTTTGAGGAAAAAATAGATTTCTTTGGTGACAAACCACAGATTCTGTGTCAATAGAATCCATTTGTCTGCTGTCGTTCTTTCAAAGGAAAAAAAAAGTCAGAATTGGCTACTTGCGACCCTCAGGCTGGGTGGGGACCTGTGCTGCTGTGTGTCACAGACTGGGTCATAAAGGCAGCAGATTCAATGACAGAACTTCATTAAAGTCTCCTTCTTATCTTTCTGGTCGGCATTAGTAATTCCTTTCTTCACTCTGCCTCATTCTAGAAAGGGATTCCAGGTGCTTTTCCCTTTTGGTAGCTGTCCACTTGAAACTTAAAAATATACCTCTTACTGTAAAGGTTGCTTTGCACGGCCCTTCGGCTGAAATTGTGTTCAGTCACATTCCAAACATTTCCCTAAGCTATTTTGCAACTCTGTGAAATTAGTTTTCATTAAGTCTACTCAAAAGGCTTTTTCATTTTCCATGTCTGGAAATCTTTTTTAAGAAAAAGACACACACTTGCGCACAGTAGGAAATAATTCTAAGACAAAGGCTGACATCCACCCTGAGCTCCCATCTTGAAATCATTTGGTCGGTCTTCTCCAAGCACTGATTTTAAAATCAGGCTGGTCCTCCGGTCAAGTTCTAGGACTTCTATCAGCTCCTAACGGTCCCACTTAAATGGAAGCTGCAGAAATAGCTGGAGAGACAGCCATGCCTGCCTGCCGGGCGATGGGGGGTCCCAGTTCAGTAACCCCGGGGGTCGTGAGCTTGCAGGCACCCCAGTCTCTCTACTTTTCTCACTCTCCTTCCTTTTCTTTGCCCCAATCCTGGGAAAGGAGTCCCTGTTCTGTCCCCAGGGGGGGGACACTAAGAGAGGTTGCTAGGTCCTCTGGTAAGGGAGGGAGAGGGGAATTTAAAATATTATTGCCGTTTGAAAGAACTTGGGGAATCCTCAAAAGCATATGATTTGGAACAACCCTAAAAAAACTCTTCCCAAGACCCAAGAAATACCCAGTTCCCTGGCTTCTTACTGTTTGTTTTATGACTTGAATCTCGCATTTCCATTCTGTGGACATGTCCTAGAGAAGAAAACATCAACCAGGTGTACATATCTGTAACCAGTTGTCTGTTCAGCCCAGGCTCTGAACGCGTTTCCCGGGACAGCACAGTGTTTAACTGCTCTGACGTGTCTGCTGGCTTGGCCACCCCGCCGCCTCCTGGTGTCCTCATCAGACACTGAGGAGCGGACCCAGGTCTCTGGCTCTTTCTGGTGAAATCAAGTAAAACAAAGCTTGCTCGGCAGCTCATTTGTCAGCGCACAGCCATACGGAGGGCTTGGCCATCCCCTCACAAACAGCCACCTCCCTTAATGAGGCGGTGAGACCAGGACCTGCCGAGCACCGGGGCGTTAGTTTTCTTCCCCAAAGGCAACTGGAAGAACCTCCAGATTAGCTGCCCAGGTATTTGGACATTTATTTAAAGCCATATTCTTAGGGTCCCAGATAATAACCGTGACACAGAAAGTTCCATTTCTGCTGTGGATGGAAAATGCCCACCATGCAAATGTAAAACCCATTTTACCCTCTTAAATATAAGGCAGCCAGACAAGGCTTTTTCTCCATTTATACTGCTAAGAATACACATCAGGCAGAAACTAGTTCAGATTTAATATTGAGGAAGAGAGTGCCTCAGAAAATGCTTCCAAAGAAATTGCGCAAGCACCCGTTTCATTCCAGGCTCGTGACACATGGCGCTACATCTCCAGAGAGTGCCCGGCGGGTCCCGCTCCTTTCTCGGCCACAGACTTCAGGGCCACTGGCCTCTCCAGAACCATGGTGCAGAATTATTCATACAAAATGGCTAAAATGTTCTCATATCATAAGGAAAATCTAAATATTTTTGTATGTTTTCTAGTCTGGTTCGTGATCAAGTCTAGAAGAGACGTTTTTTTAAAAAATGAAGTTGCAGCATCTGATAAAATATCATCAACACTGGATGTAGTGTAATCGTCTGGAAGAATTCTGCTTCAGTGCTTCAGTCCTGTCTCTGTCAGTAATGGCCACCAGATCTCTCCCAGCCTCACTCAGTGTGTGTGTAAAGTAAGGCTAATGGCCCGATGCTCCAGCAGGCAGTAGCTCTCAGACTTCTTCCCTCTGCTGCCTGAGGCTCTGGCCAGTGACCGGCTTCCTGCCGCCCCCACAAGAAACAGAGGGCCAGCCCCCTGTGCACGGGGCAATCTGTGGCCTCGGTGGGGCTGGCTCTTACTTGGGGCCGGCGCTGGGCCCCTGGATCAACTGATGAAGATTCCAGAAGAGAAAAACTTGTTTCCTGGAATGGCTTCTCTTGAGACCTGAGTCATCTCCAGCTGCTGTTCAGTATTTAATTTTGAAATTAAACCCATGAGCTCTTCCTTCCAGTGGCCAATTCTCGATGCTTTGGGTCCATGAAAACCAAATGTATGGCCCAAATCAGGGGGATTTTACACAGATCCCATCGTCCTTTTCCCTGGCCACTCCTAACTCACAAACGTTTCTCTGTATTTCATGAGCCTTAAAATGCAGGAGGCCCGCAGGACCGTGCTAGGCTAACTGCAGCCAGACCCCTACAAAAGCCCAACAGTTTGCCTTTGGGAGAGGGTTTGGCAGAACTTTGTGTATTTGTCTTATTTTTCTTCTCTCCTTTTCCTTTCCAGATTTTTTAAAAACAACAATTACCTTTGCTGAGTAAACTCAAAATATGCTACTCCATAGAAGCCTGGTCAGGGGAAAGAATTGCCTCTCTTCACAGGACACTCAAAAATATGCTCTGAAGGTGAGGCTTAGAAACTCACCCCCCCCCCTGTTTTGAGGGAAATCTTCTGCATCTGTGGATGTTTTGTTGCCCTTTTCTAGCTTGGATCAATACCTAGTCTATAGGCACAGACCTGATCATCTACATTTGCTCTCTTATAGCACTAAACTATGTTTTCTACCTTTATCTTGCATCTACCTACCACTTCAGCATTTTATTTAAAATAATAATAATAATAAGGGAGAAATGTGGGATTCACATATAAATCAAGTATAAAAATCAAACGAATAATCATAATTGACCTGATTGTTTATAGTTCATAATGTGTGATCAAAACCAAAAGTTTCTGTGATGACTGCCCTTGCACTGTTCACCATGTAAGAACTTTTTCACAATGTAAGAACTTGTTCACCATGTAAAAACTTGTTCGTTATGCTTCAGAAGATTGGAGACTGTTGAGAATTAGGCTTGGGGTTGATTAATGATTGTGCATTGAGTCCCCTATACAGAATTTTATTGTTGTTAACAACCATTTGATCAATAAATATGAGAGATGCCCTCTCAAAAAAAAAAAATACACTCTGAAGGTTTGAGCTCCCTTGATGCTCCTGGTACTCCTGGTACCAGATACCTGCCTAGAGGGAGGCGTGAACATGTGCAGGGGCTCCCAGGAAACACTGATTTTGCTTGACCACTAGCACTGGGGATGTCAGACCAGCAATTCAATTCTCTGGGCCCCACCTCTTCATTAGAAGCGTCAAGAGTCTGGAGAAAGCATCCCCCAAGACAGTAAATTTTTGGTATTTCACACAGCCAAACAGAAATCCTATATTGGTCAAGCAGAGGACAAGGACCACTCCTTAATCGTTTTGCCCCCTCCCTCCACCCCAAAGCTCCATGCACAGAGCACATCATGGTTCATCAAGCTTGAATGAATAGGAGAACTCATGGACCAAGTAGAGGGCAGGTTTCTTCGCTCTGAGTTGGAACTCTGTAACCCAGGATCCTGACAGTGGGCATCTCAGCTAAGCCATCATAAGTCTGAGTCAGTAATGTATTTTTTAGGAACAAATACTTTAAATGGGACATCCATAATTATTTGCATGAATTTTTTGAAATAGGTTCAAACAAGTTGCCTCATAGGAGGAAACAGCAAGGGGCAGGGAATGAAAAGTTTGAAGTTACTGATCAGTTCGTCTTAACAAGCAGCTCTAAGATGCAAAATCCCAAAGTGACAGAGCGCTGCATGACTATGCAAGCTTGCTTCCGTTCTGAAACACCTACCTTCCTGTTAATTTAAACTTTTCTTAGCAGATACAGGTAAAATGTTTCCTTTAAAGGCCCTTAAGTGGTGAATGCCCTTGTAATGAAATCATGTTAGAGCACACAGACTGTCTCATTTCAAGGCATAATTTCACATCATTTCTACTCCTATGCGAGCATAGAAAAATAAAAAATTCCAAATTTACATCTACTTCACATACTAAAATCACATTTTTTTTTTTAGATTAGGAGCTGAAACAGTCTGTAGGTGGGTCCTAAAATTACCCATGAGCCCTGGTGAGAAGTGCGCTACTTCCTACAGACCCAGAAACCCCACCCTGAGCTGCTCGGGCACCACCTTGAGACGGTTCTGGAGCGCTGAGGGAGGGACACGCTGCCCTCCAGAGGGGAAAAAAAGACTGCATTTTCAGGAAAGACCATACCAGGACGAATGTGCTAACTCAAAATTCATCTCCTTGCCAAAATAGACCTGTGAGACTAAAAGGCATTAAAATGTATGTTTTCAAAAGTTAACATACTGAACTACTGAAAAAACTCCTCTTTGCAAATCAGGCTGCCGTACCCACACCCTGAGATCGAGCTGGTTGTTTCTGGGTTTAGAGGGGCCAAGCAGTGTCTTTTCTTTAAAGGGCAGGATTATCGCCCAGAATTTTTACACTGGAAAGAGAGAAACCATACATTGAATGGTAGAATAAAGAAAACCATCCTTCTCTAGTGCAAAGCTATCTGAACTAGCAGGAACTTTTTTACTTCTTAAGTTTCCTTCTCCTGCTTTAACATTTGAATCATTTGGGGCTTTCGTCCTTAGCTGGAGCTACTAATAGGATTTTTTTAAATGTCAGGTCCCCTTCAAATTGTCCACTATTTGTGAAGTGGTGGTGTGTTTCTACTGCCTGCTTTTTGCAGCTAAGACACCAGGAAAAGTTCGCCCCTGTGGGTCACTGTGGAAAGGCCGCCCGGCACACGGCGTCCCCTGCAGACGGAGCTGCCTGCAGTACATCTCTGAGAGATAACAAGCCCTCGGGTTCTTCCAAAAACAACGTTGACAAAGCCTAATTTTCAAATAAAACTTAAGGCTAAAGTTATTAGCATGCCTGTAAGACAGTCTCATGGGAAACAATCTGGGGCTTGACAGTGAATTTTAAATCCTGTTTGTGGAATTTCACGGAGAAGTGGGTGCTGACACAGAGCACTGGTAAAGCCCGGGGCTTTTGTCCACTTATCTAAGTGCTCTGAGCAAGGAGATGAATGAGGCCCAAGGGCAAAACTCTGTACCCGCCTTCAAAGGGGACAGAGGTCTGGTTTCAAGCTGGCTTTAAGCTGTGGCATCTGTAAGCACCCTAACCCAAAACTAAGGTCAGATGGGGAGACTCCTATGAGCCACGAATCCATCATCAACCACCGATTGAATAGAGGGGTTCCTTCCTACTTTGTCATCAATGGTGTATAAGGTTCTGAGCCATCACATCACAAAAGGCGTCATAATGGGAAGGGGAAGCCAGGAAACACTCCGGACAGAGAGGTGCAGAAGTAAAGACAGTTCCTATTCTGAAAGATGCTTATCTTATATCAAAGGTATCTTTAAGACCCCCAGTTTGGACATTTGCCATATACCCCATCACCCAAGGGCCACCAGCATGGTGGGGTGGGGCACACACCCTCCTAAGTGTTGGAAAAGCCCAGCCCCGGGCCAAGGACTACCTAGCCTTCTAGAGGCTTCTGCGGCCCCTCTCAGGAAGGTGGGGTGCCACACCCTCAAATTCCCCAACTGGGAAAGGAAGAACAGCCACACCTCGCCACCCTGCTGCCATGCTGAGGCCCACATCCCCTCCTCCACCCAGTGTCAGTTTAATGGTCTCTCCCTGCCTTGAGTGGGGAAGGAAAACCACACCTCGAGTGAGTGAAAACCCCTTCCTCAACGAAACACACGTCAAGACCACATACCATTCCTATACCCTGAACTCCCACAAAAGCCCTTCGCCTCCCCTCCCTACGCCCGCACCCTCGGAAACAAGCCCACAGTGGGACAAAGCAAATGCAGGTCCCATCTTTCTGGAGCCCCCTCCCCAGAGGTGGTCTGAGGGAGGGAAGCCTTCCCAGGTACTCCGATCACACAGCCCAGGCTCATCCCAAGGGCTGGCTCATGTCTACTGCTGCCTCCTCTGCTGGTCCACAGAGCCTTCGAGAGCATAAACCAATGTTCGCATTATGTCTAACAGAACATGGTCTGCAGGGGGAAGAAATCAGGCAGCGTGTTCCACATCCAGATGTAAACTAGCTCGGGCTCCTCCATGGCTCAGCCATCTGCTTTCCTGAAATGGTAAAGATCTCAGCCTCCTGCTGGTTCTGTGGCCTCGACAAGTAAGTTAGCATCTCATGGCCCAATTCTGCATCTTTAAAACCAGGAAACCAGGCCTCAGTGGCTGCCAAGTAAGAATCTCTTCCCTCACTTTAGTCCAGCAAAGAACTCAGAAGTGCTGGTAACGTCAAACAGCCAAGTGGTCTCCAATGTAACTCAGGAGTCAAAGGTACTAGCTTTTAAAGCTTTTTCTGTTCAGTTTTTTCAAGTATTAAGAATGGGTCCCCTAAGAGGCTGAGGGAGCCAGGTTGAGGAGGGTCCCTCCGCACGAGCTCCGAGCACCCCTGTGGCTCTAAGACTCTGCGGTCCTCATGTGGAGTCAGCTGTGCGTCGGCCGAGAGGCCGCCTGGTGTGGGTCAACACCCCGCTTTCCCCATGGGTCCAGGACGCTCCCTGGGCTCAGACCAGTTTGTCCCCTGGGGTCCAGAACAGCCTCTGAATGTGCTCCTCGGGCTGCCTGGGAAATTCTGGACTTGGTTTACACTCCTCAGCTCTCCACGGGGTCCTCCCAGGGACCCCACCCCTACTTCCATCCCGGTTGGTTCTCTAACACTCTAGGCTTTGAGGCAGGTCCCCACAGCAGGCCGGCAGCTGTCAGGGGGCACTTTCCGTCCTGAGCCAGAGAGGACCTGAGCCCACCCTCCCAGCCGTGAAGGGCCTTCGGCCTCCCCGCCCGGCACCCACACCACGTCTGGGCAGCACGGGCCAGCCCCAGGAGCCCTGCCTTATCCACTGGGCGTGCTGCCTGAACACCAAATTGCTTCTCCTCTCCTGACCCCTGCAGCTCCTTTAAGCAGCCCCAGAGGACAAAGACTCCAGCAGTGATTGCAGGTTCCTAAAAAGAGGAAGCCCTGATGGGAATAGCTGAGTATCTCTTGACTTGGCTCCGAGCCTGGGCACCCAAGTCACCCCAACATCCCAAAGGCAACAGATGTGGTCCCCCAGCCTGTATCCTGGCCCACCAGGACCCGCCTGATGCCCCAACCTGGGAGAACTAGACAGTCTCCCCAAAGAGCTGCTCAACAGGTAGCTGTTGAATCCTGGCAAAGACATTTCTGCTAACAAAGCAGATTCAAGTTTTAGGAGGAGACAGCATCAAAAAAAAACACTGCAGTCAGGAGCACGTAGGATGAGCGTGGAAAGCCCGCGGCCGCAGGACTGCAGCCCAGTGATACCCCGGGGCAGCCCACGGCCTTCACCGAGCTAAGGAAACCCAGTGGCCACACACTGAGAAGGAAAAAGCAGCTGAACCTTCCAGAAATGGAAAACATGCTCAGAAACTACTCTAAGAGGGTGAACGTGGAACATCAGGAACGGTCACCGGACGGAAAGCATGACCCTCTTGCCCACAAACTGAGGAGCATGCCCGGGAATCGCACTTACCCTGAGCAGACCTGAAGAAGGTGTGTCCTGGGGCTTCTCTATTCAGTTATGTTCGAATCTGACGCATGTTTCTGCTTCTCTTTCTGCAGGAAAGGGGACTCCGGGCACAGGAGGAAACTCCCCTTGCAGTCCTTGCAGGAGGCTGGAAAGCAGGAGAACTAAGCAGCCTTTGGTGGAAGATTGAGCGCCCAGCTGGAGCCCGGCCAGGCCGCCAGGGCTTCCTCCAGCTCCTCCCCTCCCCTCCGCTCCCGCTCCCCACCGTGGGCCTGACCCAAACTGTAAATGAAAACCAGACTCTGTGCTCTGTCGCTTCTGGCCCCACTGCCGGCTGATGTCACCCTCTGAACGCTGTCTTCAACCCTGCAAGCCCTCCGCTGGGCTCCCGCAAACCCCAGCTCTCGAAAAAAAATCCACCACTTCTCCTCGTCACCTTTTGGGCTGGGCCTCTGGTGGCAAAGAGAATGAATTTGGGGATTTTTTCGTGGGTATCCATGGTTTTCCTGCAATGTTTTCCAACATCGTCGGAAAGGAAAACGGGAAATGCAATCTGCCCCCTCCACCCTCACCACGCCCGCCCGTTTCTTCTTGAAGTTTCTGAATTGAGACTTCTCCTAAGGACCTCCCCTTTCAAGCACAAAACCAGTAATTAAAATTGCCTCAACTTTCTGCTAACCATACCTCTGTTTGCCAGGGAAAGGAAAAGAAAAGGAGCCTACATCTTTTTTTTCTAAGTTGTACCTATAATGATTCTACCTGTGAGGCTCATGGCCCTATTTGGGGATGTGTACAAGGCGGCTGAAGATGGATATATGAAGAGTTTCAAAAAAATTCTTGAGAAAGAACTTGTGTTTCAACAAGGCTTTGCACAAGTCACAAAACTCTGATATACATCATCTCTTTCACTACAAACACCATCATCCCAAGCCCTTTTAAAAAGATACTTCTCATTTTTTTGTTAGCTGAGATTATGGTCCCATTTTACAGATAAGAAACACCTGGGCCAATCGCAGAGTTCAAATGGAAAGCCTGGCTTTGGACACCCCCAGACTTCTCACTACTGTCCCGTCATGTGGACACTTTATGAAAAGCCTGTTCATGGAAAATATCAAGTCATCTGAAGGCTACATTGGACTTTGAGATCCTTCCAAAGCCAAGTTTGAGAAATAAAGGTACCATTAACTCCCTTCCATGGATTATCCCCTTCAGGTGCAGGAACAAAGGGGAGAGAATACCTGGGGGACGATGCCGGTTCCCCTCCTGCATCTGCAGGGCCTCCTCCTCATTTGTGAAAGGGGTCAGCTCGCATAATGTGCCAGGGACAGGGACGGAGCCTGCCACTTGTACATGAAGAAGAAACGTGCTGAGGCCAGTGTGACAGGGAAGACACCAATCCCGGAACAGGGGCTGGTTGTCCCACCTGCGTCCCCACCCCACAGGGCAGACACGAACTGGACTTGGGTCCCGTGGACACGGACATTCGCTGTTCCTTTGGTGGCTGGCTGCTGCAGGCTCAGTGCAGGGGAGCCCGTGGTCCGTGGCAGCTCACCTGCTGGAAATGAGGCCGCCCTTGATTACAACTCGCTGTTCCAAGCAGCCCTGCTCACCTCGGCTACCTGTGCAAGCGTGTCCTACGTGTGCCCCTTTAGGGGTTCCTTTCTTCAAATAAAAATACAACTATTGCCTTTAAACTGCTAAGAATATTTTCCTTGGTATCAGGAATTGCTGTTATTTGAAAGGCAAGATTTAAAGAAATAAAAACCCCTGTTCCATCAGGAACTATATATTATTTAACTGTAACTGATCACTGATGATCTAGACCCTCTCCAACACTGCCTGTGGCTAAAGAAACTTCTGGAAATTGTAGCAGTTGGTGGCAAACCTCTGGTATCCTCTCTTGTAGTCACTAGACAGCATTTTGGCTTCTATGGTTTCCCAGTTAATCATGGGATTGCAGATTCTCACTTAAATATCTGATTCTTCTCCGCTACCTGGTCTCAGGAGGGAACCACCTCAGATGCCAGCACTGACCTGCACATTGAGGGCCCTGATTCTGGACCACCGGAGGGCCCCCTGAGTCACGGACTCTCTCAAGTCAGGTTCCCCTTGGCATTGTGCTGACTTGGCCCTGGCAGCTCTGCCCAGGACTTCTGCACAGACGCCACCTCCCAGGCTCCCATGTAGTCAGGGCTCTGGCAGGGATTCTGTCCCCACTGAGATGCGCCGCTGGGATACAGGAAGGTGGAGAGGGGCCCTGGAGATGTTTTGGCTACTGTGGCTGGTCTTCCCTTCTGCTGGCAAGCACAGTGTGGGTGCGCTCGGGGCGCCTCTCCCAGGCCCCTTCATAGGCTGGGGGCACCCCTCCCAGCCACCGTGGGTGTCAGCTGCTGGTGGCTCACACCTGCACCCCTTGGGCGTCACCCTTGGCTGCTGGGCACTGCCTCTTCTGGAGATGTTGGGGCGTGGGGGCGAGGCAGAGTTCTAGGGCACATGCTGGCTGCCCAGAACTGAGGGACGTGGGGCCAGCTGGGCTGAGCACCCCCAGCCCCATTGCTAGCTCCAGGGAGTTGCAGGGCAGCTGTGAAGGCAGTCTCAGCAGCCCGACTCCCCCTGGCAGCACCCAGGCCACTGCAGGGGGCCCCCACCTGTCTCCGTTCCCTGAGACCCGGCTTCCAGCTGTGCAGTACTTTCTAACTCAGGCTCTGCAGTGCGGCCCCCACTCGCCTCCTTCCAGAATGGGCCAGAGGATCAGGCTGGGAGTCTCTCCGGGAGGCCCCCCGCAATCCCTCCTATTCTGCCCCCACCCCAATAATTCCTGCAGAGGACCCCTTTCTACTCACGATAGCTACAGCCGTTTCTCTCTCCTGCACAGATCTGGCTGTACAGGCGGATTCCATCAGCTCTAAAGTTGCTTTCAGTTCTAACAGTCTAAGTTTATATACTTCATAAGACAGACAAAAAGAGAAATAGCACTAGGTCCCAGCGGGACAGCAGGTGAAACATCGTATTTAATTAGTCTCTAGCCCAGGTGTTCCACGCCCGGCTGCCTCTCGGCCTGTGAGCCCCTTCTCGCGAAAAGACCGACTCCATGGCTGCCCCGGGTGCCGCCCTCTTGCCGACTCCTCTGACGGATTCCATCTGCCATTTGCAACCTTCATTAAACTGGCCCGCACATAGGGTCAGTCTACCAGCTACTGGCTATTATGACGGCTTGCAACATCTCATATATGCCATAGTATAATGTGGAAAAATATACTTAAATAGAATTTTGATTGATTTTTCTAAAGAAATGTGAAATGACTTATCCTCCAGTACCATTGCTATTCAACATAGTAAGTCCATGCTGATGGAGAAGAGTGTAAGTTACACGACTCACATGACCCTGAAGTGGTAAATGGCATCTCCGCTGAGGTGGAGACCCATCAAGCTTGTGGGAGTCTTAAGATACGTTTCTGGCAGACCCCTTGGTAGTACGGAATTGGACGACGCACAGCAAGCTCACAGGAGCGAGCTTCCAGAAGTCCTTTTGCATTTAACATCTTTAGAAATCTTGCCCAGTTCAGTCCCCCACTGCCACCCCAACCCATTGCCATAGCAACCAGCGTTCCATAATAAGCCCTGGGAGCATGGATAGGGTTGAAGGGAGCCAGAAGCCAATGTGACCTTCATCCCCACTAGAGTGATACATGACCTGGGGGCCCAGCCCCTCAGCTCAGGATACCTGGATGAGGCAAGACGTGCCCCCCTGCCCTCTGCACTTGCTAGAGACCAAAAGGATCTTCCCAACAGGCATCAACAGATTTGGTAACTAACAAGCAGACATAAAGACCACAGCATTAGGGAAAAGAATTCCAATTCTGCATAATTATGTACCCATCTTAAAAGATGGTGATATTCCTAAGATAAAAGGAAAAGCACTTTGTCCTCCACTACATACTAATTTCCACAAAGACGTTAACTAAAGGGACAAATAGTTGCATCTTCGGTGGGTGAGGGTGGGAGGGGCTAGGCCCTAAGTTCAGGACACACAGTCCAAGAGCCTGTCCTGTAAGAATTATTCTCGAGTGTCCCATCATTGCCCATGAGCGTAGCATTCCCACGTCAGCACAGACATTCCTGGGCACTAAATCCTGTGCTTGCCGGTGCTCAGGAAACACTGAGCGAGGAAGAAAAGGCAAGTCAAGGGTCATTCCTGCCTCTAAGATAAAAATCAGACTCCTAGGAGAGACTAAGCCTGGGAATGGAAGGGAGATTGTCAAGGTTTCTCTGCGTGCCTGCAGTTTGCGCACTCAGAGCTCAGAGCGACCACCTGCATCTGCCTTTATGCTCATAGATTTGCCTGCTGTGGTGAGGCTGCAGTCTCATCTTACTGGACAGAGGGTATGTAAGATTCCAAAGCCAGCTTAAAGTAAAATGCTCCAAAGGAGCAGCTCTATTGCTGCAAGAGAAGAAGGCTTGTGAGCCCAACCAGGGAGGAAGATTTGAGATTTCCACTGACCCTGCCACTGGAGGTTGGCTGGGATTCCTCCTTCCTGCACTGTGCGCATTTCTGGCCTCCTTGAGGGCATAGTGGGAAGTGGGAATGAGGCCCTAGTGCCCTTGCCACTAACAAACTGCAGGTCTTGGCAAGTCAGCTGAGCTTCCTGAGGCTCAGTTTCCCCGTATGCAGAAGTGGTAGCTTTGCCCAATAATGTCAGCACACATCTAGCGCTGCCCACCTCACCCTCCCAAGCCAGGCCATATGGACCCTATTTGTCTCTGCTGATTTCTAGCCCCTACTTCTTTCCCTGCCCCAGGCTGCAAACTTGTGCCCCTCCACCTCCGGATTCAGCTCCACCAACCCCAGTCTCCAGGGCAGGGTGGAAAATATGTGGTGGGCTAGCTGCTCCCTCCCGCACCCCCTAAACCAACCCTGTGCACCTGGTACACACATACTGATGCAAACCTTCCACCCCTGTAGTCTACTGTTAATAATGCTGTCATGGCAACTGTTAGGGGCTAAAGCCAAATGATGCCCCACCTCCAATTACCAAAGCCCAGTGGCCATGAGCTGGAGGGCAACATAGGGCCAGTCATGGAGGCACATGTGCTGTCACGGGCATGGCCTTGTTGTAGGAAATGTCTCCCCTGCTCTCATCCAGTGCTTCAAGAGAGAGCTGCCCTCTTCCCACAGAACCTTTGGCACCAGCCCCACTGCTTGATCCAGGGATGGGCATGACACAAGTGGTCCAAACTGGGCCCTTCCCTGGGCTTTATGCTGTGCCTGGAGCAGGCCAGTCTCAGGCCCTCTCAGATATGGTCCCAGGAGCTGCGTATTTGCAGCCATTTGGAAGAAGCCATCCAGAAAGAACAAAGCAGAAGGAAGAGGTTCCTGGTTCTAGGCACCCTAAGACCAAGCCTGCCCCGTAGTATGGTCCCACGCCCCTCATCTCCACTCTCCCTTTGACGGTGGAAGCCTAAAATTATTCCTTTTCTACAGTAATTTAAGTCAGGCTCCCAACACTTGCAACCAAAAGAGTCCTGCCTAATGTTCTAATAAAAGCTGTTCGCAGGGAAACCCTTGACATTAAGTCCCGGGCTAGTGGGTGAGGCAGGCCACTGTAATGTCAGCACTGTGATTCCGTGATTACTTCTGCTCTGCTAAAAATGTACCCCATCTTGATTTCCTTGATTTTTCTTTAAGCCAGGTTTCTAGTCAAACAAATAGGAAGTGAAGTCTCGTCCCTGAGCAGCCCATGGACTCAAGAGCCTGAAATGGAAACTAGACATTCAGTGCGTGCCACCCCACGACACGCCGGGGAGGCCTCAGGCCTAAGCCAGGCCGTGATTTTAAGGACCTGGGAAACACCTTGTAACGATATACATTCTTTCAAAAAAGTGCCTCACAAGAGGAATTTTATATTTATCTTGAATAAGTAACTTTGGGGGAACATGTTAGCCCCCTCTGTTTATGTAATATGCAATATGGGAAGTAATATGCCAGCATGGAGCTGGCTGCAGGAAAACCTGTGTAAAATGGCCCAGTTCAGAATACAGTATTCTTCCAGAATTTTGTGAGCTATAAACCAAGCTCAGCCGATTAATTTCAAGGATGTCAGGCCCAAATGGGGGAGGAGCCAAGGAACTTTCGGCAGTCGATTGAAATTTGAAACCCTAGCAAGATGTTTGGTTTTATTATTATTGAACAACACCTAAGTTCCAATTTTGACTCTATTTTTTCAACTTCGAAATATAAATTCCCATCTGTAAAGGATGGTGGATTTTTCTTTCAATCATCTTAGCCTTAAGAGTGATTCTCTCTTAGGCATGAAGTCAGACGTCTGCTAGTTTTAGCTCCAGTGTCATCTCAGCTCAGCTCCTTCATTTATCCGCAAACGTGTTCTGAGGGGCTCCTGCTGCAGGGGCCGAGCCCCCGGGGAGTCAGGCATGGACTCCCCTGAAGAGTGTCCTGTTCCGGGGAGACCAAACCTGGACGCCTGGGGAAGCCCGGAGCGAGTGCCCGGGGAGGCCAGAAGAGGGCGCCCCCACTTCCATCTGGGAGCCCCGGGGACTCCTGGGGGCTGTGACCTTGGGCTGAGGGGCCTGAAACTAGACGTTTGGTTCACGGAGGCAGGTCGGGGGCAACTGGAGGTTCCGGTTATTTTCCGAGGGTGAGCAGAGGCCGAGCGCACAGGGTTAGGTGGGCCTGGGAGGAGGGTCGCAGGCACGGGGGGCCCCGCCCGGGGCTCCTTCCTCACCCCAAAGGGAATCGGGAGGTTAATTTCAAGAGCACTGAAACCACAGAAGCTCCAGGCCTGGGTGTGCAGGGCCCAAAACAGGGCAAAGGTAAGACAAGGGAAGGGGATGGGTATTAACCAAAGCCTTCAAACTGAAGAGGACGGACGGGTCCCCTCCAAGCTGCTCGTCCCCTCAGCCTGCAGAGCAAGTGATGGGCAGGTACTGTCTGGAATCACATCCTAGAACTGCTGTAGCGAGTGCCACAAACAGAGGCTTAAAACAACAGATATTAGTCTCTCTCAGCTCTAGAGGCTGGCAGCCCAAAATCCAGCATCAGCAGGGCCACACTCCCTCCAAAAAGCCTCTAGGAGAGGTTCCCCCCTTTCCTCTTCCAGCTTCTGGTGACTCCAGGCGTCCTTTGGTGTGTGACCACATCACCGCAGTCTCTGTCTCTGTTGCCACGTGGCATTCTCCCTGTATGTCTGTCTTCTTATAAGGACACCAGTTCTCCTGGATTACGGGTCCACCCTACTCCAGGGTGACCTGCTCTTAACTACATCTGCAACAAGACCACTACCAAGGAGACTGCATTCTGAGTCCTAGGAGTTAGGACGTGGACATGCCTTCTTGGGAGACACAATTCAACCCACAGCGCTGTCCCAGAGAAAACTGGAAAGTACCCCCAAGGAGAAACTCGCTGGACAAAAAGAAAAGATACTCAGATGCTGACACATAAGCTTCCCACAGAAAAACACCTGAGTCCTGTACCGTGGAACCCATTACTCAGCAAGCTCCATCCAACACAGGGCTTCCCACGAGGTTTTCATGCCCCGTTCTTGACTACGAACAACCAGTCAAGCTCTCTAAGAAAATCCACAAATAAGACACAGAAACAACAAACAGAAATTAAAGAATGAATTAATTCATTCATTAAGAAACTTCAAGGAACCAGAGCTAATGCAGGAAGCAGAGAACACTTTCCTATAATGAATAATGACTTTTCATAGAAATCAAAGAAAAAATACTGCATCTGCAAAAAAAGAAAAGATGCTATTTTTTAATTTTGTTTTATATGAATATGCATGTTTATTTTATTTTATTGGAGCCTGCTATTTTTTAAATGAGAATATTTACTGGATAAGAAATCTTTTAGAAGTTAAAAATAAAATACCATATCAAGTCTCACTGTGGATTCCAAAATAGTCAAACTCACAGAAGCAAAGGGTAGCATGGTGGTAGGCAGGGGCTGAGGGTGAGGGAAGGGGGGACGATGATCAAAAGGTACAGACTCAGTTTTAAGACGATTAAGTCCTGAGGATCTAATGGATGACATGGTGAAAATAGTTAATGATATTGTATTGTATATTTGAAATTTGTTGAGAGAGTAAATGTTGAGTGTTCTCACCACAAGGACAAAGGTGAATATGTGAGGTGATGGGTGTGTTAGCTTGATAATGGTGATCATTTCACAGTGTATATACATCTATCATGCTGCACACTGTAAATATATGCAGTTTTGCCAATTGCACCTCAATAAATCTGGAAAAAGTACTAGTACTGAGCAAAAATAAAAAATTCAGTAGAAGATTTTGGAAGATGAACTTGGAAAAATCCCTCCAGAAGCATAACAAAAAGTTGAAGAGAGAAAATAAAATAGGGAAGACAAGGAACTTAAGACCCATTCTGGAGGTCCAATGTCTGAGAAACACAGAATAAAAGAGCAGAAAACAGTAGGGAGGGAATTTTCAGATGAAAACTATGAAAGAGACATCCCCGAATCAGAGGGTACGAGCTCCTACACCAAGCAGTGGAACAATGCATGAGGAGGCACCCTTGCCCAGACCTATTGCTGTGACATTTCACAAAACACTGACACGAAAGAGAAGAAGGTAGAAACTTACAGAAAATTGAAAAGAAAAACGACTGTGGGGGTTATGCAAAGGATTAGGAATTGGAAGACCTTACAGACATTTTCAAAAGCAACACTGGAAGGAAGGAGGCAATGGAACAAGGCTTTCAAAAGTCTGGTGAAAAATAAATATTTCCATCCTAGAATGCTCTACCCAACCAACGACTGATCAAATATAAGGGTAGAAAAAAGACACCATTAGTAAGATCTCAAACAGTTATGTCCCAGTACCTTTTCTCCGGAGTTCACTAAAGAATGTGCTCCACGAAATTGAGAAAGGAAACCAAGAAAGAAGAAAAGAAGGGCTGGGAGACAGATCTAACCAGAGATGCAGGCAAAGGGCATTTCCAGGTAGATGATGGAAATCAACTGGCCAGGACCAGAACCAGAGGTGGGGATTTCAAAACGGAGGCCCCCCAGGAACTTAGAAAGCATTAGTGTTTAATGATTTTAGAAAAGAGTTCAGGGAAGAAATATGCATAGACACATAGGCCAAAGAAGAGATCATTGTAACTCTCATAATGAAGTTAACACAGATAGAAGAAAGAATAAAGAGTTAAAAATGGCTTCAGGGAGGGGCAGGGGGTTGCTGGGGTTTAATTCGTTTAAAAAATACATCACTTTTTGGAGAGAAAAACAAAATCAGGAAGAAAATCAAATAACTTAGGTCTGGGTTTAATATTTAGTTCCCAAAATTTCTGAAGCTGATTAAAGAGTGGAAAATTGGGAGAGGGTCATCAACAACAGCATCCAGTTTATGTGTCACAAAGCACTGCTTTTCCGTTTGGAGAAATGGGCTTTTGGCTTAAAGTTCAAAACTTCCAGACATAAATTTCAATAAACATGGCGTTTCCATTGTCATCATGACCAAAAAAGAAGGTTTGACGTGCTTTCTTAACCTCCCATGACATCCTTCAAACTGGCCTGAGCGGATAATTGTGGATAATAACCTGAGCGCGACTGAGGGGCGCTCTCCTAGGCTTCCAGGTCTCGGCTTCCAGGATTGCCCTGTAGGAAACTGAGCAAGAAGACCTTTATTTGAAATGCTTTTTTCCCTCATCTATTCTCCTACAACAGAGTCTCTGTCGTGATTAAAACAGACAGACTGTCTTGTGAGACAGATTTCAGCCTTATTTATCCCAATCTGGTAAATAAACCCCATCCTTGGTTATCAGAGCCAATGTTTGTAGAGTGGCTGGCAGTTACATGCCCAAGACGGAGGTGCTGTTCCTGATATTTACGAGTCATCCCTGATTAGGTACAGGGGCTGAGGAGTTTTCGCTGTGCCATTATGACTTCAAAAAGTGTTTCTAATCATTCTCCTGAGACAAAGAGCTTATTTAAGGAAGGGCTCCGAACACTTCTAAACATGCTATAAATGTCTGGTTTTCATTAATTCTAAGTGAACTTCCATTTCACCGTTCCAAGAAATTTTTCCTGCTTAGAAAAGAAGGTCACAAGATAATTTTGAGAGCGGCTCCCCAAATGCACCTTGTTCTATCAATGGAATTTATTGCAGCTTTTGTTTTTAAATATTTGAGGTGAAACACATAAAACAGCTACTGAAGAACGCAATACATTATAACCTCAACTGCATCTCTATTTTGTCATTCTTTTACCTCTTTCAACAAACACTGACTGAGCAGCAGGCACAGTGTTAGCTGCAGGATCCCGTCTAGTGAACAGCCCATTCCACCATGCAAACTCTACCGGAAATGTCCAGTACCCTCTGCTCCTCCTTGTTTCAAGGAAGAAAGGAAGATGTGCTGGGTGTGGCCGAGTGTGTTAATGTCCCCAGATAATCATTCTCTCCCCCAGCAGAGCGTGCATTCCCTCCCAACTGCCATTGATCTACAGCACCTACCTTCAGATCACAACTCCCACCGCATTGTTAGGCTTGACCACGTGACTAGCTTGGGCCAAAGAAATGCGAGAAGACGGGACAGATAAGAAATGCGTCCCAGGCTTCGGCAGCACCGACATTCTCTTCTTCTGCTACAAAACCAGCGTGTCCACAGGGGAGCTGCCCCTCCAGGCTGGTCTCCCCAGACTGTGGGGCGCATGCGCAGCTGCGGCGGTCAGTCCACAGCCCCTTAAATTTAACATGACGGAGATTCAGATATTAGGGCGAAAGCCACCGAGCTCTGGGAAATGTTGCCACGGCCCAGGTGACTAACAGACAGGCTCTTGGAGACTGCGGCAGTTACACACTACAAGGACAGGGGAAGACAGTTTCGGAGATTTAAATGTCTTACCCACCCTTTTCCTTAAATGTGTTCAGCGTTGTGCCCCTCAGGGTCAAGTGCTATTCCCTTTTTCTCTGCAGCCGGGGTTCCGGATGAACGGTGTCAAACATCTACTGAAAGCTCTTAATTACTAAAAAGGAATTCTTCCTGGAGTCGCTCATGATGTCACCTGCCACTCTGTTTCATAGTAACTCCCCAGAGAATCAACATATCCCAATATGGCCCATGTTTTCTCTTGATTTAATTTGTCATTTTTTTTTAAATGTGGAGAAAAGCTGTAATGAGCAAATCTGTAGTTGTTGATATATTTAAGCAAGATCAATACAGAAATAGGATAAGGTATATAAAAACCAAAAACATCCTTGTGGGAGGGGAGGGAAGCAGAGGCCCAGAGCCCCCTTTCAGAGACAGGAGGCCAGGGTCCCATCTCACGGCCCGCACACGCCCTGAGGATGGCTGTTTGGGGTGAGTTCTGAGAGTCCTGAATGGCAGTAGGTCCTCAGAGGTGGACATCTCCGAGGGACTCAGCACACAGCAGGAGGACACCGCCAGCTCACAGCTGGCCAGTTCTCAGTGCCAGTCCCCGCACTTGAGCTTCCAGACAGCAGTGAGGGTGTGCCAACCAGACCCTCCCACTGGCCCTGCCACGTGGTTCTAGTGACATCTTTACTTTGTGGTCAATGGTTCTGCAGCTCAGAGACACGGTGGTCCTTCCTGGCTGTCCTCGGCTGGTTTTGGTTCATCTCCTCCACTGAAAGCCCCTTCCTCACCCCCTCCCAGAGGGCATGTCCGACCCTCCCAGAAGCTTCAGCTGAGCCCTGAGCATTGCGAGGCGCCTCCTGCAGAGTCACAGTCCTGCCCACTCCACTCTGCTCTGCCAATGGCAGGCCATAGGGCGAGCCGAGTTTCAAGTCTTATTTCCGGTTGAAGGTTGCGCTTTGATTTGGGTGCTCTTTCCCACCCAATGAGCTGACTCCTGTGCCATCAGGTGCCTCCCTGAGTTGGTCATCATCCCGTTCCCAGCTCTGTGAGTCTCTGTGGGGAGCCCCAGTCTCAGGAAGGTAAGGCCCAAAGTCAGAAAGCCTCATCTGCCATGGGCTCCGAGCCCATCAAGGGACAATGACCAGCCTCAAGTGCAGACCCAGTGCCAAGGGCATCACATGCTCTGCCTCATCTGGCATCATGACACCCCGTGTGACACCACTGTCACCGTTGGCGCTGACAGATGAGGAAACTGAGGCTTGGCACAGTGAAGGCATTTGCCTACAGCCACCCTTCTAATAAGTGGTAGGGCAGAAATTTGAACCCAGGCAACTGAACCCTAGACATGTCCTCCCTCGGGGGGAAGATGAAGACAGACATCAGCTGGGCCCAGACTTCAGCCCTAAAGGTGCCTGGGAGTCAAACGGGCTGGGGCAGGGGGTCCCACAACGATCACTCCTTTTTCTGCTTTCTTCCCCCGTTACACGTGTTTCTCAATACCCCTTACTTCCCCGTCTCCTAAAGCACCACGGTGTCTGCCGAGATGAGTTCAGTAAGAGCCGGAAGAAAACCAACTTCCTCCGTCCCCAGCATGTGTGCCAGCGCGTCGCCAGCCGGAACCGTGTCTCGCCGTCTACCTGGATGCTGTCAGTCGGCAGGGGTGATGGCGCTGACTTTCAACGTGCTCTTCAGTCTGAGAAACGCTCTCATTTCCCAGGAGTGTGCTCGAACCACGGGCGCCAGGGAAGAACCTCCCGTCACGTCGGACCATGTCAGTCCGCAGAATCAGAGAAAAGAGCGCCTCCTGAGACAGCCTCTGGCACAGATTCCCCATCTTACAGATGAGGAAACTGAGGCAGGACAAGACGGCAGCTCGTCAGGCCCAGGGTCTCCCAGCGCTGAGACTCGCCTCCTGGCTCCCCAGCCCTGAGAATCGCGGGGTCTCTCTTGACGACCTTCTCCTTTTTCTGTGGTTCTTCCTGTGCGCTGCTACATTTTCTCACCTTAGCCACAAATTTCCTAAAAAGAACTTCAAGTTTGTTCTCTATTCTGCCTATTTTCAGCCTCAAAGTGTAGACAGCTTTTCACTACTTAGGTCTTTGTTGGAAGACACACAGAATGAGATTTTTTCTTCCACGTAACAAATCCACCGTGGTTTTTCCCTCATGTCATCCACATCACCTAATGAGTCACATCCCTGAAACCCTCATGAGGTCACTTTGCCCTTTCTCGCCAGCTTCCCAGCCCTGAAAATCATACCTAAGATTAGAAGGCTTGAGTTTTCAACACAACTTTTAAGAAAATTGTTTGGGGGTCTCAAGCCTCCAAGATAATGAACATGTATGTAAGCTTCAAGCCTCCAAGATAATGAACATGTATGTAAGCTTCAAGCCTCCAAGATAATGAACATGTATGTAAGCTAAGGTTGAGGTATAAAAATTAAAGTCAGAATAAGTACTGGGCTGGGGGCAAAATTCTCTTCTCCCATTAGTCCCAAAATAAGCATGAGTTTGTCCCAAACCTGGTGAGAACTTTGAGCAAATGCTGCTGACCACCCCCATTGGACTCTGGGGATCATCAATACCCTTAATCCACCCAAGTCCCTGAGAAGACAGCCCATGTTCAGGGATTGGAAGACTTAATGCTGTCATGGTGGCACTGGCCCTCAAACTGATCTACAGATTCAGTACAATCTGTACAGAAGCTCAGCTCATAGCTTTGTAGAAACTGACAAGCTGATTCTAAATTCACAGAGATTTTCAAGACACCTAGAATAGCCAGAACAATATCAAAAAAAGGAGTACTAAGCTGGAAAATGCACTCTTCCTGATTTCAAAACTTAGTACAAAGCAACAGTAATCCAGATGGTATGGGACTTGTATAAGGATAGACATATAGATAATGGAATAGAATGGGGCCCAGACATAAACCCTTACATTTATGTTCAACTGATTTTCAACCAAGGTGCCAAAATAATTCCAAGGGGAAAGAATAGCTCACTGTAGTTGGGACAAGTAGATATCCACATCCCAAAGAATTAAACTTAACCCCTACCTCATTTCATAATATATCATATACAAAGATCAACACAAAATGAATTCATAACCTAAATGTAGAGCTAGAGCTATAAAACTCCTAGAAAAAAAAAACAAGGGGTAAATCTCCACAATCTTGGATTAGACAAGGTTTTTTAGATATAACTCCAAGAGAATAACAACAAAAGAAACTAACTTGGACTTCACCAAATTTCAAAGTTACTGTGCTTTAAAAGATGCCTTCAAGTGAAAAGACATCCTACATCATGGAGGGAAAATATTTGCGAATCATAGATCTAATAAGGGATTTGTATTTAAAATATACAACGACCTCTTGCAATTCAATAATAAAAAGAAAATCTAATGTTTAAAAAATGGACTAAGTATCTTTATAGGCATTTCTCCAAAGAAGATACACAAGTGGTCACTAGGTGGATGAAAAGAATGCCTGACATCATCAGCCCTCAGGGAAATGCAAATCGAACCCAAGAGATACCACTTCACACCCACCAGGATGGCTTAGATCATAGGAAGCATGGGTGAGAATGTGGAGAAAGGGAGCCCTCATACACTCCTGGAAGTGTAAAATCACCAGTTTGGTGAACACTTTAGAAAATAGTCTGGCTGTTCCTTGAAAGGTTAAACATATAGAGTTACCAGGTAAGCCAGCACATCCACTTCTAGGTATATACCCAATAGAAATGAAAACGTGCATCCACACAGAACCTCACCCAAAATGTTCATAATAGCATTATTTATAGTATCCAAAATGTGGAAACGATCCAGTTGTCCACCCACCGGTGGACGGATAAGCACAATGTGGTCTATCCATACAATGGAACATGGCTCGGCATTCAAGGTCAAGGGGAAGGCAGTGCTGGCACAGGCCGCAGCATGGACGGGCGCTGGAAACACCATGCTGAGCGAAGGGAGCCAATCGCAAAAGACCACATAGTGTATGATTCCATTTCTGTGCACTGTCTGCATAGGCGAATCTATGGAAACAAAGATTCCTGGTTGCTGAGAGCTGGTGCAGGAGAATAGGGTGGGATGGGAGGGGCGGTGACAGACTAACACAAATCTTGGGTATCGGCGGGGCAATCAAGAAGTGAGGGGCAGAGCAAGAGCAAGGAACAGGAGCAGAGGGTCGGACCGCAGACCCTGCGCCCCGCTGACTGGCCGTGGGGCTTTGAGCGGGTTTCTCCATTGGAAATTGTTTTCTCTCTGGCAAAATGAGAATTCACCCATCTTTCTGGCCTCACAGGGATGCAGGGGATGGCTGGGCAAGTAGGTGAATGAGTTTGAGGGCTGCAGGGTGGTCCAGCAGAAGGGGAGGTGAAGAGCTGCTTACTGCTCCCTCTGTCTCTCCCTCCCCCGCTTTAACAATCGCTTCCTCTGAGCAGCCCTCCAGGCACCCTTCGTGGGAGGTGGATAGAGAGGGAGACGACAGGGTGGCTTGTGGGCTGCCCAGAGACATCAGCAGGTGGGTGGGACGCTCCTGGAAGGTGACACGGCAGTGAGTAAGGGTGGGAGCAAGCACACAGCAAGCTCACCCGCCCGCCGCAGCCACGGCCCGGACGGCCCGGCCCAGAGCTGAGGTGGGTGACGCATCCTGCGAGGAGCAGACAGACGGCCAGGCAGCCACTCACGGGGCCTGGCACCAGCCCACCACTTCGGCTGCCTCCTCATCCCTCCCTGAAGGGGCAAAGTGAATGGGATACTCACTGAGAAGCCGTTAGCAAGGGCGGCCACTGATTCACAGCTTATAAGCCACGGTGAAGCCCTTTTTCCACTGGCTACAACGCCCAGAGGCTGTAAACAGTAACTGCGCCCATGCCAGTGCCCCACCGCGCCCTCTCCTCGTCTCACCTCTCCAGCCCTGAGCGGTGACTGGGGACACCAAAAACTGCCCCGTCACTGCTCACCCACAGAGCAGCAGCCGTGCCCTGAGGGAACACCCAGGGACACTTGAAGAGGCACTGAAGACATATGTGGAAACTGCCAGGCAAACTGGGAGGGGGTGGGTGGGTGGCAAGCCTACTTTCTGGGGGACTGAGAAGGGGCAGAGACTGAGCCCTTGGTCCTCTACGACAGCGTCCCCACTGGCGCCGTGACCAGGAGCCTGGTGGCAAAGGCTGGAGATATCATTCATTCATTTGTTCATGCATTCATACAAGCAAGCTGCCTCTGAGGCTTTCACATGTGAGGACCTGCCAGAGGCTAGAGACACAAAACAGACACGTGCATGTGGTCCCCAGCACAGAGGATGTCCTTTGTCACCTAATTCCCCAGGAAAGGTCCCCTCCAGGTCGCTGTAGAGAGATACCTGGAGGTCAGACAGGCTGCTGGTGGCTGCCACTCTCAGGAGCCGCAGCCCAGGAAAGCCTCCAGGTGCACCTCCTTCCAGGGGTCACCCTGGCCAGCCTTGGACCTGGGGACGCATGGTGCTCAGGGAGGGGCCTCTCACAGCCACCCGCCGGCCCTGCCCAGCCCTGGTATCCTTTCTCGGGCCTGGGGAGCCCATGGCCAGTGGCTGGTAAAGGCTCTCACCAGCAGAACCGTCCTTGACTAATGAAGCCACCTCCCCAGAGTGCCAGGAAGTTATGCCCGCCCCCAGGGCCAGTTCTACCAGTGCTCCAGAGCCTCCTCGCTGAACCCACCCTGGCCTCCCTTCCTGCCCTGTCCTCTCCTGCCTCCCGCTGCTGCCCTCCCTTCCAGGGGCCTCCTGGGCCACCCCTTGATCAGTCATTTGCATAAGAATCCATCCCAGGCTCTTCTTTCAGGGAGCCAGACCAGCTCACACAGGTGTGGGCCAGCAGGACAGCTCGAAGGCCAGCTGTGCTGAGCATGCTGGTGCCAGGTCCCAAGGCTCCCAGTGCCAGCTTCCTCCTAATAAGCTGGGGCTCATGGGAATAGCTGCCCATGCAGATTCTGGACGTATGTTAACACATGAAGAGGTTGGAACAAACCCAGACCCTTGGAAAGCACCTTGAGATGCCAGTTGTTTATTCTGCAATGTGCAGGTGGCCTTCTGTGAGCCAGGGCCAGACACCTGATGCCCAACTGCTCATCCATCCATCCCCCTGAGGACCTTCAGCGTCAAACGAGCCAAGTACCCACTTTTCATTTCAGGGGTGCATGCCTACATGCATGAGGTGCTCACCCGGCATCTGGATGGGGGCTCATCTCCAGGGAGAACATTTGAAGAACTGATGGAGTCTCGTGGAGCTCACCCGGACCTAAGTACACAAGTACCCACAGCCTTTGCTCACCCAGAACTAAGTACGTGAGTACCCAGGCCTTTGTGGGCTGCTTGGAGCAGAGCAGTGATTACAAACCTGGCTGCATGTCAGAAGCACCTAGGAGCTTACTGAAAATGCCAGCTCCCTTCCAACACCTCTCCTCCAGGGTGTCTCAGTCCCTCCCAGGAACCTGCATCTTTGACAAGCACCTGCACGAGGGGGTCATAAAGCCTTCCTGGAGGAGAGGATGCCTAACGTGGGTCTGGAACGTGCAGGAGGCAGTGGGGGAGAAGGGCACCCTGAGCAGAGGGGACAGCGGGAGCAGAGGGGTGGCTCCTGGCTCTGCCCCGTGGGAGCAGACACCTGAAAGCATGTCTGTGCGGCCCGAGTGCAAGGCGAGGTGGCAGGTCTGGAGATGAGTTGGAACTGGTCTGCCTGCGTCAGTCACGCCGCTGCTCCGGCCATACCCTGACGTTCTCGCTGCCCCTGTGGTACTCCCGAGCTGCTGTCTGTCTGTCTTCATGTCCCCTGTTTCTCCTCGTCACCCCAGGAGACAATGAATGAAGCCCTGCTCATGGGACCAGGCCTGAAGAGTCGTCTCTATCAGGCCACTAGAACCTAACAATGCCTCCAAAGACCTCCATCTTCTAGAAGCTTCCCTCCCGATCCTCCCTCATCCTGTTAGGACTGTCAGGGGCTCTTTGCTGGGTGAGGAGGAGCAAAGGTGGGGCAGCTTTCCTTCCAAGACCACAGGATTTCCACCCCAACGTGGCTGTGCCCACCGGCATGCTGCACGGCAGCCCCAGGTCCTTCCTTCCCCGGGCCCACAGGAGGGACAAGCGCTGGCATCCTTCTCCAGCCTCGGCAGCTGCTGCGGTCATTCGCACAGTGATCCTTGGAGGAGGGGTTCGGGGAGTGCATCGGAATGATACGTCACCAATTCCTCAGTATTTGCTGTTTGTTTGCTCGTGGCCAGCATAGGCTGGGAACTGGTGACAACAACTAACAGATCTCATTCCAGCCTTGGCAAAACTGAAAGTAAAACACAGGAAAAGACAAAAAAAAAAAAGACCAAAAAAAGTGAATCCATAATTTGGATTATTGGATTATTTTTGTCATACATACCCTTTTAAAGTTAGTAATGTCTAAAATAATTGGAATTGATCTGCATAACGGCATGCTGTGGGCATGTAATGGTGTTATGTAAACAAAAACGCTGCAGCAGCCTTAGGAGACGGAGGAGGGAAGGAGAGAGGAGGGGACGCGAGAGCTCTTCTGCACCCTCGGACCAGGCTGCCCCACACCACGGCCAGAGAGGAGGCAGATGTGCCAGCAGGAGAAGAACCTGCACGGTTTGCAGATCACTTCCCAGCTGCCCCGCAGACAAGATTTCCTCCTAATCACAGTGCCTGCGGTGTAGGGACTGCTTTCCTCCGGAGAAGCTCTTCCATGTGGAATGACCCATCCTCCCCACAGCCCTGGTAGGGAGAGGGCGCGTTTCTGTAAGTCGTCTTGCCTAAATGCATCAGAAAGAGGTATGGAAGCAAAACCGGAGGAAACGGACGCCGTGTTATTCCTTTAACTGCCCTGAGCTCTGGCAAGATGCCATGAAATGTACAGGTTGTTTAAAAATCATTTTTATTATCCCAGACTGACAACAGGCATTTGCAATGTCCCTATTATGATTTTTTAAGCCTTCTGAGAGCAGATGATTTTGGAGGCTCGCTCTGAGGGTTGGCGGAGCCTGTGGCCCTCCAAGCCCATCTGCACTGCACGCCGGGCAGAAAGCCTCAGCCTGGCCCCAAAACGCCTTCTTTACCATGTCATCAGCATCTTCAGGGCAAAGCCACAGGAAGGCAGTTTTGAGACCATTCTCTGCGGATTGATACTTCAAGACAAGAATTTAGTCTCAGAAGCCATGTGATCAGCTCTTTCTTTAACTCTTTTTCAAGAAAAAAATGCACCTCTTTGACCTTGATCTTATAAATTTTTTCTAGCTGTTCACTCCTTAATTTAAAAATTATTTTAATTTTTTAAATCACCTCTTATACGAGCCTGTGTAATAAGCGATCTCAGTTGCTTTAGGAAAAAGTCAGGATATAAATTATCAATTGTGTTACATTTTATTATATTACTATATTATGTATATCATACAATAACATAAATAATATATAGTAAATGTAAATAATGCATATTTAGATAATCAGGATTTTATATTATATAATTTTATTAAAATATAATTCTATTATATATTGTTATATATTACATAAATATTTAAAATATATAAATATAAAATATATATCATATATAAATTGTCTTAATTTATCTTTTAATTAAATGTGGTATGTAGGTTCTCAGAAACCAGTCCTATCCAATCTTTACTGGGATATTCACTCTCCAAAGGTATGTCTCCAGGTATCCGTGGCTTTCTGGAACCCTGCAGGATTTCAGGCCGAGGCCCGGCTGCTCCAGGCTGGCCATGTCCTCCCTTCCCCATAGGTTCAATCTGGGGCACCACAGGGCTTAAGGGGGTCTGCTTCTATGCTCTCCTCACCCTTTAGGGGGTCCACACATCCGAGCCCAGGCTCCCAGGCTGACTCCAGGCTGACACCTGCCAGATACATATAGGTACGTGTGTGTGTGTGCGTGTGTGTGAAGCACGTACATATGCATTTATAAACTTCCCAGAGACCAGTTTGGGGTCCCTAGGTGCTTCCTTCCTCTCTCTGGCCCCACCCCTCTCGGAACCCTCTCCACACCCCATTTCTGTAGTTCCAGGTGGTTAAGGTGAGGTGGGAACCACAGGGCCTAAAGACTACACCCCACTGCCCTGCAGGAATGCCAGCCCAGGATGGCCAGAACCTCCCAGCTTTTCAAGAGAAGCTGGAGATGTCCCATCTTGTGGGACATCTGCATTTTAAAATGTGGGAGCAAATTTTCTTTGAAAACTAATGTGTCCTGCAGGCCTCAGTCATGACCTCTGTCACGGAAGGGGGCCAGCTGGAGTTGGCAGACCCGAGGGTGGACCCCAGTCCTGCATGGCTCACAGAGCCGTGCCCCTCGCAGCCTCTCCCCAGCGAGGGGACAGGGGCCAAAGCCCTCGAGTTGCCTCCCAGCACCACGTTCCAACTCCTCTACTCCACCCACCCCAAAAAAGATTCTGACTTACATTTTCTAACCACCTCCCTGTGTAATTTATTAGAGCATTAACTAAATTATAAATATGTGTATTCAAACAGGGTCCTGGCCAGTGAAATTTTAAGCAACTACCAGATTTCCAACTGTTTTCCACTGACCCATATATTAGAATAGCAGAAGCTATTGGTTTCACGGGGCTCTGGACAGCCCTGGGTCCAGCCGGGTGACACTGCAGTTGTGGAATTTCACTAGGCAACAGGCCCCAAACAGAAAATGTCAGCACTTCTGAGGAATAATATGCAGTGTTTCTGGTACACTCTTTCCCAACCCCTTTCTTCATCCCATTTCTGCTCTTTTATTTTTACCATTCTTTTTAAGTGTGTGCCTGAGTTTTTATGACTATCATTTCAGGAATACTTACCTCCCTAAAATGCCCCTTTCTGACTCATCCCATCACCTAAAATCACCATGTGGCCCCTTCCCTGGAGCAAGGCTCTGCCCTGTTGAAATGCCCATTTTGAAAGGGCAATGAATTTGTGTTCCATCACCGAGGTCTGGTGTTCTAAGAGCAATGCATGGGGCTTTCAGGGTGACATTCAACAGCCAGACAACTAGCCAACCCCAGAGGAAGGCCAGCCAATGGGGAGCAAGGCCCATGTGAAGGTCCTCAAGCTCAGAGAAGGAAATTGGCCATGCAAAGGGATGCACACCCAGGAGAAGCCGGTCTGCCACTGTACCCCTTCTGTGCCACGCAGAATGTAAGCATCTGTTAAGTGAGTAAAAATTGAGGGCCACCCTCCTTTGTACAGCTTTTTACCCCTCTTTCAGTGTCATGGAGCAGAATGGCCCCTTGGAGATCCACACCCTCTTGTCTCCTTGTGTAAGACTGCAGACAGTTGCACCATCTCCGCCCTTCCCGGCGGCCCCTCTCAGAGCCCCTCTCTGTGGCCTGGGCCACTCCACCGCCGTCATAGTCCGTACGGGCATCACGCCCTCGGGATTGAATGCACTGCCTCCTAGAAGCCGGTCAGCCTGATTCTTGAGTCTCCTTCTTTGGGGGTTCGTCCTCCCACAGCTTCCCAGGGGGAGGTGTGCAGGAGGCAGACTTCCTGAGATCTTAGGTGTATGGAAATGTCTCTGCTAACCTGTTATCCCCTCGCCCTTCAGCAGTCACTGACCTGGGTGTAGAGCTCTGGGATGAATCGTTTTCCCTCAGAACTTTGAAGACTTCGCTCCATTCTCTTCCACATCTGATGCTGCTGGTGAGAAACCTGCTGCCAGTCTGATATTTATTTCTTTGTAACTTTTTGCCCCTCTTTTCTCTTTGGGAAGGCCATCCCTCACTTCCCCTGTCCTTGTCAGCTTCTCGAGGCAGCGGAGGAAAAACGAAGAGTAAACTGAGAAATGAGACGCAGGGAGCCAGTGGGAGGTCAGCAGCAGCCCCCACGGTGCCAGAGGAGGCCAAGGCGACGGTGTGCCCCACGGCGACCACCGAACCTGACAGCTACCACCGAATGTGACGGCGACCACTGAACGTGATGGAACGTGGCTGGCCTGCCCACCCACTCACAGTGACGTGGGGCCACAGCAGACACCCAACCCGGTGACAGAGCAGGAAACACATGCCCGGCAGGCAGTTCCCCTCCCGAGGAAGACAGATGGGGCCGCCTGGCCCAGTCACCTCCCCAAACTTACCAGTGAGGACAAGAGAGAAGTGGGCAGCAGGTCACCCCGGTGGTGTCCTTCAGGAGCAGAAGGGACTCTCCCCAGCAGTACTTTCAGAAACCAGACATTGGGCCTCTTGAATTGATCTGCTGTGGCTTTTCTCTATAATCCCTATTTCTTAGGTTTTTGAATACTATTTTCTGGGTGATTTCTTCTACTTCCAACACATGTGTTAAATATTTTCCTCTATTTTTTACCTCACAGCACTTTCTTGTTGGGACCCTCCTATTTTCATAGCCCTGTGTTCATGCTGCATGACTGTGTTATCTTTGTCTTTAATTCATTGAAAATACAAGTGAATCTGGGTTTTGGTTTGAGTTTTTCTTTTTTTCATATTGAAGGTTTTTGTTCTTGCCATTTTGTTTCATTCATTTTCTTTCATTGTGTTGGCAAGACCATCTGCAAAGCAGACCTGAAGAGAGTTGGAAGCGAATGGGACTTCTTGGCAGAGGAGACTGTGGTGATTAGAATCAGAGGGACAGGGAGTGTTTCCAGCTGCCGCCAGATTCCAGGCGCAGCCATCTGCAGAGCCTGGCTCTTCCTCCTCCGCAGGTCCCTCAGCCCCACACGCGTGGCGGAGACGCCGGCTGGGGGAGGGACACGGGTCCACCGGTAGAGGCGGCATGGGGGTCCGGACCACCTCATGCAGCTTCCCTGGGCCCTCGGGTGCTGCTCAGGCTCCAGCCCAGATGTGCCATCCCCGTGTAAGAACGGCCTGGCGGGGCGCAGCCACCTTCACGACCTGCTGGGTGGTAAGCAGAGGTGTGAGAGGGACCAGCGGCCCTGCACTCTTAAAATCCTCATGGGCCGTGCTGATCGCACCAACGCACCCGCCTTCCAGAACGTGCTGTCGTTCTGGTCACTGCTGGCAGAAGCCGGGGGTGGGTAGGCTCCAAGGCTCCCCCTTGGTCTTCCCTTCGTGGTAAGTCCACACTCAAGGATCCGGCACAGGGTGACACTCTGCCAAATACATCCTTCCCGGTGACATAGTCAGGAAGTGGGCACGGTGTCTGGTGCAAAGCGATGAGAACCAGCCGTCTCCACTGTCTCCACGGGCTTGCTGCCTCCCTGTCTGCAATAGGCTGGATGACCACACTAGTCAGGGCATCCCTTTCACGGGGACAGTCTTCCAAGTCAACTCCATTAAAATTGTTGGCTCTGAGCCACTCATTTGTGCCAGGGATTATCCACAGCCCACATGCCACTTGGGATGGGGTTCCCTTGCCAGCCAGGCTGTGAGTGATGTCATCTCTAAACCCAATTCTTGGGCCTCTGCAAAGCAGAAGACAGATGCAAGAGGTGTATTGGTCATCACACCTGTGAAAAATCAAGGGGCAAGGACAGGAGGAGGCGGGGAGAGCCTTCAGATGTGGTGCAGACTGGCTCCTGGGAAGGGAAGCGGGCTCAGGGGAGAAGGGAAGGTCTGCCGTGCAGCTCTGAGCACGTCCCCACGGCCTCTTGGGAGCGCGTGCACAGGGAACATTCCTAGTGGAGCCCCGCAGGCCAGGAACAGTGAACCTGGGGCCTGCTGTTCGCCCTCGCTGTCTGGGGGCACATGTGGCCTCAGCTTGAAGGCAGGGCAGGGCCTGGAGGCCCCCCAGGCAGAGCTGGGCGAGCTGCAGGGTTTCTGGGAGGCAGATCAGGTGGCACACCTCCATGGCTGCCACGTCCGTCTCTGAATGCTCTTTTCTTCTGCGTTTTTTTTTTTAGTGTTTTTCTTTGCTCTTCGCTTCACATCGCCAGCTTTCCTTAAATGACTGCTGGCAACTGCTGCCTGTGCGCTCACTTATTGGAGCAGGCGGCTGAAGCTGCTTGGGGAAGGGGCCGGCGGCTGGCAGAGCTCACGCTGGGGGAGGAAGTCGGGGCGGGGCGTAACTCGGGACCTCGGGCACAGGGCCACCAGGGCCCAGCTCCGGGTACCCAGCAGGGGCCAAGCCAGCTAGGCCTGCCGGAACAACTCAGACTTCTTTAGAGCAGAACCCTCGCTTGGTCAGCTGGTTGTTTGGTGAATTTGCAGGGGAGGTGGGATTGTCTGGGTGGGGGAGCAGTGTTTAAATGCCACATAGTCTGGAGGGGAGGGAATCAGATGGTGAACTTCGACATAAGCCCGTGACTCAGGTGCACAGCCTTCTCCACCCTGGGCGCTCCAGCCCCTGAGGACTGACACCCCCTCCTTGGCTCTGCCCCCGTAAGTGCCCGTGTGACACTCTCCAGCGCCCCCCACATGCACTGAAATCCCTCATCCTCTGAAGGATCCTCTCCCACTCTCTTTATTTTTGTGTTTATAACTGCCAGCAATCGCTTTACTATTGTTCAGTGAGGCCGCAGGCTGGAAACAACCGAAGGCGTGCGGTCCACCTGCCATCTCCCCCTACTTTAAACATGGTTATCATGAGTCATCTCAAATCCCGTTTTGGAAATAAACAAGCCCTGTAATTTATATTTCTATGGCTGCAGAAATCATTTATATTTCTATGTTCCTCTGGTGGTCGCTTTCTGGTTCTGGGCTCTCGGGCCTGCCCCTGGCCTCATGCTGACCCTGTCCCCACGGTCAGCAGTCCTCCTGACCCTGAAACGGGACCGGGACCCTCGGGCTCCCTGCTCTGCAGAGTCCCGTCTGAAGGAACACCCCGGCTGCTGAGGCATCACAGGAAGCCGCAGAAATGTTCTGTGCTGCGTCCCTCAGAATGGCTCCAGAGAGGACAGGCATACTCTAGGAAAACTCCCTGAAACACTCGCTGGGCCTGCTCCCCCACAGTCCCAGCAGGAGGGCCTCCTGTCCTGCCTTCTGGCCGTGCAGCCCCCACGGTGCTCCTCCCTCCTGGGCACCACCCCACTCGGGTGTCAGCACCCCCACTGCTCACCACCGGCCATTCCATGAGGAATCAGACACCAAACCCACACCGTCCCACTTGTCCCAGAAAGACATCCTGGCTGGGGCACCTCGGAGACACCAGAGATGCCAGGGCCCTTCTGACTCCTCCAGGTCTCCAGCTGGAGGCTGCTAGTGAGGCCAAAAGTGACCGGTTTCCCGGGAAAGGGCTGTGACCACAGGGCTGGGAAGACATCCAGTGGCAGCCCCAACACCCACCCAGAGGCAGGGCCTGGGAGAACAGCCCTAAGGGGCCGGGGACACCGACACTCGGTGCTGCTCCATCCCACCCCTCTCCCATCATGGGCCCCACTGTCAAGGCAGGGGTAAGATTCACACACATAAAACGCTGAATGCATGCGATGTTTTATGCCTGCATTGAAAGGGGCTGCATCCTGATACTTCGCTGAATTCCCAAATTTGCATTTAACTGTATGGTAATTCTGCAGTATACGATTCATTCCACCAGCCAGTAGGACTTGGTGAACATTCCAGCGGTGCCATTGCATCCATAATGAGCACATTCCGGAGGAAAGTCATTCCTAAAACCAATTCTGGCTGACCACCCCCTTCCCTCCTCACTGCCTCTTCACTCCACGACCAGCCCCAGCCCCAGCCCCAGCCCCAGTCCTGCCCCGCCCTGCCCAGCCCTGCCCAGATGCAGCCCCAGACCCAGACCCACACCCAGTCCAGCTACAGCCCCAACCCCAACCCAGCCCAGTTCTGCCCCAGACCCAGACCCAGACCCAGCCCCAGCCCTAGGGCTTTGCTCTTTTTCACAGAGAAAAATCTGTGCTACTGTGTGGGAGTGACTGAGGCACCCCTGAGGGGAAGGGATTTCTCAGCCCTAGGAAACACAGACGCCTGCCCTGGGCAGCCATGTGCGCACCCTGCCACCCTGTGCTTCCAGGGCAGGAAGTGAAGGGTGGGGGACTCTTCAGTGTGAGGCACTGGCATGATCAGGTGCTCAGAGCCACTGGCAGAGCTGGGCATGGTGTCCTTGCCCAGGACTTGCCTCGGCAGCAGCAAAGGAAAGCGACTGGAGTGGCAGACCTAGCCTGGAGGTTCAGGTGGGCAGTGGGTGAGGCTCGCCCCGGGTGCCCCTGGCTGCTGCAGCTCCTGCAGCCCCCTGAGAGCCCGGAGCTCCCCGCATACCAGGCCTCTTGCTGAGTCTGACCCTGCCTGGCCTCTCCTGGCATGGCCCTGGACTATCGGCACCCCTTCCCCAGCATGGGCGCCTCACACAGCTGAAGGCTTGGAAGCAGGGGGAGCGTGATGTCTGTGTGGGGTAACCCCCCGCTGGGAAGGGTTGGGGGGCAGGATGGGCAGATCCGGGTGGGGATCCCCAGCAGGGCTCAGTGATGCTGATGGACGCATGGCCATGTGGATTGAGTTCTTTGGAGAAGGAAATGCTACATTTTTTCCACATATTGAGCAACACCCAGTCCTGATTCTCCAGCTAAGATTTCCACAGATGTTCTCTGGACTTGGCCATGATGGTGTTGTAAAGGCAGCTGAAATAGAGCAAAGGTATTCAGGGCTCGGGTAGGGAGCTGGTGACCCTGCAGGGAAAGTATCTGGAAGCAAATTATGAATCACAGTGAGGGGTGGGGGAGGAAGGGAGGGCGCAAAGAGGGAAGGAGGAGGGAGGGAGAAGGAACAGAAGGCTTGTGTTAGGGCGCAGTCACGATACCACAGGGAAACAGCTGGGAGCAGCCTCCGCTAGTGAACTCTGGCAATGGGTAGGGGGCAGATGTCCTCCAACCAGAGCCCATTTTTCAGTCCCTGCCACAAGGCCCCTTTTAAATATTCATATTTTATTCTAACAGGCTCTGTTGGTTCAATCCTTTTAAGAAATCAAGGCCAAGAAGAAATTAGACGTGTAAGAGAGCCACTGGGGGCTGCCACCCAAGACAAGGGAGGGCAGGAGGAGGTGGCGAGCCCACTGCCCATCTGACCAGTGAAAGAAGGGGAAGGAAGGGCTCAGACCCCAGCACAGTTCCAAGGAAGCAGCAGCAGGTGGGCAAGAGTCCTTGTGCCAAAGCCTCCTGTGGAGGGGTTTCCACAGCTCCCAGGAACAGAACCCCAGTGCTCCGGGTCTGCCTGGAAGCAGCCCGGGAAGTGCCACCTTGGGAGTGAGAACTCCCCATGGGACGGAGCCCCCATCCCTACTGGGAACCCTTAGTCACTATTAGAAAGTACCTTGTTGAAGCAGTTTGCGACATTGATCAGCAGCCTTCCCTCCAGATCAGCAACCCCAGGGCAGGCACTCTGTCTGTTGTAACCTCTGGCCCCTAACACATATCATAGGTACTCAAATATCTGTGGAAGGAAACAATGCATGGGGGGAGATCTCGGCTGCACGAACTGTGATATTGAACGGGGATTTTGGAGCTATGGACGTTTAACTGATCAAATTAGAATAATAAATATGCAAATGATTTTCTTGAGTGACAGCTCCAAAAAACTTTTTTGGGGGTATTAAAAATAAAATGGCCTTCCACCCTCATGATGAACATAGCCATAACCTACCCTGGTTATGATGCTCTCAACTGCATTCTTTTCAGCAGAGGGTCTGTGATGTGCAGAACTACACATGGTATTACTTTTATGCTTCCTCTGCTATCACGCCATGCAGCCTGTTTTCTGGCCAACAGTACAGAAGTTGTGCAGATGAAAGCTTATCTCAGACATCCAGGAAGCCCAACCCGAACCTGAGTGATGTCACACAAACAGAGCCCTCTTCACACCAGGGCAAAATATAAAGACACACTGGAGCAAAATCACTGGGAAAACCTGGAAGCATTGTAATCAGAAATGCCCTCTGAGAGTGCTTAACTTAAAGATTTAAAGGTTTAGGTTAGGGATTTGGCAAATAGGTGTCATTTTCCACTTAAGAAAAAACTCTAAATGCAGGTGTTAGCAGCTCTAACAAAGTTCACACTTCTTCATAACACTTCAGTATATGCATTACTCCAGAGGGGACACAGAGCCCTTGAAATGCAAATGACGTGGGGGAGAACAAACCAGATCACTAAGCAGAGAGAACAAGGGTAAGCTTGGAAGCGAATGGCTTTGATGACTTGCCTGGCTTTTAATTTCACAGTGGGAGGCACAGCAGAGGCCGTTCCCTGACCTGGACCTGCGCCCCAGGCCTCCCTGTCCCTCTTGCTGCAGGTCAGCTGCGGGGACACCTCCCCAACGCTGCCTTGGAGGGTTCAGCAGCTACGTGCACGGTCACCTCCTTTCCCACCACAACTCGCAGCAGACCTGGCTGATCGCACATCACATTGGGTGACAGACAGGAGCTCCGCTGAGGCTCAGCCCCACTACTCCTTCCCTGGAGGAAGCAAGTAAGCCTGCCGCAGGCCCTCCTATTTATCCCACCCCTCCCACCCCCAACCCCCTCCAGCAATGTTTGTGCCGCCACTTAGTGTTCCCATGGGGAGACTGAGGTCCAGAAGGTCAAGTGTGAGGTCTGGAATCAGCAGGCAGGAGGCAGGGACAAGGGACTCTTAGCCCTCCAGGAAGGGCTCCCAAGACAGGCATTTCTCTGGGCTGGCAAGGGGGCCGTTTCAGGCCCACCCTTGGGAGAGGCTGCTTGAGAAAGTGGGTGGAGGGCAGAAACAGGGTGCTCAGGGCCCCTATCACAGCTTCATTCATTACCAGCAACCCCCCATCTCCCTGTGACATTAGAATTACAAGCAGAGAGGTAGCCCAGGAGACCCCGACCGGACAAAGGGTTATGGCGACTGCGTGCCTGCAGGCCCAGGCCCGGCACAGCTTGGGGCAGCCTGGGCCGAGCAGCACACATGGGCAGCGCCCCGGGGCCCCCGGGCACAGCAACGGGGGAGGCCAGGCTGGGCCGGATGGCAGAGGAGGGGCACAGGCAGCCCACTCAGCCCTGCAAACGGAAGCTTCTGCACTCATGTGGCCTTTCTTGCCCCTGACCCAAGCAGGCTCCCCAGACTGGGAAAGAACACCCAGAAGAGGAGGAAAAGACCTCCCCTTCCGAATGCCGAGCTCGGAGAGCTAGCTTTGTATTTAAAGAAGAAAAATCTGGAATAACATGATATGCCTGTGGCCCACTTTTGAGTGGGAAGTTGTATTTATTCAACTGTTTCTTGTTACCTCCCTTCCCACCATGACGGGGCAAACCCGCTCTGCTGGACCGTCGGAGGCCTCCAGGAGGGCTGGGTGGGGCCCAGGCCTTGACGGTCCTGGGCAGCGCACCGCACAGGCTGCCTCCCCTTCCCTCCCCCTCTTCTCCTCCCCCCTCTCTCAGCCTGCCCCACCCCCACCCCGCAGCCCCCAGGAGGGTGTTTGCACCCTGGCTTCACCGTCCTGTTTAGACCTCAGCTACGGAGCTCGTCATGCCCGGACACTCGTGTTCCTGCAAACGCGCGTGTGCCAGGGCTTCCCCAGGACCCTCAGCATCTCGCCACCGATTCCCGGCACACCCAGATCCCCTAGGTCAGCACTTTTGCCGAAGATAAAATAAGCATTTTCAGAAAACCCGAGTGTTTCCCGGCGCGGGCCTCGCTGAAACATCCCACCGGGAGCGGGGGCTTGTGCTCAGAATGCTGCAGTCCGTGGAAGGCGCGGGAGGAGGGGCAGGCGGGGGCTTCTGGCCCCTGACCCCGTGCCCATCCTTTCCAGCTCCTCGGCCGCTGCCGCTCCCTCCATACCCCGGCCGGCCGGGAATGCTGTGCTCCCGGGGCCCTCCAGCCAGGGGCACACGCGCCCCACACCTTTCTGAGGCAGGTCAGATGGACTCTCTGGTGCCAAAAATTGCTGTGTGGCGTCACTTGTTCCTTGCACCTACATTGAGGACCTTGTTCGAGTCAGACCCTGCTCCTGACCTGGAGGAGGTCCTCAGTGCCCGGGACACGGCAGGGGGCCAGGCCAAGACCCCGGCCCCCGCAGCTCCTCTCCAGACTGGGCTCCAGACCAGCATCTAGGTCAGTAAGCGAGGGCCTGTGATGGCAGCGTACCCTGAGCCAGGAAGATGAGGCAGGCTCCTGTGGAGTCCCGAGGAATGGCATTGACTGTTCCAGAAGCTGGGTCAGAAAGGGGAGCCGGGTCTCAGGGCCCTAAAGCCGGGCCTCTACTCTGAGTGAGAGGAGGAGCCCTGAGGCTCGTGGGCAGCAGAGGCTCGGGGCCCAGCCCTCACGAGGGGTGTGGCTATGGACGGTCCAGTGCCGTGAAGTGACCGTGACCATCTGACCTGGTCTCTAGCGGACAAAGGCTATCTTTTCAAATCCCAGAGTGAACACGCTCAGGCCATTTCTACATGGCCAATGCATTTCTAATAAAAACATTTCTTTGAGCAGGTGTCGTGCTGCTGGGGAAAAGCATAAGCTTGACCACCAAACAAACAGTCCAACATAATTACAGGTCAGGGGCTGACTGGCCAGGGCGAGCCCCAGTTCCTCAAGTTCAAAGAGGGATGGTAAAGCCAATGCCAGAGAGAGGGCTGAAATGAAGCAGGGGCCGGGCACCTCCTCAAGGCCCCTAGACGTCCCTTCCCTTCCTAGGCCAGGCCTTCATCCACTCCGACTGTGCCCAGAGACCACCACAGCAAGACCAGCGAGAAGAAGCTCAGCCCACCCAGCCAGGCAGCCCTCCACTCCCCCACGTCCACGTGGGCGGCACTGGAGGCAGCAGGGCTGTCCCCGTTCCTCCCCATGTGGGTACCTCAGCTCACTAGTGGACCTCCTGCACGTGGCTGCAGCCATGCCACCGGCATGCAGCCCACACTGCCCTGGAGTCACTGAGAAGTAGGACAGAGCATCTCTGTCAGCTCCCGTTCAAATGTCTTTGAGCATGTGGGGTGAGCTCGGGGGTCCAGGCTAGGGTCTCAGGCCAAGACCCTGGGCCAGGCATCAGCTTTAGGCCAATCCTAGTGGCCAGGAAGGGGAGGCCTAGGTGGCTGCAGCTTCCATATTCAACGGTGCCAACAAACATTTCCCTCAGCGCAGAAGGTTCTGGACAGCGCAGGACGCCGGGCTCCTGGCGCCATCATTCTGCCGGCAATCTCTGCTGAGCTCCCCGTGCATCGCAACACTAGGTCTTTCCAAATGTTTTCTCTCAGGCTGTAGCCTGTCTTTACACCTTCTTACCAGGGCCTTTCACATGGCAAAAGTTTTTAATTTTGATGAGGTCCAGCTTATCAGTTTTTCCCTTCATGCTTTCTGATGCCAAATCTGAGAGTTCTTCACCTCGAGTCCCAAAGGTTGCCTTCTCTGTGTTCTAAGCGGGTCACCATTCTGCGTCTTACATTTACGTGTGTGGTCCGTCGTGAGTGAAATTTTGTGTGAGGTGTGAGGACGGGTCCATGTCCGTTTCTTGTCCGTGATGTCCAGCTGGTCCGCCACTTGTTAGAAAGGCTGCTGTCACTCCCTTGTCAAGAGCAGCTGGCGTACCTGTGTTAAAGCTTGTCATTAGCTCACAAAGCTGCTGGGCGTACTGAGCGTGGGCACTCGGCTCAGGGCCCACTAACAATGGGCACACCTTAGTGTGACTGCAGAAGAAAAGGTCAAGTCCCCCACAGGCCTGGGGGTGCCCTTAGCAGCCCAAAAGCCATTTCTTCTGCCATCCAGCGCCACCATGTCCTGCAGGGGCACACACAAGCCCTGGATGCCCCCCCAGGGCTGGGCTAAAGCTCCGCCCACACGAGAGTGCCCGGGCGTCATCACCCCTTTACACAGGACCCACTGCTGGTCTGGTGGCAGAGGCACAGGGGGAGGGGATGGGACGTCCGTGACTTCCTCCTGGGTCGCACAGGTGTGGGCTTCCCGCCATGAGCTCTGATGTCAACCAGCTCTGGGGCTCTTGACCCTTCTCCACGGAGCCCACATCAGTAGGTCCCCAAAGAGCCCCTCCGAGCATCTGTCTCTGGAGCAGCCTTGGCACTTTGGCACCCCCACTTTTAACACAGGACCCCTTCTGCTGCAGCGGAGGCATTTCCTCTTCTGGCCGCGCAAAGGCACAGATGAACAACAGCTGGGAAACATCTCTGCGAAGGCTCAGGGCGCCGCACCCCTGCCTCTGCCCAGCTCATCGGCCTGCCAAGCACAGAAGGTTCTCTCCCCAGCAGCCCGTCCTGCTGCCCAGCTGAGCCCTTTCACCCGCCCCTTCTTGTCACGAGGAGATAAGCAGGCAGCCTTTTGCACATGGGGTCAGCTCAGCCCCTATGTAGCGTACCTGCTACGTCCCTGGCAGGCTGCTCTGTGCTGTGGCCACAGAGTGACGGTACCATGGGGCATCTCCCCTCCCCAGGCCATGGAGCAAGGCCTGCCCTGCATGTAGTGGGTACAGGACCCAAATGCCACAGGACCTGGGGGCGGGGAAGCCCAGGAATGCTGTCTGAAGCATCCGTTTGTTCTCTGCCAGAGGGAAGGAGGCCTATCAAACTGGGAGAAGGGAAGGAAGAGCCAGGGGCTGGGGGATGGCCACAGCAGGGCATCGTCCAGGGAGGGAGGTTCTGTGCGACTTGAGGGGCCCAGGCCCGCCCCAACTTCCCAACCCTTTGACGTGGGCCTTGCTTGTGGCACTGGGTCCTCGTCACCCAGCGGAACTCTGCAAGGTGTGACTGTCACACCAGGGTGTTACTGGACTCAAGGACATAGCAGGGAGGGTGCCGGGCAAGTAGATCACAGTCACTGGAAACGCTTTACAGTAAGTGAAATGGGGACAGATTGTACATATACTTCACGGATGAGGTTCCACCAGCCCACGGAGCCCACCTCCTGACATCGGGCTGCTCCGTCTCCATCCCCCCAACCCCGGGCTCTACAAGGGAAAGGGTGAGCATTCCAGGCTTTACCAAGAAGCTGAAAATGTGCACCTCGGAGAGGCCACCTATGCAGTCACCAGGAAACGAACCACAGACACCAGCAGACCTGGTAGCTCTGAGGCACAGGGGGCAAGGAGCCAGGCAGGGCCTTGCAGAGTCCAAGGTCAGAGCAGCAGCTGCAGATTCTGGCCCCACGGGATGCTGGGGTCAGATGGGAGGATCCTGGCAGACATCTCGCAGAGCATCCCCCATTGTACCTGGGGTGAGTCCAGCCAGCATGGGACGCCCCCCCATTCTGATGTCTGATGCTGGTCACGTAGTGGCTGCTCTGAGATCCTCAATGGCAGCAAATATAACCCAGCCAGGTCTCTGTCCTTTGCAAACTCTATCCCAAGTTAGAAGGGCTCCCCCTTCAAATCTCAGAAACCCCAGTTCCAGTGGAGTAAAGACACCTCACAGGAGTCCGAGCTCTCTCCCCGCCATCTGGCTCTACTTGGGAGTGACTGCCAGGGGCCATCGGCTCATAGTCTCTTCCGCTAGGTGCCGGAGGTCTTCTCTCAACCCCACATGTCAATCCCAAGGAAGACCCAGATGAGCCCTGCTCGGGCCACGCCCTGCGACCAGGAGGCCAGGACACCCCATTGGCCCAGCTTGGCTGGGGAATAAGCAGGGGAGTCATGATTAGCAGGTGCCCAGGGTCCCATGGAGAGTAGGCCTATAAGGGAGGGAGGCGGGCAGACAGAACTCATCTCCGCACAGAATCTTAGAGGTCTTTGGAATCACCAGGCATTCCCATAGACATTCCTCGTTTGGTTCTCACCGCAACCCCTCAGGGGAGCAGGGTGGGACTGATGGCTGCCAGGGAGGCTGGGTGGCTACACCCACCAGTGTGCCCAGCGAGGCAGGGGCATGAACCCAGAGTGGCACCCTTTCTCCATGACACTGTCAAACTGCTCTCCTGGGGCAGATGCTCAGTGCCCTGCCCATACCCTGGGCATTCCCCTCCTCGCTTGCCACCACAACTCCCTGGCTCGGGGCCTCGGGCTCTCTGGACACAAGAACATGCCACCCCCCGCCACCCACGGCAGACAAAAGTGCTGGGGCCTCTGACCCAGGGGCAGCCCCCAGTCAGTGAGTGCCTGGAGATGCAGAACGCATGCCGCCCTCCCTCACCCCAGGGAGGTACCCCTCTGGGCACATTCTACACAGCCTCCAGGAGGTCCGGCGGCCCTCGGTGGTGACTGGGGCGTCCACACACCTGACTCACTGTCCCACTGCCCTCCTGGTTCCCCCTGGACCACCTCCCAAACAGCAACTTGCAGCCCAATTAATGCAGATGCTCTGTACAGCCTAGCAAACTGTTGTCACTAAGGCAGATGTAAATACATTCCCTACAATGACTAAATCATATACCACTACTGTCCAACCCAGAAGGTAAATAATTCACTGACTCCATGCCTCCCTGCCCACACCCTCAGAGATGGTCCCTGCTAACTGATCAAAGCCCCTTTCTGAGGCTGTGCCCAAGCCCAGGAAGGGGGAGCCTCATGATCACTTAGTCATGTCTGTCACCGGCAGAATAAATGGGGGGTGCGGCAAGCACCTTGTTGCTGTTTGCCATCCCTGCTCCAGCCCATTGGCTTGCAGAGCCCATAAAGCCGTTCGGCAAACATCACTGTATAATGTCACCAGTTCCCAATATAGCTAATTTTCCTTCCCTCCATTGCCAACCTTGCTAAGAGTCAGGTGTACATAAGTACTGGCTGGAAAATGCCAAGTCCCCGGCTCATCTAGTCATTCAACAAAGGAAATGGGGATGCCAAATACAGAGAACAGTTAGTGGGAAACCTGGCCCACCTGGTGAGTGGTACTGCTAAAAATAGGCGTGACTCACGCTTGGCCGGGAGAGCCGAACCGCAGCTCCAGCAAGCCCTCCCCCGCCTCAGCGCCGCCAGCCCATCCAGGGCACAGAGCCTTGCGTCCTGTATGTACAGCTCGGTGTGTGCCAAGCACACAGCCACACAGCCCCCAGCCCCCGCAGTCCCCAAGAGCCACGTGGCTCTGGGAGGGCATCAGGGCTCCGCTCCTCATGTCACACGGGGCACATCCGGGACCATCTGGCCAGGCTCTGAGCCCACGCAGAGTCCCTGCATAAACATGACCCGTCACTTAGGAAAACAGAGTTACATTTTCCATACTGATGAAATAAATCTCTAGGGGGAATTTACAAAAATGTATACTCTGCTAAGAACAAGGTGGTGTTTGCCATTTAGCTGGAACAGGAAGCCCAGGGTCTTTGCACAGCATAATGGAAAGAGAAAAGTGAAAAAATAAGAGAAACAACCAGAGTGAGGAAAAGAGAGTCCAGCTAGGTGCACATTCAGAGTGAGCAACGTTCACAGTTACAGACAGTCCCTGGCCTACACACGGCTGGCTGGGTGCCGGGACTGTGTCCAGGCCAGCTGCTCGGAGCTCGAGACGAGTTGTCCCAGGGATGCTCTGTCATCGGTCATAGTTAGCCCAGTGTCTCCTCTGATGCATAGGAAAGGACAGCCGTTGTCATTTTTCCAGTTCTCTCAACATCATCTCTAGGAGAAACGAGTTCTGATGTGTAGAGCAGGGCAAAGGACCCTCTCTCTTCTTGGGGGGCAGAGGTGGGGAAGGCCCCGTGATGGGGGACACCGCCCCCAGGAACATGGATGGCAGTAGCAAGACTTGGTGGGTGGCCAGCAGCTTTGGGTGTGAACCCCAGCACCCCTCGGGCTCTGGCAGATCTGTAACCTCACCTCTGAATGCCTCCCACCTTCTACTGTTATTGGGAGATTAAGGGCCAGAAAGGATGTCAAGGACAAGTTAGAGGGTTCGGCTCCAAACAAGAGCTTAACAAACAATGGTTGTGATCTTCACTGGTACCTTTCTGTGTGCAGGAAAGAACTTGATGGTGAAATCTGAGCAGGGTTGAGGGGTTTCACTATGTGTTCCCAGAAAAGGACAGGAGCACATCTGTTTTATCCAAATATGGTCCCCTTGCCTAGCCCATGGCAGGCTCTAACAGGATTGGGTGGGTGGGTGGATGGATGGATGGATGGATTCAGATGAGTGGGTGGGTAAATGGCTAGGTGGATATGTAGAAGGATATGGATGAATAGATGGATAGGTGGATGAGTGGTGAGGAGGTGGATGGATGAATGGGTATGGATGGGTGGATGGTGGGTGGGTAGCTATGGATGGGTGGGTGGGAGGATATGGGTGGACGAGTGGGTGGCTGCCCATCCTCACAGTCACAGGCTTGAAACCTCAGAGCCACTGTCTCTTCTCTTGTTCCCCCCATCCAATCAGCCAGCCAATGAGGAAGGGCACTGCAGTCTCCACACACACCCCCAGGCTTTGTGACTTCACCTATGTTCGATTCATGCTGTTTGCCTGAAACCATCCTGTTTCAGTCAGGGAAATAAACACTGGCTGCTCCAACAGACATGCCTCGAGTCACAGTGGCCAATATGTCAGAACCTTCTCTCACCACATTGGTTATCTACTGCTGTGTGCAAACCACTCCAAGATTTAGTGGCTCCAAAGAGCAACCACTCTATCACTGCTCGTGACTCAGAGGGCTGACTGGGTTCAGCTGGGAGGTTCTTCTGCTCTGCATGATTTTGGCTGGCATGCAGTCATCTAGGGCCTTGATTGGGCTGGAATGTCCAGCATGGGTTCCTAAGGTGTTTAGCCCCTTAGGAGGGCTGGCCGGAGCCTGGACTCAGCCGGGAAACCGAGGCAGCTGAGTGTCGTTCCCTCTCCATGCAGTCCAGGGGCTTCTCCCTCTCTACTTGGCAAGTGCAGCAAGGTAGCTGGGCTTCTGATGCGGCATTTTTAGGGTTCCCCAAGTGGGAAAGCACCGGCTGCCAGGACTCCTTAGGGCCTGGATCTGTAACTGGCACGGGATCCCTTCTACCACATTCAGTTGATTCAAGAGAGTCTGGGGTCAGCCCAGATTCAACACGGGAGTTGCACTGGGACATCACTGTGGACTGACTGTCTGATCCGCAGATGATGGTGTCTGGCAGTGGAGCCTCTCAAAGGCAGAGCCCTCATGTGTGGAGTCGGCACCCTTGTAAAAGGGACCCTAGAGAGTGCCCCCAGCCGTTCCGCCATGTGAGGACAACCAGCCAGCTATGAACCAGGAAGCTCTCCCCAAACACGGAATCTGTCAGCACCCTGATCTCGGCCTTCCCAGCTTTCAGAACTGTGAGATGTGAATGTCTGCTGTGCATAAGCCACCCAGTCTGCGGTGTGCTGTTGCAGCTGCCGGAGAAAACCAGCGCAGGTGTGGACGTCAAGAAGCGCGGCTCTAAAGGCGAGCCGGCGCAGCCCTCAGCTGGTCAGTGGCTCCCCCCGTCCTGCAGTGACATCCTCTGCCGTCTGCGGTCTGCAAAGTGACCATGGCAGAAGAAGAGAGAGAGAGAAAGAGAGAGAGAGAGAGCGCTGGCGGAAGTGCAATGGCTTTTAAATGTCTCTTTGAAAGTGAAACATCCATTCCACTCAATTTCATTGGCCAGAACTGATCCTATGACCCCCAGCCTGAATGCAAGGGAGTTTGGAAATGTAGGGGCTGTGGTCACTCTTGGACTGGCCGTCGGAGTCGGTGCCCATCGTCCATCCCCTTGAGCGCATGGTGCTCCCTGTTGGTGGGCACAGGCAGAGGCTCCCGCTCACTGCCGCTGGACGTACAGACAGGGCGGCCTCTGCCGGAGGGCAGCGTGGCCCACCCAGCATGTTGCTCGCTCCTGCCTGGGTGTGGAGAACACGCCATGCATGGCCCCCGTGGCGCTCAGAGCCCGTGGGTGTTCCTGAGCCACGGGAGGCGAGGGCTGAGTGTCCTCACAACACCAACTCCGGTCTCCTTTCCGGAGCGTTTTGCGGTGTTGGCCAGGATGGAGAGGAATTCGTTCCTCTCGAGGGTGGAGGCTGCTGTGTGACCCTGCGGCTCCCGCCTAGTTGAGGAGGAGAACACACAGTATCGTTGTGGGAGGCAGAATCGGCCACATCGGGCAAGTTGATTTGTGCACCTTTCCACAACGCCCTGCGCGATTCAGGGCGCCCTGCGAGCGCCACGGCAGGAAAGCCGAACGGAAACCCGAGACCAGCAAAACCACTTGTCCTACAAGTGAAGGGGGACGGGGCTGAGATCAGCTCCCCCAGAAGAACAGGAAACGGGTCAGTATCAAAGGCCTGCGAGCAGCAGCCGCAAGTGTGGACACGGATGCCGAAACGGATCTGGCGCGGAGCACGGACTCCGCCACTCACTAGCTGTGGGGCGTCGGTGACGTCGCTTGCACTCTCTGAGGGTCACTGTCTGCATCTGTAAGGGGGCCCAAATCACTGCACCTCCCTCGCAGTGGTTTTGTGACCTTTAAATTAGATCACGTGCCTGCCAGGCTTGGGAAGCAGCTGGTAAATGTGGGTGTTGGAATAATGTGCCAATTTCTACAAGTTATTAGGCTGATTGAGGAGGGGAAATCCTTAAAAGCCGTCAGTGACGCCAACAGATCCTCGGAGCGGCGGGGCGAACCCTCCCGGGCCAGCCCGTCGAGCTCTCCAGCGGGATCCTACCTCGCACTGCACCCGCTCCTTGATGAAGGACGTACAGTAGGAACGGGTAGTCTGGACGAACTTGAGGGAATTCAGGCAAACTGCGGATGTGCTGAAATCCAAGCAGGCACCAAAGAAGGGGGACTCAGGTTGGGCAAGAACCAGGCAGCTTTTGGGGAAGGGAGGACCGCCAAGGCCATTCTATGTACTCTGAGTTTCAGATTCATACGAAAGGCAGCCTGGGCTCCCAGGGTGAAAAGTGGCCGGGATGGTTAAAGCGCAGTTCAGGAAAGGAGCTGCTAGGAGGGGGAGGGCCTAGCGAACGAGGAAGGGGCGGTCTTCGGGCATCTGCTTAGCACAGGCCGATCGGCGTTGCCTGAAATGAGGTGCATGTGCCGTCGGAGCACAAGGGATGGTCTCTGAGGTCTTAGGCACAAGCATGTTTTATTTTGTGCTAGAAAAATGCCTGATGAGCACACCAAACTCTTGGTTTGGTGGGGCTTACTACTTAGGAAACTTACAAATAAGGTTTCATTTTAAAAGAATCCATGTTAAAAGTTTTAAGCAAATAGAGGTGGCACATGGATATAGCAAGTCACAAAGGGGCTTGTGGATTAAAGCAGCTCCAGGAAGGTGGCCTTAAAGGGATGGTGGTACAGAGTTCATTATAATACAAGTGTCCTAATGAATCCAGACTCCTAAATGCAAATGTTTTCAGGGACAAGACAGGAAAGCAAAGTGAGTAGAGTGGGCCAGGTGTGGACAATAGGGAGCACTGGGGGCTACGGCAAACCGGAGAGGGCATCTCCACCTGGCTCAGCAACATTCAACTGCTGTGGAGAAATGCCAGCCCAGTGTTGTCAGGTCTCGTGTCCAGAGAAAAGTTGTATATTTTAGATCTTTAGGAGAATTTTTCAGTTTTTTAATGTGACTCACTAACTCAAAAGTTGTAAAGCAGTGGGTGAATGTGGATAAAATGAGAGTTCCTGTGGCCAGGATTCTCACCTGACCCTGGTTGACTAGCTCACTGCACACCTGTCAGCAATACATGGCTGTTGACTCTATATAAAGAGATCCACCCAGTGCTCTGGGCATGACACGGTGGCACAGCTGCAAGGCTGCAGGAGAGCAGAGCAGAGGCTGGGGTGGTGGCAGTGCCAAGGATAGAGGCCTAGAGGATGGCTGTGTGGGATGGCTGTGCAGGCAGAGAGGCCCAGAGGACAGCTGTGCAGGCAGAGGGGCCCAGAGGCAAGGGGAGAGACCAGCTTGCTGCCTGCAGACTCAGTCTGAGTGAATGGGATACTATGACTGACCTGCCACCTGGAAATAAAGTTGGGTATAACCCTTTCACCCCAAAGAGCATTCTGCTGTCAATTTTCTTTGGTCACAGTGAATCCATAGTGAACTTGCCCAGGGCTGAACCCATTGGCAAGACAGTGAGCCATGCAGCATGTCACAGACTGAAGCCTGCCCATGGGCGTGCAACCTCTGGCCCCACCAAGATGGACGACAGACACCCCTACACCCACACAAATGCTGCAGACTGAGGGGTTACACCACTCCTGTTCTCTTAGCAGAGAGAAAGGAAGGGCTGTGTAACCGTGCTCCAGGGAGAAACGGCTGTGCCGGAAACTTACCTGCCTCTCCCCCATAAAAGATGAACATTTTACTGAAGGAGGGTATTTCTTATATTAATAACATAATAATATAAGTTAATACAAAAATATAATATTAATAATGTAAGTAAAAGTATATTTTCCATAAAAATGTTCAAACATACAGCAAAGTGGGAAGAATCTTATAGTGAATATCCAAGTATCTCACCACCCAGATTCTGCCCTGTCGATTCACCGTACCTGCTGTACCACGTATTGCTGCACCCTCCACCCCTCCACCCCCCACCCCCCACCCCCACCCCTCACCCCTCCACCCCTCACCCCTCCACCCCCCACCCCTCCACCCTCCACCCCTCCACCCCTCCACCCCTCCAACCCCACCCCCCACCCCTCCAACCCTCCACCCTCCACCCCCCACCCCTCCACCCCTCCACCCCCCACCCCTCCACCCCTCCACCCCCACCCCCCACCCCTCCAACCCTCCACCCTCCACCCCCCACCCCTCCACCCCTCCACCCCCCACCCCTCCACCCCTCCACCCCCACCCCTCCACCCCTCCACCCCCCACCCCTCCACCCCTCCACCCCCACCCCCCACCCCTCCAACCCTCCACCCTCCACCCCCCACCCCTCCACCCCTCCACCCCCCACCCCTCCACCCCTCCACCCCCCACCCCTCCACCCCTCCACCCCCCACCCCCCAACCTCCACCTCTCCACCCCCCACCCCCCACCCCTCCACCCTCCACCCCTCCACCCCCCACCCCTCCATCCCCCACCCCTCCACCCCCCACCTCTCCACCCCTCCACCCCCCACCCCTCCACCCCACCCCCCCCACCCCTCCACCCCTCCACCCCCCACCCCTCCACCCCCCACCTCTCCACCCCTCCACCCCCCACCCCTCAACACCTCCACCCCTCAACCCCTCCATCCCTCCACCCCCCACCCCTCCACCCCCCACCTCTCCACCCCTCCACCCCCCACCCCTCCACACCTCCACCCCTCCACCCCTCCATCCCTCCACCCCCCACCCCTCCACCCCCCACCCCTCCACCCCTCCACCCCTCCACTCCCCACCCCTCCACCCCTCCACCCCTCCATCCCTCCACCCCCCACCCCTCCACCCCTCCACCCCTCCACCCCCCACCCCTCCACCCCTCCACCCCTCCACCCCCACCCCTCCACCCCTCCACCCCCCACCCCTCCACCCCTCCACCCCCCACCCCTCCACCCCTCCACCCCTCCACCCCTCCACCCCCACCCCTCCACCCCTCCACCCCCCACCCCTCCACCCCTCCACCCCCCACCCCTCCACCCCTCCAGCCCCCACCCCTCCACCCCTCCACCCCCCACCCCTCCACCCCTCCACCACCCACCCCTCCACCCCTCCACCCCCCACCCCTCCACCCCTCCACCCCTCCACCCCCCACCCCTCCACCCCTCCACCCCTCCATCCCTCCACCCCCCACCCCTCCACCCCCCACCTCTCCACCCCTCCAACCCTCCACCCTCCACCCCCCACCCCTCCACCCCTCCACCCCCCACCCCTCCACCCCTCCACCCCCACCCCTCCACCCCTCCACCCCTCCATCCCTCCACAAGAATCTTATAGTGAATATCCAAGTATCTCACCACCCAGATTCTGCCCTGTTGATTCACCGTACCTGCTGTACCACGTATCGCTCCACCCCTCCACCCCTCCACCCCTCCATCCCTCCACCCCCCACCCCTCCACCCCTCCACCCCTCCACCCCCCACCCCCCACCCCCCACCCCCCCCACCCCTCCACCCCCCACCCCTCCACCCCTCCACCCCCCACCCCTCCACCCCTCCACCCCCCACCCCTCCACCCCTCCACCCCCCACCCCCCACCCCCCACCCCTCCACCCCCCACCCCCCACCCCCCACCCCTCCACCCCTCCAGCCCCCACCCCTCCACCCCTGCACCCCCCACCCCTCCACCCCTCCACCCCCCACCCCTCCACCCCTCCACCCCTCCATCCCTCCACCCCCCACCCCTCCACCCCCCACCCCTCCACCCCTCCACCCCTCCATCCCTCCACCCCCCACCCCTCCACCCCCCACCTCTCCACCCCTCCACCCCCCACCCCTCCACCCCTCCACCCCCCACCCCCCACCCTCCACCTCTCCACCCCCCACCCCCCACCCCTCCAACCCTCCACCCCTCCACCCCTCCACCCCTCCACCCCTCCACCCCTCCATCCCTCCACAAGAATCTTATAGTGAATATCCAAGTATCTCACCACTCAGATTCTGCCCTGTTGATTCACCGTACCTGCTGTATCACGTATCACTCCACCCCTCCACCCCTCCACCCCTCCACCCCCCACCCCTCCACCCCTCCACCCCCCACCCCTCCACCCCTCCACCCCCACCCCTCCACCCCTCCACCCCCCACCCCTCCACCCCTCCACCCCTCCACCCCCCACCCCTCCACCCCTCCACCCCTCCACCCCTCCACCCCTCCACCCCCCACCCCTCCACCCCTCCACCCCCCACCCCTCCACCCCTCACCCCTCCACCACTCCACCCCTCCACCCCCCACCCCTCCACCCCTCCACCCCCCACCCCTCCACCCCTCCACCCCTCCACCCCTCCACCCCTCCACCCCTCCACCCCTCCATCCCTCCACAAGAATCTTATAGTGAATATCCAAGTATCTCACCACTCAGATTCTGCCCTGTTGATTCACCGTACCTGCTGTATCACGTATTGCTGCACCCCTCCACCCCTCCATCCCTCCATCCCTCCACCCCCCACCCCTCCACCCCTCCACCCCTCCACCCCTCCACCCCTCCATCCCTCCATCCCTCCATCCCTCCACCCCTCCACCCCTCCACCCCTCCACTCCCCACCCCTCCACCCCTCCATCCCTCCATCCCTCCACCCTCCACCCCTCCATCCCTCCACCCCTCCACCCCTCTACCCCTCCACCCCCCACCCCTCCACCCCTCCACCCCTCCACCCCCCACCCCTCCACCCCTCCACCCCTCCACTCCCCACCCCTCCACCCCTCCACCCCTCCACCCCTCCACCCCTCCATCCCTCCATCCACCCGTCCACATAGACTCCTACAGAGATTTCTGGTAAATTAGCAGGGGTGTAGCTTTGGAAGGTGTCCTGGTCATTTGCCTGTTTTCTTTCAGATTCATAGGCTGGCTTCTGCCTCTGCTCTGTACTAGGGGGAAACAGAAATCCCAGGCCGCATCGTCTTCTAGCTTCTGGAGGGTCAAACAAGGGCAGAGAGTGGCAGAGGGACACGGGCAGGGGAGGAGTCAAGTCATTTCTACTTCTCTCTCTCTCTGCCTAGGTGGTCCCCAACTTGATGACAAGGGACCTGCCAGATCCATCCCTCCAGGTCCCAGCTCCACCTGACATGCCTGAAAGGACCCCAGCATCCACCAGGTAGCCTGCCATCTGGGCACCAGCAAGACCTCCTCCTCCTTGCTCTGTCCCTCTAGGCCCACAGGGGAGAGTGACTTCCCGCTCTCGCTGGTGCCCTGATCGCCTGAGCACCCTGTATTTAGCCTCTCACCTCCTCCCACACCTGCAGAAACACTTCCCTGCCGTGCGTCCTCCATTTGAAACAACCAGCATGGATTCTGCTGTCCTGGTCAGACCCTGGCTAAAACAAGAGGTCAGCGAGTCTGTGACTCCCCATCTCCCGGGAGGCAGAGACCATGACATGGGTAGATGTACAAGGTGCGTGCTGTGGACAGCACGTGTGAAAGGAGGAGAGGGAGCAGCCGCCGGAGGAGAGAGCCTGATGCCAGGGAGTGGGTGGGGGCGGAAGGAGCCGCAGACTGTGGCAGCACGCTGGGGATGCCTGGCCGGCTGTAGGGGGCCCTGCCCCAGGCGTGGCCAGGCCCTCACGGCCCCTGGGCCCAGAGCCAGTCTGCGGCTGCCAGCAAGGGGCAGCCGGGCCACACACAGGAAAGGGCCCTGCAGCGCGTTCCGGCTAGAAGGGAGATCCAAGTGGCCCCCCTCCAAGCTGCAGCAGCGAGCGGCTCTTCTGCAAAGACCATCCAAACTACATCTTGATTGTGTCCTGAAGGAACGCTGCCGGAGTTGAAAGCAAACAATGGGGGCTTTGTCCCGAGAGACCGGTGTCCGTGGTTCCCAGACCAAACTCTCTTCTCCATGGACACTTTTACATAGATGATTAATCACATGAGTCACAGCGGATGGGATGCTTGGGGGTTAGGGCCCAGCTGGGATGAGTTAAATGATCTACAGAATGCAGGGAAATATTTTAAGAGATAAATCTCATCCAGTTGTCAATTGGAACATGGGAAACTATGCTCTAAAATTGATGTCAGCCAGCTCTAGCCACTGGGCCAAAAACCTCCTGCTCAGATGTAGGAAACCCACTCCTTTTAATCACATATAATTTATATCCAACAACATGCACTCATTTTAAATGTCTCTGCCAATGATTTTTGATAAATGTGTTCACCTACATATATTAAGTAGGCATTTTGATGCCTTTCAACAAATGCACACAGCCATGTAGCCCCCACCTCAATGAAATATAGGACATTTCCATCACCCCTAAAAAGGCCTTTATGTCCCTTTCCAGTCAACTCATACCCTGAGCTCCAGACGACTTACCTAAACTAATAGATTTGTCTGCTACGGAATTTCACATAAATGGAACCACGTTCTCTGTGCTCTTGTGCGTGGCTTCCTTTACTCAGCATCATGTCCGTGAGTCACTCAGGTCACTGTGCCCCATCAGTTTCCCACTTTATACTGAGGGGTAGTTTGTTTTCTGTTGCCCAGATGACCTCATTTTGTTTATCCATTCATCTGTTCACAGATATTCCATGATTTCCAGTTGTGGCCAATTATGCCATGAACATTTGCATGCCATGTTCATTTCTCTTTTAACCCATTCCTTTTTTAACTTTTTACTTTGAGATCATTTTAGATTCTCATGTAGTTGTAAGAAAAATACAGATTCTAGACCCTGAATGCCCTTTACTTGTTTTCCAACTTTATCAGTCGACCTTGATACAATTCACTGAGCTTACTCAGATTTACCTGTTCTATATGCACTTGTGTGTGTATGTGTGTGTGTGTGTGTGTGTGTGTGTGTGTGTGTGTGTTTAGTTCTATGCAGTTTTACCACAGGTACAGATTCCTCCTCACCACCACAGTGAGGATGCAAAGAAGCACCATACAAAAACCCCTTTAGAGCCAGAGCCACCTCCCTCTCCCTGCCCCCTAATCCCTCCCAACCACTTATCTGTTGTCCACCTCTATAAATCTGTTCCTGCAAGAATGCTATTTAAATGGAATCCTGCAATTTGTAACCTTTGAAGACTTTTTTCATGCAGCATAATTGCCTTGAGATCCATCCAAGTTACTGCATGTACCAACAGTTTGTTCCTTTTTATTACTGAGAATTAATTCAAAATATCAATTTGTTTAACGTTGTGCACATTGAAAGACATTGCATTGTTCCCAGGTTAGGGCTAATGCACCTCAAGTGTCTATGAACATTTGTATACAGATTTTTCTGGAATAGACACCCCATAGTGCAAACAGCAGGGCTGCTTGGCAAGGGTATGTTTAGTTTTGTAGGGAACCACCCTATTCTTTTCCAGAGGGACTGTACCATCCGACATTTTTACCAACAAGTTTGGTGATCTAGTTTCTCCTCATCCATACCAGCATTTGGCATTACCACTCTTTTTTGTTTTAGCCATTCTTACAGGAGAATAATGGTATCTCATTGCGGTTTTTATTTCCACTTGCCTAATGACTAATGATGGTGCACATCGTTCATGTGCTCATTTACCATCTGTGTGTCCTCTCTGGTGAAATGTCTGCTCACATCTTTAGTCCATTTCTTAACTGGATTGTTTGGGGTTTTTCTCACTTGGGATTGTTTGGGTTTGAAGGGTCCTATATACATTCTAGATACTAACATTTTGTTGATGGTGTTTGCAAATACGCCAAGTGTGTAGCTTTTCTTTTCACCCCTTAACAGAATCTTTCACAGAACAAGGGTTTTAGGTTTGTCACACCCAGTTTGTCCATTTTTTCCTCTTACAGGCAATGCTTTTGGTGGAAAGTCAAATACTCTGCACCTGGTCCCTGGTCTCCTATGTCCTCCCCAGAACTCAAATTGGTGGGAACCTTGATCTTGGACTTTTAGCCTCCAAAATTGTGAGAAAATAAATTTCTGGTGTTTAAGCTGCCCAGTCTTTGGTTTTATTATGGCTCCCAAGTACGCTAATACAAGCAGTAAACAGAAAGGGAGGGAGGGAAGGGAGAGAGAAGGAAGGAGGCTGGCTCATATACTAGCGATAAGTCTCCTTAACACAATACAGCAGAGACAACGACGGAAATCTTTAGAAAGGCCAGAGCAGGGAGTTCTTAGCCTTGATTGTCACTCACAGGACTGAAGGAAAAGGGCCAAATTAAGCGGCAGTTAGAAACTAGAAAGGCTTCACTTAGTATCTGAAAGGAGACGCGTGCTATGGAGTTCCGTCATCCTTCCTACCTCTGTGGAATAAACTCTCAACACGTAAGCTTCTGTTCAGTTTCCCGTCACCCCTGCCTGCGTGAGGCAGAGGGCGAGGCGCCCCGGGACACACGCCCCACCTCCGGGACTAGTGCCACCTGACCGGAAGCTGGTGTGCCCAGGTGGGGGTTGGGGGGAGGCGGCAGGAGTGCCCCCCAGGCTGGCAGGCGTCCATTCCGGGTCCTACACGAGGAGGCCTTGGCAGAGCCATTGCTGACTCCAGCATCCAGGCATCTGAGAGCAGTCGGCCTGCAAAATCAGGCTTAGACATCGTAAGATTCCGAAGACCGTCACGTTGAAACCAGACACCTAAAGACGTGGGAAGCCGTTCAGCAAAAGAATATAAACATTAAAGCGCTAAAACATGCCACTTAGTTCTGCTCGGGAGAATTTGTTATTACAGGTGCCGCAGACACTAATGGAGAGGGATGGGGCAGCCTCACGGCCGCCCAGGCTCCTCAAGCTGGTGGGCTCACCACGGGTCCAGGTCAGGGCGGGTGGGTACGTCAGACGGGCAGGGGTCTGCAGCGGGGCTGAAGTTAAAGCCTGGGCCGCGCGTGGCTGCTTTTCCTGCTTTTTCCTGAGTGATCCTGGGTCCCTCTGGGTCCCCGTCCGACCCACCCCGGGCTCCCTGGTTCTGCAGGGCCAGCCGCAGTAACAGCATCTGGCCAGGAGAGGGCACCAGAGGGCAGCTGGAAGGCCCTGTTGCCAGGTCCCCTCCGCAGGGCCTGGGGCTTGTCATTAAAGGGCGGGGGCCCGGCGCAAAAGGAAGGAGGCCTCCCAGGAGCCCGCTGAGGCAGCTGAGCAGACAGGGGCCAGCAGGGTCGTCGGGCTCCTGCAGCGCTTGCCCTTTGGCACAGTGGCTTTTCCTCCGTTCCAGGATGAGCCACCAGTAGGCACAGACCTGAGGGTCAGGCCTACGGGGACTGAGGGGGATGCCAGCTCCTGGAGGGTGGGCAGTCTGTGCTACTGCAAGGCCAAAGGGGCACCAGCGAGATGCAGAGGGACACCTTCCCTGAGTGGCCCCGGGTGGCCTTCTAGGAGAAGCCCCACAGCAGGGAACACAGGCCACGCTCAGATCTCAGACAGACGCGCGGGGGGAGCCCCAGGTCCACCCACACCGTCCAGCAACCTTTGGAAAGTCGCTTCAACTGACATCCAACCCCCCTGAGCCTCCGTGTCCTGATGCATAAAATGGGAATATTTATAGCAGTGTCCACAAACACGCTGCCACATGCTTGCATTTGTTTACATATATGCCTGCATGTATGTTTATATATGTGCTAGGTGTTTGGAGCACTCCTGAGGGGACAGATCACGTAAGTGACACTTATGCAGGGCCACACCCAGGGTAAGGGCTCCATATCTGGGAGCCATGATGGGCATCACATCGTTGTCACTGGATATTCAGTGGGAGCAGGTGGCTGTCAGCTGGGCCCTGGGTGCAGAGGTGGGCTTCTCCAGAGGCCAGGGCAGCACCCCCACTTGCAAGGCCCTGAGGACCACTCTTGGCACTGCACCCATTTCCCAAGGGGCCCAGGGTCACCCTGCCCCACTCCTGAAGAGGTGGCCTTTTCTTAGAATTAGCAGCCAAGTCCCCGGACCCCACTTTTTCATTCACTCCACAAACATTTGCCGAGCTCCAGCTGTCTGCAGATGCCTTTCCAGGCGCTCGGCATGTCGCTGGGAACCAAGTCAGGCTGCGGTTGAGAGGCAAAGGGATGAGAAGGCTGTGCCCTCTCTGGAGGATCCTCCCAGATTGCCTGCCCAGAAGTGCACGTGGTCGGGGTGGTCAGGTGGCCCCGGAGGAGGTCAGGATCCTGTCACACCACCAGCTGCTGCTGATTAGGGACCCCAAGGAGTTTGGCACAGAAAGGGTGCTGGGAACTCAGAAGATGCTCCAGGAAGCCCAGGGAAGTCTGGGGACAATCCTTGCAGGGCCTCTGGCTGCCCCCCTGGAGGCCCTCCTTCCCTTCTCCACCTGCTCTGGGTCCCAGACACAGACCTGCATCACCTGAATCCCTGCCTCTGGCTTCCCAGGGGGCTCAGCCAAAGGGTACCAGCTGGGGCCTAGAGAGCAGGGAGAGAGGCCACAGTCCCCAGCCCCACCCCTGCCTCCCTGCCTGCAGTGGCCCCACCATGCTGGTGGCACAGCCTTGCAGCTCCAGGTTCCAGAAGGCCTACGGTGCCAGTGGCTTTCCCTACGGCCAGTTCCCGGAGCGGCCGGCCTGGCTGCCGGCTGCCTCAGCTCTGCCCTCACCTCCACCAGGGCTCCCGGGGCAAGTCTCCCCCCAGACCCCGGATCCCAGGGAGAAGGCGTTTAGGGGAGCCCGTGGGTCTGCCGCCTGGAGACTCCCGAGGTCCTGGGAGGGGACTGTGGCTCTGTCCTCAGGCTGGCAGCTTCAGGTCACCAAGTCCTGCTGGGTGGGGCAAGATGGAGCGAAAGCCAGGGCGGGGGACAGAGGGCAGAGGCACCAGGGCTGCCCAGGCTCACCGTCCTGCTGAGTGATCACCAGGGCAGGGGGAAGCCCCCCCAGGCAGGAAGCGCCCATGTGAAGGGACACTGGGGAGCTCTTCCCAGCTTCTCCATGGGGCTCTCACTCAATCATCTGGAACCCAGGGCACATGTTCCCACAGCCGCAGCGGCCCAGCCCCGCGCCAGGAACCGCATAACCCAGGACATGACTAAGCCGCCAACACAGCCAGCCAGCTTCCCATTGTTCCCTGGGAAGCAGTAAACCCAGGGCCCACCCGTCTGCCTCCTGAGAGTTAGAAATAATGCCTGGCGCCTTCTCCCACCAGCCCTCGTGGCCCACCCACCCGTGCCCCTGCCCTGCGGCTGACAGGACCCACGCCCCCTTCAGGTCTGCCCCGTGGGGAGGCAGGGCTGGGCCTCCGCAGGTGGTTCCGCGCCAGAGGGGGTTGCTGGGAGCTGGGTCTTCCCTGCAGTAGCTGCCAGCCGGGTCAGGAGAGGAGGAGCGGCCCCGGGGGGAGGGCACCGGGTGGCTGTGGGCGGGTCCCCAGGGGCCTGCAGGCCTGGCTGTCCCACAGCCGCGATGGGCCCCAGCCAGGGACCTTGACCCTGTGTGTGAGGATGGAGGGACCTCCCTGCACCCCTGCACCCTGGCCCTCTGGAGGCCCACCCACAGCCGGAGTCTGGGCGGAAGCCAAGTGAGTGCAGGGCTGGTGTGGCTCCCTGTAGGTCCTGAACGACCACCGGCTGGGAAGTGATTTCCCAGAGGGTCCAGTGAGCGGGGAGGGCCGGGACCACCAAAAACCCAGGCAGGGGCACTGAGAGAGGAGATCTTTTGTTAATTTAATACTAAAAACAAGTCACACACACACCAAAGCCCCCAAGTAGCTGCTTTGGTACCAACTCTAGGCTGAATGGGCAGGGCTGGGTGCCATGACTTATTTTTGGTGTGATCTGGCTTATTGTGAATCACACGGTGCACGGGACAGGCTCACCTGATGCATCATCCGGTGTTCTGGGTTTCAAGGTCATAGTTGTCACGGACTCTCCTAAATTGCATGGTTTTTGATGAGGATCTTCTAGTAAAAGGGTGTGAGGCTGGGGACTCGCTCCAAAGAGGAGGACACGCGAGGTTGGAGTCAGAGGCCCTGGGTCCAGAGGACTGGACAGCTGTGGGCCTGAATTCAAGGATTCTTGCCACCTCTGTGCTCCTCCCGGCGTGGGGGCTGACGGGGCCACAGTCAGGCACCCCAGGGGACAGACGTGCGCAGGAGGGCGCCTGCATGCTCGTAGGGGACTCGCCCTCCAGCAGAAGCCACATCCCTGGCTTTAATTTTGCATTTGGTTTAGGCTGGCTGGAAGCTCTGGCCGCAGTGGAAAGCCTCTGAGGCCCCAGCCAGATGCAGATGGAGGGGGGAGGGGGCGCTTAGGGGAAGGGGGGTGGGGAGGGACCCCTGCTAGGGAGGGAGTGAGATACAGTTCAGCTGCCCTGCCCTGCCCTGCATGGGGACCCCATTCACTCCACGTGGAAATGTCACTCCCACTGTGCGGGGACCTCATCCACACTGCCTGAAGGCTCACCCGTGCCCTCTGAGCTCAGGCTTCAAAACTTGAGAATGTGTCCCTGTGTTGAATGTAGGGAAATGGAGGCAGAGACGGGCAAGAGCCTGGGATCCAGCGTCAGTCAGCCTTAGTGGGTTTCCGGGCCTGGCCCTGCCACCCCTTTAGGGCAGGAGGTTAGGCACCGAGCACCCTGGGTCCACCAACCTCGGCTTCTGTGGCTCCTTCTGGGAGCGGTGGTGCCTCGGCAGGAAACACCCAGAAGCCTCTTGGCTGTGTGGTACAGGCTGAGACACTGCCCCGCAGGGCCCACCGTGCCCATCCCCAGGCAGCACCTGGAGCAGGATGCCAGGTGAGGCCTGAAGTTTGTCGGGAGGCCTGCTCCAGTCCTGCTGATGTCGGGGGTCGGCCCTGGAGGCAGCCTCCGGCCATCATCCTTTTGCTGTGCCCACAGCACTTGGCAGAGGGGGGGCCCAGTGTCAGGATGTGGGAAGGAGGGGCAGATGGGGGAGGAGGCGATGGGGTTGCATCAGTGTGATGAGCACGTTCTGAGGGTTCTCACACAAACCCACACAAACCCTTTAATGGGACCATCACAGCAATAAGGGAACTATCCACATCAGCACTCGGCAAGCCCGAGGCCTGGCGGGCGTGGCATCGGCCCGGCCGCTCCACTGCCTGCCTCCTTGCATCTCCCCCCCAGCGCCCAGGCTTCTGCTTAGTCGTCTCCGAAATGCAGTCGGTATTGTCACCTACCTCGTGGGTGGTGGTGAGGAGTAAGTGTGGCTGAACATGTGACCCTTCGGAACAGTGCCTGGCACCAAATAGAAGACCAGCCAACCTTCTCCTCCCCATCTTCTTCATTAACTCAGTTGGGAATGTGTTCCAGCAAGCTCAGAAAGCCCGGCTGGCCACAGGCTAAATCCACGGTGCTGGTTTTTCTCCCCCATGCAGGAGCGTGCAGGCTGACTCTCAGCCCAGAGCACAGCCCAGCGATGCCTCCGGGCACCAGGCTGTCTTCCCACGCAGCATCCTCAGCATGTCGCTTTCACCCCTTGCCTGTCTCCTCCTGGTTGCCAGACACCTTCTGCAGCTGCAGGCCTCACCTCCAAGTTCCAGCCAGGAAGCATGAGGCGCTCCTGTTTTGTTCCAGAAGAGAAGATCTCCCCAAGAACCTCTACCCCAACATCTCCATTGTCTGGAAGTGCCTCTTGTGGTCCATCCTAGCTGCAAAGGAGGCTGGGAAAAGCCACATGCTCTTAGCTAATGTATTTCTTCTCTCCATGAAAACAGGGTTCTGTGGGTACAGAAGGGCCATGGTTTTGGGGGGGCCACCAACAGTGTCTGCGGCATGCTGCTATTGGTTCTCCTTCCCTGCCAGGTGAGACATTATTCCAGCTCGCAGGGAAATCTAGGCTTAGTGAGGTTGAAAATCTTCTCCAAGATCACAGAGCTAATGGGTGACATCCTGGTCTCCTGATACTGAGTGTTAATGTTTTATAAATCAATGATTTGTAATTGATTGCTGAGGCATTGCAGCATTGACTTTGATTTAGGAACTCCTATGGGAGGATGGAACCGCCCTGGGGCCCGGCTGTGGGGGGACTGGGATGACCGGGAGCCTGGGTGCTGTGATGGCTCACAGATCAGACGGCCTGCTGGGGCCCAGGCTGTGGAGTGGGGACTGGGGCTCCTCACTAAGTCTCTCTGGGGCGGCCCCTTTCCCAGTCCTTTGGCCACAGAGTGCAGGCCTTCCCTGGTTTTTCTTGATCTCTGCCTGTTGGAGGTTCAGGTTGCAGGTTTCTCTGGCACCCAGTCCAGGGCCGTGAGGGAGAGAAAAAGAAACGCCAGGGAACACTCCTCTTGTGGTCCTGAGGTCCCCAGCCAGTCCGCCTTCCACCTCCCAATCTCAGAGTCCTTTGATCATCGTCTATTGAATAACTTCCAGTTAAACCCCGGGCCTGATCATCAGCAAGACTGCCTATGGTGGCAGGAGATGTGGAGTTCTTTAAGCACTGCCACGGGGCCTCCTGGCTTCACGGTGAGCCCTGAGAGCCAGCTGTCCACTTCCCAAGGATGTGTGAGGTTTTGATTGCAGTTTTTAAACGGACTTAAAATACCTGAAATTTCTAATCGAGTGTCCCCAGAACCCTGAAATGCATTTATGAAGCTAATTTAAATCCGGTGGCCTACCCAGACTCCTGAGCGGGCAGCATCTGAGCCAGCTTTGAAGGTTAGCTCCGCAGGGCAGGACGAGTGGAAGCAGGGTCGCGGCTGACACACGTGTCCCCCGTGAGCTGCAGGCGTGGCCTGTGCTCCAGGAAACAAGCATGCCCGTTTGAACGGTGCCGTCGGGAGGCTCTGGGAGGTGGGGCTAGACATTTCAGCTGGGTTTGGGTTCAGGTGGTGGCGAGGGTGTGGGTCACCGGACAGTTAACGGGAGGACTGGGGTGAGAGTGAGGAGGGCTGAGGGTGGCCGTGGGGACGTTGTTGTCTGGCAAAGGGCTCTTGGATCTGGCAGTGGGTGGGGAGGACTGGGGGAGGCCGACTGGACTCGTCCCTGCTTCTGGGCTGGCTTCCGGTCGGTCTGGCCTCCAGGCCCCGCACTGGCACAGGGGGGCCTGAGAGGGGGAGGATGGAGGCAGCTCGAGTGGTCTCGTGGCAGGTCTCACCTCGGGGAAGGCCGTTCGCTACACTGCAAACATTCCGGAGCATTTGTACAGGAGTTTAAGGGAAATGTGAAGTGCGACTTGGGCTGTTGGCGGTGAAAGTGTGTCGTTCTATGAACAGTGGAAGTGAAGACAGGGTGGGAAGAACTGTCCCCACGGTGCCTGGTGTACCTGTCCTGATTCGGGGACAGCTTGCCCACCACCCGGCAGGACGCGCTGGGGGCTGACTCTGCTGCTCCCCGCTGTGTGCTCTGCCGGGGGGACCACCGGGGTCTGCTGTGAGCTGCTAGGTGGCTCTGCACAGCCTCCCTGCCCATGGGGGGCCCTGGGGTGCCACCGAGCTAGTGGGAGCCCACCCTTGGTAAAAGCCTAGGCTTTGAGACCCTCGGGCCTGGGTTTGGACCTGGACAGATGTATGGCTCCCGGCAAGGGTGTCTGCTTCCTGACCTGCGAAGCCCAGTGGGTACTGTACAGGTCAGGCACCCAGCACAATAGATACGGTATAAATCAGCGCCCAACACAGTTGATATTGTATAGGTGAGACTCCCAGCACAAGGGTCACCACTTAGGTTAGGGGCCCTGACAGAGCTGGGCACTCAGTCAGTCCACGGTGAGGACCGGTTCCCTCATGAATACACAGTCGAGATTTCCAGAGGTGGGCCTCCCGGAGTGGAGCGTCAAACTTCATTGCCCGAATTCTTCCCCTTCAGTTTGAACCACTTCTGCTCAGTTCCTGAGTCCCTGAGAGCGAGAGCTCTTAGTGAAGCTGATTGAGGGAAAGACAAGTGCTCACTGGCCCCTGCCTCACATGGCCTGAAGCTTCTGGAACCCCAGGAGCCTGAGGGGTCTGATTGTTCCAGAGGCAAGGGCTCCATTCTTCCAGAGATTTCTCATTCTTCTCGGCTGGCCTTTCTGGCTAATTAGCGGTCCTTCTAAGCACTTACCCAAATCTGCTTCCTTATGAGTTCAGGTGAGGGGGAAGCACAGACTGAGTATGCAGACCTCACATTTCTGAGTCCTTGACCATGGGGCAGGAACAGGCAAACGCAAGTGCTAGGCTTCTGGGTCCTGCCCCCTAACACGTCGTCCTGGGAGAGAAAGCAGGTGACCTCAGACCAACCCAAGACAGCGGGGGTCTGAGCTGAGCTGGGTGCCAGTGTCTCTGAACACAGTAAGGGCCTACGAATGGTGAAAACACAAGCGGGGGGATGGCCCAGAAGAAGCAAAGCTCTCCGTGGGGCGACACAGCCCCTCTGAACCCCAGGCCCGCTTTCCCACGGCCTCTTCCCAATGATCCTCCATCCCCAGAAGGAGCGAGAACTGGGTGGTGGGGGCAGGGCTGGAAAACACCCAGCAGTTCAAGTGGAAATCAAAGGCTTTATCAAAATACATAATTATGATTACTGAATAGTATTTATTGTTGATGGTGTCCTTTGCTGTACAGAAGCTTTTTAGTTTGATGTAGTCCCGCTTGTTTATTTTTGTTTTTATTTCCCTTGCCAGGGGAAACGTGTCCAGAAAAAAATCACTCATGCTTATGCTTATGAGATTTTTGCCCATGTTTTCTTCCAAGAGTTTTATAGTATGGTTTTATGTCTTATATGTAGGTCTTTAATCCGTTTCAAGTTTACTTTTTTATATGGTCTTAGGGAGTGAACCAGTTTCATTCTCTAGCCGTCCAGTTTTCTCAACACCAGTTATGGAAGAGACTGTCTTTTTCTCATTGTATATTCATGACTCCTTTGTTATATATTAATTGACCATATATATATGAGTGTATGGGTTTATTTCTGGGCTCTCTATTCTGTTCCATTGATCTTTGGATCTGTTCGTGTGCATATACCATATTTTTTGTAATCACTGTAGCTTTGTAGTATAGCTTGAGGTCAGGGAGTATGATACCCCTAGTTTTGTTCTTCTTTCTCAAGATTGCTTTGGCTTTTCAGCGTCTTTTGTAGTTCCATATAAATTTCAGGATTATTTGCTCTAGTTCTTTGAAAAATGCCATTGGTATTTTGATAGAGATTGCACTAAATCTGTACATTGCTTTAGGCACGATGGCCATTTTGACAATATTAATTCTTCCTATCCATGAGCATGGAATAGATTTCCGTTTATTTGTGTCTTCTTCAAGTTCTTTGTCTACAGTTCATCACTGTCTACAGTTTTTGGAGAACAGATCTTGCAGAGTATAGATCTTTCACGTCCTTGGTTAGGTTTATTTCTGGTATTTTATTTTTTTTGACACAGTTCTAAATGGAATTGTTTTCTTGATTTCTCTTTCTGGTAGTTTGTTGTTAGTATATAGGAATGTAACAGATTTCTCTATATTGATTTTGTAGCCCATAACTTTGGTAAATCCAATTATCAGTTCTAGTAGTTTTTTGGTGGAGTCTTTATAGAGTTTTCGATATATACTGTTACCATAATAAAGGTCATATACAACAAACCCACAACTACTATCATACTCAATGGCAAAAGGCTGAAAGCTTCTCCTCTAAGATCAGGGACAAAACAAGGACACCCCCTCTCACCACTTTTATTCACCATAGTGCTTGCAGTCCTAGCCATGGCTATTAGACAAGATAAAGAGATAAAAGGCATCCAAATTGGTAAGGAAGAAGTAAACTGTTACTATTTGCAGATGACAGGAAATGCCTTTCTGAGCTGAGATCCAACAGGGTGTAGGACCAGGCCAGGCGAGGGGGAGGGGGGACACCAGTCAGAAAGGGCTGGAACTCCAAGAGCAGGGAGGGGGCGGCAGGATGAGGTTGGGAGACAGTGGGTGGGCGGTTTGGGGTGGTTCTGACCCTGGAAGAAACCCAGCTCACGGTCAGCATGTGTCCTCCCACATGGAGGGCAGTCACATGGCCCTCTACACTGAAGCGCTGGCCGGAAGCAGGTCCGGTGACACCTCCTCAAAGGCCCTGACTAGGATTCCTGGCCCAGCTGAACAGCCACAGAGCCAAGACGGTGCTTGCAAAAGAGGGATTTTTCTGAATGTTCCAGATTCATAAAATAAAAAAGTTATTCAGGATCTGATGAAAATATAATTTCTTGTAATTTACAGATAGCTTAGAGGAGATGGCTGAGATTTGGGGCAGTATTTTCCATGTGTTCAATTTCCTGTATGTTCATATCAAAAATCCAGTTGCCCTGTTTGCTGCATGCCAAACTTGGCTGAAGGATTTAGACAGGGGAAAATGAGGGTGGCTTTGACTGCTGCCTGCTGGTGAGCTACAGGACCCAGGAGGGGACAGGGGACAGGGGACAGCAGGCCTTTCTGCACTAATCCTGGAGTCTGTATCCAAGAGGAAGCCGGTAGTTTCTGACAATGGAGGGTGCTCCCCAGTGGGCCAGAGACCTCCTCTTCCCTGGGGTTCTCATCTGTGAGCAGAGATCAGGCTAAGTCCAAGCCCAGCCCTCATGGGATTTGCCTGCCCAGCTACCCCTGGAGATGGGGGACTCTCAAACTGTGAAATTAAAGGACCTTCCTCCAAAGACATCTTCCATGGTGAGCTTCCTGCTGGCACGGCCCACACAGTGATGCTGCCCTCCTCCCTGTATCTGCCCCTAAGTCCCCGCAGTCAGGGGCTCCTGGCAGTGACTTGAAGACAAGGTGGGGAGAAGTCCTCTACTGCCCTCTGGTGTCCACCCATCAGACAGATTCTCCAGAGTCCCTGATGGCTGAGTGAGAGGCTCACTACTGGAGAGGAAAGCCCCTGTGTGACCTTGGGTCTGCGCCACCCCCTCTCTGGGCATGAGACCTCCTCATCTGTAAGAGACAGGATTGAACCACACAGTCTTAAGAAAGAGAATTCCAGCCCCAAGCAAGTAAACAAGAAGGATAGCCTCAGGGGCAAGGGCAGAAGTTAGGGAGGCAGAGGTCCCACCAAGGAGCATGCTAGGAGCCCTGCAAAGCTGGGGAGGGGAGAGGGGGTCAGGGCCCCAAGCATAAGGCCCAGGAAACCAAGAATGTCAGGGTGAGGAGGAACAAACCCCAAATCCTGGATAGGAGCTACCCCTCCCCACTACCTACCCCCACTTCTGTGTCCCCTCCTAGTTCTCCTGAACGAGCTAAGTTAAAAAGTCAAGATATTCTGAACTGGATCCTTTGCAATAGAAGACATTATTGAGAAGATTGGCAACATTTGGAAGAGTTCTCATAATTAGATAAAGCCATCTACCCGTTACTGATTTTGATGTTCTGATACAGTTTTGTAGAAGATTGTCCTTGTTGATGTGAAATACACACGGCACACCTGCAACACACAAATGGAGGAAGAGTTCTTTGTATCATTCCTGCAAATTTCTGCAATTTTGAGATTGTTTCAACAATTTAAAATTCCTTAATTCTAAATTTTCTCTTAAACAGTGCATGCATCCTTTGACTCAGCAACTCAATTTTAAGATTTTATTCTACAAATATATTGGTGTAAGTATGTATGTACAATGATATTGATGTATCATTATAAATATGTATATGCCGATGATATTAATTATTATCTACAATACAACTTATGGCAGAAATATTTAAAGTAGCAAAAAATCAAAAGCTAACTGATAAAATAATTCCAGTAAACTCAGGCAGTGGATACTCTGGAACCATTGAAAAGAATGCATCAGGTCTCTACTAATAGTAGTTAATATTTACCAAGCACTCACCCCCGGGTGGGTCTTATCCAAGTGCTTTATGAAAACTGATTCAGAGCAATCCTGTCATGTAGCTCCTCTTACTATCTCCACGGTGTAGAGAGGCTTGAGCCTGGGGGACGTTAAGTAACATGCTCAGGACCACATAGCCAGGAGATAATACCCCTGGCTGGAAGTCCGACTCTTGCCGTTGGTTCCAAAGTCTGTATACTTAATTGACCACACACACAACAATTGGGGAAGAATATGCTAGACACATTAGTAATACTTGCCTTTGGGGAGTGGGGTCAGAGTAGGAGTAAAAGCAGATTTGACTTTTCATTTTACTGTTCATATTCTTTACCATATATAATCATATAACAAACACCATCAATTGGTTTTGTGCATTTTTTAAAACCCACTAATTTAAATAAATAAGCACTGAAGCATAAAAACACTAAAAAAGAAAGACAGTGGGGGAGGGAGAGAGAGAAAGGAACAACTTCTGTCCTTAAAGAACCTACAGTTCTGACACCAACTTTTAAGGGATTTATTAATTTCATAAGCAATAGTACAATATCTGGTAAGGAAATGAAAAGCGTAAAAACCAGTTAACGTGGCAACTGGTTGAGTGTCCTTCTGGGCCTTGCACACCCCAGTTGATAGTGTTTGGTGAGATCCAGTCCTTGGGCGCCCAGGTTCCTGACGTGTCCCATTCGCTTACAGGGCTTCAGGGGGCAGGGCCAGGCAACCCCCACCCCGCTCCAGTCCTACCCTGCGCAGCACTCTGTGGCTCCCTCCCAGTCGTCTCCTGTGACAGATGAGATGTGAGATGCAGTTTCCTCTGCTGTAAAATGGTCAAGTATCTCTATTCACCTGGTAACATTGATTGCTTACGCACTTATTCATATTCCGAGCCTCGTTTTGCAGCTGGGGAAACTGAATTTCAAAAGGTGGTCCTCGGGGAAAGAATGCACTTTCTGTTTGGTCTTTAAGGCAAGTGAAAGGGAGGAAGAGAGAGGTGAGACCGCGACCGCCTGAAGTCCACGGGAGTTCGGAAGCGCAGGTGCCTGGATAGGCAGGCGCGCCTGGGATGGGCGGGGTCTCAGCGCCCCTGAGCGCCCCGCCCGCGCTCCGACCTTGACCCCGCGGCTGCGTGACCCGCAGGATGTTCTCTACGCCCTGGCGCCGCGCGGGATGAAGGCGCTGAGGCCCCGGGACCTGCGCCAGGGAGCCCTTGGCATTCCCACCTGCTCGATGGCTCTGGGCAGGGCGCTTTCCTGAGCCTCGGTTTCCCCACCTGGAAAGCAGGGGTACCCGGCGATCTCCCTGCAGAGCTGAGGTGGGAAGTGGAAAAGGCCCCGCGCTCCGAGGGCGCGCCCAGAGGCGGCCCCCAGCGCGGGAGCCGAGGTGTCCGCCCCGCCCCCTGCCCCCACCCGGAGGTGCCGGGAGCTCCCGGACCTGCGCGGGGCGGGGCGCAGGCCTCCTGACCCGCGCGGGGCGCACCCGCCCTCGCCCGCTGCCCGCTGCCGCCACCGGGCAGGTCCGAGCCCCGCCGCTGCGCCCTGCGCCCTGCTCCCTGCCCGCCTTCCACCTGCGCTTCCCGGCCTCTCCCAGGGCGCCCAGACCAGACGCCCTGCCTCGAGTCCCTCAGGACCGGCGAGAGCGGCCCCCGGGTCTGGGCCACGGCCTGCACGCCCCCCCGGAAAGGAGCCGGTGAGTGGCGCGAGAAGGTCCCCCCAGAGCAGGGGACCCCGGCTTAGCGAGTGTCCGAGGTTATGGGTGCAGCTCCAGGAGTCTGCAAATGCCCCCGGTGGCCGCCTGGCCTCGGTGCAGGCTGGTGAGGAGGGTGCACCCTTAACGCAGAACCCTAAACCCAGGCTTCGCGGATACCCCAGTCTGACGGCTCTGCGTCCTCAGGGAGCCTGTTTTGTGGTGTGATCAAGGCCTGCTGCAGGTCCCCATGCAGGCGGAGCTGGCAGCTGACCTCACAGGACACTCGGGCTGGCCACCCGGGGCCCATGGCTGTCTGGGGGGACCCTCCCTGACTGCCATTCGCGTCTTGGGGGACAGAGCCCAGATGATGTCTTGGTGTGGGAGGAGGTATTCTGGCCCCAGTTCTATTGGAATCATATGTTGCTTGCCTGCAGCCCTCCCCACCCACCGCCACAGTCCTGGCCCACCCACCCTGTAGAGATGTAAGAAGGTGGGTGGGCTTTGGGTATCCTATGGTGGGCACTGGCCCCAGGTCTTTGCCTGAGCTAAACCTCACTTTTAAATCCCCTACGGTTTCACAGGCTCAGACTGTTTCCTACTAACCTTAGCCAAATATTGGAAGCTCCACTTCATTTCCAGTTAGTTTAGGGCCTTTACATTGTCTTTCTTATGTGGCATGTGTTCACAAATCTGATTTACATATTTCTCCCTCAGAGGCTGGAATGCTAATAGGGGAGGTGAGGCCCCACCAGCCCACTCTGGGTGCTGCCCACAGCTGTGAAGGCCCAGACAAAGGCCCAGAGCTTGCAGACCACGGGCAGCTGAGCAGAGCAGTGGCACCTGGGTTCAGCTCACTCACCTCTGACCTCAAAGTCTGTCCCTCCACCTGACTCTTGGCCTGCTCAGCGGACCTCAGCAGGGCCACTTTCCTGGGCAGTAGCCCATGCCCTCCTGGATCCGCAGGCCTAAGCTCCGAACACCTGTAGGTCCCTGTGCTTCCCATAGCCAGAACCAGGCCTGCTGGGAGCCACCCCAAAGGACTGCCTGCGGGGAAGCCATCAGGGGTCTTACTGATCAAGACATTAGTGACTGAAGAGTTAGAACCAGCCAAGTGGGTCTAGTGGGGGGCTTAGGGTGGCAAAGAGGGTTCAGAGCCCTGACGGGAAGGTGGTAGCTTATGTGCCCTGGGATGACAGTGTGGTGACCGCTCGTGTGTGAGCTCGTGTGGTCGGTCAGCCTTCGAGGGCTCTCTTGTTCTTTTAAGAAGCAGCTCCTAGAGGAAGGGCTCTCCTCCCATCCTTTAATTCTAACATCCTGGCATCATACGGGTCTGGACGGCCCCAGTGGGGTCATGGAGCCTGGCTGCTGCCTGTGGTACAGGTGGGAAAGCTGAGACCAGAGACAAGGGGAACCTGTCCCAGGTCACAGAGGTGGCTAGTGCCACACTGAAACGGGAAGCCAGCCCCTGACTCTCAACCCCATCCTGGTCCTGCCACCTCACCCTGGGACCCACCCTGGCTGCGGAGACCAGAGCTGAGGCTTCAGCTGCAAATGTAGAAGCCACATCTGTGCATAAATGTGTCTTACCGGCACTCCCCAGACCAGCGAGGAAGCAGGCAGCAAGCAGGTATGGGCAGCTGCACAATGCCCTCCAGTGCCGTGGCTGCTGGCACCATTCCAGGGCATGCAGGCTGCACCACAGGCGTGCCTGCTGCTCCTGCAGGGTGGGGGTGGGTGCGGGCGGGGGAATCACGTGCTCATTTTGCAGCTGACAAGGGCTGGGGGGGTTGGTTTCTGTCAATGGGTGGCAGGCCCTGCCTGCAGAACTAACCACATGGGCAGCTCTGGGGGCAGCCCCGGGGAAACAGCCTCGGGGTAACAGGGTAGGCAGCAGAACTGGCCCCTGCCTTCCCTCAGGAATGTGCCCCACCTTTATCAGCAAGAGCAACACCACCCGCCCAGATTCCGAGTCTGAGAGCATTCCTGCCATTGTGAGTTGGGTATTTAATGAGCAGCTTTGACCTGCTTTCCAGTGTTACTTGCCCCGATGGGTGACCACTCATGATTGCCATTGTTCCTGGGCTCAGGGGCAGCCAGCCCCAGAGGGGGTCAAGCCAGGTTTCTGTAGGAGGAACCCTTACCCAGATTTCCCTTCAATTTGGCCAAAACATGAACTCCCATCTTTAGCAGATGAAGATGACATTATGTTCAGTGGTCTGGGTCTGGAACGTTCATTTTGTAATGGATTTATATTTATAACTAGTTCCACTGTCTCTCCAACTGGTTAACCTCCATGTCACCCTCCTCTCCATTATAATCTTAAATGACCGGGAAGGCTAATAGTCTCAAAGCCTTAAAAATGCAGTTAATTCTGAGCAGCGGCACAGGCGCAAATTGGAAGTTTTGTTCAGGAACCTCATGACTAGGAGTTATCTACATCGAAATAGATGAAGCAGATAGAGCCTGGTGCCACAGCCCTGCCCGACGCACAGGCACCGGGAGGCTCCCGCAGGCGGACTGCAACACAGCACCCTGCCCCTCTGGGGGCGCAGCAGGGGCCCTGCCCACGTGGCCTCTGGGCGCTGTGGCTGGAGGCGTCTTGGTGAGCAATCAAAATGGGATGTGATGGGGGAGGAGTGAATGACCCTAGGCCGGCTCCTCCATGAGCCCACAGGGGTCCCTGCCAGAGGGGCCCCCCTTCCACCACACCCCAGTGCCCCTCTCAGTGCACCAGCTTGAGGTAAGCCTGAGGGGTTGCTAGCAACACATCCTCAAGATGCCAGTGACTTTGGGTTGTGCATTTTAAATGCTAGAGTCAAACATTTTCTCCATTTAAGATTATTTTCTAAAGATAGTTTTTAAAAAGCTTTAAGCCTCTGCATTTCAATAATTCACTGAATGGGAAAATTCAATCACACTAGATAGAGAACCACGGCACGGACCATTGGCTCTCTACCCCGGGCTGTCCTGGGAACACACTCCCTGCAGCCTGGCACAACCTCCCTCAGCCCCCTGCACCTCCTGCTCACCTGAAAGCAGGACACAGCTGGTTAAAAAATGTTCAGGTAACGTCTGTGTGTGAAGTGCCAATACTCTCTACTTGGTTTAGCTACGGGGGATGCATGTTTCTCAAAATCTGTATGACATCATTTCTGGCTTTAGCAAGCAAAGCCTAGAGAACTCATATCACCTTCCTTAATAACTCAAGAGTCGTCGCCAGAAACTCCATGGTGCTAAGCTGAGATGCAGGGCTACCGCTGAAACAGGGCGGGGAGGTCTGTCCCCTGACTCTACTGGTCTCCCCTGTTGGGTCTCGGCGTGCTTCTGCTGGGCCTCATGCCAGGCAGCCAGCGGGATCTCCTCCCCTCTCCATCCTGTCAGGAGCCCCCTCCCCAGAGAGGCCACAATCCTCCAGGGCCCTGAATGCACCCAATCCTGGACCTCAGTTACCTTTGCTTCTGAGCTGGGAAACCAAGTAGCTCTATGAGAAAGAAGAAACAGGCTTGGAAGGCGGAGGGGAGCTGGCATCCTGTGTGCGAAGGCGCAGCCTCCAGGCGTGGCTCTCCCGCCCTAATGGCCTCTCCACCCATCACTGACTGAGCCCTGAGAGAGCTGGGCCTGCAGGGTTAGATCAGGTCACTCCTCGCCTTTTGTTCTGTGCTCCTCCTAAGCACCTCAGGATTTAAGTTCCCTGCAAAGGAGGCCTGGAGTTGCGAGCTCCCCGTTAGGAGAGGAGGGGAATGGGGGGCACTCAGCTGACGGGCACTGTGCTTTCATCTGTCCTGAGAACAGAACTCCAGTGAATGTGCTACTTGTGATGCAATGTGTTTTTTTCAAAAATAGTAAAAAATGAAGATTAAAATTCATAGACCCCAGTCATCCATCAAAAAAGAACGTTCTGTTCTGATTTTTTTTAAACCAGAAACTATGTGCCCTAGAGGAACATCAAGAATGAGTTTTGTTTTAATGTTTTCTTGTCCAAAATCTAAATTCAACTGTAAATGAAAGCAGTTTGAGTGATTCTGGCCCCTCACAGCCACCCATTAACGTGTCAGGCACAGTCCACATTTTGCTTGAGGGGGAAATATTGAGGGTTTTCTGCAAAAAGGTATTAAAAAATTATTTTTCATCGATTTTAGTTGACAGTGATGGGACTTCTGTGGAAATTTTCATTTTAAATGTCATCTGGGTTCTGTCCAGAAAATGTCCCTTTTCATAATGAGCAAAAGGGAAGTATAGTTCTAGCACAGATGTTTTGTTAACATTTCCACGGTGAACATGTTTGAATGGTCCGCAGACTGAGAGATGCTCCCCAGAATCCAGAAGCAGGTGGAGGCTTTCGGCCGCCAGGGACAATCCCTGTGAGAGCAGCCAGATTGGACCCCGTGCCTGCTGGGCCTGAGAGGCTGAGTTTCATCCTCAGTGACGACGTGCTGAGGTCACACAGTGGTTCTCAAACTCCCTGTACCCACAGCAGAACCCGTCCTGCAAACTGCATCTTGCCCCAAGCCTCACCCACAGCCGCGCCTGGGGCGAGGGTTCCCAGGGAACCGGGAGCACTCCGTGTGCCAGAGAAAGACCAAGTGGCCGTCCTCACGGAGTCAGTGATGACTAATGTGACAGCAGCAGCTGCTAGGAGGTGTGAACAAGAGTCTAACGGTGGCGGGCTGGGGCGGCGGGGTGAGCGGGCCACCCCCTTGGGGAGGCAGGTGGAGCTCTGCACACCCCCTCGCTCCAGGGGCTCTCATTCAGAGCAGATCGCTCCCTGTGGGCAGTGCCCCCAGTTGTATACCCCCGGTAACGTCAGCATCAGCCTGAGCTGTCCGGCCTGTGTCGTTTCTCAGTAGGAAAAGCCAGCAGGAGGGTCCGCCCTCCTTCTCTGCCCAGCCATGCCCGTGGCTGGCCCTGTCCTGTCACCAGAGCTTTGCTGCTCAGGGGTCGGAGGACCAGCTGCATCGGCCAGCTCCAGTGTGGCCATGGACTGCCTGGGGATCTTGTTAGGTCTGCATTTCTGACAAGCTCCCAGGAGATACCGCGGGTCCACCCGCATGCTCTGAATGGCACACAGGTTCTAAGGTTCTGCTTATCTTGGTTTTGGACACTGGGCTTTTCCTTCTGCTGCCCTGATTGGGATCTGGTTTAGTGTCTTCAAATAGGGCATAAAATGGTCTGAAGTTGGCCTTCCTGGTCAGCAGGGTACCTAACACAGGACATCACACAGTGGGGAGCAGTTCAGACAAATCAGGATCTCGGAGGGTGAGGCCTGGCGGTTGGGACTGGTCACGCTCTGGGCGGCCCTAATGCACCCCAGGCTTGAGAGCTCCCACAACTGGCTTCCCTGGGGAAACAGCTGGCCTTGCTGACGCTGCTGCCCAGAGGTCAGGTTCTCCCCTCTCCTCCCAGTGGGGGAGTGCGTAAATGTTTCCTCCCCAAACAGCTTGACCGCATAGGCATCAGGCTGGTGTGACCTCTCACCCTCCTGAGCCTCTCTCCAGCCTGGAGGGCAGTGAAACCTCCAAGGGTGGGGAGGGTCCCCAACTATTCCTGCCTGGTGAGCCGTCCTCCAGGCCGTCCCACCCCACATTCTCAGAAAGGCCGCCCTAGAAGGCCACACAGGATGCAGGGCCACGCCACAGCCTGCCCGTAAGTCTGAGGTGGAGTTGCCTCCTTCCCTGGTGCTCCCCCCACCAGTTCTGAAGCGGGGAGCCCACCAAGGAGCCAGCTCCTCCGCGTGTCCCCGGGAGCACACTGCTGGGGTGCCCTTGGCAGGGCCCGGCTCTCGGACAGGGCGAGGAGCGTGCCCCTTGCTAGCCACCAATGCTATTTGGCGATGGAAAGAATTTAAGGGACCCGTGGCTAGTGTGAGTTCCAGAGGGTGAAAATGGATCCCTTTCAAAATTAGGGTGTGGTGATCTTATACATAGGATCACTTAATTTAAACTACACCCATTTCCACACAAACACTTGCCTGTTTCAGAAAGTCTTTAGCCAGTCCACACCGCCTGGGAAGCGATGCTCTCTGTGCGCCTCTTCCTTGGTGAACTGCCGCCGTCTCAGGTACCGATCCTGTGGTATTGCAGGTGAACCCTGACAAGCAGCAGAGATGGGGAAAAACCTGGATCTTTCCAAGCTCACAGATGAAGAGGCCAAGCACGTCTGGGAGGTGGTTCAACGGGACTTGGTCCTGAGGAGGAAAGAAGAGGAACGGCTTGAGTGAGTGTGGGGCTGAGCCCTCGGGCCGCGGTCCCCCAGCGTCCTCTGGCGGGGCGTCGGCTGTGCGTGGGTTCCAGGGAACCGGGTCTGACTTTCCGGCCTGAGGCGCAGGCGCTCCCTGAAGAGTTTCGGTTCTATTGATCCAGCCTCCAGGTGACGTGACTCCTAAACTGTGACGCTCAGACCACAGTATTGGAAGAACGAAAGAGTTAATGGTGACCAACAGGGCGAGTCCCCGTGCAGTTCAGAAACACCCAGAATGTTGGGATGAAGGCGTTTAGGACAAAGGCTGACTCTCTGGCTCTTTCCAGTAATGACAGGGACCCTGTCACCTGGGATGGCCCTGCCCCCGTGCACCCTCTCTCCAGGACTGAGCAAAAGCACACTGTCACTGTTTGCTCCTCCCTCCACCTAGAGTACTCTGCCCCCAAAACCTCTAATGCCTGGTTGTCCACCAGCCCCTTTTTCACTCTTGGGGTGACTTTTGTGGATGGGCAGGCCTGTTGAGAAGCAGACTCCAGTGCGGGAAGCAGCCCAGCACGTGCCTGAGAGTGCTCCCAGTTGAGGGGGCCGGGGAGGCAGTGGGCGCAGGTCATGGGGGGCCCGGCAACCTCTGCAGGACAGGGGCCTGTCTCTGAGTCGCTGCAGCCTTAAAGCAGGAGAGCGAGACAGCTTCTGAGTTACAAGCTGGGAGGCACTGGCGAGGGTGAGATGTACACTGCAGGCACAGCCGGCCAATGTGCCCAAGCCTGGACGCAGGGTTGAGAGTCTCGGAGGGGTTAGTGCTACTCCAAGGTCATGCCCTGAGGACCAGGGAGGATGGAGCCGCCACCACGTCACTGGGGAGGTTTGGGCGAAACCAGGAAATGGTGCAGACATGTTGACGTGAGGTTGCCCATTAGACTCCGAGCAGGCAGGTGGACACCCACCCTCTGGGCTGCAGCTCAGAAGATTTCGCCATAGTGTTATTACTCCCCCCTGGGCTGCTGTGATGGCTGCATATTTAGTGGCTTAAACACCCAAATCTGTCGCTCACAGTCTGGAGGTCAGAGGTCCTAAAGTCAGGGTGTCCACAGGGCTGTGCTCCTTCTAGAAGCTCTCGGGAAGAATCTGTTCCCTGCCCTTTCCAGCTGCTGGAGGCAGCCTGCATCCCTGGCCCCTGGCCCTTCCTCCTCCTTCAGAGCCACCGGGGAACATCTTCCACGCGTTCTGCTCTCACCATCCGACACCCCTGCCCTGTTTCCCTTATAAGGGCCTGTGATGGCCTTGGGCCCTCCCACATAAGGCCCTCAACACGTGTGCAAAGCCCCTTTTGCCCTGTGCAGTGACCCATTGACAGGTTTGGGAAGTAGAGAGCATCGCTCAGCTGACCCCAGTATTTAATGCCCCAGACTGGAGAGGGCCACTGCCGGAGGGACACGGATAGAGAGCGACCAGCCCCAAGGACAGGGAAGGAGCCGTGGGAGGGCGTCCACCCGTCTGCACCAGTCCCTGAGTGAAACCAGGGCCTCCGGTGTGGTGGGGAGGGGTCGGGGCAGCACCCCTCCGGCTGCCTGGGTGTCCTCTCCCACCTCCGCTCTGCCTGTGGTCCAGGGCCCCCGTGGGTTTTTGTCATGAAGCCGCTTTCAGCCACGGCCTCTGGGGGCTGCCAGCCCCTACTGTACCCACACGGGTCCCCAAGATGGGAGGCCTCGACTGACTGCCACATGCCCAGCAGTGGCCACGGCTGCCTGCCCTACCCTCGGTCCCTGCTCTCTCTGCCCCTGAGCCCCCTTCTCCAAGTTCTCCAAGTTCCCCCTATTCCCCACCACCTTCTTCCTGTGAAAACACCATCGTTCTCTTGCAATTGTCAGCCCCTCCTTCCATCCAGCTTAGCTGAAGTGGGTTTAGCAGAAATTCCTGTGTTTCTTGCACATGGTAGCTCTTCTGAAGCTCTTCTGACATCCCTCATTCCTGGTTCGTATACTCCTTTGGCCATTTCATGTTGCAAAGAGGAGATGTGCCCAGTGAACCCGCAAGTGCTGTGGGGGAAGGGGCTGTGACGAGGACGTGTGGCTTGCTGTGGGTGAACTTCAAGTCCTGGAATATGGCAGATGCTGTGTGAGACACCCCTCCCCATGCCACGTCTGCTGTCTGGTGCTGGGCTGGCTGGGATCCTTCTGTGGGGGCAGCCCCTCCCTGGCGGTGGGAGGGAGGGTGGGAAATGGAGGCTTTGCTCAGAGGGGCCCCTCTGTCTTTGATGCCCCTGCAGCATTGGCTTGGAGCGTCCTGCAGGCTGGAAAGATTGGGAGGCACCTCTAGGGCCCCCACTGGGCCGGGATGATGGTGCTGGAGGGGAGCGAGGTGGGAAGGGAGCCAGGAGTGGCGTGAGCCAGGAGGCGGGGAGCCTCTGGGGAAAGCACCCAGCTACTTTGAGCCAGAATGGCACCCTGGGGCACCTTGAGATGTTATTGCCTGTGTGCTCGTTACTTCCTCTTCCTTCTTTGGGATTTAGTTCTCTTGGAGAACATCAGCCAATCTGTGCACCAGGGCAGCAGCAGGGGGATCTGTGCCAGCACCCAGGACCATGTGTGAGCAGTCCTGGGGTGGGCATGACGGTGCTGGGGGTCTGTAAAGCAAAGCCACCCTGGGAGGCCCCAGAGCAGAGGGCAGAGGGCAGGGCTTTCCCTCTTTAGAACTGCATCTCCCCAGAGCCGGGCAGCCCCAGGCTGGGAAAGCCTTTGGTGAAACGGGGCCATCACTCCCATAAGGCTTGCGAGCAGGTCCCCTTCTGCATGGCTGTGATGCCCACAGGAAGAGGCCAGCTGACACCTGCTGGGCGTACTGAGAGCATCGCTGGAGCCCTGGCTCTCGCCCACATTGTGCACAAGGCCCCCCCACCTGTCAGCACTCTGACAAGGCTGAGGCACCCTTCAGATGGACGGTGCCCCTGCAGGGAGCTTCATTACACTCCCTCCGTCATTCAAATCCTGTGTAATGGGTGTACCATGCAAGTCCTCAAGAAATAAGGCTTTGTGGAAGAGGAAGGAAAAGTCAGAGCCTGGGCCCAGGTGACCAGGGGCTGTCTGGAAAGAGGTTTCCCTATGTCTGAGGGGTTCAGATGACATCACCCCCAAGCATCCCAGCTCCCCGCTAATGTGCCCTGGGCCCTGTGGCTGGGCCATCTCCTGCCACCTGCACCCCTGCCCTCCCCTCGCATTCCCTCCCACACCCCAGCCCCTTAACCCCCACCCACGGGGAGCAGGTGTGCAGGGCTCCCCACGTCCATCCACCTACATGTACACATACATATTTAAGAGTTTCTGCCAGTGTAAACCGCAGGAAAATGCCCAGTGTGACCCCAGGCCACTAGCGTCCTCCTGGTCCCTGACTTCCTAGGCCTGTGGCTCACGGCCCCTGTGGTGGCTTGGGAGGCCCTTCCCTGCACTCTCAGGCTGCCCCTCAGTGCAGCGCCCTGCCAGCTCCCCACCCCCTGCATTTCTCTGACTGTCCTCCCTGCTGTGCACGGGCGACCTCGGCTGGAGAGGCAAGGGTCTAGCCTGGCCTACGGCCTGCGGCACTGCCCTGCAGGCCCACCGGGGGCTCTCCACCAGCTCCTGAGCTCCTGTCCCCACAGCGGCCCTCCAGGCCATCCCTCACCTACTCCAGCCGCACTGCCCTTCCCCGTGGCCCCCTGCTCCCTTGCCAAGCACAGAAGACCCCCAGGCGTGGCCCCCTCCCAGCCTCCGCCTTACCTGTGTGCATGCCCACACTTCCTGCCTCCTCCTGGTCCTGGCCTGTGGCCCGGACCCTTCCCTCTGTGCTCCCAGCTCCAGGGCCATGTGGCTGCCTCAGGAATTCCCTCTCCCCTCTGGCTTCTACTTGGTATGTCAGTGGGATTATCACCATATTAAAGCCAAAACTAACAGAGTAACAACAAAGCCCAGAAAGCCCTTCCTTTGTCCCTATCACCCTGTATTCCTGCTAAATGCCTGTGTATTTTGCTCCCTCCCTTTGCGAGGGTGACCCACCCCCAGGCCTGCACTTCCCATGTCCACCTCCGGCTACCCTGGACTCTCTGGCAGCAGCTCCAAGAAGCCCTCCAGGAGCCCCTTCCCAGCCCCTGTCTCTCCTGGTCCTGGACGCCACCGTCCTCACTGACCCTCAGTGAGTCTGGGTTCGCCCGTGGTGTTCCTTCTCGCACACCCTCTGGACCTCTCTGGGGTTACTTTAAGATCTCCTCTTTCTCCTCCTAGCCCACTAATGGAGGAATAAATTGCCAAAGATTTACCTTCCCGTGCAGTTTGGTCCGGAGGCTTCCACGGCCCAAGGAACAAAGAATTTGTGTGCCATTTAAGCCGCTTCATACTAGAAAGATGAAGCAGTTTATCCTAACCCTGATACCCCGTATTGACAAAGATACAGAAAGAAAAACACAGCCCAGTTAAAACACTATTTGCCTGAGTCTTTGCTGCCCACTACTCCTATGTGGTTGTTTAAATTTACAAATACAATATATTATTCATTTCCTCCATCTCCTTAGCCACATTACAATTTTTCAATAGCCACACATATGGGTAGTGGCTACCATAAAGGACAGGCAGGTATGGAACATTCCCATCATCACAGAAAGCTCTATGCAGAGCACCAGCTAAGGAGACAAAACTTACGATTATCTTAGTACTCCAGAAAAGTGCTTGGTAACGTGCTATTGCTGATAATGTTTCAAACTAAAAATATATAAATAAAAGAATACTTTTTTAATTTGATAAAAGTATTCAATCCAAAAAAAAAGCCATCATTCTATATTAATGTTAGAAACAAGAAAAGGTTTTTATTATCCCCACCAATTTAGCATGTTCTCGAAATGCTGGCCAATGTAATTAGAGAAGGCTGCAAAATAAATTGCATGGACAAGGAAATCTAAACTAGTATCTGCAGATGATGAAAACCGCAAATAATTATCTGTAAAACCAAGAAAAAAAGAATTAGAGTAGCCTGGCTAATTACAAAAGAACATAAAAGAAAATCAGTATCCCCTTTTTTAGACATCAAAAATAACCGACTGAATATATAGAAAAAAATCCTATTCATAATAACAACAACTAGGTACCTAGAAATATATATGTATATAACAAATGTGCAAGAGCCGTATGAAGGATGGTACAAAACATTATTGAATGACATACTTTAATATAACAAAACTTTAAATAAATAACAAGTGATACCATATACTCAGATGGCATGAACATCATACTTCAAAAATGTCAGCTCCTAAAGATTTAATGAACTGCAATCCCAGTCAGATTCCCAAGGCATTTTTGGGGAAAACAAGAAAATGGTAAGAAAAAACAAAGATGTAGTATAAAGTAATTTGTCTAAAAATAATAAGAAAGACCTTGTTCTATAAGATAATAAAAAATATTTTAATGCTATAATTATTAAAACAGTGCGGTCCTTTACAGATGTAAACAATCAAACAAACAGGAAGTCCTAAAATACAGCAAAGTATATATAACAAATTTTAGTACATAAAGGTGGCATTTCATTTCAATAGGAAAGGGACACATTAGTTAAAGCTTAGTGTTAGGATGACTTGACAATAAGCAAGGGGGAGGTTTAACCTTAGTTACATTTTTAATTGATATATTTAAAATGTAAACCATGTAACTATAAAAATTACTAAAAGACAATATAGGTAAATAGGTATATAATCTTGGAATGGGGAAAAACGTGTATGACAATATACAAAGAAATCACAATGGAAAGCACAGATAAGTATTGGCTAAATAAATATGCACATATGAATTTGAAAAGAAAATTTTTGATTTTTAACTTAAATGGCAAGGATGCATACCCTTGATATATAAATAGCTTCTTAAAATCGAAAGATACATTTTTCAAATTATAAAAACACAAAAATTCCAAAGGGTTTGGCCCCTAGTGTTTAACTAGGAAAAGAATAGGAACAGGAAATTAGCCAAACAAGAAATGCACATAACCAATAAACATGAAAAAATAAATGAAAGGACAATAATAGAAAAGAAAACTTAAAGAAAAATACATAACTTTTCACATATTTCCAAAGACTAATGAGAATCCCAATATTCAGCCTGGTTTAATTTTAAGGGTACAGGGAAATCCACAGCTGAAGAGGGGGATTAATTAGTTTCACCTTTGCAGAGGTCCGTCGGGTGTAACACAGCAAAGCCTTAACCGTGTGCTCACCCTTTGAACCAGCAAACTGCCAAAAGTCCTCCTAAGGAAAGAGTCAGAGAAGATGTTCCTCACAGCAAGGATTACAAGAGTGAAGAACTAGTCCAAAATGACAAGAGCCAGTGTCCAAAATTTGGTTAAATACGAAATATAACAGTTGAACAATGGATTACCCAGCACCCATTGAAAATAATGCTGTAGCAATCCATTTTCATCAACGATTCTTAAGATACTAAATGGAAAAGCAGATTATAAAAATAGATGGTTTTATCCCATTTCACTTTTTTAAAAATATGCAGAAAAGTCTAATTACAATAACAGAGGCTCGGCACTCCTTGAACCGGCTCTCGTGTGGTCCACCACACTCAAGTCTGCGGTTTGGCCCCTTCTTTGTTTCTTTGCTGATCTTCCTCGACTCCTTTAATATTCACTTTGGGAGGGTCCAGGGCCTCCGCCTCAGCCCCCTTCTGTCCTCTGTGCACACACACCCCGTGGGTGACCTCGACCAGCACCGTAGCTCTAAATGCACTCCTGACCAGCGCTGACCAGCAGAATGGTGGAAATGTTCTCTGTCTGCACTACCCAGAAGGGCAGCCAATGGCCACCCGTAGCCACCGGGCACTTGAGAGGTGGCTCATACAACTGGGGAACCAATTTCTTCATTATATCTGATTTCAATTAACTGAAATAGCCTCCTGTGCCTAGTGGCTATTGTATTGGACGGTGCAGGTCTAGACAGTGAGCCCCAGATTTACACCTTCAGCCAAGAACTTTCCTCTGAACTTCAGACTCACGTGGACAGGTGCCTGCTCAGCTCCTCGGCCAGGAGGTGTCGTCAGCTTGTCCGCCCAGCGTATCTGCCGCAGCAGCCTTGACCCCTCCTCCGCCTCCTCCCCTCTTCTCCATCTCAGTCAAGTTCCCACGGATCACGGTTGTCTCCCCTCCTTCCCTCTCTCCCACATTTCATGCATGAACAAGCTCCTTTGGCCCAACCATCAAAATAAAATCCCAAATCCACCCCCTGCTCACCCTCCCAGCTAATGCCACACCAGCGGCTGCAGGGCGAGCTCCTCTCCCACCACCCTCCTGCCCTGTTGTCTCTTCCACCCATGGCCGCAGGCATTCCTTCTTCCAGGTCTCCCTGTGCTCCTCCTTCCCATCATTCAGGTCCCTGCTTAGATCAGATGCCACCTCCTCAGAGAAGCCTCCCTGGATTGCCCTGTCTAAACTAGCCTCTGCCCCTCCCAACGCCACCTCTTTCCGCTTAGCCTGCTTGCTCTCTCTGTGCAGTGCTGACTGCTCATCAGACATCCTATGAGTCACGTACTTACTGAGCATCTGCCCCCTGCCCATCTCCAACCCTGTGAGGGCTCTGTTCTCTCTGCTGCTGAGTCACTAGCACACAGGCCAGTACCTGACCAGGGGAAGGCAGCGGGCATTGGGTCCTGACCGCCTGGGGCTTTGTCTGTGTCACCTCATCTAATCCTCAGACGACCTTGCAATACAGCCCCTATTGTTATCGTCCCCATTTACAGGTGAGCGCACAGGATGCCCCTGGTTCCCCAGCTATGAAGAACACCCAGTGACTGTTAGCCGTGGCACTATCTGGGGGAGGGGGGGTCTTGTATTGTTCTGTGTAATTGCCCCTTTCTAAGTGTCCCTTTATAAATTCATGTTACTTGGATATTAGGACGGGTTTTAAGTACAGAACAGATAACCACATGTTATTTGTAACGTCTCCCAAGCACACCACGGAGGGAACGGCCAGTTCACAGCCCCAGCTTTTAACTTCCTCCCTCTTGGAAAGATCCTAGACCCCTATGGACACCCACTCCCCCACCCCACGGACCTGCGCGCAGAGTGGAAAAGCAGCCATCCCTGTGGGTCTTCCGGGCCCATGGCCGATTGTGTATGCCATGTACCGTGCCATCTGCCATGCTCAGTGGAGTCCTTCCCCTCACTGGTTCCTGCATTTATTGAGGTGGCCTCTCAATCGTGTTTCTGTAGAAATTATTGGGTATTCCTAAAACCCAGGGAGAATGAGACTGCAGAGCCAGGGTGGGTGACTCATGCCCCCCGTGAGGACGGAAGCTTCCCGAGCTTGGACGCTCTGTTGTTAGAGGGCACAGCCCCAAAATCAAATATTAGGCCTGTGAACCTTCCCCAGAAGGGCAAACAGGCGGTGAGGTGGATTTGCCGTCTCCGCAAACAGACCAGGTGACGTATGAAAGCTCTCTCAGTGCGACACAGGCAAACTGTGGCTTGCTTTACCGGTAACAGGAATAAGGAAGTTGAAGTCACCCTTAGCTGGGCCCTGGCCCCACAGACAGATGACTCCAGGGCTGAAGAAACGGGCTGAAACAGGAAGCCAGCTGCCTGCCAGGGCCCGGAGAGTAACTTTGGTCTCAGATCACTTAGGAGGTCCCCGAGAGTCTCAGCAGCCGTGACTCATCAGCACACATTTCCTCTCTTGTGTTTGTCCTCCTGGGGTCGTTCTCCAGGACCTCAGGGAGCTGCAGGGAGCCGCTGCTGCTGTCGCTGTATCTCCGGGTACTGTTCCTACGACCCGCAGAATCGCACTTGGTCAGCATTGCCACGTCTGTCCTCCTTCACCAATTACCTCTGGCACTTATGGATAGCTTGGGTGCCACGCTTTTAATAATTTGTCCCTTACCTCTGTGATCCCGATCCCCTCACGCTCCCACTTCCCACCCTTAGGGCCATACTTGGGATTCCTTCTTTGGTCCCCTGGAGCCCAACTTCAAGGTGTTTTCTCAGGAAGGGCCTCGGGGGTGGATTTGATCCTTGGGAGTCTCTTGGCTGGGAGAAAGCTCAGAACGCTGGCGGAGTGACACCACCCACGTCGTGATCCTCCCGATCTGTGTGCTGGGCTGCATGGCAGAGGGGCATGGGGGCTGCCGTGGGAGTAAGCTGACCAGCTGCCTGGGCATGGGGAGGTGATCTGGCTCATGAGGCTCAGCCCAGCCAGCCCGCAGCGGGCCTGAGGGTGGGAAGGAAGAGGCCGCAGGGCCGCAGGAGCCAGCGGGATTCGCGGCGAGAGGCGCCCTACCCGCCCCTGCGGGCTCCAAGGGCGGAGGAAGGGGCCATGAGCCTGTGGCCACATGTGCCTCCAGAGCTGGAGAGGGCCTGGGAGCAGAGCCCCCCAGAGCCTCCAGGAAGGACCACAGCCCTGCCAACACCTTGATTTTTGCCCGTGTCAGACTTCTGAACTCCAGAACCATTAGATGATCAATGGGTGTTGTGTGAAGCCATTACATTGGTGGAAATTTGTTACAGCCGCAAAGGGAACCTGCCCGTTGCTTCTATCTCCCTGCCCTGCAGAGAAGCCACATGCCAGCCTGACCTGTGACCCATTAGAGGGAGCCTGCCGTGTCTGCCCCTGCTGCCCGCGGCTGTCCTTCATCCCCGTGACCCACAGCTTTGTCGGTCTGTGTGCCTGTTGCCAGACGTCCAGCAACCCCTTCGGACCTGCAGTCCCAGCTCCTTTGCTTCCTGCTTGGGAGAGTTTTCATGTGTCCTTACGGTGACCACAGCTTCTGTGGCATGGTCCGAACTCACCCACCAAAGCTGTGCAAAGAAAAGTGGCTCCTTTGTGATCTGTGTAACCCTATCCCCGGGTCCCCGGCCCTCCAGCAGCTAGAACGCCTACACTCGCTGGTCTCTGACCCCCAGCTCTGCTCACTCACACATCTCTCTTAGGCTTCATAGTGACAGACTTGAGGGGTCTTGACTTGAGCCGCCGCCCACTTGAGCGGCCAGGCTTCTTGCTGGTATGTGATGCGGGGTGGAAGGTCAGGTCTGCTTCCAGAATGGGGACCAGCACTTGTGAGCAAAGGGTCCTGGCCCGGTGTTGGGAGCGGCTGGCACCTGCCATGAGACCCCTGGATCCAGCCATCTGCCCCCTGCTGTGGCCTCTTTGTACCCACCCCAGGATTCTGCCAGCCCCTGGCCCTCCAGCATCTCATGCCGCCCTGTGGGGCACAGTCTTAGGGTTACCCAGCGCAAGCAGCAGCAAGCCCAAGCCTGGCCCCCCGACCCTTCCTCGTGCTGCTGGGCCTTGGGGCTGTAGCAGCTGTGCATGGAGGATGCACCACCGACCCCTCGTGTCCTGAGCTCTCCCCACCCACACGTCACCACCCCACTCCCCTCTGGGCCCACCCCAGGAGGGGAGGCACAAGGGCACGGGGCTGCCGGCTGCACCCTGCCTCCAGCACCCTGCTCCTTCCATCCTTCCATGCCCTTCATCGCCGGCAGGGGACATCCACTTCCCTTCCTGTTTGGAAGGGCTTTTTCCTGCCCAGATCCGCCTTCTCCCTGGAGGGCAGAAGGGTCTCCCCTCCGCTCTGCTCAGTCACCAGTCAGGGCCAGCTGGAAGCTGGGGGGAGGACAGCAGTGTGGGTTTCTGGCTCCGGGACAGCCCTCCATGGCCTTTCTGCTCCAGCCATCCCTGTGTCCAGCTCAGCAGCCCTTCCCCTGCTGGGGAGAGCAAACAGCTTCAAGAGCAGAGGTCCTCAGGTGTTCTGGCCTCAGGGTTCCTTTGCTTCCTTAAATTGTTGAGAGCCCCTAAGAGCCTCTGTTCATCCGGGTCATGTATCGGTGTCTACTCTACCAAAATTAAAACTGAGCCTTTAAAAAATACTCATTTGTTTGTTAAAAATCACAGCACTGAGCCCCTTATCTGTTAGCATTAATAGCATGTTTATGGAAAATAACGTTTTTCCAAAACAGAAACATGAGTGAAAGAGTGGCATTGTGCTGTGTCTTTGTAAATCCCTTCCGTGTCTGGCAGAACAGGAGACGGCTGAATTCTCGTACGTGCTTCTGCATTCGGTGTGCTGTCCTATGTTGTGTCAGCTGACGTATTTGGAGGAAATCTAGCCTCACAGATACGTAGTTGGAAAAGGGACATGTAGCCTTTTCAGGTAACTATGGACGTGATGTTTTGACAGTACATGAAAATCCAACAACCGGTAGTTTTCGTGGAGGGAGTCACCTGTGGAATCTGAAACCATGTATTTTCCTCCCATTACATTAAAACCCATTGGTTGGTCTTGCACCTGGAAACAGATCTTATATCCGTGTGCAGCTTTGTAGCACCATGCGGACTTTCCCAACGTTGACACATTTCGTTATATAATGAAAAAATCACATTGTCACTACCACCAGGGATCGCATCAGAAACCTCTAAGTGATAAAAGCTGTCAAGTTCATGGTGGCAGATAGAAATTTTCCAGAATTCTTAATTGTGCTTGAAAGCATGAATTTTGTCAATGGCAACAAATGCTGTCACTTGTTTTATTGAAGCCACAGGCTCACTTTGTTTATTTTTGAGAAAATGTCTGGAAAACACCTAAGTCAGAATAGTGGATTTCTCCACTGTTCTTTCAAATAAAAATGATGCTTCACGAAAAAAATTTCTAATTTGGCTGGAACTCCAGCAATTGCCTATTCCTTTCACCATGGCATCTCTGGTGCTGCCGTGTGTGGCAGAAATGCCTTCTGTGTGTGCTTCTCATGCCATCACACAGAGCGTTAACATACTCAAGGGTTAAGGTTTAATAGGATAAAGAACTTTCACTGCTTCCCCGAGGCCAAACCTTCAAGGGCACGTTTCATGGAAGGCATGCTGTCCTTGACCTTCCTTCTGTGACCGAGGCAAGGACTGCGGGCGTGGTTTGAGCCTCTCCCCCGATCTGAGCCAGTAGCAGTTTGTCCCACCACTGCTTTTGCATCTCCTGTGTGAGTGTCAAGAGAGAAAAAGACAAAGACATCTGAGTATTATTACGAATATAGTTTGGAGCTTGTGGACCCTCTTGAGGGGTCTTGGGAAGCCGCAGAGGTCCCCGAACCACACCTTGAGGACCACCACTCTAAATCACTGGGCTAATATTCTACAGTGGAAATTCTGTCCATTTTCTTCCCCACCTTCAGTTTCCCTCCTTTTCATCTTCATCTTTAGCCAGCTCTTCTCCACCTCAGTGAGCATCCCCGTGGACTTCCCCTCTCAGCCCAGTTTCTTCTTCACCTCCTACTCCTCCCCCTTAATCCCATTTAGCACACCAAGCAGACGTGTTGCAAGTCTTCTTCTGTTGCTGTTAGTAAATCACATTTGGGTGACTGTAACTTGCAGCTGCATGTTGGGTTTTTGCCTGCTGAGGCTCCTGCAGTGGAGTGACATCTGGTCAACCAGTGTTTGTGATAGGCAGGGTGGCTGGACTGCTCTGGCCCCGCTCACCTCCTCCCCGTCTGAAGCTCTAGGTCGAACTGATATGCCCTGCGGCCAGCAGGCATCGTCTGGCGTGACTGCCAGACCATCATGGGGTCTCCCTACCCCCCTTCCTGTGCCCCAGCTAGATGTCATGTTGGATGACATCTGAAGCAGAGTATAATTATCCTTTATCCCCACATCCCGCTCTAGACATAGATCAGGGTGCAGCGGCCACTCCAGGACTCTTCTGGGCTCTGACTTCAGAGGACTTGACATCCTGGGATGCAGCATGCCTCCACATCTTGCTTCCTGGTGTGCAGGGGGTGTGATTCTGCCTGGTTAGAGAATGTGGGACACTCACTGGGGGACGCTGGACAAGGCCCTGTGCAGAGTGGCCTCTAGCTTTCCTGACCGATGCAGCTACAGTAAGAGTGGGCATGGAGCCGACTAGGCCTCCCCACCTGCTGCAGGTCCCTTGTGCTCCTCTGTTTGAGGCAAAGACTTTACCTTGTCCATGCTGCTTTATCTGGACTGTAGTGAGTGGATGACTGTATGCCCCCTAGATTCTTGCCACCACTTGGCCACTTTTTCTTGGTTTTCAAAGCTGAAATGGGTCTTATTTTTCTGTCTGTCCTCAAGAGTATTTCAATGAATAGTTGGGGGAGGGAAATCAGTGAATTGCAGCCAATACCCCTTTAAACCAGAAGTGGTCTTGCAGAGCTTCCTAGGGCGACTCCCCCCTCTCCAGCCTCTGCCATGCCCACCCCAGGGTGTCCCCCAGAAACCACAGGTGCAGAGTTCTCAGAAGACAATGGCACCTATTGTCTAATTTTAGTCACTAAGAATGGATTAATTTGATCTCATCTAAAACTGAAAGTATTATGTTTGGCACACATTTTCTGAAGTCCAGAACAAAAGGAATGTGTTCATTATCTGGAGGTACATTTGTCTAGTCAGTTTGGCGGGTTCACCAGGAAGACGCGTTCCTGAAAACCTGATGGTCTCGGAGACTGGTTTTCCTGGGACTTGGGGTGCTGGTGATTCCTGCTCTGGACCCCGCCCAAGCCAAACCACGTCAGCCTTGCCTATGGGAACAAAGGTGGGGACACAGCTCCAGTTGCTGCCCTGCTGGGAGGGGCCCAGACCCCGTTGCTGAAGAGATCTCATCTGGCTTTGCCCTCAGGACTCTGTGCACCCCTGTAGGAAGGGGCCATTGACCTGTCACCTTTCTCAGTAGGTTGCCAACCTGACCTCCACTTCCCTGGTGTTGTTCTCGGCTCAGAGCCATTAACTCAGGCCAGTGTGGCACAGCAGATGTGCCTGGCCTCCCAGGAAGGACCAGCAGCCTCCAGTGCCTTCTGAATGAGCCTTATCTCTGCAGTCTCTGTGTCATCTGCCGCTGCTCTGACCAGCCCATGAACCACTTGAATTTTTCTCTCCTCTCTAACCAACTCCTAAATAATTAGAGTGGGCAGCAGACTGGTTCTGTATAACCCCGTGGCCTCACCAGGCTGCCCTCCCATGACTCCCCTGGCCCCACCCCTGCCACACTCTCCAGAGCCACCAACGTCACCTCCTCCAGGGAATATGGGACACAGGGTACTAATGATTACAGGTCCACCCTCATCCAGCCAAACATGGTGCCTGAGCACAGTCTCTGAGCTTTGGGCTGTGCATGAGGAAAGCTCAGGATTCAGGCCCCCAGCTGGCAAAGAACTTGGGCTTCAGGGACTCTGTCCATCCTCTTCCCCTAAACTGAACTCTCTGAGGTTGCACAGGCAGCAATGGGAGCTACCCCAGCCTGTGAGCGTCTGAACCTTTATGGTTCCTGGCCCTTTGGCAATGAATAAAAGTCATGCAACCTGGAAAAAAATGTACAGTTTGAAACCGCCGTAGGAATATTCAGGTGCAATTCTGTCTCTGTAACACCGATGTGTCTCGATTCCAGCCTGCCCGAACTGTGCCCGTTTGCGCCCAACCTGCTAGTCTCCCCCTGGGGAGGATGCGGGAGTCAGGCTGGCCCGCAGGCAGGAAGGGCTGCCTGTGGGTGCCTTTCCCCGATTCTGGGTCCCTGCGTTCCGTGTCTGCACGGGTACAGCCTGCCACAAAAACAAGGTGTCCAATATATTTCTTCTTGTTTCCAATATTTTCGCAAGGGGATTGAAGGGCAAGATTAAAAAGGAAAGCTCTCAGAGGGAGCTGCTCCCAGACACAGCCCACCTGAACGAGACCCACTGTGCCCACTGCCTGCAGCCCTACCGGCTCCTCGTCAGCCCCAAAAAGCAATGCCTGGACTGCCGCCTCTTTATCTGCACTGACTGCAGCCACGCCCACCCGGAGGAGCAAGGCTGGCTCTGTGACCCCTGCCACCTGGCCAGGTGAGCCCGTCTAGAGGTCAAATACCCACCTGGTATTGGGTGCAGCATGTCCCTTCTTCAGTGGGGCCTCAGCCACGCGTCATCTCCCTGCAGAGTTGTGAGGATCGGCTCACTGGAGTGGTACTACGGGCACGTGCGAGCCCGCTTCAAGAGGTTTGGGAGTGCCAAGGTGATCCGGTCCCTCTGCGGGCGGCTGCAGGGCGCAGGTAAGGAGTGTGCAGGGGAGGCTGGGGGCCTCTCTGGGGGTCTCTGCTCGTTCCCAGGCATGTGTTAATGTTTCAGGACCAAGCAGACCCTCTGGAATGAGTATGGGGTTGTGGGAGATGGTGGGAGTGCTGTCAGTCCATTTCTGCTGTTTTATATGAGTTTGGCTGCTTTTTGTATGAGAGCAAGCCTCTGCAGCCCCCTGGCCTGGCCTGACCCTCTCAGAAGCCCTGCATACTGTTGACACCCCCACTATTTGAAATCGGATTTTTTTCCAGTGCTTTATAGCAAAGTCAGAGCTCACAGCCAAGGTTCTCAAACCCAGTGACTAATCGAGTAACCAGGCCTCTTTCACACCACGTGGTCTCCAGGCCTTTCCCCTGGGCCACTGGATTTGGGGCCTAAACTCTCTCTTTCCATGACGATCAAGACTTAAAGAAGTTGATTGTAACTAATAGTTTGTTTTAATATTTTGAATCCAAGTATTTATTTCTTGATAACTTTAAAATCCAGACTTCTGTCTGGCACTTAATGTGTGTTCACCTATATTGCCCACCTGTAAGCTATTTGGGAAGAGAGGTTATTTCAGAGGAGGATGTCAGAAATCTGGAGTCCAGAAGTTTCTCCTGGGCTTGAACAGAGATAACGGGGCAGTGTTTGCAGGGAGCACTCGCCTTGTCCCTGTCTCTCAAGTCCCGGGTTCTGCCAGTAAGTCTGGCCAAGCGTCTCCCCCTGGGCTGCTGCTTCAAAGCTGTATCTCTACCTTGAGCTGGAGCCCATCAGGAATTTCCAGCGCCCCTTGCCCTTGGCCAGCCAAGATCCAGCAGAGGATCCTCCCAAAGAAACAGAAGGAGGGTGGTCCAGCCCCCTCTGCAGGGCTCAGGGCTGGGAACCACAGGTACCACGGGCACCTGAGAATCTCAACCCCAGAGGCAGCCACGCTCAGCGGGAAACCACCCGCCGCATCAGAACCCCTAGGACCTGGGCCTCGCCCTGGGAGGTGCTGATTTCTAGGGACCTGGGTGGGCTTGGGAATCTGCGTTATGTAGGAGTTCATGGAGATTCTGATGCCAGCCGTGGTTGGAGCTGAGGAGGAACGTGCCAATTTCAAAATCATCCCCATGAAGGACCAGGAGGTGGCGCTGTGGGGCAACAGGCACCCTGATTCACAGCCGCTGCTGCAGCCCCAGGGAAGCGGGTCTCAGGTGCCCAGGGTGAGGCCCCAGGAGCTGCGTTCTCTTTGCCCAGCACCTGTGGCTACAGCACACTGAGAAAGGGAAATGCTGGGAAACCTGTGCCTTTTTAAACAAAATATGCAAACTGGAAAAACAGAAAAAGACAGAAAGAAAAGGGACAATTAAAGTTAATGTTTTGAAACCCTGGCCCAGCCAGGGCTCAGCGTAGCCCAGTTGCAGCCCGGAGGGTCTTCTCTCCCTAATGCAGAGCAGGGGGTTTCCTCTGAGTGACGCTGCAGGGTGATGGGCATGTTCTCGCAAGGTCCCGTGGCAGGACAGGCAGGTGCCTGGGCGCAGGCTCAGTGGCACGGAAGGAAAAGAAAGGACACACGTCCTCACGCACGAGGTCTCTTCGGGGGATGTCTTGCTTCTCAGCCCCTTTTCTTTGGTTACAGGTTTACCTGACAGAGTCCGTAGCTCACCTGATGCCAACAGTAAGTCCTTTGGGCTCAAATGGTTTTATTTTTGTTTCCACCATGCTAGCATGAGTGGCCAAGAAACCTCTGTTCCATGTCAGGAACCTGGATAATCCTTTGGGTTTTATTAAGTATGACTTGATCTCAGTAGATGAGTTAGTATTCAATCCCTTGTCCCAAGTGGAGAGGGAGACATAAGGAGTTGGCGTCCAAAAAGGTCATGGAGATCCTGCTGACATTCAATGGGGCAGGGGACACCACCCTGACAGGCGACACCCCAGGCCTCAGGCCACGCCCCCAGGCCCCTGGAAACCCGTCTCCACATTCCCTTGGTGGTTTGGGGTGAGTTTCCTCAAGTCTGTTGCTGTCTAGAGAGAATAAAAATAATCACCAGGTCTGTCGCCCGAGCCCTCTGAGGAGGGGGCACCAGCCGACTGGTGCTCGTGTCTTGGTTCAGGGGGTGCGGGAGGAGAGGGGCTCACGTGCACCCTCAGGTGCATCCTGGGTCCTGCTGGGTCACACTGGAGACCTCCCCACCCGACGGCGCGGGGAGTGAGGATGGGGACACAGCGGGAGGCGCGCAGGAGCGGCAGGGGGCTGGGCCCGCGGCCGGGGGCTTCCAGCTCTAAAGCCCCAGCACCTGCTGCTGGGTCTGCCTGGGTAGTGATGTGGAGGAGCAGACACAGGCCAGGGAGGAAGCAGGCAAAGAAGGGAAGACGGAGGCGGTGAGGGGGCAGGCTGGGCGCCAGGTGAGGAGGACCCTGGGGGTGGAGAAGCAAGCCAGGAGCCCTGGGGCTGAGCCTTGCCCCCCAGTGGGGCCCAGGGCTGGGTCTGCTGATGAGCAGGCGGTTTGCTTGGGAAAACATGGTGCCTCCAGGCTTCCCCACCACCACTCCAGGGCCTTCTGAGTGCCTGAGAAGCCGTCCTAAATGTAGGGGGAATGTCTGCAAGCATGACTGCTGGCACAATGGGTGCGGAGTGCTAGTTTTAGGCTGTGACTCAGCCCGCTGCCAACGGATGCTTGGGTAGGCCTTTGAAAGACCAGCAGAGGGCCTCGCCTGGGTGTTACACGGTGGGTGGGTGAGTGGATGGATGGATGGGTGGGTGGACGGACGGACGGACAGACAGGTTTGCAGGAGGGTAGATGAATAGATGGATGGACAGATGGACAGGGAGATAGATATGCAGAGGGTGGATGGACGGGTGGGCAGGCAGACCGACAAGTGCTTTGCCGGCAGCCTTTCTTTCCCTGGGTGGAGTCATGCAGGCGTCTGTTGCAGGCGAACCTGAGCCAAGCCCCGGAGAGAGAAGTGGGGACAGTGAGCCAACAGATGAGGATGGAGAGCTGGACGCAGTGGCCCAGGGCCCACCCCTTGGCAGCAAAGTAAGTCTTCCCCTGGCTCCCCACAGGTCTCCCAGCTGGAGCCTGGGGTGCTGATGTCCTGAGCACCCAGTGCTGTCCACGACTCCGCTAGTTACTGCAGCGTGAGCGCAGACGCCACCTCCCTGGCCTGCCTCGTCCGTCGCAGAGCTCCAAACAGGAGCGTGCTTCCAGCTCCTGGTCCCACCATAAGAAACCCCACAGCAAGACGTGGGTGGGCAGAGCTGCAGAGAAGCCTGCCTGACCTGTCAAGCCGGGGGCAAGCAGGGGTGCCATGGGGCACACTGGTGTCCTCTGAAGGTGACCTTTGTATGTTTCAGGGATGTGAACCCCTGGGCTCACCTCTGTGAACTTCTCTGCTTTTCATTGTAGCCAACTGTGAGCTTTGTTTTTATCAGAATTCGTTTCTGTTTTCACTTATTTTTAACTTTTAGTGATAAAGACAAGCAAGGTAACCCCCCGGGCTTCCCGGGTGGGACAGCCAGCAGCGAGCAGCTTGGGGGTGGGGGGCAGAGATGATGGGCTTCCCTGAGGCTCTGGGGGTGGGATGGTCTATGAGATGGGACCCTGGCCAGGTCTGCCTGGCTGCTCCTTGGGGAATATATTCATCTTTTTTATGAGAAAAGTGTATTTGTGCCACTTACTGAGCCTTAGATTGCTGTCCAGTGTCTGGAATATTCCCTACACAACACACTTAAAGATCAAAGCTATTATGAGGAAGAAGTTGTAAGTGATCCTGTGCTCTTGCATCTAAACAACACGGAGTTCCCAGCCTCCCTAGGCAAGAGCCTCATTTGCCTAAAACCCCACAACCCCTCTCAAGGGCAAGAAGCACCTCACAGCTCTGCCCCTGCCTGCCCCCAGGGCTGCAGCCCATGGGCCTGTGCTCCACACGCTTGCCCGGCCTCCTGCCCAGCAGCAGCCAACGGCTGCTCTTCTGCTCACCTAGCAGGTGTTGGGGTGCAGGTATTGCGGTGTGTGGGGTGGGCTCTGGGCAGCCCCTTGGAGCTCCTTTGAGTTTTCTTAGAGCACAAGAGGTGGCTGTGCCCCGGAGGCGCCCTGCTGCCCGGGGGAGGGGCAGCTGGCACTCCCCTGACTCTCTCACCCGCCCCTGCACCTGCGAAGAAGCGCCTCCTCTCCGTTCACGGCTTGGACTTTGAGGCGGACTCCGATGACTCCATTCAGTCTCACAGTCACCCCCCGAGCCTGTGTTCAGTCCCAGCAGCCACGGACGGCCTGCAGGTCAGTGGGCTGTGTGTTTGCCCCTGTCCCTCTCAGGATAACCTGAGCAGCAGGTGCCCAGACGCCAGGTGGGGGGCTGCTCTGAGAAGTAGTCTGATGCAGGGTGGTCATACCAGGTTCAACAGGCAGGGAACAGTTTAGGGTGGGGGGGCATGGGATCCAGAAACTTCACTCTCTCCAGTCTCCAGAGATTCTGGGCTGGCAGCTTGGAAAAGTGGGGTGCAGGGCAAGAACCAAGGCCAGACAAATGAGTCAGGGGTGGGTGCCTGTCCCAGAAGTAAGGCAGCACCTTCCCTGCAGTCAAAGGGGTCCTGACATGTGCCTGGACCTCTGTCTTCTTAGTAAGGAGCTTATACTGTATTGCCCAAGCTAGGATGGTCTCGCGGGTGACAGAGGCCGGTGCAGTAATCACAGCCACACGCGCAGCACCCACGGGGCCATCCTGGAGAACCAGGGCATGTGCTCACCCAGCTCACTCTGGGGAGCCTCCATGAGCCCCCATTCCCTCACCTGGAAGAGGGGTGGTAGCCTCCGCCTCACAGGATCACGGTCAGGACTGGAGGCCTGGGACACTCACATGCAGCCGGGGCCCAGGGCCCACGGGTGGCAGCCCCCTCAGCAGGAGCCCTGAGCTCTGGGGGTCCCCTGGGCTTAGGCAGGCCTGGCCAGAGCTGGGGCAGGGCTGGGACTTCCCAGGCTGATCTGTAGGCCCCTGTGGAGCTGGGGATGGCAGGGCAGGGGGCCAGAAGCTTTGGCAGTTTGGTCTCTCGTGGCCTCCTCGGTCTAGGAACTGCCCCCTTCCGGTCCCCGCCCCCAGCACAACCAGGCCAGAAAGGAGCTGGGGCAGGCGGCTTCCTGGACCTCTCCGCACCCTCTTTCCTTGGGGACAATGGCACAACAGGGAGAGCCCTCTGCCACCCAGGACAGGTGAAGGACAAATAACTGCCCTGCCCCCTGCCTCATGGCTTCGGACTGCGGGCTGCTCTGAGCCCTGAGGCTCTGGAATGTTCCACACCCCTCCTGTTCTGTGTGGCCTGGGGTACCAGGAGCTCCACCCTTCCAGATGCATGGTGCAGAATAGGAATTAAGTGCTTTCGGCATGATTTCTGAAATTAAAGGGACCTGAGCTGCAAGAGGCAGAGCACTGGGTGTCTCGGGCACAGTTAGTCGGCACCTGGAACCCTCAAGACACGGGCTGGGGGACACATGTGTCAAGGCACTGCGCCTCCTCGTAAGGCCCCCTGTGGCTGACAGGCCCTGTGTGCTCAGGCCCCCACAGATGAGCCCTGTGCAGACGAGGCCCGCTCCCTGGAGGCTGAGGTCCCAGAGGAGGCTGACGCCAAGGCCTCTGGGTGCCACCTCTGCCCAGAGGAGCAGGCAGATAGCCTCTCACCTGCTGGACAGAACGCGCTTGCTGAGCCCTGCCCACCCTGCATGATGGCCCTGGGGACCACTGCCACACCTGGTAGGTGCCCTCAGACATGCCGGATGGTCTGCATGGGGAAGGGGGTCCCTGGAAACCTGCCCTGCCACCCCAAACTGTGCAGACACACTGGCTGAGTTGCAGTAGCCGCTTTCTTCTCTGTGGTTGTCCAGCATATGCAGTCCTGGCAGACGCCATGGACACCTGCTCTACCTGGGCTGGGTGCTTCCCTTGTAACGCTCAGGAGTCCCAGCCTTGGCACCGGAGCTACACACGGCCCTGGCCACCTTTGAGGGAGGACGTTCAGCTGCTGTGCAGGAAGGATGTGCAGGTTTCCCTGAAATAGCTAGGATCACCAGTGACTCGGCCAACCGTTCCAACCATGGGCAGGGCAGCTCCAGACCTGGGACTGGCAGGCTGCCACCGGGTGCTGCTTCCCCTGGTCCACCCTGAGCTCCCAGCTGGAATTTGCTAAAATCTAGATTTGTTTAGTTTAATTTTGTTGTCAGTTTGCTTCACAATGAAATCCCAAATTGCTGCCTTTTCCCATGCCCTGTAGGAGTGTGCGCGCTGGGTTCGGGAGTTCAGGCACCTAGTGATCTAGGAGCAAATCAGATCACAGGGGCAGCACAGGCCTCCCGCTCGCACGCACCTGCCAGGCCGTAGCTCACAGCCGGCTGTGGGAAATGTGGTTAAGACCCCATCTGCCAGGAAATCGGTCCACTTCCCATTTTCCCCCTTTTCATTATATTATAGGGACCATAATCTCATAATCACACTCCGATTAGGGTCCTGGAGGCATCTGCAGGGAAGGCAGGGCTTTACTTCACCCTAAACAATGAGCAAATGAATCTGCATCGACCAAGCCACAGGATGGAAGCAGACAGACTTCATTTCCTCCCACAATCCCTAATCACACCAAACATGGACGGGGCACAAGGGGAGGGAGAGGCCCAGAGATGTATCACTGTGCACAGAAAGTCCACTGCTCCGACCAGCCAGCCGCCCTCTTACACTGATTCTAAAACAGTTTCACCTCATCTCCTGAATGAAAGTATCTCACAGTCAATGTGGTAAGAAAGGAGCGTGCTGGCCTTTGACTGGCGGTGTGGTCTCTCTCTTAGTTGTGCGTCATACAGCCTCCGAGGTCTGAGATGCAGTGAAATGTGGCGTGCTCCTTGATGAGACCGCCTACCCTCCGGCCTCGGTTTCCACACTGTAAGAAGGAGTTAACGCCCCAGTCATCGACCGCCGCAGGCACTAGTGTGATGGCTCTATCCGTCGCCTTCTGCTCCATCACAAAGTATCACAGACTTACTGGCTTAAAACCCACATTCATCATGTCACCATGGGCCGGGAGTCCAGCAGTGACTCAATGTGTCCTCCGTAAAAAAGCGTTGCTGGGCCAGAGCCTCACCTGGATCTGAGGGCCCCCTCCCAAGCTCATTCAGGTTGTCTGCAGAATTCACCGCTCCAGCGCGGCCCACTGCACATCAAGTGTGGAAATAGCGTGTGCACACATGGCTTCCTGGTGTGCAATTGCACATGCTGGACCTCCACGTGAGGCCAGCCCCGTGTGCTTATCCTTCCCTCCACCTCCAGGAGTGGCTGTGTGCTGCCATCCAGGCCGCCTGGAACTGCGGTGGGTGCTCTCTGGTGAGGACGTAGAGATTGCTTCTCCCTGGCTGGGGCCCAGGAATAAGCATTTTAAGCCACACCATGGAGGACCCATGCCACAAAAAGTGTGCAAATCATGGGCCTGGCATACAAAAGCCCCATACTGACCAGTGTGGCAAGCCTTCTCCCCTTGTGGACACTGCTAGGGACCCAGGTCGGCCACACTTCACACTCGTGGAATTCGGGGTGATGAAATTAGATGCATGTGCTTTGCCAAAATGGCTTTCAACTCTTGGAGCCCCAGGGAGAGTGCTGGACAGGGACCTCCATTTCCTGAAGTTCTTTGGAGACATGGCATCTGCCCCACCCTTATTTTAGTTTGAGGATATCAGCCCCATCGTATCAAAGGGACGCCATCATGTCTTCATTGTCTCTGCTCATTTTTCTTTATTGGGAAACATGTCCATCGGCGTTTTCACTCCACTTAACTCAGACCCACTCTCACTCCAAAGGGACGCATGTCGTCAGGAAAGAGCAGCTCCCCTCCCAGTCCCTGGCCGACGTGGACACCTCCGATGAGGAGAGTGCCTGGGCCCACAGCCTGGCCCCCCACCATTCCAGACCCAGACGCCGGGCTTTGCCTGGGAGCCAGGTGAGTGGCCGAGCCAAGTTCCTCTTGTGGCTTCTGTGGGTGGGACCTTGGCACCTTAACACCAAGTCACATCAGAGGAAGTAAAGCTTTCAGTGTTTTAAAACTGTGAGATCACACAAGCTTACTTAGAGATACATGAGGCCAGTAAGATATACATTTTTTACTGAAGTGAACCTCATGTAAATTAACCATTCTAAAGTAAACTGTTTGCATGCATTGAGTACTTCCACAGTGCTGGGCGACCACCGCCTGTCAGGTCCACAGCATCGTCATCCCCCAGAGGAAAGCCACCCCCCACTAGCAGTTACTCCCCACCCCTCTCCCCCAGCCCCTGGCAGCCACCAGTCCCTCTCTGCCTCTGTGGATCCGCCTGCTCTGGATATTTCATACCATCCGAGTCATGAGTCTGTGGCCTTTGGGACTGTCTTCGTTACTTAGCATGACGTTTTCAAGGTCCATCCACACTGTAGTGTATCAGTGCTTCATTCCTTTGGATGAAAATACTATTTTATGTTCTATCAGGCAGTATGTCTTTTACAAGAGGAGGAAATCATGTTATTTTATACCTTTAGCAGACTTCATAGAGGTTTTAAGAAAATTCAGCTTAGAATATTTAATATCTGTCCAGTCGGTGAGACTCACTCACATTGCAGACATTGATTATGAGACAACTTATCACAAGATTCCTTTGAGTATACCCTGGGTTCCCTTTGCTGAATTTCAATCATGATCCTGTTTACAGACAAAGGACTCAGATTTGAGAAAGTACATCTTACGGGGGGGGGGGGGGGGAGGCAATAGTGTTTTATACAAGAACATCATGACCCGGTGACACAGACTCGTAAAGTCTCTGACGACTGTCAGGCCTTGGTGCCTACGGCTGAGGTCCTGGGATTGGGGCCATTTTGTAGCTGATGAATCTAGAAGCAGGAAACTGGAAGGAGGGCAGGTGGGTGCAGATTCCTGAGCCACAGCTAAGCGGAAGTTAGCCTCATGCAGTTTCAGGACCTGGGTTAGAGCAGGCCCAGCTCCCTGTGCATGCTCATGTATGGCACAGACCTCCTCCTGGGCCCCCTGGGAGACTGGGGGGCACTGGGGGAGCTTCCCTTCAGGGAGCCATGGCTCTGGACTGTCAGCTGGAAGGATTGACTGAATGTTGAGCATGTTCAGGAAAGACCTGGAAACAGATGAAGGAAGTGGACGGTGCACATACAGTTGTGGTTGCTGCAGTCCAAGGGGCAGGGGAGGCGCTGCTCTGCAGGGACTTGGGCCTTCCCAGCCCTCTCACCTCTCTGTGCACTCAGGCCACTTGGGAGGAGTGTTGGGTGGCTCTGCGGCTGCAGGCACGGACTGCTCTGCTGGGGCCCTGAGCTAGACCAGCTGCCCCGGGCATCGGGGAACACGCAGGGCCCTGGAGCCCTCCACGCCTGCCCACCCTCAGAGCGGCACTTCTAAACCCAGGCCTCAGACATGCCCGTGGGGACCAAGAGCACTCTGGAACAACGGCTCACTGGGGCTGACCTGAACAGCCCTCCTGTTGCCTGTTGCGTCTCTGTATTTGTACTCAGTAGACTTCCGGTGAGGGTATTAAGGAAGACTCAATAAATAATCACTCATGCCAAGAAAAGGCCCAAGAGGTCCATGGTACGAAGGATGCTTCCTCGGGGTTGACATTGAGGAGGGGCCAGGAAACAGCCGTGGTGGGGCGTGAGCCCCACTCGGCGGGCCGGCCCCAGGGCCACGATGCCATGCTCAGGGGCAGACACTGACTGGGATTCCCCACGACAGCCTCACCTCTGGCAAATCATGGCCGTACGTGCCGATCCATGGCCTGTGCCTGCACCACGTCTGTACATTGTAAGTCTTAGTTTTGTTGCTCACAGGTTGAGAGCACCAGGAGTTCACGCCAAGTCTTAGGTCTGCCCGGGTCTCAGCAGCGTGGGGCTTGTCGGGGGGTGGGGGGCGGGCAGATGCCACCACCAAGGCAGGGGCGCTTTGGTGGAAGGGAGGAGGCACAGCCCCAGGGACGTGTTGTCCACGCTGCCCTGGAGGCCTCCACCTCCCGAGCCCTGGATGGGGCCTTGCTCAGACAGCCCCCTGCACCCCAGAGCTCCCCTCCTGGCCTGATGCCTCTGGCCACTCCGTGGCTCCGCTCTGCTCCCCACGCTTCCCCAACCCCCGATGAGAAATTTCCAACTTCTGTTCGTGGATGTTTTTCTTCGTTTTTCACCCTGGAAGTGACATTTCACGGTGACAGCATTGGCGCTGTCGGCCAGGCTCTTCCCCTCCAGGTCTGAAGTGGCGGCCACGTGCTGTGTGCGCGCCACACCCCTCGGGGAGGCCGGGGCTGTCTGCTGAGCCCCCCACCGAGCTAGTGATGGCGCCTCCTAGATGCCCAGTGCGCTCAGAGGTGGTTTCAGTTACCAGTGGCCCCTCGAGGCCAGGGCTGAGGACCAAGGGCCAGGGGCTGAGGGCTGGGGGCCAGGAGTTAAGGGCTGGGGGCAGGGGCAGAGGGCTGGGGGCTGAGGGCTGGGGGCCAGGGGTTAAGGGCTGGGGGCTGGGGCTGAGGGCTGGGGGCCAGGGGCTGAGGGCTGGGGGCCAGGGGTTAAGGGCTGGGGGCTGGGGCTGAGGGCTGGGGGCTGGGGCTGAGGGCTGGGGGCCGGGGGCTGAGGGCTGGGGGCTGGGGGCCAGGGGCTGAGGGCTGTGGGCTGGGGGCCAGGGGCTGAGGGCTGGGGGCTGGGGGCTGGGGCTAAGGGCTGGGGGCCAGGGACTGAGGGCTGCGGGCTGGGGGCTGGGGCTAAGGGCTGGGGGCCAGGGGCAGAGGGCTGGGGGCTGAGGGCTGGGGGCCAGGGGTTAAGGGCTGGGGGCTGGGGCTGAGGGCTGGGGGCTAGGGGCTGGAGGCCAGGGGTTAAGGGCTGGGGGCTGGGGCTGAGGGCTGGGGGCTGGGGGCTGGGGCTGAGGGCTGGGGGCCAGGGGCTGAGGGCTGAGGGCTGGGGCTGGGGGCTGGGGCTGAGGGCTGGGGGCCAGGGGCTGAGGGCTGGGGGCTGGGGGCTGGGGCTGAGGGCTGGGGGCTGGGGGCTGGGGCTGAGGGCTGGGGGCCAGGAGCTGAGGGCTGCGGGCTGGGGGCTGGGACTGGGGGCTGGGGGCCAGGGGCTGAGGGCTGGGGGCTGGGGGCCAGGGGCTGATGGCTGCAGGCTGGGGGCCAGGGGCTGAGGGCTGGGGGCCAGGGGTTAAGGGCTGAGGGCTGGGGACTGGGGCTGGGGGCTGGGGGCCAGGGGCTGAGGGCTGTGGGCCGGGGGCTGGGGCTGAGGGCTGGGGGCCAGGGGTTAAGGGCTGGGGGCTGGGGGCTGGGGGCTGGGGCTGAGGGCTAGGGGCCAGGGGCTGAGGGCTGGGGGCTGGGGGCAGGGCATGAGGGCCCTCCTCACCGAAAGCCTCAGCTGGCGCTCTTTAGGCAGATTTGCCCACTCAAGGCCCTCGTTGCTCTGAGGATCAGGCTAATTACCTGCTGAGCAAAAACATCTTATGCCCTGCGTCCCTCATCCACTTCCCTCATCCACAAGGTGAGCCGCAGATGAGATAATGGCAGGAAAGAGGCATCTGCTGTGCCCGGAAGCAAACTAAGAATCGATTTTCCATGTCCTGGTCTGGGAGCTAATGGACGCTGGTGACTCAGGATCCGAGGAAGCTGCACCTTCGGCCACTCTCGGTACCACCTGGTGCCTCCTGACCCACAGTGGCCAAGGCTCAGCCAGTCACTGACTCAGTGTGACCAACCTGCCGTAATTAGTCCACACGCGCTGTGCTGATCGGGGTCGGCAGTGATGCGTCAGCAGCCTCAGCCCTGGCATCTCGTGACCGTGTCACTCCTCTGCCTCAGTCACCAACCCCCCAGGCCCCCTTCCCGTACTGCTCCCAGCTTTGCTTCATGTTCCAGAACCCCAGTGTCAGAAAATGGGCCTCACAGGTGCCCCCACCCCAAGTCACGTCATGGCTGGCGGCCTCGGCTTTCCTCCCGCCGCCTGGGAACTCGGGGCCTCCACGGTGGCGAGGGACGGCATCCTGCTGTGGGCTGGGCTGTGTCCTCCCGCCGGCTCCCCCTGCACCTGCTGCAGGTCTTTGAGCTGCATGAGCACATGTCAGTGTGGAGCACCTGCTGACCCACCTGGGGGGGCCCAGCAAACGCCCGGGGTCCAGCAGGTCCCGGCCGGGCAAGGAGGAAGGGCCCCGAAGCCCCTTTGCTAAGGGAAGTGAGGTGCCACCACCAGCTTCACAGGGAGAATCGCTTGAGGTTCCGCCTTTGAAAGCCTGTGCGCACGGGTGGCGCAGAGCCGGGCTGGTTTCTACTGCGCAGCCCACGCAGGGTCCTCACTCAGCCCAGGCGCCCTGCCATCCCGTGCCGTGAGCTCAGGCACCTGTGGGCCCAGCAAAAGGTGCCAGAGAACTCCGTGGGTGGGGGATGGTAACAGCCTTCTGAGCAGGTGCAACCAGGGAGGGCTGGCAAGCCAGAGCAATGGGGAACCGGGGATACCCCACCCGACCCGGTCCTGATGAGAAAGTAAGACAGCCTAATGCAGCCGTGTGTGCGTCTGAGACTGACAGGCAGACAGCCGGGGTGTCCGTCCCCAGGCCCAGGCCCTGTTCCATCTGAGCCACAGTCGGTCCTGTGCCCAGGTACCCTCTGAAGTGCCTACATCTGCCACCACCCATCTCCCTTGGGGCCAGGGCTCTGGAGAATCAGCCCTGGTTGGAGCTGGGGTCGGGGTGGATGGAGGCGGTGGCTTGGCCCTGAGGGCTCCCCCTGCACAGGCCTCGGGAGGCCTGGGACTGAGGGCCTCCGCCCGGGGGGGGCCATGCCGCCTTTACCCAAAAAGGAGCCCTTTGCTAACGCCACTAGGGGATGGAAGGACCAGGCAGACCATTTCCTTCCCTGGTGTTTAGATGTGGAGACTGAGGCCTAAGCTCCAGTGGGTGGGGCTCCAGAGCCTGTCGCTGGCAGGCAATGCGCACTGGGAGCAAAGGGGGGTTCTGGGAGAGTCACTCTGCCCCTCATGTGCTTCAGGAGGGACCCCCTCACCTGAATCTGTGTCAGGTGTCCCCACCACAGACCCTGTGGCCCCACAGGACCCCAGAGCCTGCCCCTCGCCACCCAGCCCCCAGGCTGCCCTCGCAGCCTGCTGGGTGCTGACCCACATCCCCCCAGCCCCGGGCTCTACCTCACTGGCTGCGCCTGGACATCTGTCGCCCATCTCCTTCACCCCAACTGCTGACGTCCCTTAGCGGTGCAGCGCCCAGAACCGCTCCCCTGTGGCCTGCCTGACCCTGTGGCCAGTGCCCCACCCCAGACGGACTGGAAAGACAGGCTGTGCCCCACTGAGCCCCTTGCTCCGGTTCTTGCTGGACCCCCCTCACTGCGGCCTGTTCTGGGTACAAATCACAGCCTTGAGGACAGTTAAATCAGAATCAACTGACTCAGCACAGGGGCTGCCCTGTGGGCCCACCAACTCTGCATGAGTTGATGCCACCTGGGGGATCACCTGGAGTCGGGTCAGGGGCTGGACCCCCGAGAGGCCTAGGGCCCAGGAAGAGCAGAGAGAGCCCAGAGACCTGGGTCACCAGCACCCCGCTGGCCTCCCCTGGCCAGATGCAAACATTGGGCTGTGGTCTTGGTTTGGCACCTTCAGGGTGCTAAAACCCTAGGAAGTGGCGGGGGTCCCAACTCAGGGGCAGAGGGAACAATCGTCCTCCTGCAGCGAACGTGCACACCGAGGAACGCTCACTGTCCCGTTCACAGCTGGGTCTTAGACGGCCCTGGGTGCCATCAGGATCCCAAGAATGCCCCCGCCCCCGCAGAGCCTGGTTCTGGAGGGGGCACTGCCTGCACAGGTGCTGTGGACAGGCTCACGTGGAGAATGGATGGAGATGTCCGTCTGGCAGAGCCCTGCCTCTGAGCACGGTGCTCACCGTGCCCTGAGCCCGGCCCCCCTCACGTCTTCATTTCAGTGTCTAGTTGGCAAGGAGCCCACAGATGTGGACGCAGAAGAGGCGGCCCTAAAGAGGAAGCTGGAGGAGTTGACCAGCCATGTCAGTGACCAGGGCACCTCGTCCGAGGAGGAGGGCATGGATGAGCAGGCAGAGCTGCCCGGGAGCACCTCCGTCGAGGGCCTCCCCGGGGTGACCGCAGAGGTGAGGCCACCGGAGCCCTCCCAGCAGGACACAGGACAGGTAGGGCCAGGGAGCACCAGTTTGTGCCTAAGTCACCAGCCCACCCTGGGGAGGCAGGCAACACCTGGTGAGCCCTGTGGGCCCCTGACAAGGGCATGCTGGGGGACCGAGCACAGGTCACGCCGGGTGCCTAGTGTCTGGCTGACCAGCAGCTAAGAGAAAAGCGCAGAGAGGACGGGGCCTGTCCTGGTTCCAGCCTGTAGTCTCTCCTGCTGGCGGTCATGCTCGGCGCCCCCTTTCCTAGGTACGCACAGCAGCAGGCCAAATGTACAGACTGGAGGAGACCCCCCGGGGTCCTCAGGACCCCATGCAGCCTGACAGGACCCCCGACAAGGAGCTCTCGGAGCTGGAAGGCATGGTGGCCGTGGCAGCCTCCGAGGTGCAGCAGGCGGAGAGCAAGGTACCCCCCCCGGCAGCAGTGGACAGTGTGCTGAAGGGCTCACACACCCCCAACCCCGGCACCCCCTGCCCACCCACCTTCTGCCTTGGCGAGGGTCAGGCAGGGTTTCCAGCCATGAAGAGTGGTGCTGACACCTAGCCCTGCCTGTCCCATGAGGAGGGGCTTCTCTGGAAACAGACTTAGATTTTAGGGGCCCTGGGGCTCAGGACCAGACTCCAACCCAAAGGTCATCCTGTGACCCCAAGTGTAGGTCCAGAACTTGAACGTGGGTGAAGAGTGTGTTGGTGGTGTACAAAGGTAAGGAGGCCAGGGCCTCCCAGGGACAGCCGAGGCGACTGGGCTGTGCGGTGCTCCTTGGCCCTGAAGACCAATAGAGAAGAGGGCTCTGCCCCCTGACTGCAGGGGGTCGGCACCCACTGCCCCTTCTCACCTACACTCGGCAAGTGCCCATCTGTCCCCAGGAGGAAGGCGCACATCACCAGGGCTGTGGTGGTTACCGGCAGCAAGCCAGCCCAAAGGCTTGGCATTCGTTTCTTCCTTCTTGTTGGGCACACAGTTCAAACTCCTGGTACAAGGCAGGCACTGTGTAGGACACAAAAGATACAGCTGTGCTGACATCCGGGACCAAGCCCCTGCCTTCAGCGAGCTTAGTTTGGAAGGAGATAGACAACACGTGAACCACCTCGGAGACAGGCTCAGCTCGTGAGGAGAGCGGCGAAGACGGAGTGGGGGCCGCCCGACAGAGCCCTCGGGTGGGGGCGCGGAGCACAGCTGGTCAGGAGGGCTTGGCCTGTCCAGGCGTCAGCAGCGAAGGCCTGAGACTAGAACAGAGGGTGTGGGGGGGTGTGGGGCAGGCCTGAAGTGGGGCAGAGTCCAGAGCGCCCTGAGGGCCGCAGAGAAGATTTGGGGAGCCATGGTGGGGATCTGAACAGGGGTGAAGAGGCCTAGTTTATGCTTCCAGAAGCTTCCTCTGGCCACTGTGCAAGGAGTAGTCTATGGGGGTCAGAAGGGAGGGAGAACCAGGGACAGGCCCAGCAGGGGCAGGTGAGGCCAGGAATCAGGCTCCGCCAGACTGGGGCTCAGCCCTCTCTGTAAAGCAGAGCTCTGTCCCTTGGAGACCCGTCCCTCAGGGCCACAGGGCCACTCCCCTGTCACTGGCCCTCCCACCATCCCCGGAAGTCAGCTGGTGCACAGCCAGAAAGCGCACAGAGCCCCCTGTCCTCCCGCCTGGGGGGGACCCACAAGGAGCCCCTCCCCACAACTGAGAACATGAATGAAAGAGAGCCCGCCAGGAAGTGCACCTGGTCAGGACCCCAGGCGTGAGGGGAAATGCAGTGAAAACAGTGAGCAGGGGCAGGTGCCCTTTCTGTACTGTGGCGTCAAGATGGACCCTGCGTGACTTCCGTCTGTCTGTCTGTGTCCCCCCAGGTTTCCGAAATCGAGTCCAGGATCGCAGCCTTGCAGGCCGCAGGGCTCACCGTGAGGCCCCGGAGGAAGTCCAACATCCCGGTGAGTGCAGGCCCAGGGCCTGGGGTGGGGGAGCCCCGAGACCGGCCGGCAGCACAGGCCACCCGCCTCCTCAGCCCGGAGCCTCAGGTCCCAGAGCCGCACGGGGGCTGCGCCACGCCGGGGCTCCTTTTTGTTTATTGTGGGTTGTTTCTAACTGAGGAAGGTGCTCTGTGAGGGGCCCCTCAACTCCTGCTGTGAGAACCTGAAACACGCCACGTGCGCACACAGGTTAGAGTCCAAACGAAGCCCCCTGAAGAGCTCGGGTCGCACTGCTTCAGCAGCAGCCGCCCGGGTGGGTGTGACTAGACAGTCGGGGGCGGGTGTGTGAAGGGGCGTGCCCCACAGCAGACGGACCTGGGTCCTTCCCCCCGATTCATGGGGGGAATCCTCCACAAATCACCCTGGGGACGGATCCGGCAGAAGGAAGAAAGACGTTCCCAAGCAAGTGCCTGATAGGGTGAAATTCAGGACGCCCAGCTAAACTTGAATTTCAGGTGAACAATTAATCATTTTCCAGGATAAATATATCTTGTGCAACATATGGGACATACTTACACTAAAAATGGCTGCTTTATTTATCTGAAATTCAATGCTATCTGGGCATCCTGTATTTTAATTTGCCAAGTCCGATAGCCCTGATCACAGAGCACAGGAGGGGCGTGCTGGGGGACCGAGCCTGGGAGGGTCATGCTGGGGGACCGAGCCCTGGAGGGTCATGCTGGGGAACGGAGCCCCTGAGGGGCGTGCTGGGGGACCAAGCTCAGGACAGGCGTGCTGGGGAACGGAGCCCCTGAGGGGCGTGCTGGGGGACCAAGCTCAGGACAGGCGTGCTGGGGGACCGAGCCTGGAAGGGGCGTGCTGGGGGACTGAGCCCCAGAGGGGCGTGCTGGGGGACCGAGCCCAGGAGGGTCATGCTGGGGGACTGAGCCCAGGAGGGGCGTGCTGGGGGACCGAGCTCAGGAGGGGCGTGCTGGGTGACCGAGCCTGGAAGGGGCGTGCTGGGGGACTGAGCCCCTGAGGGGCGTGCTGGGGGACCAAGCTCGGGATGGGCGTGCTGGGGGACTGAGCCCGGGAGGGGCGTGCTGGGGGACCGAGCCCTGGAGGGTCATGCTGGGTGACGGAGCCCCTGAGGGGCGTGCTGGGGGACCAAGCTCAGGACAGGCGTGCTGGGGGACTGAGCCCAGGAGGGGCGTGCTGGGGGACTGAGCCCAGGATGGGCGTGCTGGGGGACCGAGCTCAGGAGGGGCGTGCTGGGGGACCAAGCTCGGGATGGGCGTGCTGGGGGACTGAGCCCGGGAGGGGCGTGCTGGGGGACCGAGCCCTGGAGGGTCATGCTGGGTGACGGAGCCCCTGAGGGGCGTGCTGGGGGACCAAGCTCAGGACAGGCGTGCTGGGGGACTGAGCCCAGGAGGGGCGTGCTGGGGGACCAAGCTCGGGATGGGCGTGCTGGGTGACGGAGCCCCTGAGGGGCGTGCTGGGGGACCAAGCTCGGGACGGGCGTGCTGGGGGACTGAGCCCGGGAGGGGCGTGCTGGGGGACCGAGCCCGGGAGGGGCGTGCTGGGGGACCGAGCCCTGGAGGGTCATGCTGGGGGACTGAGCCCCTGAGGGGCGTGCTGGGGGACCAAGCTCGGGATGGGCGTGCTGGGGGACTGAGCCCGGGAGGGGCGTGCTGGGGGACCGAGCCCTGGGGGGTCATGCTGGAGCCCCCCATGAACTCCCATGGAGCTCCCATGAACGGAGCCCCTGAGGGGCGTGCTGGGGGACCAAGCTCAGGACAGGCGTGCTGGGGGACTGAGCCCAGGAGGGGCGTGCTGGGGGACTGAGCCCAGGAGGGGCATGCTGGGTGACGGAGCCCCTGAGGGGCGTGCTGGGGGACTGAGCCCAGGAGGGGCGTGCTGGGGGACTGAGCCCCAGAGGGGCGTGCTGGGAGACCAAGCTCAGGATGGGCGTGCTGGGGGACGGAGCCCCTGAGGGGCGTGCTGGGGGACCAAGCTCGGGACGGGCGTGCTGGGGGACTGAGCCCGGGAGGGGCGTGCTGGGGGACGGAGCCCCTGAGGGGCGTGCTGGGGGACTGAGCTTGGGAGGGGCGTGCTGGGGCCTGGCGTGCCATCCCAGCACTCCCAGCCAGGCATGTGGAGACAGTGTCCAACCTTATGCCCTTCTGGCCCACCTGTGCCTGGAGGGCAAAGACGCTGGAATAATGCACAAACTCCTGCCTTGTCCTGCAGATCTTTCTCCCCCGGCTTGTTGGGACATTTGGCCGGCATCCTGGGGATTCAAACACAGGCTCTTCAGATGAGGTTGAGGTATGTTACTCCTCCAAGCTCTAGAGGTTGGACAGAGAGTGAAAAATTGGCACAGCTTTTCCGGAAGTGGGACAGTCCACCAAGCGGTAAAGCTGAAACATACAGACATCTGGAGCTCGGCAAGTCTCTCCAGTCGGCTTCCCGGGAGGCGCACCCTGAGGGTCGGTGTGGCAGTGTTTGTTGGGGCAGGTCCAGGAAGACCCAGCGGGAGAGTGGGAGGCAGGACAGAGAGAGAAAGAGGCAGGACACGCATCCGACCCCACGCAGGGCGTCTCTGACTCCAGGTAATGTGCCCCTGGCGTCCTGTTAAGGGCACAGTTGCTGCCGTACCCTCCACCCCCATCAGCCACTGCCTATGTACATTCCTGAGCCCTGCCCTGCCCTGCCCTGCACAGGTACCGCGGGCTCCAGCGGCCTGGGCTCAGCCTCCGTCTAGGAGACACTGGTGCTGGCTGTAGCCATGGAAGCACCTGACACCAGTGTACACGAAGTGGCACGGGGATGTGTGGGGTGTGGGCTGAACCCCTGCAGCCTGCAGAGCAGGAGGAGGGCAGCACCACTAACAGCGGGGTGTGCAGGGGAGGAGCCAGGCTGGAAGGCAGCAAACCTGGGCCCCAGTGGTGTGGCTGGAGACGCCATTCCCGGGCCAGAAAGGGTGGCCCGTTCTAGGTCCTGCCTGCTGCCTGGTGCCCCCTATGAGCCCCTGGAAACATCTGGTCACTTCCACTTATCATAGCACTGGGTAGCATTTTACAGTTAAAAGTCATATTTTTTCTCCATCCTTCCGTTGGGTGTTGACAAAACCTGGTGAGCAGGCACTGACATGACCCTGTTGTACTAAGGATGAGCAAACTAAAGCCTGGGGAGTTTGACGCACTCGATCAGGACCACACAGACCACAGGGACGGAGGGGGTCTCAGCGCAGACCTACGGGCCCTGCCTCCCCCCCTCTCCTGGGCCATGGCGCTCCCTGACATGGCCAGGGAAGCGCAGCCCTGCAGGCCTCTGCAGCCAGCCTCCGGGGCAGCCCGCAAAGTGAGCCAGGCGAAATCCCAGGAGCAGACGTCGGGAAGATTTCTAGGGGAATGAGGCATTTTTTGCTCTCTCACCATCCATGAAGAGGCAAAATGGGGAGTGAAGGACCCCAAGCAGAGAGGCATTAGCAGGAAAGAGAAGGAGGAAAGGTTGGGGACCAGCAGCCACGGGCAGCTGGGGGTGAGTGAGGTGCAGCTGACCTGCCAGCATCCCTGTCAGGGGCCACTGGCCCAAGTCTCCAGACAAGGCCGAGTCCAGCGGGGATATGCAGCCTGCCACGTCGCTGCGGCGAGGCTGTGAGCTGGGTCTGTGCGGCCGGGGTCTGTGCCCTTTCCGCCATACCACCCACACTGGCAGTTTGCCAAAGCTGAGCATCCTTGTATTCTAGCATTTGGGGCCTTACTCATTGATAATGTGCATTTTAATATTGTCAAAAGTTCAAATGTTGCCAAAAACAGAAGACAGCTGGCCTGCCTACTCAGGGTCTGGAAGAATGAAGAAAAGTCCACCATTAGCCCCCACTGTGCCTAAAGTTTACAGCCTTTTCCTGAAGCCCAGAGACATCTGCTTCCTTCCAGGTGATGGCTGCACCCCATCTTCTGAGGCAGAAGCTCAGGAGCTCCCCTGGAAGTCAAGGTAAGAGTCGGCTGCTTCCCTCACCCCCACTGGGGAGATGAGCTCGGGGCATGAAAATTGCCAGCCAGGTCATCAGTAGGGCACAGCGTCTCGTGCCCCTGCTCAGCCACACACACAGCAGTGCCCGACCACCCTCAGGGGCCTTCCAGTGAGCTGGCCTTCGGATACCTGGGATCTGCGGCTGTAAGTCCACAAAGGTGGGGGTGACGCTGGGGTGTTTTCCTTGTTGTGGTGTAAACTGTCCTGATACAGTGCTTGGCTCCCGACCTTACACAAAGCACAGAATATAACTTAGCCCTCCTTGATGTACTGGTGACAAGGACATCAACTTGTCCCAGGGAAAGGGACATGTGGCCACCACCTCCACCGCACGTAGCCAGGCTGTAGGGGTGCTATGTGCACTCACCGCTGCTCCCCTCGCAGCCTGACCTCACATCATGGCAGGGGAGGCAGTCCCTTCCCAAGGCAGGTCCCGCCCTCACTGCTGAGCCATTCTGCCATCACAGTGTCCCCTGCTGTCCCTGTGTCTGAGCTTTGCCCCCACCACCCCATCCTCCCAGCTCCGCCCCAGCCACGGTCCCAACAGGGAGCTCTGTTCATGTGCCTCTGCCCCCCAACCATCACTGGCTCCCAGCCACCTGCAGAACCAAGTGGGATTCTTAGCGCAGCCTTCCAGGTTTCACTGTCTACCACACGCTGGAACCCTGCCTGCCCCTGGTCACCTGCCCGTGGGTGCACTGCCAATCCCACTGGACAGCACGCTTCTCAAGCACACGCCGGCTTCAGGGTGCCCCGTGCTAGGACAGGCCCCCGTGCCCTTGCCTGGCCGCGCCCTCTGCCGGGAGTGCCCCTCCCTCCCTTTGCCCCGACCCCTGACCTTTGAAGTCCTTCAGCCCAAGCCTGATGCCTCCCCCAGGAGGTGCTCCACTGCCTCCGTGGGGCACGTCTTCCCGTGTCCCTGTTTGCACGCTGCTCACCTCCGGGGTCACACCAGCCACCCCGCCTCCACACCAGCTCCCTCTTTATACCCCCGAGCTCCCAGCCCCATGCAGGTTGGTCCAGTGCCGAGCCTTTGAGATGAACCTCTGATTCAGGGCCGCCAGCTAGGTGGATGACTCTGGCAGAGGGATGCCCTGCCGGGGGGCTAGCTGAAGGTTCCTGGGGTACCATGCGCTGACCCTGACTTCCACCAGGTCTCATGGCTAAAACCCAAGTGGAGGCTCATGAGAAGCAAGAGAACAGTGGGGAGCTCTTTGAGCCCCCTTTATGACTGGTTTTGCCCAGTCGAGAGCCCCTCACATCCAGTGCCAGGCCCCGTGAAGCTCACGGGCTGCGGTTGCTCACTCATCTCATGTCCCTCCTGCCACCCTGACCAGCCTCGGCGGAGTGCAGCTGCTCAGTGGCCCAGAGGTCAGCCCACACACAGGCAGGTCCTCACGCCTTCATTGTCAAGGTGGGGGGGCCACACATGTCCTCACCGCTCAGTAGCAGTGACGCCTGGGTTCGCGATTCCCTCAGCAGCGGCTGGCCCAGGAGCAGGGACATGTGGCAAGGCCGGGCAAAGCGCACCCTGCCCAAAATGGAGCAATGAACGGCTGGATGCTGGTCAGGCAGCTCTCAGAAGCCAGCCCTGATTTGTACCACTGGCCAGTTTCTGGGGCGTGAATACCTTCATGGTGGCTGGTTTCAAACCGCCCCCCATGACGTCACTGAACTTGGGGAGGAGGCGCGCTCCTGCACCCCGTGGGGTGCCGTGGGGGGCTGAAAGGGAAGGAAGGCTTCGCCAGATTGCTCACCTACGGCCATGAGCACAATGGACAGGGGTTTTGAGGCCAAATGCCCCAACTACAGAACCAAAGCCCCGAGGAGGGACCCTCCGTTCTAAGGGTCAGGGTCCCAGGACCCCCTAGGCCATCATCATGCCACAGAATTAAAGGAAAGGCGAGGTTGTGCCCCAGACACTGTGCAGTGCCGTTCCCTGTATTGGCCGTGTGAGCATTTCTGGGGCACAGGGAGGGAGGGTCTGAATGCGTGCTGCAGCGCAGAGCAGAGAGCTGGACTGACCTGTTATGTGCACAACCGCCAAAACAAAACTGCTTTGCTAAAAAGGCTTAATGCTGTGAAAACTTCTCAAAAGGGGATGTAGCCACTTTTATGCCGCCTTTTAAACTTCCTAGGAGGCACAAACACTCCTTTGGGATAAGCTTATGTTTAACAAGCTCCCCGGCTTCTGTTTTCCCCAAAGGCAAAGTCAATGACTCCTTTGTCCGGAAATCAGTGTACCGTGGGTCCTTGACGCAGAGAAACCCCGACAGCAGGAAGGGGACGTCCCACCACAGCTTTGCGGTAAGGGTTTACCTCGGTTCCTGAGGCATCTTTAAAATTCTGTGACCTGTCAGATGTACATATTGACATTAACTCTTCAGAGTAAAGAAAATGGGGAGAAACTGACAGATAAAACCAGCAAAAGATTTAGGGAAAAACAAAACTTTTCTTAAAGGTACCAGAGTCCCTTTAAAGCACCGACGATGAGGTCCCCGCTGGCTCTGGGGCAGGTCTCGGGGACAGTCGATGACTCAGTGAGGACACCTGCCCCGCAGCCCCACCAGCCCACCTGGCGCTGTAAAGGTCGCTCAGCAAACCGCGTGTGCAGATGGCCAGGTCAAGGTTACTGTCCCCCGACTCTGGTGGGAGAGGGCTCCCTGCAGAACCAGCTTCCCAGGTTCCTCCCAAACCCCAGGACATATCAGGGTCCAGACACCTCACTCCCAGAGGCTCTCCACACCCACAGTCCCCCAGCACTTTACTCCTTCTATGAACTCCATTTTTAAAAAGGATTTCAAAGTATGTCATAATAGAGATTTACAAAAACAGGTGCAAGACTGTAACACGACCAAGCTTTGTGTCGGCAGATGGGGAGGGGGACACACGTTTTCCATATGGCCCTCCTCAGGCCCCACAAACAAGGGCACATGTGTGAGTGGAAACAGTGAAGGGCTGACCCCCTGCAAGGCCCCATGTTAGCCCAGAAAGAGGCCATCTGGCCCATGGCCAGAGCGCAGCCATCCCTGATGGAAGACCATGCCGATAAATATGAAACCCACCAGTGGGACCTGACAAAGGAAATGCTTCCAAATTAGACTGTAGCTCCCCATGTTTCTGAGCTTTACATTTTTCAAGACTTTCCATCCCTACACCTCAGTTGATGAGGGCCAATGTCATTCACCCAGATTCACAGCTGGGGATACAGAGGCAGAGAGGGGTTGAGTTAAAATCCTCAGGGGATTGGACTAATGCCTTCTGATCAACACATCCGTGTGTCTATGCATGTAGCTGTGTGCACTCTGTGTGTGTGTGTGTGTATGCCTTCGTGTGCATACTGGTCTGTGTAGTTGCCCATGGATATCTCTGTGTGCACACCCATGCATCTAAGCTTGGGTCTACCTGTGCACACACCCATGTGTTCATATGGCCCTCTGCCCACCACGTGTGTTCTGTGCATATGCCTGTGTCTCTGTGTGTGTGTGCAGGCCCACATACATGTATCTGCACACACTTACATGTGTATATGTGTTTATGCTTCACAGAAACCTGTGATGACCCACCAGCCTTAAAGGGGGAGGCTGGTCAGAGCAGGACAGACAGACAGAGCAGCCCTGGCCCCTGCTTCCCCCACTTTGGCTATCACGTCCCTCCATCTGCCCTGCACACAGTCCAGGGGAGAAGCAAGAAGAAATGCCATCCCTAAGGGAACCCCAGCTGGGAGATAATGGTGGTTCACAGCCCTTCACCTGTTCACCCACCTCCACTGATGACTGCCAAGCCCCCCACCCCTGCCCCACTACCCCGGCCAGCCAGCTCTGATCCGGGAAAAACACCTAACTCATGCGTCTTTCCTTTGGGACAATTTTGTTGAAACGTTTTGAAGGACACAAAGACCGTTTCCCGTGTGATCTTCTACTCCTTTCACTACCGCCTGGAATGGAAAAAGGATGGCTCAGTGTGGCACCAGCCACCTGTGTGTTCTTGGGCCATGTACATGGAAGTGTGGGCTGGTGTGTGTGTTTCTCTATGGACAAGAAAATTGGGCATCAAAGCAAGTGACCAGCTGAGTAGTGGGGGAGGGATAGGCCCCCCCAGCCCCCTCACACGCACATCTCTTCTGTAAGCACATCTACTCTGTGGCCAAGGGCAGAGCACACACGGTAGCAAATGGGCATCCGGGCAGTGCCTAGAGGCAGGTACCAGGACCTGCTGGGAGAGGTGCTGGTGGAGCTCTAGGTAGGCGGGCAGGCACTGGGGCTCCAGCCCAGCACTGCTACTCACTGGCACAATCCAGGGGGACAGAGGGCCAGGGCCAGTTAACAATGCCTGCCAGCCACTCGCCGTTGGTTCCGTAGAGAAGCTCCAACTCCTGCTGCACCTGGGACAGGCTGGGACTCAGAGTTCCTTCTGGGAGGCAGTGTGGCTCACCCAGTTTTAAGGGGAGCCCTCTGGGACCCTCCAGGAGTACCCTTGAACACAGAACAGTAATTGCAGCTCCCACTCAGAGGGCTGCCAAACCCTTCACAGGGACTAGTTTATTTAATCCTCCAATTAAGAATAGGCCCATTTTGCAGAGGAGGACAGGGAGTCCTGAGTGTGAGGCAGCCTCCCTGGAGCTAGGCTCTACTTACATGGTCCTCCGCTGCTTTCTAATGCGGCTTTGGGAAAGCTTTGACTTTTCTGTCTCAGATCACATGGTGTTTGTGTTCAAATGAAACAGTAACCAAAAGAGATGGAGAAATCACGTCCCAGAGCCTTTGATAATGGGCCTTTCTCCTGACCTGTCTGGGGGCCTGCCCCACTCCTGTTGCACAGACCTTACACCACTAGCTTTGCAGTCCCAGGGAGCCCGGGATGTCGCAGCCCCGCAAAGGCCACGTTGTCCACAGGCTGACCCATGGCAGCTCCAAGTGTGATTGCAGCTTTTCAGAAATCTGCTTGAGTTGACCCGAATGACCAGGCTCCAGGTTTGTGGAAAAGAAGGATCTCACACTCCATCTCAGGCTGGAAGCTGGTTAAAATGCACAGCTCCTAAGTCAATGCTAAAGCAATTAAAGGATTCCTGTTGATCAAAGGGAGTCCATTCTTTCCTTTATGTGTACCGTCCTTATTCACAAAGTCAGTTACCGTCAGCATGAGTTCCTGAGTTGAAGAAGACATGAGCCCTGCTGGCTCTGAGCACCCCTGACATTAACATAATCAGGACAGTGGACCAGGCACCAACCACGTGCACCCCTGAGCTCCAGGGCCCCCTGCCTCCATTACTGGCCTGGATGCAGCGAACTTCCAGCCCCAAAGCATTGGTGTCCTTCAGAACGCCCCTTCCCCGGGGCCTGGAACCATCACGTAGTGCCAGTTAGAGTCAGAGCACAGACTCTCCACCCCAGTGGCACACAGCGGGGCCCGACAGGGTGCAAGGTCCACCACCTTCCCTAATTTGTGGGTACACGGCAGGAGGCCAGGACCTGACTCTCCTTCCCAGCCTCCTGGGCGGGTCCCTGCCCCCTGCCTGTCCCCCCCTGCTCCCAACCCCTTCTCAGTCCCATCCAGTCCCTTAGGCATGGCAGACCAGCTGCCGCCGCCTCCTCCAGCATCTCCAGATGAACTTGACCTTTACCCCAAATGTCGTTGTGCCCACTAACATCCACTCCACCCACCCAGGGGCTCAGGCAAGGTCTGGGGCCATCCTTCCCTCCTCAAATTCAACCCCACATTCTGTCAGAAAAACCTGCCACACTGCCATCCACGTCCACAGAAGCTGCCCGCCCCTGCTGCCCACCCCTGCTGCCCTTCCACTTCATCCGCTGTGTGTCCCCGTTCGGGATGCATTTTCATGCCAGACTTCCACCTGGTTATTTTCCATGATGTCCAGACCCGGCCTCGCTGCCCCCTGCCTTCTCTGGTCTCTCGTGCCCACCGGCCATGCTTGTTCTCTGATTGCATCATGTCACATCCGCTCTGATGCCTCGCGGGGTCCAGGGCATTCTTGTTCTCGAGACCTCCGTTGTGACCTGTGAGCTCCCATCCCTGGGAGAGCTGGCCACTCTGTCTGCTGTGCCCAGGGCAGCCCGCCCAGTCAGGAGGCCACCACGAACCCTGCAGCTGAGGCCCGCTCGCCTTCATCTCAGAGCCCCTGAGAGCCTTGTGAGGAGTCAGTCTCCCCAGCCTGGGAACCACCAGCATTGCTGGTTCCGGGGACGACGGCCAAGCTGGTCAGCCTGCCTCTGTGGTCCGAAGCCCCTCTGCCCCTGTGTCCCCCCGCCGAGGCTGCCGGCCCCGAGGTCTAGTCCCGGTCAGCAGATCCGGCCACATCCATGCTTCCTTCCTGTCCATGCTGCTGTCGCAAAAACAGTTGGATGTTTACTACCTGGCCTAGGCTTTTGTCACTGATTCTGCAGCAAGGACAGTCCCCAGGCACAGCCAGGGTGAGGGAGAGCTACACAACATCTCTCTAACTTCCCGTCTCACAGCCCCCCAGCAGCCCCCCAGCAGCCCCCCAGCAGCCCCCCGCCCCAGCTGCCCCTGCCCCCCGGGGCATCAAACACCTCCCGCAGGGCCTCCTGGGAGCCGGGGACGTTCATTTCACTCTTTAGCTCCTCCAGGTTTTGTCTGGTGAAAGGAGCCAGCACCTCACACTAACACATCATCTGGGCCAACACCGAATCCGAGTGTCTTGGAAGGGGACCCTGCAGAAGCTGGGACCTCGCTGTGCCGTGCGCGCTCCGCCCAGGGCTACAAACCAGGGCACTTCAAGCAGCACACCCCCGTTCTCTCGCCGTGCTGAGGCCCCAGGTCCAAAGCCTCCCTCCAGACGCTCCAGGAGAAAATCTGTGCCTTGCGTCTTCCGGCTCCAGGCAGGAGAGGCTCCTGCCTTCCTGGGCTCGCGGCCACGCAGCCCAGCCTCTGCCTCCCCGTCACACGGGCTCCTCCTCTGCCGGCCTCACACCCCTGCCGCCTTTCTCCTCTGCGGACACTTGTCCTTGAATTCAGGACCCTCTGGAAGACCCAGCAACCTCATCTTGAGCTCCTTACCCCAATTACGTGTGCAGAGACCCTTTTCCCGAGTAAGGTCACATTCCCAGTTCTGGGACTTAGGACACAGATATAGGTTTGGGGAGACACCATTCACCCCACTATAGTAAATTAAGAAATCTGTTATGATTCGCTTACAGAAATCGATCAGTGGAGCCCCACCCGGAGACTGTAAGGGAGGATGGGGGGCCCAAGGACAGCACCCTGCTCTCGGAGGCCAGCAGCCCCTCCCCTCGCCTCCGCCAGAGGTGTGGGAAGAGCTCCCTGCCTCCAGGCTCTGATCAGAACCGCTGGGGGTGGGGGGACAATCCCGAAGCACACGGAGGCGGGTGCAGCCGAGATGCCCTCGGCCGGGCCTGCAGCCCTGGGCTCCTCAGGTCCAGCGTCCCCCACTGTCACAGTGCCCTCTGTAACCTCTAATAGCTGCTGCTGGAGACTGCAGTTGGGGAAGGGAGGCAGCCTTTCCCTTCCAGGGAGGCTGAGGTCTGCTTGCACGCTGAGCCGGGGGCTGGAGCCCTGCCTCAGTGCCTGGGTGCCCCCCTCCGCCTGCCTGCCACAGCCCCTTGGTGGCCCCAAAGTGTCAGGCCAGCAACACCACACTGACAAAGCTACTTTGCTGGAAGGGGAGGGCTCACTATCCCCCTACACACTCATGCACACACGCACATGCACACACCCCAGAGCGTTGCCACGAACCTGCCTCCGGCACCTGCAGTGCCACGTCTCGGTTGCCCCAGGCAGCCCGGGGACTGCGCACACCTGTGGGGACCGCCCAGCGGGCCCACCTCTAAGGCAGGACCGCCGCTCCTGATCCACCGCGGGCACCACACCCTCCTCGCAAGAGCCACCAGGAGCCTTTGGCCACGCTGCCCCTGAGCTGCCCCCGGGAATTCTGATGGCATCTGTCCCCAGAGCCCCTACCCCACAGCCCAGGGGCCAGCCCTGCACCTCCGCCATCCCCGTGCTCCTTGCACCACCCTGCGCCCCCCAGACACAGATCGCCCAGGGAGCCCACCAGCCACGGAACCTTCATCTCTGGGAAGGACGGCCATGGGGTGAGAGAGAAGTGGCGTGACCGACCCCCTGATGGGTAAGGGGCCTCCCTGAAGCCTTCCCTGACGTCTGATGGAGCCACAGCAAGGGGCACATTGCCCCCCTGTATCCGAGGGGAGCACCCAGGAGCTCTCCCCGAGACAGCCTCCTGATTACCCGCAACCGCGTGGGCGTGACCTTAGAGCGAGTTAGGGTCTCTGGTCCAAGTTAAATGATAGAATGTTATGCAGTTATTTTAAATGGCACAAATACACAGATTTTTTTGAACAACTTGAGGACACGATTGTTAGATGTAAACAATGAGATTCAAAGCATGTAAGCCTGATAAATCCCCAGAAAATACATGAGGAAGCCCCAGGAATGAAATATACCACAGGTGACAGGTGATTGGCCTCTCTGATCCTGGGCGCTTTCCTTTCCCATTTTTGTCTATGTTCAGTTATTTCCAAATGTATATACATTGCTTTTATTATAAAATTAATGTGTTTAGCACTGATTTTACAGTAAAAAAATAACATTCATTTTGCGACAAACTTGTTTTTATTTTAATTGTAATTGATAATTAATTATAAAAGCACTGCAAAAACCTAGAAAAAATATTTGTTAAGTTACAGAAACAGGATGAAAGGGTTTGCAGATAGTGGATTCAACAATGAAAAAAGCCCCAAGGTGACAGACAGGACTGAGGGCGGGGAAGAGATGAGCCACCGAGCGGGGCTGGAGGCTGGTCCTTGGCCCGGTCCGCTGGAAGCAGGAGGAGGGGAGACCCTCAGGGCGGCCTGTCTGTGTCGGGCATCCTGCCCAAAGGCCACCTGGAGAAGGGAGGCTAATGTGTTTTAAAGCCACTTGGCCCAAATGAAATTATACAACCCAGGAAGGGACAAATCATGTCACTGGTGAGAGTCTTTTAAAAGAACAAGCCTCTCCTGATGCCACCCCGGGAGGGAGGTGGACGTGATGAGAGCGGGGGTGTCAGGGGCTATAAGAGGGGTGAGCTGGGCCTGCCTGGTCGCCGCTCAGACCACCCTGGCACCCGTGCCATCCTCCTCGGCACAGTGGTGAGTAGCACCTGCCCTGGGGGGTGCAGGCTCTCTCCCCTCCGGGCAAGGGCCAGGTCCTGCTCACACCGGGTCCTGGCCACGCTGGGCAGCTCTGCCTGCAGCCGCGTGTCACCAAGCAGGATGGGCAGGTCTGCATATCTGAGGGCCACCGGGCCTGCCCTGAGCCCTCCATGCTCAGCCGCTGTCTATGGTGGGGACAAAACGAGAAGGTGTCCCATGCAACTCGGCTGGGAACGCAGACCAGGAGTCCCGCTGGGCTGGCAGCAAACGTCACCAACGCTCCAACTCTCAGGGGGACAGGGAGCTCCAGGGGGACCAGGGTCCAGGTGCTGCTGACGTCCTCCCAAGACGATTTCCCTGACATGGGGCCTCACCCGTTAGACATGTCTCTTTGTGACGCTGTTTCAGAGTGGCACCTTCATTTCCTCTAAGCTGGAGGGCACCACCCTCCCCGTGTGTGACACCAGGTCTCTGAAAAGGAGGGAAGTGGGCCTGTTAAGTCACTTGGGCGAAGAGCACTTCCCATGGGGCTCAGGGACGGGCTGGCAAGCCGCTGTGGGCAGTGAGTCCCCTGAGCATGTGGGGCTCTCAGGCGTCTTCCGATGGCTCCCCAGGAGAGCCACAGGGGGCCGGCCCTGCGGGAGGGCTCCCCAGGCCTGTCAGAAGGGTGCTGCTTGGGAGCCCAGGGTGGGGGCGCACTTCGCCCCCAGTGCCCTCTCCTCCCCCGTCTACAGGGCTGTCAGGCCGCAGGTTGGATCTGGGGTCACGGGAGGGTAAGTGCTCTTGGTAAGGACAGAGGGTGCTGACCAGTCTATGACGGCCAGCTTCCCTGGCGTCCTCCAGTGGGCATGAGGGCAGGATGGAATAGGTGGCCCTGGATGGCCAGGAAGTCCGGGTCCAGGGCAGGCAAACACCCTGCCCCTGAGCCCCAGCCCGTGAGCCTGGTATCCCCCGGCCATGTCACGGTTGGGCGAGCAGCCCTGGCCTTCATACACGCGCACATCCTCGCACACCTGCACCACCGCTCCGCCCTCCTGCCCCAGGTTGCGCCATCCCGCGTGGCATCCACCTCCAGCTGGGCCTCAGCGAGGAGCAGGGATGAAGGGGTTTCCGGCCTGGTCTGTGTGCCTGCTGCTGCTGGACCTGGCCCTGCAGGGGACTGCGAGCCGAGCCCCCCAGCACTCCATGGAGACCCGCAGTGAGTATATGGCCCCGGGCACCAGCTTCCCTCTCACCCCCTCCTTTCAGAGGCCACGGGTGGGGCCTGGCCACCACCTACCCAGGGGCACAGTCCTTGCTAAGTACCCCAGTTTGGGGAACTTGGTCTGCTGTTTGCCAGGCCTCACCCCAGAGTGGCCCTATTCCTGCTCCCTGATGCCCCATCCCTGCCTGGCACATGGTTGAAGGGTGGCCTGGGGCCAAGCCAGCCTTTCCCACCCCTGGCACACCTGGGGGATGGGCAGGAAGGGGGCATTGGTTAATTTGAACTCCCCATTTCCTGAAACCACCCTGCCACCCAAAAATGGCCTCACCAGGCTCCAGATGCCCTCCTTTGCAGGTGGGACTTAGCATGGCCTGGGCAAGTCGGCTGCTGTGAACGGAGGCCCTGGGGATGCTGAGCACGTGCACCAGGCCCTGCCGCCTGCAGGTGCGCACGGCCACACACGGGTCGCATCTGCAGGCACTGCCCAGGCTCTTTCCTTTCCAGCGCCTGACATTGACCCTGCCTGGTACGCGGGCCGTGGGATCAGGCCTGTGGGCCGCTTTGGTCGGAGGAGAGCAGCCCTGCAGAACGTCCGGAAGCCGAGCCTCTGGCACCTGCTGGCTTGCTTCCCCCTGGAAGGGGGCGCTGAGCCCTCCCGGGATGGGTGACAGTGACTCCAGGAGTGGCTCCCAGCCACCACCACCCCCACCTCCACAGGCTGCTTCCCCTTCGATACTAATAAAAGCAGCTGGCCTTGGTTAGACGCATCTGTGTGCTCACAAACCAGGGGCTGTGCTCCCTCATGGGATGTTAGCTGAGAGGACACCAGAGCCCAAAGGCCCCGTGACTTGCTGAGGGCACCCAACACCAAGCAACCAAGCAGAGGAGCTAGGGGCACCCTTGGCCACCTCAGCCCATAGCAGCCTCCACCCAAGCCACCCTGAATGGCTGCCCAGGCTGTGCACTGCACAAGGCCAGGGGCACTGCATACCATACCCTGTGGGAGGTCCCCAGAGGAGCACAGCACAGCCCCTCAGCCTGCCCTGGCCCTCTCTGAGCCCCAGGCCCTTTACCAACCTGGTTGGTACTCAGAAGAGAACAAGACCATGGGTTGCTTGTTTCCAGTCCACAGCAGAACAACTCAAGCCTAGATTGCTTCCACTCCCCACTGGTCCCTTTCCGCCTGTTTCAAATCACCCAGGATGCCTTTATGTGCTGCCTCAGACGCATGCTAACTGGGCGACTATCTGGGCGACTGAGCCCAGCCCTTAGCTTCTCTGGGCCTCAGTCTCCACATCTGAACACCCAGGACAGTAGCACCCACTTCACTCCTAAGCTCAGGGAATGCAGCCCCAATACAGTGTGGGTGTCTGATGGGTATAAACCCCCTTCCCCACGACCCACGTGCCATCCAGCATGGGGGCAGGAGGCCTGCGCCTGCTTGGAGGGTCTCCTGAGCCCTCCCTGACAGCAGGACTCCATCTGTCTGTCCACACTCAGAGGACCCAGTGGCCTGGCCCCAGGACAGACCCACAGGACTCCAAACCCAAGCCTTCTCTGCTGCAGCTGCAGGGAGGCAGGGACCCCCGGCTGTCCGCCAGCCAGCAAAGGATGCAGGGCTGGCCCGGGCCACCCACCTGGGGCTGCGCCAGGGGCTGCCTGCCTCCCCAGACACAGGGAGGCCACAGGGAGGGCAGAGCCGGTTTCCTCCTGGGGGGAGACCGTCACGTCGGCACCTCCCCCAGGAGAGAGTCTGCAGACCAGAAAAGCGGTTTGGCAGTTTCCTCAGAAAGCTAGACGTAGACTTACCATGTGGCCCATGCCCCCCTGGCTGCACACCCAGGAGGACTGAGGACAGGTGTTCCAACAAATATTACTGCAGGAATGTTTAAGCAGCACAATTCACAGAAGTCAAAAAGGTGGAAACAACGCAAATACCTACCAACAGATGAAGGGATCAGCAAAAGCAAAAATGCATCAATGGGCTGTTCAGCCATAAAAGGCATGAAGGTCTGCCCGGTGCCGTAATAGGGGTGAACTTGAAAACATGCTGAAGGAAGAAATCAGACACAAAAGTCCACATACTGAAGGATTCCATTTTATGAAATGTCCAGAAGAGGCAGACCCACAGAGACAGAGAGGTTAGTGGTTGGGGGATTGGGGGGCGGACCCAGGTCCAAACTCTGGCTAAGAACGCAGGACGGGGGCTCACGGGCCGCCTCCCCCTGGGCCGGCAGTGCCGTCTAGGAGCTTGCTGCCTGCCCACTGCCCTGCTCCCGGCCTGCTCCACACCCACTGCACCCCCCTACCCCGAGGCAGGTTTGGGGATGGGACTGAGATGAGGTGGGTGGGTGCTGGCGCAGAGAGAGCCTTCCACACACAGCCCTTTCCTTAGATCTCTGGGGAAACAAGTTTTTCTCTTGTTGGACACACATTTTTGAGTGCCTGACGTGTGTCAGACACTGTACCAGGCATGGGGCACCCCACAGAAGGACAGACACAACCTCTGCCCTCAGGGCATTGTCCACCTTGCCTGAATATTAAGTCCACCTGGGAGGGCTCAGCACTCCCAGGGCCCAAGGCACCTGTGGACAATTTACTCAGAGCCCCTGGTGGGCGGGGGAGTGGGGGATGCGGGGAGGGGCGAGGGGTGCTGCTTAAGGAAGCTCCCAGCTGATTCCACTGCAGTGTTGCCCCCCACCTGCCAGTGGGGGAGGGGGGAGGCCACGGGCAACCCGGTTCCGGGAGATCCACACGTCATCCAGCCTGGGGGCCATGAAAGATGCCTGGTGGAACTGAGTTCGAGTGTACGTTTTAATAAATTCTAGCACGGCACTAGCTGACCAGACAGGAGGGAAATAGGCATAGATGTACCGCCTCCTACAAATACCATCCTTATTTCCCCTCATCAATCAACGCGTCCGAAATGCCCGAGAGCTTCTATTTAGCAGAGCTAATACTCAGGACCTGCGACCGGAGCCGCCGTTTGCCTTACATGAGGCTGGAGCGCCATCTAGTGTCCGTGGGCAACCTCGGCCTCCCACCGCCTCCGTGGCAGGTCCCACCGGGTGGGGTGCAGGGCTCACCCCTGCTGCAGCCCTGGGGGAACAAACAGCACGAAGACAGAGCCGGCTCGCCAGGGCCTCACACCTGGGGCGTTTCATCTATGAGGGAAGAACCACAGGAAAACCTGCAGCTTTACTCCAGAGAGAAGCGGCACCGCACACAGCTAGGTTGTCAGGTTTTCCCAGTGAAATGGTCTAAGAAATCAGTGTGAGTGAAAACCAAGGTGGTGGTTTTCTCAGAAACTATTGTTTCCTTTAGCTTTTCTCGAAAATCATGGCATAACAAGCCTTGTCATATCTGCTTTTGTGCAGAAAGACCACAGGAGACTTTTTTTTAGAATAAGCATCAGGAAAATCTGGACACGAGGGACACCTGGGCTGTCTCCAGCTCCCCGGGCAGAACCGCTCGCCAGGCACCCAGCTCCCTGCAGTTAGCATGAGCCTGAGGCCCAGGCCTGATGGACGAGGGAGGGAGCCGCGGGCAGACCCCGACGGGGCCGCGCCTTCTGCAGGAGCAGAGCCGGGCAGAGACGACCTCGCTGAGACAACGCCCGGTCTCCACGCCCTGGTCACCCCTGCAGGGGCTCCTCACCGCCTGCACCCCACCTGAGGCAGGGCTGGGGGGGCCGGGGTGAGTTCCCATGCAGGGTGGATGAGACCAGGGAGCGAGCCTGCGGGGGTGCGGACTGAAGGAGCCTCCGGAAATGCGAGTCACGCTCGCGGGAGTGCGGGGTCACCAGGGCCGGGCCTCCACAGTTGTCCTTCTGCAGATCCTCCCAGATAGAGCGAAGCTGCACTTTGTAATTATAAGGATACCCAAGCCTTATTATGCAGATCTCCAGACCTGCTTCTCACAGTCGCAGAGGCCAGGGCGGAAATCAGCATCACCCCACCCCCATAGCCACCTGTGACTCACCTTGACACTGGGGCTTACTTCCCAGAATGGCCGTCGGGGCCTCAATGAGTGTAGGCGGCGGTGACCGGGCGAACACGTGACCTGCCACCACCAGAGAGATGCCTGTGCCCGCTTTCGTCCCAGCCTGCCTCTTGGGTCCACCTTATTTACTCAGCGTGAGCCCTCCTAGAAAATGTGCCATAACAAACACCCGCCTTGCAAACTCACCAGAGACCAGATCATAGACAGTGGTTTAATTTGGGGAGAAAAATGCATAAACAGTACAATTTACACCAAGGTTAAAAGTCTGAGTCCTGGGCTGGTGCCCCGCCCACCCCGGCTGCCCTCTGGGCAGTGCCTCCGTCTGCGCCTGCTCCCTCCTCTCCCACCCAGAACCAGGGAAGCCCAGCACGCAGGTGCACCCCGCCGCCCAGGAGGAAGGTTTGTTCCTATCCGTGTCTTCCTCCGGCCCGTTTCACTCCTCTGCACCTGGCGGGGAGGCAGCTGAGGGACAGCACCCCAGGCGCCCGGGCATCAGCTGGTGTCTGCAGAGGCGAGGCTGACACAGTCTGGGGGCCATTCCACACAGGCTGCTCTCCTGTAAGTCCCGGCAGGCTTTGGGGGATGCTTATCCTAGGACACCCAGATTCTGGAAGCTCCAGGAGCCAGCGTCGATGGTGAGTCAGAGTCAGTACCACCAGCAGCACGGAGTGGCAGGGGCACCCTCAGGGCCAGTGGGGCCCTCCTGGGGGGGCACTCTCTAGCGGGCGCAGCACCTGGCCTGCCGGGCCAGCCCTGCCTTCAGAGCCAGCCGCTCATCTCCCTTCGGCGCTGGGCCCCCCTGTGCCTCCTCTCTCCGCAGCAGCTCCCGGGCTGTGAGGGACAGGAGCAGGTCGTCCAGGGAGGGTCGACCCCAGCCTGGCCCGGCCCTGCTCTCTCAGCAGAGCCCTAAAGCCCAGACCCCAGGACTCCTGCCCACTGCCCAGTCCCTAGGGACATCCTGGTGGGCCCCATGATGGGGCGAGAGGACCCCGTGAGGCAGAGCCGGGATGAGATCCCCACCCCTGGCTGGGCCCCCACTCACCCACAGTGCTGAAGACCTCGGTCACCTGGTGGTTCAGCCTGGCCGAGGCCTCCATGAACAGCAAGCGCTTGCTCTCTGCAAACTCCTTCCCTTCCTGAGGGAAAATCCCGTTAGTCATAGAAAGGGGAGCTCCCCAAGAACGCTTAGTAGCCGCCTGACGCTGAGACCCAAGACAGACGGACCCAGGCAACAGCCGCAGCCAGGGGAGAGCTGCTTTGGGGTGCTCCTGGCTGAGGGGCATGCGTGCCCAGCAGGGCCGTCCCACTGCCGCTGTTCTGCAGCTGCCCCAGCGCCCTCGCCCTAAATGCAGTGGGAGGCAGGCGCTGCTGCAACCAGAGCAGTTGGGGGGCTGTGCATCTGCCCCCAGGAGGGTCCCCCTTACCCAGATGTGAGAAGGGAAAATCTGTAGCAGCCGCCCCACCCCCGGTTCCTGAGTGGGAAAGGGAGCCTGGCCGAAGGACCCGCTCTCTCAGATGGACAGCCAACTTTCGAAGGGCCTGGGCAGCACAGTTGACCACAGGGCCAGCCACAGGGTGGCAGCTTTGGGTGGGAGGGGAGGGCTGAGCTGCTCTGAGGCGGGGAAACCCATGGGAAACAGGGGAGGGCAGGGCCAAGAGGACCCTGAGGCTGGAGGGAGGCTGGGGTGTCAGGAAGAAAATACAGTGGAGGGAGTGGCCAGGTGATTCACACACAGAAGCTTCTAGAAGCGCCTAATTTTCTTAAGTTGTTTGCTGGGCTGGGCTACACTACCCGGGGTGCACTCCTCCAAACACGCAGAGAAAGTCCGCCTGGTCCACATGGCCTTTCCTGGCTCAGTTGTTGCCAGAATCAAGGAGCTGGTCACGGGTCTGGGTTGGGGTGATGGGGTGAGATAAAAACAGCCACAGAGGCAGACATGAGTGGGGTGGACAATTATGCAACACTGGGTATCGGAGTCAGGGAACCTTAAGACGCAGTTACCTGCAAGTCCCCAGGGGAGTTGCTCGCAGCCTGTCCTACATGAGATATGGACGTTATTACTTGTACTTTAAAGGACAGGTGACATGGCATAGCTGGAAGTCTTGGTGACTTCAGGTAGTGTATATTGACCACATGAATGAAACCCATATGTCCCACTAGCTGGTGGGCTCCAGGTGGAGTCACTTTAATGGTTTGTCCTCAGGTCCAGGGAGCATCTAGTCCTAAATGGCAGGCCCCCAGAACTCCCCCTGCCAGTTTGTCCTTGAGGGCACCCAGGATGGAGTCCACGGTCGTCTCATTCCCGTGGAAGGAGCATATCCAGTGCATTGAACTTGGCTTGTAAATTCATTCTCTCATTCCAGGAATCATGCTCCTTGGGGAAATGACTGACTCCAGAGCTGGGGCAGAGAAAGGCTGCGATGAGCCTGCAACGACGTGGTGAGCCACAGAGTAAGGACATGAGAGGGCCCGGTGGGGGACGAGGGGGAGCATCAGAGCCGGCCTGGAGGAGCTCTCCCAATGGCCAGATCTGGGACAGATTTTCCTGAACCAGGAAAAGGGGGAAAGTGGTAAGACCTGAACAAGCTCTGTAGAGTAGCTAACAGTCCCGTATGAATGTTCATTTTCGGACTTGATCACCGCCCCGCGCTTGCATAACACGTTACCATTTGGCGGAGATGGAGGAAGTGTGTAGGGGAACTCTTTGTACTATTTTTGCAACATATTTTATACTTCTGAAATTTATTTTAAAATGAAAAGCCAAAAAATGAATTTAAAAAATGCACTGCCTGTGAGTCAGCCTCCCCTCCTCCCCCTGGGCACCTGGCAGCTCACAGTGCCGGAGGCCCGTGTCTGTGGCACTTTGCCCTCCAGACCACCGAGGCCCAGCTGTGCGTTGTGGGAGTTCAGAATGAAGAAGAGGCCAGGGGGTGACCTGGGGCCTGGGGGACTTGGCCCCGGAAGGGGGTGCTGGGAAAGCCGACAGAGGCTGCTGCTGCCCCAGGCCCCTCACACCCCGGCGCCTGGACTGCCTGCCTCCTGGTGGGCTCTCCACCTACGCACACCTATACACACATCTACACACACACACACACACACACACACACACCCCACTAGCACCACACTTCCCACTGGGTTCTCATAGCACGTCGCCCAATCACAGCAGCATTATTCTGCCGTTGGTCATTTTATAGAAATACGACTTTTTAATTTTCTATCCTTTGGTCAGTTTCTAGCAGAGATTTGGGTTTATTTGTTTGTCCCTTCTTTCATAATTTTTTAACACAAAGAAAAAGATCTGAAAACCCACATTACTCATAGCACGATGGTGGGTGGGGAGGGTCGGGGATCCCCCTGGCCCACATAACCTGGCCAGGGGCCCCACATGGCCCCAGGCTGGACTCTGCCAGCTCTCGGGGCGGCTGATTTGAGTGGGGCTCACAGCACTCCCACACCTGGGGACTGACCACCTCTAGGTCTGACCTTTCCAGGAAAGACCAGAAATCTTTGCCCAAAAAGGAATTTTAAGTGGGACTCGTGTGTGAATGTTTAAGAATATGCATGCAAGTGTGGTGTGTGACCCATGCATATGTTGGGGGCCACGGAACGGCCCTGTCTCAAGGCCCACCTGGAAGGTGACCTCCCGTTCCTCGTCGAGGTCCGTCTTGTTGCCCACCAGCATTACCACGACTTCTCCTGGGGAGATCTCCCTCTCCAGGTCCTTCAGCCACTGTTGAGCCTTGCAGAAGGAATCCTAAAAAGGGAAAAAATTGAAGTGGTCTTCATCATCTGTCTGGGGAAGGAGAAGCAGGTGCGGACGGCCACGTTGCGTATTGTGGCACAGTCCCCAACTGCCACGTGACAGACCCTGCAGCTGTGCCGCCCCCAGAGGGGGATTTCTCCAGCTCCCGTGGTCCGGGCCGCACAGTCACTCCATCCCCACCCTGCCGGACCCAGGAGGCTAGAGGCTGTCGGGGGTTCCCAGTCAGACCTGGGGTTCCCGAGGTCCCCCAGCCCTGGTGCCCTCAAGGACCACATTGGGCAGGAGAGTTTGGGGGAGTGGCTATCCCCCAACCCCTGTTCCCAACTGCAGCACCCAAAGTCCAGGTAATGGGGGCTCCCACCCTGGGCCCCCGGGAGCCCTCTCCGCTGGCCCTCCTGAATTCCTCCACACACAGCTCTCTAATACACGCTTCCCTTCCTGCTCGCATGCCCAGCGCCACCTCCCCGCCCACCCCACCCCGACAGGGCTAATCCCTGCTTCTGCCTCTGCATCTCAGCTACAGCCCTCCTGCAGGAAGCCCCCCAGCACGCTGGGCGGGGTTTGGTGCCTCCCTTCCCTTCTTCTCTCAGGATCTGCTCATCTGCACTAGGGTCTGCCCAGTGGTACTCTGTGTAGGGCATGTGTAGCCAGGGGCTGTACCCTGTTTCTGTAATAGCCCCCTCCCCAACTCAGTGGGCACTCAAGGAATCTGGGAGGACCACAGAGGGGCACAAACCCAACTCTGCAGAAGGAGGAAGGGTTGTCAGGGAGGGCTTCCTGGAGGAGGTGACCAACTTTCACTGATGTGTTCTCTGTCTGCTACATGAAGCACCAGCACAGGCCAGTGACATAGTGCCCTCAGAAGGGAGTGTCCCTGTGCCCCAAGAACAGAAAGCAGATGCCTTGTGAAGGATGGTGGGGCATGCCCGGGCTGAGCCTCACCCTTCTGGTGATGTCATACACCAGAAGTGCAGCGTTGGCCCCCCTGAAGTAGAGGTGGCAGACGCTGTGGTACTTCTCCTGGCCAGCCGTGTCCCAGATCTCAAACTTCAGAGACACTGCACCCAGGTCCACCAGCTTTGTGAAGAACGCACCTGGAACGGAAGCCCAGAGGGAACCTCACTGACCATGACAGGCAGTCACAGGGAGGCCAGGGCTCTGGGTGGGCCGGCCCCAGCCCTGGCTCTGCTCTGCACACTGGTCAGGGACAGCCAGCCACGCGCTTCCCGTCGCGCAGTCAGGAGGCCGAGCAAGGCCATCTTCTGGACGATGGCGGTTTCCGTGTAAAGCAAAGCGTTCCCGTACTTTGCTGCAGACCCTTCATGGATTCCACAGAGGCTGTGGGAAGACAAACCCCCAGGGCCCTAACTCAAAATCCTCTGGACTGCGTGTGACACGGGGTCCGACACGTCCCTGCGGGCTTCCAGAGATGCAGCTGGGAGCCCCGAGGACCCTCCGCATCCTGCCGCAGGGGCCACTCAGCAGCCAGACCACCGTGCAGGGGCTGCTCGCCACCACGCCAGCTCCTCTCTGAATCCTTCCTGGCTGCCTCCTCGCCTCTCGCTGCCAACCTCCCTCTCCACCATCCCCTCTTCTTGGGACCCTTCCTCTGCCCTCCAATGGGTCACGGGGGTCTCTGAGCACCAGCCTCTGGGGCCTCTTCCTGAGGGCGTCCATGACAGCTTCCCATGCTCCCCACACACCCAGCGGCACAGGTGGCCTTCCGTGTTCTTGTCTGCTGCCCCAGGGGACAGTGAGCACCTGGAGGCAGGGACTTTCATTCAGTAATGCTCCTGCCTAATAATTAACACGCAATGAAAGACCTACCCCACACGCTTTCATCTGACATACTGAGCAATCCCCCTCCCACTGGAAGATTTGTTTCCCCTGAGCTTTACTTTCCAAAGTGATGTGATTTTGAAGTCGTTCTTTAGTAGCACCCAGATGTTCTGCCCCATGGTGTCTGACCTACATCATACAGACCCAGACCAGGGATGGCGGCGGTCGGGGGTGGCCTCCAGTCAAAGCCACTGCCCTGCCCAGACCCTAGGCTGGGTATGGAGCCTGCTGGGAAATTCTGGCAAACATAGCCATATGTCTGAAATTAACGCTTTCCCTGCAAGACCAGTGTGTTAGTGCCCTGGGGCTGCCCTAATAAAGGGCCACAAACTGGGGGGGGGCTTAAAAAACAGAAATTATTCTTTCAGTTTTGGAGGCTGGAGGTCCCAAATCAAGGTGTCCCCACAGCTGGATCCTTCCGGAAGCTCTGGGAGAACCTGTTCTGAGCCTCCCTCCCAGCTCCTGGTGGCTGCCGTCACCCACCGGTGCTCCTGGGCTTGGAGATACATCGCCCGTCTCTGCCTCCATCTTCACACAGCCTCCCCCTGTGTCTCTGGGTCCCCTCCTGTCTTTATTAGGGACACGGACCGCTGCCTTCAGGGCCCACCCACAGTCCGGAATGATCTCATCTCAATACCCTTACTTACGCCTGCAAAGACCCATTTTCCAAATAAGGCCACATTCACAGGCACTGGGGACTAGGATGTGGACATATCTTTTGGGGACACAGTCCAACCCCTCTGAACTAGGGGTGAGTCTGGGCTGGGATTTCACTGCAGGCTGGGTGAGGGCAGGACTATCCCTCACCAGAATCTAGTCTGGGTAGCTCCTGAACGAAGTCACTAACCCCATTGCTCTGCGTGCCGCTCCTGCTTTCTCCTGCGTGTGGATGAACCTGAAGCCAGGTCAACGTCCTGGGTGTTACGGACTGGACGTGTGCCTCCCAACGTTCACGTGCTCAAGCCCTGCCCCTCGGTGTGATGGTGTTAGGAGCTGGGGCCTTTGGGAGGGAATAGGGTTGGATGAGGTCAGGAGGGTGGGGCCCCAGGATGGAATTAGTGCCCTTATAAGAAGAGACAGAATGCTTGAGCTCCCTCTCTCCTTCCATGCGATCACAAAGATGAGGTCATGTGAGCACAAAGCAGAATGGCAGCCACCCACAGGTAAAGAAGAGGCCTCAGGGTGAAAGATGCCTGGCTGGCACCTCAGTCTCGGACTCCTAGCTTCCTGATCTGTGAGAATAGACCTTTGTTGTCTGTTGTCCAAGTCCCGTCCGTGGTGACTTCTGATGGCACCGGAGCGACTGGGACACTAGGCCAAACGCAGCTGCAGTCAATCTCGGCAGCAGGACTAATGGCTCCCAGCACACGGTCAGGGCTGAGCAGGGAGAAGCCACCTAACGCAGCAGGCGCCCCATTAGGACTGAGGCCCTGAGGGTGAAGGCCATGTGCAGGCCTGGCACGGAGGTCCATCAGCTGCACCAACCTCACCAACCTGCTCAAACCTTCCAAACCTCAGTTCCTCTTCTTTATCAGAAGCCAACAGTGCCTCTCCCAGGGCAGCCGCCAAACCCGTGAGAAGAGATGGGAGGTGCAGGGTCGGATTCGGCGCCCCTTCCTCGGCTGCCGTCTCTGCTCTCCCCGACTCACTGGCTAGGAACGCAGGCCTTGTGCCCACACCCTTGGTCTGTTCTCCATCTTGTCGGATCGTACTTCTGAATTTCATTTTGATTGCATCCTAGAAGTCGCCGCTGCCAGGTTGTACATGGGTGTAAACAGGTTTGCCCCTCCCCTTAGCAATCTCTGCTGACATTTTCCTTTTCCACTTTGAAAATGAGAGCCAGAGGCTGAGTTTAAATCAAGGTAAAATCCCAACAAATTTCCCAAGAGTGCAGGGTTTGCAGTCCAGGCAATGAGGAGGCCCCGTGTGGATGCTTGCAGATGCAGAACCTTGTCTTCCCCGGGGGAGGCACGGGGCCCCCAGGGAGATCCTGGGCTGGTGTCAGAATCAGCCGCCCACCCAGCCCTGTGGGCTCCCCGGCTCCAGCCTGGCAAAGAGCCTGCATTTATTGTCTGCCTCGTTCCAACACCCACTGGCCACTTTCTCTGCATCTTCTCAGCTGAAGTCAAAAAGTGATTAAAAAACAAAATTCCAAGAAATCCAGACTGACTTCGTGATTTTGCCAATGATATTGGCAATGAGGTTTTTTGCGGGGTGGTGGGGGGGGAGAGGGGAGCAAGGACGAGGACATTTTCATGTTTTAGAATAACATTGGCATTTCTATTGGGCCTCAGACTGACTAAACCGGGGCGCCTGGCCGCTGCCTCATTTCGTGGCCCCATCAAGGGGCTAGACTTGCCCACGGAGCAGGTCTCCCTCCCCCTCTGGCCCCCTGCAGACCTGAGCACAGTGCCCCGGTGACGGGACACTTCCCGCCCCTGCTCCTCAGCTCCGCCCTCGCTAGGGGCGCTGGAAGTGAGGGACTTCGACTCGGTGAACTGCAGCTCCCGGACTGAGCAGGGAACGGACTGGGCACCGCCCTCCAGCTGGCATTTTCCTGCCCCCAGCTAAAAAGTGTCTCTACTAAATGTTAACGTAATGAAAGTGATTTTGCATTTTTAACTTTTAGTCTTAATAAACAGCTGATTCTGCTCATTTAAGCCTTCTGGGGAGCATGTGTCTTTGTAAGCTACATGCTGAGGACTGGGTGAAGGAACACGAAGTGGGTTACTTCCCAGAGGCCACTGAGGCTTCAGCAAATTTAGTTTAGCAGGAAAGCAGGATTGTAGCAAAGTTGAACTGTGTTTGGTGCCTTTCCCTCCCCACACGAGGCCCCGGAGGTCCAGGATTCACCAGGGCTTCCGTGAGCGAGCACACACACAGGCACCGGCTGCCACCCCCACCTCCACCCCACGGAAAGACATCACTAAGTGCAGCGCAGAGAAATGAGCTGAAATTCCCTCTACTGCGGCCATTGGGATTCCAGGGTGAGGGGTCTGTGGGAGCTCTCGATGGTCCAGCCCACCCCACCCGACCCCGACCCCCGGCCACAGCGGTCACTCCTGAGAGCTGCCCACTTCCCCTGCTGGGCCCTCCCTGGTGCCACACCAGGAGTTCAAGGCTTTTCTGGTCTCCGCCCAGCAGCCAGTCCCCAAAAGGCTGCACAAAATCCCTTTGGGATTCCCACTCTGGCTCTGCTTGGGGGACACAATCATCTGTCACAATTACAGCTCCTGAATCCCTGCAGACCCGCTGAGCTGAAACCTCACCTGTTCTGGATTCCACGGGTGCCTGACCGAGATCCCTCATCCCCTCCCTGCACCTGCTGCGCACAGCCCGAGGCTCCCGGAGAGTGTGGGAAATTCCCTGTCCCCGCGTCCCCATGTGCCCCTGCAGGGCCCATCAGCCCTGGCCTGTCCACTAGGAGACTAACAGAGGTCGCCCTGTCCCGTCACTTACATCCCACAGTAGGCAGGATGTTCTTGAAGTCATTCTTCACGAACCGAAGAGCCAAGCTAGACTTGCCCACAGAGCCGCTTCCCAAGAGGACCAGCTTGAACACACAGGGCTGGCCGGGGACGGCACCAGAGCGGGGGGCCCCAACTGCCTGCGCCATGCCCTGCAAAGAGACACAGTGTTTGAAGGAGGTTAACGTCTGACACCAAATAACCTCAGTGAGGTCACCCCTGGGCTTCCCTGGCCAGACGCAGACAGTAATGCACAGAACAGAGCTCCAGGTCCAAGGCTGCCTGGGTTCATGCCCCTGTTCCACTGAGGCAGGATGTGGGTGACTCGGGTGGGAGCAGCGTCTCAGCTGAGAACTGGTTGGGGGCACACTCTAGATCGAAACAGCTGCCCAGCCCTGCCAGCTCCTGCTAGGGTGCCCTACCACAGACCCAACCCAGAGAGGGTCCTAGGAGCAGCCATTCCCTCCAGGAACCCACCCATGGTGCAAGAATTCAAATAAGTTTGAAAAAGACAGATGCACCCCTATGTTTATCGCTGCACTATTTACAATAGCCAAGATATGGAAGCAACCTAAGTGTCCATCAGTAGATGAATGGATAAAGAAGATGTGGTACATATACACAATGGAGTATTACTCAGCCATAAGAAGAAAACAAATCCTACCATTTGCAACAACATGGATGGAGCTAGAGGGTATTATGCTCAGTGAAATAAGCCAGGCGGAGAAAGACAAGTACCAAATGATTTCACTCATATGTGGAGTATAAGAACAAAGAAAAAAACTGAAGGAACAAAACAGCAGCAGACTCACAGAACCCAAGATTGAACTAACAGTTACCAAAGGGAAAGGGACTGGGGAGGATGGGTGGGAGGGGAGGGTTAAGGGTGGGGAAAAAGAAAGGGGGCCCTACGATTAGCATGTATAGTGGGGGGGGCACGGGGAGGGCTGTGCAACACAGAGAAGACAAGTAGTGATTCTACAGCATCTCACTACGCTGATGGACAGTGACTGTGAAGGGGCATGTGGGGGGGACTTGGTGAAGGGGGGAGCCTAGCAAACATAATGTTCTTCATGTAATTGTAGATTAATGATACCAAAATAAAAAAAATTTAAAAAAAAGAATTCAAATCAATTTCTTCCACAGATTTCTGACCCATTGGTAGAAAAATCAAACTCAAATCCAAAGTAAAATAAACAACTAGGAAAGCATCTGAAAAGTCAGCTGGTCCTCCAGAAATAAAATATGTGGTCTGGAGATTCAATTCCACCAGCCAAATGGCAAATCAAACCCAAAATTCTGAATGGAGGCACCAGGAAACATGACAAAAAGATGTGCCCACGTTCGGGTCCTACCAGAGGTCACCCACGAGCTCCACAGTCACAGAAACTGGGGGTTTTGCCTCCCCAAAAGCTGCTGGATCTGCTCGCTGCCGTCTCTCCAAGCTGATGGTAAACTTCTGTCCTTCACAGTGTTGCCCATGGCCCCCGGATCATGTGTCTGGTTCCCATCAATAACAGTTAATAAAATGGAAGCCTCTGCGATCACAGGGCCTACAGCTCGCGGTCCCTCTTCTTGAATGGAATAATCCCGGTACGCCATAGAATCGTGTTGTGTTGACTCATCTCTTGCTGGGCTGTGACCTCCCATGAGAGCAGGGGCTACGTGCATGGATCACACAGCAGGTGCTCAATAAGTACCTCCTCGGCGCCCACAGGAATAGCTCCTCAGGAAGCCCCAGCTGGACAGACATGCTGCGTCCACACACAGTTGCCAAGCTTTTCATGCCAGCCCAAGCAATTACTTGTTTCTTGCTGTAAGTACTTAAGGATCCTGCTTAGAAGCAGATATCCCACGGATTTTGTACCATGATTTCATTTAGAAAGTTCAAACACCTCACAACAATGCATTTGAAAATTGAAATATGAATAAAACTCTTGTTAAGTCAAAAAAATCTTAGCCCCAAAGCATGTCTGAATTAACCAAAATAGGGGGAATATGAATGAATATAGCATTACTGTGACACCGTATACCAGCATCTTATTCTTCTGGCAATAATACCAAAGAGAAATAATGTTCGCTTAAAAATGTTATTTTACCATCACTATAAACGCATAATTGTCAATGTGAAAAAAATTATATTATCCATAATTCTACACCTTAATACAACCAGGAATGGTATTTTGCCTACTTTCTTCTAGTTTTTTTTCCTGTAAATGTTAAAAACAAACCAAAGCCCATCACTTTAACTTAAAATTTTATGTATCCTACCTTTATAAAATAACACCATATACCAAAGGCAGTTTTCCACATTGCTGTATTTATTATATATGTATTCAACATATACAGTCAACAGATATATGTTGAATGGCCATTTAACAGTCAGACAACTATTCCAATTTGCTGAACCATTTCCCTACTCCTGGATTTTTTCTTGGTTTTAATTTTTTTCTCTGTAATAAATAAGACTGCAATAAGCTTTCTCATGTATAATTTAGTGTAATAGCATGTTGTAAGCTTCCCATAATCAGAGGCTGGAGCCCTCTGTTTAGAGAGAAAATTGGAAATGTGACTCCTGACTTGGCCTCTCAAATTCAATCAAGATGGGGCTATTGAAGTTTTCCTAAATACACAAATTTTCCCAAGAATGCAATATTCATGACTGGGCTTAATAGAGACCCCTCTCTACCCTCTTGATTCAGGGCTTTTTCATTTCTCACAGGCTCCTGTCCCTTCCACCAAGACAAAAAAAAATGATTGCAATCCAAACGAGTGCTTTGTTGGGGGCGTGGGAGTGGGCATCCCAGGGAAGGGTCTCATCACTTAGCACAAAGAACCCCGAGATTACTGGGTAGTTGTTCATCCCCATGCCAATCTGTATTAAGTGAGCATCTGGACCCATTTGAAATGGATTCCTTAAAGGCTTCTGTTCATTATCCGGTTTACATTCAAGGCCTTTAACTAGCGTTTTCCCAAAGGCCACTATTTAAGCAGGAATCTCCTTCCAGAGAAACGGACCTGGCAAGTCATCAGGGATCCCAGCTAAGGCGCTCTGGCCCCCAGTAGGACAAACTCCTCACCCTCACTTTGCCCTTTTGATTATGCACACACAGACACACGCATAGGCACACACAGATATGCTCACACACAGACACAAACACATGGATACACACAGACACACTTAGATACAAACACACGCATACACACACAGACAGACACGAACACACACAGAAACACACAAACACACACAGACACTCAGAAACAAACACAGACTCTGAGATATAAACATGTGCACAAGAACAAACAGACCCTGATAAAGGCGCACACTCGCACAGACATTCTGCGCAGGGCACAGAGGTTTAAGCAATGACTCACCTGTTCCGCAGGCAGTCTGACCACCTGCCACCCGGGTCCTGCAGGGCCCCTCGTCTGTCCCCTTCCTCCCTCCTGGCCTGAGGCAAGGTCTGCCTCCCTGCGCAGGTGGTGGCCCTACAGGGACTGGCGGAGGCCTGCTCACACAGAAGCAGCAGCCCCGGCCAAGGCAGTGCCCAGCCCCCAGCCTCCTGCTTCCTGGGAGGCTCCCGGGCAAGGTCCACCGCAGGCATGAGGTCACCTGGGGCAGGGGCAGGGCGGGAGGCTGGCCCACAGAGCAGCACTACCTGAGCACCCGTGGAAGTCACGCGCTCCTGCCCCGGTGTTGCCCGCCTGCCGAGGTTCTCAGCTTTGTTATGGGTCCCATTTCAATGTCTCCCTCGGCTCCTTCCTCATTTCTGAGTGGATATTTGTTGCACTTGAAACCAGCAGCCCAGGAGAGAAGGAAGCCATAACAGCTGGGGGCCAGCTCTCCCAGGGCCCTCTGCCTGGAGCCGGAGGCCAGCAGGAGCGGCTGGTCCTGGTCAGATGTCTGGAGCCCAGCAGGATGCCACCGGAGGCTGCATCCCCCAGTGCCCTCCTCCAGCTTTGTCACCCTCCATCCCAGCAGCGCCTGCACGGGAGTGGGGGTCCAGGAGCGTGACAGAGGGAAGGCACTCTCATCCCCCCTGCTGCTGGGAGATATCTCCCTGGTCCCCCCACACCCCGTGGGGTGCTGGGGTCTTATGCTAGATGGCATTCTGCATAGGTTCCCTCAGGGACTCTGCTTCACCCACACCTCCCCTGGGGCAGGTGGATCCTTCCTCCTCGCCATGATCTCCTCTGGAGTGTGGCTGCCTCCCGGGATGCTGCCGGGGTCACTCCGTCACTGTGCAGACCCAGAACCCCTCTCCCCTCTTGAATGGCGCCCCCATCCCCCACCCGCCCCAGGCCAGGGACCACAGGTCTGAGTGACAGTGCGTGCTGCTCTGCCTGTGACCCCGAGGGTGGAGGGTCCAAGCATGAAACAGACGAACATGCTTTTCTCTTTTAACATGGGTGGGCTTCTCCTCGTTATTTAGAAGCATCAACCTTTCTGCAGGTTGTGCAGCAGAAAGGCACAAAATGGCAGGGAGTTGTAAATACCATTTTATGGCAGGAAAGCAAAGAGACAAAATAGTTAATAACCAGTCTTACATCCAAAATGGGAGTTTTCACCTGCAGTCAGAAAATAGGTTTGAAAGCCAGGTCCTGTCCACAGGAAAGATTTTTGGGGTCCATTAAGCTCCCATAGATTATGTTAAGGAGGGACCCAAATGGAGGGCAGAGGAAGGGACTGGGAAAAGAATGGGGACTTGGGGTCACATGCTTACAGCCACACACATGCCTTTCCCGCCAGGTCTCAAGGGTGAGGGGGCTTGCAAAGACTGAGGTGATCTCTGAGGAGCCCAGGAACCCTGAGGCCAGCACCTCCAGATATGCCCGAGGGGAAGGTGGAAACCCCTAGAAAAGCCCTCATCCTGTCCCAAATGTCCCATACATCCCCTACCCCACTGCCCTGAGGCCACTGGCCACACTCCTGGGTCACCAGCATCCACCTCGGAGAGGAGCAGATGCAGGAAAAAGGCGTCCAAGAGGCCAGGCGTTTCCCCTGACTCCTTACATTACTGCAGGAGACAAGCCACTGGACTGCACTAAAGTTGAGCATCTCCGCCTCAGTTTTCCGGTAGAGGAGGGCTCGTGGGGAAGTTCTCTTTTATTAATACGAAATAAAACTCCACTAAGAATCCTGTGACTTGTGGCCCCAGAGAGCTCAGGGATGGACAGAGGAAAGAGCCCAAGAGTCATGGTGCTCAACACCACACCTCCGTCAGCCCCCGAGTGCACACTGATCAGCAGGCGTGTAACAAGCTGCCACAGACAGGCTCACAACACACACTTACTATTTCACAGTTTCTGTGGGTCAGGGGTCTGGGCACAGCTCACGGGGTCCTCCACTCAGGGTCTCACAAGGCTGCTGTCAAGGCGCTGTCCTTCCCGGAGCCCGAGGTCCTCTCTGAGCTCGCCGTGGCTGTGGGCAGTTAGCTCCTTGCTGCTGTAGGACTGAGGCTCCATTTCCCTGCCGGCCGCCAGATCTGCGCCCAGCTCCTAGAGGCCACCTGCTGTTCCTGTCACGTGGCCCCTGACAGCCCTCTCTCACGGGGCAGGTTGCTTTGTCAAGGCCAGCAGGAGAGTCTCTGATTCTAGACCCTCTTTTAATTGGCTCGCCTGATTAGGTCAGGCCCCCAGGCACAATCTCCCTTTGCATTAACTCAAAGTCAGCTGAGGAGGGAGGGACCTTTGTTACATCAGCAAACCCCCTTCACCTTTGCCGTCACACAGCCTCATCTCGGGAGTGACATCTGTCAGATCTACATCCCTGGGCACACGCAAGGGGAGGGGATTATACCAGGTGCAGACACTAGGAGCCGAGAGTCTTGGGAACCACCTAGAATCCTGCTTACACCAATGTCTGAACCAAAGTGCACACAGGGAGACCACGCCCACCCAGGTGACAAAGCAAAAGCTGCCCCTCAGCACACTGCTGCTGGATGGCAAGGAACCCAGCTGACCCCAGACAACAGGACCTCCTCCCACCTTGCAAGGCCCAGAGGCACTGTGAGAGTCTAGAAGCCAGACAGTAGGGAGGGCCTGGGGGGGCTCGCCACTTCTCTGGTCTTAGGGTTACCTGCACAGCCCATAACCTGTAACGGGCAGGATCCTCCCGCCGGGGCCTCAGCAAGTCATTCCCCCTCTCGACACCTGTGTCTCCTCACCTCCAAGTGAGGGTCTGGACCAGATGGCCCCAGACCTCCCTTTCACCTCTGGCCTCTACATTAAGACCTCACCACAAAGCTCCACTGGGAGAGAGCCCCGGGCACTCACGTTCCAGTTGGAGGCATGTTCCCACGGGGACACATGGAGTCAGGCCGAGGCCCCCACCAACTCGCTGGGGGAGGATGGAGCCTCAGAGCACAGCCGCCCTGCTGCACAGACCCACAGGAACCTGGGACTGTGCACACCAGGCTCATCGTTGCCGGAAATCAGTGGAAATAAAATGTAAGCGATTTACTTACCTGACCTCAATATTATCTTTATAGGTTGCACCAACTTTTAACTTTCTTCCTTGGCACTTTATCAACTTTTCTGAATTGGCATTAACAGGGGCAATGTCCCTCATGCCCCTTAATTCGACCCATATGCAAGCAAGCACACTCATGTGCACATATTTCCCTTAATGCAAAATTATAGAATTTTGGAGCCAGAAGGGATCCTGGGGCTAATCTGGTCCAAGCCCCAGCCAGCGTCTGAGGAATCTCTGTAACCCCCCTGCCAACTGATTCAGTCCCTGCTCAAACAAACACCTTCAGTGCTGGGGGATTTCCAGCCTGAGGCAACCAGGCGGGGGGTTCCTTTCCACCCATTTGCCCCCCTGGGTCACTTGGCTAATTCCTGACCTCCTGCTGCATACACATTTCTGAGGTTTCTGCCAGCTGCCCGCCCAGATCCGCAGCCCCTTGCTCCTGGTAAGGAGACCCCGGGCGTGGCTCAAACTGTCCATGCAGCTCCCTTCAGTAGACATGCCCCACGACCCTCCTGTGGGAACTTCTGGAGGGCAGGGGCACCCCCGTTTCCCCTGGGGCTTCCCTGCCCCAACTCCTAGTATCACACCAAGCTCGTAGTTTGGTAGGTATCTGAGGTACAGATCTTCCGGGATATTCTTATCTCCTCAGGCCTTGGAGATAAGCAGGAACGGTCACCTGCCTCGCCTGGACAGCTTCACCCTTTCTTATCTCAACGGAACATTCCATCAGGGACTTCTGAACACCAGGTTACATTCCTCAGCTCAGCAATCAGGTTGAGGCTTGGCTGCCTGCCAGGCTGGGCAGAGCAGAGACCAGTCAAGACAAGTCCTGCCCAGAGGAGCCCAGGGGACTCCCGGTGACAGGCGGCCGCCCGGGGTTCCTACTCACTCCCGCAGGGGCAGAGGGCGCAGGCCACAGGCAGCGCTCACCTGGCAGCACAGGAGGGGAGGGGCCGGGGCCGGCTCCTCCCAGGAGGGGGTAGAGGATGTGCCTGGCAGCCCGGGGAGGGGGGGCCTCGTGAGCCCCGGAAGCAGCGCTGCAGGGAAAATCACAAGCGGGAGGGGTGTGAGCTGAGGGTCTGAGTGAGGTGGGAAACCGGACAGCTTTTGACCAGAGGACGTTGTTGTCTGACTGGCATTCGCAGAGTCGCCTCACTGCAGCTTTGAGGGGAGCAAGGCGGGTGCTGACAGGCTCATCAGAAGGCCCTGCGTCGCCCGGGCCAGAGACACCCTGGGTGTAGACCAAGGAGTAGTGCTCAGGAGTGGTCCGGATCAGGATGCTCTCTGAGGGTGGTGCCGGGAGAACTCCCTGAGGGATGCGATATGGGGTGTGAGAGGAGTGGAGACGCAGATGACCTGGGGTTTCGGCCTGAGCACAGGCAGATGGAGTTGCCATCAGCCGAGATTGGGAAGGCCCCAGCTGGAGTCTGGACACGGTAAGGTGGGAAGCCCACGGGGCACTGAAGGGGAAATGTGAGGGGGGCCGTCTGGGGCAGGACGGGGTTTGCTAGATACCTGAGGTTCAGGTCTTCCAGGATGTTCTCACCTCCCCAGGGCAGCCAGGCCTGAACCAAGTGGAGAGCTGTCACCCCTGGGGTCCACTCCGCATCTCCTGTCGGCTGCTCTGCGTCTCTGTGCTCAGAGCAGCCCACAGTTCTGGCCCTGACGAGGGACTAGCCCTGCACGGCTGTCGGCCGCATGAAGGGAAGGGCAGCTGGCCAGTATTCTGTTGAGCAGACCCTGTGCGTGCTGCTCCCCAATGTGGCTCGGTGATTCTAGACCCGTGTGGGGTGTTTCCAGAATGCAGGTTCTATGCCCAGATGGTTTTGCAATGACCCCTCCTTGCCACCCCCACTTGGAGAGTCGCTGCACATTTGCAAATAAAAGACCCCAGGAAGTCCTACAGTGGTACAATCTGTTCAACTTTATTTAAACCAGCATTTCCCAAATTTACTGGAGCCTAACTGCGTTTTTTGTGAGATGCTTGTCATCGTGCCCTGGAAATAGGGGGTCAGAACATGCATGCGGGGGGACCACCTGACCTGGTACCAGCCCCTCTCCTGGGTGCTCTCTGACAGTGTGTCCTGCCGTGGGGCTCTTTGGGCCACTTAGGGGCCAATGCTGAGAAAGTCCTCCCTCCCACTGCACTAGGGACCCAGCGCCAGGCCTGATCCTGCGCCCTCCTAACCCTGAGGGTCCTCTGCTCTGCCAATCCCCCTGACTTGCTCTCTGCACACTTTATCGACGCCCCACTTAAATTTACTGCCAGAACTACACCAGACTCCCGGGAGCTGTCTGACCAACAAAGGAAGAATGGAGGTCGCCTATCATTTCTCTTGCACCATAGATTTCAAAACCCCTTCATTAAGAAATTGCCAAAACCCTTCCCCAGACTGTGCCAGAGATCTCCAGGGCCCCCTCATAGAAATACCTTCAGGGAGCTTACTGGGTATGGAGGCGGTCAAAGAAAATATCACAAAGTTAGATAATAATAGAAACATTGAATTATTCACACCAGCACTACAATAAATGTTGCATTAACAGTACCTGGACAAGCCCCTGGGAGTACAAAGGATAATTAGAATCATTAAAAGCGCTAGGCACCTGCCACCCTGGCCCCCACAATGGCCCTGAAATGCCGTGGCCACATCAAAAGACGTGCCCATCCAGAAGTCAGGCAAGTGAAGGCAAGTATTTGATCTGCTTCCATTGACCTGTCTTCCGGGTTTGCTGTGAAGGATTCTTCTCCCTAACGTCTGCGGCCTGAGGAGACGGGTACCTTCCCCAGAGCACAGCAGGGCTCAGGACACACCTTCCCAGGAGGCTGAGCCAGGGGAAAGCCCCACAGATGAAGATTCTGGGCACCAGGACCGCGGAAGCCCTAATAGCCACAGAGCTGCAATGGACAGGAGTGAGAAGGCGTCTTCCCAATGTGCTGGAAAAGGTTTTGCTTCACCTCCAAGAGCGCCAGAGGACAGCCGCGTGCCTGTTCCCAGAGGACGTTCGGTGAATTCTTACTGAGCTGGTGAGGGAAGGAAGGAATGGTGGGTAAGTGAAAAAAACGTCAGGCTTCCCACCCGAAGGAGGATTAAAGGGCCTTGTGAACAATGGGTGGATGGTGCACTGCCTTTAGGAGCTGAAATGATCTGAGTGTGCTTCATTTTGGTGGTTTTCCCCACAATCCATTCATCAACCACCCAGGAAGACAAAAGCAAGATCTTGCCCAAGACTGGGAGGCAGAAGTTAATGATACACATGCACACAGTGGGCTCACACCCACACGAGTGTGCACACAGCTCACGCCCACACAAGCGTGCACACCGCACACCCAAGGATGGGGGCCTGGACCATCTCTTCCTTGCTGTCCTCTCAGCTGGGCACTGGCAAGTCTCTGTCCCCTTATCTGGGCCATCCCTCCTTCCTGGGATCAGCCGTGGCCCATCCTCAGCCCAATCCCTGCCCATCCCCCCAAGGCCGGAGGCCCTGCTCCTGGGAAGACTCTTGTCTCTGTGCCATGGGCAGCCAGTGGCTTTGGTCAAGAGCCAAGGTCTGGTGCTGAGCAAGGATCCCAGGGCCCCTCCTCAGAGTGACAGGACTGGAGTCCTGGGGAGGACACAGAGATGGTTGCAGGGGGAAAAAAACACGTTCCCTCGACCCTTCTGAGTTCTTGGCTGAGACCCCTGTAATGAAAGACAGACGCAAGAGGAAAACGACAGTTCATTACACGCACGTGTACCTACTGTATCAGGGGGGGGACCCAGGAAAATGGAGAACTCCGCAGGTGGCCTAAGCCGCCAGCTTAAACACCATCTTGGCTAAAGCCAAGAGGCAGAAAGGTGTGGGGGTCCGTCCCGGGAGGGGAGCCCCCAAGGCCCAGGCTGCCGGGCAGCCTCCAGCAGGGCCGCTCCCACGTGGGGCTTCTTCGATTTGGACTCATCTCGTGCTGGGGCGGGGAGGGAGCCACCTAGCACAGGGAGATTTCCCTTGTACCTCTTACAAAGGCAAGCTTCCCCTGTCTCCTGAGCTTTCCCTGTGTCTGCTGTTCCTCAGTCAGCTCAGAGTAAGCCTCGTGGCACATCCTGCCGCCCTTCATGGTTTGATATCTGCGCCCTTCAGGCAGCGAAATCACGGCCGAGGGGCCCATGCAGAAGCAACACTGTGCTGTGCAGCTTCCCCACCTGGGCTCGGCTTCTTCCTGTGGGAGTAAGTCACATCCACCAAGAAAGAAAGTGTCCTTCCTGATTTTCCCAGAGAAATGCTCCACTGCAACGGAGTAGGAGCGCACTCGACTCATGACTCCTTTGCAGCCTTGGGACCCACTGGAGACAAGAACCAGCTCCTGGCACCTCCGTCTGCTGCCTGCCACTCACTGCACGCAGCAGGCGCTCTCCTTGCCGCACTCTGCCACGTACTCTACAGGGTTGTTATTTCATTTGATCATCCCAGGGATCCTGTCTTGAGCTGTGATTACATTTTTCTGTGAATAAGAAAAACACTTTATAGGAAGAGAACCATACAGTCTTTGTTCAGCTTGAGGCAAAGCCGAATTTTATAAACTGCTAGTAGCAAATTTACAAACTGTTCTTTGTCTGGGGATGTGGATATAAAGAATTCAACTTGAGCACAGGATGCAAATGCGTAAGGGGCAAACTATTTTCCTATTATGTTCCTAAGATAGACTGGATGCTGGCACGGAGTACTGCATCTTGGCCCAGAACCCTCGCACACTGTTACAACTAAAAGTAAAGCCAGGCAAAGCATAGGGCCCTCTAGAATGTTTTCAATTGTTCGGTGCTATCATAACTCATAAATTTCCAGCAATTTTCTCACAAAAGAACCCTCAGAGCATTATTCAGCATAACAAAATCTTGGTGAAATGTTTGTGCTATTTAAAATTGGCAAATTGAGGACACACAGTACTTTTTAAAGTCACTGCTAAAGATATGGCAAGCATCGCCCTATAATAATGACAAATATCTGAAACATCTGAGCTAAATTTCTGCTTCAGAAGATTAGGATTGAGGAATTGATACCGTCAGTGTTTGCTCAGCGGTACAGCGACCCCTCCAGGGGAAAGCTGTGTTAGTTAACGACCCACATCGCAGTGGGGGAGCGCCCCGACTTCCCACTCAAAACCCCGCCCCAGCTGTAGGGGTACGTGCAAACTGTTCAGGCTGCACAGGGACCAGTCCGCGGCTAAAATCGCTGTGCCATACCAAGTGGAAGACAGCAGTAAATCCAAACAGCCCCCAATACCCTGGCTGTGCCCTCTAGGTCATAGACGTATAGGAAAGGTTACAGGGAGAAGGACCGGGGGACACACGATTAACTGCGGGGGTTGGGGGAGGGAGGGAGCTCCATAACTCCTTGCCCACTGGCAAGATGAGCAGACCTGGGCTGTGGGCAAATCACCTCCTTATCTTGGTGTCCTGAGGTTACCTGTGGTCCTTCACAGGAAGACAACTGGGGCTTCTGAGACTGCACAGCAAATGGTAAGGGGACAGAGATGCAGCCGCTCCAGCTCCTAACTCACCCGGCAAGTGGGTATCAAATGTGCTGAACACCAACCATCCCTTCATGGCACCTATTTATCCAGCTTTTCCACATCCCAGAGGAAGTGACATGTATCAGGGAAGTGCTAGGTGGTCCTTTAAATCCCAATCCTTCGAAAGTCACTACATTAGAACCACAAGTTTAACTGGATGCCTAAAGGGCAGATGCTTTCTTCTGCTTGTATTTTCATTGACTTGGTTGGTTTCCCATCACCATTTTTAAAAATACTCCTTTTTCTTATTGAAGCATAATTTGCAGGAAAGATGCACACATCTTAAGTGTGCATGCACTTATACATGCATGCAGGTGTGTGTGCACACATTCTATGAGCTGACAAATATGTATGTGCACATAACGTAGGTGACCCACTAGTCCCAGCCTTCTTGGGACTATCCCTGTTGTAACTGAAAGTTTGACGCCTCGGAAAGCCCCTTGTTCCCAGGTCAGCCTGGATGGTGGGTGACCCTACATAGCAACCACCTCACTAAAGATACAGAGCATTGCCATCACCCAAAACAGGCACCACACCCACCCTCCAAAGACATGCATTGTGACTTCTATCACCAGCTTATTGTCACCTGTTCTAGAATTTTATATGTATGTTTTAGTGTTAGCTTCTTTCACGCAATGTAACTTTTGGAAGACTCATCAGTGTTGCTGCCTATCTCAGGGGCTTGTGAGCCCCTGTTACTGAGTGGTACTGCATCTCGCGATGGACATTGGGCTGTTTTCAGCTTTGGGCTATTATGAACATTCCTGCACATGTCTTTCTGGGGGCCTGTTCTTGCTTGCCTTGGGTAAATGCCAAGGAGTTGACTGACTGGACCTAGGACAGGTTATATTTTAAGGAACCTCCCAAAGAGCATGCCCAAGTGGCTGCCCGATCCCGCCCTCCCACCAACACTGTGCAAGAGGTTCAGTTGCTCAACACCCTCACCCACATGTGGTCTTGTCAGTCTTTCTGGTTGCACACCCCCGAGTGGGTGTGAAGTGGTATCTTATTGTGATTTTACTTTGTCTATCCCTGCTGATCAGGGGGCTGAGCACCCTTCCCTGTACTCTCCGGCCACCTGTGTGCTGTCTTACACAAGGTTCCTGTTCGCCTTCAAGTCTCTCGGCCACTACCTAAACGATGTGTTCATCTTCTTCTTAGTCATTTGTCAGAGTCTTTTTATATTCTGGAGAGAAGAGCTTCAGCACATCTATGTCTCATGGATATTTTCTCTCAGTCTGTGGCTTTGTTTTCATTTTCATAATGGAGATTTTACATGAGCAGAAATGCTTTATTCTTAATTTTGATGAAGTCCCATTTATCAGTTTTATATTTGGTGATTAGTGCTGTTTGTATACTAAGAAATCATTGTCTACCCAAGGCCTCAAAGACATCCTTCTATATTTTCTTCTAGAAATTTTACAATTTTTGCTTTTAAGATCAGGTCTAAAATTTATGATTAAATACTGTGTATGGTGTTAGGTAAAGGTCAAACTTTATTTTGTCTATGGAGATCCAGTTGTTCTGGCTACACTTATTAAAACAAAATACTTTCCTTTTTCCATTGAATTATCTTGGTGCCCTGGTCAAAAATCAGTTGCCACTGTGGTAGCCTGAATCCCCAGAATCTGGATTTTATCTGTCTGTCTTTTAATTGCTTTTTTTTGTCTGTCTCTCAGTTTGGGTAATTTAATTGACTGCTCCTCCAATTCACTGATCTTTTCTTCGGCATCACCCCAATCTATTCTTAGTCTTACCCAATGAATTTTTAATTGCAGATATTGTATTTTTCAGTTCTACAATTTCTGTTTCGTTCATTTTTAGAGTTCCCAAATTTTTCCTGAAATTCCCTGTCTCTTTATCTATTATATCTAGCTTTCTCATAGTTATTTTATACTACTCATCTACCTTCAACATCTAGGTCATCTGTGAATCTTTTCTGATTTTTTTTTTCCTCCTATGAGTTTCATTTTGTTGATTCTTCTGATGTCTAGTAATCTTTATTGTATCCTGGACATAGAAGCCAATACACTCTGTAGACTCTGGGTTCTAGCAGCATCTTTTGAAGTGTGCTGACTTTGGTTCTGGCAGGGAGTTAAGTTACCATGATCCTGCATGTATCACCTTGACCTTGACTTTGTTGAGACTTGGTTCTAGGTTTTGTTCCTGTGTGTCTGTTTGGATTTTTCTGTCCTAGCCCTTAGTCCTCAAGTGTGGTCTTCCTGTTTAGGCCTGGTCCTTCCGGGGTTTCAGTGAAAGGCTCGAGGGGTTTGCAGCCCTCTAACTTGCTAGGACTTGAGTTCCTAACCCGATCTCCCCAACACTAGGCAGCTGTTGAAATCTGTGCTCGACTCTTTCAGCCTCCCGGCTGTTGACTTCCTCTGGCCTTCTTGGAGCCTCGCCCCACACGTGCACAGGATGCAGCCATGGGTCCGGGATCAGTCAGTGAGCTCTCCCTCTTCTGCGATTTCCTTACTAACTTTCTAGCTACACTTGCAACCCGGGCGCTAACATCCCACTCCCTGGTCCAAGAAGTTGAGTTCTATTCCCAGTGCACATTGAAGGCTGGAGAATGTCCTCTGGGGAAGCGGAAGCCACCTCTTTTACCTCCCTTACTTCAAAGGCTGTATCCACCCCAGTCTCTCCCTCTTTTGATTACTCTCCAGGGCTTGCAAATGGCTGTTTTTCATATTTAGTTTGAGATTTATAATTGTTACTGACAGGAAGGTTGGTTTGATATAAGCTTCATCTCCACTGGGACCCAAAAGTCCTCTGAATTAAAACCAACTGAATTAATAGTTAATAAATCCCATGCTAGGAGAAAATCGATTTCATTGCTACTCAATAAGTATTTGTAACATTCCTCTTCCACAGTAAAAGGAAAATTGGCCTTCACATCCTATTTTATAAAGCACTTTATGAAAGGACTCTTTATTCAATGAAGCCACAAACATTCTCTAAGCACCCATGGGGCCACAACGCTGAACAAGGCTTTGTGAACAAGGGGTGAAGGACAACCCTGGCTCCAGGCCTTGGGAGCACTGGCCTGAGGGGGCTGCCGAGAGGGGCTGGCTGAGCTGCTGACACCGTGTGCAGTTTTTCTACCCAGAGACACACATGGCATGTGATTATCCCAGTGTCACATCCTCCTACCAAGGCACCTCGTTTGTGTCAGATTCCTGCCACTAGCTAGCACTCAGTGAAGGATGAAATTACTACTGTAATTACAGCAAACAATTCCACAAACTTCAGCCTTTTAACTGTCACTCGTCACAAATTACCATTTCACACCTACCAGGACTCTGCAGAATGACGGCAAAAGCCACTAGGGAGCATTCTGAAGTTCAGGGTGTGCCACGTGGCAACAGTGTATTTTAGAAGATGATTCTGGCTCTGGGAGGTAGGAAGGCTTGGACAGGGATGGTAGCATGGGGGTCAAATGGGCCACGGATGGACTTCAAAGAAACCCCTTTTAAAGTTATACTCAAATGTCTTGTTCAAATGCCCCCCTTTTTTTAGGAAGAGGAATACAGCTTTCATCAGAACCTCAAGAGTTCATAATCTCCCCCAAATTTAAGAATTACTGGCCTAGAACCCAGACCTTTTTTTTACCATGGATTCAATCACTACACATTTTTAAATAACTCCCAAATACTTACATATTGATTTATGTATAAATTATGTTCATAATCTATCATCATTAGTTAATATATATATCAAGGCACAATATCCATGGAAAAGATGGGAAATGTAAATTCATGTTTCAAATTGTTTTTGACAATTACTAACTGTTCTCACCATATCTAATAATCTTATAATAAGGCCAATGAAGAGCTTTTATTTGGAGTTTTCCTGGTTTTTGGGGATTTGGGGGAAATTGTCTTTTCAAGAATCTTTTAAATCCTTTGAAGCCATTTGTCTACTCTTTGAGGTTTGGTGGAAGCTAGGTTATGTGATCCACAAATCCATTTAACCTTGTTCATGCAAATACATCAAAATATTGTGAAATGATCTGATCAGAGAAAACACCTCTATTGGCCCCTGGGACTACCTTGTGTGTCATGGTGACATGACACGTGGCCACTTAAAGTGAGGTCATATATCAAATATTAATGTTTCATATATAATTAAGTTTAAAATGCATATTAATAGAAGTTCTAGGATATTCTTCCTGTACCCCCATGGATTGGTTCATGCACCCCATGCTGGAGACCCCAAGTCCAGAAGATGATCAGTGCCAGTGATCCACAGGGTGGTAAGGTGAGCAGGTACAGGCTGTTGTCATGGAAACAAGGATGCAAAAGGGGATCAGAAATGATCAAACAGAGATGAAGGAAAAGATAAATTTGGACTTAGGGGAGCAGGAGGAGACCAAGATGATTCCAGAGTTTTAACTCCAAGAAGCATGAAAAAGTACTTTGGAGATCTGGGGGTTCAGGTCCAGACCACAGCAAAAAAGCGAGTATCACGGTAGAGTCAAATGAATTTTTTGGTTTCCCAGTGCCTATGAAAGTTTTGTTTACACTATGCTCTAGTCTGTTAAAGTGGGCAACACTATTATGTCAAAACAAACAACGTACATACTCTATTGCTGAAAAATGCTGACTATCACCGAGCTTTCAGTGAGTCATAATCACCGATCACAAATCACCGTAACAAACGTAATGATGAAAAAGTTTGAAATACTGTGAGAATCACCAAAATGTGACACTGAGACACAAAGTGAACAAATGCTGTTGGAAAAAATGGTACCAACTATTGCTTGGCAAGACTGCCACAGCCTTCCATTTAAAAAAAAATGCACTTCCTGCCGAGCTCAACAATGCCTGTGCTGGGAATTGGTGGTGTCCGGGGAGCAAGAGGGCACTCAGGATGGCACGACTGGGCAGCAGTGGGGAGGAAGCCCAGTTCCTGTCTGAGTACGATTAGGACACCAGCCACGGCCAGCAGGCCACTGGGGACAAACCACTAGCCTCCCAGCGCAGGCAGGGCAGAAGCCAGCCCTCCTTCTGGGCGTGATGTGGGCTCCGTGTTCTGTCCACTACCTTTCAAGCCACTCCTGTGAGGGGCGGCAGACCTCCCAGCCTTTCTCCAGCTGTGATCCAAGGGCACTCCTGCCACCCTCTGCCAACTGGAAGGGCGAGGCAGCGGTACAAGCACAGACCCACCCGAAGGCTTTCTCCCTGAACCAAGGGAGTCACCCTCACGGCCCGCATGACCGCCCTTCTGAGGGCCCGTCGGAGGAGCTCTGAGTGACCCTGCACACCGGATGCATTCAGAGAGGCCCATGAACTGCTTTCCCGGCCAGCTCACCCTGGCCTAACAAGACCCAGAGGGAGCCCTGTGCCACGGAGGGCGATTCCATGTGGCTTCCACTGTGTGGCGCCCCTCACCACGGCTGCCTGGCTACCCCACTTCCTCGTGGACGCTTCCTGAAGGTGGCACCCTTGTCTTTGTGAAGGGCCTGGGTACCTGGCTGGGAGATGACCTGATGCTCTCACCCTGGACATCAGTCCTGAGGAAGCTTCTCTGTCTCCTGCTCTGAAGTAGCCCCTGTGGGTGGTGTGATCGCCAGGGAGGGGACAGGAGTCACAGGAGGGGGCTGAGCAGTGGCAGCGGGACAATCCCAGGAACCAGTCTTCTCGGGGAAAACAGGCTCAAGACAACCACACGGGAGAGGCTAAGTCCGGTGGGCAAAAAGCCGTGGCTTCTCAGAGAGCCCGTGGCTCGGCCTGATGGATGGGGTCTCAGAGGCCTCTACCTCCCTCCCAGCGTCTCCCTGAGAACAGGGCAGACTGCAAAGCTGCCTGATGTGTCTGCCCACCTCCTCCGATGCCCTGGCAGGGGCTGCTGCCACCACTCATTCCAGACCCAGGCCTTTAGATTCAGGAGCTGGGGGAGGCCTTATTGACTGCCTGCGTCAGCCCTGTAGTGCCCTTTTCCACGGACTGCCCTCTCCTTGACAAAACAGGCATTGGTACCCCATTTAAGTGCAATAACTGATTCTAAAGTGAGAAGCAGCCAGTTTGAGAGCACATACTTGGACCGTGGCCTGGGAGGTCATGATGTCACAGGAACCTCCAGAGGGCCGGCAGCACTGGTCCTGATAATTCCTGAAAGGGGTCTCTTTCCCAGGGGTGGGGGGATGACTGGGGAGAGATGGCAGGTGGAATTCACCTGTGTCAGAACACTGCCTAGGACTGGAACTATTCAGAAACCCTTCCGGCCAGTCCGTGAGGCAGTGAGTGCCCTGTCTCTGGACAAAACCCAGCTGGAACAGTGAGGAGGAGGGCTGGGAACCAGACCCAGTTCCCCAAGTCCCCCAAGTTCAGCCATACGCTCTCAGCACGACTGAAGCCTTCAGTCTCCAGCGAGGGTGGGTGACAGAGCGAAGCAACGTGGGTTCCCGCTCTCCGCCCGTCGGCCAGTCATCACAGAAGAGTTTAAGCGCTGAACAGTGGCTCCAAGTGGATGAGGAGCAGTGAGGAGAGTAGGGCAGCCCTGGGGGCTGGGGGGATGCGTCCCAGGAGGGCGCCGCTGGAGCTTGGAGGTGGCTTTGGGCAGGATTTCCAGGTATCTCAAGTACGTCCTGCCAGGCAGTGGCCGAGTCTGTGTCCTTCACGGTTGTGCGTCAGCTGCCAGAAGGGCACCGGCCAGGTAGCAGGTGCGGGTGAATGAAGGAGTGAAGTGATGGGCACCGACTGAGCAAAGACAGTCATCACAGTGCGTCGGGCGCTAGGGACGCGGGGGGCCACTGCCAGTGAGGCGGAGAGAGGAGCAGGAGAGGGCTTCCTCCAACCAGGACTGCGTCACCTAGGGAGTGCAGCGTCCCGGGGAAGCAACAGGAGTGGGAGAGGCAGCGGACCGATCTCCCTCCAGGCCTGCACTGTGTCCGGCATCCTCAAGCTCTGGGAAGACAGTGAGGAACAAGGTCCCAGCCCAACACCCGGTGTCCCTGTCCTCCCCACCCCCTGCCATTTAAGTCCGCTCAGGTGTCCCCGGCAGGCCCCTGGGTGTGGCCCCCAGTCCTCCCTCCCTGCCCCACCTTTTCTCTGCCAATAACCCTCCCCGCCACTGCAGTGCCTCGCCTTCCCTCCTCCATCCAGCTCCCAGTTTGCTTCCCGAGAGCCTAAACTAACCTGGCCACGTTGCTTGGCTAGAAACATCAACTATATTTCTGGAGGGAAGACGATCATAGGTGACTTGGGCATGGCCCCCTCCCTCCCACTCTTCCCCTGGCATCTTAAGGTGCACCCAGGCCCCAAATATCCCTGGAGCTTTTGGACCCCGAGCTCTGCCCAGTTACTCTCTTCTTCCCTAACTGAATACTGACAGCAGCAGTTACTCACTGTCACTCCTGGACAAAAGGCAATGGCTTTGCAAACCTTATCTGACCCTGTACTGTACAGAACAGTAAAGAAAGTAAAACTCAGGTAAATTCATTCCTCATGCAACCACTTTTTGTGAAGGGCAGCTAATGGCAGGCCTTTTGCTAGAAGCTGGCGACACAGAAGTGAACTGACAGGTCACAGAGGACATGCATGTGAAGAAAGAAACATCCATCCACACAGTGCTTCTGCCTGGTGCTGTGAGGCTCAGGAGGACGGCCAAGGTCACGCAGCCTGGCAGTAGTGAGTGCGAGCTGACCGGCCCCTCTGTGACTCCTGGGCCCCAATTCACACGGGGCTCAGGTCTGAACCACGTCCCTGCACCCACCCCTCCGTGTAAAACCCCTGTGCAACCCAATCCCCGCAGCCTTCGGGCGGCCCCCACGGAGGTCGCCGCTCAAAGGTCCCCCGCCGCCCAGGATGCGCCTGTCCCCGATTCACCAGCAGGGCCCCCCCTCCAGCGCCCCGGGCCCCACCCCCAGGCCTCTCGGCCCCAGCCTCCGGGCGCCTCTGAACCTTCCGTCCCTGGCACCCTAGCCCGTCTCTCCCGTGCCCACACGCCAAGTCCCCGGCCATCCTGCCAGCCAACCTGCCACCACGCCCACCCCGACGCCGCCCGCGGGACCCGGCGCCCCGCTCCCCGCGCCCCCGCCCGCGCCGTGACGCCATGACGCCGGCGAAGGGCGGGGCGAGGGGCCGCGCGGCCCGAGGGGGGCGCGAGCGCGGAGCGGCCCCGCGGCAGCAGCGGGTGGCGCGCCTTTGGACATGGGCACCCAGGGCTCGGGGCGCAAGCGGCTCCCCAACCGGGAGCGGCTGAACGCGGAGGACGACGCGCTGAACCAGATCGCGCGCGAGGTGAGCGGCGGCGGCGCGGGGCGCGGGAGGCTGTCAGGGGAGCTGTCAGCCCGTCCGTCGGTCTGTCCGCTCCCGTCCGCGCGCGCGGGGGCGCGGGAACCCGGCGGGCCGGGCGCCTGGCCTCGGGCGGCGACGCCGCCCGCACAGACCCCCGCGCCCCGCGGCCTCGGCGCTGCGCCCGGGCCGGGAATGGGCTGCGGCGCCGCGCCAGGGGTCGGCCGGCCACGGGGAGCGCGGTGCCGCAGCGTGGGGGTGCCGGAGCCCGGCCAGGGAGGCCCACGGACAGCCCCCGTAGGCCACGCGTTCCTGGCGGTGTGGCCCTGCTCACGTTTGTCGTCGGTTGTCACACAAGGGGCAGGTTGGGCACGAACTTGGGGTCCTGGAAGGTGCCCGAAACCGGGTGTCATCCAAGTTTCCTGGTCAGAATGTATGTGAAGGGTGATGAACTTTGCGTGGCAAATGAAAGGGGTGCAGCGTGCATATCCGAACAGGGGCTTTCTCCCCCACAAGGATTCAACTCGAAGGTCAGACAAATCGGTGACCTCTGGAACGAGGCACCGCAGATTGGGAGCAGTAGCCAGCCTCTTTGGGGAGGGGGTCCCATGGGCCCAGCGTGCACAAAGAGAACTTGGTTTTTCACCATGCACCTTCTGGATTGTGTATGTGCGGGCGCCAACTCATAAGGAATGTATGTGCCGGTGCGTGCAACCCTCCTGCCCTCCTCCAGGTGTTTGGGTTTGAAGGGAGGGCGTGGTGTTGGTAGTCTGCATACCGTTACTCCCCTGTGAGAAAGCTTCCAGCTTCCAGGCGCGGGCTGTGCTGTCTGGTTGCATCCATCAGTTATTTATTGAGCTCTACTCTCTAAGCAGTTCTTAAGTGGTTTTACTTGTAAACACCTGATTTTGCTTTTATGGACATATGGCTGTCAATTAGCTTTCATTGAATATTGAATGAATAAAGACTTTGGGGTTTAAGCTGTAGAAGGAAAAGAGCTTTACACGCCAACTCCTATTCATCCCTTAAAGCCCACTGTAGATAGGTGTCCTCTGTGAGACCTACATCACCCTCGACAGAAGTCTCCTTGCCTCCACGCAGCTCCTCCAGCTCTTGCTCTCTACATGTGGTGTAGAGATCATGTTGCCTCAGCATTATTTGTTCACCTGTCTGTCCCCCTATAGAAGGTGACAGGCAGGCAGTGTCTTACTTTTGTAACCCCATAGCTCAAAAGAGCCAGACACATAGTAGGTGCTCCCAAGGGTCTGTTGCATTTAGTAAACAGAAGAAGAACAAGGCATTTAAAGCCCATTTGGCTAAATATAGACATTTGCTAAATGCGGTAACTTGAACGTAATCCCACCCTGTGAAGACTGTCATCTGTGAATGTATCTGACCATAAGCCCAAGCAAGTGTTGTCCGCCAGGCCAAAGGGTCTGATGATCTGTGGGCCTTGTCTTCCCGTGGGTGGTTACAGACAAAGGAATGAAAGCTTCCAAAGTCTACCTTGTGTCTGCTGGTTTTTATAGAAATAGACTGAAAGGAGAGGCTGGGGACGCTCCCTGTGCTGACAGCCTGGAGGTCCTGAGTAACTGGAGTTGTTACAGAAACTAACAAAATTGTCTTAGGTTCAGTACTTTCTTATTTGCCCATCAACTCAGCAGATACGTGTCATGCTCTCCAAACCTCCATCCTGGGGGACAGATTCAGAGATGAACTTCAGAGGATCTGCCCTTGAGGAGCAGGGCCCAAGGGGTCTGATCTATAGATCAATAACAATAACAGAAGGAAGGAAAAGATCTGATTTCAAAGGGCCATGGACTTATGTCCTGAAGGTTTGGAAATCAAAGAGTTATAATTTATTGATGGGACTTCCATGACAGTGCATCTCCCCAGCCAGGCCCTGTGGCCAGAACAGTAGACTCAGTGGCCCAGACCAGTCCCCATGGCAAGGGAGGGTGTGGGGCCTGCCCTGGAACCAGTCGGCCCATTCTGGAAACGGGGGGAGTAGGCCTCTGAAGCCCTTGGAGAGGTGTGGGGGCCTGAATGAAAACTGGGGAGCATTTGAGAAGATGGCAGAGGTGCGATGTGTGGGGACAGGTGTCTAAGAAAGTGTGCTCTGGAGAACAAGTGGAGCGTCCTGGGGGAGACACGGGAGGCCTAGCCTGCCAGGGCCTGGGGCAGGGTGAGGGAAGGGCCTCCTGGGCAGGAGCCGGTGGTGACCTGCACGGATTGAAGGGACACATTCATATTCCTGCAGTTACATTCCATTTGCCTCAAGGCCCATTTGCAGTAAATGGAGCTGTGACCGCACAACAAGAGGATGTGTCAGCACAGCGAGCATGCTTCTTACTGGCTCATCTGGGGTGGAATTCAGGCAGGATGTCAGGAGAAAGGTCCGGCAAGCACTCTGCAAAGCTCCCCACCACTGACAGCATGAGCAGTGTTTCCACATCCTGGGGAGAAGTGTTTAGACACAGATACATTTTTCTCTCCTACTGGGTTTAACATCCTGCTGATAAGTTTTGGTGGCATCCCAACTCTTCATTCAGCGCTCTGCCACTGAGTGAAATGATATTGCTGTCACTGGGCCCAAAGCAATTCAAAGTGTCCCCCTTGCATGGAAAATGCCTTTCCTGAAAGGGAACACCTATTCCCCCCAAAAAGGAGTAATGTGTAAATGCATTAGAAATGAATCTCTGTGGGTCCCTTAACCATCACAGTGAGCTTATCATCCCTCCGTGGCCACACGGGGGTCCCTCCCTCCCTGGCTGGGTGGTTCTCTTCCAACAGCGTCCCCATAGCCTCCTCTCCCAGAGTGCCCCACCACGCCACCGTCCTCTGGGCACACAGTGACACCCGCCCAGACCCCCTATTAGCAGTGCTGACTTCCTGGCCTGTGAGCCCTGGCTGTTCGGGATGGGTTCACAGCCACCAAGGGTACGATTTCTCCCACCCTTGGGGCAGCCTGCAGCTATTGACAGACGGATATGAGAACACAAAAAGTCCCCTCCCCTTGCCTCAAGGTGGAGCCAGCTTGGGGCATCCACGGGTTGGGGCTGATGGCAGACTACAGCTGAGGCTGCCTCCTTCTCCACCCCTACTACTGCTCCCCTCACTCTTCTTCTGCTGACAGTGCTCCCACAATAGACCATGTCCAAACCCTTGCCTCAGGCTCTGCTCCTAGAGACACCAATTTAGGGCAACCCCATGCCTCATTCTGGGAAGTCCTATAAATGTAGAACATTCTAATTCTAAATCCCCCTTTAATTTTCTGTCTCCCCACCCCGTCCTGCCCAAATAGCCTTCATCCATCAGCCTATCTCCTTTGCTCCTCAAGCCTCAAGGCCATTGAAGGCCAAGTTGGGGGTTGGGTGCACAAGGTTTTTCAGATCAGCCTGGAAATCTGGTTCACTCTGGAACTCCCACTCCACCTTCCTCCGGCTCTGGTGGGACCAGGTGGTGCAGGAGTGAGCCTAGTGGGCATGACACACACTTCTGCTCTCTCGGCCGAGGCCCCAGCCTGCAGGAGAGATGACACGGGGACCAACATTACCTGAACTTGGCCTTGTCCCTGCAGCCTGTTCACTTCATGTGGACTGTCACCCTCACCCGCAATTCCCAGACAAAATTGCTTTTCTGAGGGACCAGTGGGCAAAAACCTATTGGGCACTGACTAGCTGTGTCCTCTAGTGTTGGCGGTGGTTTGGGACCAAGGACACGGTCACGCCACCTCCTTCCAGGAAGTGCAGGAGGTGAGGGGTGCTGACCACCCCGCACGGTACCGGCTGTTCAGCAGGAAGACCTGTCCTGCCCCGAGTTCCAACACCACCGCCAGGGAGTACACCCAGGCCCTGCCCTAGCTGACCTGCCTAGACACACACACACACACACACCTTGGTGTGTGTGACAGGCACTAGGAATGTTCCAGGCGGGTTTTTATCAAAGTCTGGGCTATCAGAGGAATTGCAAACACCACGCCTGTGACCTTGGGCTGTTTCTGTGATTCCCGACAAGATGGTTCCACTGGAGGTGGAATCAGGAACTCAGCTGTGGACAATCCCTCTGGTCATGGATGACTTGTGGGCCCCACCCCACAGCTGTTTCTATCAGAGAGCCAGCTGTCTCCATTTCCCATCCCTGGGCAAATCTGTAACGATTCGATGGTAGTGTGGTTAGGATGTCATTTGTATGTGGATGACATGAAGAGGTTGCACAGTGGGATGGAAATCGGGGGAACCTGGATTCTAGCTGAGCCTGTCACCCATGAGCCTTGGCAGGGTACAGCCCTGGAACGGGGAGGGATTGGAACTGAGGTTGCTTTTAGGGCCCACAATGTGCCAGACACTCCACTCTGTAGTGATACCGAGCCCCATGAGAAGAGGTTGGAGTGTCTGTCTGACTCGGAGAAGCAGGCTCACAGATTCTAGGTGACTTCTGTAAGGTCACTGGGTAACTAAGACGTGCCGGTTCATCCTTCAGGCTAATTCCTGCATTGGTTTCTTGGCTCCGTCCAAGGCCCTGTTCCAGGCAGTGTCCTGCAGTCAGGCCAACGTGCCCCTGTCTCTGGGACTGCCTGGCCTCTGAGAGTCGGGCACACACTGCGGGGAGAGCGCCATGTTCTTCTCAGCCTTGCTCTCTCTCTCCTCTTCTCTTGTCATCCTCTCATCTTTTAAGAGTTAATTTTTATTTAGAGTAATTTTTTTTTCCTCTGTCCCATATTCTCAGGCCATTGTCCACACAGGAGCTGGGTGATCCTTTTGAAATAGGTCAGACCACGTCACGCCTCTGATTCAGACTCTCCCATGGCTTCTCAGGCCTCTCAGTAAAAGTGAAGTTCTTGGGGGCCTTACAAGACCCTGAACAATCTGTTGATGATCTTCCATGTTTATAAATAACCCACATCTGCACGAACTGGTGATTTTATTGAATTTTAGACATCATCTGCAGTTTGGAGGATGAGGTCTTGCTCAGGCCTTCTCCCCAATTTCCTCTCATCTTTATTCCATAGCTATTGTCATTTCAGGTTAAATAAATAGTCACTGGCAGAACAATAGACTGGAGAACATGATGGGGGCTGGCATCAGATTTTCTGGGTTCAAATCCTGATTCTGCCACTTTCTCCATGACCAAGTGCAAGTTACTTAGCCACCTTGTGCCTCAGTTTCCCCAAATGGTGGACGGTGAAAATTTAAGAGTACATATCTGACAGGGTGCTTATGAGGCATTTCATGAAAAGTCCTCAGAGCAGCAACTGGAAATGCTCAGTAAACGCTAGTGGTGGCAACAACGTCACACAATAGTGTCAACTGCAGAGCCAAGTGGTGTACTCTAATACTTCTTTCCTCCACAGGTTTCTGCATTTTCTGGAGTTATTTCTGTTTTCCAAATCTATCATATCTAATTCTTCAAAAACTTCTCAGCAGAACCCCCCCCATGCTATTTTCTATTAATCTATTCATCGGGTAATCTATCTATTCCATTTTATTCCCTCCTGGAAATCTACCTTCTGAAGACCTCAGCCCTCTAGACCCAGTCTGCTCTGGGTGGTCTGGGGACTGGCTGCACCTGTCATTCCTTTTGTTGCCTTCCTAAGAATACCTTTTGCCACTTTTCTGTTGTTGTTATTATTGTTGGATCCCATTTGCTGTCTTCTCTCTTGGACTACTCTCTCATTTGGCTGGAACACATCCCTCAGTAGCTTTCTGAAGAGAGAATGCCTGTTCTAAATGCATATCTGAAAACGTCCTTATCCCACCCTCATGCTTGATTGATAGTTTGGCTGAGTATAGAGTTCTAGGTTAAAAAAGACTTTTCCAAAGAATGGGGAAGATTTCTATGTATTTTTTAAAACAATTTCCAGCATGTATTGTTAACTGAGAAAAAGTAATGTGCAGAAAGTGAAAATAGCATGCTCTGAGAATGGCTGTAATTTGCCTGGATTTGCGTAAGAAAGCGCTGGCAGACACACAATAAAAGGAGTGTGGGATGTAAGTGGAAGCAGATTTTTTAACTGCAACTTTTTATACTCTTTTGATATTTGAACCATGTGACTGTATTGATTACCTATTCAATAACATATACTAAAAATATCAAAAAAGCAAAACTGGAAACTATTCTCTACCACAATTTTTATTTTATTTTAGCTTTCAGGATTGCTTTGAGAATTTCGCTGCCTTGTATATTTTCAGTTTCTTGTAGGATATCTGCCTTTACTCTCTAGAAGCTTTTAGGATTTTCCCTTCACCCTCAGTGTTTTGAATTTTTTTTTTCCATTAGTGAGCATTCATTAGGTTACTTCAATCTGGAAACATGTACCCTAGAATTCTGGGAACTTTTCTGGATTTTTTTTTCCCTCCCCCCCATTTTCTCAGTCCCTTTTACAGGAACTCCTGGTGTTGGGATAACTTCCTTTTCATTCTCATGTTCTTACTTTTTGTCTTTTGGTGATACTTTTGGGGAGATAACTCAACTTCATCTTCCACTCCTTCTACTAAACTTATCCATTGCATATTTAATTTCTAAGAGGCTTTTTTTGTTTGTGTTTTGGTGGTGGTCTTTGTTCCTTTCCTATGGCATTCTTTCTTGATTCATTCATACAGTGCCTTCTCATGTCATTCTGAGGATATTCATTTTGAGCTTTTGTTTTTTCCGGAACTTGTCTTTTGTTCCCTGCATTACAGTCTGTTTCCTTTGTGCTCTGCCTGTTTCGGCCTCTGTCTTTCACCTTGAAGGCTCTCCCAAATGTGTGGTGATCCCTGGCTATGCATCAGATACAAAACACAGTGAGAACAATTTGAGCAAAGGGCAGGAAGGGAGATGCCACGGGATGTGAGCAGGACACCACCAGGGGTGCAGAGGGGTGTCTGAAGTGTCGGCACCAGGCAGTAAGTACTTCCTCAGGGCACAGGCACACAGCCTGGGTCTGAGCCCAGGTCCCCCCTGCTGAAGGCCAGTGCCCTTATCCACAACGGTGTCGGTGTTGGAAGGAAATGTTTCTTAATGCTAACAAGCCAGACTTCTCAGATTTGGTGTCTGTAGGTAGAGTTTTCCTTTCTGTCTGGATTAAGAGAGTAGTAGGGATTAAGAAGAAAGTTGAAAATTAATCTAAGATTTATGCCAGGGAAGAATATTTCATTGCTAATGTGCCTACAGCCTAAACCAGTACTCTTACTGAGAGCAGAATAAAATATCAAATTAGGTGAGCAAACAAGGGGTTACAAAAAATAAAATTTGGGCATCAGGGATAACTCATTTATTTGTTTGGAAGATTCTCTAAAATCTGAGATGTAAAACAAATATAAAACACCTGGAGAGTTTAGGTAGGCAGAATGTGATATGGTCTTGGCCATGGGTGAACTCTCGGATCAGCAAGTATGTAAGACCCAGACCGTTCAGTGCCTCCACTGGTGGATTATATTGCAGTGTTTCCACACACTTCCTGGCTCAGGGAAGTGAATGAAGAATCGCACGGTGGTCATAAAAATATTTAAACATAAAGAAACCAGGAGATCTAAAGTTGTTCATTATGCTTTTAATGTCCATCACATAAGGTTGCCCACTTTTTCTGCCCTTAAACTTGATTTATTTTTATTTTTCATCTTCTTTTACGACTACCCTTAGGCACAAGGAAAGATGTGGAATTTTCTGGGTTGATATTCAAGGCGATGGGATTTCCATGTTGACATGACTCCACCCTGATGCCCTAACATACTGCTTTAAATTACCCCAGATACATTTTCAAACCATCCAGAGTAGTGGTGGCTAGTAAGGCTTTCTGAGATGGGGGAACTGCTCTATCCCTGCTGTGTTCCGTGGCAGCCACCAGCCCTGGGCAGCTGTTAAGCCTGAAATGTGGCCAGTGCAACTGAGGAATAGCACTTTTAAATTGTATTTAATGTTAATTCATTTACATTTAAATAGCCACGTTGGCTAGTAGCCACAATATTGGACAACACAGCTTTATAGCAATGATTTATTCTTTGTGGAAATATGTCATCCTAGAGGTGTGCTCTCTAATATGGGATGGTTATGGAGTCCCATGGGGCTGTGTCTCAAGATCAGGCACAGAGAGGAGTGACACGGTGGTGCAGGTGGACAGGCTGACCTGCAGCCAGAGCTGCACCCGCATGGGGAGCGAGCGCATTGCTGCAAGGAACATGGCCGGCCTTTCCGAGTCGAGTGACCATAGCAAGTTAATGTACCCCGGTCTCCTGTCCTTTCCGAGTCGTGTGACCATAGCAAGTTAACGTACCCGGGTCTCCTGTCCTTTGTGAAGGAGGCGCGGTTGCAGTGGTGAGTGAAGCCCTGGACATACAGACCAGCTGCCTGGTCCCTGGTGCGTGCCAGTTCAGCAGTGGCTTCTGCCTTTGGTGGCTGTGTTCATCTCCAGAAAGAGACAGCGGCCCTGCTGGACTGCCTGGATGTGCCCAGGAATCCTGCGTCAGGGGCAGGCACGGACCCTCCCTCGTGAGGTGAAGGCTGAGGTGGGACGTGGGCGCGTCTGTAGGAAAGATGTGAGGGGAACAGAGGACAGACCATCTCCTGTGCGTGCGGGGCTGGCCGGCCCTGGGGGCTGGTCTGACACTCTCAGTAAAAGCTCTCAGGGCTGCTGTGTCTTTAATGCCCAGGACCCCTTGGCCTCTCATAGCTTAGAGCGCGGGTGCAGTTGAGCACGAGATCAAAAGGGCCCTCCGTTTTCTACAGTATTTTTGCTTCTTGGTCTTGAATTTAAGAATCAGCTGTAATCAGTCACCAGATTCTTTGAGCTGCTTCACCGTCAGGCAGCCAGGCCTTGGTGCTGGGCCGTCGGTTAACTCATGGAGATAATGGGCCCCTCCACCCAGGTCTTGTCCTGCGCTGGTTATCCTGGGGCTTATCTGACCTCTCAGAAGCTCCTGGATCACCTGCCTATTTTTAGCCTGAGCCTGGAGCCAGCTCTGCAGTGAAACGACGCGTGCACGGTGATGAAGTGGTGGCCGCACGGTCTTACAACTCCGTGTTGGTTTCTCAAGCTTTTCCTCCCCCTTTTCTTTTGTGTCAGAGTTTCTCAGCCTCAGAACTATTGACTCTCAGGCCAGAGAATTCGCTGATGTGGGGGGTGTCCTGCACATTGGAACACATGCTGGCTTCTACCCACCAGTGACAACCAAAAATGTCCCCAGACACTGACAGGTGCCCCTGGGGCCCAGGGCCGACCACCGTTTCCCGTTTTCCACCACGATGCCTGCTCACACCTTGAGCTCTGAACCACTCGCCTCAGCCACAGAAACCTCGGCTCTTGTCAGGGGACGTGGCTGCTCCGCAGCAGGGTGAAGGCCCTGCTGCCCAAATCGTGTCCTCCGTGGACTTTCCCCCCAGGCCTCCTGGGAATTAGGAGGAGGGGCTGGGGGCCTGGAAGCTTGGCCGGGCAGCTACAGGCTCGGGATGGTGGGGCGTCAGCGGCCAACATGGTGACCCTCTCGTGTGTTCCAGAAGGCGCTCAAGTGGATGGCAGGGGCAGGGGCATGGGGAGAGGCTGAAAAAGGGGTGACAGAAGGGACCCTGAGTTGCAGGGACAGCAGAGAGTTCTCGCTGCCTCTGTGGAAGATAGGTTGGCCTGAAAGTGGCTAGTAAGAGGGGGTCTTTTGAGTGACATCCTACGGGGCCGAGTGGCCCCTTTCTGTGGTCAGAGACACCCTTTCCCTGCTGATCTGGGGTGTGCCTGAGGAAACTGGCCCAGCGGGGCCATGATGCAGGGCCATGATGCGGGGCGTCGGCCTGTGCTCACTGCAGCTGAGCCTTGTTTGTCTCTCCAGGACAAGGCCCCAGCCGGAGGGCTCGGGGCGCTCCAGGTACGACACGGTGGCCAGTGGCATCGACATGGCCAGTGCTGGGACAAAAGCTAAGAGCCAGCTCTGCCCACAGGCCAAGCGGCCACAGGGTTAGCATCCAAGCCAGTGACAGTCGAGTCCCCACACTGCCCTCTGGCTCTGCCTGGCATCTGCCAGCTTCATGCTGGGTTGCTGGCCAGAGACTGAGGGGAGAATGTGGGGGTCGCTGTCTGGGCATGCAGCTAGGCACTTCCACCTGCAACCCCACTGTCTCTGGTTAGCCCTAAGGGCGGCATTTCTATGGGTACCTGCAGGCTGGGAGAAGGGAAGCAGCCTGGAATAAGCATCAGGTCAGTAAATGGCCAGGCCTGGAATGATGCCTCTGTCCAACTTGAACACCCCCAGGTGGGCAGGGAGCCCATGCTGCCACACCGTGGCAGGAGCCAGGAGGCCTCTGTGGTGGGGCATGGCCCACACACACCTGCCTCCATCACTTGCTCACCCGAACCCCCAGGTGTGCTCAGCAGGAGGGACAGGGAAGACCCACCGCTCAGCCTCACTAGTCCGGTGGTGCTGGCAGTGTGCCTGTACTCCAGACCCCCTAAGGAGGGCCCCCAGATAAGAAGGGGGCTGGGTGTCAGACAACAAAAAGACCAGTGACAGCACATTGCCACAGGATTAGTCATCCCCACGTCTTCCAAAAGGCATTCACAGCCTTTTGCCATTCACAGCTGAAATTCTTAAACTAGATCACTAGACCACGGGCCTCTGCAGGGCCCCCTCCTGCACACGTGGGTCTTCACCCATAAACCACATGTGTACAGGGACCACCTGCCTGCTGCCCACATTAAAAGACATCCAGATGGAGACAGAGGCCTGGCTCTTGCCCTCAGCTCCAGGCTCTAATCCAGGCTCCACCTCAGGCTCCAGGCTCCAGGCTCTAGACTCTACTCTAGGCTTCAACACCAGCATCAGGCTCTAGGCTCTACCCCAGTCCCCTGCTATAGCTCCAGGCTCCAGGCTTCAGGCTCCAGGCTCTAGGTTCTACTTCAGGCTCCAGCTCTAGCTTCAGGTTCCAGGTTCCCAGCTCTAGGCTCTAGATCCAGTTCCAGCTCCCCCTCTAGGCTGTCTGACTGGATCAGGGTGCCCAGGAGCAAGTGCCACTCAGCTCTGGCCTCCATAATTATAAGGAGGGACAACGCCCACCACCTGTGGCACATACTTCATGTGAGGCCCAAATGAGGAAACATTTGACATAATGCACACAAACACTAAAGGCTTTGCAATATAAGGTGTAACATGGTGGTCGTATTATTGTCAGAAAAGTTCACAATAAACTCTTAACACCTACATGTTTCAGGCAGGTTTGTAGTTGTTGCTGAACCTGGAGCAGAAACAGCCCATCACCTGGACCTCATTGGCCCCTAGAGCTGTGCATTCTTATTTTCCCAGAACACTCTGGGTCTCTTTTAATGGAGATGTTGCTTTCTTCTAAAATTAGAGGAAGCTGGTGCAAGCCTAGCGTGTCTGTCAGGGAAGATGGAAGGTAGAGGAATGGAGGGAAGTGCACAAGCCGCGGACCAGAAGCTGTCCACAGGCGGCCCTTCTCTGGGCTTCCAGACCCCTGGTCTTTTCAGGCCCACAGGGAAGTGATGAAGAAATAAACTGGAGTCACTGCCACCGTGACAGCCACAGACCCCCACCAGCCCCACGTGTCAGGGAGGGGCCCGGAGGGGGCCAGTCCGGGGGCTTTGGCAACCTTCTCCAGTCATCACTGACATCCTTTTATGCCTCAGACCCTCCAGTCTGCCCCCAGGTACAGTCTGCACAGCCTAGAAAGGGAGTGAGTGTTGGAAGGCCCCGTCTCACGTAGGAGAGCAGCTTCTGTTCTCTGCACGCTGTCCCTTGTGACAGGGTGTTACTGAATCAAGCCTTTTCTCAAGGGCAAAGGATGGCCCTGGGCTCCTCAGCCTTTATTTGGACTTGGAGTAAATGGTATCTGTTTGGCTCTGTGCCTTCCCTTTTGTTTTGGGGGTGTTAACTGTCCAGGAAACCTGCACAGACCGCTGGTGCCTCAGGGGAAGAGTCAGCTCAGCCCATCACCTAGATGGTTCTGGCCGCTCGAATGGGGAGCTCACAATGGCTTCTCTGAAACAGGAGCTGTGGAGTTGCTCCACCAACTTTGAGAAAACAAAGCACATCCGTTGGACTTTAGGGCACTTGATTTCCCCCCGGCTCAGTGGTTCCCAGATTGCGGCCTCCAGACACAGTACCCACGACTCTTGGAACTTGTGGAGATGTTGCTCATCAGGCCCCATGCATCCCACTGAGTCGGGACCTGGGCTGAACTGGCCCTCTGGGTTCTGGGAAGCCCTGCAGGGGATCTGATACTCAGCAAAGTTTGGGAAGTGCTGCCTCAGTTATGGGGATGCTGAGGTGAAGAGCAGCATTTGCACTAACACTCCTGATTAGGATAGTGCAGCTTTTTCCTACCCGCGTGCCTGCGGGGACAGGGGCTGGCTTCAGTAACAAATGTGAATGCTACAGAAACCTTCAGCCCCAGCAGGGTGCTCCGCCTCCCCACGTCAGCGTCCACAGTCCCCCGGGTCTGCCCTCTGGCGCACAGCAGACGCCAGCCGCTGTGCTAAATGTGAGTGAGTGAGCGAGCCTCACATGGGTGAACACACGGGTGGATTCCCAGTGACATTTGAAAGTTCAGATTCTTTTGATGCCAGAACAAGATTTCAAAGATGATCAATGGTCACTTGAGTGTGAATGAAGACCTACTGGAAACCTGCAGCAAACAGAATCTCATTGGGCAGGACGTTCTTTCTCCAGAAGGGATGTTTTGACTCCAGCCTCCCCATGGCCAGCATAACTAGCCACCTTGTCCACCTTTCTGCGACGGTGTAGAAGGAGAGATAAAGCAGGGAACTTTTGATCCTTTTCCCTTTCACCCTTACAGTTGTTCCCCCATTCCAACCTCTCGTGTTTCTCCACTGACCTTTTTCATAATGCATGCACTTGGGAAAACTCTCGGAATGATCCTAGTGGGGGGACCTTGGCTTCATTGGGTGGCGCATGGCGGTCAGGTTGCTCCACACGTTGCCAGTACAATGAGGCCGCCTTCCCTACAAAGGCATTTACTGTATCCAGGAAAGTCCTCCCAGGGCTGATGGCCCTTTATCAGGGGCTGAAGCACCTTGGACTATGTTTGTAGAACATTCTCCTGTGTGGCTTCCCTTTTGGGGTGCTTGGGCTGGAGGAAGTTAGGTGTATAAATATGACCTGCCAGGTGCAGTAAATGTCTGTCTTAGTGTGACTCTCGCCTCCCGTGGGTGCTGAGGCTCACTCCCCCAGGGGGCACCTGCAGCAGTGGAGACATTTGGAGGAGAATGATATTGGTGTCACGTGTGAGAGGCGGCTGCAGGGCTGCAGATGGAAACAACGTGGAAATGTCCGAGCTGTGCCTCATAGAGCTGGGATGCTCAGCTGAATGGGTCTTTAAGAGAAGACAGAACCTGTTCCAAGCAATGTTTTTTGTTAGATTACTACAGGCTCTATACAGATTTCCCAGTTTTTCAGTGACTCTTTGCCTTTCCGGGGTCCCACACTGCGTATGTCGCCATGTCGCCTTTGTCTCTTGTCTGTCATGGTTTCTGGGACCTTCCCTTTCATTCCTGACTGGGCTCCCTTGAAGAGTAGCAACTAGGGCCTGTCTGAGACAGAGCTTATGGGTTTGCAGGAAGGATTCCATGGAGGTGAAGTGCCCTTTTGCTCACATCACATCACATCGGGGGCATGTGATGCCAAGACTTGTCACCGACAATGTGACCCTGAGCCCTGGGCTTCGTGGGGTCTGCTGGCTCCTCTGCTGTCAAGTTACTGTTTTTCCCTTTCCCCACTCTGTTCCCTGGAAGCAAGTCACTAAGTCCAGGCCACACTTGGGGGAGGGAACGTCAGCCTCATATCCTAGAGGAAGGAGTATCAAAGAATGTGTGATTCTATGCAAAAACCTTCACAATAATTAGTAGATTTGAAGAGAGATACTTTGCGGCTGGGCAGGAACCCTCTGCCTCCCTAACGTTCATCAGTAGATAAGTAATTCCTTTTTAAGTGTGAATAGCAAAAGCAGGTTATTTGGTATAACCAGCGGTCTTGAGAGCAGGGAGTGGGAAGCCCTCAAACGTGCTGTGGTGCCTGACGGGCCTCCTCCTGGCCCAGCCCCGGGGCCTCTGCTGTTTCTCCTGCTGTCGCGATGCTGGCCGGGTCTCCCAGTCACCTTTAGTGTCCTGCTCAGTGCTGTGCGAATGGATGCACAGAATCTGCCGACCCCACGCCTGGGCCCCTTTGCCCCTTTGCCCCAGAGCCACTCAAAGGGACGAGCTCTAAGCAGCATCCCATGCTCTGGTCTCCTCGGTGCCAGAGCGGCCGTGTGCCCTTCCTGCTGGGAAAGAGATATGCTCGGGAAAGTAATGCTATTAACTTCCTTTTTTTTTTTTTGAGAGAATGGGTCAGGCTAAATGTGGATCATTGTATGACTGGGGGTCGTATGTGCATAGTGACTTTCTTCATCTTAACTCATTGTCACTTTTTGTAATCTAGTCATTTACTGCCTCAGCTTGAGATGAGATCTCAATTTTTCAAAAGACGAGTTTGGCTTGAAGGTGCTTTTTGATATATGGCATCGGTAAAGAAATCTAACAGCCAAAGCTAAACCAGGCAGTAAAGCCTAAATAACTGCTCTTCAGTGGACATATATTTTGTTTATTGTGTTTCCTGCTTTCTACTGTTAAAATGTGTAAAGAGGGGAAAAGTCTAAGGAAAGAAGGGAAAATATAATGTCTTTTAGAAAAAATATCTTAAGTAATAGCTGTAGAATGTGAGGAAGACCAAAGAAAATTCAGACCAGACCAGGCTACTAAAGATGAAATGTCCAGGTTGCAGAGAATTATGAATCTTTCTCTAGAAAATGTCAACTCTAAGTGTGCACAAGGGACCATCCGGCAGATTCCGGGGAGCCCTCAGAGTCAGATAAGCTTTGGCCTCGCTCTTCCCTCCTCTGATCCGGTCACTTTTTTTCCCTCCTTAGCTTGTTCAGTCGCGGAGGGCGCCCACAGCGGCAGTCAGAGCGAGCGACAGCGGCAGTCAGCATTCGCTGGGCGCTGGGCGCCCTCCGATTCACTCACTGAATCTTCAGTGCTGCTGAGGGGCTGTGTGGACTGAATGTGTCCCAGCAGGCTTGTATGTAGAAGCCCAAACCCCAGGGTGGCTGCCTTTGGAAATGGGGCCTCTAAGGAAGCAATTAGGTTTGAATGAGGTCATGAAGGTGGGGCCCTCATCCAATAGGATTAGTGTCCTAATCAGAAGCGACAAGAGGGAGCTCTCTCCCTGCGGGCATACAGCAAGGTGGTGGCATCCACAGGCCAGGAGAAGAGTAGTCGCCATAACCCACACGTGGTCCTGGGTCTCTGGGCTCCTAAACTTGTGCGGGCCACCCAGGCTGTCATTTTATTATGGCTGCCAGAGCAGACAAAGACAGGCAGTGCTATTATTCCTACCTCAGAAATGAAGAGGTGGCTTCCCTTACTGGTCTGTTGGTTTTCCCTTTTCTCCTAATAATCCAGCTTTATATGTTTAGTGAAATGCTCACAACAGCTCCTGGTGGTTCACTTTACTGTAAATCTACCCTCTGTCATTAGCATCAGGCTCCTTTTTCTGTTTGACTTTTTTCACTTTGAATTCTCCTTCAGTGTTAGGACTGGTGTTAGTATTTGAAACCCTTGTCTCAACAGGATAGGTGGGGTTATGATGTAGTAACAAACACCCCAAATCTTGGAGGCCTCAAATGGTGAGCATTTCTCTCTTGCCCACCCCAGATGCCCATCCTAGGTCGGAGTGGCCTCGGCTCCTCCCAGCCTCACAGAGACAGCCCCACTACCTTCTCAAGGACTTGCACTATCACCTCACAGTGGGCAGAGGCCACGGTGACATGTTCACTGGCTCTGAACACCTCCACCCCAAAGTGGCATGTCATTTCTGGGCACAGACAGCAGGAAGGGTGCCAGGCTGACTCCTTGAGGCCTTTGTAAGAAGTAGAGAGGAAGGAAGAGTGGCCCCCAGGTGCAGGGCTGGGGCAAAAGAAGGTGCCCCTTCCCTGGCTGGTGCCGCCCCACAGCTGTGTGGCTGGGTGGTGAGCAGTTCTGGACTTGCCTTCACCCCTTCGGCCAGCCTGCAGCTGCGGGGGCTCCCAGATCCTGCCCTGGGCTATGCCTTAACTGTGCTGGGGTGAGCTTTGCCTTCTTTAAGCCGTCAATGGGTATTTCCGTGGGAAGCTGGGGCTGCTGGTGAGGCTGCATTTCAGACTGTTCAAGTAGGAGCCACATCTGAATCTGGGGGAAAACTTACCCCTTCCTTTGATGCCCTGGGACACCAAGGGCTGTACCTGACCAGCAGCATCTGCCCCGGACCCTGAGCAGCCCCTGGGACACTGTCCTTCTGCTTTGTTTTGCTCTCTGTTTGGGCTTTAATATCACGCCGAGGTTGCCCCCATGTGGGTGGAACTTCTGTTCGAATGGCCCAGGACCTCTCACCCGGCTGTGGTGCCCCGTGCCGCGCTTGTGTTTTAAGAATGCAGGGGGCTAGAAATAGCTACACTGCCCACCACGTCTTCCCAGCAAGCTCTTTTCTGACACCCCAGTGCTCCTCCTGTCCCTATCTGTAGGGATTGTCCTTGTCTGAAATTATGTGGCAACACATCACTGTTGTTTTTCAAGTGTCCACCGTGTTCTCATAGATGCCGTCAGGTCAGCAATCTGATTTTAATTTCACTCAGACATTTGTTTTGTGAACTTGGCAAGTCACGGAGACTCCACTTTTCTTTGCCTCTCTTGTCTTCCTGTGAGCAGCGACTGAGACCCCTTTCCCTAGAAACCAGCTGTGCCCGTGTGTCCCGCCAGCCCAGCAGCCTGGACCCGGAGGGATGAGACCCTGCCGGGTGGCTCAGAGTGGGTCCCTGTGAAGCAGGGAGTGGTGTCGGGACCACAGCAAGGAAGGAAAAAACACTGAAATCAAGCAGTCTATTGCCCTTACCTCATTTTCTCAAACCCCTGAAAGATGTCTTTTCAGGATTTTGTCCCTTTTGCCCTCCTGGTATGATGCTGCAGTGAGATGCGTCAGCGCCACTGTCCTGGCTCCCCCAGGGCTTCCCAGAGGCCCAGAATGGGTTCCTGAGAAGGGCTGTGGCCCACAGCCGCTCTCAGGCTCCACATGCAGCTGCTGGGCTGCCGGCTTCTGCAGGAGCAGGAGGAAGGCTGGGCCGGGGCCTGGGCACCCAAGGCCCGCTGTGGACCTCCTGCCCGGCTCGGAGCAGGTGCCCCCGTGAAGTGGGCCCTACTTAAGTAGCTGTGCTCTGCTGAGAACACGATGATGTCAGACGCAATTACAAGTCAACCAGAGGGCACTCTCAGTGTCTTTGGAGATTTCATTTTCTAAAAAGAAGATGTTTTTCAGGCCACTGTCAGTAGCTGACTGTAAAGGATCTTGACTTTTTTCTTCTTTTTTTCCATTTTATTCCTCTGGTCGTCGCCTCATTCTGCCTCCCATGGTTCAGAACAGCGCCGGAGACCAGCATCACCCTGGCTTCCAGAGTCCTGGATTGTGTTTGCATTCAATTGCCTGTTCATTCATTTATTCATTCCTTCTCTGATTCAACAAATAAATGTTTGACTAGCGCCTACAGGTACTGATATGCTGGGGCCAGAGAAGGATAAGAGGTGGTCCTTGTCTCAGCAACCTTTCAAATGCAGGCAGACCTGCTTCATGGCCCTCGCTGTGCTTCGCAAGTAGTGTGTTTTTTACACATTGAAGACTGGTGATGTCAGAGGAGGAAGTCGCTGCCGATGTGGTGGAAACAGGAGAACGAGAATCAGAAGCAGAGCCTGATGATGGGGCTGAACTGCTGCATCTCCAGATCAGACTAACAGCTGAGGATCTGCTCCATATGCGTGAGCGAAGGAAGTGTGTTCTTGACAAGGAATCTCCTCCTGGGGAAGATGCCGTGAAGATTGTTGAAATGACAACAGGATTGCGAATATAACATGAACTTAGTTGATAAAGCAGCAGCAGGGTTGAAAGGATTAACTCTGGTTTTGAAAGAAATTCTGTGGGTAAAATCCTATCAAACAGCATCAAATGCTATAAAGAAATCACTTCTGAAAGGAAGAGTCAATTGCTGCAACCAGCTTCATTGTTTGTCTTATTTTTTTTAATGAACATCCAAAAGACAAGGGACAGCAAATGTTAGCGAGGATGCGGAGAAAGGGGAACCCTCCTACACTGCTGGTGGGAATGTAAGCTAGTTCAACCATTGTGGAAAGCAATATGGAGGTTCCTCAAAAAACTAAAAATAGAAATACCATTTGACCCAGTAATTCCACTCCTAGGAATTTAGCCAAAGAAAACAAGATTCCAGATTCAAAAAGACAGATGCACTCCTCTGTTTATTGCAGCACTATTTACAATAGCCAAGATATGGAAGCAACCTAAGTGTCCATCAGTAGATGAATGGATAAAGAAGATGTGGTACATATACACAATGGAATATCATTCAGCAATAGAAAGAAGACAAATCCTACTATTTGCAACATGGATGGAGCTAGAGGGTATTATGCTCAGGGAAATAAGCCAGGTGGAGAAAGACAAGTACCAAATGATTTTAGTCATTTGTGGAGTATAACAACCAAGCAAAACTGAAGGAAATAAACAGCAGCAGACTCCAGACTCCAAGAAGAGACTAGCAGTTACCAAAAGGAAGGAGGTGGGGAGGGTAGGTGGGGAGGGAGGGAGAAGGGGAGTAAGGGGCATTATGATTAGGACACATAATGTAGGGGGGTCACTGGCAAGGCAGTATAGTACAGAGAAAACAAGTAGTGACTCTATAGCATCTTTTTATGCTGATGGACAGTGACTGCAATGGGGTGGGGGGGGATGTGATAATATGGGTAAATGTAGTAACCGCAATGTTGCTCATGTGAAATCTTCATAAAATTGTATATCAATGATACCTTAATAAAAATTAATTAATTAGTTAATTAATTAATAATAAGTAAAAATGGCCACAGCCGGCCCCACCTTCAGCAGCCAGCCGGCACACCAGCCCAGGGCCAGGGCCCTCCACCACACAGAATTATGGCTCGCTGGAAGCTCAGGGGATGGTGAGCACTTTTCAGCAATAAAGTATTTTAAATTAAGGTGTGCACACCTAGCCGTAATGCTGCTGCACGCATCGTAGACTACAGTATCGTGTACACATCACTTTTCTATGCCCTGGGAAACCGAAAACTTCACCTGACTCACTGCAGCATTTGCTTTATGGTGGAAGGCCGGAACTGAGCCTGCGTATCTCCGAGGTCTGCCTGTATCCACCTGTCCACTGGGCAGAGCTTTACTGATCATGGCTCCTGTGCCTCAGTCACAGCGGTGCGCAAGGCAGTCTCCACCCCCTGTGACTGTAATGATAACCTTTTGAATGGGCAGCTCTCTAACATGTAAGGTATAAAAAGAGTTGCAAAGAAAAGCAGGGGGAAACATGGAAGGAGGCCAGAGGGGGTTGCTATTATAATGGGGTGTCAGAGGACTGCTCCCTGATAAGGTGATATTCCAGGCAGAGAGAACAGCAGGTGCAAAGAATGCAGGTTGAGAGCAGGCCTAAGCGGGGAGGCTGCATAGCTGAGTGGAGTGAGTCCAAGGAAAGAGACAGTGGGGGGCTGCGTCCTCTGCAGCCGTCTAGACACTGTAAGGCCTGAGCGGCAGCTCCTAGTGAGACGGGTGCCTGTTGGATGACTCCAGGGAAAGACTGGCCTGGTCTGGCCTGTGCTTTAAGAGGATTCTTTATGGTGTCACGTGCAGGAACACCATGGTTGACTGTGCGGGCTGTGCACTGCCGAACTCCAAGCCCACCACTCGGTCTGGCTCCTGTATGAATGGCCATCACCTGGCCATTCAGAACAAGACTGGCCCTGAATGAGAAGCAGAGCAGGGAGCCAGGCTGGATGCAGGAGCATGACCGTGGGGAGAGGAGGTGGTCGCTGGGCCAGATGGAGCATGGGGTGGTGAGAAGTGGTCAGGTTCCACGTGCCTCCTGCCAGCAGAGCCCACAGGGCTAGTTGATGGAGTGGATGTGGGATAGGAGTGAAAAAGAGACACCAAGATGCCCCCAGGGCTTTTGCCCTGAGCTGCTGGAAGAGTGGACCTTGAGGCTTGACAGAAGCTTGTTGAGAGTTAAGTAAATGTTGTTTTTAGAGGGAAAACTTTGCCGTCTCTCTTGGCAAATCTGTCCCGCGCCCCACACACTCCTCTGAAATGCTCATGGGGTTGCACTGGGGTGTGGAATTTTGATTAGAGAACTTCAGGGGCTATTTCATAGTCCCTAGGGTGTTAATTGCCACAAGGTTTGTTGCTCTTTTAAGTTGTAAGTTTTTAAAAATAAATTTTAACAACAAATACTTTAACAATAAATGTAAACAATTCCAAAAATACTTCCAAATTAGGGAGATGAGTACAATGAACACTCAAAGATCCATTGCCCAGATTTAACAAGATTTTGCCATATTTGCTTCATCTAGCACTTTCCTTTTTCTTTGCGCTTAGTAAACCAATTCCAGACACGGTGTCTCTTCACTCTTACACACTTCAGTACATATGACTTAATATCAGGAGCATTTTCTTTTATAACCACAATGCTTTCACGATGAGCAAAACTGACATTAATTCATTGTATCATCTAATACCCAAAATGTAATAACATTTCCTAATCATCATTTTACAATTGGTTTCTTCAAATTCAGATCTACACAAAGGCCACACATCATGGTTGGGTACTCTGCCTCCTCCGTGTCTTGTCATCTATGAAAGACCCCCCTTCCCTGCCGTGTTGTGGAACCCAGGTCGCTCCACCACCAGGCTGTCCTACAGTCGGCTTCCTTCTGGTGTCCTTTTACTTGTTCCTCTCTTCCCTGTATTTCCTGTCAATAAATGTTGGTCCTAGAACAGCACTGCCCAAGAGAAATGCATTGTGAGCCACCAATGTAGTTTTATTTTACCCACATTAAAAAAAGTCAAAAGATATAGGTGAAAACTAATAATAGGTTTGATATAATCCAATATATTCCAAATAGTAGCATTTCAACATGTGACCAATGTAAAAATTATCAATGATATTTTTGCATTCTTTTTGCCACACTAAGCCTTGAAATCACTTTATTTTGCACTGTCAGCACATCTCCGTTTGGAAGCTCACCTGCTCAGTAGCCACAGGTGGCTGGTGTGATTGGGCAGTGCAACCCCAGGGCTGCTCCAAAGGCTGTGTGCTTCCCTTCCATGTCACGTCAAGACGTCCTCAGTGGTGGTGCCACCTTTAGTGTTCAGTGGGTGCAGGTGGTGAAAACAGATCCTTCCATGGGAAACTTGTCCACCCAAAAAGCAATGAGGCTTCCACTTTCTGAGATGGGAAGACTGGGAAAATCAGGGAGTCAGGAGCTGAGTTTTCACATGTAACTTCTGAAACTCCTGTTTGACATCCACGGGGACACATAAACAGGCAGTTGGATATGAGTCTGGAATTCAAGAGTGAAATCTCAGCTGGGGATAAAAATTCTGGAGCCACCAACGTATTAATGGTACAAGATTAGCTGAGATCAGCAAGGGAAAAAAGACCAGTGTTGAGAGGTCGTTAAGGTGAAGAACCCGCAGGGTGGCTGCTGTCCCGGACGCCAAGTGAGGAGCGCGTTTAGAGAGGACGAGGATTGCCTGTGTCAGGTGACACCCATGGGTCAGGGAAGGTGAGGGCTGAGAAGTGCCTGCTGGGTTCGGAGGTGACTTTGATGAGAGCTGGTTCAGTGAGGAGTGGGTGATCAGTGGCATCTGTGGAGGTGGGTGCCTGACTGGAGAGAGCTCAAGGGGGAAGGGGATTCATCAAAAAAATAAACATGATCCACTTCTGGGCACACACCCAAAATAATTGAAATCAGGATCTAGAAAAGATACCTGTACACGTGTGTTTATACAAGCTTTATTCACAACAACCGAGAGGTGGAAACAACCCAAGTATCCATCAAGAGAAGAACGGGTAAACACAATGTGGCCTGTCCATACCATGGTGTATTGCTCAGCCTTTAAAAAAGGAAATCCTGTCACATGCTTAAACATGGATGAGCCTTAAGGACATTAAGCTAACAAGCCAGTCACAGAAGGGTAAATACTGTATGATTCCACTTGTACAAAGGCCCTAGAGTGGTCAGTTCATAGAGACAGAAAGTGGATGGTGGGGGCTGCTGGGAAAGGAGTCCAGGGAATCAGCGTTGAGTGGGTGCAGAGTGTCAGTCTGGGAGATGAAAAGGTTCTGGAGGTGACGGTGGTGACATTTGGACCACAGCACGAATGTGCTAATGCCACAGAACCATACATTTTTAAATGGTTAAATTTCATCTTATGTATATTTTACCATAAAAGAAAAGGCAGGGGCTGGGGGTGGGAAGCTGACGCAGGGCTGGAGGACAGGAGCAAAGCAGGCAGCAGGTGTGAGCCACGTGGGAGGTGGGGATGAGGACGTGGGCACCAGGACGAAAACAGAGAAAACGGAGTCACTCGGCAAAGGAGCGTAGCCGTGTAGAAGGTCGAGGGCAATGCATACATGTTGTATGGGAGAGGAAGTGATGGCTCAATGGCTCCGCTGCTTCTCCATGACCACCTTGGAGGCAGCAAAAAACCCAGGAAGCTCTTGATACAGTGTAACTTTGAGGCTGGAAATGCTTCCAGGGAGGCGTCTACACAACAGACCATACCAAACACATTGTATGAAGCAGATGCCTTTGGAGTGATGGAAATTTCTAAAATTAGATTGTGGTGAAGGTCGCACTGCTCTGTAAAGGTACTAAACCCTTGAATTGTGCCCTTAATGCAGAAGAATTTTATGGTGCAGACATTATACCTCACATAATAACTTAAAATACACACACAGATGATCGTGCTCATCTTGGATCCCTGCTTGTCCCTTACACAGAGGCACCGGCCCGTCACTCCATCTCACTGCGGGGTCACCGGGAGTGACCATACCTCCCCCTCTCTGAGCCATCTGTCCAGTCCCTTCCCAGTTTTGGAATTGGAAAGCCTTCTAATCTAGACGTGGTGACCTCATCCAAGGCAACGCCCTGAGTGCCCAGCAGCGAGCCAGCTCCTGAGATGCAGACTCCATGCAGCCAGGAGCCATCGGATGACTCCAGCAGATGGCAGTGTGCTCGGCTGGCTGGCCCTTGGAATGGGCAGCCCTTGGGGAGATTTGGAGGGGGGCGCCGGCTGCTCCATGCCCTGCCTGTCACCCCCATTTCCACCCAGCCAGCCAGCAGCCGCTGGCTCAGCAGAGAGGAACTCGGCAATGCAGGCCTGCTGGCCGGGAACTTAAACCTGCCTGAGACACTGTCTGAAAATAGTCCTGAGCCCAGCTTGTTTCCTAGCCCATCATCACCTCATCACCTTCCATCCTATCACTTGGCCCGTGGATGCAGGGAAGGCTCACAGGCCCGTGGTGTTTATTAGAGAGGAGGATTTCGGGTCTCTTGGTGGCTGGGTGGAGAGCAGCTGTTCCCACCAGGGTTCTGACTCTATAAAAGGTACATATTCAGAAAGCATGACTGAGGCTCCGCCCAGACCACACAGGGACAGCTGCTCCGTGCTCGCCGAGGTGGAGGGCATGAAATCAGATGGCCAAGCACTTAGAGCTGGAAGCGCTCATCTGTACACTGACTCCTTTACTGGGAAAATGAGCTGCAGAGTGCCCTCTGACTTGCCCAACGTCATAAGCGCTGTGGTATCAGGACGTTCATAATTTTTCTAAGAAACTGAATTCATGGTGGCAACATAGATGACACCAAAATCTCACTTTATTGGGTGCCAAATGGTATTCCAGTTGATCTGTAAGTTAGCTACAAATCTGCCACCTTTGCAACAGGTGAGAAAGCAGGTGGGGTGGGGTGACTGAATCCGCAAACTCACCAGAGGCTGATCTGCTTGCCGGGGTTGTAAGTAGATCAACAGAGCTCATCTTCTTAACTCTGTAGTGTGACTTAACCCAACCCTGTTCTGGGTAGTCACCATAGAAAATAGCACAATACGTCAGGGTTGACTGAAATCCAGTCATATCAACAAAAGAAAAAATACCCAAAGGTATTTTTATATCTTTTGCTATCCCCAAATATCCATACCCTCAGTTGAAATAATAAAAGACAAAACAAGAAAAAGAGTACCTTTTGTCTCATGAGATTGCTATTATTGAAAAAGACTGTAATTTCATAAATGGGGTAGACTCCCTTTCTGCTCTCTTCTTACTTTCCAAAATGGAAGTTACGGGCTCCCGGTCTGAGATGTATTCATGCAGTAAGCTATCAGTGTTGTTACTGAGGTTTTTCCTGTCTCATTTCATTTTGTTTTGCCCTTGGTTCTCTGGACCTGCAATTTGTGTTTAGGGATTGGAAGAATGGGGAAGTGGGGAGGTCTACCTGGTAAGAATGACATATGTAGCCTTTAAAAAAAATTTTGATTTGGGGGGGCATGTTATATTACGTATGAAAAAACTAAAAGGAAACAAAAATTGCTTAAGCAAATCAGTACCACCTCTATGGTTCCCTGTTGGTCATTTGGGATTGCAGACTTCTTTTGTATGAACTTAAGGATTACAGTAAGAAAAATTAAAGAAGGGGTAACAGCTATTATATTGGCAAGGATGAGGCATGGATGTAAGATACTTGGATAAATTTACTCATGTTACATTAATAACCCCTTTTTTCGGCCAAGTTGAGATACATGATTTATGACCCCTATTAAAATACCTTATGGGGTCAGTAAATTCAACTAATATTTATTAAGCAACTATCTATGCAAGATTTGGCTAGATTTTGAAAGCATTTGCTCTTGACTGTGGGCCTTGGACCTGTCAAGGCCACAGGCCCAATACTCCTGTACACACACCAAGCATTGTCTAAGACAGACTCGCAGCCAGTTTCTGACAGAATGTCCATCTGATGCATGTATGGCTACTTATTTGTAAACTATACATGTACCACCACAATAAAAATTAATTCATATTACAGTACAACTAAAAATAGAAACTGAAAAAGGAGACACATATAATTAGAAGAGCATGCATTTCCCTTTATAAAAATAGGCCTATATAATAAGAATAAATATGCCTTGACTCATTTATAGATGCTGTTGTGATTAATAGGACAGGCAAAGGAGATTCAATATATGCAAAGTTGAAGTCTCCAAAGAAGAAAACCAAAATAAATGGAACAGAATGGATATTTCAAAATATAAATAAAACATTCCAGAAAAAAAAGAAGATTTGCATCTACACTATGTCCCAGAAAGCACAGTCATAGTACCATTACTACTGAGCCATAGTCTAACAAAGTTTCCAGACAGACATAATAAAGATTTCCTTGGGAAGCTAGGCAAAAAGATCAAGTCCCATATAAGGGGAAAAATACCCATGCAGGCCCCAGACTTCTCTATGGCAACATTGAAAGGACAGGTACTTGGAGCGAAGCCTGCAAGGCCAGGGAAAGGCAGTAGGACCAAGAGGGGCAAACCCCAAACTTAAAGGAGAAGGAAACTTGTATTTATTATATCTGCATAGGACTTCTCTGAAAGGATATGTAAGGAAATACAATTCCATTTCTGAAAAATGCAGGAATTCAGGAATATCACTCCCATAAGCCCTTCCAGAATAAACTATTGAAGACAACGTTTTCCATTTAATATTGCCTGATGGAATCACTTGGAGATCGTTGTAAATCCCTATGCCCAGGCCGCAGCCCACACCGATTAAATCATGAGCTCTGGTGTTGTTTTTAAAAACCCCCAAGTTTGAGAATCAGTGCAACCCAGAGATAAGTTAAAAACTACACAAAAGGTCTCAGTGAGCATTGCTCCTACTGAACTGTAGGACTGAGACTGACACAGGCATGGAAGTGCTCTAACCAGGAGGACCAGCTGGAGAACTCTTCCAACACGGCAGAATCCATTAAGGTGGCTGGGCACAAAGTAGTGCAGAGAAATCAGTAGCCTCCATACAGTCATGCAATAACCAGTTAAAAGATATAATAGAAGAAAAGGCTCTACTTTTAATAGCTGCCAAATATGTAAAATACCAAGGAATAAGGTTAACTTGAGAATGATTGATGTGAAGGATTCTTTAAACACTGCTTAAAGGTGCCAAAGTTCTCAACAGCGGGAAAGGCATACCATATTCTTGGATAGGATGACATAACCTGAAAATATGAAGCTTCCCCATGTTCATCTACATAATGAAAGTCCCAATAGAAATAGCAATAGGTTTTCTTTTGGTACAAGATCACCTGATCCCAAAATTTATATGGAAAAGTCAACAAGTAATAACCAGAAAATTGCAACAAAATTTAAATTAATATGGGGGATTAGCTTTAAGTCGTTAAACACGTTATAAATCCATGAGAAATCTGTATGATCCTAGAAAAACTCATGTGGAAGCAAGTCAGTGGAACAAAACAGAAAATGCAGCAATAGATCCAAATAAATAATCAATGAAGTTTTATATATGGCAAAAGGCACATTTCAAGCCAATGGGAAAAGACAATGTATTAAATGACAGTTTGGAGCAAACCATATGGAATTAAAGTCAGGTAATGCTTCATAACTTACATTGAAAACATTATAAGAAAATTCAGGATTTAAATATTAAAAGAATGAAACCATAGACTTAAAAGAAGAAATAATAAGAATTTTTAAAAAGTTACCGGAGAGCTTTCAAAGATAAGAAAGCAGAAGTTACATTAGAAAAGATGCTTAAATTTGTCTTAGGTAACATGGATGTGTTCATTATGAAGGAAGCCAACATCAAAAATGTCAAAAGACAGTCAATCAGCAGAAACATTTTGCAGCTTGTTTCACTAAGGCCAGTCTTACCGGCACGGAAAGAACTCTAAGAATCATTACGAAGACCAACAAGGCAAGAGAAGGGTGGGCAAGAGAAAGCCGGGCCCTGCCCACCGCTCCGCCCTCTGGAAGCAGGGCCCCAGCCCCTGCTGCGGCCGCGCACTGCCCGGGCGCCGGGGGCAGGGGCTCCTGGGCGTGGGCGCGCGCGCCGAGGGGCAGCTCTTGCACGTGGTTCCCGGGACGCCCGGCCTGGCGCGGGTGACTTACAAATAAATACAGACCCAGTCACCGGAGTGAGGGGCGTGCTGCCCTTGGAGAGGCCGGGCTCCCCCGGGCGGCCGGCGGGAGGCAGGAGGCCCGGAGCAGCGGGGTAAACTAGCTCCTTCCCCAGATGGCTGCGGAGCCGCGTTCGTACCCAGCGCAGAGGCCGGGGAGCCGCCGGCAGGCCTGATGGCATAGCATCCACGTGGTCCCGGAGAGAGTCGTCGGGGCGGAGTGGGTGGGGGGCACCACTTGTCAATGAAACTGGCCGGGACGTTGGGGTGGGGAGAGGAGCGGAGCCAGAGGGATGGATTCAGGTCGCACAACCCCTCAAACCACAGCCAACCCCTGGGTTGGGCCCCCAGGCGCACGCACACACCCACCCGGTTCTGCGCCCTGGTTGATTCAGGCCTTAGGTTCTCACGCCTGTGGCAGGGCAGTGCAATGCCACCTGCGGGGACGTTTGCACAGGCGCTGTGTGGGAGGCTGGGTACCAGTGTCAGTGCCCACCAGGGTGGGAGCCACCCGCATGACTGCACCGCCTGAGAGCATTGGCAGAGAGTGGGAGCCGGGCCCTCTCTCCCGCCGCCGCCTCTTTGGGAAATGCCTCGCCTCAAGGGCAGGCAGGCCCTGTGCCCCCCAGCCTGCGGAGCGCCCTCCCGCGGCTCCCTGGGCCGGGCCTGGACGCAGGCCCCACTGCAGCTCCCCTGGGGCTGGGAACCAAAGGCAAAGTGCCTCTGGGGCCCGCAGCGCGCCTTGGGGCTCCGGACAGGTGCCCCTGGAGTGGTGGCGCTGTTGCCAGGCCTTCCATGACTCTCCGGTATGAGGGAGGGTTGGCCGCCCCGAGTTCTGGGAACACAGTGGGCCAGCTAAGCCCTGAGGTTGGACCACCCCTCCAGCCTGCCCAGGAACCACAAGCTCCCTGACACTCGGGGAAGAAACGCGTTTTTCCCCCAAAGCCCTGCAGATGGCCGTGCTGCCCTCCCAGCATTCCCCCCCTCCTTCTAGGTCAGAGTTCAACCTGGGACTTGGTTCTCACTTGCTCTTCCTCACCCGCCCCCCACCTCCGCGGCTCGCTCTTGCCCCATCCCTGCCCAGGGCAGGTAGCTCTGTGGGCATCTCTGTCGTCCCTGTTGAACCTCTTGGGCAGAAGCGGAAGAGTGGTGGGGATGCTACAGCCCCGTCGGGTCGGAGGAATTCCCCGACGCAGCCCGCCCCGGCCGGGAGACGCACAAGTTGGGGCTCTTCCGGGAGGGGGTCTGTCCCAGGTGCACTGCAGCGGCGCGAGACGCATTCGGTGTGCTCTGCCCTGGGACAGCCCCGGAAAAAAACATGGCAATGATTTTCTGAATCCATCAGCGGCAGTTATGTGGCCAGAATGCATGGCAGAGGCTGTCCCCACCCAGGGACCTGTAAGTCCCCAGAATAGGAGTCACCAAGATTCTTTGGGGCAAAGCGTAACCTCTGGTTGAGGATAGCGTGCCCGGGTGGCCTGTGACAGCATGTGTGTGTTGGCTTCCTGAGGCTGCTGCCATCACAAGCTGCTGGAGTGGGTGGCTTAAAATGACAAAAACTCATTCTCTCACAGTTCTGGAGGCCAGAAGTTTGACATCAAGGTGTCGGCAGGGTTAATTCCTCTGGAGGCTCTGCGGAAGAGTCAGTGCCTGGCCGTTCTCCCAGCGTCCGGTGGTTGCCAGGAACCCTTGGCACGCCTGGGCTTGTGGACGCAAACCTCGTCTCTGCCTCTGCCCCCACGCAGTGTTCTCCCTGTGTGTCTGGGTCTCTGTGTCCAAATTTCTGTCTTATAAGGACACCAGTCATTGGATGAGGACCCACCCGGATCCAGTGTGACCTCATCTGAGCTTGATTGCATCTGCAAACAGCCCATTTCCAAACAAGGGCATATTAATAGGTTCTGGGTGGGCAGGAATTTGGGGGGGACAGTATTCAAACTGGTACTGTTCCTAAGGATCACATGTATGATTTTGCTCTTCACGGGTAGAATGTGTGGTGTGTGTCACGTGCTCTTAGACCCTCAGACAAGAGAAGGAAAGCTATTTTTTCATGTCCAACCACAGAATGTATTTTTTTTCCTTTCTCTTGGAACTTGAAGAAGTATAACTGTATAACAATATGTCATAAACTTACCTGAAATACTCGTTTGTTCTGCAGCAAAATCCATTAATAATACCTTATAACTAGGACAGTTTTATGCTCCCATTCTTGATCTGGCTATTTATAGTGAAACCTATTTTCTCTGAACTAAGATGCATTGGTTAACATTAACAACTGGAACTGGTTTACCTAAAATGACTAGAATTTTTGGTTTTAAAAATGACTGATAAAGATTGTGGCTGTTCTGCAGGACAAGGAGGGGAGGTTTTCAGCCTGACTTCCAGGCCTGATGATGCCTGGGGAGGATGGTGCGATGTCGTGGTACCATTTATGGAAACTGGGGAGCTAGTGGGTCAATGGGCTGGTGTGGGGCACAGGGAGGAGCTAAGCTGGGGAGCCAAGAGGCAGAAAGCATCTCCCCACCTAGGGAGGGAACATGGCAGTGTCATGGCTGCAGAAGGATCCAAAGGGACACACACAGGATGTCCCTGAACCTTGCAGTAGGGGGGTCCCTGGTGGCCTCAGCCTGAGAGAGGTCATGGAGGTGGCAAGCTGCAGCAGGTTGGGAATGAAAATGGAGGCACCCAAGATCAGGGGTCAGGTTTGTGGCTGAGGGACCCGTGGCTTTCCTGGCTTCCCTTTACCCTGGTTCCACTCACACCTCTGCCTGCTGAGTGGCTGCCCGAGGCCTTGGCTGATTCCTGCTTTTCAGTTCCTGATTCTGCTACGGAGTTCCAGGTCCTTCCCTGAGCATTGACATTGCCTGGTTTTTAGACCCGTTTGCTGCCTGGGGGAGGGTCTCCTGCATCTCCTGTTGGGTGCCCAGGCCTGCCCATACAGTAGGGACCACTGCAAGGCGGAAGGCTATTCTAGGAGCTGAAAACCTTGTGAAAGTCATGACTGGAGTTTCCTGAGGACTTGCTACACGCCAGGCCTTTCACCTTCATCTTCCCAACAGTGCTCCGAGATAGGTGTGGCCAGGGACAATAGCAAGCAGAGACCAGAGGCCCCTGGCTGGAAAGTGGTGAGGCCATGCCAGAGGCCAGGGTCGGGATGCTCTTCTGCTATCTCATGGAAGCTGCAAGGAGGCAGGGCTTGATTCTATATTAAAAGGAATTTTCCAGAAAGTAATGGTGCTCCAAAGCTGAATGGGTCTCTCGAAGTGGGGTTTCACTGCATTCTCTGAACTTTTCTGTTTGAATTTTTTAATTTTGAGCAAGTAACATCTTATAAAATAATCATTCTACATATACTTTTTCTGTCAATAGCCACATAATATTCCATCTATATTTGCCACAAGTTATTGATTAAGCCCCTCTTTTCCTCTGCTATAAATAATTTGGAGAGGAATGTCCACATGGAATCATCTATTGTAGGCCTCTGATTGTTGCTGAAGGTGAAATTGCTGGGTCCGAAGGATGGGAGCGCTTATGAAGACTTCGGAGCCTACTGATTTCATGCCTCCTTAATTTAGTTTTCTGTCACATGGCAGAATTTCATGACAGCCAAGAATTTCCATTCATAAAACTGAGTGCAGGGTTTTTCTCTGGAAGCTGATAAAGGCCTGCAGCTTATCATCCACCCATCCCACGGTGCTGACTCAGAAAGATTTTTAAGCTCCTGACATATCTTAAAGAATACCCAAATTTTAATGATTCACAAAATATTTAAATAAGCTTCTTACTATTAAATAAGGAAGAGTTTCTTATTGTAGAAAAAACTATATTTTTTGAAGTTAATGAAACTAGTCAAAGGAGTCATATGAATGTTAAGGTAAAATACAATAGCAATTTTGTTGAATAAATAGAAACACCAATTTCCTTATTTTCAGGAGTGAATTGTTCTGATGTTTTTTGGGTTTTTTTTTTGGTATTGTTAATGTACAATTACTTGAACAACATTATGGTCACTAGACTCCCCCTAATATCAAGTCTCCCCCACATACCCATTACAGTCACTGTCCATCACTGTCCATCAAGACACTGTAGAATCATTACCTGTCTTCTCTGTATATACTGCCTTTCCCATGTTCCCCCAACCCCTGCTACATTATGTGTGCTAATGCTAATCGTAATGCCCCGTTTTCCCCCTTATGCCTCCCTTCCCACCCATCCTCCCCAGTCCCTTTCCCTTTGATAACTGTTAGTCCATTCTTGGGTTCTGTGAGTCTGCTGCTGTTTTGTTCCTTCAGTTTTCCTTTGTTCTTATACTCCACATATGAGTGAAATCATTTGGCACTTGTCTTTCTCTGCCTGGCTTATTTCACTGAGCATAATACCCTCTAGCTCCATCCATGTTGTTGCAAATGGTAGGATTTGTTTTCTTCTTATGGCTGAATAATATTCCTGACGTTTTGTGTTTTTTTTTTAATTTAAGAGCCTGTGATTTTGAGGAAAACATGTATAAATGAAGTACTCTGTAATCTACAAAACTTTTTTCACTGGTTCCAATTACAGGCCAGGGTTGCCTCTACTCTTCACATAGAATGAGCTTGTTCACAGAGGTAGCGATAAACCAAGATACCGTAACTTAATGCCTTAGTTGTCATCAGCACAATATTTAAAATCAGGGTTTTATTCTGAGTAATTTCATGCCATGAAACTGCCCAAAGGTACTATAAAAGTAAAACAAATATATGCTCTTTATAAACCATACGAACCTTAAGAGTGGTCGCTTTGTAAAAGCACCAGTGTGAGTCTGTGAAGGGGGCTGGGGCACATTCTCAGCACGACTGAGCTGCCTGAGTAGCAGACAGAAGCCCCTGCAGTCTGTGGGGGTGATGCCTCTGCCCTGCAGCAAGAGGGGACACACGATCTTCGCTGTCAGCAAGGACCTCAAACTGCAGTCCACACCAGAGTCCTTTGGGGCCGGGTCTTCCTTGCAGGCTGGATACACAGGACTGCCTCTGACAGTCTTTGGATGGTAAGTGCTAAGCGTTTCCATGGTAACGCATGCCCTGCTCTCCTGTGAACCCTTCCTTAACCAGAGTGTCTTTGGTCCGAAGCACCGTGGAGCTCGCAGCCTTCCTGCAAAGGCGCCCAGGGACCCTGGTGCACCACCAACTAGCCACACGACTTGGGCGCATGATTTCACCTTTTGCGCCTCAAGGTCCCTACTTGCAAGATGGCTCTGATTCTTGGGCTTGATATAAGAATTAAACAAGAGACTCCAGATACAGTGCTGGGCACAGAGCCTGGCACCTGGCAAGCTCTGGAATCAGGCTCCTTTCCTGGGATTGGGCACATGGGCTGTCTGTAATGGACTGTGGACCAATCTGTAAGGCAGTGCAAGCGTGCATGGCCATTATTACTGGTTTTAGATGTAAGATTATGAGGCAGTCCCTACTAACGGGCAGTTTATGTCTTGCCCCCCTTCTTGGGCACTAGGAATTTTCTCTCCTCCTGGAGGGAGGGGACGCCCTGAGAGCAGGCTGGGAGGGTCCTCCCCAGGGCAGATGTCTCCCTAATGTCATTAACTGCAGCACCTTCTCTTGCGTTTGGACAGCAGTATCTGTGGCTTGGCCTCCACGGTACCCATCTAGGGACTGACATGAATGGCCCAACCAGGTGCCAAGCAGAAGCCGTGCCCCCACCGACTTCTTGACCCCATTGGCTGGGACCACTCGGTCTGCCCCACTGCCTGTCTGCCATCTGCTCCGCCCGAGGGGCCTCTCCCCTCTGTCACACCTGCAGATGTGCCAGACCATCCCACCCACACCCACACACTCCATGTCTTCCCCAGGCCTGCTTTTGAGCTCTGACTGATGGCCCCAGCACTGAGCATCCTTGTCCCCTGGCAGCCCACAGTCCCCAGCCTCTGAGCCAGAGCACCCCACACCCGCCCTCTGGGACTCGCCATTGGGTCTTACCTGAGAGGCCTGCTCACCTCATGTGGTTGCCTCGATAGCCTCCCGGTCTGTCTGCTTCCGAGACTGACCCCACCTCCAACCTGCGTTCATCCTGGCATCCCAGTGATCCTTAGAAATGCAAACCTCATGCCACAATTCCCCTCTTTGCCTCTTTGCCGTCCTTAGTGACTCTCAGCAGCTTCCAGGACAAACTAAAATTCTTATGATACCTGAAGGCCTCTTAGCCACCTCCCGAACCCCATCTCTGGTCTCCCAGCAGCAAACCGAGCTGCTGAACAGTGTCTCCCATCACTTTCCATCCTTCCAGACTCAGTTGCCCCTTCCTCCAGGAAGCCCTCCCTGACTTCCCTGGGCTGGGGTAGGATCATTTTATCCTCACAGCATTTATGTGGTGTTTTGTCCTGAAACAAGTTTTTTGTTGTTGTTGAATAAATGGAGAAATTACCAACAAAGGAGATTACTGATGATAAAAGGAAATGTTTATTATATTAGTTGTAGTACATGTTTATTGTAGAAAATAACAAGGAAAAGTCAGACAGTGATAGAAAATAAAAATTAGGCCCCATGCTGTGACCAAGCTTGAGAACTGTTAACATTTTATTTTCCTCTATTCTTTGATCTGTGGACAATTTTGAACTGGTCTCAATTATATGTTTGGAAATACCACATTTATTTTAAGGAAAGAAGTAAGTACCACCCTGTACTGAAAGCTCTGAGAAATGTTTTAATGGCCACAGAATATGGCATGGAGGACGCAGCGTCGTGTCTTCATTTTCCCGCTGCTGGGCATTTCTTCAGGGTTCGTGTCTCCTTGCTGTTGTGAGTAACACAGCAGTAACATCTCTAAGAGCCAAATGATTTATTGTACTTTCCTTAAATTAGAATATTAGAAGCTGCAAATATAGATTTAAAAAGTATAAACATGTGCTAGATCCTGATACTTGTTTCCAACTTGCTTTCCTGAAAGGTTGTATCAGTTTACACTTGCACCTGTGTTTCTGAAGGCGTCTTTGCACCACAGGATTAAGTGCTGTGATTATTTTTAGCCTCTGTAAATTTGATAGCTTAAAACTGGTGGCACTTTGATTCTTAGTTTTTTGTAGTTTCTTTTTAGGATGGTCAAAATCTGACTTGGAGTGTTAGGTTTGTGTGTGTGTTTTGTTTTGTCAGTTTGTAGAATACCTATGAACCCTTTTCGTAGCTTTGCGAATATTTTTTCTTGGTGGAGGTTAGGAGTTGCACATTTTCCTCATTGCCTGAAAGAAATATGCTTAACCAGGTGCTTGAAAACCTAAAACAGATTGTCCACCGAGCTTCACCTTAGATGTTGAAGCAGTCCTGGGATGTCTCACAGATGAATGAGAGCTGAGAAGTGAAGTTAAGTAGGATCAAAATGATGGCTCCCCCTGGGTAAAAGCTTCAACACTCTCTTTAGAAATAGCACAATCTCGTGCAACACAGACTGGCTGTTCTTTCACATTGTTCCCTAGGAAACAGTTGCTGGCGAGCAGAAGCTACCAGGTCCCCTTAATTTCTACCCACACGTGAGCTGTGTTCACTTGACACAAAGCATCACACATCGCTACCTAGAGAGTCGGCCTGAGTCAACTTCTGGCAGGAGACCAGGAGACTGGACAGTATTAGACACCAACTCATTTAACGAAAATCTGCAGGAAGGAGGTGGTTTTCCTCTGTTCTTAGACAATGGACAAATGGTAGTAGGCGGCTGTAATGCTAAAAGGGAGAAAGTAATGCATGCTATAAAGATTGGGTTTTTCACAGAGACAAAGAAGTCTAAAATGTCCCGTGTAATGCTGTTTGCTGACGCTGTGACGCAGCTGGCAGGGCGGAGAGCGTCATCACTGACATGGAGATCTCTCTGTTCTAGGAAGGCTGCGCCCTCACGCCTCAGTGTGTCTGCTTGGCAGTGCGGCCCGGGCCGGCCTCTTGTCAAGGCGAGAATAATGACATCTCCTGCTGGGAGCAGCGGCCAGGCCAGATCATGTTTGGAGGCCCCTTCTGACTGTAGTTTTAAGAAAGAGGGAAAAGCATTTGTCTGATGGAGGCAGGGATTGGGGAAGGAAGCGCCAAGACTTCTGAGTGAGAGTCCCGCACAGCTGGGCTCTGGGAATGGCTGCACAGGTTTGAACCTGTCAACTTAAATACCTTACTCAGTCCCATGCTGTTTCCACAGTGGTGCCCCAAAAATAACAGTACTGACATTTCTGGGGTGTAGAGGCTTAAAGGAGAGAACCCATACAAAGTGCCAGTGCGGCATGGGCACAGCCCCTGGGTGACCATCTAAGAGCAGATTCTGCGCACCACGTACGACTGGCTTCGCTGCCCACTGCTGGCAGGACCCCGGCAGGTGGCTTACTCTGCCCTGGGGTCCTCGGCCTAAACTGGAGTGTGATTTTCTCTTGATAGGCCTGATGTGAGAAAGAAACACAGAGCCTGTCAAGCGTTTAGATGCCTCTGGCACTGTGCCAGCTCTCATTTTTCTCACCAGCCTCACGTAGAAATGTCTTCCTGGAGCGTCCGGCAGAGGGGGTGGGCCCAGCACTGGGGCCGAGAGGTGCTGACAGCTTCAGGGGGCAGCCCCAGGGCCTCCTCGCCTTGGAGGGACCATCCCACCCCTCTTGTTTTGTCTTCAGAGAGCATAGGCGGGGCCCAGTCTGTAGCAAAGCAAAGGGCGGAGGGAATCTGCCAGGGGAACCCCTCCCGTCCACGTGGTGGTTATTACTGTGGTACCGGTAGCCCCTTTGCACGTGATGAGCAGTGAATTCATGTCGGCTCTGGACCCACGCAGCACCCTACACTACACACGTATCCCACCAGTGGCAGGGGGAGCTTAGGAGCTGCCACCGAGGGGCAAGTCTGAGAGCCAGAGGCTTCTCAAGTCGGTTAGGGCACTGAAACACTTAATCTCAACCTATGAAAACAAACCCAGGCACAGCCCGAGAGCTAGTTCACATGTCAGAGACCCAGGACAGCCCAGAATAGGTTCTCACTGGCTTACAGGACTGCTGGACCCTTAAGTCGGACACTTTCCAGTGAGAGGTTAACCATTACACCGACAAAATTTGCGTTGAGTCTTTTATATTGTAGCAATGACTAAAGAGGAATGCTGTCGGAAGAGGCGGGACGCAGAGGGTATGGGGCTTGGATAAGGCGCCTGGGCTTCTCCTGGCTCCTGCCCCCCAAGCCTGCGGGCCCCTCTGGACAAGCTGGACAGGGGTTGGGGCTCACCACCAGCCCGTTAGTCTGGTCAGGGCGACCAGCTTTATATGTGGGCAGCCCTGGGCGTCTGTGTGTGCACATGGCTGCGTGTTTTCCTTTGAAATCTGTTAGACCATCTCTCCAAGTTACATATCAATGATACAACTGACCCATCTGGCAAAATATCCCTTAATGCTTTTTCTGTTCACCAGGTTGAGTTTCTTTTCCTCATTTTGATTTCTGCATCTTTCACTAAAGGATACAAGTGAAATTGTGTTGATTCCTCCCAGTTTCTAGAATTCTGGAGAAGCGCACAGCAAGCCATTTCGGTCTCAGGACCTGCAATCACTGGCAGACCCTCTTTGTAGAGGAAGGGTCAGCACCCTCAGTTTCTTGTTTCATTAGCAACTTTTTAAATACAGTAGACAATATAGAACTTCTTAAAATAGAGATGGAAAGTATGGTTCCTGTGCAAAGGAGTTGGATTTTTGTGTCTCATGAGGATTTAATATTTGAAAAAGGGGGAAAAATTGAGTATAAACAACATATAACAATTCTTAGGTATCCTTTAAAATCGTATCACTTGTTCAAAATGGAAAGCGGAAAGCAGAGAATTTTCTGCACCCCTGTAACATAAATTTTATCTTGCCCTTAAAAAAACATTGACCTAAGTTTAATTCTGCTTTAAATTGGGTTTATTATTCTGGCTATTCTAAGAGAATAACTATTTTATTCTATACTGAACTAAGATCTTACAAATATCTAAAAATGGATGATCTAATTTTAAAATACTATTTCCCTTAGCTTGAAGCTCTAAACAAAACCTCTCAATGTGGTTCATCTTTTATTTTCAAATATTGCTAAAGATCAGCCACAAAGTACTTTTAGTGTCTTTAAAAAATGAAGTTGCAGTTTTTCAGTTCAGAGCATGATGCAATTCTTCTACAATACGGTGGAAGTATTCTAACTTTTAGATTAAGGGGAGGCTTACAGTGCCTGTGTATTCACTCTGTGAGACATAAAAGAGAGATCTGACATCTACATTGAATAAAACCGGCACATACTAGGTTTCTAAATTCTTCAGCTGAGAGTTAGGCCCACACTGATTACACTGTTTTAGTGGGAAGAAAAGAAACAGGGGGATCCACTCTGAAAGGTTTAAAGTCACCACCAGGAGGCGTAACAGACGGCTGTTGCTGGTCTGTGCGCTGAGGGGACAGTGGTAGCCTGCGTGGCAGGATGCCAGGGCCGCATCTAGAAGCACCTGGCAGACATCAGGGAGGAGTGTGGACTTTACCCCGTTCTCAAAGGGAGTCGTGCAAAGGCCTCCCAAGGAGGGCTCACCTCCTTCCCAACACCCCTGTGCTCACGGCTCATTTCCGCAGAGGGCAGAACTGTGTTCTCTGTCTGCGTCCCCCACGCCTGGCACGGTGTGGGGACATTTCCATGTAACATGATGACACATATCACAGTTGTAAGTAATTACTTGTGCAGTACTCAACATCAGCGTTCCCTCTAGAAGGTAGAATTGCCCCTTGTTCATCCCTGTTACATCCACAGTGGCATGGAATCCAGCACGGAGTGGGCGTTCCACCCATATGTGGTGAATGAATGACCCTGGCAGCAGGGTGGGGTGGGGCTCTGTGGGAGAATTCTCCTCATTCTGAGGACACACGCTGAGGCCTGACTGATAGAAGGCAGCCCCAAGGGAGTGCCTGGAAGTGACGTCAGGACAGGAAGCTGACTTGATGAGCTGCGGTGGGGAGAGGAGAGAACACGGCCTTCGAGAAGAGTGCCAGCAGCAGCTTGTGTGGCGTGGACTGATACCACTTCCGTGGGCACACCCGGCAAGGGCCGTCTCATTCGGTCCTTACAACAGCTTTACAGGATTGTCACTGTTACTGTCTGTCCTCTACAAATGAGGGACTATAGAAAGCCTTCTTGGGAGGCGTGGGCTCGCAGTGCTCCCCCGGGGGAAGTGCCAGGGGAAGCCTCCAGGCGACAGGAGTTTCCGTTTTTGGACATGTCGAGTTTGAGATAACTTTGGGACACCCGGGCATAGCTGTCCAGCTGGCAAGTGGGCCGAGGTCTGGAGAAGTCAGGATTAGAAGTATAGTCCTGGTGCTCAGGGACATCTGGGTCATGGCCAAAGACACGGGGCCAGTAGAGCCCAGGGAGCAAAAGGCATTAGGGGAAAGAGCTCTGCAGACCAGCCAGGAATCCTGGAATGATCCCTGAAAGAAGAGAGGGGACACGAACTCAGCAGTCCTGGCAGGTTTATTGCTGAACCTGAGAGGCCCCCTCTGTCGTGCCCAGCAGAACAAAGGAAAGAGGGTCTCTAACAGGTCAAGAGGCAGTTTATGGCCAGGGTTTTCGGTGGGCTCTCTGAGGGGAGGGGTCAGGGGAAAGGTGGGCTGTGGCCTGCTGACGTGTCCTCTGGAGGATGCTTGTAGCCTAGGGAAGATGACACCCAGGTCTCCCTGAGATGGTGGGTGGGCTTATTCGAAAGGTGGTACTCAGGTCCGATTCTATCAGTCCCCACCAAGTGTGCGGGGCGAGGATGTCAGTGCAGTGCGCTCTCTGTCTTTATTTTCTGTGGCTTTCTGAAATAGGTATAAATGTGATCCATAAAGCACAAAATTACTATTTACTGTTTGCAGGAGTGGTTGGTAATATCAGTTAAATGAGAGAGATGCACAAAGGCATGAATTTGCATTATTATTATTTTCTCTTTCAAAGCATAGAAAAAAAAACCCTGGTATCAATGATCATGTGATTTTTTTAAAGCAAAAATTAAAGGAGACAAAGAATTGGGTTTTACATCTCAAAAGACCCAGAAGGATTCTTAACCTTGGGTCCATGAATACCCCCAGGGGCCTGTGGTTGGATTTTGAGAGATCTCTGAAACTGGAGAGGCAAAAAAGAACAGCATTACCTCCAACGTGAATCTAGACGAAAACATCAGTAATGTTGAGGGATGTGTGACTTGGTCATCAGTAGAAACCCAGATGTTTTATGTTGCTTCACATGGCAGAGACAGCTGGGGAAAACGCACGTCACCATGTAACGTGGCAGATATGAAGTCCTGCCATTGGATGCACTAAGCAAGGGGCCCACGCGCATGCCAGGTCCCAGACCCTTCTTACACAGCTGGGTGCTGGGCTGGAGTGCGGCAGGCCTCGCCTCACCTGGGCTCGCCGACAGGGCCTAGAGGGAGCCCGTGAGTTCAGAGGAAAGGGAAAGAAGCTGCCCCTCCCTGCCTGCTTCCTGTTTTCTGTGAGTGTCACCCAGCAACGCTCTGCACCCTGGCAGCCGCTCTCGCTTCCGTTTCTAGTGTTTTCACACTCGCAGAAACCGCCTCCACGGGGCCCTGGCAGAGACTGAAGCACTGTGCTCGGAGGGCTGGGTCCCCCCTCCAGCCTTTGGGGTGCAGTCGCCCAGCCGTGCTGCTCCCAGAAGAGCACCTCTGTGTCTGCTGAGGCCCCTCTGCCTTCTCAGTCACCCAACACCTGCTCCTTGGGGCCCCTGTGTTAAATTAACTGTTAGCATGACTGGTGTCATTCCTCTTGTCCTGATGGGACTCACTGATAGACTATATCACAATTTTAAAATATATTTTGATAATGTGTTTCAGCATAATCCATTTTCTTTGTAATGCTATGGACTTTGTTTCAAGCATTTAAGAATACTATTGTGAGGATGGCCGTGGGCTCCAGCAGCCTGCCGGGGCCTCCACTGCACAGACGTGGGAAGAGCTGCAAGTGGCAGCCGGCCTGATGAGCTGCCATCTCTTTGGGTAGGTTTAAAAGCCTCTAGGAACATAAAACGTAAGGGCTTTTTTTCCCCATTCTTTCCTTTTTTTCAAATAAATTTACTAAGGAAAATGAACTTTATGTAATTTTTTTCGCCCCTTTAAAAGTAGTACATACTCTCAAAAAAAAACATCGGAAACTAGAAGGAAACAAAAGGTTAACCTTATCCTCATTACATAGAAGGCAACCGTGGCTATTGTGATGATTTCCTTGGAGTCTTTGCTGTTGTTTATGTGTTGTAGATACTGCCGGGGAGGGAGGTGTGTACCCGGAGCTGCGGGCACTCACTCTGTCATAAGCATTTGCCCTCTATTACATACTTGTCATTAAATGCCATCTTACAGCTGGACAGGAGGCCATAAAGCCCACGTGCCAAGGCTGACGTAGCCATTTTCTTATGATGCAAAACTTTGAACGGATTATTTTTGTATCGCGGTAGAATATATATAACATAAAATGTATTGTGTAGGTGTACAGTTGAGTGGCATTAAGCACATTTACATCCTTGCACGACCACCACCACCATGCAGCACCAGAACCCGTTCATCTTCCTGAACTGAAACTCTGTTTCCATTTGACCACGACTTCCAGCCCTCCTTCCCCCAGCCTGTCTCTATGAGTCTGATTAACTTAAATTTGCACCATTGTGTGTTGTTTCTCCAATAAGAGACGGTGGTAGAAAGGCTTAAATGTATATACTTAAAGGAACAGTATTTGCCTGATGCCTGCTTACCTTCCTTTCCTCCTTTTAAAAAACAAAATTAAATTAGCAACTGTCAACACAGAATGCCACCTTGCCAGTCCCAGTTGTTCCTGTTTTGCTGACAATATTTGAAAATCCATGTAGGGTCATGATGACTGAAATCTTTACATGTCTGTGAATTTCTAATGTGGAAGGCTCATGGTGAGGAGATGGTCTAAAACAGAGATGTGCGCTGGAGGGATTCTCTGGAGATTTCTTCCCACCCAGATTTCCTGATCTTTTGTTTGGCCAATATCATGTGGACACAGTAGGACGTCACACCTTCTAACTTCTGTTTTCTGGGGAAAACTGCATGCTGACTTTCCTTTTCCTCCTTTTTTTTGAAATTACAGAAACAGTAAATTTGATTTTTTAAAATTGCTCCATTTTTTAGAATTATGGTAGAATACACATAAAATTTACCATTTTCAGCATTTTTCAGCATATAGTCCAGCTGCATCAAGCACACACACACTGTCACACGCCATCCCCACTGGCCCCTCTTCTTCCCAAACTGCAGCTCTGTCCCAAGTATTCACCAAGTCCCCATCGCTCACTCCCAGCCCCTCTCGACCCCCTCCCTCTTTTCCATTTCTGTGACCTGGACAATTCTAGGGACCTCATGTAAGTGGAATCACACGGTATGTGTCCTTCTGTGTCTGGCTGATTTCACTTAGCATAACACCCTCAAGGTGCATCCGTGCTGGAGCACATGTCAGAATGTCCTTCCCTTTTTAAGGCCCCATAATGATCCATTGTATGGATGGACCACATTGTGTTTATCCATTAATGGACACTGGTTTGCTCCCACCTATAAAAGAATAAATGGGTTTATATATTTAATATGAATTGTGGGAAATTTCAGTGTGGATCAATATAATGATAAAATGGGTCCTAAGGGCCCTTTTTATCATTCTGTTACCTGGTATTATTAAGCCCACATGAACCCTTTACCACAGGCCCTTCGGAAATGCTTCCCCGTGGCCACCAGGAGACAGCTGCCAAGTGGGCCCACCCTGCCAAGCCCTGTCTGCTTCTCCCCTATTTTTCCTGTCCTTCACTGCGTACACCCCTTTGCCTTCTTCTTGAGATAAAGATGCCAAAAGATAGAGATAGTCCTATTATACTGTTTTCCAAATGTAGGACATAGATCTTAAGTCATCACAGGATATTAAACCTGAAAGCTTGCAAAATTTGTCTTTTCAATACTCTCAGCTGTCTCAGCCCAGGGAGCTGATTTCTCCTTTTCAAAAGCCTGCACTGCAGGAGAGTTTACACAAAAAGAGAAGTTCATGAGCTTCTATTGCCTAATACCATTCTCTGGAGACATAGTCATGCCTCCTTATCTGGCCCATGAAGTTCAAGTCCAGCCATATAGATCAAAACTCTTCACTAGGAAGTGCCGGGTGCCTGAAAGAAAATAACTGTCACAAAGTTCAGGCCTCTTGCTCTAGAAAAGGGATATGGCCGCTCCTCCCAGAGCCTCATGAGCTAGAATTTCAGTGAATACTTCAGTTTTGTGGGTTTAACAAGCTTCTGTGTCCCCCTGCATTAGGCTGTAGGATGCGGGCGGTGCTCTGAGCTGCAGAGACAGAGGGCTCAGGGAGAGGCCACGCTGGGGCCGGGCAGGAAGGCACGTGGGTGGGGGGCGGTTGGTCTGGGACCAAAGAACTCCCAAATCCCTTTGTAAATGGGGACTGGTTACATTGCATTCAGATCCAATGTTTAAATACTAATTACAAGTAAGAACTCAATCAATCCTTATAAACTATGAACTAGGTACCACTATTACTCCTATTTTACAAAAGGGAAAACTGAGGCATAGAGAGAGGTTGCATAACTTTCCCAAGGCCACCAGCAAGTTTTAGGCAGAGGGAAGCCGTCTTCACGTGGCCCTGGAATCTCAGCTTGAGCTGGGCGTCACTCTCCCCACAGAAAATCGTATTCTAATGCCAACAATACTAACATTTCGCTGACTTCAGTGCTGTTCCTTTTCCAGGGTGCTTTGCCTGTTTATCTTTTATTGGTCAAAATCAGATTCTAGTCTGAGGCAGGAGTGTCTCGTTCTGAGACTTGTCATTCATGTCCTTTCAGGTTCCTTATCAAGTGACGGACAAGATCCCCTGTTTACTTTATAGGCAATTTAATTCTATTTAAAGACTAACAAGCCTCCAGTCCTGTCCTATTGCAGTGCAACACTAAGTTACAAAGCTGCTCTGTCCTTACTATTTCCTCAATTGTAGAGTATCCAGTTTAAACAGAGACCAGTAGCCCAGGGCTACTGCAGCACTGTAATGACAGGAGTGCTGACATTCAGACAGGAAAAAGAAATCGGCAATTTAACTACTGAAAAGGAGCAGATAAAATGTGTATGTCTAATCCAAAAAAATCAGGCTGAAATTGAGAGTTGGTGGTGATTTAAACAAAGATCCATAACATTCCCATATCCTGCAATAATAACTTTTAAAAAAATGCCAAAAAATTCAGATACCATTCAAATTTAGGAATAAAGACTCTACAGGGCCTACAGGAAGAAACTAACAGTATACTCAACGACACATTCAATTAGAACTGGAGAGACCTTGTTTCTGGATGACAAGACTCAAGATTAAAAAGCTGTTAATCTCTCCCCAAATAATTTACAATGTAATTCAAATAAAATCCCCGTTCAGGGAACAAGGTTGGTTTAAAGTTTAACAAGTGGACTCTACAGTTAATTTGGGTGAGTAAATAGTGAGGCCAGCCAAGAAATTTTGGGGAAAGAACAGTGAGGGTGATTTTCAACTTTTGTAGCTTACAGTTTCTTCATACAAAATCCTACCTCCCTGTTATACTTTCAGTGGGTCCTTTGCTGCTTCCGGAATAAAGTTCAAGTTCCTTAATGTATTAATTTTTTAAAGAGTGTTCTAACAACATCTAAGGGTATTCTGGAAAGCAATATAATTCCCACGATTCCATCACTTAAATAGAGCAGCTCTTTTGTTTATTCTGCTTCCTTCCAGTCTTTGTGTGTATGTATACATTTTTACATAGTCGCATTCATAATCTGTTTGTCCAAGGACCTAGAACACTGAAAGGTTGGCTTTGGGAATAGTAATACAGCAGTGTCAAAATTCTGAAGTGGGGTAGCTGCCTGAAAGAGTGCTCCACAAATGCTGGTTAAAGCTTTAAACCTAGTCCACGTTAGCTGAGACTGCTTACAGCTTCTCTACACCTGTATGTAAATGGCAATTCCAGGGTCCCTTAGCTTGCGGGAAAGATAACCCGGGTACTGCAGAATAACAGACAGAATGTGCTGCCAGTTCTCAGGGATGGTACCTCTTCACACCAGACTGGGGTCCCACTGTTCACTGCCGCCCTGTCTGCCAGCCGCGTCCCTCCCACTTTACACAGGAAGCTGGACGAGGTCACGGGAGTTGACTGGAACAACAAACTAATAAAAGCATTACAGGGATTCCAGCCAGATTTTCTCCCAGACCTCTGCTATGGAGTTTGAGGGCCTTCTGCACAAATCGCACATCCTGTGGAGACCGGCAGGTTGCCTGCGCCCACCCCAGCCTCACTCTTCAGCACACGCCCCTTTTCGGTCAGGCCTTCCCACAGGGGCCTCGCTCAGCTCTTCGGCCTGCTCACTTGCCGTGCTCTTCCGTCCAGCCCACTTCCACCATCACACCCTCGGCCTCGGTGTGAGGGCGCCATCTCGAATGTCAGCTTCAAACTTCCCTCCTTGCAGCCCCACCTCCTGTTCCCTAATGTCTGGGGCTGACTTTCCTGCACTTCCTGACTACAGTGATTAGCCCTGCTTCTGAGCTCTTGCCTGGTGAAACAGGAGGGCCACAGATTTTAAATGGTATTTGGAAAGAGTTCTATCTGGACCATTATTTCCGTGCATCCTGAGCTAAGGATCTGTCGGGGCATGCCGTACCTGCGTAAGTTGACAAGGCAACGTGCTTCTGCCGTGTGGGTGCCTTGATGAAGGCACCAGCACCCCAGATCAGGGGTTCTGATCTAACTAGGCACCATTTTGCCTCCCAGGAGACACTTGGCAACGTCCAGAGACAGGAGCTACCGGCGTCCGGTACAGAGAGGCCAGAGCTGATCCTCCGAGGATGCACAGGACAGCCCGCAACAGAATTGTTGGACCCAAAATGTCAGTAGTGCTGAGGTTAAGAAACCCTGCTGTGTATTATAGGAGCGTTCCATAAAATCTGATTGCACATTTAATACAGACGCCCCCGTGGAAGTGGGGATAAAAGGAGGGGGCTTCAGTATAACCTGAGTGGCTAACATCAAACCCCCTGCTCAAAAGAAACATTTCTAAAGTCTCCAGTGGGCTTAGAAGACCACGCCTTTCCATTATTCAAGGTGGGTCGAAGCTGCCGGGTGAGACGTTGGGTATAAATGCACCTTTAATTGACCTCCTTGCTGGTAGTCAGAGATGACGTGGTCAGGAGTGGCTATTTGATCTCCAGTTATTCCAGAATTTCCACTCCTGTGCCAAACATGTCTCTCCAGCTGCTGTTCTTTGCTCTTCCTTAAACTTCCCTTGAAGTTCATCTAAAATCTTCACTTTTGAAAGGTGAGGCTTTTATGTTCTATGTTAAAGTCTTCTGTAAAGATATCCAGTTCATACAAATTGATGATAAAGGAGCTGCCGTGATCTGGGACTTTTCTGGACTCTAATAGTGGGTGGCTTTTCCTTGTACTCTATTTCAGGGGCCCGGGTGCAGAGGGGAAAACCCTTACATTGGGGTGTGAGCATGTGCTCTTAGTGGGATGCTGAGGGTGCCAGAGTCTTTATTTTCCTTTAGGAAAATTCCTTTTCTCAGAAGGGTTATTTTAGGGATGCTGTTTTAGAAATTCCTGTATCCTTAGGTAGGAAGGTTGCTCACTTTTCCTGATGTTTTTTTCTGTCCTTATGTTGTCTCCAAGTCAAGCTGCTTAGTAGGAGTGACTGATTTTTAAACTTTTGAATTTATCATAGGTGCCCTTAAATTTCCTTGTTTGCTGTGGGTACTGTTTAAATCCAGATTACAGAGTCCTGTGGCCCCCACACTTCCTGTCTGTGAATGACATTGTCAGTCACGTCTGTAACCTGACTAATTTCTGGTTTTTTCAGCTACTAGGGTAAAGACTTATTTCATGGCTCTATTAGGAACATTCTATCTTTTCTAGACTATTCAATTCATATGCCAAAGCCAAATAAATGGATGAGTATCTAGAAAAAAAATATTGCTTTAATTTTTTATATCATCATTTTCTATTCCTAATTATGCATTTAAGCATACATATTGGTTTCTTTCTTCTCAGTGGGGTGTGCTGTCCACCAGTGAATACAAATATTGAGAGTAAAGCTTATTTTGTCACTATTCTGAGCAAAGGCATTTTGAATTAACTATTCTGAGAGCACGTATAGATGGTTTTTCTTTGCATTAGGTTGACTTAGGGGGATTTTCAGAATTATTTCTATATGGCTGAGAAATGCATAATGAATTTTAGTTGTTCTGTTTTCAATATTTTTAGAAAATAACCAGTCGATATTTGCAGTGTGTTGTGTGATGAAAAACAGAGCTGGTTCTCCTAGGAGACACTTTATTGAAGGCATGTGTGACCATCTCCTTGGAGGGCATATGGGAGAGGTTTCTGTGATCTCTCAGATCTCCGGTCTGGCCTTAGGGTCCCCAGTTCTGAGGGATGGAGTGGATAAATGGCTACTTGTTGTCAGGATTGCTATGGCCTATTCTTGGACACTCTTGGCAATGAGCTTAATTACAGAATAAAAGAGATTAGAAGTTGTCTTGAATGCAGATCAGAGCTCACCCTGGGCTCCGGGGAAGAGCCCCGGCAGGTGCTGAGCATCACCACGAGGCCACTGGAGGCTTTGTGACAGGCCTTCCCGTCTCTTTTCCTCCTGCCCTTCATCCTCCCTCAGCATCATGGTCCGGCCCCTGCACCAAGTCTGGACTTCTTGTCATCTGCTCTCCCCTGGCCGCTCTGGTGCTCTCGTCTGCATTTAGCCTGGCATCATGCAGATCCTACACGTCCACCCCTCACCCCGCCCCCCTCTCAGGCCTCTTTCCCACCCCCACCTCACTTTTTCTCACTGTCCTCGGACTCCTGCCTTCCAGCCTCCAAACAGGCTCATCCCCTCCTTAAAAACAGAGGAACACATGAGAAAATCTTGGTCCTCCCCTTGATCCTGCCTTCCTCGCAGACTGCAGAACACCATTTCTCATACATGCCCAAATCATTCTAAATGTTCACTGCAGAATTTCAGCAATAGTGTGCAATAGCCAATGTTTTTCTACATGAAAATTAAAGGCTTTCTCAAAGCCCTGTTCCCTTCACTCCATCTGCCCAGTTTAACACTGACATTCACACCAGACTTCTGGGAACTTCTGTGAATGGCTGCTTCCAGGAGACACCTCTGTTTTCCGCTTCTCATCCCCCGTTGTCTTGGCTCATCCCCGACAGGCCTTTTATTCATTACATGTGGGAGTCCCAAGATTCCTTCCTCAGCCTCTTCCCTTACATGAAAGCTGCTTTTTCCTCATCCCCTTGGACCAGTTGGTACTTCTCATGCTGAACAGCTGCTGGGCATCCCACCAAGGCTTTCCACCACCACTGCAAATCCAGCCTAAACTCAGACTCATCACCTTCCTTAGAAAATCCAAAGGGATTTTTAAAAAATCTATTAGATGAAAAAGAAGTGTCGTGATCGCTGGGTTCTTCATTATGCAAAAAAAAAAAAGTCCTAAAGATATGCCATTTTTAAAAGTGTCTATTCCCAATTGCTATGAAAATATAAAATACTTAAGATCAGTGACAGACAATGATAACTCATGAAAGTCCTCATTTTATTAGGAAAGTCACCGACCCATCCATCATTCCTGATGAGAACATGTTCCTGTTCCGAAGGGCCCCTCATAGTCGGGGATGGGCGGAAAAGTGAGTCCCAAGTCATGGGCAGCTGGGAGGGTGAAGGGCGCGGTGTCTGACCAGCAGGGGGGCAGGTGAGCCCGCGCAGAGCGCCTTGTCTGCTGGAAGCCAGCTCCCTGCTGTTCTCCAGCCACTCTCTCCACCACATGCTCGGTGAGGGTCCTGGCCCATGAGCCAAGTTCACTGTGGGCCTGAGCTGGCGCAGCTGACTGGGTGCAGCTTCTACTGCAGGATCTGTCTCCCCCATGGGAGGCCCCTGCTAATGCCCAGCTCATACTGGGGGAGCCAGCTGCGGCATCGACCTGGGTGTGTGCACTGCGTTGTCAGCGCCCCTGGAGTGGGAGAGGTTTGCTGTCTAGGCGAGTCCCAAGGAGACAGCTAGGGCCATTCACCTAGCCAGTCCGTTGACTGCCTGTTCCCGGTGAGAACTCCCGCCGGGTTGGGAAGGTTGGGGAGGAGGACCCTGTGTCAGGCTGTGTGCTGGATGCTAAGGGCTCTGACTTTTAGTGGGCATTTGGGTTAAAGACCTGCCTTCACCCTTCGCACATAAGGCAAGCTCTTCACCCTTTGTGGGCCTCAGGGAGTGGATTACGTGCTTTGTAAGCTGAATGGTGCTGTGCATCTGGGTAGTCATTTCATGAACCACCCAATAACAAGAAGTGCTTCTGTGATATTCGTCAAAAGTTTCCGTATAATATAACAACATAAATGTAAGCTCACTGAGAAGTATTTCAAGATGTTATTTTGCTGTAATCAATAAGGGTGGTGATTCATGTTCATGCAAAATGACTGTTAATAGCTATGATTTAGAAAAATGGTTTCATGTCAGTTATCTGAACTGGGAAGGCTATTCCCCCTCCCCCATCTGCTCTGGCTGGGTCTCCAGGGCTCCAGCACTCAGAACCAAACCGCGGTGGGAGGCAAGGCTAGCAAACCTAAAAACAGACCAACACCACAGAGACGAGCAAACCGAGTTTGGGTGTGGCCAGACTGGTTAAATGTTCTGGCATTTGCTGGTTAGCTATGATTCTGATGTTCCCAGAACAAAATCAGACCATTCTATTTGTCTTCTGTTCTTTCGTCAGGAGTCCCTTAGAAAATGAAGGTCCCGCATACAACCTGGTCATACATTGGAGAACTGCTTTTTAGGTTTTTGATATTTACCCTCTTTTGGGAAGGCACAGAAGATCACAAGCATGGTGGCTTTTAGATGCTTGGTTCAGCATTTCCAGAAAACGTTAAGTGCCCTCTCAGTGCAGAGTCCCTGGGCTTCAATAGGGACTGAATACTTGCACGTCATTAACTGCCTGGTGGCTTGAAGGGGTGGGGAATTCAGAGCCAGCCCATTAGAAGTGGATCCTGACCAAAAGAGGGGGAAGACTGAACCTGGGTCATTAGCTTCACAGATCTTTATATAGAGACCCTGGCCCCGTGCTGGCCCAGTCCAGATGAATGGCCACCTCTTCCCGAGCATCCCTGGCTCTCCCTCCTGGCTGCTCAGACCAATTGAAGGCACCCTGGGTTTCTTCTGCTCCCAAGCATTCAAACCTGGAGCTTCCTGTCTCATTTCTCCTCACCTGATCCTCCTCGGTGGTTTTAGCTGTCTTCTTCAAGGTAAAGGGTTTGTTACTGTGCCCAACTGCTGCCCGAGCTCTGGATACTGGGGAGAAGACTGTTTCCCCTACTCCAGAATGTGACCTCCCACAGCCACACCCGTCTTGGACTTCTTCGCGGACTTCCCAAAAGCCAATACGTAGGTTTGCATCACTCATTAATTAGCCTCCAGTGGCCTTGCTATGAATGTTAGAAAAAAGAGGAGCTGGGAAGGGAGCTTCAGTGAGGGACCCTTTTCATTAGAGACCTACTTACATCCAATTAAAGGAAGACAACTAGACTCTTTACACTTTATTCTTGGGCCCTGGGATCTAAATCATAACACCAAGAAGCATGAATTCAGCACTCCACCTACAGCATAGGACGTGGGCACTTGCCCCACAGCTGAGAATGGTTCTGAGATCGGCAGTCTCACAGGACCAGCTGGGCTGAAACACACATCAGAAGGCAGCAGGCTCCATCTAGATGGATGTTAGAAGAGCAGTTTTCTCTAATGTACTCCTGTTTAGTGGAATAAGAATGTGCGTTTACTATTATCATGTTATTGCTGGTATTGTTGGTTTGTTCCTGAGACTAAAAGCCGTCAGCTAGCTGCTTCTCCATGACAATGTCCTGCCACCCAGGGCTTCTGTGTCCAGCCCCACCCACTGCCTCTCTGGGTATTCCCACCTCTTGGCCATTTTAGCCCATTGTTGCCCAGCTTCCTTCCTGCTGTGGCGAGGTGGTGAGGACAGGAAGGCCCCAGTGCCTTGGGTGGGGCCTCTCTGTGGGCAGAGGGGAGAGGGGGCTGAGAGGCTGCAAGGCAGGCTGGTGTTTCCATCAGGCTGGCAGGCAACCTCACTGCTTCACATGAGACTCAAGACACAGGGACCAGGGGACTTGCTCATGGTCCCATAGTAAGTGGTAGAACCAGGAATTGAATCAGATGGTTTAATTCGAGCCCACTTACTCTACCCTCTCCTGGGTGGTTTTTAAGAAGCCAATAACGACATCCCCAGCAGGCTGGGGAAAATGCAGCTGTCTCCAGGAATTGCTCTGTGACAGACAGAGCAAGCGAGCCCGACTCCTTCGTCTGCTCTGGGAGATGTGGTCACAGGGCCTGGGGAGGCCTGTAGCTCTAGAATGTGATGGGAACATTCAAACTGAAGTCTCGAAGAAAGCTATTTTATTAATTGGCTATCATTCCCATCTGTAAAGTTGTTGCTACTACCAAAATTTTAATTGCTTTCCATGATAACGCTGTCCCAGAATTGTTTTATGTAGTTTATTTTCTCCAACTCTTAACTTTACAGAATCAAGAATTTTAATACACTAACATGCAAAAAGTGTTACAGCAAGAAAAGAGGTATAGCAAGAAAAAGGAAGGCATTTCAATCTCTTTATAAGTTATTTTTGCCAACCTAACGATAACTATCCATCAAAACCTGCACTGTGCACACCAATCAGAGTTGAAACCTGCTTAATGTCTACCACTGCGACCTCTGTTAGCCTACCCTCTTCCTGGGTCAGGCCCTCCTGCCCCTCAGAACCTTCTGCCCACCTATCCGCCTACCCTCCCGGGCAACCCTTTCATCCCGAGACGCCTCCCCCAAAGCGCGGTGCGCAGGGGCCCTCTGGCCACAGTGGGTCATGCGCCAACATGTTACCAGAGAATTAAGTCCGGGTGGCACAGAGTTGGAATTTAGGGGACTGTAACATTTAAATGTGAATTTGTGGTCTCTCAATACTTTCTGGAAACGCCTTGCAGAGAATTAGGCCAAGCGATTCTGTTCGAAGTTCCCGTTTTGGGGCGGGAAGGTGGTCCCAGAAGAGCCTTTGAAAACGTGTCCCCAGGGCACGGGCAGGAGGAGGGGGCGCAGGGAGGCCCCAGGCGCCGCAGGCTTCGGGCCTGGCCAGGGCAGGTTAACATTCCGGTGAAAATGCGCGTCGCTTCCGCCCCGTGTTTCTGCCCCAGCACGGCGAGGTCACGAACCGTTCCGCGCTCGGTGGAGGTCCTTAAACACCGAGCCACGCGCGTTCAGCGACTGGGAGAAGCGCGCGCCTGGAAGTGGGCTCCCTGTCCCCGAGCGGCCGCTGCCTCGCCCGGGGCCCGCGCCCCGCCAGCCCCCGTTTTCTGCCGCGCCGGCCGGCAGAGCGGAAGGCGGCGCGGGGCGCGCCAGGCCCTCGGGCGCTCGTATCCGCGGCTCGCGCCGAAGCCGCGCCCCCTCCCGGGGTGGCGCGTTAACGGGGTGCCCCGGACGCAGGTGCTACTGTCCGCAGAAGCCCAATCTGGCCTCGGTCGGGGCACGTCGCCGCGCGGACGTCTGGGTTCGTCGAGTAGCCGGCCCCGCCCGCGCAGGCCGCGCCCCAGGCACCCGACCCGGCGAAGCGTTCTCCCGCTGCCCCTCCTGGGCAGACCCCGAACCCGCCTGGGCCCCTCCTCGAGCCCTTTCCTCCCAGAGGCTCCCCACGCCCTCCCCTCGCCTGGGGGCGGGAGGCCGGGCAGGGCCGGCTGGGGCCTTTTCTCCCCGCCTTTCCGGTCCGGGCCGGAGGGGTGGCTGGTGATTGATAATCCCGCCCCTGGGGCGCGCGCGGGGGCGGGGCGGGCGGGGCTGAGCGGGGAGCCCGGGGGCCGGGACCCTCGGGGGCAGCGCGCACGGGGAGCGGGGGAGTCGTGGGTTGGGGGTCGCGGGAATGCGGGAGCGCGCGGGAGCGCCGAGGGCGGAGTTAGGGGAGCCGGGGGCGGGGCGGGGCGGGCACTTGGGGGCGGAGCCCGGCCTGTCTTCCCCGGGCTCCCCGCTCCCTGCGGGGCGGCCGCGGCCACCTGCGCCCCGCCCCTGCGGCCGCGCCCAGGCCCGGGAACCGCGGAGGCGCGCCTCCGCCTTGGGAAGGGCGAGTTCCCGTCTCGACCCGCGGGCAGGTCCCGGGATGCGGCTGCGCTGAGGGCCCTCCGCCCGCCCATCGACGAGCCCGGCCTCCCTGAGTGCCTTTCCCGGCGGTGAGAAGGTGGGCTTGTAGCCGGGCAAGATGACCAACCCTGCGGCCACGCAGAACAAGGAAATAGACTGTCTGAGCCCAGAAGCTCAGAGACTGGTAAGAGGAAAGCACGTTTTCGAAACTCGGGTCTGACTGCGAATGTACGGCCCTTGGTGTTCTAAGGCCAAGGGCAGTGGGCACCTTCTGCCGCAATCCTCTGGGGTGTGGGTGGGCACCGCCTGGCCCAAGGACCCCCTAAATGGACGTCCCCACCCGAGATTGTGCCGTGGGAGCTGGTCCTGCCCCTCAGCTCCGTGTGCGTGGTTCCCCGGGGCTCTGGACAGCGCATTTTCCTGGACGACGCCCCTCAGGACCGAGAGAAACATGCTCGCTTCCTCCTGCCGGTAGTGTCGGCCTTGGGCTCTGCCCCGCCTCGGGACGCGGCTGTGAATCCAGCCGAGGTCTGAGACCCGCGCGTAGCCTAGAGTTATTCGGAGCTGCTGATTGGGTATTTTACAAAACACAGCGCCTGGGAGCTGGTGCCCAGAGCTGGTGCCCCCAGTGGCTGGGGTGGTTTGGAGCGCTTGTCGGGCCCTAGACCTTAGGGCCAGTGGGGTTGAGCCCGATTTCTCCGGCTCCCCAAGGACCCCAGTCCACAAATCCGGCTTGGCTGGGCTCCCGGAATCTCCGAGTCTGGACGGGACCGTCCATGCGTGAGATCTCGCCGTGTTCCAACTCAACACCCAGTATTGGGGCCATGGATATGATGGTCGTTCGGTGTTAAAATTGGGCTGAGCGTGACGTGGGGAAGGTCTGTAATTCCCCGTTTTCATGCAGCTTGTGGATGACCGTGAATAGGATTACTTAAAGATGAAAGGGTGTACTTTGGAAAAGAAACGTGTTTTCAAGTTAGTACTTGCAGAGAGAGACCGTAGATTTCCACTTTACCTGCCTTTGTGGGTTAAAGTGTGAGCCCCCAAACAACTACTCCTTCACCTAGTAGGAATCAGTTATCCACTGTTTTGTGGATAATTCAAGATGATTCAGACCGCCCTGACCCTGGGAGCTTACTGGGAAGTGAGAGCCGTATAGAAGCAGGTTCTGACTAATGCATACTTGGAAGTCACTTTCCTTGCTGAGGACTGTCAGGTGGTCTTTCATGCCTGTTTCAGCGTGCTGCTTCCGTGACCTCACTTAAAGTTTTGGGCGTGGGCCAGACCTTTGGAGCTGGTTTATGTCTCTTAACCCTGATTGGTTTCCAGAGGGGCGCCCACAGAGAGATCCTTGAATCAGCATCAGGGGAGGACCTGTGGAGGAAGGAGGGATGGGAATGCTGTTGAGAGAGGCTGTGTTCCCAGGGAGCTGCCCGGCCAGCCACAGATGGCAAGAGCAGGGTGCTGCTGACCCTGGCGACAGCCTTCAAGCTCAGAGGGTGAAGTGCTGGGCGGGGAGGCCGGGAAGGAGGGAACGGGCGAAGGAGTGTGTGAGGAAGAGGCACACAGGCCATCAGAGGAAGGCTTAGAAATACCACCTGGAGGCCCGGCACTGGCCACAAGGTCCCTTAACCCTTAACTCAGCTGTGGATGGATCTGGTTGAGATGCCTGCTTCCCAGAAATGCTGCAGGGAATACGTGAGCGTAGAGCCCTGCACCGGGCACAGGCGTCCCCTTCCCCCCAGCCCAGGATCCAGAACGCTCTGGAAACCAAAGGTGGTTTGTTTATTTTTGTTGTTAAGTCCACGGCAGAATCCATTTGGCAGTGAGACCTGTCCTGGCTGATGGGAGGCTGTTCTCAGTCTTAACCCTCTTGGTGTGGATATTCAGACATTTCTTTGTGGCCCTCTGTGTGCCTGATTAAGGGCTGACCCCTGGGTTGGTGCTAAGGGTATGCCGTGTGCATCACCTTCCGAAATCCAAGAATGCTGAATTCCGAAACACATTTGGTCCCAGGGGTTTCCAGTAAGGAGTGAATCTTTCAGTGCTTTTCTACGTAAATAGTAACAAGAAATTTTTTTAAGTTGGACATGGGGAACAGAAGTAAAACACAGCTCTTGTTTTATGAGGCTAATGGTTTGGTTGAAAGGAAACATGCTGAGTTGCTAGTCAATGGGGGGGCACGGCTGGAAGTGGGGGCGCCTTAGATGGGAGTCACACAAGCCACCTGGGAGGTACAGGGTTCCAGCTGGAGACTACTGGGCATTTCAGACTGGTGCATGCCAGTGTGTGTTCTGCATTAAGTGGCCCTGTGTCCTGGAAATGGGGGTCTCCAGTCTCCGAAAAGAGGTCTGGGGGCCACATCCATGTGAGAGAGGAGCTGGGGTTGGCAGGAGGCGGATCTGTTTAGCGCTGCTGCGCCCAGCAGGGAAAACAGCCAGCTCTGAGCAGCAGTCCAGGCTCCTTGCACAACTTCCAGCAGGCCCTAGAGCTAAAGGGAAGGGCAGTGTAGAAACCGTGCACTTCTGTAACTTGTGTAACTTCCCCATGTTTGTGATGAGTTGTGTCACCTCTGGTCTCTCTCCACAAACGGATTAGCACTAAGCCCTCCCAAACCACTACTCCTGTCCCAAGGAGAGGCCGTCAGGGTAGGACGTGGCACAGTCTCCCACATCCCACATCACTGGTACCTGTGCCAAGGTGTCCAAGTCTTGGTGAATGTGGGGGGTGAAGTCAGTGCTAATAAGGTGGTGGGCCCTGCCGAAGCTCAGTCTGAGATTTTGAGTTCTGGGATCATATGGCTTGTTTTAGTTAAATTGTTTCAACAAGCAGTTAAGATATAAAAATAGTAAGTTAAGTTGTTTCTCATAGGATTAAGAGTGTCCCACTGGAGTAAAGATGGAGACTAAATTTCCCTTTTTCTTTAAGACTTAGTTTCTGTTGGGCCTGAACTACTGTCACATAGCAGGAGCCTCCTTAGCAAAAATTTTTCTAAAAACCTGTAGCCTAAACTGCCACTTACACTGAGCACAGGAAATCAAGTTATAGATGTCAAACAGTTTTCAGGCCACGTTGATTAGAGTATTACCTGATCAGAGGGAGGCCCTTATCTAGTTTCTGCAGAATTGGAAGGCTAAGGTTGGCATAATGTGTCTGCTCCTCAAAAGGCAATGTTCAGGAGAAATTTCTTATCCCTGAAAAATCAGGCTACATGACTCAGCAAAGGAATTGTTTATGACTAGTTACTCATATGCCAGTGTTTCCAAAATATCTGTTCGTGTTTAGAAGTATTAATCTTGGAGCCTCAGAGGCCGTAAAGTTTGAATTACTAACCAGTTATCAAAATAAGCCTGTTACACCTCACTGTATGTTAGACATGGGGTAGGGAGAAGACCAATTTTTATTACATTACTGCTTTTACTCTGGGCCACCCAAATTTTGTTTTTTGTTTTTTGTTTTTAATACACTTTCATGGAATGGATTTATTAGAACTTTCATTATTGAAACTTCCTAGATAAAATTCAGTAAGTTAGCTTCTTTCTTCCAAGTTAAAGCATTATTTTGACTACATCCATAATTTAATAATTCAGAATTGTCATGCATTTGATTGCAGACCACTAACTACTGAAATCCCCTTCTTCCAGCCAATTCCAAACCAAACCAAAAAAAAGAAACTCAAAAACACAAATGTGTGTCTGAGAGTCATTCATTTCATTCACTTGGGGGGGAAGGCCAGAGTTTCAAGTGGTTTTCTTCTTCATACTGTAACTTGACAGCTTTAAAACTGTCATATGGTTTTGCCTTGAATCTAATGTACAGCTACTTAGTAGTAAAGAAGTAATTTAAATGACTGTGATGAAGATTTACTTTTAATCTTAACCGACATGTTCCGTGTATATGTTTGTCTAATAGAGCTTATCTAAGCAGCATCGGTTCTGATCGTCACATCCGTTTTTCTGTGGCACTGGGGGTGCAGTCTTCCTGGGGCAGAGAAATAAGAAGTGGGCCTTTGGTGTGGACTGGCATCAGCTCCTCCTTCCTGACCCGCCCCCCTTGTGCTTGTTCTCCTGGTGGGGGCCTCAGCACACTTGTCTCCAGGTGTGCCCTAAAACCCGGAGCTGTATTCCCACAGCTGGGCTGGAGGCCATTAGGAGACCCATGAAAGCAGGGACAGAAGGTAGTGTCGCCCTGTTCGGCGTGTTCCAAAGGTCTTTCGTAGCCTTAACCTCTGAGGAATTACAGTTATCTCCTCCACTTACAGAGAAAGAGGAAACTGAAGCCCAGAAAGGTCAGGGGACTTTCCCAAGCCACACAGCTCAGGGATGCTGGGGCCCTGTGACTCACAGCTGGTGTGATCACTGTCACCACTGAGTACAGTGCTTCAGGCAGGGTCTGGCCTGCAGTAAGCGTGCAGCGGGCTTCACAGTCCTGGGGTCTCAGCCCCACTATTAGGCCTGAAGGATTTCTGTACTTTTAACCCTAGGACGAAGTTTTAGCTGCTGAATGCCTATTGAGAAAGACTCCTTTCTATTTTATCATGTTATCAAACGATCCCTTTCTATTTCTGGCAATTTCCAGACAAAAGAACACTCAGTGAACTATTTTTCTAAATAAGGAAAAGAGTAGTAGAAATGAAAGAGCTGAAAACATTTGCTTTTCTGTTTTTCCCGAACTGCTCCATGTGCCGGCAGTCAGCACACCCCAGGAACTGCTGGTCACAAGCGCTTTCCCTGTGTGTGGTGAGTTCCTCCCCCACTGCATCCAGACGGGCTCCCTGGGGACAGGAGCCGTGGTGTCTGTGTCTTTCCCGACTGGTTCTAGGAGTTGCTCTCGAATATGGGAAAGTTGCCCATGGTGTGTAGGCCCTGGTGCTGCCGGAGCGTCCAGCTTTATTCTGGGAAGGAACGATTTCAGTGTTCGGTGACACCTTAATGGTGTGGGCTTTGCAGGGAAGACCCAGAGTGGGGCAGGGGAGGGGAGGGGAGGGGAGCCCAGGTGTGTTGGCCGGAGGGACCCCGTCACCTGCAGAGCCCGCTGCTCTCACCTGTCAGTGACACACATGGCTACCTGTGGCTATCACGCTCCTGTTTGTAGTACCAGCATCCGGAGGCTGCCAAAGGGAATGTGAACATTCACTGACCTCAGAGGAAAATTTTTAAGTGATGAACAGCAAGAGGAATAACGTGTTTGCATGGAGGATTCTGCGCAGCGTCCTTACCCATCAGCATCAGCGTAGGTAGTTGCTAAGATGGTTTGTGAAGTTTGAATAGGTAAATGTTGTTAGTCATTCTCTCGATAAACTAATATGCGTAATTTGTTCCTGATTAATAAGTTTGATATTTTGGTATATGAGGTACTTTTAAGAAGTGTATTTATTCTTCTGAAAAACAAAGGAGAGTTCCAGTAGCAAAACCGGGAAAGAACTCTGTGGACAGTCTCAGTGTGCAAATATTTTACTTCTAGAGTAGAGACAGGATTTCAGAGGCCAAGGAAGCTCCTAGAGATGAGGTAGCCTGGCTCCCCCGGCCCCTCCGATGAGGGCTGCGGTCAGAAGTGATGCAGTCTGTCACTGCCGAAACAGCTGGTAAGCGGTGGGACCCACACTGGCAGCTGGGTCCCCAGGCCCCTCTGGACTCTCTCCACCTGGGAAAACTCAGAGCCCTGCTGAGAACACAGCAGCTGTGGCCTCGAGGGAGTCGGTGCCCGTTGCTTCTTGGGCTTTTGTGCCTGTTTCCCCAAAAGCTGAGGAGGGCGTGCCTGCTCCTCAGGGCCCGTGGACCCAGCCTTGCAAGGTAAAGCCTTCTCTGAAGGCTCCCGTTTTATCACAGAGCTTCATGATAATTTCAGTCTACCCCATGACAAATTGCAGTTGAATTTCATGGAAACTTGGTGTTTTAAATAACCAGTTAAACTTTAGTCTTTAACACTGTGTCCTTCAAACCTTCAAGTAACATTGATAAAGTGTGGCATGTTTCTTCTGTGGCCTAAATGCCGGCCCCCAGACCTGTGCCTTTAACCTGTGGCCCAGCTGTTTCAACAGATGTCCTTGGAGTAGAGAGGGTCAGCCCATGTGCCACTCCGCGGTTTTAAAACTGTGGTTCCCAGACCTGTGAGACCCCATACCCCTTTTTTACAACAAGCTTTTGCATCCTCATTACAGACCTGAAGTGAAATTCATAGGTGTAAAATCTACCAGCACACATAATTTCAAAACAGTATAATGTTTTAATTGTAGCATTAAAAATAAATGAAGGTAAATTGCAATAATAGAATATGAGTCTCAGTACAGAAATACTCAAGCCCAGGTGTTCCAGAAGGCAAACATACAGTCAGACAGATGCATCAGAGGTACAGACGCAGCCTGACACAGACATGTCGTACTGAGACCGAGACACCACACACGGTGTTGCTGTCAGTGATCTGACCTTCAGGAATGGTCTCTAACTCTTGGGCAAGTTCTGAACAAAACCAACTATAATCTTCCTCAATTTCCATGCTCATTGCATTCCTGGAATATTCAATGTGCATTAAAACTGCAAAACATATTTGGTGCTTATATATATAAAGTTTGGAATCAGTTTATAGATCTGAATTATAAAGTGATTTTCCTATCTGCCTGACTAGTCAGTGGGAAAGTTCTTCATTATACAGGCCTGTCTGAATGTAGGATGGTTGGCCTGCCATGTCCTACCCCCAGATGCCAGTAGTGCCCCCCTTCTATCACTGTGACATCTTAACACCCCCACAAAATGCCCTCTGAAGAGGTAGCACTGTCCCCCCATTGACCATTGTCATCCCAGAGAGCCTTGCCCTCCATGGTGACCATAATTAGGTGTGGCCCGTAAGAGTAGGCCCCCTTCTTGGGGAGCTCACTGTAATTGCTTGTACAAGGGTTTTGTAAAGATGAGCATTTCTTTTGAGACTGGAGTTAAAATGCGCATGGCAGCCGAGGACCTAGGGCAGTGGGAGCAGGTGCAGAAGCCTGGTGTGCTCCCTCCTGTGCTGTGCAGAATGCGACCCCCGATTCCACTTGGCTGCTTTGAATAGCAAACTATTTTTAGAATCTACTGCATATGAGCGGTTGGTGTTTACCCGGAAAACACAGGTTGATGGCTGTAGCTACTTCCTGTAGCAAAGGTGGCTCAGGAATGGGATTCTGTGTCACAGCCTCGTGGTTGCCCTGCACAGCCACTGTCTGCTCCAGACCAGAAATGTGCAATCGGATGCGATCACACGGCACTTCCCACGGGCCCATGTGTGTCCACCAGCAAATCCAAGATGCCAAGCCTGTCCCTTCAGAAGCCTGTACCTTCATCACTCCGGGGTAGAGTCACATGGGGACAGAGTCCCCCTGCTTGTTCCTAAATAAAACTGGTTCTTTGTCATGACCTCAGGTCTCAGCTGCATAGTATTCTTCTGACATTGACATGCATGAACTTTACATACATCCTTCAACTTTTCCCAAGAGGTTATAAACTATAGTTATATCATGTGGCCTGAAAAATAATGTACTTTTTCAAAAACTGCTTGATTCTAAAACCTGGAGGCCAAAATGAATGCATATAATCAATATTAAAACATGCTCCTATGTGTGGAATCCTGTGCAGCTGACAGATCTCTTGTCTCTCTGAACAGCCCCACATAGCATCGTTTCCCCTTTACATCTCAGGAACAGACCAGGGAGGCGGCAGTCCCACGTGTCCACATCCCAGACCTCCCTCCACTGACCCAGGCCGTGTTCTCAATGTGGGTGACATTTCCCCCAAACAGCCATTCTAGAATGTGAGCACCCACCACCGGGGAGCCTTACAGTTACTCAGGTGCTAGTCAGCAATGCGCAGCAAGTGTCCCCGGGGGTCTGTGTTGTAGATGTGGGAGCCGGCTTCCCGAGCCTTTGCAGACCCCTCAGCTCTCTGAGCTGAGGTGGAAGAAAGGATGAAAGTGCATCTCAGTCCCTCTTCCAAGAATGGCCCTGGAGATGAGCCTCATAAACCCCTTCTGGCTTCTGTGTAGGATTCTGGAACCCCTGGGGGTAACTACAGAGTTTAAGAGCAGAGTAAGAACCTTTTCTAACTGCAGAATGAAAGGTCTTGGGATGTAGGATTCCACACGATGCTTGTATCCCAGGAGAGCTTCAAATCTCTGGGCATGTACAGACAGAGCCCATCCCTGAAGTCCCGTGAGGCTCAGGCAGGTGACTGAACCCGCCCCCTTCAGCGCTCTCTCCTCTCCAGGCGGCAGGACTTCTGCTCCACCAACCTTCTGTTCTTTGAAGAGCACCGAGTGGGGACTTCCAGGTAGTTAAATGGGTGAGGGCCACCCGAAGGATACAAATGCCGGTAGAGGTATACGCGGCAGAACAACCACCCTCTAGCGGTGGGAGCACAGTGTTGGTCTTGGGGGGGCCCCTCATTTCCTTCCTTAAGGCCCCCAGACATCACTGGAATCAGGGTTGAGGGTAGGCGGGGTGGTGTGTGGCTGCCCGCAGAACCTCCAGCACAGGCCCAAGGCCCGGTAAGGGTGGAAGCCACTGGGGTGGCTCTGGGCAGGGCTTGTGGGGAGGACTTCCTACTCCGGGGCCTCCCCAAGGCCTTTCTCCTTGTGTTTCTAGCTCTGCTTGGCCTCAGTCCCCAGGCAAGCGGGATTGTCCCTGAGCTCCCACGTTATCTTTAGATGACTGCTTTATTGCAGCTGGGAATTCCTGGCGCTCCCAGTAGGATGCCTGTCTGGTCACAGTGGGCCGGGGGCGTCTGACCATTCATCCCGGTGCCTCCTGGGGCCTGCCTGCCTCTGCCTGGTGGAGTCACATCTGCTCCAAGTCTGGACTAGAGCCGATCAAGACTGAAGCAACTCCCACACGCCTGGGACCTCACCTCACTCTCCAGCCTGGCCCAGGTCTGCGCTGCTCCGAGGGCATTTCAAGGAGCTAGGTGCCTCCCCAGCCTGCCTTTGCCCCCATCCTCTGTAGCCTGGACCCTGGGGGCCTGTAGACTGGCGCCCAGCTGGGCAGAGACTGGCTGTTTTAACGGCTTGTTAGGAGGCCCTGGAGGCAGACCTGTGCTGCTTTGTGTATTTCTAACTTGTAGTACCAGGCAGGGCCTCTGCGTGAGAATACCTTAGTGTTTGTCTCTGGTGAAATAATGCAAACGCGGAACTTCAGAGTCAAGGGTTTTTTGAATTATTGTGAGGCAACTCTGGTGCTAAATAGTCTTCTCTTCCCAACCAGCTCCACAGCCAGGGTGCCGGCTCAGAAAGCCCAGTGCCTGCTAAGCTGTGTCTATGGGACTCCAGGCCCGGAGGAGGGCGGGCTGGGTCCCCAGGAGGGGAGCTGGCACTCACAGTCCAGACCAGGGAGCCCCGGGGCTCATCACCAGAGGCCTGGCAGGATCAGCTCCCGGGCTTGCTCCAGCCTCACACCGCGGGGGAACAGAGGGCAGAGGGCTGGAAAGGGGCGATCCTGTGGCAGGCGTGAGCGGCAGAACTTCCACCCTCTAGCAGTGGGAGCACAGTGTTGGTCTTGGGGGCCCCTCATTTCCTTCCCCTCACTCCCACTCCTCCTCTCTGCCCCCCTCCCGCTTCTTGCCTTTAAAAACTTTTGCTATTTATTATGAAAAATGTCAAACATACCCAAAGGTAGATGGGAGGACAGAGAACAGAGGTCCCCACACCAGAGCCAGCGCGAGCACGAGGTTCCGCCTCGGGCCTGTGTTGGGGCCTCAGTTCTGCAGCTTGCGTGGAGCTCACAGGGTCCCAGGCAGTGCTGTGCGCCCAGGAGCGCACCCGAGAGCCCGTGGCCCAGCCCCAGCTGTCAGCTTAAACTGCCCCTCCAGGTTATTTTAAGGCCAGTCTGAGGGAGAGCATATCATTTCATCCTTAAATATTTTAGTGCACATCTTAACAGAAATGGTAGGGAAAGAGGAGGTGGGCGCAACGCTCCGCCTTCCCCAGAGCCCCTGGGTGGGGGGGCGCTCGTCCCCACCTTTGCTTGTTGGCCCCTTGTGGGAAAGGTGGAGGACAGCCATGGACCCTGAGGGCCCTGCTGACGTGCCCCTGGGGTGGGAGCCGCTGCTGGAGGCACCCAGTGCCCTGAGGTCACATAGAAACAAGCTTGTCCCAAGTCAATCAGTGGAGCACCCAGGGGACTCTAATAGGAGCCAAAGAATGATGTAAATCTGACAGCTTGTTAGGAAATGTACACAGCTGTGTGTTCCAAATTTTTTGTTCTTTAAGCCCTGGAATACTTTGTATCCCAAATTCCATAAATCCATGTACATTTCTCCATCCCTTCCATCCTACCAGCTTCTTTTGACCGTCATCCCCGTTGAGGTTGGGAGCTTGGGGAGAATAATGTGGAGGCACGCCCCAGCCTGACGCCTCCCAGACTCGCAGGTATGCAGGTGACAGTGAGAACAAGTGGGGGTGCTCAGGTGTGGGTGAGCGTCCTGCGTTCCACTGGCACCTGGGAGGTGGCCTGGTGGGGCGGTTCTTCAAGGTTTTCTGGCTTATAGGACCACCTGGGCCCCTGACGCTCCCTCCAGCACCCTCTAGCATTCCACACTGCTCCATCCTTCCCGTTCATGGGCTCCTTGGCTCAGAAGCAGCCTCTGCTCACTTCTGGATCTCACAGTGCCCTCCCACCCCTGTTCCTGCATCTCCCGTTTAAGCCAGAGCAGTATTTCTAAAACGAAAGTCACACCATGCTCTGTTCCCTGTTAAACTCTTCGTTGGTTCTGCATTCCTTCAAGATAAGGCTCCAGACTCAGGGGCTGAGAGCAGGGGCCCACACCCCAGGCCCTGCAGACTTCTCTGCCTTGTCGTGCCCGCCAGCACTGGCTCTCTCCTCTGTGCTTTTCAGGGTTTGGCTTAGGGCTTGCGTCCTCCAGAAAGCCTTTGCCACCACCCAGGACTGGATTAAGTTCTCCTCCAAAGCAGCCCTGGCACATTCTGACCTCCGTGTAGCATTGTCACTTGTACATAGTGATCAGTTGCTTTCTCTGCATCCTCTGAGACAGGACTCAAACCGCAGTTTGCACGCTCTCCTCCAGCTGTGTCATGCCGTGGCCCCAGGCAGGTGATGGCCCTTAAACTGCACAGAAAGTGAAAGTAAACAGTGGAAACAGTCACACGGCTGTGACCTCAAGCATATGAGTTCACGATTCACAAAAGTGGCGGGTGGTGATGGGTTTGTCCTGCAGCACAGAGCATGGGCCTGGGGCACATGAGCCCCAGAACTAAGCCTTGACCATCTGTGGCTGGAGGGCAGGGCTGGCCTTCCAGCACAGGGTGGACGGGAGTGAATTCCTGCCTGCATATCAGTGTGGTGGGCCATAGCTATTTCATATTCCTTGTTCATTTAATGACTTTAACATATCAGATACTTTCTCTGGTGCCTTTACAGTGATCATCTGAGTGGTCACTGCCTCTCGTGCTGTGTGTTGGGCTGTGTACTGTTCTTCGCAGTGTCAGTGTTCTAGGACGAGGCATCTCAGGCTAGTGTCAGAGTTGTTCTGCTGGTAATTCATGTGCTCATGAAGTTGGCTGTACAGTATCCTGTGGGTTTGTTAGCCAGATCACCCCAGAAGCAGGCATGGTCACTGTCACTTCCTGTGTCTGAGGCGTTTTCTCTCCATGTATGAGTCACATGAGAATCCTGAGATGTACATGCTTCACAAGGTGGTGTTTTCAAGGATTGGAAATTATACCGACTCACAAATTTTATCTTCTTTATGAATTCTAATCATAGTGGAGATTGGCCACAGTCTTGGAGGTTGGCTGGCTTGTATCCTCATAAGGAATTTATTCTGTAAAGTGGTTCCTTCATCACTCCAAATCCAGGTCCCCCATAGTGAGGGTTGTTAGTTTTTAGTCTGTTGGCACCATTATTCCATGGACAGAACAGATGTGGAGCTGGACCTGAGGGCCAGAGGGGAGGGTGGGTCCTGATGGAGCCCTTCACTGGGTGGAGGGAGGCCCCACGGGTAGCTGAGGTCTGGGGGGACATTATTTTGGAGGCCTGCCTGTGCGGTGGGGAGGCCACCCTGGGCAGCAGGGACTACGTGCTCACGTAGGTGGTCTGTTCAAGGGTATTTGCCCCAGGTCCAGGCAGAGCTACACCAAAGTAGGTGAGGGGCTGGACAGGCAGGCTGGGGAGCAGGTGGGTATGCGGGTGCTCGTGCAGGTGCTCAGAACCCCCACCAGGTCACAGAGATACTCTCGCGGAAAGAGCAGGGGTCCCCTTGGACTTCAGCTCCTTGTCTTGGTTACCTGTTACTGCGTAACAAACCTAGCCGCTCACAGCAGCACATTCCCTTGTCTCGGTGTCTGTGGGTCGGGGCACTGGGCCCAGCTTACAGGGCCCTCTGCTCTCTCAAGGCTGCAGTCAAGGTGTCAGCCTGACTGAGTCCTTCCTGGAGCCCGAGGTCCTCTCTGAGCTCACGTGGCTGGTGGCAGAATTCAGCTTCTTGCTGTTGTGGGACTGAGGTCCCGTTTTCTGGCTGGCTGTCAGCTGGGTCATGCTCATCTCTTACAGGCCACCTGCAGTTCCCTGTTGTGAGGCCCCTCACAGCCCTCTCAGTGCGGCAGCTTGCTCTGTCAGTGCCTGCAGGGGAGTCTCTGACTTCCACAGCCTCTTTTAAATGGTTCACCTGATGAAGCCAGGCCCACCTGGGATGATCTGTATTTTGATTAACTCGAACTTAACTTATGAGGGGCCTGAATTATTTGTGCATTTCTCTTTGCCAGATAATATAACCCTGTTATGGGAGTGACATCTGTCATACAGTTCTGCCCGCACTCAAGGGAAGAGGACTATGTAGACATGTATGTGGGGGGTGGGGACCTTGGGACCCTGTGGGGCTCTGCCTGCCCGCTCCTCTGCCCCGTCCCCTCTGGCAGCCCCCACTGCCCCAACCCCTTTCCTCTCCTCACGTTCTCATTGCTCTCCCCGCTTCCTCCCAGTGCCAGGACCCTGTTCCTCCCTCCCACCGGATGGGCTTCAGCTGCGTGGTCTGTGCGGGCTTAGACCCCAAGCCCCTGCCTCCTCCAGGAAAGGCCGGGGAGGCCAGCTGCCCGCCGGTGAGCAGGGGCCTCCGGATGGCCCGCCCGGGCTGACCTCAGCATGGCGAGATGTCCGTCCGAGGGACCTTCCCTTTCCCTCCCCTCCGGCCTGTGGGACCTTTTTATAGACCTGAGGGGCCCTTTGCACAATGTCACATGGTTTAGAAAATTGCAGATGGCATCAAGGTATCAAAGCTCTGATGCAGTTGTGATATTTGACACCCCTTGATTTGAAGGACACAGGCTGGGCTGATGAAGGAACCACGTGAAGGAACCAAGTTATGTATGGAGTAAATTCCTTACAAGGACACGAGCCAGCCCAGCTCTGACAGATCAGCTATGGTCAGTTTTCGACTTAGAAAGAAGATACTTCTGTAATTCAGTATGGCTCCGGGGTAGAGACTGGAGCCGAGGCGCTGGGCCACCTGGCTGCCCTGGAAGCACACGGGCCGGCTCTGACGGCCGCATTTTAAGGTCATCTAGGGAATAGTGGGGCACCTGAAAACTGTCTCCAGAACTCCTGGTGGGAGAGCTGTAGGTGTATTCCCAAGGAAATTAATTCCGGTGCACAGGGGCCAGTTTCCTCACCGGACTGTGGGGTCATCTGAGATAGTCATAGACACAGCATTTTAAATGCCTTCACTTAGCATACAGCTCAACAGCTATAGGTTGGTGGTTAAATGGATGCAGATTTTTTTTTTTATGCGACGCTTCTAACAGCTTGAACTGCTCCACTTTGGTCTCAGTTGTCTTGAGAAAAATGGGCTTCCCAGCACTGCAGGTGTTGAGGGGGAAGCACAGCCCAGGGAATGAGAGGTGACCAGACAGGAGTTCCAGAAAGTGGCACTGGAGTCCCAGCCCCGTGCCCTTGGATGGGCCTGGGCGCCTGTCCAGGCCTCTGCTTCCTGCTCTGTAAAGGGCGGGGTTGAGCCAGTGACCCGTGGTCACGTCCAGCTCCGGTGCTTTGCTCCACACTTTAGCCTGTCGCTCCAGAGGCAGTCAGACTGTCCAGGCCTGCCACGTACGGGCTTTGTGACCTTGGGCAAGTTTCTTACCCTCTTGTACCTTAGTGCCCTGGTCTACAGTCTGGGGATGGCATAGACTGGGAGGAGTACATGGCATAATATATATAAAGCCCTTAGAATGGTGCCCACTTGGCATTTGGTGATCATTTGATCAGTGCTAGTGATCAGTACTGAAATTCCTACAACTGTCACCCCTGACAACCCTTTTACCTCTTAAGAGTCTGTGATGCTGAAATTTATTAAACACAGAGTAAGATTTTTTCTTCAACAGTGTCGTTGTTAAATATGTTCTCAGAAGTTGCCGCTGGCCTGTCTCCTGATACAAATTCTGGGTCTGTTTCAGGCGGAGGCCCGGTTGGCAGCGAAGCGTGCAGCCCGCGCCGAGGCTCGAGAGATCCGCATGAAGGAGCTGGAGCGGCAGCAGAGGGAGGTAACACTTGGAGTCCTTCGGGGGTTCTTGGCACAGACGTTTTATTTTAGGTACACTGGCGGGCAGAGGCCCTGTTGTGGACGCACCTGCTCGTTTGACATTGCTCATGACCCGAACCCACTTGAGCATCTGACTCCCGTTCAAGGTCAGGTCAGGGAGTGCGCATAGCACGGATGCCAGGCGTGCCTGTCCCAGACACTCGACCTGTAGGGTCCCGAGAGGGGCCCCCTGCACAGAGCCGCTTGCCTGTGCAGACCTGCCCAGCCGCTTGCCTGCATAGACCTGTCCAGCCCAGCTTTCTGGCTGAAAGGAGCCGCAAGGTGCCGGCACTGAGCTTCCTGGTCCAGCTATTGAGGTAGAATCCAGTCCTCTGAAGTAAATGTGAAAAAAGAACAAATTATTTTTTTAAACTAACCAAACTGTCTCATTTAAAAATATTTCCCATGATTTTTTAATACTTTTTGATAGGTTTTATGATGCCTGAAGCCCATGTGTGATATAGAGACCAGAATAAACACCATGGGTGAAATTGCCCCACCGGGAAATGGATAGAAATGTGTTTACACACCTGTTAGTGCTGTTGGCTACTTACTCACATAATCTTGGGCTGGAGCCAGCATGGCTCCATGGGGACAGCATGAGGACTCTTGAACCTGCCCTTGGAGCAGGGAGCTTTTCCATGACCTTGAAGTGAGGTGGGAAATGAGGCGTGACCCTGTGCATCAGGTCTGCTCTCCATGGGCCATGCCTGGAGGGAGCATCTACTAAGTGCGACCCAAGGGTTTCTCGTTCAGACGATTTGAATTTATCAGGTTGGGGAGAGTCAGCCAGCCTCCTTCCCAGGGCTGAGTTTCATGCACAGTCTTGTTTGATTCACATAGCTAAATTTAAAAAGTTGAGCCGGTATTTCAAAACTTGTGAGACTTTTCAAGTTTTTCAAAAACCATTCCAGATTCTGCCGCATTCCCAAGGTTGCATTCCTTGTAGGGTGAGGTCCCTGCCACCAGCCTGAGGTGCTCATTGTCGTTACCAGCCAGAGGAGTTTGTCTGTGCAGCAATTTGTAAGCAGGGAAGAGACATGGCCAGATTTGAATTTGGGGAAGAAAACACTACCATGGGGTTTAAAGAATGAGTTAAAGATTACTAGAAACTCAAGCCCAGATGTTAGGAGAGTCAGACCACAGTCCCCATGACGGGCAGGCAGGCGTCACCAAGGCAGCCCCACAGTGATGGAGACAGAAGGGGACATTGTTCCCAAGAGAGAGGCTACACCACAGTCACTGGGAGGGACCTGAGCAGGTGAGAACAGCCACTCTTCAACCGGACTTTAGGAATCGCTTGCCTGGTGTTTACGTGGGAGTAAAGACTAAACAAATATTTGAAAATAGGTCACCACTGTCTCCCTCGGTGTTGGAGATACAAATATGGCTGTATGTATATTTTTATTACATTCTGCCTCTAGAATTAATTTAGTACTTTAATTTATTGTACTTTTTCCCTCTTAACTTATTCCAAGAAGTATGGGTAAAGCATCTTCACAGTGCCTTCCCCCCCAGAATCACATTTGTCATTGAAAAATTAGAAATAGTCATCTCTGAATTTTTGTGTTCATTATCTGGACCTTACGATCGCAGTGACACTTTATAAGTCCCGAGGATGAGCATGAAGCACCTCCCCACCTCATTATGTCAGTGAAGGGTGATGTTTGGCTCTAATTGGGATGGAACCTGATGCACGCTCGGCCACAGACTCCGTCCGAGGAGGGATTGACAGTCGTTCCAAGAAGCATTTGCAGGAAAGTCTCTGGAGAGAAGTGTTTAGACAGGGAGGTGAGAATAGGAATAGGTCTGCTTAGAGGTCTTTGTCACATACCTGTCTGAGACAGCGCACCCGTGTTTTAGGGGCCATCCTGACCCCAAGCAGCCTAGGCTTTTTTATATTAAGGTGGTAACAGATTTTTGAGAAGAATCTCCCCAAAATTTTCTTGGTTTGCCACAGCTGAATGAGTTTGAACTGTGCGTATTTTGGGGGGCCAGAGGCCATCCTCTCAGGCCTGGGGCTGGAGCTGAACCAGTGGACTCAGAGGAGAAAGGTGACAGTGACTCTGTGTAGGGCCCCACCTTCCTTCTCACTATGGTGTCAGTAATCACTGTATCATTTTTCTCTGTATAAGAGAAAGTTACTTTCACCAAGAACACAGATGTGACATTCCTATAAAATCAACACAAACACGAATTATATGGTATATACATACATATGTATTTTCCAAATCATACACTTAGATAAAATCTGTCTTACCTGATTGTGGGTAGAACTGATTTAAACGCATACCTGATAACATTCACAGCTTATTACTCACAAGGTGCTTTGGCAGAAGTTCTTGATTTAGAAAATAAAAGATGAAAGGAATTAAGCCAGGAAAACTATTTGAATGGCCTCCTTTAAAAGCAGAGGGAATGGAAATCCTCTCCTCTCCCTCTTTAATTCGATGACATAACAGGAATCTGTTGCTGAACTCTTGCATTTCAGTTGCAATATTTCAAGCTACCCAAAGACAAACTTTTGGTCTTTCAATTTTGGTATCATAAAACTGGGATGGATGTCAGCAGGGGGAGTGTGATATGTGGAGGGTCCCAACCACCGGCCACAGTGCCTAGTGAGGCTGAGGAAGCCCCCACTGCACCCTCGGTACAGGGGAGTCCCCGGGGTTAAATAACCCGTGACCGCTGCAGGCGGTTTGGAGGTGGCGACATTCAAACCCTGACCTCTGACCAGCACCACAGCCACCTTGGGCATTTGCTGCCTGCTCAGGAGCTCCTGCTTTGCTGAGCAAGGCTGATGAAAACCTGGGAAACCCAGTTAAACCTGCCCCTGTTTGCGTTCGTGGGTCCCACATGCAAATAAATGTCTTGGTTAGCAGACAGCAGTGGGACTTTGAAATGCCCTGTTCTGACATTTGATGCACTGCCTCTGTAGACATCTAAGTGGTGCCCAGGGATCAGATGTGATGTTTTGTCATGAGGTGAGTTCCGTGGAGCATCTTATGGATGGTTTGGTGATGTGGGTCCTCAGCAGACACTCCCCTGCAGCAGTGTCTTCAGAGGCCGTCTGAGCTGAGAGGGCCCCGTGGAGAGCCTGGCCTCCCGTGCGGACAGCTGAGTGTCAGGGGTGGGAAGCAGGGACACTAACTCAGGTCCGCACAGCCTGTGGGGATGGCAGGAGTGGGGGTGAGAGCCAGGTGGGGAGGCTGAGGCATGGCCGAGGCGCCCAGCTCTGTCCTCTGTGTTGACCCCGTTCGCCCAGCAGGAGCTCTGGCTCATACCAATGAGTTTTCCTATCATAAATTTAGGGTCTTTGCAGTATGACAGCATTGCTATTTAAAGTTTGCTTCTTCAAAACAAGGGATTTGAAAGGTTTAAAAAAGTAGATGAATATTTTATTCCTAGTCAAAGAGGAACCCAGACGTTGGGGGACGGTCACTCTCAGTCCATGAGGGGATCTGCCCGAGTTTTATTTACAGGCAAGGAAAACAGACCTGAGAGAGATCAGACCGTTTTCCCTGCAGCCAGGAAAATGCTGAGCTCAGATTCAGACTAGATCTGAAAAGGCTGCAAAGCTTGTGGTCTTCCTGGTAGACCCTCTGCCTGAAAATCAAACATAGGATCAACCATGAAAACAGAAGCACTGGGCAGGGGCGGTGTGTGAACGAGGGATTCAAGTCCGCGGTGAGCGTGCTGCGCCCCCAGCAGGAGGGGCAATGGAGCGGTCCACATGACCCTAGGCACTTTGAAAACTTGAAAAACAAGTTTTCCATTGGTGCTGAGGGCATACAGCTGGCAATTTTGTTAGCAAGAGTTTTCCTGGGAAGCGGTAGCTGTTTATGTGGCTGTGTCTCCCTTGGCCCACGTCAGGGGTTGGGGGTGAACCTGTGAGTGCACGTGAGCCATGAGCGCTCGGGTCTACGTCAGAGAGGAGGGAGCCCAGCTCTCGGGTCTAAGCCTGTAGGTCCGCTGACGTGCTGAAGGACTGAGGCAGGTGGACAGACCGCACCTCTCTCAGCCTGGCCCTCGCATATCCTGTCTCTAGGCCTGACTGTTACTGGACGTAGCCAACATAATTTGCAGTTATACAGTCTGATAGCCTGAGGCACTGGCATTTTAAGTTGTTGATTAAGTGGAAATGAATATGCTCTGAAAGACCAGTGTTTAGTAGGGTTGATATTTTGGTGCAAAAATTAAGAAACGTGATCCCTGTTTTCACGGGGTGTTGAGCCATCCCACCTCCACAGGTGTTTCTGAGCAAGGGTTTCCTTGAGAAGGAGGTCAGATCAGCTGGACGTGAGAGCCTGTGAATGCCTGGAAGGGCAGTGCCTGTGCCTGGGGGCTCAGGAGGCAGGAAGCTGCTGGCCCAGGTGGGGCCGTGGTTGAAGCACACCAGTTCCTGGGATCCTCCTCAGCGGTCATGGAGAGCGTGCGGACGGGAGAGGTGAGCAGAGGTGTCGGCATTGAGCGTCAGTCAGTCATCAAGCCCCGCAGCCGTGGGGACATGCGGACCCATGGCCTGGTTGGCTCCATCCCCCCGCCCGGCCAGCCCCAGCCCTCCCACCAGTGCGGCTGGTGAGACTGGAAGGTGGCCTGTGTGGGCTGTGCTTTGGGGGCTCTAGGGGACTCAGTAGGGAAGACTAACATGTAAAGACTCTTTGGGAAGCCTAGGTGAAGCTTTTACTTCGTGTGGGGACCTGCATTAATTTAAACAATGGTGGTGTGATGGTGAGGTGCCCTGATGGCCTGCGTGCACCCGTGTGGTGGCTGCTGACGTGGTGAGTGTGTGCTGGGCTGCTGGGCTTGGAGCCATCATGGCGATGGTCCTCCCTGCTCCCACCTGTAAGGCTGGAAGCACCAGCTATGGCAGTGCCTCCAACCATGCCTGAGCTGGTGAATGTTTGTTGAATGAATGAATGAAGCAGAGGTCTCGGTCTGCCTAGGGATCTCTCCAGGTGAGGAGAAATCTCTGAAGCAAATTGATGTCAGTGTCTGATACTAAGCTTTCTCAGAAGTACATTTCGTTCTAGTCTAGTGATCATTGTGTTACGTGGAATTTTCCTGGCATTGTTTGGATCTGCATGAATAAGAACGTGAAAGCATCTTTCTTCACTATTTGTAAATTTGACCAAATGACTTTCTAATTAAGTTTTCACAGTTTTTTTAAAAACTTTTATCACCGTGAAAAGAAATTTTAAATTGAAGATGAAGTGCTCTTCTGCATTAATGGTAATAGTTTATACAAACTTCTGCATTAGAATGATAGAAGGATTTCTTTAGAAATTCATGTGGATATGCCCATGTCTCACCAACATGTCTAAAATACAATGTAAAGTTAATTACTGATTCTTTCCACGAGATTTCACAAGTTAATTTTAATTCATATTTTACCAGTAATCGCTGTTTTCTTTTTTTCAGTATGACTTTTTTCGTATTTCTAGGTACTCATAGAGCCTTTCTGATGTTTCTACTTCTGTAATTGGATGTTTTATTGTTCTCCCTTTTTCTTCTGCCTTTTTCTATAGATCTATCAAGTTCAAAAGGTATGCTCTTCCTTCTTTCTTTTTTGCATGTACTGTGTTTTCCTTGCCAAGGGCCTGATCACCTTTCAGAAATAACCTTTCATTGAAAATACATAGAAGCCCTTACTTATTTCTTCAGCTGCTTTGCTTATGGACTGGTTTGAATTAAGTGCTGAGGTTCCCCACTCCTGCCCCCACAGAAGCAACTGTCAGACACATTTCTGTGTACTGAAGGCTTTTCTCATTCATTTTTCTCAAGGAAATAGAAAATGGTTTCTTTGAGAAAAATCAAATTCAAAGACAAAATAAAATCACACTCCGGAATTTGGGAAACCTTTTGAAATCAAATATTCAAAGAGGAAGATTAACCTTCTATATAGAATGGTATTTGAAAACCTTTAAAATACCATTGCAAATTACCATGTGTTGAGAGATTATTGCATAGTGATTTTAAAATCTAAATACAAAGGAAAATGATGATATAATGATGAAATCCAGTAGCTTAAAATTAACCTGCCCTCAATCCCTAATACCCAGAACGCTACCGTACCTCTCTTGCTTCCTCATGTTTTGTAGAAGCAGCTAAGGTTTAGAAATACGTACACTGAACAGTCCAGACACAAAAGTTAACAGAAAAGCAGTCAAGTCAGTGACTCCTGATTCAACAGTAAGGAAGGAAGGAGTGAGGGGCTTCTTGAGAATTTAGAGGGTGTGTATACAGTGAGTCGTTCCCATATATGAAATGAGTTTGTTACTTATAACATCTATAATAGTTGCTTTATATAATCTATTTCATTTATAGATAAGGAAGAATGATATTTTTCTTTTACAACAGCTAAGAAAGTCAAAATAAGGTGACCGTTTCAGAGGTTAGAACACTAGCAGTAAATTTGGAAGTGTGCCCGGGATTCCTCTGCCCTCCGCAAATCTCACTGCCTTTCCTTCCTGCCCCACCCCTCACCCTGCATGACCTCTACCCACCAGGAGCCCAAAGAAATCAGTTAAGTAGGTGCCAGAATCTGTTTGTACGTTGTTAGTTTTTGTTGGGTCCAAGTACTGAATGTATTTTGAAGCTCGATCCAAACCAGACTTAGAGTCTCAGTAAGACTTCAACAGACAGAAGGCTAGGCTGGCAAGACTGGGGACCCCTCGCCGTAACATGGTTGTCCAAAACCAGAAGGGGGACTCTGTCTGGTTGTTTCCACTTGGATTCATTCTTTTCTGGATCTGGTTCCCTATTACTTTCTTTTTACCAATACACCAGGGTTGCATTGTTAGAAGTTTGTCAGAATGTTGATTTATATACGAAGTAAAACTGGAGGAAGCTCAGGAGGCCCTCAGTGGAAAAGCAGATACAGACTCTTATAATAAAGAAGTACCCGTGGGAAGGGACGGCTTTCCTCAGCCCTGAGATCTGAGAAAGGAAGAGGAGGCAGCGAGCGTTGTCTCCCAGGCCATTTGGCTGTTTGGGGAAATGGTTTCTCTTCTCTTGAATCAAGCTATTTCTGAAAGTCAAGCACCTTTTACTTTAGTCTGGCTTCTCTCTGCATGACTCACTGGCTAATCATAGTAGTTTTCATTTGAAATACTGTGTGCTTTCTGGAGTTTGCTGTGCTTGCCTGCTAGCTAACATCAGAACTACTGGTTAATTGCACTTACTGTTTCTAGGGGTTTTTTTCCTCCCTGCAGTGACAGAAAAGGAACCAGAGTTACAGCAGCTATTTATAAGGCCACCGGGAGATAGATGAAAGATTTTGAGTATTGGTTCTTGTTTTTATCACAAAAGGAGCGACAGTTAGTTTGCAGTATTTGATATAGGCATAGAACTGGCAAAAGGGAAACAGAAAAACTGATAATACAGACTTCTTTTGAGATTTAAATAAATGTTTGTGAATTTTATATAGGCCCCCCTCCTTTTTAAAAACATGGTTTCTTTCTGTCTTTGTGGTTTGACCATGAGATGGGGAACTAACATAAACAGAATACAAGAAGCTTTAAGCTGTTTGTTGCACTTAAATTAAGTCTCACTTACGTTAAAGCGAGACATTGGGAAGTGTTACTTTTTATTTCCTTTCTTAATTTATATTCTAAGGAAAGTCACAGGAAAAGATTTGGCTCATGTACTTTTGATACTGCAACTCAGTATTTGTTGAATTCTTAGAGCCTTGTTAAATTCTTCCTCTTTTTCCCCCCTTCTAATTTTCCCCTTGCCTCCATCTCCAAGAGAAAGGGCAAGACCATCAGAGAGAGAGCCATCTATTTAAAACCTGGCTGCCCTTCAAATTAAGCTGAAACTAAATGAAACGTAGCCGTAGCATGTTCTGGACATCATAAAACAGTTTCAAAAACTGTCTTGCACTTCCCGCATCCACTGTGATTTTTCTTCTCACTATAACATTTCTCCGTATAGGAGGAAAATCATACCTATGTCACAGGATGTGAAGGTTTGGTTGTTCCTTAATTTCCTTACGGAAAATCGAAGGAAAAGTGAGAAGAGCAAAACCATTTCCATTGCTTGAGGCTGTACCTGGGTTCCCTCTGAACTTCGGGATTTCTATGTTTAGTAACAGTAAGAAGCCATTTGGAAGCTGCTTTTCTAAATTTAACTTGGACTGCTGTGGTTTAGACAAGCAAGGCAAAAACATGGCGGCATCAGCTAAGACAACGCGAGCAGCTTCTCCTGCACCAGGACCTCCTTCCTCTGCAGGCTCGCAGGCATCTGTTCTCAGGGGCCTGCTCTGAAGACGGACAAGGGGGACATGCCCCTGGACCTGCATTAGCATAGACGTTAGGTAGCTGAGCAGCATCCCGGCTTCCAGGGGCCATGGGGCAGTTTCTCCCCATTTCTGCTACATTTTCTTCCCATCGTAGCGACACAGGGGTGATTGCAGCCTTCGCTTCTCTTCAACAGCCTTTATTCCTGGAGTGCATCTGCCCTGAAGCATGATCACTACAGGGGCTTGAAATGCCACTGGGCTAAGTCGCTATCCCTGGTCTCTGCGGAGGCGCCCCCTCACCCAGGAGCGCCGGTCCTGGGCTCTCCTGGCCTCTGGGTGTCTCTGCACCAGCTCACCAGCTGCGCCCATCGCCCAGTGGCGCTTCCCGGGGAGCCCGAGCATGTTGCTGAGTGCCTTGCCTGGGCGTGGACTTTCCCTGCGTGGCTGGGCAGCAACTTGGAAATGCATGTCGGGATATTTTCTTACCCGTTACCATTTCACTTCTTGACTAATTTTATTTCCTTTCTGCCTCTAGAAATATTATGGGCTGGATACAAAATGGGGTGACATCGAGCAGTGGATGGTACGCCTTGAATACAATTTTAAGAAACTTAAATGGTTTATAATTTGATTTCTTATACAGTTTAGTTATATTGATAGCCAAATTTAACACTATAATAATGGGAGATTTTCTTCCCGGGACTTGGGCATCTGGCCTGATTGTTTACATCCACCGGAAGCCTGGTTAGAAATGGACCAGGCTGGGCATTTTTGTCTGGTCTGCTCAGTGGCCACTGACTCCCGGAGTCTCCAGGCTTTTGGTTTGTGGGCGTCTCCAGTGCCCCCGCCTCCCTGACCTCCTCCAGTTAACGAGGCACCGCAGGCTGGCGTGTGCCCCTCCCCGTGGGGGCACTTGCCTGTTTCCACCCTGTCTCACCGAGCTCTAGCTGGAATGGAGTCCATGCCTGCTCCATCTCCTTCATTCTCGACCAGTCAGCTGCCCCATCACCCTCGTTCCAGCCTTTATCTGGCTTTGCTGTCGGGTCCCCTCCTTACCTCTTCTGCTCTGCCTGCTGAAACCACTGTTCTTTGGTGAGAAAATCCTGTCACCCTCTCAACCTGCTTCCCAGAACAGCTCCTCCTTCTTCTAAGCCGGTGGAGAGCCGCTCTCCCCTAAGGCCCCATCTTCCTGACCCTCTCAGGAGGATACGGGGCCCCTCGGCATGGCCCCTGGAGGGGCAGCTTCCTGCTTGCTGCCCAGTGGTCCCAAGAGAACGTGGCTTCACTGCTTTCTTTGTTAACTTACCCACGTTCTTCCCACCGCCTCCTGTCCCTGACGTCGTATTGACTGTCCTCACGGGCATCGTCGCATGCTTCGAGCATTGAGGACCTGCCCAGTATGGAAATGTTCTATTAACGAACTTTCCTTTCTACATAAAAGGATCCAAAGGAAATGTAGTGTTGCCTCCTAGAATCTTTGATACCTATGATGATATAAAAGAGACCAGTTCTTGAAATATAAAAGAGCACCCGCGTCCTCTATTGAAAAAAGTTACTAACTTCAGACTGTATTATGGGTAAACCATCAATTTGGGGCTTATATGACCCAGACAGATGTATTTTTTCAAATATTAAGACACAGTTGAAAGATGCACCATTGTTTCATATACTACCAAGAAAGGAAAAGTGCTGCTAATTATAATGTGAGCAGCTTTGATTATAAGATACGCCAACTCTAGAGCTGTCCAAAGGTGAAAAGCAGAATGCACAAAATACAGAAGGGTGATGTCCTTATTGGATCTTTTATGGAAACGATTTATCCTCTGATTCCCAAAGAGAGTAAGGTTCAGAATGTAAGAAAAAAAGTAGGTTAAATGGACCACATTATAAAGGTAAAAAAGACCCAGCTGTCCCCCAACACACACTTCAAAGCCAAAATGAAATATGCCAATTACTTGTCTGCTTAAGTTACCCACCCACCCCAAAAGAAAACCGTTCCCTCAGCGGTTTAATTGAAACCTTGTAACAAAAGCAAAGAAAATGTTGACTTGCCATTTGTATCAGAAATACCTGTATGTGTCACAACTGGATTATCTAAGCTTGTGTCTGCCTCTAACCTGTTCCTACTGTTTCTTCTGTTGCTTTGGTAGGAAGACAGTGAGCGATACTCGCGTAGATCCAGAAGAAACACCTCGGTCAGTACCGTGTTCATTCACTACTTAGGCATTTTGAGTGAAGTCTGATTTGTAGTTTCAGTGGCTGAAGTACATACACTGTGTATATGCATATATATACATATGATGTTTTTGAAAGAATTACTATTCTGATATTATACCCAAGCAAAGACTGTGAACTCAGCTTTGAGCATTTTGACCTCACTTTGGTGAGGGGATGGTATTTAAAGAATGTCTGAGTATCAATATATTCACGACTGCCTTGTCCTTTGTTTGCTATTCAATATCCATGAAAAATTTGGAGATAATATGCCCTGAGGCTATGAATTCGTTTGTTACCAGGGAAGTAAATAACCACTTTAATGAAATCAGTTTAAAGGTGTTACCCAGAAACAGTCCTCTGTGAGGGAGGTGCACAAACATTCTGTGCCAGGACCTGGGTGTGTGTGCCCTGGGATTTTGAGGTGCCCGCCCTGTTCTGTGTGCAGGTACTGGTCAACCCGCCCCTTTGCAGGCAGGCCTCGGTTTCTTTCTGTACCTGTGATCACCCCATGACTGTTCTCACCCTTTCTCTCACTAGGCTTCTGATGAAGATGAGCGCGTGTCAGTGGGCAGCCGCGGCAGCCTGAGGGTCAGTACCCAGACTGACTGTTGCATGGTACAGTGTGTGCTCAAAATGCTTTGCTCTTTCATCTCTGCATCCTCATTTCTGGTTCATTATCCCTGAAGTCTGGTAGTCGATAGCTAGCTGACAAGATGCTTATTTAGAATCTAATCTCTGGTGCGATGTTTCTCTGTTATTGTAGAGAGATTACTAATAAACGCAGGTGTCTTGTCATGCCGTTCTGCCAAGAGTGGAAGTCGTGATGTTCTTATCACAGCCCTGCTGCTCCCTCATTCAGTCGCCCAGCACTGCTAATGCACGGAAGGGATGTGAAGGCGCGTATTCTGTCCTTGAGGGAGTCCGCTGGCCTGTTTGCAGATGTCCCTCCCTCCCGCTTGGTGTGGTCAGTCAGTTAAAGTGACTCTAATCGCAGGAGTTACTGCTAAGTGGTGTTTCTGTGTAGCTCCCTGGTAGCTGCTATGAGCAGCCTGCTGGAAGGTTAGAGCAGACTAGACCCATCAGGCCCCGGTCTGCTCGCCTTCACCGTCTGTCCTTCCATCAACTGTGATCAAATCCTTCAGCACTGACAGCTCAGCAGTGGATAAACACAAACACTTATTTTTCCTTTAACATCCAAAAATCTTCATAATTATACTTGAAAAATACTGTGTGCTTTGGGAAGTGAAGTTGAGAAACTGCGTTCTGCTTAGTGCTTTAAGTCATTAAATTAATCTGAGCTTGTCAGTTTAATTTACCAGAGAGCTGAAACTGCATGTGGCTGCTGGAACTAATTAGGTCTCAAAGCAGCCACTCTGTTTTGCCTCAGGACTGTATGCAGTGGAAGTCTTGTTTGTAATCATGACAATTAAACCATGATATCACTCCCAGACTCATTATATACACACTCAATGTGCCTTTGATTTGGCTGTTTCTAACAATGAACTGTAAGGTGATGCGCTTGCCGTACAGTTAAGCAGTTGTCATTTCCCTGGCAGGGCCCAAAGCAGATCCAAAGTGAGTTTGCCAGAAAGTCAGGGCTTAGATGGGAGGTCAGTTCAAGAGCTTCCTTGCTCTCTGAAACTTTCTCTTTAGCCATACAGCGGTAACTTCCTCATAGAGCTGCTGACATGACTCACCCTGGAGGAAGTAGGAGTTATGCAACCAAAATATTACACGTGCAAAACTCAGTTTGCAGAGTCTGTAGACAAGGTACAGAAATGATGGCTGTTGAGCCAGCTAGTAAAAGGTAGAGGCCTTGAAACCAAGTGAGGAAGATACTGTGTGAAGAGGGAGGGTTATGAGCAGGTGAGCATAGACCAAGGACTGACCTTTGGCCTCAGCACCACGGAGGACATCTGTGACCTTCACAAGGGCACTTTTGATGGAAATGGTGGGAGCAAAACCTGATTAATAGCAAGAGAGACTAGGAGAGATACTGGAGACAGAATCCAAATCTACCAAAATACTGTTTCAGATCTATGGTCCTCCTGAAATTGTATTCAGGGTTTTGAGTGTACTTGAATCTTCTGGGAAAAGAATTTGTCACTTCCTTAAGATTCAAGGAGCGTTTCCTAACCCCAAAGAGTTTAAAACTGTTGTAATCCTAGTGCATATTAGTATGTTTATAGCATTCATTTCATTTTTAATTATTTTAACCAGAAATGAGTTACTTTTTTTGCTGGCACCATTCTTTGCCAGCATATTGAGTATATTTGTTTTAAGGTAAACAAGTTTATAGAGGGGATATGAAATTTGGATGTTAAATAAGAGACTTGGAGAAAGTGGAAAACCAGCGCCGGGTGGGATTTCCATTTTTGGCTGTGTGGTTTGCACACTACTATTTCCGTAAGTACTTGATCTAAAGAAATAATCCTCTTTAAATGCCACAGACCTTGAGAACTTGGACCCTGGAGATGAGTCAAACCCCTTAACTCTTACAGGTACAAAACAAGCCCAGAGCAATTAAAAGGTTTCTCGGGACCTCGGCCCTCTGTGACAGTGTCAGTCCCCAGGCTCCTCGGGGGCCGGGAACTCTGGCCTCCCCTGTTGGTGGACCCAGCAAGGCGACCCCACTGCCCTGCTGAGAGGAACTTCATCTCATTCCATCTCTGTAGGGCCCACTTGTGCATATTTTGTGCATTTTAATATTTGGAAATCTTTAGTGGGCAAGGTTCAAAGACCACATATTTTATTTCTTGGCTTTCCCAAAACACAGGCTTTCTGCATTCAACTGACAGTGATGATAAACCCTTAAAAAATGGGGGAAACTTTACTTTCTTAGTGTTTATATGGATATTCCTCTCAGAAAAATCTAGATTTTAGATATCATTTTTCATTTTCCTTATTGGGAAATTGATAATGATGCACCTTTCACCCGATTTTTACAGAGGAGGAAATAAGATTTGCTCAGTGTTTCATGAGTTACAGCCACATTGGCCACAGAAGTTTTATTTAATGTGGTTGGGCTTTATGGTAGCTGTCATTCTAATGTAATTCCTTTTGTAAATACACATGAGATCCTGAAGGTCATGAAGAAATGTAATTTTGTTAAGATTTTCGAGATTGCCTGTGCTTTATGTTTTGTTATGTTTTACTCAGCTTCTCAATTGATTTGTGGCCACCCTTTTTTCCTCCTCCATCCTTGCTCGGACGGTCGCAGCCTGATTTGGAGTATGGGGCCCCCTACACCTGGGTGAGATGGTTGGCTAGACCTTGCAGTGTGATCCTAAGAGTTTGTTGTGTGACAAATAATAGCCTGTGTTGTATTTACTAATCTCATGGGTGTCTAAACAGCCAAGCACATCTTTGTCCAAAAAGAGGCACATATCACCCGCCGGTGTCCCTGGGGGACTGAAGCCAGCAGGGCACGTGCTCCCACCAGAGTGAGCACTCTTCTTCCCAGAGCCCAGGTGTAGCTCTTGTCGGACTCGGGAACCCAGGCCTGGGGCTCACAGGGCTGGAATCCACTCGGCAGCCATTTCTGAGCACCGGCTGTTTGCCGTGCACTGGGCCAGCAGCTGTGGGTACAAATGGAAAAAGCGTGCTTTAAAAAAATGCCAATCAAATCAAAGCTTCTACATTTCCTTTGAAAGACTTTTGAAAGTCACTTTATCTAGTGAGAAATCCATTATTTTCTCATCTGGATCCATTCAAATGTGAATGTGCAAACAGACGCTTTGGCCAGAAAGTATTCCATGAGAAAGACAGCAGTGCCAGTAACACCACTGAATGCTTTAGATTTAAACTTGAATTTCCCTTCTCACATCTGTCTGGAAGAGTTCGGTGCCTTCTGAAAACCCATAAGCTTAAAACTACACAAAAAAGAGGAAAAATTTAATGGCACCAGAAAGTACGCTCAGGGTTAAAGTAATGCAGAATGAAGTTATCCTAGCAGATTACACCCTTCTTCACTCTAAGGACTTCTTCTAAAAGCATTTTGAGCTTCATTCATTGCCCTGCATTTCAAAATTATGTGGCAAATTCCTGCTTTGAGAATGCGCTTGTACCTTTAAGCTGGTAATTTAGAGTGCTAAGCATCTGCACAGCACAGTTGACCCCCGCGCCTCCTGGTGGGGCTACTGTTCTCCACTTAGCAGCCTGGAGGCCTGAGGATGGAGGGAGGGGAGGGGCTGGGCATCTCTGCGCAGTTGTGGGCTGAGCCCCTGGCGGGCAGGAAGCACGGACACATGGCCCAAGTGAGGACGTGCCCTTCCTGGGCTCTGCCTCAGCACTGTGGGGACCCCGAGGCTCTGGCTGCCCTTCCACTCTTTGAGCCATGAAATGTGCTAGTCGTGTGTTTCCAGATTTTTAGCCTCCTTATTTTAAACTCTAAGTTATATTTAAGGGCCAGTCCCTGGAGGAACACATGATATCTGCATTCGTAATAGTCAGGGACACTTTTTGGATTTCCTTTTTATTTTCAGTTTTCATTCTTTTTTAAAACTAAATTGAAAGCATCAAGTATTACAGTTAAGAGTTTTGATTTTGCCTTTCTTTCTTTGTTTGCCAACTCTAACGCCCTTGAAGGCGGTCTGTCTGCTGAGTCAGTAGGGAGAGAATCTAACACCGTTAACCCAAGAAACTCGCAGCTGACTTACGCCTGGTCTCGGGTGCTTTGACAGCCCTGCACAGCAGTTGGCGTTCTGACTGACCGCAAGTTGCCGGTTGGATGGGACACTTATCCTTGCATGTTACTATCCTCTACAAAGTGCAAAATCGTGACCGCCTTCTTCCTTTTCTTTTCTCTTAGAGTAGCACATCTCAGCGTTACCGTGTATAAGATGCACCTGGGACACTTTTTAAAATGCACATTTCTTGGCCCCAACTCCAAGTATTCCGATTTCCTAGGTCTGAGACCCATGGTCTTCAGAAGACTCCAAGCCACTCTGATGCACGGAGTCTCACGTTAGGGTGATGGAAACAAACTTCTGTAGAGCAGAGCTAGTTGGACATCAGAGGTGTGACTTAAGATGCAGCTGATATGCTGTCCAGGGACTTTTTATTCTGTCACTACAGTTAAAATCTCCTTACCTGCTTACGCCACATACAAACAGCTCCACCCACCTACATGCCACACATAAAAACCATCCCAGGGGAGAAAGTTGGTGGTGGACTTTAAGATCAAAGTACTTTCCACTAGAGAGATGCCAGTGAGATCCTATAGACTGGGGAATTTGTTCTAGAATTCCATTACAACTGAAAAGAGTGGGTGACCCAGAGAACCTTGGAAGTCAGAGCAGGGAAGGCTAGGGGAGAGACAGTGATGAATGAGGGCATGCCTCTGCCCTCCCATCCTTGACCCCACTCTGCTCTATGCTGCAGGCTGTCTTAGGAAGTAACTGAGAGTCCCAAAAGGAAGAGTACATCTAAAGCAGAATGTATTTTATAAGCACCAAAGGAAAGCCAGAGGGTTTATATATGTAATATAGTTTACTTCCTCGTTTATTACTCAAGTGAAAGTCATCTAAAGTTGACTGATGTTTTATATTCATTTTTTCCAAAACTAGTTTCTAAACAGGTATCTAGGGAATAAGATTGGAGTCTGAAACATACAAGTCCTTGACATGTATTTCCATATCAAATAATCTTGTCAAGAGAAGAAAGGAAATTCGATTGAATAAAATTCCCACCCATCTCTAAAAGTATTTTTACTATCAAATTTATTTCAGGCATGCTTTAATGTTACTCACAGTCTTCAGATCTACTGTTGAGAAATTTCCATGTGCTCCTCGGTTTCATTTAGAAACTCAAACTGACTGACTTGTTTTTGAGTGGAACAAAATACAAAGTCAAGGTTTTATGGATTTGGATTAATAATCTGTCTGGAAATTCATTTATTTATTCATTAATGTCATAGCTGCAAAGTATGTGCTGACCAGTCTCCCCTCGCCCAGCCCTTTGCACAAGGCCAGGATCCCGGGTCTCCTGGGTGTTGGGCACCTTCCACAGGTGGTCACTCACCCACCGGTCAGCACCTGCCTCCCCAGGGCGCTGGCATAGGCACTTGGGATGCCCTCAGATCCAGTCCTCACACTGGGGTATATACCACAATGTGCACATTTTCACAGCCAAGGAAGTGGAGGTTCCAGTGGATTAAGCAACTTGCTAAGGTCATATGACAGAACTTCCGTTTGGAATCTGTCCTCGTGTCCATGAGCCCTGGCATCTCCTTTCATTTTACCAGTTGTATGGACTGCTCCTATTTCTGTCTCGAAAGTCAGTTGTGTCCCTGACACTTGACAGCTGTCACTTTGAAAGCAGGAATTTTCTTACAGACGAACAAGGGCAGATCTAGAAAGCTTGAGCTTTGGCCTGGGGAAACTTGGTCTGGGACTTGAGAGGAGAAGGCAGAAGGTCACTCACTTAATTGAATCATTCTTTTTCCTAGAGGACAAATCATGAAGCCATGAAAGATATCCTCAGATTTCATTTTGGAAAATAAAGTAGGGAGACTGGATGAATGAAAAACTAACCCAGAGGACGCACCCCATGAGAAACATTTTTCCCAGGATGAACTTTCGCATTCAGTTAGAGATTGGATAGAAGCTATTTCTGAAACTTATGAATATGGCTTCACAATGGACCATAATTGTCAAGGACTTACCTTAACCAAAAACTGAAAACTGATTGACTCAGGCCGAGTCCGTACCCCTTTGCCTGGCATCGAGGCTTCACTCAAGCTAGCGCTGCCACAGCACTTCCATAAAGGGAAACAGGGGAACTTCTAGGAAAGCAGGTGCACCCGCGCCCACAGGCTTCACTCCTCGGGAGGGACTCGGCCATGCCTGAAGTCCAAGAGCGACCCGTAGCTACGGGCAACACTGAGCGGGCTGATTTGGTGCCTGGCTGTTGATGTCTCCTGAGCTGCCCTGGAGCAGGGCACAAGCCTGGAGGCACTGGGGGCCTGCTGAGATGTGTGCTCCTGGGGGCTGTCACTCATCCCCCCCACCAAGAAAGCTCTATTTATACCCAACTAATCCTTACTTGCTGTTCTATATCTGTGTCTTCATCTGGGTACTAATGTAAGTTTTCTTCTTTTCTTCATTGAAACAGACAAATGGTTATGAAGGAGAATTATGTGGACCGCAATCCCTGAGTAGAAGATCTGGCAGGGTTAGTATAGTCAATTTGCATGACACAAAATTCAGACAGGTTGCTGCAAAGCTTTTAAAAAATATTGCTAAATTTAGCTTCTCTGTTTTGTTTTGTTTTTTCTGTGTTACAGTGGCTTTTTTTTTTTCCCCTCGAGCACAACAAAAGCTAATGTTTTCAACTGGTAAATGTTTTTAGAATACAGCATTCTAAGTGTTAGTGTAAGAGATTGATATTGAAAAGAATCTCTCAAGTTTAGGAAGATCTAGAATTAACTATTAGCTCTTTCATCATATGTGTATAATGTACATATTAAGTATATTCAGCTTTTAAAAACACTTACATTTGACATTTTCACAGCTGTGCATCCACACCTCTCATTTGTAATTTTGAAGACACATGTACTAGAGCCAGTGTTTTCCCGGATACAAATAAATGCCTAGAGTGCCCGCAGATGAGGGGTAGGAGGCAGAGGAAGGGCAGGCGGGCTCTGCAGTAAAGGGTGAAGAAGAACGCGGCCAACAGCGGGAGGGTGAGAGAGGTGGGGAAGCCTTTGGACTTCCCAAGGAGGTGGTTGGGGATTTCAAAAAGTTGAAGTGGATACATTTTAATTAAGTTTCATGACCTGCTGCAGATCTGTTATACATTAAATCATCTAAAATCTTCCTATTACATTTTCATCATTTTTTTTTTCTGGCAGTGAATTTTACTAGTTGCCCAGAATAGTATTTCTTTTAATTTGTCTTCAGTACATTATATCAAGATATATCATATATACACTTAAATTATATTTTCAGGTTTCAGAGGGGTAGCCCAACCCCCTCCTAGCTTTCTGAAACAGGCTGATGAGGTCTTCACCCTCATCCCTGGGAAGGACTGCACACACTTCTATTCTGTTTCATCTAAGCTCTTGTCATTCCAGACCAAAAATTCTTTCTGGTTTAAAGGCTGTGTCTTCCTATTTAGGTTGCATTTCACATTGACAGCCTTTGGACTTCCTCCAGTTCTGTTGTTTTTCTTTGAGGCAATACAGCACTCCGAGGACAGAAGCAAGCAACACACCATTTTGTTCTCGTGGGATGCTGAGAGTTTTGCCTCCTGTGCTCAGTGTTCCTGCTGACTGTTGGTGCTGGCAGACCAGGGCAAAGGCTGCAATGTTCTCTGTGGCCCTAGACTGCTTGTTGGGTTTATACTGAGTAGCTAGCAAGTTTTCACTGTAAGGCTGGAGTTTTGCCGTAGTTGATCACAAAGAATCATCCTTTAGAGCTGCATGTTATCTTATAAATTCTTTAGTCCCATTCCACCCAACATAACATTCTTCTCTAGAATATCCCAAACAAGGAGTGCCAGCATGATTGTGACAGTACAAGGCGACATCTATGTTGTACCTATAGCCATATATTTTATTCTTTGATTTTTTTTGTGTTAAAACAGTAAAAGTGTGTCTTTCAGTTTAATTTAAGTAATACCTCTAGAAATCAAACACAAAAGAACTTGATTATAAAACTGGTTACCATGGAGTGAAACCAGACATAAGACTGATTTAATAAATAATGAGGAAATACAGTGATTGAAGAACCAAATAATCTACATCTAATGCAGCATCTGATACAGGAAGATCCCAGAGCAGAAAACTCCAGGAACCGGATGAGGATGGACTTGGAGAAAAGATTGGATGGGAGTGAGGGGTTTTATAGATATCAGAAATACCAGTCTATGGGAGGGAATAAAATGACCGGACTGATATAAAGGTCTGGAAATACCTGTTTCCTCTAGGGGGAACCCACAGTCTCCATGAGAGGGGAAGTGTTCGATCGTTTTGATCACTGTTTATACCTCCATCTGCAGCGTTTACACGTATCACCTCCCCATCCAGATTCTTGGTTGGATCTGGTCTTTATTAAGTATGTAGTAACACACCATGCAGACAGCTGTGGGACATTCCGTCCTGGGGACGGTTCACAGCTGGAAGGGGTCTGCGCTCTAAGGCTCCACTCACCTCCTGGAGCTTGGGCCGAGCCACAGCCCTCGAAGGGGCTGGGCTGAGGAAACACTGACAATTTTGCATTAAGTGCAGCCTTTTGAAGGTATATGATATGCGAAGTCTAGACAAGGAGGCTACAGATGGTCCATCAGGAGATTTAGCAATTCAAGTAATGCAAGAGATGCAAAATTGTGAGAAACGGTGCTAGTTAAACCATAAAACATCCCTGAGACATAAACCCTGACACAAAATATAGCTCAGAGCCTCTAGTTGTTGAGAATCTCTGCTGCAGCAGAGTGCCTCGATTGATGAGCTGCATCCGCATTCGCACAATACTGATACAGCTTTCGTTGCGTCGTTTTATCTGTGCCTTTTGGCTGGGGCAGGTGGTGCTTTGGGGATAACAAGGAAGCGCTCATGTCACTGACAGTGTCTTCTTTGGTGCTCAGAATTCCAGCTACAGCGGGGACAGCAGATTCTCTACTTGGTCAACATCCAGAGAAGAGAAGTTGGTTGGTTTCCATTTAAATCTTTCACATCCCATCTTCAGAAACCACAGGTTTTGTGGCATGCAATCTTGTGTGTGTGAATGCAACCCTTTTTCTCTTTTAATATCTGTTTTATGAATTTTCATTTGGATAGATGTTAAAGTCAGTTTCTGAGCAGTAATTAACTTGGCATACTTAGTTCAGACTTACCCACTGTCTTGCATTTGAATTCATATCCAAATGCTTGAATTTGGGTACAATGAAAGAATTTTTGTATACTTTGTAGTTAGAAGTCATGAGAAAGAGAAGAAAAGAAAAAAGCCTTGAAATTCTTTACTTGATAGTCCTTGACAAGAGAATTGCTTTGTAGGGTGTGTGCAAACTTGGTGGCAATTTCTCAGGCATGGACTAGACTTGGAATGCAATCCAGTGACACCCAGAATGTCTGCACAATAGAGTTCCTTTCATTCTTTAAGAACTTGCATCAATCTTGATAGGCAAGTATTTCTAAACTCCTTAAGAACCCTGTTAGGTAAGGCTCGTTTGTCCCAGGTCATTCTCTCAGAGTCACCCAGCAGACATTAGGGAACTAGTTAGGTAGGAAGATCACAAAGCCCAGCAGGTGAGGTAGGTACCTTGGAAGCATTTACTTCTGCAACAGAGAACAGACCCGCCTGCCAGAGACACCGTCCCAACGGAAAATAGGAGGATGGGGAGAAACTCATTTAGCCAGCAAGTGACACTACAGAGGATGCAGGCTGAACCTTAAAGAACACCCAGGAGGAAAAAAAAAGAATAAATAGAAAAATAAATAGAAGCTAAGCAAGTCGAGCCAGAGAAGCCTTAACTCCTGGCCCTTCCTTCCTTCCCCACCTGCCAGTCCCTCTGCGGGGGCTCCAGCCCTTGCTACTCGAACTTGAATTACTCATCAAAGCTCAGCATGTGTCTGACCCATTTAAATTCATTTAAGAGAGATAACCTCCATCCACAGTGTTCAGGTCAAAATTAGAGCTGGTGCATTCAAAACACGAAGCCCTTTGTGTCCCCACCAGTATACTGGCTGACAGCTTGTTTTGCTCACCAAGCCACAGGTTCTTCCTGCTAATCGCTGTGCTCCAAGGGGCCTTGTCTGTTCCTGCACAGCACACCAACTGGTTTAACTATTTAAATCTAGCAGTGGGAAGGTACCAGTGTGGTGTGTAGTACTGAAGACTCTTCTGAATAAGTCCTGCATCTCTCAGATTTGTCAGAAGCCCCCCAGGACATGCCGCTGCAGTGTTGGGTGGAGGCAGGGGCCACTTGTCCCACCCGGGCCTTTGCTCTTCGGTCCCACAGGGGGGTTGACAAAATGGTTCCATACAGGGCATTCTCCCAACTATTGGAACAAGTTTCAGTGTTTGTGTTAGATATTGGAAAGTTTCTCCCTGTCCACCCCAGAATGCCATTGGCCTGCCGCTCAGGTCATTTTGGTATTGCTTATTCAGGGCACAGGAATTCCGAGCACAAGTTAGGCGACCTTGAAGGGATGGCAGAACGAACATCATAAGGTGCACCAAGTTACCGGAATGGAACCACATCCTTCCCATGGACTGTTCCGTGCTGGCATGATGAGTAGAATACTGCCAGCAGAGAGATCTGGAGCAACTAGCTTCTCTAAGCGTCCTTTAATTAGGAGAGAACATTTTATTCAGGATTAACTATTAATTTATATCATAGTATCCCCCAGAAACGTATAGACTATTTGTCTCAGAGTTATACCACTGAATTTATCATGTCTTTGCTGACTCCTGAACACATGTGCATCATATAAATTCCTTACCAAGGTGTTGGGGAGAAAGAAATGCCCTCTGCCCCTCGCTGTTCTTCTCACTGGTCTAAGGATCAAACTGACGTGAGACAGGTTAGCAGGAGACAAAAGTCAAAGCTGAACTACCTACATAAGGGGAAGCCATAGACCTGGGTTCCAGAGACAGGGAGAGGGAGGCATATATGCCATCCCTAGCGGAGGAGAAGGGGAAGGAGTCTAAGACTTCAAAGGAAAAGGCAAGTAATTCAGTCCACCACACCTAGGTCACATTATAATTCAGCCATCGGCCTTGATTGTTCTCAGCTCTGAAATCTGCATGTCACAATGGCACACCTTGGGGCGGCCTGCCCTTGGTGCCTACAGATCATCTCCAATGAAATACTTTATTACATAAAGGTTATCTGTAAATTCTTGGTTTTGAGTTTTCCACCAAAAAAAAAAAAAAAACTTAAAAATTTAGAACTCAGATTACAAAGACCTTTAAAACCCTGTGCTCTTGCTAGCAATTAAAATTATCGAAATCTGTTTCTGCCTGGGTAGGACTCAAAAGTCCCAATTTGCTCCCAGGTGGTAGTTTGCGGGTTGACTGGACTGTCGCTGCCCCCTGACCTTCCTTCTTTCTCCCTCGCATGCTCTTCACCGGTCTTGCTGTAGGAGACAGTTTTGTGTGACTTTACAGTCCTGAGGTACCTTTGAGGTGACACGAAGCTGTGAGCCTTTCTCTCCTCCCGCCCGTTTTGTCTGATTACAGGGACTGTCTGGCTCTGACCTCGGGCTTCCCAGTAGCGGCCTGGCTCCCAGACCCCTGTCTGCCCAGAATGGAAACCGGGTCTGTCCTGTTTTCACATCGCTTTCCCCTCCTTCTCTTCCTTCTCTGTATCACTTTAATTGCTGATCAAATGCATGCAGGTCCTTCAACCTCTTCTATCTGAAGGCCAGACGGCAAACGCATGTGTTTCAGTTGGCTTGATTAACTTGCTAAGGCTTTTCTCAGCCTTTTAAAACACACAAAATAATTTAGATCCTTATATAGAAGAAAAGTAGTTTAGGAAAAAGGGGCCTCTCATTTATACTTCCACAAGCACAAGTCCAAAAAATTGGTCCCTTGGGTCTCTCCTCCTTTTCCAGCAATTGTTCCCCATTTGGGGTTTCATTTGTTTTCTTAAAAATATTTTTCTCTTGTAAATGTGTCCAGGAAGCAATTTGGAAGGCTTTTGTGCATAATCCGACTCCTCTGTCTTTGGGAAGTGGGGAGAACAGCGCTCCTTCTTTGGCCGGCACTGCCGTTTCCTGTTTTGATAAGCCCAGCCTGGCGGTGCGAACAAGTGTCCGGGTCTCATGCAGGGAAGTCAGGACCAGAGCTCCGAGCGCAGATCATGTTGTGGAGGCTGAGTGGTCATCTCCTTGCTGGGTGACTCATTCCTGGTCACGCACACTCCCCGCCCGGCGCTGCGGCCTTCACAGCCTCTGTCTGTAAATGAATCATGCTCCTGTAATGAGCTCAGCCCCGGGCTGCACCGGGGAGCTGCCTTTAAGTTCCAGCACACCCTGCACAGGCACTGGCTGGCTGGGTCGTGTTCCGGGTGAGGATTGCCTTGTGACAGGGAGGCACCCTCCCCGGCCAGTTGAAGCGACCTCACGCTCCTTTTGTATCTTTAAGGCTAAGGCTGGGGTCCTTGCGGGAAAATAACAGTACTGTTTCTGCTGCATGCTTCCTGTGTGGGAATGTCCGTGCTTCATTAACCTGGGGTTTCGAGTTGTGGCTGGCTTGCTCTTGGTGGCGGTGGTCACCTTGTCACCAGTCTTTCTCACCTGGCCTTTTCTTCCAGGAGCGCCTGAAAAGAAATGACTAGAATATAGCTGCATTTCAGGGGTTCTGGGGAAGTTCACTGTTTTGAAAGTTAAAAATCATCTTATATTCAACTTTCTTGTAAATTTGGACTTGCATGTATCAGCTCGACTGCAAACGCGGTGCACACACACTCGTTTCTTCCGACGGCCGCACCGTGACTGGCCTCCGTGATGACTGCCACACGCGTGCCTTGTCACTGCTGCTTGTCGCTGTTGTTTCCAGGCCTTTAAAACCTGCCGTTCCCTCTCATCCTCCTGCCCTGTCTGCACAGCGCTGCCTGGCCGGCTCGGAATTACCGGGTGTGACTGCTCCCCGGCGGCCCCCGCACCCCCTCTTCTGTCCCCTGGCCACCTCACCGCGCCTGCGCACCCGCCGCCTGCGCGCCCCTCTGGGGTGGGGATCCCCCTGTTTGCAGCCCTGATACGGGTGAATCACTCCTTCACGTGGAGCTTATACGTGCAGTGTCTGCCACTCCCCTTTGGCCAGGTCTGGGTTTTATTTCTCCAGACGGCCGACAATAGCTGTGTCACCACTTAAGCCGCTAGGAGAGTATAGGATTGTTGGGTAGGAATGGAGCAACACTGATGACATACTTTTTCCCTTTGGATATTAGTCCATTGTACTATATTATTTAGGTCATTTCTAGTTTTAAATAAAAGGTACTTACACTATGCAGGAAACCTAAATATTCAAAGTTGGTATATTATGCTGTTAGTAAGTGTCTTGCCAATGGGTTTCAGCCCTGGGCAAGTTCACTATGGATTCACTGTGACCAAAGAAATGACAGTAGAACGTTCTTGGGGTAAAAGGGTTATACCCAACTTTATTTCCAGGTGGCAGGTCAGTCACTAGGATCCCGTCCACTCAGAGCGAGTCTGCAGGCAGCAAGCCAGTCTCTGCCTCTGGGCCTCTCTGTCTGCACAGCCGTCCTCTGAGCCTCTGTCCTCGGCGCTGCCACCACTCCAGCCTCTGCTCTGCTCTCCTGCAGCCTTGCAGCCGTGCCACCGTGTCACCCAGAGCACTGGGCAGAGCTCTTTATAGAGTCAATAATGCTGCATTGCCTACACATGTGTAGTGAGCTAGCTAACCAGGGCCAGATGAGAATCCTGGCCACAGGAACCTTCACTTAATCCACAATAAGTTTCTGAATTTCCATGAGGTTGCACACTTATGAATTAGATATATAACTGGCTGGGCAAACCAGCTGTGTCTTCAAGGTGAAATGGAGAAAATTGAAGTTCCTTTTTGCTGGGCAAAATTTGACAAGGCCATTCTTGGTATTGTAAACTCCTGTTTACCCTCAGCGATTAGTTACATAGGATTTTTAAGTTAATCACATACTCTGTTTTCTATTTAGAAATTTTCAAAGAATTATAAAATATTAAGCTGTAATTAACATCTGACTTATTCCAAAGTCACTTCATGTTAGGATAATTTTCTACACATCAAGTATGAAAATGCCATGACAAAATTCAGGATGTTTGAAATAACTGCTTGTTTTAAATCTGAATTGACAAGTTTTTACTTAGAAAGGACTGTTTTTCAGAATAGTGGATTTAAAGGATCTGCCAGAGATCATGCTGCATGCCAGCAACTGAAACCTCTCCGAGTTTTGCACGTCCTTGTTTGGCTGCACAGCCTGTGAAGGCGGTTTTGAGCTTTCCCTACATGCTTTCCATTGGGTTGAGTTCAGGACCTGTTCCTGGCACGTGTCGATCTTCCTGCGCTTACATTCTAACGGTTTCCGGGTGCTGATGGAGAGAGGAAGGCGCATTGTGCTGACAGTCTGCTTTCCTCGCAGGCGTCCGTGTTCGATGACAGCAGTCTCGGTGGGGCTCGATGGGGCCGTGCCTGCCGTTCCCACGCTGTGAGGCACTTCCTGTGGTTCCCAGATTTTCTCCCTCTGCTGCATGATGCTAGGGTGGCTCGCTGGGCACGGTTCCAGTGTGGAAGATAACTAACCAGAGTTACAGGGAGGAAGCACTGTCTCATCTCAGTTTTCCACATGAGTGTTGTGGAGAGTGTGATTTACGAAGCCTTTTGTTGTTAGTTTAATGAGCTCACTCATGGGTTTGCTGTGAGGTCAGAGGGAGAAGACTAACCTTAACTGAGTTGCATCGGCTCTTTCCCTGCAATGTGCTGACAATACTAACCAGTAACAACATGGTCTTAAAATAACAAAAGGAAGAAAAAGAATTCAACAGCCCAGAAATTATTTTCACCTCTGGATAAGAGAGGAAGATGAGCACATTTAAAGACTCAGAATATTACCCATATGTAATTTTTTTTTTGTAACTAGCACAGTTTATTTAATCTGTCTTTTGGAAATTTGAAATTTTTTTCCATGTTTTACTTCCTTCAAAAGTGCCTTTTAACCTTTTGGGGGGGTATCATTAATATACAATTACATGAGCAACATTGTGGTTACTAGATTCCCCCATTATCAAGTTCCCACCACATAACCCATTACAGTCACTATCCATCAGTGTAGTAAGATGCTGTAGAGTCACTACCTGTCTTCTCTGTGCTATACTGCCTTCCTTTGCACCCCCTACATTATATGTGTTAATCGTAATGCCCCTTATTCCCCTTATCCCTCTCTTCCTACCCACCCTTACCTTTCCCGTTGGTAACTGTTAGTCCATTCTTGGGTTCTGTGAGTCTGCTGCTGTTTTGTGCCTTCAGTTTTTTCTTTGTTCTCATTCTCCACAGAAGAGTGAAATAATTTGATAGTTGTCTTTCTCCACCTGGCTTATTTCACTGAGCATAATACCCTCTAGCTCCATCCATGTTGTTGCAAATGGTAGGATTTGTTTTCTTCTTATGGCTGAGTAATATTCCATTGTGTATATGTACCACCTCTTCTTTATGCATTCATCTACTGATGGACACTTAGGTTGCTTCCATTTCTTGGCTATTGTAAATAGTGCTGCGATAAACATAGGGGTGCATATGTCTTTTTCAAACTGGGCTGCTGCATTCTTAGGGTAAATTCCTAGAAGTGGAATTCCTGGGTCAAATGGTATTTCTATTTTTAGTTTTTTGAGGACCCTCCATACTGCTTTCCACAATGGTTGAACTAATTTACATTCCCACCAGCAGTGTAGGAGGGTTCCCCTGGCTCCACATCCTTGCCAACATTTGTTGTTTGTCTTTTGGATGTTGGCCATCCTAATTGGTGTGAGGTGATATCTCATGTGGTTTTAATTTGCATTTCTCTGATGACTAGTGATGTGGAGCATCTTTTCATGTGCCTGTTGGCCATCTGAATTTTTTCTTTGGAGAACTGTCTGTTCATATCCTCTGCCCATTTTTCAATTGGATTATTTGCTTTTTGTTTGTTGAGGCATGTGAACTCTTTATATATTTTGGATGTCAGCCCCTTATTGGATATGTTATTTATGAATACATTCTCCCATACTGTAGGATGCCTTTTAGTTCTACTGATGGTGTCCTTTGCTATACAGAAGGTTTTTAGTTTGATATAATCCCACTTGTTCATTTTTGCTTTTGTTTCCCTTGCTCGGGGAGATCTGTTCATGAAGAAGTTGCTCATGTTTATATTCAAGAGAGTTTTGCCTATGTTTTCATCTAAGAGTTTTATAGTTTCATGACTTACATTCAGGTCTTTGATCCATTTTGAGTTTACTTTCATGTGTGGAGTTAGACAGTAATCCAGTTTCATTCTCTTGCATGTAGCTGTCCAGTTTTCCCAACAGCAGCTGTTGAAGAGGCTGTCATTTCCCCATTGTATATCCATAGCTCCTTTCTCATATATTAATTGACCATATATGCTTGAGTTAATATCTGGACTCTCTATTCTGTTCCACTGGTCTATGGGTCTGTTCTTGTGCCAGTACCAAATTGTCTTGATTACTGTGGCTTTGCAGTAGAGCTTAAAGTTAGGAAGCGAGATCCCCCCCGCTTTATTCTTCCTTCTCAGGATTGCTTTGGCTATTCAGGGTCTTTTGTGGTTCTATATGAATTGTAGGACTATTTGTTCCAGTTCATTGAAGAATGCTGTCAATATTTTGATAGGGATTGCATTGAATCTGTAGATTACTTTAGACAGGATGGCCATTTCGACAATATTAATTCTACCTACCCAAGAGCATGGGTTGAATTTCCATTAGTGTTCTCTTTAATTTCTCTTAAGAGTGTCCTGTAGTTTTCAGGGTATAGGTCTTACACTTCCTTGGTTAGGTTTATTCCTAGGTATTTTATTCTTTTTGATGCAATTGTGAATGGAATTGTTTTCCTGATTTCTCTTTCTGCTAGTTCATCGTTAGTATATAGGAATGCAACAGATCTCTGTGTATTAATTTTGTATCCTGCAACTTTGCTGAATTCAGATATTAGTTCTAGTAGTTTGGAGTGGATTCTTTAGGGTTTTTTATGTATAATATCACGTCATCTGCAAACAGTGACAGTTTGACTTCTTCCTTACCAATCTAGATGGTAATTTCCCTTTTTAAATTCTATTGTCTTTCCACCTCTTCAAAGGATTTGAAATGGTAGGCTCAGCTCTCATCACAGAAGTATAGTAGCTGCACAAAAAATACTTGTTGAATGAGAAAATGAGTGAGCAAATGAGCAATAAAGGTGGACAGGATGGAAATGTGGGTCAGTATATGAAAGTGAGGAAGCTAATCTGCATGTTCTGCAGACCAGTTGAAAGACTGTCAGTCCCACTGAGTACTTGCCGGTGGCTGATGCGTCTGCAGGCCTAGGATCCCCCACAAATCCTATAAAAACGCTTCCAACCCCCACATGAAATATGATGGTTGGCTAAGAAATAGTTTAAAGTGCTTTTATAATTTTGCTTTTAAATTAATAGTTCTGGTCTATATGTGGCAGATAAAAGCAACTAAATGAGTTTCTTTGATCGTAGAATAAACAGCATACTAATTCATTAAGAGAACGAAGTGTTTCCCCAGCACTAGGTGGTTTTCTGGGGTGGTCAAAGTGGGAGTTCTAAAGCCCTGTGGGATGTATGTCTCAGATTCCCTGAATGCCACCTTGGTGGGCGGACTTGGAGTAGCTGCCCATCCGAGCTTGACCCTCAGGAGGCAGCCGGTGGGCACTGCTGATGGCTCCCCCTTCCCCACCCCTGGCCGCCATGGCTGCTCTTTCTGTGTCTGCAGCCTACTGTAGGACTTGCCTGCGATCATGGCTTTAGGGGATTTAAGAAAATGAAAGGTCTTCCCTTCCTGGCAGCACAGATGACTGGAACAGGGCCACAGGTCCCTGATGGCAAGCCACGCAGGAGGAGGAAAATAATTCTCCCCACCTGACACCATGCTCCCACGCAGGAGCTCAGCCTGTGTTTGCCGAATTAAATTGAACAAATTGAACCAAGATAAAATCCTTCAGAAGACATATTTGACAGCAAATTAGCAGGCGGAGTGGGAGGGAAGGTTCGCCGAGCTCCGTTGTTTGCCGTCTTTCCCAGCCTTGACGTCGCCTCTGCGTCTGCACCAGGTTTCCCCCGGTCACCGGTGTGGCCGCGTCAGGCTCTCCATCCAGCTTGTGTTCATGACCGCTGACAAATGGGCAGGCCGGCTGTGAGGAGACTGCGGCTCGGGTCCTGTCCTGTCCCTCAGTGCAGGACACAGCCAGAGGGACCCTCTGATGCGATCTCCGAGCCCAGGCTGCGGGGGCAGGCCTGGTCCCTGGTGCCTCTCAGGAAAACTCATCCCCATCTCCAGCGCACCCAGCCTCTGAAACCTCCCGATTCTCCCAAGAAGTTAGCCTCGACCACAGTGTGTGTTTACTATTAAACAACTTAATTACAAATAAGTGGTTAAGTGAGATTAAATAGTTAGGTATAACTATTTTGATTTCGAAAACCTTTTGATTTTATATGCTCCATCCCATTATTCAGTTAAGTGACCTCCTCAGTTGTTGGTCACGCTGGGAAGCGGTTGTCACCCCCAGTGCCGGCTGGTCCAGGAGGCAGGGAAGTTGTTTCTAGCAGAAAGTGAAAGCAGGGACGAGCCCAGCCAGCAGGCATCCTCTGGCGTAACCCTCCGCGCCCCTGCGTGGCCAGTGTCCTTCATTCCAGTCACAGATGACAAGCTTGGTGACTTGGCCAAGATCTCACAGCCATAGGGTTGGGGCCTGGGCAGGGACTCCAACCTCTCCACCCAGCGTCAGCCCCAAAAAGCCACGCTAACTCCCAAGCTGAAGCTCCCCCAAAGGTGGACCTGGGTAATACAGACTTCAGACTTGCTATTTTCTGCGTGGTCAGGTCGGGTGGTCAGAGCCATTTTTGACAAGGAGTTGGGAAACTTGGGCCGGCGAGGAGCTCCACTCTCAACCGCCCGTCGTGTCGCTCGCTGCACTGAAAGCCAGACAGCGACTGGCCTAGAAAACAGTAGGGTTTGTCTATAGGACGCAGTTCACCTCTCTTGTATCAGTGAGCCAAGAGGTGAAATTCTTCTGCCGTAAAATGCTGACATTAGGTATTTTGTGTTTTATTTTGGACAGTAAAGCTAAACGGTGAGACTCGTAATTTCCTGCATATGCCGTATGTGGCAGTGACTCCTGTGTGCATTGTATGAGCAGCTGGGTCATCTGTGCATCAGAAACAGCGTCTTACAGGGCAGTGTGAATGTTCAGTGACTATCAAGAACAGGAATGAGTACAGATAGGAGAGGAGACTTGCTCATCTTGACAAGGCTATTTATAGTCTAAAGCTGGAGTCTCTCATTCAGCAAGTATTTTTGAGTGTGCACTGTGTACATGAGGTGTCCCTTCCTCTGGTCACAGAGAATTCAAGGAACAAAATAGACACGGACCCTGCCCTCGGGGGAATCCTATTGTGGTAGAAAAACAGGCTAACTTGGCCATAGCGTTCAAAGCGAGAGTCATGAGCACCCTTGAAGTCCCGTGGCCTCCATGCTTGCCGCGTGCGGCCCCGCAGGCCCCTCAGAGAACAATCCTCAGGCCGTGCCGTAGTCTGCTCGAGGCCTGTGATCCTGAACAGGGTTCAAATCCTGCCTCCCTTCCTCCCTTCCTGCACACTGCTTGCCTCAAGAGAAAAGTAAGATGATTTAAAAAGAAAAAAAAAAAAGGCCTGAAAATGTATCTGGGACCAGAACAACTGAATACAAACCAAAGTTCGGAGGACGTACTTCCAGATAAATCGGTTGCTGGAGTTTTCCTTTACCAGAAGAGAGAAAGTTTACATAGATGGATAGACCCGGTGGATGCAACTGTACATGCAGCCAGAAGAGGTAATCTCACACTTAAAAAGAGCCGTGCCTGACTTTGTATTAAGCCAGATCTTACTTTGTTTCCACTTGGAAAAATAGTAGAGAAAGCAGGCTCTTCGATTGCCAAAAAGCCATGCGCCTTGATCGGCTCTTCACATTCTGCGCTGGATTGGAGGGCAGCTCATGTTCTCAAAAGCAGTCATTTCCACACGATGAGGTGGTTTCTGCACATAGCCAGGCATGACCCCACACCCAAGCTGAAGGGATGCTCTTTGTTCCTACTAACCAAAAATTCTGTGTTCTTTTGATGTTATGATTAATCTCTAAAAATTCTTAGTGGGCGTTTCTTTGCAGCTGTGAAAGGCATGGTCTTCTTTTCCCAGGGGCACCTGTGCTCCATGCTGACCTCCCTCCTCTGCCTTGCACGTGGCTGACCTCTCCATCTCCCTGGAGCGCGGTCGGGTGACTCTGCCCCATTGCACCTTTGCTGACCCTGTCCCTTTGTTTCTGTCTGCGCGTCCTGGCGGCGGGCTGTGTGGGCAGCCCTCGGAGCCCAGCGGCCACCTGAACTCCAGCTCGCGCGCCTCCTCCAGAGCCAGCTCGGCGCGGGCCAGCCCAGTGGTGAGTGTGCCCCTGCCCGCGCCACTCGCCTGTCCTTCCGCCGCCTCCCAATAGAATAGCACTAGTTGGGGATGTCAGACCTGCACTGTGGAATTTCTGAAGGACCCTGTAAGGAACTGTTAACGGCACTTGGAGTTGGGGTCTTACCAGGAAGACGGAAACTCAGTATGGGAGGCGGAGGGCAGGGTGGCCGTGCCTACTGGGTGTGGGTTTGTAGTGATGAAAGATCGGAAGGACTGACCTCTGCCATTTTGTAAATGCCATGGGGCTCCCCAGTCCCCCACTGCTTCTCGAATTGTTCAGTATGTGTGTTTGTTTCACTCCTGCTTGTCCCTCAGCATGACACGACACAAGTTTTGCTTTGGAAAATCGGTGGCCATCTGTCTAGTCCCGGTCCTTTAGGTCTCGGTATTCTGTGTTTTCGCCATTTCAGTTTCCTCATCTGAGGCTTGCATAAGGATGCCTTCTACACATTCTTTTAACAGCAGAGGTTTTGCAGTTCAGGGCTGCCCAGGTTATGAGGATGGGGTGGTGGCGGGGGACAGGTACAGTGGCAGGGAAGGGCGAGAGAGGGGGCTGCGTCCGGTGATGCATGCGTGCCCTGCAGGAGGGAGGATGGCCCCAAGGCCAGCGGTGCCCCACTTGATAAGCCCTGGGCTCAAGAAAGCAGAGCAGGGCCAGTAGGTGTCTTGTCTCCTCTCCCCAGCTGTAGAGAAGCTCGAGTGTGGTTTGTGACTTAGGTACCCAGCCCCACTGTTAGATGTGTTGGTGCTCAGGATGTAGCAAGTGTCCTGGTAATCAAAAAGGAGGCAGTGGAGCTGAGATTTCCTGCTTGTACAGATGCATGTGTTAGGTGCTGGTGATGTTTGTTTTTTAAATTCAATACTGTCTTTTAAAGCCGTGAGGTTTCATACCAAAAGCAGGTATCATCCTTTTCTAAGGAAGCAAATGAAGGGATCCCTGGACCCTGAGCCTGTATTGCTGAGTAGAGCAGCCTCAGTGCCCCTGCCCAGACTCCAAGGCCAGGGCTGGAGCCACTCATCCCTAGGCTTGCACTGGTGTTCTGCTGACAGGAGGAACATGTTGCTGTCCATCATTTACACTTTGGGGGGCAGGAAGCCAGAGATAGATGGTGGCGTGCGTGTACTAGAACAGGAGAGCTGGTCTCTGTGCAGATGAGACTGCCTCCTCTGCGTAAGGTGCAGACACTTGCTGGTGCACCTCTGAGGCGCCCACCCACCCTCAGCCCATGTGAGCCCCCCAGCTGGGAGACCAACAATGAAGAAGATAGAAGAGCCGTGTCCTGAGCTGTCCCAGGCATGTGCAGCGGACCTCGGTGACAGATTCCCTGCAAAGGCTGGGGCTCACCACTCCATGCAGGACCAGCAGCAAGAATATTAAGATGTTCCGTTCAGTGTCACGTGACTTCCGTTTTCAACAAGTTGCTTCCTAAGGGTGTCACGTAAAGGACCAGAGCACAGAGTCTGTGAATGAATGAATGCCTTTCAGGGCGGGTGGTCAGCCTCTGGCCTAGCCACGCCTCCCTTTGAGTCGGGCTGTTGATCGCGTGTCCCCTGCGGTGTGGCAGCCCTGAGTCCATCGGCTAATCTCCATGAAACCTTAGGACCCAGAATAAAGCTTTTCCTTCATAAAGCTTTTCCATAAATCAGTTTATGTCCCTCTTCCTTACAAATAACACTCACACTCACTTTCTGGAGAGAAATACAAGTATCCACAACTGACAGAAGGCCTGACTCTCAGAGGCTCCCAAACCCCCTAGTCGCCTGCCCGCATGGCTCAAGTGAAGTGTGGAATTGTGAGGCCCGTGGTTGTTGGGCATCTCTGGGTTTATTCATGCATATGATGAAGTCACAGAGGGACAAGGCTCAGGCTAGTCACTTAGACTGAAGAGGTTGAAATGAGATACATATTTCCTTGTCATGTGCCTCCAAATTTGTGAAAACTTCACTTCCATGCCGTGGCTTAGAGATGACTACAGCCAGAGGCGCGCCTGAGTGCACCCAGCGTGCCTGGGGTCTCATGACAGTAGGCAGGGCCTGGCAAGGTCTGGGGCCCAGGTGCCCCCAGACCCAGAGCTCCCCCACCCTCGAGGATACCACTTTTCTCCAGGTGCCATTGTGGGGAAAAACCACTGGCTGGAGGACTCGGAGCTTTGCCAGTTCTAAAGCTGTCTTTTAATTCTCTGAGTTTATAGCTGAAGAGACTTATCACTCTGCTCACATATTACTTCCTGCTGAGTTCTGAATGGAAGGTGGGCAAAGAGCCCAGTGTACAAGACTATCAGGTATTTGAACTGATTTTCAATTTATTATGGATAATCAGTTTCAATCGTGTCTTCCCTGTGTCACCTGCTCTTTGACAAAGGTCAGTTGGTTGGGCTGTTGACACATGTAGTGAGTAAAGGTCGGCATTCCTCAGGCTGTGTGACACAGGCCGTCTTCCCACCCATCGGGACACCTCATATGAGTGGGGTCCTCAAAGCTGAAGATGCCTGTATGTGGCCCCCAGAACGGCAGAGGCATCTCTGTGACACACAGGGCACTTCCCCGGGACACGGTTAGTGGCTGTTGAGCATCTCGAGTGGAACACAAGCAGCAATCCGGGTACCTGCAGAGGTTCCAGAGGATGGGGCTGAGCCGGCCCTGTTCTGTGAGCTCCAGAACTCGCCGTCGTCTTACACGGAGTCTGCACCATTTCTGTTTCTGCCTCTGGGGTGGCTGCTGTGGGTGCTGTGCTTGGAGCTTGCTAGGCCAGCAGAGTGTTGGTGGCCATACTGGGCCTTGTTGACCAGAAAAGAGTCAGGAAAGTTGTGCTGGGATGGGACCCCTGGTCCTCCTGCATGGGGGGGGGGGGGCAGAGCCAGGGAGAGGCCCACGGGGCCAGTGACCCAGCAGCCTGGCCCCTCAGCAGCACAGAGCAGGAAGGGAGTAGGGAGTTACAAGCCCAGGTCAGACGTCCCAGCTCTCGCTCCTGGCTGGGGACCTCTGGCCGGGCACGTAAACTTCCTGAGCTTTACCTGGAGAGCTGGGGTGATGACACCCTTAAGAAATAAGACAACTGAAGAAGCAGGCACTGTTAAGTTCTCCTCTGTGAGTCATCCGGGCACCGTGGCATGTGGGAAGTGCCCCCTAGCCTGGTGATTCATCAGGGAGCAATATGAGAGAGGACAGGGAGGGACATGTGCTATGGGGGCGGGGGCAGCCCTGGAAGGCTCCGAATGTGGAGGGAAGGCTGAGCTCAGAGCAGCCTCAGCTGCCAAAGGCCCCACCCCTGGGGAAAGCGGAGAAGTGCCTGCCCATCTCAGTGGGACAAGGCTTTCTGGCTCCCACTCTGTGGGTGAGCTTCATGCTCTCAAGTCCAGGGTGCCCTTGAGGAAGTTGTAGTCCATTCATTCAGCCAATGCTAATTGAGCATCTAGAGTGTTCTGGGCCACAGTGATGAGCAAATGGACCTGTCCCTGCCCTCACAGACACAAATGGGGAGATGGACACTCAGCAAATGGGTGCACATGCAATTTAAAGGTCAGCAACACGGGCTCCAGGGGAGAGGCAGGAGGCTTCCAGAGAGCTGGAGTCGGGAGGGCTGGCCATGCAGGCCTGAAGTGCACAGCCAGGCGGGGGCCCCACCGGGGAAGCCCACGCCCGTGGGTCACCCCCAGGAAACCAGGGAGGCTCCTGCGTTTCTGAGACATCCGTCAGGAGCGTCCGGAGTGGAGGCAGCACGCGTTGCCTGTGTGTACTCAGAGGGAACGTGAGTGATGGGCCGCGCGTCCAGCCCATTTGAGCTGGAAAAGCAAGAGGCTGTAGTGAACCATGGTTTATGTTGCCTGAGGACGTGGGGGCTGGCAGGGACCAGGTGGGAAAACAGGTCTTGAATTATGAATACGAGAACTCAAGGACAAGTCTTTCAGGAGAATGTCAATATTATTTAAAACCAAAATTTTCCACTCGAATGGTAGACTCCACTGCAATTTATATTTGAAGGAAAATTACCTTTAAAATGGGTGTTTTCTGAGCATTGTTCACTACTGTCACCTTGTTTCCTGAGAGGGACCGTGCAGCGACTGCCTCTGTGACCCCATTTCCCACCCAGGGCCTGGGACTGCCTGGCTGGGGAGGGACACAGCAGGGAAAAGTTCCTTTGTGCCCAGCCCCTCTGCGGTGGGGGGTGGGGGGGAGGTCTCCATGCCCACAGGGTGTATCCTGTCTCTAGGAAGGTAGGCAAGCCTCTGGCAATACAGGAAACCTGGGATTTTAAGCTTGGCATCACGTTCAGTGAGCCAAGACAGTAAACTCATCTAGACATGATGTTAGAAGATTGGAAGTAATAAAATATTTAATATTTTACTTGTAAGCATTTTTTTTTTAAAGGAAGAGTTGCCATAACATAAAATTTCACGGACAAGTTTTTAGAATTGACCATTTCCAGTAGATTTTAAAAGATGTCTTTGCATATACTCAATTGTGCTTATAAAATACTGGCATATTTCATAAACCTGTTACTACCGTGTTTTCACATTGACCTAAAACGTTTAGTATTGCTCAGGAAGTGAGAGTAATAAAGCTAAAAAGCTGCTTAATGTGGCACTCTTGTCCTGTCACAGATGAGGAGTCTGACGTTCACAGAGGTCTGGTGGCTGGGGCAGGTCCCGTGCTGGTAGGCCAGAGCCTCGGGAGCACATGTGCCCCACGCTGCTCTGTGTCCACGCCACGGGGTTCCCAGCCGTGTCCTTCAGCAGCCACAGTGGTGTCTAAACATCCTTCCATCTATCCCTTTCCTTGTATGTTATTTTCAGAGAGAAAGTGCTGTGCTTTTTGTCAAAGTTAAACATTCCTTCTGGGTTACCTGTTCCTTTGTTTAGGGGACGGGGTTGGGGGTTGATTAAAGTGGGTGCAGTGCCTGGTGCCGCACTGAGCTCGCACAGGCCGCCATCTAGTGGGAGCTCGGGGACTGCGACAGCTCTGTGCCCGTGTTGCTTTCCACGGGCTCCTAACCGGTGCCCGAAAGGCTGGCGAGTCAAGTATCCGTTGCAGTCAGGCACACACGCGATGTGGCGGCCCTGGGAGCCAGGCCTCAGGGCTAACCTCAGATCAGTGGCTGGTTTTGCAGTTGCCTTCCATGAGATTAATGGAGTGTTTTGTAGGGTTCCATCGGGCCTCTGGGTTGGCTGATTGGCTGTCACACTGCTGTTATTTTAGGAATTGCTTCAGGGATCCTGCCTTTGGAGAGAAAGTTGAAGGTGTGAGGAGTTAGGAGGAGAGAGAGTGGCCGTTAGTGAGCCTCCTGGTTAGGGACAGGATTCTGAGGGCAGGGGCATCCAGCCAGCGAGGGCCTGGGTGGGCACAAGACAGGAGTGGCCATCGTTACAGATCACCTACACCTGTGCTCTCCTGCGCACAGCACTGTGCTGGCAGCGTATGCATTGCGAGCCGCCCGGCCATGGCCTTGGACCCTGCCATGCAGATCTCCCAGCCTGTAATCTGGACCATCTGTGATGGCCAACTTGAACACCCTGAGCATACCCACCTGCCTGGCCCAGTGGCTGCAGGGCACCCACCAGGTCTGCTGCGTCAGAGACGTGATCTTCACTTGTCACACGCACTGCAGGGGACCCCCTGGCGAGGAGATTTAAGAATTCCCAAGCTACCGGAGGTGGGATTGGCAACACGAAGGGAAAAGCGTTATGAGCGGTCAGCTTTCCCAGAGTCGGGACCGCTGAGCATGGGTTTTTCCTGTGCCCCATGACCTTCCTAGTGGGCTGGTGGAAAGGAGCCCCTCACTGTGCCAGAAAAAGAAAGAGGAAGTCGACCTCTGCTGGATGCTGAGCAAAGAAACAACTAGAACTCATGCCAGCCGCAGCCTCTCGACCCCAAGACACCCACATCGTGCAGGGTCTCTCGGAGTCAACGCCGGTGCCCCCTCTGTGGCTCCGTAGGCTGCTCTGGGGGCCTCGGGGGCACGCCCCAACAGGAAGGATGTGTAAAGCCAAGTCCTTGGGGTCCCACTTCTTACCCGGCAGACTCTCCCGTACCTTCACCAGCCTGCACGCACCGGCTTCCCCCGTCTAGGCATCAGCCCCAGGATGTCGAAACCAGAATGTTCACATTGGCCCCGTGACGCGTGAGGAACGGAAACAGCTGCAGTCGGCCCCAGGCTCTCCCTTTCCTGCAGACCGAGTCAGCGGCAGCCGGAGTGGAAGCCCCGCGGTGCCGAGGCCCTGGGCTGCCCGCACCCTTTAACCGCAGTGACTGGCGGGTCGGCACATGTGATGCGCTTTGGCCTCTGCTACACTGAGACCTACCCACAGAACTGTAGAAGCCTATAAATAAACCCCTTCACGTGCAGTTCATTGGCAAATCCCTTATTAAGGGTCTTTCCGTGGTCGGTGTGTATTTTGCTTAGATGTCATTATGTTCCTGCGGAAATTGTCCAAGTTGGAAATCCACACAGCCAAGTTCTTCCTGGCACACTGCGCTGCCCGTGGGTCATGGCTGTGTCTCCTCTGCCTGGCAGAAGCATATCAGGGAATCTCATTGGCAAAGCAGTTTTTAAGCTAACAAAAGAGGCTAATGTTTTATTATTTTCTTACCCTCTAAATCCATGTTATCCATCTGATGCTTTTCAATAATATCTGTCCATTTTCCTCTGTAGGTTGAAGAGAGACCAGAAAAAGATTTCACTGAGAAGGTAAGGAATTTCTGGGAGACTATATTGTATAAACCACAGGGGGCCTACTTTCTGGGTGAAACTGACAAGCGAACATGCTACACAATCTCTAATAAAGATGTTCACCTCCGTGTGGCCCACCAGTTGGTGTGGCATCCTTTAGGGACCCCCTAGGAGTCACTTCCAGTATGTGTGCAATTCTGCAGAACAAAGGAATCTACAGCGGGCCCTGCTGTGGAGCTTAAGGTTAATCCAGACAGATTCCCAGGCGTCATCCACAGGCCCCCACAGTGGGCTTCCTCCCCGTAATCCCACTGAAGATTTTCCAACTTGGAAACTGAATTCAAAGAAGGGTACAGTCACTTCAGTCTGTCTGAGTTCGTTCTGGTCCTTGGCACCTTCTAGGGGTCCCGGAGCCTGTCCGGCCTGTCTGCAGCCACACTGGCCTCCCTGGGTGGGACATCCTCTCGGAGGGGAAGTGGGGACACCTCCATCTCCATTGACACCGAGGCATCCATTAGGGAAATCAAGGTAAGGCTCTCTACCGACTGATGACCTAGAGGAACTTTTATGAAAATAAGCCTTCAATATAAAAAGACTTAATCCATAAAGTTCCTGACTTTTCTTCTTTGTCCAGTCTCCCCTGCCTCCCATAAACACACTGTTCTTAAAACACCAAGACCCAGCTCAGCTGCGGTCTCCTGCAGAAAGCCGACCCTGCCCATCCCCACCCCTTCCCCCAGAATAGGCAGACCCACACTGGCCCTCTGCGGCCCCTCTGCTCTCTGGGCACACTGTGGTGAGTGTCCCTGCTGTGCTGCCCTGCGGCACTTGGCCCTCTGCATGCCTAGCGTGTGTGGACATCCAGTGTCCGTACTTAGAATGTGTTGGACCCTGATCGCCCACTCCTCCCTCCCCACCACCTTGCCCTGGAGAATCCCCACCTCTGGTGGTGGTGCCCTTTCCCTTCTGTTTGTGGAAAGCCTGAGGAGACCTCAGCCTTGTATTTTGGAGATTCTTTCTTCTCTCACTGGAATGTAGACATGACACATTGTTACATCCTTAACACGTGGCACAGGGCCAGGCAGGTGGGAGTGCTCAGGGTGTGAGAGGTACGGTATTGTTTGTTAGAGTAACTGGGAGCCTTGCATCTCGAGAAGAGACACCAAAAGAAGGTTAAGCTACTAGAAATTTGAGTCTCTAGTGAGCAGAGCCGAGGTCAGAGGGGGACTTAAATGTTTGGATTTGGCTTCATTTGTGAAGGAGCTTTCCAATAATTAAAACTGGTTAAGAGGGGAGGCTGCCACTGGTGTCTGAACAGCTGGGTGACCGTGTGCCGGGAGGCCAGGAAAGGGATTTAGGCATCGGCGGGAGTGGGTCTCCTGCAGATGCCGCCTGACTCCTGCACTATGTGAGAATGATTTTTGGCCCTTCCTGGATGTGCCCCGGTGCCCCCCTCAGCCTCCTGCAGCTCCTTGTTCGTTCCTTTGGTACGTCAAAGTAGACTTGCTGCAACCATAATTCATCTCTGCTCTTAGGTGTGAGCACCATTCATTTGTTCAGCAAGCACTTACTGAGTCTGTCTCATGCCGGACACCAGAGTGAGGCGGTGAGCGGGGCAGCAGAGACTCAGAGTCTGTAGACACGGGAACAATGCTCTGCGGTTTCTGTCTTTAGGATCAAACTGTATCTAGCGCAGAGTACGAGCCCAGAGAGCTTGAATGAACTACTGAAGATGAGTAAAACGATTTGTTCCATTTCCAGGCTCTTTCCCTATTTTATAAAACGATGCAAAATCATGAGATATATACCTCAACATATAAAATTGTGTGAAATTATGAGACACACCCAAATTTTAATCTTTGTAATACTGAAATTTATCTTATTTTTCCTTTAGCACTTACTTAAAAACATGAAAAGAAAACCGCTGCTCAGGTTGCCCAAAGAAGGGAAACTACCCAAAAGTGGAAAAGCTTTAGGGAATCCCTCTTTGTGGTCTTGGTTAGCTTTTCCCCTTGACTTCGTTTGCCTTTTTTGCCATTTCTCCAGGAACTCAATGAGTTAAAGGACCAGATTCAGGATGTAGAAGGCAAATACATGCGGGGGTTGAAAGAGCTGAAGGTACCAGTTTACGGGCTCAATGATATTAACCCAGCTTAACTTTCAAAACCCCTAAAGAGGACATTCGAACTGCATGCTTGCTCCAAAGAGGGCCCCCAGGCTGGAGAAGAGCTCACCACGGCAGGAATGTCTGCACGGGTGTGTGCACACGTCCCATCCCCCGGTGCCGCTCTGGAGCCAAGACTTGGAAAGTAGTCCTCAGCAGGAGAAGTTACTAACGTGTTTTCTGATGCATGTCTCGTACTCACCCTCCCTCCCTCCCGGTTTCTCACTTCTCACAGAAGCACACCATACGTTTGAAGGATTTTGTTTTCTGAGCTTTCTGTAGCAGTTGCATACACATGATGCTTCATTTAATTTACCTCTCAGAATATCTCCCGTCTACCAATAAGGCAGTCCTTATTGCTATGCCTGTGAAATACCCAAATTGTTTGCAGACTGTAAAATTTTACTAATTGAAGCAGTGTCTGAATGTGCAGTGCATCATCTCAGATTTATTTGAGTGAACACACAGTACTTTGAGAATACGGAACCACTGCCTTGTGCCAGCCAGGAAGTTTAGTCACTGCATCCCCTGAAGGTAAAGTGAACAGTCAGGGACTGTGTTCTCTGTCTTCGCTTAGGCAGCTTATAGCACATCATGGATCTAGCAATAGATGCCAAACTTGTTATTTTCTTTTCGGTTCCCGGGAAAGTACCCGAAAAGTAGTCTGAGTTCAGTATCAGATGATGTGTTTGTTGTAACATGACTAATCACTTTCATATTTGTCACCTGTCTTTAGAAAAGGGGGGAATTATGACTGGCTTTCAGCTCACATGGAAAGGGAGCCACTGAACCAGCCCGGGAATCACTGGCCCCAGGTTTTCAGTACAGGCTAGACCAGCAGGTGTCCGTGAAGCCTCCTTCCTCGTGACCCCTGCCGCCCCTGGCCACGCAGTGCCCCCCTCCCCTTAACTTTGGGTGGCTCACACCCCAGGGGTTCTCTTCTCTCCATTCGCCCAGAGTCACCGTCCCCTGAGCCAAAGCACTGCTGTACTGACTGCAGGACTGTGAGCCGTGGGAGGGCCGAGTTTACTCTGCAAGCCTCCCTGGGCTGGGCTTTAAAAGGAATGACCTTTGTCTTCCCAGCACCTACCCAGCAAGACTTTAATTTTCCTGTGGGTTGAAAATCGGATATTCCACTTACTGCTCGCCTGTTCCCAGCCACAGACAGGAGTGAGCAGCAGCTTGTGCTGTGCTCCCCCGCCATCACGTCCTGGCTCTTTCCCAAGTCCTGGGCACAGACCTTAAGTGATGACTTCAGAGACCTGTCGAACAGCGCAACCCACTAGAGCAGGTTCCCGAACCGTGCGGTCAGGACTCTGCTGCCCCAGGACCTGAACCTTTTCCCTCCCTCCATCGACCTGTCCCAATGACTGTGTGAATTGTTTTCATCCCTGGACACAGTTCATAACTAATTTTCTGAGCAGTGAGAATTTGATCAAATTGAAAACGGGGAATTTCTGTGCATTTGAAATTGCCATGTGTTTCTTATTCTGGTTTACTTATTCCAAGAAAAAAAGTCTAAATTTAGGCTGAGTTTCTTGTTTTGTTTTATTTTAAGGAATACTAAACTAATCTTTGTTTTTGTTTTCTTACTACAAATAAAAACTACGCCCTGGTTTCTGCAGGACTCACTAGCAGAAGTTGAAGAGAAATATAAGAAGGCTATGGTTTCCAACGCTCAGCTAGACAACGAAAAGACAAATTTCATGTACCAGGTTGATACCCTGAAAGATACGCTGCTGGAGCTCGAAGAACAGCTGGCCGAATCCAGGCGACAGTATGAAGAGAAAAACAAAGTAAGCTTTAGTGTGAGAAAGGATGGTGTATGTAGATCACATATAATATATACATATATACATAGTGATTGTGTATATGTATATATGTGTGTATATAACATACACACATATATACATATATACACACATACATACAGTTGACGCTTGAACAACACAGGTTTGAACTACACAGGTCCACTTGACATGGATTTTTTTCCGTGAATATATTGGAAAATGTTTAGGAGATTTGTGACAATTTGGTGAAACATTTTCTTTTTTCTAGCTTATTTTGTTGTAAGAATGTATTACATAATATGTATAACATACAAGATGTGTTAATCTACCGTTTATGTTACAGTAAGGCTTCTGGTCAACAGTAGGCAATGAGTAGTTAAGTTTTGGGGGTGTCAGAACTTACACAATGATTTTCGACTTCACAGGAGTTGGTGTCCCTGACCCCCTCATTTAGGGTCAGCTGTATAATGGTTCCTTTCAACAATGGTCCTCTGCTTGTCCAGGAAGCCCAAATGTCTGGAAATAAGAAAGCCTTGCTCTTTGCTAAGGAACTTGAAATGTTGATACATACAATTTAAATGTTGACTAGAGACGTTTTACAAGGAGAACATTTGTGTCTGGCATGTAAGGTACAGTCATGCCCATGGGAAAACACACCTACGGAAAGCCACCATGTTTGGACAGGCATGATTGGGTACGTCCACACTTCCCAGTGATACACAGCCCCTGATTTTTGTTTTGTTGTCACTTAACACTGTAGAGAAAGAGTTGGAAGTAGCAAAGATTTAAGAAAATTCATTTATTTTCCACCAGTTGGGAAAAGAAACACTCCATTTAACAGTTCAATACCTTCATTAAGCTCAGTGAAGTATAGAGTGTTATTGAGCTTTCTTTAAAAACACCTGAAATTAACGTGTAAATTTATGGTATCAGCAAAGAGCATAAGCATATGTTGAAATGAATGACAGCGGGCTGTTTGGTGAAGGCTGGGCTTAGACATTCTTTGTGAGATACAGAGCAAGGGATACTTGCTTTTCATATTTCTGAGAATTAGTTTATCAAACCCTAGAATATTGTCCAATTTTTCAGAATTGCTGAGATAATGAAAATTTAATTTGTAAGTTTCATTATCTTTTTATTTTTAAAATAGCTATATCCTCTAAATTGCAAGGGTTAAAAACCAAGGTGCCAGTACATACATAAAGGCCTCCTGTGACTGCTGTAGGCTTGACTTGGAAGCTAAAGAAGTATTTATTCATGAAGCTCCTGAGAGCTGAACTCTGAAACAAAGGAGAAGCTTACCAAGAACTCCCAGGTCTGAGCCCGGAGAAGCTGGGCCATCTGCAATATTATCCCAAGCTGGGGCCCACGGACCCACCAAAGCCCAATAGGGCCTTGTCCCAGCTAGGGGGTACCCATCCTTCAGAAAGCAGGTGAGCAGACAAGAGAAGCTCCCATGAGCTCCCTCCTGAAATAACCCAGCCCACACATGTAGGGAAGGTGTGCCCGCTGCCCCCTGAGCTAGTGGCAGGTAGCGGGGTACCAAACCGCCGTTAGGGGCTGTGTGCTGCTGTGACCGGGCAGGGTGGGGCTGGGAGAGCCACTCTGTGCTGGCAAGTGACTTTGCTTCCCCAACCTCCTCCTGTTTAGGCCCTGGAGTCCAGGGTCAGCCATCCCCTGTTATGAGATAGGCTTGCCAGGGTAGACAATACTTATCCCCCTTTTCATCCTGAAGAGTATTCCTTGTCATACTTGAATGTAGTCCTCTGCATAGCTGCCTCTGGCCCTCAGCACACAGCCCTGTGGACACAGCAGGCACCCTGGAGGGGGACCCTCCCTCAGCCACTGTTCACCTGGAAAGAAATCAGAAACCTGTCAAGTGCATCAACTCCTCAGGTTCATTTTACAGTAAATTATAGGGGTGTCTTCTAGAAACTGCAGAGAAATGGGTTTGTGTTGTTAAAAAGGCCTTGGAAATGCTGACGGCCTGGTGACAGGAGCTGTGTTCCGAGGTGAGTGTGAGTCACGGGAACATGAACCAGCGGGACAGGAAGCCGTGGCCGCGGCTGCATGGTGCCCCCCTCCTCCTCCGCAGGAATTCGACAGGGAGCAGCACGCCCACAGTGTCCTGCGGTTCCAGTTTGCTGAGGTGAAAGAGGCCCTGAAGCAAAGGGAAGAGCTGCTCGAGGTGGGTGGTGGTTCGTCTTTCTTTTTCTTTTGTTGGTTCCTTACTGAAGTTACTGAAAAATTGAGAGTTGAGGCAGATGCCCCAGGCTTCGGGAACCAGTTCCCTTCACTGTGAGGAGTCCCACTCTTCGCTGACGTTGTTTGTCTTGGGAGGTACGGCAGCCCCCAGAGCCGCCCACATCCTGGTCCTGGAGCCTGTGGACGTGCCACCTTACACGGCAAAAGGGGCTCCACAGATGGGACGAAGACGGGAAGATGGTCCCGGGTCATCCCAAGTCATCTCAGGGTCCTCACAAGAGGGAGGCAGGGGGTCTCAGGCAGAAACAGGTGGAAACAAAGGCCAGAGCAGTGTGAGGAAGGGGCCCCGAGCCAAGGGATGTGGGCGGCCTCTAGAAACCAAACGAGGGGAGGAAATAGATTCCCCCGAACCTCCCAAAAAGAACCCAGCCCTGCCCACACCTGATATTCGCCCATAAGGCTCACTTTGGACCTGTGACCTTTACCCAGAACTGCAAGAGAACAGATGGGTGGTCATTTGCCACAGCAGCAAATAGGACTGGTTTCGATTTGATGATGTCTTCAGTGCCTGTAAGTCAGACTCTCACCCAGGCAGGATATCTTCCTGCTCGTCTTGCAGCTGTGGAGGAGAGGGAAACCGAGTGAGCACAGGATTCATGAGAGAAAAAAGGCCGGTTCTCCACATGTTGTCTCTTGACCCCTTGACGGCCAGAACTCTCAGGTTATCTAGCCCCGGAGTTTTTCTTCCTGTTTAATCCTTTATCTGCTTTCTTTCTGTCTGTTCCTATTCTTCAGGAAATCCGACAGCTACAGCAGAAACAGGCGGGTTATATCAGGGAGATTTCTGATCTTCAGGAAACAATAGAGTGGAAAGACAAAAAGATAGGGGTAGGACTCTCCAGTGTTTGAAAACCCGTTCACCTGGGCAGTCTGCTTAGCAAATTTCGTGCTTCTAGAATCTTTGGTTCGCGCAAACGCTTGTATGAGTACGCATGCAACCCCTACATGACACAGAGATAATAAATGCAGTGAATACATTCACTTACCCATGTTGATATTAACTGCTGTTGAAGCTGACTTGTGCTGTGGAGATTCTCGTTTGTCCACAGTAACCGGGCTCTCCACCTCCACTGGGAGCGGCCTGGTGGCACAGGGAGGGGCCGGGAAGGCTCTCCGTGGCAGGCCTTACGTGCACAGTCTCAGCCCTCTTGAGGGTCCCTGTCCGGCCTTGCCTGGACTCAGAGGGGTTTAAGGAGGCTGCAGATGGCAGGTGTGTGCCCCACGTATTCCCACCTTGAAATCTTCCTGGGGAGGCCTTGGGCCCTTCTCCCACCACAGGAAAGGAAGGGGCAGCCCAGCTGCCTTTGGGAGGGATGAGTGGGAAGAAAGGCCCCCCATTCACAGACACAGCCGTGCTTCCTGAGGACAGATAGCTCCAAGCTGCAGCGCTCACACTGCTGGCCATGGCACCACATGTAGCTCTGCCCATGGTCTCCACACGTTTGCGCACATCTTCAGTGCATGCACATCGTGACTTGCTTTGACTTTAATGTTCTTATCAACACTGACTTAGGATTTTGTGGGAGTTAGGACCACTTTATGTTCATCTGTGACAAACTCCAAGAGTCAATGTAGAAAAATAGTCAAAGTTGCCAGAATAGTTGTTGCTTGGGGGTTCTTAAGCATTCTTCATATTCTTCATTTACACTTCATTTAAGTGGGTCCATCCCTTCTGTCCATCCTCTCTCAATGCTATGAAGCCGCAGACAAGCTAGAAAATGATGCAAATGAAATAGCCTCCTTCACACAGTTCATGCCTTTCAGGGAGCACGAACTGTGACATTTCTTGGCTGGCGTGAGCTAACTGAGAGGCTTGTCACCTGCGTCTCGTTTGTGTCTTCAGCATGTTCTGTCTAACGCCTTGACTCTTCAGTGTTTTACGTAGTAGCCGCCGCCGCCTTGTTCCTGCTCCTTAAGCCGTCTGCTTACCTGGGTGAATCTTCTCTCTCTTTGCTCTGCTGCACACTCAGGCTTTAGAGAGACAGAAAGAGTTCTTTGATTCCGTAAGGAGTGAACGAGATGATCTCAGAGAAGAAGTAGTCACGCTGAAAGAGGAATTAAAGGTATGAATGAAGCTGAAGTACAGTAAAAAAAAAATCCAGGGGACAGCAGCAAATGCCGGGATTCTCAAGAGTGAACACGTTTTGTACTGGCATGAATTTTACGCCCCTGATTTTAGTTCTGTTAATTAATTAAATCCTAGGTTAACTGACACTGAAGTGGCCTGTAAAGTGAATGTAGATCCAGGGAGGTGTGCCCCTTGCCTTGAGATGTTTATTAGCCTATTTGATCTTGAAAGCAGTTCTGATTTCCAAGAATTTTTTTTAATAGACTGTTAAAATTTTTTCTCATACTTGTTAGTAAGCTCTCTGGGACATTAACTCAGAGTTAGAGGATGTATTTGTTTCTTTGTATTAAAGGCTAATTTAAGGACTTGTTTAGCTGGGCTGTGGTATGCATAAGGCTCGCTGATTAGCCTTGAGACCCACTGGATTGTAGGAAAGTCCCATGCACTACCTGGGCCATGTCAAGGGGTCTTCGCTGCTGGCTAGACACGGAGTAAAAAAAAACCCGCAGGCAGCAGTAGAGGGGTCAGAGCTCTGGGTGGGCAGTCGGCACTGTGGGAGGCAGGGTTCAGAGAGGGTACAGCCTTGGGCAAATTCTTGCCTGTCAATGGAAACAAATCAGTGTGGGCTGCTTTTATTCAGGGGCGAAGGCCAGAGCAGCAGACCAGAGGGGCCAGCTTAGAGCTCAGGGTCATGATGCTGTCCTCACCAAGGCTGTGAGGACAGTGTTGGGGAACCCCTCCAGCCGAGAGGGGGCGCTGAGGGCAGCAGGGGTCGTGAGGGCATGAGGGAGGGCTGGTAAGGAGGGCTCCTGGAGTGGGCTAGTGTCGCTGGCGTTCAAGTGTCTCACTGTGCAGTGAGCAGGGGTTGTGTTTCTTTTGAACATTCCAAGCATTCTAGCCACTTTTTAATTCTTCCTGTAACGTAAATGTCATTCATTCCTTTCAGAACATGTGCATATTTCTTTCTTTATGTCTGTCTCTCTCTTTAAAGAATGCAACCAGAGTTTCTAAAGTAGAGGCCACTTTACAGTGGTTTGTCCGTGCCCCACTCTGTGGCAGCCTGCAGGCCATTCGCTGCGGTCACAGACACGCCCGCTGGAAGTGTTGGCAGCAGCCCGAGGCCCGGCCCACAGCGTGTCAGGGGGGCCGTTGGAGGCGGATGTCCCGGTTTGCATGTCTTGACAGAGTGCTTACAAGTGTGGGGCCTGGCTCTTCTTTACCCTGTAGAACTTTCCTCTACTCTAGGACAAATAGTTTCTTTTTTATTGTTCTTACTAAAATAGAGTTTGACCTAGTATCACTCAGCGAGCACTACGATGGGCCTGTTTTTGTTCCCAGAAACACGGAATAATCCTAAATTCAGAAATAGCTACCAACGGAGAGACTTCAGATACTCTAAGTAGTTTCGGATACCAAGGTCCAACCAAGATGGAGAAAGAAGAGCTGAATGCCCTCCAGACACCAGGGGACGAGATGCCAGGTAAGTACTTGCTTTCCTGGGGTCCAGGCAGCATTGATTCACCTTCCATGCATTATTAAATTTGAAGTAATCATCACTGATCAATTAACAATCACACCGCATGCCATTGTTCTGTCACTCCACGGGGACTTCCTCGCCAGCCATGTGACCACCCGCACGTGTTGTCTGGCGTGCCTCTCTGTTTAGTGCTTACCACCTGGGGCTGAAGAATACGTTTCTCTTGCTTCTCAAAGCCGCCAAGTGAGACTGTGGATGCAAGGAAAACGGTCTGAACACTAGGTGACAGCTGGGACAGCACTGTTCGGTTTCCTGAGACCTGTGCTGCCAAGAGTGGCTGACTTAATCTGTGCAGAACCGTCTGAGGGTCGGGCAGAAGAGCAGAGGCTATAGAGTAATTTAGTGGACGTATTTGCAAGCCCACAACATGCACCCACACACCACTCAGCACGTTGGGGGCACAAGGAGACTGGACAGCAGACCATGTCCTGGTTACCACCCCCAAGCTACCGCTCGGGAGGGCCAGGCAGCCCTGGGCGCAGAGCGCGGTCAGTGCGGAGTGTGCTCCTTACCGGCAGGAATCTAAACACACTTGCCCTTTGTCAGAGGTTGGGGCTTTGGACATCATGCTTTTGTTTCTGGAAGAATATAAATTGGGGGATCCAGTAGATTATAGGAATATTTTATACAGTTTGCAAATATCTGAAAAGATTCACCAATCAACATCTGTCATAATATTTGGCAGTGGGATCCACCCTCAGAATCTGGGGTGCAGCCTGAAGTGACCCCCCCCAGATGTGGCCTCACTTTCCTCTGGCTTCCAGTTGGGGTCCAGCTCTTTACAGTGAGGCTGGAATAAGGTCAGGGTCCTTGACTTTAATTTCCATTTAAATGATTTCATCCTGTTTATTTTTAGTTATGGAAATGCAGACGGCTGTAGGCCCCGGATTCTCAGGACAGGCTTCCTCAGGCAGTACCCTATTACCTCTAGGACTGTTAAAGGGTTACAGCTCTTTTAATGGGTTAAAGTTGTGAAGGAAGATAAAATAAATCCATTAATTCCCACCATACCTTTCTGTTAGCTACCTGAGCAGCTAGGAATTTGACCAGGCTGCTCTTGTTCAAATATACATTTTATAAATCTTTGATAACCGCTGTGAAATGAACCTTAAAAAAAATAGCAATACCAGTTTTGAAAGTGATCTTCAAATGTTTTTGATCACAAATCCTTGTCTGTAAAGAATTTTGGAAACTTTCCAACATATATGCTTATTGCTCATTTATATATGTCTACTATTTTGTTAATATAAAAATAGACATTATAAGACATATATACCTGTAGAAATTTGTAAAGGGTGAAGCAAAACTAACTAAACACAGGTGCTGCTACTTTCCCCATTTTTCCTGGGGTGTGTGCACACCTCCCCCACGGGGAGACCACTGGGTTATAAAAGTATCAAGCTTTGACTTTCAGTAATATGGTAGCTATGATGCTGGGGTTATGTTTGGAGAATCTAAAATACAGCTGTTCATTCCAAAGCCATAACATGTTCTTTAATTCATGATTCTTCAGTTGGTGAATGATTGAATGGCCCAGTGGTCATCCTGACCTTAGTGTCTGCTCCTGCCGGGAAGCCCCCGGCCCCCCGGGAAGAGAGCAGAGGCACAGACTGTGTTCCTAGGAAGACAGTGACCAGCTGGTGCGGGTGGACTTCTTTTTTCTGAACTGATCCCAAAGTATCTTCCTTGAGGTTGGCCTTGAGGCTGAGTTTCTTAATGTGAACTGAATGTTTACTTTATAAATATTTTGAAAGTTGCTTTTCGGGCTGTGTGATGTGCAGTAAGTGTGACGGCTGGAGGGGTGAGTAGCCCAGATGTGTGTTTGGAAGTGAGAATGGGGAGCAGAACCTTAAGTCGTTCTTAAACCCATCATTTTGGATTGTTCGGCTGCCTGATCCAGAGCTCTTCCTGTTAAAACTTAACTTCACCTCTGAAATCAGCCCACACACAGTGGCCCCTCTTGCCTCCGAGACGGGCAGTGGCCTGCACTGATCGAACATTGCTAATGCAATGGCTGCTTGCCGCACAGACCTGGCAGGGGCTTCTGTTTGCGTGGTTCTGTGATGACTCTCTCTCTTCTTAGGAATGGGGTCGGGGGGATGAGAACGTGTGTTTACGCTGTGATATATGTTGAGTGGTCACCACATCATGGGGTCCCTTCAATTTTCTCAATGGTCTTTTAGGAAGAGCCAATGAAGTGGAGGTGAAAAATGAAATTGTGGAGAATGAGGGGAAAAGAGAAATCTTGCAGCATACTGAGCAAGAACAGCACAAAGAGGACCCAGTAAAGGATCATATGGACACAGAGGTGTCCCATCCTGGTGAGGATGCCGAGGACCAGAAAACCTCCGAAGACAGTGCCTCCTCCCTAGGGCTGTTAGCAGGTGCCGCACACAAGGAGCAGGTTCAAGACCAAGTTCTAGAGAACACCCCCTTCCTGGAAGAAGCACAGCAGGCTCAGTCACACGAGGGCACAAACACGCCCCACGACAGGATAGGAGCTCCCCTTGAGGTGTCCAAATGTCTGAGTGAATTAGACGGTGAAATCCAGGGTCCTGTGACTGGGCAGGAGAGTTGTAATGCCTCGGATAGCAAAAACCGAAGTGAAGAATGTGCAGAAAAACAGGAAAAAGACAAAGACGATTTTAAAACCAACTTGGGAGAGGCCAGCACAAAACCATGTCAGGACCCTGCTCCTTTACAAACAGCTGAAGCTGGCAGTGCAGACACTGGGGGGCAGAGTGTGAGCCCCATGGGAGGTGTGGGGGGGGCAGGGCTAACTGGATCTGGGGAGCAAGTGGGCACAGTAGCCTCAAGCCCTCCCAGGTATGACGATGGCACCGAAGGTCATGACGGAACATGTGCAGTCGGTGGCCCCCGAGAGTGGGACCCGAGCACGGGGCACGACCTAGAGAAAGAACTTGCCGTCCAGGAAGTGGCTGAGCCCAAGGGGGTCCCGAGTCAGAGCACAGAAGTGGGTGGGGAAAACACCGAACAAGAGGACAAAGAAAGGGAACCGAGGGCTGAGAAACTGACGCAGACCGAAGTCCCAGGCATGCCTTGTTCTGCAGCGGCCCTAAGCAGTCCTCAGGGGACAGGTCCCAGCACAGTGGATGCTGGAAGTGAACCCGCAGACACGAGAGAACCTGATGAAGAAAAGAGTGACCAGCAGGCAGACGCACTGGATTCGTCACAAAAGAAGACAAAAAACAAGAAAAAGAAAAACAAGAAGAAAAAAATACCAGCGGCGGCCGGAACCCTTAACGAGGTTAAGAAAGAGTTAACTTTTCAGGACCCAGATTTAAGTGAAGTTAAGGAGGAAGAGCAGGTAGGATTTACTGACAGAAGTCCAGTCGTAGAAGCACCAAGTGAGGTCACTGAACATCCCCAACAGGTTGTAGCAGGAGGCGGTGAAGATGTTGACTGTCCAGAAAATCCTAAAATTGAGTTGGATGGAAAATTTAACCAAGATGATGATGTAAACACTCAGGCAGGAGAAGTAATAGCTGAAGGAGACACGTTACATTTTGAAGATGCTGCAGTTCCGTCATCAGGCACTCTTGCCAGGGATAAAGAATTAGATGAAGGTGTGACAGAGGATAATGGCGAAGAAGACGCCACCGCTCAAAGCAATCCTCCGGGACCGGAGAATGAAGAGGCGCCTCGCAGGGCCCTGCTCGAACGTCCCTCAGGGGATGTGAATGATGCCTCCCAAACAGAAGGTACAGAAGGGCATGAGATGTCAGAATATCCAACTCAGGTAGTCAGGGGGGCTCCCGATGGCACCGGTCCAGAGGGTGACAACCTGGCACCAGCCGGGGAGTCGGACAGCAGAGGGACACAAGGCAGGGGCGAGAAGGGCAAAAGCAGGGAAGAGTGCTCCCTGTCCTAGGCCGGGGGCGGCGTGTTCGAGGGGGCCGAGGACTGCCCAGTAAGTCCCAGCCGAGAGGCTTGTGTCCGTCACCCCCGCTGGGGAGGTTCACGGATGTTCTAGATTGAGAGAGATGCACCGTATGACACTTGACCACAGCACTAGCTACTACTTTCAGTTAGAGATCGTTACTCATAGATTGTATTTCATCATTAAGGTTTCACCCCAGAGTGGAAAGACACAGCTGTCATCAGCTGAAGTTCCTGATTGAGAGCGTACTAGAAGGTGGTATCAGACACCTGTTCGAGTAATGCTGTTGGCATTTCTGCTTAAAATGGGAATCAAAATATTTAACATTTGCCTTAAACTGATAGGAATGTGGATATTCTCGTCCAGAACGGCATCTAATTGAAATGACCAAATAGCATTCTGAGATTTCCACATTATGAGTGTAGTTGATAATTAATGAGTCTCATTCAAATATATGTATTTTCTTATTGGATTTTGATCTGCACATTATAATCTATATGTTATTTTATTTTTGAAAATAAATTTTGAAGGAGATAAATGGCCAAATAGCATATAGGTCACTGAGTGATAGGATTTGCACCTTAGAACAATAACTAATCATGGCAGGGATACCAAGTAAATGCCTGCCAGCACTTGAGAGAGCTCACCTACCTGCCTTTACCTCGCCCAGGTCGAGTTTATCTCAGACCAGTACTTTCAAATCTTACTGTTGATGATACCTGAATTTACTTTGTAGGAAATTCAACTTCACTTCTTGTCAAGTGGGTACCAAAGTTATTTTATACAAAGATTTTTTTAAATCCTTTTTTGTGAAAGAGATAACACATTGCAATTGCATTTCCTACTGTAGTATTTGGGTGGGGGAGTCATTTCTAAAATAGATTTTTTTTTACCTTAAAATCACTTCTCTTTGTAGTTGTCTGATCATTATTCAGAAGAGCAGTACAAAAGGCTACTATTCTTTTGCAAGCTGCTGATTAGGCTGTAACAGGATGTTTTAAAGAGTTAAGTTACTTTTGGTATTTGGGCATAAATAGTCTCCTTGGTTGTTTCTCAGTATATTCTTATTACAAAAATCTTGTTTTGATTTTCCTTAAGGAAATTTATATTTTCTGTATAAAGAAGCATGTAAAAAAACCCATTGTCAAGTTAAATTAAAAAGTAATTGTAAAATACTAACATCACAAGGGAATGTTCATTGGGTGTGCTGTTGACACTTTATGAGATTATATGAATTCATATTACTGTTACAGGATATAACTGAGTGCAAAAGAGCAAAACCTCAATGGAATTTGAGGCAAACATAAGTGTTATTATGCAATTGAAATAAAAACATTTTATAATTTTACAAGCCTGTGATTCCACTTTTTGGGTTATTTGAATTCTGACTGTGGCTGCTGTTGCACATAATCCCCTCTTCAAAGTAGTATCTCTTTTTCTGGGACGCCAGTTGCCAGTTGGAGGTTTGTATTGCCAGTAATGAATGACTGTCTTCTCCTGGCGTCTAGACCCGGCCTAGTGTTGGGCCAAACTTGGGAGAACTGAGAGGATCTTCCCCTCCTGTGAGACTGTTGAGGTTCTGATGGAAGAGCCCCAATGGGAAGGACCTCCTTCCTGTGGCTCTGCTTACCAGTGCCAAGACTTGAATGTTTTAGAGAGTGTGATGAAAATAAATATTGACTCTTTCTGCATAAGTGTCCTAAAGTAGAGACCAATGGGACCGAGACGTCCTCTCCACTTGTGCCTTATAAATAGAAAATATGAGGCTTGCTAGGGGATCAGGGCCAGGGCTGCAAAGGACTTTAAAGGGTTTAGCCCATGTCCCTAATGTTAGCAAAGCTGCATTCCTACTGGAATGCTCCACTGAGAAATGGCTCTCCTTACTGCTCTAAAGGCCTCTGGGGGGGGTGATTCAACAGGCAAGCTCACTGAGCGGCAAGGTCACCAGACCATTTTAAGTTCTTTCCTTCCCATTACTCAACAGCATATGTAAAAATAAGCTAGCCAGCGAATAAATATTTTTGATCACTTCATAAATATATGGAAGGCACTGGGCCAGTGAACAAACAGACAGGGCCCAGCATCTAGTGGGAGTGGACAGCCGAGAATTAGGCAGTTGGCAACAAAGAAGCAAACAGGAATGAGCACCACCAACACCATCTCTGATAATCTAAGGACCTGCATGGTGCACACCAATTACTCTGCTCCAAGGGATGACATCATAGCCCAGCACGGTAACTGATGTTCATAGGGAACTGGTTACCTGTTCCCTATGTATATTCTGTTTAAGGCAAAGAGGTATATAAGGCAATTTGGAAAGATTTCAAAGTCAGAAGATTCAGACTCAGAGCTAAGGATTGAAAAGTTAGCTGCCAACCACATCCCCAGAGACTGTTGAGGTTTCCCCTTCGTGCAGAACAGAGGAATTGGTTGCTGGCACTTTAAATCAGAAAGCTGGGCTCTGTTTCAGCCCCAAACCAGAACATGCCTACTGGATGTAAAATGTGTATGTTCCATTATAATGAAGTGTAATTCACAGAATTTTGAATTATAGCTTGTTGTGTTGCAATATACAAAGGTTGGGAAGCAGTAAAGATTTTTAAAGAGTTTGTAGGGATGTGATGTGCTCTGAGTACTTTGATGTTTGGTATTTACAGTTAACAGGAAATCTAATGATGTGAATGTTTAAATTTCCACTGTCACTAGGATCCTAGAATACTCCTGTGAGTTACATGGTTTGGGGTCCCTGTTTTCTATGGGTAGACTCCTCTCCTAGGAGAACGCCTTACACAGGATGCCACCATGGCCATCGAGACAGGAACACAGCACTAAGGTTAATTCCAAATGTCCAGGTTCCAGGAGGAAAGGAAGGGGTGGGTGTGCATGCATCATGTGAGACGACGTGCTTATTCAGCAGGGCAATCATACACAGAGAAAAACCCCTCACTCTCTCCCTTCTCCCACCCACTGCCTCTGTTACATCCAGACTTACATATTTTTCAAGATGTTAATGGCCTCAGCATGGCTGATGTAGATAGTTCTCATCTGTGCAGACCTCGTGGACCCGTAAACAGGAGAAAAACGAGTCATCTTCAGCAGCCCGCCCCTGCTCTGCCTTCCGCAGGAAGGAGATGCTAGGGAGCTGGCCCCAGCCAGAACGAAGACTGCCCTCGTGAACTACAGTCACCCTGAGGTAGCTCGAGGAGGGAGTGGATTTCTTGAGACCTCAGTCTCCCCCGCATTACCTTTGGGAATTTGGAGGGGAGAGCAGAGCTCATGACGGCTGAAATTAACCCACAGAACGAAATTTACCCTCCTGGTGGCATATGATAAGCAAGCTACCTCCTCTCGCTGTGCTTTACTTTGCTCCCTGGAAATGGGGTTCAAACCTGTCTCTAAGAGTTGTGAGGATCAGATCCAGGCAGAGCACTAGAAAGTGAGTGCTCAGTGACTGTGGTCATCGCTGGGGGTTGACCTTGCTGTCCCCTGGGCAGACGAGGTAATGACGAGCGAGCCCAAAGCATGCCGGAGGACAGGCTCAGAGAACCCCAACACCTGCTCCCACTGGCTGCCTCAGGGTGTCCCATGAGGCTTCACCTCCTTGTTTCTCCTTTTGCAGGCCTCTAGGATGCATACCAGGAAATCGGTTGGAATTTAATATCCAAAACCTAGATTTTGTTTAAAAAACATAATCCTTTAACAATATTACTGAAATTTCTTTAATAGGCAGCTCATTTTAACTTCCCAGTGTAAAAGAAAATTTAATCTGAGACATTGTGACTTCATTTCTTTGAGCCTTGCTTCTAAAAACTGCAGCCATGGTTGTTTACATCTGTTTATAAATTGGAACCAATGATGAGCAATGCCACTTAGTAAATATAGGAGAGTAAGATCCCTGCAACACGCTTACCAAGTGTTAGTGAGCATCTCAGTGATGTACCACTATTCACTCAACAAATCAAATTGATTTTTAAAGCTATGAAAAAGCAGTTATTCATTTTCTCATATCAAATTTCCTTTCTCTATTTTCTTAAAACTAGTTTTAATCTGCAATTCTGCTTTAAAATTTCCTTAAAAATTCCACTTCTCTCCATTTCTCAGTCTCACCGTAAGACTATGGTCAGATTACCCTTATTTCTCATTTTTTTGCTAGCCCTATTATGACATGTTAGCATTGATTTTTTCACTTGCTATCTGGGATATTTGAAGTTGTCTACTGAAAAAATATAAAATTGTACTATAGATATATAAGCTTCAAGATCACTCATATATTCAGTGTTTCTTATGATGCATATGTTTTTTTGTATATAAGAATATAAAATAGTGTTGAATAAAAGCTGGATTTATAACTAAAAATATTTTTTGCTGCAGTCGGGTTTATAGAAGAGAAAGAATAAAATACCTGTCAGAAGTAATTTGGCTGTATGTAAATTAACAGGCAACTCAAAGAATCATAAGCTAATCCTGTATCATGCTCAACATTTTCTGGTTTCCTGTATTTTGTAATGTGCCTTTCAAAATAACAACTTAGGTGTTTGGAAAAATCAGAGAAGCACGTAACTTGGATTAGGATGCGGTTGGTGATTTTTTTTATATGGAAACACATGCATTTTAAATGAATTACTCCCACTTCCCATGGCTAGTCAAAAGCTGGGCTCATGAGAGCGCCGTCCCCTCAGAAGAGCAAGCCCAGAGCTGGGAGCCCGGGTCTGACTTGGCTCTGGGTCTAGATTTGGAAAAGCGATGGGCGCCGCGGCTGGGGGCAGCCCTGAGGCCTCAGGAAAGCTCCTTGGTGGCGCTGGGTGTTGCCCTCTCACCTGTAGAAGAGGGACATGGTGGCGGTGCTGCCTTAGGGCTTCTAGAACAGCACCTGACCTGACGCAGAGGGAAGACACGGCACACGCTGGCAGCCTGCCGCCATCACAGCCTCCTGGCTTTGCCCTGACACTGGTGTAAACCCCTAAGCCCTCAGCCCTCCCCAGGCCTTGGTGTTGCTCTTCGTACTCCTTCAGGGAGATGTTTGTGGGACCTCTAGATGCTCATGTGTGTGCACGCTTACATATCTGGGGTGGGAGGAATGACAGGGTCCTAAACTATTCCTGCCTTCTTCCTCAAAAGAGTAACAGCCCTTGACAAGTGGGTTAGTGGGTATGTTGTCAGCAGACATACAATTCCTAAATATATAGTCAGAACCCCGATGCGGGTAAGTCCATGAAAGAAATGAGAAAGAAATACCTCCGTGATGTCAACTTGGGAATTCAAGGCTAACGAAAATGCTGCTGTTTGATGCGGCTCTCAGTGTGTGGGTACCTTGCTGATGATGTCACACTGTGAAGCCTGTGAGGTCTTGTGTTGCAGTGTGGTCTGGTCCTAGCGCTCTTGCATGCTAACCCCAAGTAGAAGATTAGCCTGTTTGCATGCGGTCGGATGCTGCCCCTGACGAGACAAGCATGTGAGGGAGGCTGACTTCTTCCCCGTCCTGTCTGTGACCTCATCACTGTGGTACGTGTGTAATGCCGTCATCATCACTCTCACTAACCCGAATGCCCATTCTCCAGGTTAGTGATCTGCTGAAAGGGCAGGGCACAGATTCACCTAAACCTCTTATCTTTCTGATTCCTTCAGATATTAGGTTGAAAAAGCTTGTTGACGAACGGGAATGCTTGTTGGAACAGGTAACAATCTTTTTATTATTTGACGAGTTCTCCAATGGGGCGCCTGAAACCATGAGCCGGAGCCCCGCCCTTGCTTCCGTCATCAGGGATCCCTGACGCATCCTGCGGGGAAGCTGTCCCCACGCGGCAGGGGCTCTGTCTTTATCCAAGTAGAACACCGGATGGCTTAGGAGGCTCAGAGAGGATGTCTGTAACACTCAAGGCCGTGGAATTGAATTCAAATCACTCTACATCAATTGCTGCTTAAAATAAATATTTACGTGGAAGGCCTAGATTCGCCCCTGGGAGGCAGGGGCATTGCTGGGGCGGTGCAGCACCAGCTCTCTGTTCCACGGAGGTCCGTCTTAGAATCTCTGTGAGCAACACCCCTGTCCGGCAGGTATGTCTTTGTTGAACATGATCCGAGTTATTTTAACTATGGTTTACTTCCATTACTCTCTTCCACCTCAAGAAATGCGAAACAGTTGCCCCATTTGGTCTTTTTTGTATGCGAGATAGTTATTAAGTCACTCTACAGCCTCTTTCTAAGGAAACTCAGTCCCTCTCATTTTCCTTCACAATCCTAATCAAAGGTATTTGCCTGACTTTCTACAATTCTGTTGAAGATTTCTCTCAAAATTGGGGAAACAAACTAAATATTGTAGGAGGATTTCTTGAAGCGCCTGTGATCTTTCAAAGACACGTGTCCATCAAAATTCTGTACTTAGAAAAGCAGTGTGCCCCAATGGCCGGGATGTGCTTGGCGCTGGGCTCTGCTCGTGTCAGTGTATGTTGGGACTCCCAAGTCCACAGAGATTGGACGTTAATAGGACATGGGCTGGGAGAATACCCATTGGACACCAGAGAATTCTGCAGGCATGCTCTTACTGCAATTCCAACTATATGTGTCTCTCTTAGAAGAAAGCTATGTGGAGGCTAACCCCCAGAAGGCAGCAACTGCAACTTGATCAGGTTCTGTGGAAAAGCACCCTGTTCTGCTGGGGACTCAGTGACAGTAGTTCTGTGCCCAGAAGGCTCCATGTGGCCCTTCCTGGCTTCTTAGCGAGTGAATCAAAGGCTAATAGTGTGCTGACTTGATACCTCTTCCATAAATATTCTAAGTATTTTATGTACACTCTCCTAAATGCAAGAGGAATTTCAACCTTAAAAATAACATTTTTCCCAGTGTTACAAAACATTTCATGCCTGTTACTGTAAATTATAATTCCATTTTCATTATACAATTACTTTCTGAGAAGAATACTAACTGGCAGAAGGTTTTCCATGTATTTATTTGGGTTGGTTTGTTTATTAAAGGCTCCCTATGTGGCTGGAGGGTTGTAGAGTGTGACCTTCTATTCCATCTCTCAACGGCTTACCTGTGTGACCCTGTCTCTTTGGCATTAGAGGCACATGAAACGACTTGAAAGGCAGCGTCTGATTGTATTTAGGGGAGTTGGTGTTTCCTTTACTCACCGCTCCTTTCTGGTAGGCTCTAAACTCAGCATTTCAGTCTTGTTCAGACTACATAAATTAACATATTTTATTGGTGGATGTTTCCAGATTAAGAAACTCAAAGGTCAGCTGGAAGAGAGACAGAGGAACGGCAAACCGGACCATCTACGCCCTGAAGATGATGTCTTAGAAAACGGGACAGACGTGCATGTGATGGACCTACAAAGTAAATGTCAACCCTGTGTAAAAGAGACCCTTTTACGTGTGTACTTGTGCTAGAGGAGAAAAACTCATGCAGAGAGTGCCTGGTGTTCCCCATACTCCCACAAAAGCCCTGAGTACGAAAAGCACGAAGAGGTTTCTTTACATGAGAGAACAAGGTTGGGCCGGTGGGCAGGGCACAGATGTTTCTGTCTGAGCCTAAGAAATAGTCCAGGTGCCCAAAAACACGCAACAAGATACCACCATATGATGCACGGCAAGAAACCGCGTTTCACCATGCTGGGTACAGCTGTTTTTTGATCTGGTGATTATATGGAAAAAACGGAAGGCATTTTTCTATGCTAGAAAACTAGAAAGAAGGTTAATGGAGGTAACATTAGGCCTAGCTGCTCCCGACTTTCCCCTACCCCCTCCATCTCTTCATCTTTGTTCTCGTGAGCTCTCACCTGGGTACATGGGGAGAGAGCGCTCGCTTCTGTCTCTGCTCGGAGAGTTGTGGGACCACAGGCCAGAACTTAGAAGTTTGCAAGACAATTACAAAATAAAGGCTTGCCTCCCAGTAACTATTGTTCTCACATTTTAAAAGCCCAAGAGCTTAACAGATTTTCCTTTTCTATCAACCTTTAGGGGATGCCAACAGACAGATCAGCGACCTCAAATTCAAACTTGCAAAATCCGAGCAAGAGATAACTGCATTAGAACAAAATGTACGTGCACACTTGTAAGCAGTGATGGATGGCTAAGTTGATGATTAACTGAAGTTTTCTTGCTGGAACTCGTCCCTGAAAGGCTGAGGACAAAAAGAGGCAGAGATTTATAGAACCAACAAAGGTCCTTAATATATTTCTTACAGAGAGAAAAAGTTAAGAAGGAAAGGTCATTATCAGGATTTAGGTTGATAGAATCAATACTAATCCTTCATAAACTGCCGGAGTCCTGCTCCAGCGGGTCCAGGCGTCCCCGAAGGTGAACGGCATCGGCGAGTGAGTGAGGGCACGGACACCAGCAGAGATGCCAGGCTGGCCGTTGACTGACAGAAACTTCAAGCATTATATAGGGATTGGTTACATAAAGTCACCATAAAATCATCGTAAAGCATGCATCCTTAGGTGTTTATGGCATAATCTACCTCCCGGAATGTTCCCCTGCTCTTCCAACCATGAGAGGTCATCCTGGTCTTTTCCTCAAGATTTTTCTGTTGCTCTTTTACTTTTGGATTTTAATCTCAGGTTAAATTTCTACATGACAACACAATGTTTTCTAAATGTGTCTTAAAACTTGTTTAATCTAGGAAAGGTCATCTTAAAATTGGTCTCCCACCTAGACTCGCTGTGGGGCGTGTTTTTTCTATAGTTCCCCAAAACCACTTACAGTAGAATGAGCGGCACTCGTTCTGGCGATCTTGGCTGTAACAGCGCCTCCCATGACCCCCACAGGAATGGCTCCTAAGGAGACTCTGCCAAGATGTTTGGCTCCTCCAAACAAGGCTCCCGTCTGCTCTCTTGACCCATACCTTATCATGGTCATCTCTTATTTCTCCTGGGGGCCAAGTTGGCCTGCGAGTTGTACCCTGAATTCACCTGAACCTTCTTTTATTTCCCAACCCAGGTATAATAACCCACCGGCCTGGGGGGAATGTGTAGGGTTTAATTTTCTCTTAGATGAGGGACTATCTTGACACAAGCCGGGTTTTTATGATCGCTCTACGGTTCCCAACAGTCCTTCCCCGGGGGCTTCCTTCATTGGCTCATTCTGAGGCCCTTTCTTAGGAATGGCCCCCAGGGGCATTTTCTGATTCATGGGGCTGTTTGGACTAGGGGAATAGTCAAATTAAGCAACAGAAGAGATATCGTCAAGCTCCCCTTTGGCGGCTCGCGGTGCGTTAGCCTCCTGGGCTGTGACATCAGGCAGGCGGTGTAGGTTGGCTCCCAGCAATAAGCAATGGTCAGTTGTAGAAAGTAGCTGATGTGGCCAGGCAGTTTTTTCCAAATTTTGTGGGTTTTTTAATAATTTATTTAATTAAAAAGCACTTCATGTGGGGACATTCCTCACCCGGACTGTTTGTCTGCTTCTCCCAGCCAGGCAGCTCCCTCTGGTACCTAGATTTGGCTTACTTATGTCTGGCATGCTGAGCAAATTGGGGGCCCATTATGTTCTAACCAAAGGGAGAGAGAAAAACAGGTACTTTTTCCCGCGTCAGTTGTGGGTATTCTTGGCTGGAACTTTTGTAGAAATAAAAATGAGAACAGCACACCTAGAAAGTGACGAGTTCCAGAGCACGCTTTGGGGCCAGCAGAGTGTCCAGGAGGCCGTGGCTGCGCCCGTCTCCACAGCAGGCCTGGCTGGGAAGTGCCAGCCCAGAGCTGCCCCCCCCCACCGCCGTCTGTCGGCGCCTGGCCTTTCCTCTTCCCTGCACGCTTCCCACCCGCCTCCCCAGGAGAGATGAGACTGCAGCCGAGGTCCCCGGGGAACCTTTGCAGGGCCCTACCCTTCCCCAGCAGAACAGCCCCGCAGAGAGGGGAGACAGCGTCACGGAGTCAGTGCTGTGGGGAGCGCGCTTTGGGACCAGGGTCAGAGAAGAAGCAGGTCCCTGGGAGGTGTCAGCACCGGGCTGCTCAGAAATAGGAGCAGACAGTCGGCTGGGCTAGACCTTACCTAGCCCAGATTGCTAGATCATAATTATTTGCTTGGTCTGTTCTCCCATTTTACTGAATCGTACCCTTTGATCCCAAATATGGGAAAGCAATTGGAAAATGAAAATAAGCCTATCAATGTATACATATGGTGTGTCTCTTCCTTATAGGTAATAAGGTTAGAAAGTCAAGTATCACGTTATAAATCAGCTGCTGAAAATGCCGAAAAAATAGAAGATGAACTTAAGGCTGAGAAACGGAAACTCCAAAGAGAGGTATATTTTCTAGGCTATTTTCAGGAAAAGAATGGGTAATGACATTCTGGTTGGGCCAGCAGAGGGAGGATTTCCCACAGGAACGCCTGCCCCTGGGTTACTGACTGTCACGTCATGCCACACTGCTCTGAGGGCCGCGCTGACGTCATAAAGGAGACCGTGGGCCTGCCACGTGGGAGCTGAGGGCCAGGATCGCCGGCAGTCCTTCTCCCGTGGCTGTTATGCCACCAGCATGTCATTCTTACTCTGGGCCCTTTGTAGACGATCTTTTTTTTCCCAAGCTTCTCTCAAGTTCTTTTTGTCTTTTGTTTTCTGCAGTTTCACTCTAATGTGGTGTAAATGCATTTGTTGCTCTTTTGTTCTGCTTGGGATGTGTTGTGTTTCTTGGATCTATGAAGTTTTTTTTTCTAATTCCATTTTGGAAGAACTTCCACCACGATCTCCCTAAGTAATTCCTCCTCCCTGGTTCTTCTGTGCCTCTAATCAGGGGGTCAGACCCTCTCATTGCTACCCTCTCACTCTTAACAGCTGCCGTTCTATTTCCCATCTCTTCTCCATCTGTTGCACAAAGCATTATTTTTGCAAAGTTCTTTCAGTTTGCTAACTTTAGTTTTTTTACACTGTATTCATTCCTCTTGTTCTGTAGACATGTATGTGTCTTTGTTAACCATATGCTTATTTCTTTAAAGATGTTGTGCACAGCTGTCCTGTTTTTCATGTCTGACAACTAAAACACAGGCAGCTCTTCGGGGGTCTGATTCCGTTGTTTATTGCTCCCGCTGCCTCAAACAACCTGTCCCTGTGTATGTTTGGTGTTTTGTGAGGCTATACTTGATTTTAATTTGTGGAAAAACTACAGTCATGACTTGGGGAAGTTTCCTGCAAAGAGGGCTTGCTTCTGCCTCTGACCCTGTCTGCTGGTGAGAGGCAGGCAGGGGTTTATTAACCTGTCCCAGAATGCCAGCCACCCTCCTTGAGGGTTTTAGATCAGCAGCAGAGGCACAGACCCTGTTCTAATGAGGGCTGTCTCCACAGCCACAGCTCGATATTTACCCCTGCCTCAGGCTCCTGCACTAGCCCTCTGCCTGCTGGTTCAGACGGCTCCCTGCTGATGAGCCTTCTGCTCCGACCCCCAGGCTCTGTGGCCCTGGCTCCCAGGGGTGACCATCTTGAGCTCAGGCTTCCCTGCTTTGGTTTCTGGCCCCAAAATCCTTGCTCCCCGCTGCCCAGGGCTGCGAGGACCACCTCCAGCAGGTCCAGGCTCAGCTCTGTTTGTCTCACTTAACCCTTTGTGATCAGGATCCCAAGACTGTGCCATATCTGGGTCTAGTTGTTTCAGAGGAGGAAGGTCGCCTAGTTACTCATGAGGCCAGAATCTTGTGTCTTGTTTTACTTTTTAAGCACACACACACACACACACACACACACACACACACACACACACACACACATTTGTATTCAGGATCTCCATGGGTGCAGGCTGTAATTGCATTTTTCAGTGGGATTGAGTTTTGGTGATCCTGTTCTAGAGGAAACAGGTTCCTCAAAGCTGCCTTTTTTTCCTTCTTTGTTCCCAGCTTCGCTCTGCACTGGACAAAACAGAAGAGCTTGAGGTGAGCAACGGCCACTTAGTGAAGCGTCTGGAAAAAATGAAAGCAAATCGGAGTGCACTATTGTCCCAGCAGTAAGCACCAGCCCACCCAGGACCCTGGTCAGCGCTTGCGAAGTGCAGACTTGTGGGCTCTACTGTTAACCGTCCGGGAGCGCTGCTGCGTCCCCTGCTTGAGAGAGCGCCCAGCCCGGTGAGCACATGGCCCGAGCACAGGGCTCCTCTGGGCTCCCGACTGGCTCACCCGGGAGCCCCAGCAGCCGCCCGTGCCTCTGTCTGCAGAGCCCGACCCTGGGCTGGGCTGCCACTCTGAACCTGCAGGTCATTGAATAAGCACACTGGGCCCTGGAAGCCCCGGGTCCCGTGGCACAGCAGTCTCCCATTGCCGTTCCAAACAATCAGAGTAAAGGTTCAAGGGGGGTTTGAGTTTTATTTTCATGTGTCTTGCTGAAAATTAAAGGGAAATGTTACAGTGTTGGGACTTGCTTTCATGGCAGAATCTACAGTTTGAGCAATCTCAGTAGTGTCTCTTAGTCTACGCTTTCATACACAAAACACTGTGGAACCACAAGCCATTACCAGGCAAAACTCTTTAACTAGAACAAGGGGATGGTCTAGAAGTAAAAGTGACCTTAAGAAGACTCTTTACAGGCAACAAATAAAGCTTTTCTAAGAGTTTTTTGCATCTGTTCAATAAGAATACTTTTTTCCAGGGGAGTCAGGCAGTAGCTTCACTGAAAATGACAGCTTTTCATTTGCATTATTTAATCCTTATATTTGGAATTGAAGTTGTTAACTTCTTTTAAAGAATGTACTGCTAGAAAAATTAAAAAATGAAATGTCAAAGGCTTCAGCAATGTGGTTTTTATTTTTTCCCACTGAGAAAGAAGACTTTCATTTAACTATTTCATATTAATTGTTCTTTATATTTTGGATCATCTTTTTTATGTTTTAAGCATATCAAATCAATAAATTTTTCTTCCCCAGTTAAAAAAATATATATATTCACAGGGAATGAGGATATTGCTCTTAGAAGAATCCGTGCTCTTAGAAAAAAGTAAAGGTAAGGAGTAGGAGAGGCAACTGCAGTGTCTTAGGACAAAAGGAGAAAAATTTGGCAACTTGCTTTTTAGTTACTCTTTATATATGTTATGTTTCAAATAAGGTTGGTTAAGCAGGATATTGGTCAACTTTGTAGGATATTAGCCAGTGGAAACCAAAAGATAATATCTAAAACTCCCCCAGGGTTGACACTTGGAGGATGCAGATATAGAGGACATGAGTGGGTGTACATAATTAAGAAAGTGTCCCCCACGTAGAGCTAGACGTCATTAGGGTCTGTCCCCAGCACTGTCTGGATCTGGGAAGCACGAGATCTGGTCAGTTGATTAGGTATGAGAGTCCGTGTCTCCTCATTCAGAGGACAGTTTGCAGGTCATATCTTGCTGAGTTTCTATAGGTAAAATCGTCCAGTCCCCAATCCACCCAACGGTGCCCGCAGACCTATAGCTGCTGCATGTTCAACCCCAGTGCTTTTTTGCAAAAACCTACCCAGCCCTGACCGCATAGAGCTCCAACTCTCCCCAGCAATGTGGGTTTATATGTTCTAACAAGTCTTAGGATGGTTGCTTTCAAAAGATTTCTAGATTTGAAATTCGACTTAACAAGCATTATGTGTTCCAAGTCCTTTAGAGAATGAACCAGCAGCTATGCCTCAGCCAGGGGCTGGTCCAAACCAGAAACCACCCAGGAATTTGAACAGGGAGAATGTTATGTCGAGGATGGTTAACCTGTAATCAGAGAGTAACGAGTAAGGATGGAAGGAAACTAAAGGACGCCTTGGAGCTGAGGGTTTGTGCCCAAGAAAGGGCCAACTGGGATTGAGGCCACTGCGCAAGGGATAGGGTTGAGACAGGTCGTAGTGTGCAGGGGGCTGGCGCCAGCAGGCAGAAAACCAGGGCTGGGACTGGCCCGCAAACTACAGGAGGAGGGACACCACTGGGTGACATGCATTGCACACCCAGGCACTGTGAGCAGGAAGGAAGGAAGCACAGCAGGAGGAACGAGGAGGCAGAGCCCGGCTTCCTGCAGTGTCCCCCCAGCACACTCCCATCTAACCAGTAAGATGTCCAGCCAGCTTGCAAGTAATACTAATAATGGGAAACACTTCTACAGTGCTTGGACGTGCCTGGCAGGCAGCTGCTGTTGCATATTTTCACTCATCTGGTTTTCACGAGAGCCTGTGAAGTCACAGATAGGGAAACCGGGACCCAGGCAGGCTGACTGGCCTGGAGCCTCACAGCTGCTTAGCAGAGGGCTGCGCGTCTCACCAGCCCCGGGAAGAGGTGGCATCTCCCAGATCCGTGGCTCTGAGGAAGTCCAACCTTTAGTCTCAGCCACTTACGCCAATCTTTACAGAAACACAAATCCACATTACACACACTATTCCAGAGGAAGATAGAATGTGATTTTTAAATTTCTTTCATAGAATACAGCTTTTCCTGCGGATGTAGCTGTTGGGAATTTGTTGCCGGCTTTTTCTTCCCTGCATTTCTCACCTTGAGCTACTGACATTCTGGGCCAGAATCCTTGGTCGCCAGGGCAGCTGACCTGTGCATCCCAGGATGTGGCAGAGCATCCCTGACCTGCACCCAGAAGATGCCAGTAGCCTTCACCCACAGTCGTGACAACGTCTCCAGACGTTGCCGATGTCTGCTGGGGGCGGGGTGTGCAAAAGCGCCCCACATTGACGACCGCTGCTGTAACCTGAATTAAAAGATTGCAAGAAGAAAAGTGGCTGAAACTTGGACCAGGATCCTTCTTGTATGTTTCCTACAAATCGTTTTCGTTTTTAGAAATGGCATTTAGGACATAGAGCAGCCCATTTGCAAGGTATCACACATGGATACTACAAGTGGATAACATAAATCAAATGCTGTTCAGAATTGCAGTGAGGTGTTAGTTCCCACTGTGTTTGGATTTCCCGTTCTAACAGTCCAAAATGTAAACTAAGAATCAAAAGTTACTGTTGATATTTTCGAAATTTGTTATGCAGCAAATACGGATTCCTGCTTTGTACAACACTAAGCTCTAGAGCTATACCAGACAAATGCCCACCTTAAGGAGGCTGTGCTCCTGTGAGGAGGATGGCCATGGACACAGTTGCCACAGAAAGCAGTGTGGACGAGGGGAAGGTGCCAGGCGGAGACAGCCAGGCTCAAGTTTTCAAAATGAGGCACAGACATCTGGGGTGTTTCTCCAGATGGCCAGGCCAAGAGAGGCCCCCATGCATATGCCTGTCTGGATATGTGGAAGTGACAGCTGCTGTCTACAGGGCCACCCGGCTCCCTGCACCTGCAGCCTGCCCCCTGCCCTGGCGTGGGGCTACTTGGGGGGTTTAGAGGACTTCAGCTCAGAGGCTGGGGCTCTGCTCTGTGCCCAAGAGCCTCCCAGACTAGTTCCCACCCAGCTTCCAGTCTCTCAGGGACTAAACAGGTGTCCCTGAGCCCCAGCCCCACCCCTGTCACCACACCCCTGGATGCCACTCTGTCCACTGGCCAGCATGGGTGTCAGTGTATAGCCAGTCCCCAGCACCTCTGTGTGCTCGGCTCCCCCCTCTGCCAGAACAGCCCCCATCACCCCTTGCCGGATGGCCCCTGTGAGTCCCCAAGCATCCTAAATGTTAAGCAGGTGCCACTCACCCTGGGAGGTGTGGTGCTGACCGCGGCTCAGTTTGCCTCCCTTTGCAGTCACCCATCCCCTTGGCTGGCAAGTAGCAAGGACACCACAGGCTTGGGGAAACGTCCTGAACTAGAATACTTGTTTTATATTAACACTCTCTAAACCCCAAGGGGTTCCTATCCCGTATGTAGATGTGGGTGACAAGGACAATGAGGGAAAGGGTTCTGTAGGTCTGTTTATCCACCACTGCTGGCCTTTGGGGCTGCCGCCCCACCATGGACCCTTGTGGAGTCCAGCGAGCTCTGCCCTCTGCGGACACCACGCACGTCTGGCTCTGCACGGCTCTGAGCAAACCACTGGCCCACCCAGTTCAGGTGAGCCCAGGCCTCCTGCTGTCCAGGCTACGCTCCTTGCAATGAGTCCCACTATGCACACATTGGCCTCAGGACAAGGCCTCCTTTGCTTTGTGGCTCTGGCCTGTTTGGATTTTTTTCAGCCTCGGCCAGCCTGGGATTGCATGGCTACCAAGAGCAGTATTCTTCACTCACCACAATTTTGCAAAATGTGATTTTAAGATAATATTTTCTTATCAAAAAATTTTAATTCGCTATCTTAAAAATCTAGTTCTAATTTGATTCAGATGCTACTAAAGAACAAAACAATTATTGCTCCCCCTTCCCACAAACCATTTGTGCAATCTGAGGAGTATGGTAAAAAAAAGATGTCTGCCTTTTATGTACCCAGTATAAATACAAGATCAGACCCAGAAACAATTGCCCAAGATTTGGCACAGTTGAGATTTAGCAAATTAAAACAGCCGTATACAAGGGCAAATACATTCATATTACAGCAGTAAGGGCAAGTGGGGAAACAAAGTGGGAAAATCTGACTTAGATCTGCTAACCCTGTGAAGTCCCATCTCAGAAAACACAATGAGAGCACAAAGACACATCAGCTCAAGAACTAGTTAATACTAGGTGTCTCCTCTGTGTCAGAAGCACATGTCTTTACTGTGATTTTTAAAATATAATTTTGCTTTTACCTAAACCTATTTATTTGTGTTTGTGTGTTTCCACAATTTTATCAAGAATGACAGCTAATTTTCTGGGAGATGATCTCTCTGGAGTTTATATAATTCACTGAATTTTATTTAACCCAGGATAACCAAAATATTATTTCACCATGTAATAAAATTTTTGAAGTTATTAAGATATTGTACATTATTTTTTCATAGTAAATCTTCAAATTCAATATATATTTTATATTTACAGCACAATTCAACTCTGGTGTTAAGTTTTCATTGTGAATACTTGATTTGTGTGTGGATTTCATAAAATTTACAGTTGAAAAAGTGTATTTACATACACAAGTATTCAAAATGTATTTTAAAATTTCTCAGTAGTCAAGTCGAATACCTGAAAATCATGTTCCTTTAATAATGGCATCCACATCAACAAAATTGATTTGTCTTTTTTGAAAGAACTTAATTTGACTTTAAAGCAAAAACGTTTTTAGTTTCAAAACTACATCCATCCAAATTAAATAAATTAATCAACTCTTGTGTTAGTTTAGGCTTATTAATATTAAATTCAAAGAGGTATTGACAAGCAACTGTAAATTTATCAATATCAACAAAGTGGTCTTCAAATTTTTCTTGTAGTTTTTGCAGTCTACATAATGCTGTTGATAACAATTAGAATCTTATGCATATTGATTCATATATTAAAATAATTACTATAAGTTTATCATTTGAAAAGTTTCCATTTCAACATAAATCCTCAATACCTGTTAAGTCACAAACATTTTCTTGGAGCTTTAAATTTAGCTCATTCATATGCAATGTAACATTGGTGGGAAAACATGAATCACAATGCTCATTTTTTTAATTTTGTTGAATATTTGGCAATAATTTCTTTTGTTTCAAGAAAATCTTGAAGCTAACAATAAGCAAATCTTTGTTAAGCTCTTTCATGACTCAACCAATGAACACTGACAAAGAGCACAAGATAGTAAATTCAAAGTCTTCTATTTTCCAACAGTTTTTCATAAGCTGGTGATTCATCATATTTGCATCTGTATTCTGGATGATTTTAACTATATCCGTGACCCATTTTATGGAGACTGCTTCAGAAAACAGAGTACAAGTCCTTCCAAGATGCATCATAAGTAACATGAAACAATAAAAGAAAAATCTGGTTTTTAAATGCTAGAAAATCTGGATTTTTGACCTAATCTATTTGGAGAACCATCCATCATGATAGAAACTAGTGTTTTCATGTCTAATTTCATATCTAGCTGAAATTCTTTGACAGGTGTAAAAGATTTAAAAAATATCCATATCACAAGTTCAATTCTTTTAGGGCATAAATTGATGTTTCTTTGTAAGTTTGAAAATCCTTTGAAACAAAATATGCCCAGAGTATTAATCAGGTTGTCCTTCTTATAGAAAATGACTCATTTAAAACTAAAGAAAAGTACCTGCAATTTTTAAAATTTTGAATCAAGATTTTTTATGTTTAAAAGGTCTTGCATTATACAAGCAATTGTTTGGTGGCTTAACTAAAGATTTTAACTTTTTGTCAAATATTTTTCATCTTGTCTCATAATTTTCTAACAAAATTTCTGTACCCAAAATGTTATTTTACCATCTCTTCATCTAAAAATGAGATTCCTTTCTGAGCAAGAATCCAAACCATATTATTGCTGGTGAAAGTCACAAGCTCAGATCCTGTAAAACATCACTTAAAATTTTTCTTATTGGACTTGTAATTCTGAACTCTTGAGACTAATTTTGTCAATTTTACTTGGACTACTGAGAAGAAACTTATTTAATTCACAGTGTACTAGTTATTTCTTGCTGTATAACCAGTTAACCCAAAACTTAGCAGCTTAAAACAACAAATATTTCTTGTCTCACATAGCTTCTGTGGGCCGGGGAGTGATATAGCGGCTGTTAGTGATCAGTAAAGCTGCCAGCCGTGGAAACAGTCCTGAAGGTTCAGCCAGGGTGGGAGAGTCTTTGCCCAAGTCCATTCACGGGCTTACTGCCAGGCCTCATGTCCTTGCTGATAGCTGGTGGAAGGACGGTTCCTCAGCATAGGCACCTGTCCATATGGCTGCTCCTGACATGGCAGCCTGCTTCTCCCAGAGAGGGGGAGGACTGAAAGAGAGAAAAAGGTTCTTTCCAAGGAGGAAGCCACAGGTTTTTAAAAACTTAATCCTGGGAGATGCTTCCCATAACATCTGACATTCAGGGGGAGGAAATTTTGTAACTCTTGAAAGAGTATAAAAGAATTTATGGACATACTTTTGAAACCACCGCACCATGTATTTGCTGAAAATGTCTCAATATTTTCCACTTTATTATCTTTGAATATATCTTTTTATATAACAAACTTGAATTTCATTTGCTCTTCCCAGAAAACTGCATTTGCTATTCCCCATGAAATTCGCAGCAGACCTTCTCCCAGTCTCTTCACCCTTTACTGTTTCAGTCACAGTACTTGCTTCTGTATCTCCACTTGATTCTACATCAGTGGTGTCTTCATTTTAAATTGAAAATTTTGCCCATAGTTATTTTTGAACCAGAAAAATAATTTAAGTATAATTAAAATAAACTTAAGCACTTCAGTTTACTTAGGAAATATGATTTAATGTGTATCAATGTCCCTTGTGCTGTCTCGTGCAACATTCAAATAAACACCTTGAGGTGTGATATGAATACAAGAAAAAAATCATTCAAGCAAATCAATCCGTTGACACCAACCAGATGTGTTTATGTGTAATAATAGAAATGACACGTACCCCTGCCATGCACACTACAGCAAAGCAGTAAAATCTTAGGTGATGCAACAACGAGAGTGAAATGTAGTCCTACCAAAACAATAAAGCCAAAGAGGAGGGCTAAAGAGCTTTGTTCAGGCCACATTAAGTTTGGGAAGCTAATAGAACATGAAAAGTGGCTGTGCCAGTAGCGCGAGTGCCTCCCTGACCACCCTACTCAAAGTGGCCAGTCCCTCAATAATCCCTGTTCCCCTTTCCTGCTTCACTTTTCTCAATTTATCACCATCTAACAAACAAGAGATTGTATTTTATGTACTGGCTGTCATACCCACTGCAATGGAAGCTCCCTGGTGGCAGGGAACTAAGTGTGCAACTCAGGGAAGAGACCCAGGTTGGTGACGTAGACTTCGGGGTCACCAGCAAAGACGGGATTTTCAGAGTTTGGGACTGGACTTGCCTTGGAGGGAGAGTAAATAATTAGAGGGCGTAGGAAGAGTGGAGAACAACTAACAGGCTAAGCAGAGGAGGAGGGACCAGCAAAGAGCTGAGGAGGATCAGCAAAGAGTTACTTAGAGATGACAAAAGGCAGGTCCGTTTACAGAGCCGAAGTTTCTGATATAAGCTAAAATCCCTGCCCCCCTCCAGCCTCCCACCCCTTCCCACACGCTCCTCTTCCCTAGATCCTCACCCTACAAAGGCGCCAGCCACACACCACCCCGGTCAGAAGCCCAAGTGTTATTTTCGACCCTTCCTCTCCCTCACCCCTCCGCACTCATCCCAAGCACACACGTCTACCCACTATGCTAACAAAGAGCTCTCCTTCACCCATCCTTTTTCCCATCACCATGGCTACTGCTCTGGACCAGGCCATTGTCCCTGGCAACCGACCCTTCCCTGGCCTTCCTGTTCCAGGCTTCTTCACCCCTCCAATCCATTAGGCTAAACATTTTTTAAAAATCTGATTATGTCACTACCTCTTCCACATCTCTAATCATATCTAATCTTTGCAGTAACCCACTGAGGTAGGTACTCTACCTCCATTTTATAAGCAAAGAAACTGAGGCACAGAAAAACTAGGGAACCTGCCTAAAGGGACACAGCTACGAAATGGAGGGCTCTGGATTAGAACTAGAGCAATATGATTCCAGCCCCTCCCTGTAACCACTCTAAGGTCAAGGGGCAGGTCTGCCTTGTTCAGCTCCAGGAGCCCAATGCTTAGAATGGTGTCTGCTGCACTCAAGAAATGGTAGCTTGTGTTGCTGCTTTATTATCATGACTAAGACTATTACTATGATTCTAGTGTCTCTCAAAGTGCGTTTTCATGAATCATTACTTCCTAGAAATGTAGTAAGGGTTCTAAGTAAAAAGAATTCAATAAAAATTCAAGGGTTCTAAGTAAAAAAAATTCAAGTAAAAATGAACAAATATTCCTTAGTCACAGTTAACCAGTGAATGGGTTTGCTCACTGAGGAACATTTACATGTGAATGTCATTGGGATTCCTTAAGAGGGCCATGGACTAGGTACCATTTCCCAAACCGTTTGATCATGGAACCTGTATTTTCATAGAGCCTCCTAGGATCAGGGCTCTGCAGAGAACAATTTAGGAAATACTGCTCTAGCCACAAGGCCAGGCACAAGCGTGTTGGTTCCTAGCCTGCGTCCCTGCTCCCAAGCCTGCCTCAGACGCACCCAGCATCCCTCCCCCATAATGCTGTTCAATGAACTTGACCCTTCACAGTCCAGAGAACAAGATTCCATTCTTCTTCCACTGTAGAAAGCCCCGGAAGTTGCAGATGTAGGCATTCAAGGGACACATGGGAGGAGATGGCAATCATGTGTCTCTACATACAGCTTCCCCCAAACATCCCAGGTGACGCTCTGTGAGAAGCAGGGCAGTAGGTACCAACTGAAATCCACACAGCTGCTGATTGAAGGAAGATAGAGTTTGTTCAGAGTCCTACTGAGGTCGTGACACAGAATAATAGTGGATCAGAGTTCCAATCGGCCTGCTCCTTAGCTGTTTATGTGAAGATAGTTAATAAGCAGTTTACAGCAGGGCACACAGCAAAGAAGTTATATTAATTAATGCATCAGAGCGGTGTCAAGGACACATTCAGTTAGTGTGCTAGAAGCACAGACTGTGCACTCCTGGGGCTGTCTGTGTTAGCAGACGAGGATCAGGGTGCTCATTTTCCTAAAGAATTCTCTCAAGGACATGAGAATCTGACTCCCATTCTGTTCCATTTTCTTTGATTATTCTAGGAGGCTTTTTTCTTCTTGGTCCTGGGAGAGGAGCTGCAGCAATCTTGATCACACAGGCGAGAATCGCACGGCATGCCCACAACACAGAATGAGCTGTCCTGGCTGATTCAGGGCCTCTGCAGCCTGCAAGGCTCTCCTTTCCACGGGGCCACCGTGGGGTCCATAAAAATATTCCTTTTTCATAGGATATTTCTATTTTGCTCTTAACATTTTTCTGCATTTTCTACATTATACACGTGTAACTTTAAAATTTTCAAAATATAAGCAGTACGTTAAATATAAGAAATCAAATCATAAAAGGCAAGTAAAAATTATTGTGTAAAAACCTTTATTCTGAATTCAGAATAGGCTAAAATCATGGCAATAAATCACAGAGATGAACAGATTTCATAAAATGTAAAACTTCACACCGACACACTACAAGCCCCAAATCAATCATGCAAGTGCGGACACGCGGAGCTGAGAAGGCGGTGCCGCAGGCCGCACCCGGGTGGAGAGAACCAGGGGCCCTCGGGCTCAGGGCGAGCGGGGCATACGGAGGCGGTGTTCAAAAACTATGATTTTTAAGTGATCTTACGCACGTTTAAACAATTTTTAATGAAATCATTTAAGCAAAAATCAAAGCAAAACAGTATGCACATTTTAAAGTCAGGATAACGGTGCCTTGCAGGGCTGCGCCAGAGCCTGAGACAGAAGGGAAAACGAAGAGGGCTGATGTGGCTGCTTTGTCGGCGCGGTCTCCGCGGGGCGCGGCGCGCAAACCAGGGGGCAAGTGTGGCCTCGGCCGGTACGGACAGCACCGCCCAACTTTCTCATCCGGGGGATCTGCACAGCCGCACCGTCCAGAGGGTCGCACGCAGCCGGGCCGGAGAGGCCTCCATCCGCGCCCTGCGGCCGGCCGTACGCCAGCCTGAGCGCCCTGCCCCGCCCCCTGCCTGTGCTCAGTCTTAGCCCGCGACCTCTTTCCCGCTTTCGCGCCCACACACCCGGCCAATCGCAGCGCCGCCCCTGTTGGCGCTGACCAATGGGAGCGCCCCGTCCGGCGGTGGGCGGGCCGCCAGGGGCTGTTACCCGACGGGCCCCGCGACTGCACGAGGAGTATCAGCACTCGCTGAGAGGCGGCGGAGAGACCAGACGCCATATGCGTGGCGGCGGCGGCGCTGCGGCTTCGAGGTGCGACGGAATGGGCGACCACGGTCGGGTGGGGGCCAAGGCCCGGGGCTGGAGAGGGACGGGCAGCAAAGCGCCGCCGAGGCCGGGCGTGAGGCGAGGGCACGTACGGGCTCAGAGCTGAGGCGTGTGAAGGCGGCGGTCGAGGGCTCTTCGGCGGGTCGGAGAGGGAGGCGGGTGCGGGCGGGCCGCGGGGCCCCAGGGTTCGCGCGCCCGTCAGGTGTCCCCGGCGTTCCGCGACCCCCTGTCTGGTGCCTTACATTCGGGGTGAGCGGCCCCCAGCCTCGCCGCCTGCGCGCCGCCGGGGCCTTGCACCCCAGAGGCTCGTTGAGAGACGCATGCAGGGCCCGCCGTTTAGGCGCCGGCCGTTCCCCGGGAACGGGTGTGTGGATCGTGGGGACAGGTATTTGGGGGGCCCTGCAGTGGGCGGGGAGCGAGAAATGGGCCAAGGGCGTTGGTTACCCACGTCTGCGTGGTGGGCCGCGGCTGCGGCATGTCTCCCACTCCAACAGAGGTTTGTGGCTAGTGTGAAGGGCCAGGTTTCCCTGAAGAAAGAAAGGGTATCTGGGGTGGGAGTGGAGGTCGAGCAGGCAGGCCTCCCCTGGCCCGACTTGCTCATGAGGAAGTGCAAAGGCCGGTGTGTCTGGAACACACGAAGTGCCAAGGTGAGCAGAGCCCCGGCCCTGGGAGAGTCTGGTGCGCGGTGCTACGACTTCATCGTTATCCAGAGAACGGTGATAATCTGTTGTTGAGTTGTAAGCAATAGAGTGAACTGATCAGATTGCATTTTGGAAAGGTTATTCCGGCCAGGTTATTGCCGTGATCTGTGTGAGAGTCGGTGGTCTCTTGACAGATTTGTCAGGAGTTAAAATTGACAAAACCTGGTGGGGATGAGGGAGGTGTCAAGAGAGGGTCCTGTGGGTTCTAGCTTGTTTCTGGGATTGAAACACAGGGAGAGAAGTTTAGGAAGTGAGAACTAGAAGAACAGAATAAAAATGGGTACATATCTAGAAGTGGAATTGCTTGATCATATGGTTATTTTTATGTTTAACTTTTTGAGGAACTGCCAGATTGTTTTCCAAAGTGACTCCACTATTTACATTCCTATCAGCAATGTATGAGTGTTCCAGTTTCTTCATATCCTTGCCAACACTTATTTTCCATGTTTGTTTTTTATAACCATGCTGGTGGGTGTAAAGCGGTATCTCATCATGGTTTTGATTGGCATTTCCCTAATGAATAATGATGTATTTGAGAATCTTTTCCTATATTGACTGGCCATTTGTCTGTCTTTGGAGAAATGCTCATTCAATTTCTTTGCTCATTTAAAAAATTGGGTTGTCTTTCTGTTGAGTTGTAAGAGGTCTTAATATATTCTGAAAAATAGGCCATTATCAAATATATGATTTGCAAGTGTTTTTATTGTACTAAAATTTAAGTTTTTGATCTTGGATGTGTTCATATTTAAGAATGAAGCTTGCCAACACACTAAGTGCAGATTTGAAAGCAGAATTAGATATGAGTGAGTATTCAGCTTATTAAAACAGATATTAACGAGATTTGCAAAATGTAAATGCTCTTCTCACTAACTTTTTGAACATATGCTCTTTAAATTTTAAATGTTACTTATGTTAAGTAATGGGTTCATTATTCATGAACAAATATTTTTAAGCTTTCTATTTCAATTTCTAGTATGATAGTCATTAATAGCATTACCCACATAAATATGCCTTGGGGTTCTCAGTACCTTTTAAAAATGTGAAGTTTCTAACCAAAAAATAAGAAAACCACTGATCTAGTGTTAGTTTATTAATAAACTAGCTTTTTTAAAGTTTTTTTATTGAAGTATAGTTGATACACAATATTGTATTGATTTGAAGTATACAGCACAGTGATTCAGCAGCTACCTACATTACTAAGTGCTCACCCCAGCTAGTGTCCTTACGATTAACATAGGAAGATGTTACAGACTGACTATATTCTCTATGCAGTACTTTCATCCCTGTAACTAATTTACATCATTGAGATTTTGTGCCTCTATCCCCTTCACTATCCTCTATCCACTTTTCACACACACACCCCACCCCTCCCCCATGTCCCTTCTCAATGTCTATGAGTCTACTGCTGTTTTATTTTGTTTTGTTAGATTCCACATGTAAGTGAAGCCATATGGCATTTGTCTTTCTCTGCCTGGCTTATTTCACTGAGCATAATATCCTCTGGGTCCATCCATGTTGCAAATGGCAGAATTTCTTTCTTTTTTATGGCTGAGTAATATTCCATTATGTGTGTGACACACACACACACACCACATCTTCTTTATTCATCTATTCATGGACACTTTGGTTGCTTCCATATCTTAGCTATTGTAAATAATGTGGCAATAAACAGTGTACATATCTTTTCTTCAGGTAAATTCCTAGATGTGAATTACTGGATCGGTTGCTATCTCTATTTTTAGTTCTTTGAGGAACCTCCAAAATGCTTTCCACAGTGGCTGCACCAACTGACATTCCCACCAACAGTGTAGGAGGGTTCCCATTTCTCCACATCCTCGCCAACACTTATTATTTCTTGTCTTTTGGATAGTGGCCATTCTTCTGTGAGGTGATACCTCATTGTGGTTTTGATTTGCATTTCCCTGATTAAGATTAGAGATGTGGAGTATCTTTTCATGTGCCTGTTGGCCATCTGTATGTCTTCTTTGGAAAAATGTCTATTCAGGTCCTCTGCCCATTTTTTAATTGGGTTATTTGTTTTTTTGGTATTTAATTGTATGAGTTCTTTATATGTTTTGGCTGTTAGCCCCATAATGGACATATCATTTGTAAATATATTCTCCCATATAGTAGGTTGCCTTTTTGTTTTGTTGATGATTTTCCTTCCTGTATAGAAACTTTCTATAAACTAGTTCTTTTCATTTATCTGGCAGTCCTAGGGTAGGATCTTTAATGACTTAAAATCCCTTTTCCAGGACTTACTAACTTGAAATTTTTTAATGTAGTGTAAAAGTCCATAAATCCTTTGAATTATATGTGTGTGTTATGTGCATTTTCTCAGGGAAGTGAATATGATTTTTAATCAAATCTTCAAAAAGTCCATAATCCCAAAGGTTAACAATCACTAGCCAATCTTATGATAGTAAAAATATTAAAAGGCTATTAAGCTCTTGCTTTTAGGCCATATTTTTTCCATTATTAGCTAAAAAGAATTTCTGAAACATTAAATACATTGAATACTTCCAGTCCAGATAATTCCTAAATTTCACAACTATATATCTATTTCAATATATAGGTGTTATAGGCACTTATTATTTATAAAAATGAACTCCCCATCTCCCTTGCTTCCCACTCAAAAGCAAAGAAATAGAAAAGAACTCCTCCTCCTAGGTTCCTAGTTCAGTGAGTGTGCCATAGATAATGAGTTCACTTTTATACATGATTCAGTCTAGTTATCCTGTCTTCTCTCCTTACCCTTATTTTACCTAGGGGCAATCCCATTATTTGTCCTTAATTTGATATGCTTCTAATCTGGTTAGTCACTGCACCACCTTCATGGTTTAGCTTAGATGTCACTTTCTTAAAACTTTCCCTTACCTTTATCAATGCAACCATGCTATGGTATTGTTCAGTACAATCCAAAGTAGGTATGGGTTATATTTCTCTTCCTTGGTTTGACATTTAGTTTTTAATTGTTTCTTCATTACAACTCTCTGTTTTAAAAACTCCAAATACATTTTTGTGTAACATTATATCCTTTATATCAAAATCAATAATTGATTTAGTAATAAATACTACAGGTATCTCCTCTTGCTCATCCTTCAGATCTCAGGTTAAATGACGCTTCTTCAGGAAGGGCTTCCCTAACCCTTAAACTAGGTTAGGTCTTTTATATTTCCCATAGCACCTTGTGTTTCCCCAGATCTTCAGATTATAGGAATTTTGTTTCTGGCCCCCAAATTAGGCTGTGGAATCTGTAAAAAGTGTCTCAGGTGTTCTTACATCAGGCAAGCTTGAGAAAAGGTACTCTGTAATAAGATTCATGTGCTGCCTCCCCATTCTTCCACCCTATTTTTGGATATTACTTTTTGTGCCTACCATGCTTCATAAGGGCAGAGCCTGATCGCTTCTGCATCCTCAACACTTAGCATATGACTTAGCAAATAGAGAGGTTCAGTCATTATTGAATAATTTATTAAAGAATGATTCTCTAATGATGAATCAAGACGATGTGGCACATATACACAATGGAATATTATTCAGCCATAAGAAGAAGAAAAATCCTACCATTTGCAATAACATGGATGGAGCTAGAGGGTATTATGGTCAGTGAAATAAGCCAGGTGGAGAAAGACAAGTACCAAATGATCTCACTCATCTGTGGAGCATAAGAACAAAGCAAAAATTGAAGGAACAAAACAGCAGCAGACTCACAGAACCCAAGAATGGACTAACAGTTACCAAAGGGAAAGGGACTGGGAAGGGTGGGTGGGAAGGGAGGGAGAAGGGGAATAAGGGACATTACGATTAGCACACATAATGTGGTGGTTGGGGGGTGCATGGGGAAGGCAGTATAGCACAGAGAAGACAAGTAGTGACTCTAGCATCTTCCTATGCTGATGGACAGTGACTGTAAATCAATTTATTATTGATTTTGATATTAAGGATATAATTTTACACAAAAATATGTATTTGGAGTTCTTAAAACAGTTGTATTTAAGAAACAATTAAAAACTAAATTTCAAGTTATGTTGTGGGGACTTGATAATGGGGAGAAATCTAGTAACCACATGTTGCTTATGTTATTGTATATTAATGATATCAAAATAAAAAAAAGAATGATTCTCTAGAGAAGGGAATTCATTCCTGAAACTGGAATGTAAATTCTTGGTAATAGCGTAGGCATATGTTTGGTGTCATTGGAAACCATCACACGGTTCTCCAGAATGGTTTTAAAAATTTGTATTCCCTCTAGCAGCGTGTGAATTCTAGTTTGCTCTCATCCTCACCAGTAGTTAGTGTGATGTATCCCTCCTTCCCTCTCTCTCTCTCTGCCATGCCTCTGAGTGTGAAGTGGTAGTTTCTAGGCTTAAATTTGCATATCTCTGATGCTAATGATGTTGAGCACTTCCTCATACACTTAAGAGCAATTTGTATGCCTTGTATTATGTGTGCATGAAGTAAATGTCCCCCTTTTATCTAGCTTTCTCAGAAATTCTATTTGTGTGAGTTCTTTACATAATCTGGATAAGAGGCCTCTGTTGGATATATATTTGTGAATATTTTTCTCCCAGCCTTTGGATTGTCTTTTAGTTTTTTTTGTGGTGTCTTTTGATAAGCAGAAGTTTTAAAATTTTGCTGAAATTCAAATTAACAACTTTTTTATTAACATCTTTGTATTCTGTCCAAGAAATCATTGCCTACCCCAAAGTCATGAGTAGATTTTCCCATGTTTTCTCTATACAGAAATATGGTCCATCTAACTTTTGTTATAGTGCATGATGTGAGGTAGGGCCTGGGCATTTTTTCCCCCTTGCAGAAACCTGCTGGTGCTAGCACTACTTGTTGAATATGTTTTAGACCTTCTTCTCCACATTGAATTCAATTAGTGCTTTCCTAAAAAATCAAGTGGCTTTCTTCCTGGAATCTCATAATGTGTCCTTAACCTATTAGTCTTCATACTGTACTGTCAATACTGTAGCTTTATAATAAATGTTGAAGTATATATAATCTACCTTTCTTCCTTTAGATTGTTTTGGCTATTCCAGGTTTATTGCATTTACGTATAAGTTTATAATCAACTTGTCAACTTCTACCAAAAAATTCTCCTGCAATTTTTATTGAAACAGTGTTGAATCTATAGTTCAATTTGTAGAGAGTAGTTCTTAACAATATAGTCTCTTGATGAATGAATATGGCATATCTCTCCATTTATTTAGTTTCTCCTTAATTTTGCCAGTGTTATTTTGTAGTTTTCAGTATAAGTTGTGTACATATTTCATTACATTTAACCACCTAGTATTTCATGTTTTTGATGCTTTTGTGAATGGTACTGTTTTTTAAATTTTCCAAATACTTGTTGCTAGCATATAGAAATACACACTTGAGTTTTGTATATTGACTTTGTGTTTTTCAGCCAGGCTAACTTATTTCTAGTAGTAGTAAAATTCTCAGTTCTAGTAGTTTCTTTGTGTATCCTCTTGGTTTTTCTCTGCACATTATCATGTGGTCTGAATAAAGACAGTTTTACTTCTTTTCTTCCAATCTGTATGCCTTTTTTTTCTTTATTGCTCTGACTAGGACCTTTACTACATCAAATATAAGTGGTAAGAAAACCAATGTCTTGTTTTTGATGGAAATTATTCAGTTTTTACCATCAAATATGATGTTAGCTATAGGGTTTTTTTAATTTTTTTGTTTTTTTTGTAGTGACCCCATTATTCCTTTGAAGAAGTTCCTTACTATTTCTGGCTTGCAGAGAGTGTTTACCATGAACAGGTTGAATTTTACAAGTGTTACCAAATTCTTTTTTTGCATCTATTGAGATGATCAGGGACTTTTCTTCATTGTTACTGATTTTCAAATGTTAAACCTGTTCTTCCTGAGATAAACCCCACTTGATCTGGATACATCATTCTTTTTATATGTTGCAGGATTTGCTCTGCAACAAATTATGTAAGGATATATGAATCTGCATGAGAGGCATTGGTCTTTTTTTTTTTTCTTGCAGTGTTCTCAAATTTTGGTATCAAGATTATGTTGGATCTTTATAATACCTCAGGAAGTCTTCCCTCTTCCTCACTTCTCTAAAGTACTTTAGTTAAGACTGAATTCTGGCTTTATTACCATCTAAGTTGGTTGGTAGAATTCATCAGTGAAACCATCTGCATCTGAAATTTCCGTTGAGGAAAATTTTTAATTACAGATTTAATTTCCTTAAGAGATCTGGGCTATTCAGAGCCTTTGTTTATTCTTGTATCTGTTTTGAAAGGTTGTGGTTTTTAAGGAAGTGTGTCCAAGTTGTAGAATTTATCAGATGATACTGTTCACTACATCCCCTGTTATCATTTTAATGTCTACAGATTCTTTAGGTGTCCCTTTTATCATATGTAATATTAGTAATTTGTGTTTTTTTCTTTTCCTTAGATAAATTTTTGTTAATTTAATAAGGGGCTTATAAAGTTTATTAATCTTTAAAGAAAACCTTTTGGATGTGTTCATTTTTGTCATCTGTTTTTGTTTTATTTACCTCTATTATTAACATCCTATTTGGGTTTAATTTGTTGTAATTTTTCTAGTTTCTTAAGATCATTGATTTTAAACCTTTTGTATTCTCTAATATAAGCACTTAAAGCTATGCATTTCTCTCTAAATACTAATTTAGTTGCAACTCACAATTTTTGATGTGTTCTATTTCAACAATCATTTAGTTGAAAATATTTTCCAATTTCCATTGCAATATATTTTACCCGTGAATTACTTACAAATGTTTTGTATAATTTCCAAATATTTGGGAAGTGATTATCCTTTTCATTATTCTTAATCATACCACAGTAACAAACATACTCTCAAACATGGAGGCTTCTGGCAATGAGGGAGTTACAGAGACTGGACTTCCCATGTTGCCATAAAACAACTTGAAAACTCCTTCACAGGTGTGAAATGAACAGTGGGCAGTACAGAACTATGATTTCTGAAAGAAAGAAAAAAATTCAACATAAGCCCTATGGTAGGTAGCCTGGCTTCCTGCTGTATTGCAGACCATGGAGCAAGGAGCTTGAAATTCCAAGGGTGGGGAAAATGGAGTTCCTATGGCTGGGATCCTCACCTGACCCTAAACTAGGCTACTGCTCCCACACCTTAAGCAATTACCTACTACTGACTGAGTCACTATATAAAGAGCTCTGCCCAGTGCTCTGGACAGTGGCAGACAGAGGAGGATCACAGACCTGCACACTGCTGGGTGCAGACATGATTCTAGTGCTCCACCTACCACCCTGAGAATAGAGCCAAGTACAAACCCTTTTACCCCAAGAATGTTCCATTGTCATATCTTGGTGTCACCAAATCCATAGTGAACCTGCCCGGGGCTGAAACCCTCAGGTGAGAGACACCAAGCAAAGCAGAGGTCTTGTGGGGTTTAGACAGAGACGAGTTCAGAAAAGCTAAGGCAATTATAAATTATACAGGGCAGTTACTGAAAGAAGGGAGCCTTGCAGAAAAAGCTCCAGAATACAGAGGCATACCCTTGAGACTTGTCAAATATGTATCTAGTTCAAGCTCCATGAGGCTATTCTGTGCTATAACCTTAAAATAATACATATTTTATTCTTCTCAGAGCATTCTTCCCAGAAGTAGTCATGTTGCAAGAAGCTTTGAAAACTGATGGGGGATATAGGGAGCAGGAAAAAGTTTTATGAATCCCACTTATCTCTGCTACAATATCTACTTTTTAATATTTCTCAATTTGGTAAGATTGTTGTAATATATTTTTTCTTAAGTTCCCAAAAACTGCTTATTTTCATTTGTAAGTAAATAAACTAAGTAAATGTTCTGAAACAAATCATTTCAATAGTTTTCCCATAAATCAAAATTTTTACTCTGTCACATAAGAGCTACATTAAAAATTTTTTAATTAAGAATAATGTCAGACTAGGTAATTTAGGCTTCCTGCCCATTGAAGGCAATTTAAAAACCTAAGTGTTTTTTTTTTAATCTTAAAAGTATCTAAGAACTAACTAGATAAGGAAGAATTAGCAGACCATAAATTTTGGAAACCCCAAGAATTATGCCTAGTATTAGGAACAACTTTTGCTAATTTAGATGACATAACTGAGAGTCTAAACTTTGCTATTAATAACCTATGGTAGTATCAGGACAAACGTCAGAGTCCTTGGTTCATCGTGGATGGGGGCCAGATAAACTATTCCTTAATGTGCTTAGAATTCCAAAGGGCTGTAGCATAGAATTAGAAGTAAAGCAGCTTTCCCCCAGACTGTAGTCATCTGGGTAGCCCAGAAAATCTCAAATTCTGTTTGGAGCAAAGGGATTCCAGACTGCTAATTTCCTATCGCACCTGGCAGAAGCAAACAAAAGTTCTCCCTGAAGGAAGATAACATCCTTGGGTTCAAATTATTTACGTACACAATTTAGCAAGTACAGTGTCCAGAACACAATCAAGACATAACCAGGCACCCTTGATAACAGCATCATAAGCCAGAAAACAATAGATAATAGAAACAGATCCACAGGATTTCCAGTTACTAGAATTATCAAATACAAACTATAAAACTATATTTACCAGCTTTAGGAGAGGACAGCCAAAATTAAACATTTTATCACAAACTAGACCACATTAGAAATGGCATAACTGGATGAAAATTCTAGGACTGAGAAATTAAACACACATAAGAACTCAGTAGATAACTTTCACATCAGAGTTAATTACAACTGTAGAGAGAATTTGTGAAATGGAAGGTAGGTTAAAAGGAACTATCCAAACTGAAGCATGAGGAGGCAAAAGGAAAATATAGAAGCAAGAGATGTGATGGATAAAGTACTTATTAGAGTTCTTCAGAAATACAGAGCCCATAGGAGATAGATGATTAATAGATAGATAGATAGATAGATAGATAGATAGATAGATAGATAGATAGATAGATAGATAGATAGATGATAGTAGAAGAGGAGATTTTTTAAAGGTATTCTCTCATGCAATTATGGACATTGAGAAGTCTCATGATCTGCCACCTGCTAGCTGGAGAACCAGGAAAGCCAGTGATATAATTCAGTCTTAAGTTCAAAGGCCTAAAACTAGGGGAGACAATGGTCTAAGTACAAGTCCAAAAGTCTAAGAGTTTGGGAGTGGGGGGGCAGTGGTGTAAGTCCTGGTCTAAGTCCAAATGGCCAAGAACCACTAGCACCAATATCCAAGGTCAGGAGAAGATAGATACTGCACTTCAAGCAAATTTACCCTTACTCTACCTTTTAGTTCAGTTCAGGCCCTCAACCAATTGGATGATACACACTTGTAACGATGGGGACAATCTTTACTCAGTTTACCAATTCAAGTGCTAATCTCTTCCAGAAACACCTTCACAGACACACCCAGAAATAATGTTTTAAGTTGTCAGGGTATCTCTTAGCCCAGTCAAGTTGACACATTAAGTTAATCATTACAAGTTCACTCCTTGTCAACTTGGTACCCGTACACATCCCCTTGAGTTATACTTAATCTCCAAATAGAGACAATTACAAGGTCATAATTCCATCTAACGTGATACAGCCATCCTGCATGCAACTGAAAACATGCTATCCCTTCCTCAGAAGAGAAGGTAAAACCTTGAGTAATGTTTACTCTTTTCTTCATATACTATAACTTAAATACTATCATGTAAAATCAACCCTACTGAAATAAAATCAATACATCTTGTGTTACACAATAAGGGGATAAGGAAGGAAAACAGGGATGTTTGTTTAAATGTATGTGTAAGCACAAATATAACAAAATAAGGAAATACTCATGACAATTACAGCCCTTGTTTTTGTAACTGGTCACAAAGCTGTACTTACATTTATAACCACCTTCTACCCATTGTATATTCCTTTTGCCTTCGGTAAGCGCTTCAGCAGGTCATGGCTCTTGGTGGTGTGAAGCCTTCAGAGTCAGGATTGGGCTTTTGCAGTTTTCCATTGACCGTAATCAAGGCATGAGAATACAGAGACTCCCTAGGGAATCTCTTATATTCCAGAGATACTTGTCCTTACCCTCCTTGTGGAGTATTAGTCCAGTTTCCCCTTGGTAATTAGGATCATTAACCCCAGCTAACACTCTTAACTCCCTTCTTTGTCTGTTGATTTGAGGAGCCCAAAGTGTCAGTGGAGTCTGTCGCCTGGTGGAAGCATTCCTTTCTCTGAAACTAAGACCTTTGGGCCAGCAGAGCGTAATGTTGGGGGAGCAGGAGGCAAAAGATTTGCTAGTAGATTATTAGGGGTAATTGAGTAGTGCCACTCCTGTTACCACACCTTGATTCTTGGACCTGTGAATCCTGACTGTGGGAGGAACAGCACTGTATATTGGATGCTGATTTAGAGCATATGCAGCCTTCTGAAGAAGCTTAGCCCAATCCTGCAAGGTGGTGTCCCCTAGTTGGCACTGTAACTGAGTCTTCAAAATGCCATCCACTCTCCTATCAACCCAGGTGCTTCAGGATGGGGAGAACATGGTAAGGCCAATGAATTCCTTGAATATTCGCCCATTGTCCCACTTTTTGCTAAGGAATGGGTTCCTTGATCAGAAGCAATACTGTGTGGAATACCACGATGGTGGATGAAGCATTCTCTAAGTCCATGAGTAATGGTCTTGGCAGACGAGCTATGTGTAGGGAAGCAAATCTGTATCCAGAGGAAGGAGAGAGCACTGCCCCTTCGATGATGGAAGCTGTCCAGTGTAATCACCCTGCCACCAGGTAGCTGGCATGGTGGGGAATACTGGGGACTCAGTGTTGGTCCCCGCTGCTGGAAGTTTGCCAGGTTGGCCTTGGTGAATAGAAGTTTATGCTCCTAAGCATATGCCTAACCTCCGTCCCTGGCACCAATTCCCCTTTGTTCATGAGCCCATTGGGTGATGACAGGTTGGCTGGGGAAAGAGGCTGAGTGGTATGGACAGAGTGGATCATCCTGTCCACTTGATTAAAATCCTCCTCTGCTGACACCCTTTGGTAAATGTTCACATGCGACACAAATATTTTCACATCTTATGATAATTCAGAGAGGTCTATATCCACATACCTCTTCCCCCAATTTCCTTGTCACCAATTTTCCAATCATGTTCCCTCCAGGTTCCTGACCACCCAGCAAACCACTGGCCACATCCCATGTGTATAATCACATCTGGCCATTTCTTCTTCCAAGCAAAGTAAACAGCCAGGTGTACTGCCCAAAACTCTACCCACTGGAGAATTTCCCTCCATCACTGACCTTCAGGGATGTCCCAGAGAGGCTGGTAGTCCTGCATCTGTCTGCTTTCAGGTAGTGCCTGCATATTGTGCAGAACCATCTGTAAAACCAGGCCTGAGTCTTCTCATCCTCTGTTAACTAATCACAGGGACTCCCCATGAGTCCATAGGTTTCAGCCTAGGAGCGGGAAGTCAGTGTAGCAGGAGTGGTGACTGTTAACTTATTTGTGCCTTCAGGGCCTGCTTGGGCCTGGTCATGTATATACCAGATCCATTTGATGGAATGTTCCTGTGCCCACCCAAAAGTACGGCTTGGTGACTCAGATAACACCCAGTTCATAATGGGCAGGTCAGATTGCATGATGACTTGGTGGCCCATGGCCAAGTGTTCTGTCTCAACTAAGGCCCAGTAGCAGGCTAAGAGTTACATCTCAAAAGTAGAGTAGTTATCTTCAGGTGGTGGCAGGGCTTTGTGCCAAATCCTAGAAGGCCTGCATTGTGACTCACCTGTGCGGCCTTCCAGAGACTCAAACAGCACCATCTGCTCCACCGCTTCAAGGACCATTGGATACGCTGCATGCTCACAAGGGGCAGAGCAGCTTGCAGAGCAGCCTGGACCTGTTGCAGAGCCTTCTCTTGTTCTGGACCCCACTCTAAAACCACAACCACCCAATCCAGGGTTAGTAAGTGGGCCAGAATAACACAACCAAATGAAATATGTTGCCTCCAGAATCCAAAGAGGTCCACTAGGCATTGTGCCTCTTTCTTGTAGGAGGGGCCGGATGCAACGACTTAACTTTTACATTAGAAGGGATCTCTCACCATGTGCCCCCCCCCACAACTGGACTCCTAGAGAGTTCACTGAGTAGAAGGCCCCTGAATTTTAGTTGGATTTATTTCCCACCTTCTGGCACAAATGTCTTACTAGTAAGTAAGAATAGTTATGGCTTCTCACTCACTAGTGTAGTGGACAGTGTTGTATCAAATGGAAGGGAGGAGTGCTCAAGACCCCGGCCGACTGAATCATGACCTAGAGCTGAAGAGCTGGCAGGCCCCTGAGGCGGGACAGCCAAGACGTGCTGCTGGCCTTGCCGCTGGTGGGTAAGGATGGGCATGGAGAAAACGGCGTTTGTTGGACCAGTAGCTGTACACAGGTACCAGGGGATGTACTAATTGTCTCAAGCAGCGAAGCCACACTGGTCCAGCAGCTGCAGCTGGAGTCACCACCTAGTTCAGCTTCTGTAACCCACTGTCATTGTCCAGGCTCCATCGGTCCTCTGCAGAGACCTAATAAGAGTGCTGAATGGGGGTGAGGGAGTTACTGCCCCTGCATCTTTCAAGTCCCTGGGGGTGGTAGCAATCTCTGCATTCCCTCAGGGGATGTGGTGTTGCTTTGTCTTACTGTGTTCCAAGGTTGGCCTTTCCTATCAGGTAGACCTCACGCAACAGGTCAGGAAACTAATGTGGGGATGCTGCCAGCTGTGAAGTATGCCTTTTCCAATTACACATTCTGGAACTGGGGAAATGACCTCAGGGCGGGTTCAGGGACCCACTGGACCCACTGTGAGGTGGACCTGAGCTAAAAGCCCATTGACCACCTGACCTCTGTAAACCTGTACTTTAACTGGAGGGCCACAGTGATGTTTTGGGTCTCCTAAAATCAGTATCAGTTCAGAACCTGTACAGTAGTCCCTGAAAGGTCTGGCTGTTTCCTTTTGCCCAGTATACAGTTATTCTCGTGTAAGGCTAAGGTCCCTTTGGGGAAGGCTTGGAGAAAGACTAAGTATACATTTTTAGCAGTGTTTTGGGGGTCCTTCCTCAAGAGGACTTGGCCTTCCCTTCATTCAAGGGGTTCTAGGTCTGTAAATTGGCAGAAATCTGTGAGTCAGTTGAGGAGCCATGATTCTATTTTTATTGATTCAGGGTTTTTACACTTGGCCTAGAACTTTTCTGCTTTATACAGGTTACAATTTAGTGGGCTTGATAGGAATTGATATAAGATAGATCTTTTATCATGTTCTCAATTTTTTCTATGCTTGGTTCTGTGTTCAGCTTTTTCTCTACTATTTTCCTAGAAAATTGCCTATTTTGGTTAAATATTTAAATTATTCGTCAGAGGAATATATAGCAACTCAGTTTTTAAAAGGACCTTTTCATTTCTTGTTAAAATGCTCCTTATTTGCATTGCTAACTTTTCAGTCCTCTCTGTTAGTGAGATTTGTCTGGTATTTATCTACTTCATTTTTTCAAAGAATAGCTCTTGGTTTTAGTTATCATTTTTATTGTTTTAAATTGATCACTTCTTCTTTTGTCTTAATTCTGTCCTCAACTCTTTGATTTAAAGACTTTAATTTTCTACATTCTTGAGTTGACTGCTTATTAATTCATTTATTTTAGTTTTATGTAATAAAAATATCTGAAGCTGTGACTTCTTTTGTTTCTAACTTTGACTAGGTGCCATATATTTGAAAATCTCACTGTCAAAGTCTTCATTGTTCTCATTGTCATTAATATCTTTCCAATTGTCAAAGTTCACACCGTTTACCAAGTAGATAAGTCGGAATTCAAAGCTAGACAGGCTGACTTCTGCTTTGTTATGTCTTCTTCATTGTAGAACAGGGAGAGTGAAGTTAAATGATTTGGTCAGGATGGTTGATTGAAATAGGACATTGAGAATTAATTCTTTTTTTTTCCCCAAACTCATCAGGAACCTTTCTAATACCTAATCAACAGAACCCCACTGAAGAGAGCCTAGCTTTGTAGGGGTGTGCACAGTGAAGATAACTAGGAGCCATAAGGCTCAATATGGTTCTGTGGGTTAGTTAGACATGTCTGCTGGTGTCCTCTGGGGTCACTCAGGTGACCGTTGGGGTGCCTTGTTTTTTTCCTACAGCTGGATTCAAAGAGCCATTGCATTGACTTTTAAAATAAACAGCTTTAGTGAGGTATTTTTTCTCATTTCAAATGTAAGATTGAATTTTAGTAACAGTATCAAGTGGTGCAATCATGACTCCATAAAATCAGTTTTAGAACATTTTAATCTCTTCAGTAAGATCCCTTATGCCCATTTACCGTTAACCCTTTTTCCTATCCCCTGCTCCAGGCAGCCACTAATCTTTCTGTTTCTATATACTTGCTTTTTTTGTATATTTCATTTAAATGGAATCATACAATATGTGATCTCTTGTCTGGCTTTCATTCAGCATAATGTTTTTTACATTAATCCACAGGGGGTTACATGTATCAATAATTTGTTCTCTTGTTGTTGGAAGATACTCAATTGTATGGCCATACCATGTCATTGGTTTTTAATAAGCCTACAATTTGTTTTGGAAACATTTTTAATCCAGTTTTGATATAAATAGGGTCACATTGTAGCCTTTAATACTCTATTTTTGGGATTAAGACTTTTCGTGATAACCTAATACATCAGGTTTTTTTTTTAATGTTCTTTAGAAGTTTTAAAAATATGTTTTGTCTGTTTAAATAATATAGTCTTTTATGTGGCTGTCAATTTATACTTTTTAAAAAAGCTATTGAAATATTCTACCAGTTTTGTTTATTAGTCCTCTTATATTAGAATCTTTACTGTAATTAGCACTTTGCCAAATTCTTGTTTTCTAATAGTTTTTAAAAATATAATGCCAAGTACACCTTGCTGCACTGATGGACAGTGACTGCATTGGGGTAGGGGTGGGGACTTGATAATATGGGTAAATGTAGTAACCACATTGTTTTTCCATGTGAAACCTTCATAAGAGTGTATATCAATCATACCTTAATAAAAAAATTTTTTTAATACATGTATATATATATATATATATATATATATATATATATATATATATATATAATGCCAAGTATACTAATAGTTCAATATTTATACCTCTTCTAGAATATACATCCTTGAGAGATGCAGGCCCCTGCAGTGGTGGAGACAGCTTCTGGTAAAAGCTACCACAAAAATGGAGGAAACATCCAGAAAGGTGAGGGGCCAGACCAGTTGGTTTTATTCTAGGTGGAGAGAGTACGAAATGCGATTGGGCTAGAAAGTTCCCTTCCAGTGTCACTACCATTTAACCCTTCCTCCCAATAAGGTGGTAAGATTCAGCATATTTTTAACTTGGCAGACTCACTCAGATGATTTTTGATGAATAAGGGCAGCCTACACAGGACCTCTTAGGTAGATTTAGGGAAGAGAATGGTGAACCCAAAGAAAGGGTTTCTCCCCAGCCAGGCTTTCAGGAACTGCCGACATGTACAGCTGCTTTCAGGGTAATAAATGGGAAGAAGGCAGGTTGATCTCTGCTACCCAAGGTATATATATTTTGTCTTGACACAAATCTGGTATTTCTTTTTCTGTGGTAATGTAGAAAAGAAAATAAGATAACAAGAGCATAAAAAAGCAAGATGATCGAACTATGTGCTTATAACTATATGTAATAAAAAAGTCAATAATATAAATATGAAAAACAAAGAATTAGTATCCAGAATATATAATGAACTCCTATACAAATTTTTAAGAAAATCACAGTCAGCCCAGGAGTTTATAATGAAAGCTGACACTGTTCTCCTTAGCTCCAACCCCATACCTATGGCACATTATTAGACATTTGCATCTGGGTGTTTTATCACTAACCTCAAAATCCACTTGCCTAGAATTCATCTTCTGTCTCTTGCCCTTGCTTTTCATCTTCTAAATCTACTCTTCTTCAGAAAGTCCCTATCTCTTTAGCTCCAAATATTCCTATTCAACTGTAATACCATTATAAACCTTATCTTAGAGCAATGTTTAAATAGGTGGTAGCCAATTGGTGAGCCCTGAAATAGCTTAGCTGATTGTGATCAGTTTTTTTTTAATAAAATAGGCTAGAAAATACCAGAGTACATTGGAATAGAGTAGTTGCTGTTTTGTAAAATATTTGTTTACACACATACATATGTATGTGTATACTGGATGTTCATATAAAACATGTTTTTGATTGTATTTTTAGTCAAATACTGAAAGCAACTAAGTCTCTCCTTTATCTCCCATTCCTGATCAACCTTTGTACCGGTTCTTTCTTCTCCAGTCCCACTCCAGCTCTCTCCTGGTCCATCTGCCTCCAGTCTCCTCTGTCGAGCCTTCATTCTCACTGTTGCCAGAGGCATCTGAACTCAATCCCACTCACATGGCTCCCCTTTTAAGAGGCCCAGTAGTCCTCCATTGCCTGAAAACAAGAGCCAGACTCCCAATTAGCACGTTATAAAAGGCCTCTTTCCGTTCACAGCTCCTGTCATTCCTGTAGAACTATTTGCACTCCAAACAAGCTGACCTACAGTTCTGAAAATGCCATGTTCTTTCACGTAACTAACTTTATAACTGTCTGTTTTGTTTAAAACCCCTTATAGGTATAAAATCTCTCTGACATCTGCTTCTCCTTTCTTCTCAAGCATTTACCTGTGCATCAACACTACTCCTTCAGCACTCTGTGACTGTACTATACTTACATGTGCTCTTCTTATCTGTGACCTTTATGAAAGCCCTAAGTATTAGCGCACAGCACCCATGGCTTCTTCCCTTTGTTTCTACAGTGCCTAAGGCTGTCACCTAGAGGCACCCAGAGATTACAAATGGAGTGACTGCCTTACGTAGTAATGCCTTGCCATTAACAGAGTTCACAGACGTCAGCTACTATGTTAGCCAGCTAAGGCCTACCATAACAAGATATCACTGACTGGGTATCATAAACAGTAGGTATTTTTTCACAGTTCGGGAGCTGAAAGTCCCCATCAGGGTACTGGTCCGGCCAGGTTCTGGTCAGGGCTCTCTTTCTGAGTTGTAGATGAAAACCTTACATTGTCTCACAGGGTGGAGAGAAAGCGGAAACCACCCCATCTTGAGGGTCCCACCCTCATGACCTCATCCAGCCCTGATTAACTCCCAAAGGCCCCACTTCCAATTACCCTCATATTGGGAGTCAGGGTTTCAACAGATGAATTTTGAGGGGAACACAGGTTTGTCTTAATTCTGTCCTCAACTCTTTGATTTAAAGACTTTAATTTTCTACATTCTTGAGTTGACTGCTTATTAATTCATTTATTTTAGTTTTATGTAATAAAAATATCTGAAGCTGTGACTTCTTTTGTTTCTAACTTTGACTAGGTGCCATATATTTGAAAATCTCACTGTCAAAGTCTTCATTGTTCTCATTGTCATTAATATCTTTCCAATTGTCAAAGTTTTTGGACAATTAAAAAACATTAAACATGTTTAATGGACAATTAAATGGACATGTTTAATTTTGGACAATTAAAAAACAAAAAAACATTAAACATTAAACATTTTGGACAATTAAAAAACAATTTGTAAAAAACATTATGCTGAATGAAAGCCAGACAAGAGATCACATATTGTATGATTCCATTTAAATGAAATATACAAAAAAAGCAAGTATATAGAAACAGAAAGATTAGTGGCTGCCTGGAGCAGGGGATAGGAAAAAGGGTTAACGGTAAATGGGCATAAGGGATCTTACTGAAGAGATTAAAATGTTCTAAAACTGATTTTATGGAGTCATGATTGCACCACTTGATACTGTTACTAAAATTCAATCTTACATTTGAAATGAGAAAAAATACCTCACTAAAGCTGTTTATTTTAAAAGTCAATGCAATGGCTCTTTGAATCCAGCTGTAGGAAAAAAACAAGGCACCCCAACGGTCACCTGAGTGACCCCAGAGGACACCAGCAGACATGTCTAACTAACCCACAGAACCATATTGAGCCTTATGGCTCCTAGTTATCTTCACTGTGCACACCCCTACAAAGCTAGGCTCTCTTCAGTGGGGTTCTGTTGATTAGGTATTAGAAAGGTTCCTGATGAGTTTGGGGAAAAAAAAAGAATTAATTCTCAATGTCCTATTTCAATCAACCATCCTGACCAAATCATTTAACTTCACTCTCCCTGTTCTACAATGAAGAAGACATAACAAAGCAGAAGTCAGCCTGTCTAGCTTTGAATTCCGACTTATCTACTTGGTAAACGGTGTGAACTTTGACAATTGGAAAGATATTAATGACAATGAGAACAATGAAGACTTTGACAGTGAGATTTTCAAATATATGGCACCTAGTCAAAGTTAGAAACAAAAGAAGTCACAGCTTCAGATATTTTTATTACATAAAACTAAAATAAATGAATTAATAAGCAGTCAACTCAAGAATGTAGAAAATTAAAGTCTTTAAATCAAAGAGTTGAGGACAGAATTAAGACAAAATTAAGACAAAATGGGAAGAAGGCAAAAACTTTCTAAAGAGATGGAGAAAAAGTGTTCCTACATTAGGAGAGCTTGGACCAGATCACATCCAAGATCTTTTCTAGTGTTTAGATTCTGTAATATTGCTAACATTTTATTCTTGTGTTTTTTTAAATCAGATGAGCCTTCTAATCCTAAGAAAGAAAATTTATCATTATCTTCCAATGGTTATAATGAAGCCAAATCGACTTTTCTTGATGATGACTGGAATTACTTGCCACTAGGACAAATCGCTAATGACAAAGCAATCAGCAATATTGACAAAACAGATATACTGGAGCCAACTTTTACTGCAAGTCCAGATACCAGCATAGGAAGTAGTCGCTCACGGTCAAGTGAGTGTGAAGACAGTATTGAGTACGCTTTCTTGAATGAGACATACTCTATACATTATTCAGAGTCAAAACTAAAGAATGAAAGTCTTATTTATTTAAATTCGGAATTAAATTCTGAAATGCAGAAAAGAGAGGAGGTGTTTTTTGAGACTTTGGAATGTCAAGGTAGTAAGATTATTGGTTTAGAAAGAAACTATAGGAGTTCAGGTAATGATTATAAAGAAACTGCTGAAGATGTGCAGAAGCATGACATAGATGAAGATTCACAGCAGGAATATCACAGTGCAGAAGAACAAGAATATATAAGTTACCATTTATCTTTTGACCAAATGAAAACATTAAGCATACCTAATCTGGAAATGGTTGGATTAAGAAATTCAGGTTATGAAGTTAAATATGATAGCAATACAGAAGATAATCATGTTAAGTTGGAGAGTAGTTCTAGCATCTCTGTAGAGTCAACTGATGGTAATGGACAAAAAAATTCACCTCATATCTCCAAATTGCCAAACTCTGTTACATTAAGACAGTATTGTGGACTGAAGCGTGAGAAATGTGAGGAACAGGAGACTAGTTCAGTGTACCACACAGTATTTGATGAAGTTGTACTAAGGAGTAGTCCTCTGGAAAATCAGGAATCTCAGCCTAAAAGTGGTTTCTTGAACCCACAAAATGCATTAAAAACTAAAATTTATGCTGGCAGAATGAAATCTCACATAACTGAAAGGAAAAATTTTTGTGGAGATGCAATTATTGAGAACAAAATATTACAGGACACTGAAAATCCTAGCACATTACCACAGGACAAAGCTTTAGAGTCGTTACTCCAACCCTGTAAAGATTGTCAGACTTCCTTTGTGTCTGATGATTCGGTAATTACTGCCTGTGGATATTCACATTATGAAAGCCTACAAAATACCCCTGACCCAGCCTTAGATGTTTCTGTTCCTCTCCCAAAGATTCCAGGCAAAGATAATCAGGCAATAGAAGGAAATAGCTCCCTAAGAGTTACTGGTAGCACCACAAATAAAACGTGCTTCCATGATATGAAAAGAACCTGTCCAGAATCGGGGGCAGACACTGCAGGGCACACGGTCACAGTTAATCCGGTGGGTGTTAGTGCTGATTTCAGGGCTTGTTCCACAACCAGCAGGGCAGCAAGTGCCAGACCTGCAGTGTCTGCATCAAGCAGCACAGAGACAGTGATGGGCAAAGGGCCACCTGGCAAATGGCAAAACAAGAAACCCAGAAGTGTGGCTTGTAACACAGACTGGACATTCCGTCAAGATAATGGAGATATGCAGGTGGCTACAACAAAAGGACTGCTGGGAAAACCTCTCTCAGATGACAGCTTAAAACCTGATGGAAATTTCAGAAATAAGGTAAAACCAGTATGATTAATAAGAACATTGTATTTGACTGTATAAAGAGGCAGGGCATGCCACTATTAAGTACATACAGCGCGGGTTCCTGAGGCTTTCGTGAGGAAACGCTGGAGGAAGGGAGAAGATGAATTAGATGGCCGCCCAGCCTTTCCTTCTCTGGAGGCGGCTGTTGCCACCCAGTCAATCAGAAATTGGATTTTACATTTGACCAGTTTGGAACTCCAGATACTGTGTCCTTTGTCATATTTTTAATTTGATTTTAAATCATGTTTTCAGGATTCACTGGAATTGAAAACATTTGATATCACAGACTTAAAAAAACATCCTGAGAGGTAAGTCAGATGTAGAAGCTTGTAGGTACACATAAGGAAAAAAATAAAAATAGTAATTTGCTTTTTTGTAGAGTACTTAACTGTGTAGAATACTAGCTGAAAGGGACTTTAAGAGTCACCTTCTTCAGCCATTTGCCTTCAGACACGTTAATATTAGGATAATATCAAATGTCAAAGCTTTTCACTTAAATGAGATTTCAGTCCGACTATTCCTTCAGAAACTCACAGCATTTTACCTTTGTTCAATCCAAACCCATACTGATTTAACTGCTCCGTTGTCTTTCATTTGACCCCACCCCTGCCCTTCCAGGCCAAAACAAAATAGCACCTTTGGAAAATGTAATATATTTGAAGAAGAAAATAGCTACTTTCCTGGAGGTTTTAATCCTGATTTCAATTCATTGTATAGTTTACTTTGCATCCATGGACAACCAGGAGGTGGGGGAGGAGAGAGAAAAGGGGAAATCTCTGAGAAGCCAATTTAGTTTTCATGCTCTGAGGTCACTTACTTTTACCTTCCTTCACTCTTCATTGTTCCAGTGAGTTTACTGCAATGTCTCAGCCTGTAAATTGAAATAGAAGAGTTGGTGTCCAGAGGCAGAAGCATTGAGAACAGCTGGAAGTGGCAGCTACTAGCACAGGAAGAACTGTTAGCATTCAAAAAATGTACAATTTGGGGCTTTTTGATAAAACACAGCAAAATATTTGCTTAGAATGACCCTTAATTACTAAAAAACATATAAATTATGTCTTATTTCCTATTAAAAGATAACATTTTAGAACAGTTTCCATCCAGAATGCTGATCACTTCTAAAAAAGTTGGCAGAATCTTAATTTAGGTTGAAAATCTGTTGATTGTGGATAAAGTCAGTACTTTACTTTGGAATCCTTTTTTGGTAAAAGAAAATATGAATTTGAGAACTACTTGCTTCCTTGACTTCTAGAAAGAATATATTTAGCTTTGACTCTTGACATCCTTGTTTTCGCTGTAATGTGTTCCTAAACCTTTCCATCCTTAGGTAGAAATGATTTAAACCTGACAGGGAAATGTAAGAAATTTTAAATTTGTTTCTAGAGGCATGTCATTAACAGAAAAATACTTGGACTCTTACCTAATCCAATCTTTTATTTTAGGGAATCTCGGCTTTCTAAAGAGATGGAGAAAAATTTGCCGTCAGAATGCTGTCAGAAAATAATGCAGAGAGCCATCAAAGCAGAGTTGCACCTATTAAATGTTCACTACCAAATGTGTTATCGCTACTGCAGTGATATTTACAGACTTGTAATGGGAAATAGAGAAGGATTAAATAGGTGACTGTTAATTTTAAATGTATCTTTTAGAAATCTGTCAGTAGCTTCAAATTTGTTCTAGAAAATGTCTTTAATTTTAATTTTTGAAGGGCAGAATGACAGGTAGATTATAGTGGTTTTATTAGCTGGCCTAGGAGTAGTGGACTTTAAAAAGTAATATTTTGATTTCATGAAAAGGCAACAGTGCATGATGCTGTGATGAGTCCAGTCAAAAGATAGGTTTGATGTTTTCTAAAAGCCCTAGTACGGATGAAGTCAGTGACATTCTGCCACATTTTTCTGGCTTATATGTTGAGGGTTGCTTATAATGCCCCTAGAAAAACATCTGTGGTTTATTTTCTTTTATTAAACAGTTAAAATAAAAACTTTTAAAGATCTAGTAGAGTTAGAACTAAGTATATAATATTAGTGCTAAATGGATGAGAGGGAACTGAATAATTTACTTTTGTAAACTTAACTTTTGAACAGGAACTTATCAAATAGTTCTACCAAAAAAGAATTGGGAGCATCACTACTGTCTGTTCTGGGAGACTTAAAAGTTAGATATGAGAAACTGAAAGAAAAAATAAACAAAGGTGTACCACTGGAAGAGCTGCCCCCGCTGTCATTAGAGTCAAAATTATTATCTACCTTTTCTACTTTTGCTGCCAGGGTACGTATTATGTTTTAGGAAGAAAATTTTTGCTTCATTTAGACAGAAAACATTTTAAACTAAATGATTTTTCTTCCCTTCTCTCTCTTTCCAGTTGATAAAAGAAGAATCACATATGTAAGTTTTGGTTTCATCTAATTAAAATTCATTAGATCTTAAAAATTGTTTAATTCAGTTAACTTTAAGTTTTCTATTTTGGTCCTTATTCAGAACATTGATAAATTCTTTAATGAAATGTCTATCTGTTTAGCTTTGCAGGAGCAGATTCTGAATTAGATAATCAAAGTACACATGATGTTGACATTTCTTCAAGCCAAAAGAAGACACTCTCTCAAGTGAGATTTTTTTTTAAGTAGTTCATCAGTGTAAACCTTTAATTTTATGGGTTGTAAAGTAAACTCTTAATTTTCAGAAGCTCTCACATCCTTGTTTTCACCCAGCTGGCTTACTTTGCGTACTACCGTTTGAGGGATGTAACTGATGAGAAGGAACCTAACGGGTGTCAGTAGTTAAGCAGGATGACCATATAATTTATCATCAAACCATGAGATTTTGAGGATGAAAGCTAGTGATGGTATCAGTTCACCATAACAATACGTATAAACCTGGACTGTATCAGGCAAACTGATGGCCACCATCATGTTGATCCAGTGTAGTTAAAACTAGTATTTTCTACCTTCATTTATGAAGTAAAGTAAAATAATATTCTATTCATTTTTGACAGGGTAAAGTTTTATTTCCTCCTTTATTTAAATGATTAAAATAGTTTTAAAGTGCCTTTCATCGGTTTTCTTGATCTCTTTTGTTCCCCTAAGGAATTGTGACATGATATAGCAACATAAGTTATATTCCATTATCAAGTGAGGCAATGGGGTAGGAAAGCTGGAGTTTATATCTACTTTCTAACTTTTGTCTTAATCCAGAGGTTCTATTATTTGGGTAGTATTAAATAATAAGATGCATTCCAAAGCCAACAGTGCAATACCTGATTGATTTATATTCCTTTCTATTAACATTAATGGTTAAAAGTAAATTACTTTAGCCAAATATTTATTACGTTGCTATACTCTTTTTTCCCTTTAAATCTCAGCTATCCACAAAGATTTTAAAAATTTTAAATCAGATATTTAAAGCTTTAAATTTCTTACGTAGTTTGCTTAAGCCAACTTGTCCATTTCATGAAATACAGCGTTCTGGAGGGTTTGGATTTTTTTTTATCATTGTAATGGTAACAGTGGTATAACTTACTTAATTGGGAAGAACAATAAATTTTTTTAAGATACAAGATGCAGATATATAACAATTTTTATAATCTTAGTTTGGACTATAAAAAAATATCTGTTTTAAGTTAGAATTACATTTTAATATCTGTCTCATGAAATTAACAGGTTATACATGAAAGCCCGAATAGTGTTTTTAAATTTTAGCTACTTATGTACCATCTTCACAATCCATAGCCATATATTAATTACTTAAAATGTTATTTGCTCTGTTTTTTTCTTTAAATGATTTGTGTTTTTAAATAAATTTATGTGTAAGACTAACTTACTATTACATATGGGAAAGAAATATTACTTCCCATAACTAGAATATATACATAAGTACACATTAAATAAATGTTAGTTGTTAACACAAAAAATACTTATATGTTTACCTCCAAAAATCAGCTCAAATACTTCTAGTGTGTGTATGGCCACACTTTGCTATATGCTAAATAATAATGTTAGCATACAGTCACTATAAACAGACTGGGTTCAAATCCTAATTACTGTTAACCATTTGAGAGACATATAAAGCAACAAACTACTTAGATTCAGTCTGCTCACCTGTAAATTCGGATTAATGATGATTTTGCTCTTGTAGCCTTCATTATTGGGGGGCTAACTAATGCCAGTGAGGAGTGCCCCCCACATAGTAAGAATGACAAAACTGTTAGTCTTTACTTATTATTGTTTTTATTATTTCAATCCTCAGACGTCTTTATTATCTGACAATAGTCATCCTAAAGAAGATAAATCACCCAAGGAAGATGGTTTAAAAAATGATGATATAGATATAGACTTTAGTCAACTGAAACTTGATGATAAAGGTGAGTATTAAAATGTATTGACTTGTATTATTGCCAAAAAACAATTAATAAGGTTTAAGATATCCCTAGTGCCCATTCATTAAATGAAAATAAATATTTTAAATTGCATCATTCTGATTATGAATGTTGAGTATGTTATTACATCTATTTAATATCTTTAAGGTTTCTTAGTTTATCTGATAATGCAAATTATAATAATACAGACTTTTATTCTTCTGGTTTTTGTTTTCCAATCTGAAATTTCTTCTGCCCAATTTGTATCTCTGTAAATTGTGTGTAATTTTTTTAGTTTTGTCCTGTATGAAAAGATTCTAAAAAGATCATGAATTCAATTTTTAATGAACAAAATGGGCTGCAGCACTGCTTAATCCCTTTTTAAAGATGCTTACTATTGCTTTGCATATAAAATGATGTAAGTCTCTTCTTTCGATTACTTTAAATAAAAGATTTAAAAATCAGAAAAGTAAGATTTTTAATAAGCTAGGAATCATTGTTAATTAAAGGAATACTGAGAAGCATATCACTCATACTGAAAAGGACTTTATTCAGGGACTGCTGAAAAACCCTTCTCAGAATCTTTATGCTTGGTTCTCTTATTTTGCTAATATTTATTTTTAATTTATACATCAAATAGTAATTGTCATCATGTTTATTCACTCTGAGGAGCTTTTAGATAACTTCTCAGAGGGTTAAACATTATAGCTACTTGTGTTCAATTTCTCAGGCTGCAAAAATTACCAAGACATAAGTGAAGACTGGTTTGATGCTAAAGAGAACCTGACAGGAGTTGAAGTTGACATCTCAGGAATACGGGAAAATCAGTTAGGACAAGGCAGAGGGGATCCGAAGCTTACACCGGGTTGGTTCTTAACAATTTACTTAAAAATCCTGAGTGACTCATTTGTAAAATAATGTTTACCATCTTCTGTGTTATAAGCTGTTTTATTATTTTATTCCTCTTTGTAACTTTCCTTTATAAATAGAAAAAAATGAGGAAATTGGTAATTTGGAGGTCAGTTTTTTAAAAAGTAAATCAGTTTTGGGAAACTAAATGCTTAAGTCCAAGACTTAGTTGGCAGGTAGAGGTCCGCCATCCCCTCCACTGCTTGGCTGGTGTCAGTACTGCTCGGGGTGTCCTTTCCTGTGTGTCATTGGGCACTTCGCCCTATGGGGCACAGGCGAACAGAACAAGCTTCCTGTTTCCCGCAGGCAGCAGGGACTGTCTGTCACATTGGCATGAGATGAAAATTATTTGCATTCTCTCACTTTAATAAATCTTTTTCACGAATGTTTTCATCTTTAGATGGTTCCTAATGGTTTATAACAGTTGGAATTTCCTCAATCATCTGTGATTACTACTCAGTATTTTCTAGTGATATACTACTTTTCTCTATTTTTTCCTATATACTTCTATGGAGTTTAAAATTTTTTACATGATAGTAACAGTTCTATTGAGTTATTTCCTGCATATATAAACAGTGCTTACTAGGATTTTTTTGTTTTGCTCACTGCCTATCCCCAGTGCAAGGTACAGCATTCCATCTTAGGGTGTTTAGTAGATATATTGTACTAAATTAGTGAAAGGTGAGATGATAGGGCGAATGTATGTCTCCTGATTGTTTAGTCACTGCTCTTGTCTTACTAGACTGTAGCTCCTTGCTCCCTCCCCACCCCAATGAAAAAATCTGAATTATATAGTTTCACTATTTTCTCTATTAGTACATTATAAACCAGAGATTAGTGAGTTAAATGAAGTCAATTAATGAAGAAAGGTATTATTGCCTAGAGGTGAAGGATTTTACCTCAGTTGCAGCACCACCACTTACTAGATTTGTAACCTGAGTTCCTAAGGCCTCAGAATCCTCATCTGGAATGTAAGTAACAATTGCTCCCTCATGGGGTGGTTGTGACCATTACAGGATAAGATGACCCAAAGTGCTTGGAATGATGCATAGAATATGAGAAGCGCTCAGTAAGTGTTAGATTATTATTGAGTAAGAAAACAAAATTTACAAATATCCCATTATTATATAAAAATAGAAAACATATAAAAAAGAGCTACTTTAAGAATTCATTCAACAATTATCATGTACCTCCTATGTGCCAGGTATAGGTTTTGACAGTAACTTTATAAAGAATCTTAGTTAGTGAATCCTTTTTGATTCAGAACAGGTTCTCTTCAAAACACCATGAAAGTACAGTTAAGAGTTTTGAATTTTTTTATCAAACAAGAAAATGAAAGATATCTATAATCCTAATATTTCTGGTTCCCAAAATAGTGCTGTCTAAATCACGTCATTAGTCCCACCCCCTTTTTTATGTGCCTCAGCTACCACGAACTATATACCTGCCATTGAGATTTGTCTGATTTAAAGATTTTCTTGGTATGATGTTTCCCCAGCAAAGAAAGAGAACCCTCGGTAGCATCAACATGGCGGGGGTGGGGAATGTCAGGATCCTGTGTTTATCCAGCATTTTGGATAGCACGTCTCTAAACCACAGATGAAAGGCACTTTTCTTAGTCATGATATAATGGATTAGACTGTCTAGATATTACTGATCCATTTTTGAGCTACAAGAGACTTAGTATCATCCACTCCACTCTCTTTATTTTGAAGATACTATAATTAAAGCCCAGAAATCTTACAACTGTACTCCATGCTCCTAGTCTTCAGTCTAGTGCTGATATTGACTAATAACTTTATAATAAGCTTTATAAAAAAAAAATGAAATATTTAACAGTTCTCATATTTTCTCTTTAAAATATAGATACAGTAATTGTTATCTTCTGTTGTGTGTTTCTCTACAAGCAGAAATGAAGAATGTTGAGCCCTTACGGAGAGAGAAAGGTTATTTGATACATGTTGGTGGTCTCTGCCCTTCAGTATCTGAGGTATGCCAGGAGTTTTTAGCTTCATTTCCAAGTCTATTTATTGTTCACAGTTAATCTGTTGTTTTTTCCTACCTTTCACACACTTTTATTTCTCTTCTTTTAGGCTGACTTAAGGTCTCATTTCCAGAAATACCAAGTTTCTGAAATTTCAATTTATGATGATTCTTCTACTTACAGGTATGTTTCCCAAACTCAACAAACGTGCATGTACTGGGTGCCTGCTCTGCCCCAGAGGTTCTGTACTAGACATCAGCCACAGTGGTGACTAAGTCATTTTCACAGGTTTCCCAGTCTAGTAGAGGGAGACACACTAACAAGTAACTACAGTAATTAATTAATCGGTGCTGTTTTTAATCAAATAGTTCTTTCATTGTACCTTTTATTTTTAACTTGTTATTAATAATATATGAGTTATTGATTTTTGTGCACCTTATCTTGTTTGTTGATACTATGTCACAGGGGCAGTCAAGTGCACTTAAGACAGTGGGCTCCACAGCCCGATGGCTTGGGCTTGGTTCCCAGCTCCATCAGTAACTTACTGGATAAATTTGGACAAGTTACCTAACTTTTGGGTACCTCAGGCTCTTTATCTATAAAGTGAGGATAATAATAGTGCCTTCACAGCATTGCTGGGAAACTATTATTATTTAAATAAATAAAGCAGTAGGAATAAAGCCTGGCATGTCGTAGGTGCTCAGAAAATTGTGTTTTATTATTTTTTTTATTTTAATTACTTTCTAGCTGATGCTTTCATACTTTATTCATAGACACCTATATCATCTACATATAGTCATTTCCAGTATGTATGTTGTGCTGTTTTGTGACAATGCCAAACATTCAAAAATATCAAATAATATTGGTGATAGCTTAATGGATATGCCTTTCCTGTTGCATCACTCAAATCGATACCTGTTTCAGATATGAAAATCTTAAGAAAGGATCCTGTTTGTAGTTGGAATTGAAATTAAAGTGTAATTTTTGTCTTGAATGGAATCAGTTAAGATTATATGCTTTTTTATTAGACCTATTGATATGCTGTTAATACATTTCAATTGAAGTAGTGTTGCAACCTAGGAGGAGTATTTAATGTGAAGTACTCTTAGTATTGTCTTGCCAATGGATTCCAGCCCCAGGCAAGTTAATTATGAATTCGGTGAGACCAAAAAATAACAATGGAACGTTCTTGGGGTGAAAGGGCTTATACCTAACTTTATTCTCATGGCGGCAGGTCAATCACTCAGAATCCCATCCACTCAGAGCGAGTCTGCAGGCAGCAAGCCAGTCTCTGCCCCTGGGCCTCTCTGCCCACACATCCATCTCAGTCTCTGCCCTCCTGCAGCCATGCAGCCATACCACCGTGCCGCCCAGAGCACTGGGCGGAGCTCTTTATATAGAGTCAATAGCAACGCATTGCCCACATGTGTGTAGTGAGCTAGCCAACCAGAGCCAGGTGAGAATCCTGGCCATAGGAACCTTCACTTTATACACAAATATTTTGCTGAATCCTTAAAAAAAAAAATATTTGTGCTTTTTATTACCTGAAGTATTATATATTCTGTATGGAAATTTAGAAAATAGTTAAAAAAGAAAAATACAAAAGGTTGTAAAAATCTGTTTGAAAACAAGTCCTCTTCAGATTTGGTATATATCCTGTTGATACTATCTAGGGCTGGCTTTGTCAAAGGGATGAAGAGCCTAACTTTTTCAGTTATATGGTTAAAATTCTGGTTAGATTTTCCAGCTCCATTTTTGGTCTACATATTTTTCCACTGTAAGATCATAAGGTCATTCCTTTATGTAGTCTGCTAAATGTTGTTAAATTTTGCCTTTCAAATGCCATTGATCCATCTGGAGGTTGTTTTTATGTATTGGGATTAAATTTTTAATTTTTTTAGTGTGGATAACCAATTATCCCAAGGGTAGGGAAAATGGAAGTGGGTCCCATGGCAGGACGCTCACCTGACCGATCTGCTCGCCCACCTGCAATGTTGTCTCGTGCTTATGTACTACTCGGCCTAGTGCTCAGGCGCAGGCTTGCACACGTGTTGGCAGTGAGCTGGGATTGTCCCTCTTGCTGTATAAAGACCTCCACCCAGTGCTCTGCACAGATGAGGATTGTAGATTGCAGACTTGCTGCACGCTGATTTGGATCCACGGATGTGGACGTGATCATACTAGCAAGAGTAAAATATGAGCCTTTTTTCCAACGTTCTGTTACCGTTTTTTGGTCTCACTGAATCCAGAGTGAACTTGCCTGGAGCTGAAATCCAGCATTGCACCTGCTATTCTGTCCTTTATCAGCTTTGCCATTGTTTTATATGAAATTTTAATATAAAATTCATAGGAGCTAATTCATAGGAAATGCTTACTTTTTTTCCATTTTTAATTTGTTTTTTATTTAGTTATCCTAAATAAATATTCTTCCTAACCCAAAGAAATTATAGCGACTTTTACATTTTAAGAGCAGTTTTCTTGTGGGAAAGGTATATTTTAGCCAGTAGTTACAAAATGAAGTTTAAACAATTTTAAGTCATTAACAAAGGATCTTTTGGTTTTCTGCTTTTATACTTTAGATATGCCTCTCTTGCTTTTAAGAAAAACAGTGATTCAAAGATGGCTGTGAAAGAAATGAATGGGGTAGAAATAAATGGAAAATCAGTAAATGTGCGACTTGTTAAAATTCCTGGAGAATATACATCACCACTTTCTTCCAAAAATGGAAATCGAGTTACTTTGAATAATTTGGAAAAAGGCACCAGCAAAGAAATTAATTCAGCCTCCTGTGTTTCTAGATTGCCCAGAACCAGGCCAAGGCAGCCCGGTGCTGAGCAAGACAGTGAATTTTTCCCTTTCAGCCAGGTTAGTTTTCTTGATCCTTTTAAAGGGTCTTTGTATATGCTGTATGTGAAACTAATAATTCTAGAATCAATTTTGAAGTGTTAATGAGAATATTAATCTGGGTCATCGTTAACCTTGAATCTACCCTAATCTGCTTTTGTACAATTCCATTTGCTCCTGGGAGAAAAGTAGATCTTTGTAGACCTAACTACAGGGACTAGTTTCTTCTCACCTCTAATTAGGCTCTTTGCCATCGCTTTGCAGTCTTTTGTCTCTATTTTTGGGCAGCAATACTCTAAGTATCAAGCTACACTTCCACTCATTCTTTTTTCACAGCTTATCTTAGTCCATAATTTTAAAACCATAAGCTATAGTCACTTTGATGATACATGCCCTCATTTTTACATTATTGAGGTTTTAAGCACCATGTGGGAGGTGATGAAGTTGTCTTGTTCGCTCTTCTCTTTCCACTGCTCTTAAAATGTTTGGCATCCTACAGGCATTCCACAGATTTTTAAAAAAATATACTTAACAGTAAAATGCAGTCTTTAGTGTCTGTGGTTAGACAGCTGCATAAAGGTATGTAACTACCACCACAATCAGGATACAGAACAGTTCCATCATTCCAAAACATTCTTTTATGCTTTGCTGTTTCCTTCTGTAATTTTTCCTTTTGTAGAATGTATGCAGACAAATAATATGCAGCCTTATGAGCCTGGCTTCTTTCACTTAGCTTGGTGCATTTGAGATTGATCTGTGTGTGTATCAGCAGTTCATTCATGTTTATGTTTTGACTATTTTTATTGGGTGGTTTACTTCCTTATGAGTTTTTAGAGTTTTTTATATTCTGAATGTAAATCCTTTATCAGATATGTGATCTACAAATACTTTTTCATAGCCTCTACTTAGTCTTTACATTTTTTAATACTGTGTTTCTCAGAGCAGGGCTTTTTTATTTTGATGAAGTATAGTTTACCAGCTTTTTCTTGTTTTAACTTGTGCTTTTATTGTATCTAAGAAATCTTTGCATAACCCATGGTCACAAAGATTGTGAGTTAATTTTTATATAATGTGTGAGGTCACCTTTTTCTCACATTCTCCACATTTATTCATTATATTCATTTAGAAAAAATTTATTGTCTATGAGAGGCTCTGCCCATCTACTCATCGTGTGACTTGGCAAGTTACCTAACCTGTGTGTCTGAGTTGCTTATTGTAAAATGGGGATAACGATAATACTTTGCATCTCACAAATGTTGTGAGATTTGAGTGACTTTAACACAGGAAAATTCTTAGAACAGTACCTGGCACAGCGAATGTACTCAATAAATAGTAGCTGTTGTTATTTACCAGTAATTGGGCTCGGGCTTGGAAATCTCATCCTGTCTGTGGTTTCAACTGTCACTTGAACTATTGTATCCCCAACTTTTATTTATTCAACAAACAGTCATTGCCTACCAGCTATGTAATTATCCCAGGCACTGGAAAATGGGTAGCAGTGAACTAACAGACCATCACCTGCTCTTGCAGAGATTAAGTCTAGTGAAGGAGATAAGGCAATAAGCAAAAAAGTAAAACATAGGATATTCTGGTGTGACAGACACAATATTTTACTCATTTCTTGTGACTTTTCATCTAAGCTTTAAAATGTCAGTGCTTCTTTTTATTATTTTGGAGCTTACAGTGGTTTCAACCAATTTATAGTCTACTTCAATAGTTAATAGTAATTAATCAATCAGTTTATCTCTTCAGTTAGATTATACTATCTATAAGTGGAGAAGTTCTATTTTTATATCACTAGTTTAACCCCCACAGCACATTCATAAGTACTCTGTGTTCATTACATTTTAGTAAGTAAAATGTAGACTATTTATAATTACTGTGTAGACCAGCCTGTTTCTGTCAGCGTGGGTAAGAGAATTAAGCCTTCATGCCTTAAACCTAACATATCATGTATGTAATGAATTAACCTTTCTCCTATGAATCTAAAATGGAACTACTTTTGTCCTATATTTGGGAAAATTGAGAAAATAGTTAACATCAGTTTCTGTGTTCTGTGGTTCAGATGAGGAATCCCAGTTGAGAAGGGCTGATTTAGACATATCCTCATGTACTCTATCACTTCTGTAAGAAAACATGTATGGCATTGTCAGTTCATGACCCTGAACACAACTCAAGTAAATCTATTTGGTATTAATAATCCCAAATAAGGTAAGTTTCTTAGGAACTTTGATTTTACTATTTGTAATTTTAAAATTTAATTGAGGAAGCTAGGTTGTCTCTATGTAATGGTTACTGATTTTTAAAAAGCTTTCAAAATGCTTATTTAGAGTGTCAAGAAGACTTGTAAACAGATTGAATCTCCTAAACTATTACCTGAGACACCTATTCGATTCATACCTACAAATACATTGAACCTCCGTAGCTTTACCAAGATCATGAAGAGACTGGCTGAACTACATCCAGAAGTTAGCAGGTAATGATGACAGTTATGTTTTAACTGGTTTTAAAATTGGTGTGTCAAGTACAGCTCTGTTCAATAACTCAGCCATATTAGAACGCGTCACTTTGGAAAGGGCAGTGCTCACGCATGTTTTCCTTCTGCATAGAGACCGTGTTATAGACGCTCTTCAGAAAGTAAGAGGGAGTCATAAAGGCTTTCTGAATGGCTTGCCTATTAATACTATTGTGAAAATGACTTCATCTGTTTTGAAAGACTCTGCTTCCAGTTAGGAATAAAAAAAGTAATAAAGTAAGTAATCAAATCTTTTCTATTGAAATACTACTTAAAGGTTTTCAGCTATTAATTTAAATTTCTTTTCAAATAAAAAGAATATTACATTTAAAGTAATAGAATAAGAATATAAAATTTAAAAATAATCATACTTTATTAACTATTAATGCAAAACTATTAACCAAAAATTAAGCGGCTTAAACAGCATTTATCATCTCAGTTTGTAGGTCAGGATTCAGGGGTGGCTCAGCTGGGTGGTTTTAGCTTGGGGACTGTCCTGATGCTGCAGTAAGGTATCGGCCTGGGCCGCAGTCATAGGAAGGCCTGCCTGAGACCGGAGGGTCTGCCTCTGAGATGGCTCTCACGTGGGTGGGGGCAAGAGGCCTGTTACTCACCGCATGGGTCTTTCCACAGGGCTGCTTGAGTGTCTTTACATCACGGCAGCTGGAGAGCTAGATGGAAGCTGCATATGTTCTGTGACCTAGTCGTACTCCATTGTTTCTGTCACATTCTATTAGATGCAAGCCCAGGCCGATATCTTACTGCAGCATCAGGACAGTCCCTAAGCTAAAACCACCCAGCTAGGAAAGAAGGCTGAGGAAATGTAGAGAATATCATCTTGAGGCACTGGTGACAGCACAGTGGTGGTGACTCAAGGGTCAGAGTGAGAGATGCACCTCAGGAAAGCATGCCCAGTGTTTGGGTCATGTTCTCCTTGGTATTACTTGCAAAGGGGCAACTAGGTGTTTAAGGGACCTTTCTAATAGCATTGAATCAGGGAGATGTGGCCTTGGTGAACTCTCAGCAATGGGGTTGGGACCCCAACTGGCTACATTCTAGGAGTAAAGTTGAATCAGAAATAGATCGTCCCTCATATGGACTGTAACTCAGCTTCAGAATTTATTCCCTACGTTGGACTGAGATGATCTAGGTCTGCCGTGTAGCTAGAGGAAATGAAGGTAAAAATTTTCTAGGATAAAGTAACATCATTTCAGTCTTCAAAATATTCTAGCAACAATTTTGCCATACTACTTATTTTGGAAATAAAAGTACACAATCAGAAATAACTAATCATAAATGAAATAAGACCATATGAATGAAACTAGCATAAACACTAGGTAATAGAAACTACCCACAGGGACTCCAGACATTTAAGTTATCAGATACCCTTTGAAAAAACATGCTTATGTGTGATCAATTATTTGCAAAAATGGCCATAATTATTCCCCTTCCTATATTTGTGCCTCTTTGTAATGTACCTTTGAAGCTTTTCCCATCAAGATGAAGCAGTCTGTTTTCTAACCCCCTTGAATCTGGACTGGCTTTTGACTTGTTTTGACAAGTTGTGCCTACCTAGGTTGGCAAGTTTTGACAACCTAGTGCACAAGAGGTTTTGATCACTCTGCTCTTGGAAATTGCTTCAGCCATGTGAAGAAGCTCAGCCAGCCAGCTAGACGACAAGAGACTACATGGAGGATAGCCGAGGCATTCCGTCCTGCAGCCAGGTGCCCCTGGACGTGGGACAGAACTTGCAGAGATCAGCGGACCAGCCAGCCGGACTTGGAAGCTATCTGGAGCGGCATGAGTGAGCCCAGCCAGGATGAGAAAAATCACCCAGATGAGCCCAGCCCAGTGCCAACCGGCAGAATTTTATAAGCTAAATAGATGGCCATTGTTTGAAGCTCTAAGTTTTTTTTAAGGTATTATTGATAGACACTCATATGAGGGTTCCACATGAAAAAACAATGTGGTTACTACACTTAAGCATATTATCAAGTCCCCACCCATACCCCATTGCAGTCACTGTCCATCAGTGTAGGAAGATGCCACAGAGTCACTGTGTGCCTTCTCTGTGCTACACTGTTTTCCCCGTGACCCCCCATACCATGTGTACTAAACATCATGCCCCTCAATCCCCTTCTCCCTCCCTCCCCACCCACCCTCCACCACTCCTCCCCTTTGCTAACCGCTAGTCCCTTGGAGTCTGTGAGTCTGCTGCTGTTTTGTTCCTTCAGTTTTGCTTCGTTATTATACTTCACAGATGAGGGAAATCATTTGGCACTTGTCTTTCTCCACCTGGCTTATTTCACTGAGCATAATATCCTCCAGCTCCGTCCATGTTGTTGCAGATGGTAGGATTTGTTTGTTTCTTAGGCTAAGCTCTAAGTTTTGAGGGTGATTTGTTACATAGCAAAAATGAACTGATTTAGATATAATACGTTCATGGAGATAACAGGATTGAGAATTTTAGTATAGAACTGAAAATATTTAAAAATGGAAATTCCATTAATGAAAAATAGAATAAATTAGTACTCAGTTAATATGTTCTGTACTGAGTTGGAGTGAGAATTAGAGATAGGTCAAAAAAAATCTGGAATGAAGCACAGAGATAGAAAAGGATGAAAACAAGAGAGAAGTTAAGAGAGAAAGATATAGGGAGAAGGACTAATTATTTGTGCAACTAGAGTTTCAAGAAAAAGAGAAGAGAAAGTAGAACAGACACAATACTGTGAAAAAAAATTATGGCTGAAATATTTTTTAAATGACAAAAAACATCAAGCCACAAGTTCACTGAAGTCCTTTTAAATCTCAAGCGTGGAAAAATAAAAGACCTCAGTGCATCACAAAGAAAACTGCTTGAAAAATAAAAGCTGAGAAGACAAATCCATAAAGCAGCTAGAGGGAAAAGAATTAAAGAGTGCAATTGGACTGACATTCTCAAACAGAAGCCATCAAATAATTCTGTAAACCTAGGATTCTATACCAGAAAAAAGAACCATCAAGAATAAATGTGCAAGGGTACTAACATCAAGAATATATAAAGAACTCCTCATATGTTTCAACACCAAAAAAAACAAGCCCCATTAAAAAATGGGCAGAGGACCTGAACATTTTTCCACAGAAGAAATACAGATGGCCAACAGGCACATGAAAAGATGCTCCATCCACATCACTAATCAGCAGAGAAATGCAAATCAAAACCACAGTGAGATACACTCTCACAGAAGTCAGAATGGCCACTGTCCAAAAGACAAGAAATAACAAATGTTGGCAAGGATGTGGAGCTGTGGGAACCCTTTTTACACTGTTGGTGTGAATATCAATCTGTGCAGCCACTATGGAAAGCAGTATGGAGGGACCTCAAAACACTAAAAATAGAAATACCGTACAACACAATAATTCCACTTGTAAGGAATTTACCCAAAGAAAACAAAATCCAATTCAAAAAGATACATGCACCCCTGTGTTTATTGCTGCCTTATTTATAATAGCAAGATATAGAAGCAATCACAGTGTCCATCAGTAGATGTAGATGATAGATTAATAGACCTATAATTGAAAAAAAAAGTACATATATACAATTCAATATTATTCAACCATTAAAAAAAAGAAATCTTGCCATTTGCAACAATATGAATGGACCTAGAGGGTATATGCTAAATGAAATAAGCCAGACAGAGAAAGACAAATACTGTATGATTTCACTTATTTGTGGAATCTAAAAACAAAACAAAATGAACAAAACAGCAATAGACTCGTAACACTGAGAAGTGACTGGTGGTTACCATGGGGGACAGGTTGGGATAGATGGTTGAGGGAAATAAAGGGGTACAAAAGTTCTCAATCATAATAGAAGTTGGTCACAGGAATAGTAGTACAGCACGGAGAATAAAGCCAACAATTCTGTAACACCTTCCTGTGTTGACAGATGGATGAGGTGAGGATTTAGTAATATGGGTAACTGCTGAACCACTGTGTTGTATATTTGAAACCAATATAAAATTGTATATCAACTATACTTCAATTTAAATAAATAAAAATAGAATAAATATATTTTTACTCAAAAACTAAGATAATTTGTTTCTTAGAAGACTCACTATAGTAAAGAAGACATTAAAAGAGCATTCTTTGGGAAGAAGGAAAGTGATTTTAGATGAAAGGTCAGAGATGCAGGGGAAATGAAGATCAATTGTGATATATCACTATTAACTATAAAATAATAATGGTATCCTATAGCGCCTAATATATTAAAATATATGATAATAAAAGTATACAAGAAAGGATTAAGTACTGTTACAATCCTAAGCTCCTTATAGGTTAGGAAGAGGGTGAAAGGTACTATGTTGGGGGTCCTCAGTTCGCCCTCAGCCCCTCCCCCCCCAGGCTTGGTGGTTCACTAGGAGAAGTTAGTGACTCAGTGTATAGTTGTACCCATGGCCATGATTCATGACAACATGATGCAAAGCCACATTAGCAGAGGGACAAGGCCCACAAGGTGATGTCTGGAGGAAACCAGGCACAAGCGTCCAAGAGTCCTCCTCTCTCTGGGCATGTTTATTTCCTTCAGTAATGAGTTCTGGCATCCCCTATGAAATGTCTTCTATCAGGGAAGCTCCTTAGAGACTCAGTACCCAGTGCCTTCACAGGGGCTGGTCACTTAGGTCTGACTGCCTCCCGCATACCAAAGTTTGACTCTCAGAAGGAAAACTTTGAAGGTTCTTCATACTGCTCTCCAAACTTTGACTCTCAGAAGGTTCACCGTAAACCACATTGTTTATACAGTTTGGCACAGTGAGCTACTGTTCTCACTTCTGGGACTGCTAGGAACCCTCCTGAAATCCCAGTTCCCAGACAACAACCAAGGACCAAGCTTACAAGCAGGTGTTGGTCTGCAAGCTCCTTGAGAGCTTCCCAGGTATGATCTGAAATCGGCTCCCATACACAGAGGGCAGGGAGAGACCAAAGAAAAAGGCAGACCCCCTCCAGGTTGGTAGGTGGCAGGTTTAATCAGCAGAGGAACTCATTTATGAGGCTTGGCTTGGGCAGCCGCAAGATGAGTAGATCTCTGCACCCACCCCAAGTCTTAAAAGGTTTTATAGCCCAGGGAAGGCAGTATAACACAGAGAAGACAAGTAGTGACTCTATAGCATCTTACTACACTGATGGACAGTGACTGTAATGGGGTGTGTGGTGGGGACTTGATGATGGGGGAAGTCTAGTAACCATAATGTTGCTCATGTAATTGTACATTAATGATACCAAAATAAAAAAAATAAACAAAATAAAAAAGCACAAGTAACCAAGGTAAATAATTTTTTTCAGAAAGGAAATATCACTACAAATCTTACAGACATTGAAAAAGAGCACATTTTGAATAACTAATACATTTAAATTTTTTATTAAATGGGCAACTTCCTAGAAAAAATCAGATACTAGAAGATACAGAAAATCTTACTAATCTTGTGTTTATTAAAGAAATTGAATTATAAGTAAAACCCTTCCCACAAAGTAAAACCCAGCCCAAGATGGCTATCTTGATGAATTTCCCCAAACATTTAAGGAGGAAGGAATGTCAGCCTTCAAGTCTTCAGACAAATCAGCGCAGTCATCACACCAAAACCAAAAACAAGAATGGAAGATTAAGAGACCAATCTCATGAAAATGAGTGCAAAAATTCCTTCAAAAATGTTAGCAAACTGAATCCAACAATTTGTAACAGGAGAATACTTTTATGGCCAAACTGACTTTGTTCCAGGACTGCAAGGTTCATTTAACATTTGAAAATGAATGCAATTTACCATACAACTAGAATAAAAGACAAAAGTCATCTGATTATTTCAGTAGATGCAGAAGTAGTTGATAAAATTCACCACCCATACATGATAAAATTCTTAAACTAGAAATAAACCATGAGATCTCTTCTTGTATCGGGATCCTTGAGATTTCATTCTACTTGCAGACTTGCAAGTTAATGTTGTAATTTCATTAATGCTGGCAAAAGACGGACTCCTGGGACAAAGAACAATTTTTTCACACAGCAATAGAAATAGCCAGAATATCATTTTCTTACCTGGTTCCCTGAGCCTCAGTTCCCACAGGACAACCCGATGAGGGTCAGGTGACACCTGCACATACAGTGGGTTGCATTACAAGAGAAACTCCAAGCTCAGGGAACCTGAATATTTTACAATGGGCTTCAGACAAACCTACCAGGCTTATGTCATGGAGGGAAACACTTATACTAGACAGGAAATAAACCTGCCCTTTATTCCTGAGGAAGGTAGTTTCTCTGTCTTCCAATGCTGTTTGTTGCACATTCTTAAAAGGAAAAGAACAAAGACCATCTATGGAAATTTGTCCCCCAATAAAAACATCATACTTTATGGTGAAATGTATAATTTTTTTTCCCTTAAAAACAGGAATTGGGCATGGATGCATCTGCTGTCATCTATTCATCATTGTACTAGAGCTTCCAGCCAGGACAGTAAGAAAGAAAAATAAAAGTTATACATATTTGAATGGAAGAAATGCCACTCTAATTACAGTGAGAGTAGTCTAATTTTGTACATAGATAATTCCAAAGATTTATATATGTAACCTATTGGAATTAAAAAGGGTTACTAAGTACAACAACAGTACACAAAAAACAATTGCTGTTCTGCACACTATCCATAATGCTAGAAAACAAGCATTTTTAAAAAAGATTTTATAGTAGCATTAAAAATATAAAATACTTAAGAATATGTCTAACAAAAGATATTCAAGACCTCTAACTGAAAACTATAAACCATTGAGAGAAATTAAATTCTAAATAATGAGGGCAATAGCCTCTGTATGGATTCAAAGTCTGAGTAATATTAAAGATGTTTATTCTCCCCATCCTATCCAGTACATTCAGTGCCATCCTAATAAAATCCCAGTAGGATATTTTTGTGGAACTTGGCAAGCATATTCTCAAAGTTATATGTAAATATTAAAGATCAAGAAGAGCTAAGACAATTTTTAAGAAAATAAGGTAGAAAGACTTTATTACATATTAAGATTTGTTATAAAGTGACAGATTGTATAATAGTGGCACAAGGATAAATAGATCAACAAAATAGAAAAGAAAATGCAGAAACAAGCCTGTGAATATGTATTCGCTTGATTGGGACAAAGGTGGCATTGTGAAGCAGTGGGAATAGAACAGTCCTCAGTAAATAATGCTGGGTTAGATACCTACCTGAAAGGAAATTTCACCTATCAGACTGGCAGGCGCTCTGACACGTTGCCATTGGTACAACCAGCAAATGGAATGAGAGTCATCAGTATCTATAAAGATGGCACACGCGTTTACTTTGACCCCAAACCCACTTCACCAGCCTATGTCGTAGATACACTTGACAGATACAAAATTACTTAATGCACAAGGTTATTTTTGTAGCATTGTGTGACTGCAAAAGATTGGAATCATCTACTTTTGGTTTTCCAGTCATAAAATGAGAAAGATCCATACACTGATGAGGCGATCTTTAGTAAACACTGTTACGTGACAAAAGCAGGAAGATGTTCTGTGATCTGCCTTTGTATGAGGAAGGAGAAGGTACTAATACACCATTTATATTTGTGAGAAGAAACTCTGGAAGGAAATTCTGGTAAAATGTGTATGTAGGTGGGGGTAAGGATGAAAGGCGAATGTTTCTGAATATACTTAGTTTTGGCTTTGGAAACAAATTGATTTGCATATGCAAATATAAAATTAAAATTCAAAAGGAAAAGAGAAATACATCCTAAAAAATGGAAACAATAAAATTAACAAAACTAATGGTATGCATTAGCACAGCCTTTTGAATATATACATCTTCGGATCGTATATTCTAAGCAACTGGAGCTGCCCAGATATCATAATTTGTATAGTAGTAATATTAGTATTATCATGAAATTTTATATGGAGAAGATAATTGTTAATGTTAAAAACCAAGATCTGTAGCATGCAAGAAAAAAGATACAGGTATAAAATCATTAGTTGAACTTTAAATTCTTCTACTATTACATTTCAATTGAAAATAATATAAATCATGATTCTGCTTTTCAAAAATACGTGTTTTTAGCTCTATCCGTGGAAAACACCGAGGAGCAGTGCAACTCAATGACATTGGGTGTATCTAGCATCCAGATTGTCATCTCTGAACACCATTTTCTACTGTTTAGTCCTCTATACACCCATATTTAAATAGACCACATTATGTTTACTTTCTTAGCCATCTTCTTAACTGTCATCATCTTTCCACCCCCAGTAATCTGTTTAACCAATGTAATCTTGATATTTCCAGGTTAGCTCCCAAATAATCAGCTAAGTGCTAAGTGCTTTCCTCATTCTTCATCCTCCTAATACAAACTAAAGCTCAGTGAATTTTTACATGTCCATGCCCAGGTGTATATACCAGGTCAAGATATACAAGGTTTCCAGCACCCCAGAAGTTTCTCTGTGCGTCTTCTCAGTTATTACACAACACCCCTAACTAGAGAGGTAACCTTCTAAATGCTCCGAACTCAGCAATGAATAGATAAAGTTTCTACCCTCTAGGAGCTTACATTCAAGAGGAGAAGGAAGTAGAGTAAATGAAGTAGATAATTTCAGATAGTGATAAACTTGGCAATGAGAATAAGGCAGAGCTTTTGACTAGAAAATAATGGGGATAAACTGTACGTAGACTAAGGCAGCTTCTAGGACAGGCAGTTTACTTGGACACAAAACTTCCTCAAGGATATGTGTCAATTTCCTTTTTTAGATTCATTTCCCATGATCCTGTCTTAAAATTAATAATCATATAATAGCTATTTATTAGTAAGCCAGTTTGTGAGTCGGCCTTTGTGATCCTAGTTTAGCTGCTTCATAGTGAAAGAAAGAGATTTAACACCTCATTTAGGTGGCTTGCTGTTGAGGACACTGCCCCCTTTTTACCATGATGACGATTCAGTTTTCACTCTTAAAACAGAATCTAAATAGTTGTCTGTATTGTATATATGACATCTGGTGGCCTATTTCTGTTTTAATCTAGTAGTAGAGTTTACTGATTTGCTTAGCCAAGGGATAGAATTTAATGGTGAATGAATATTGATGATATTCACATATAAGATAAATGAGTTTAGTGACGGACTGGTTTAGTAGTAGGGTGTACTGCTAACTAACTGCAGTCGTCCTCCCTTATCCGTGGGGGAGACATTCCAAGCCCCTCAGTGGATGTCTGAATCTGTGGATAGTACCAAATCCTATATATACTATGTTTTTTTCCTATAAATACAAACCTATGATAGAGTTTAATTTGTAAACTAGGCACAGTAAGAGATTAGCAATAACAACAAAATAGAATAATATACTGTAATAAAAATTATGTGGATGTGGTCTCTCAGTATTTTACTGTGCTCACCTCACCCTTGTGGTAATGTGAGGTGATACAATGCCTGTGTGATGACATGAAGTGAGATCAGTGCCGTAGGCACTGTGACATAGTTAGGCTACTACTATTGACCTTACTATATTTACATCAGGAGGAGGATTATCTGCCTCTGGGCTGAGGTTGACCCAGGTAACTGAAACCACAGAGAGCGTAAATGTGGATAACGCAAGACACTGCATGTACTTTTCATGACTTGAATTTAGTATGATCAACATATTTTATTGTTGGTTTTTCCCTTCTTTTCTCAACTTACAGAATTTCCTTGGAAAGCACAAGTTCCCTTCTACAGAGAATGTTCTACAACACTTAGGAAAAAATTGTGATAATAGCAAAATGATACAATTAAATAGGCTCTGTAAGTGGATTTAGGTATCTATAAAACTCTGTAGTCCTCCCTTAAAATCTAGCAACTATTGTTTCTACATTAAGATCTTTATATATAAGGTTAAAAGATAATTTTAATGTTTGTAAACTTTATATTTAAAATTTTTTTCTTAGAGACTTCAAGTTGCATATTTTGGATCAGAAAAAATGGTTGTGTCCATTTAAGAAAATTTTGTTAAATCAGTTTTTTTTTTAAGCCAAGAGGTTTATTATTGCTTCAGTTTGTTTTTATGATTTCCATACATGAAAAATGTAGCTTACCTGAAACTCTTAGTTTCAGTTTTCAGTTGCCTTAAGACTCTTGTATTAGACCATAGGATAGCAGATAAGTAAACTGAGTCTATAGATACACAGCATCTTGGAATGTGTATATTTTTAAACTTCCAAGATAATTACTGCTGTGATACATTTAATGAGTTTCATGGCTTCAGTATAAGTTTTTAGAGGTATTTTTCTGTTTTTACTAGGAAGAGTAAACTCAAGCATGCTTTGATACAAAATACTTAAATTTAAGTGGTTACCATATTGCTTATGTTCATTCTGTAATAAGTTGTGTTATGTTAGGTGATAGCATAAGTTGGAACAACTTTCAAAGCCTAATTTTATGCCTTATCTGATAACATATACATTTCTTTAACTGCTTCCATTCTCAAAGTAACATACTGTTAAATGTGTAGTTTTACTATTAAAATGAACGTTTAAATGTGCATTTTCTTCTGCAAATGTTTAAAAAATTTTAGAGCATTGAGTAGTTGGTATCACTTGATTAAAAGTTACCCATTTAATTTGATGCACTCATATTTAATAAAGGCAGAATCTGTAGTACTGTTGTAAACGTAATACTTTCTGCAGGTTTGATGACATTTCCTGAGTGTAAATTAACCTGTCAGTGTTTATGTGGAATGCATATGGATGGGATGACTACAAAGCAAAGAACTGGATTTCAAAATTTTCCTCTTTTATGGGATTTTTGGGTTTACTTCATATGTTAATTTGTCTCTGGTTACACTCCAGAAGTCTACCAAGAGTTGAATTCCAGGATATAAAAGAATAATTTAAAAGGACTCTATTAAGTGAAACTTGAGAATCATTGGTTTTGGCCATATATTAATTTAATAGAATTAAGAAAGTATGGAGATTTCTTCCTATGTGTTAACTCATGATTATTTATACTAAAAGGCTACATTCAGAGTTAGCATTGAATAAAGTTAAAAAATGGTTTATTTTCAACATACTAGCCACAATACAAAGCATACCTCTAGTCATTTGTTTCCAAAAGGACTTGTTGACGTGGAATTAGAATACGGAGACCAAACCACTGCGTTCGATTTGGGGAAAATATAAAGGATCACTTGAAATGACTACTTTCAGGTTGTTGTTGTTTTTTTTTTTATGAAGATGTCCTCTTCAAAAACTAAAGGTAAAAAAAGATCAGGCAACTTTTGTAGATCAGAAAGACTTTTAGCCATGACCAGTAAGTTGATTACTGTTACTCAGTTTATTAAGTTAGATGTAAAAATGAGAGTTAATTCATAAATCTTTTGAAACTACAAGGGAAAAATCAGTATCTTATTCTCTAAAATCTCTAATTTGACATAAATTATATAAAATTTTTGTGTAATTTAGAATTTAGAAGACTGGTCAAAATAGCCATGTTTCCAACTATCTTCAAACAGCAAAGTTTCAGGTAATTTAACATATTTACATTATTGCTCAGAATTGCTTTTCTTTCATACTGTATTACTGGGACACCAAACAGCACTTTAGCACTGTCAACTAGAATATACAAATAATTATGTTTGGAAATAACCAGAGACCTGAAATGTCGTAAATACCCTAAGACTATCACCAAAGAAAAAAAAAATGGGACTAAAAATTCCCAATTGGCTCTGCCTGGTACCAGTGTTAATTCTGGTCAAGGGAGATAATATGTGTGACTAAGAAGCCAATATAATAAGCAGTTTATTTTTAAAGAAATAGTTCTCCAGCCAGTGTTCTGTATATGTTGACTTTACTATTTTCTCACTGTGGATCATTGTTACGCACTATCTGGTGTCTACCTGGCGTGTAGTGTTAGCCCTTGTCGCAGAATAACAGCCCTCCAGGCTGTCCTGTCCACCTGCAGACCTGAATAGCTCGCAGGAATTAAGGTTGCAGGAGCGAGCAAGGTGCTCAGTTGACCTTGGCAGAGGAAGATGATCCTGTATTATCTGGGTGGGCAGAAGAAACAACCAGAGAAATGGCATTTTGAGAAAATCACCCGCTGTTGCTGGCTTTGAAGATGGAGGAAGGGGGCCAAGCGCCAAGAATATGGGTGGCCTGCAGAGGCTGGGAAAGACAAGGAAACAGATTGTCCCTTAGAGCCTCCAGAAGAACAGCCCTGCCGACATCTTGATTTGAGCCTAGTGAGACCTGTGTCAGGTTGCTGACCTCCAGAAGTGTAAGATAATAAGTTTGTATTGTTTAAGCTTCCAAGTTTGTGGTCATGTTACACGTCAGCAGTAGAAAACTAATAGAGCTATAACTGTTACCTGTAACCTCCAGAAAACTGCCAGGAACATTATACGATTACTTACAGGTTCTGTGCATCTTGCTTGAATTTTGACTTTTGGGAAAAATAATTATGTATGAGTGACATACAGCCTCAGTGACTGGGATTTATATAGAATTTAAATCTTAATAATAGCATGATAGGGTTGATAGTAATAGTCTCCTGATCGATCAGAGAATGTCATTATTATTTATATTATGGACATTGTTATAAATGACTCTTTGACTCCCAGGAGGCTGAGAGCCAAGCTTGCAGTTCATTTCTAACAGTGTATTGTTTAAGAATGCAGGCTCTGAAGCCATAGTTTCTGGGTTCAAATTTCTCCAGCTTTGTGGTTAGCCTTGGACAAGCTGTATAATTTCTCTGTGCCTCAGTTGTCTGGTGCATAAAGGGGAGATGAGGGAAGTATCGGCCTTTCTGGGAAAGAGTGAAGGAAGACATTGGCCACGGTACTTGTTCCAAGAAAAGCATCTGTCAAGATTGGCCACTTCCGGAGCTGCCATCACCCCTCAGTGAGGTGACGCTTGTCTCTGTGTGGGGACTTCACCCTGATGTTATCACAGCATCCTGCTGTTTAGTTTCCCTCTACTTTCTTGATTTTCTTTTTATTCTCTTCTATGAATGTGTATAACCTGCCTCAATATTAGAATGAACAGGCCATAAGTTAGTACACTAGTTATACTAGTTGGAGTTCGTATATTAGAGTGTATTTGTTACTTGATTACATGATAGAAACACAACTCGAACTAGCCAAAGCACAACAAAAGGCAAGTTAACTTAGGTAACTGGGAATTCCATCGATGAATCCAAGTACGGCTGGATCAGGACGCTTCTGCTTTCTTTCCTCTCTCTCCCCATCTCCCTCTTTTTCTCTCCCTCCCCGCCCCTCTCCCTCCTTTCTCACACACAATCTTGAGTAACTAGAAACAGGTACATTGTGCACTAAGAACTGGGAAATAGGCACATAGGTAGTGTTTTTAGACTTACAGGAAGTTGCAAAAATAGTACAGAGAGTTCATGTATAACTTCACCCATCTTCCCCTAATAATAGTTTATATCACATAGTAAAATTACCACAACCAGGAAATTAACATCGGTGCATAACATTGGTACTATAACCACAAATCTTACCCACATTTCACTAGTTTTTTCCCTAGTGTTCTTTTTCTGTTTCACGATCCAGTTCAGTATTCCACATTTCACTTAACTTACTTTGTTCTCTTCATTCCCTTCAGTCTAACACTTTTTAAGTACTTTCCTCTCCTTCATGACCTTGACACTTTTGATGGGTCTTGATTGGCTGTTTTGTAGAATTCTTTTTTTTTAAATTCCTTATTATAAAGTAATTCGTGTTGTGGAAATTTTGGAAAATTCAGGGAACTTAAATTAAGTATCACCTTTGAATCTGGTCACCAGAAATGACCACTTCTAATATTTTGGTACATATATATTCCTTTCCAATTTTTTGTCTATGCATATAAATCTTTATATTATTAGGATGGGGTCATATATAGTTTCTTTTTTTATATATTTTTAAATTGAAGTATAGTAGGTATACAATGTTGTATTGGTTTTAAGTATACAGCGTAATGATTCAACAGTTAATCTACGTTATTAAATGCTCGCCCCAACTAGTGTAGTCACTGTCTGTCAACATAGAAGCATGTTACAGAACTATTGACTGTATTCTCTATGCTGTACTTTCATCCCCATGACTAATTTATATTATGATTGAGATTTTGTACCTCTTTATTCCCTTCAATCCCCTTCACCTATTTCACCCATCCCCCCAACACCTGCCCCAAAGTAACCACTAGTCCCTTCTCAGTGTCTGAGTCTATTGGTGTTTTGTTCGTCTTGTTTTGTTTTTTTTAGATTCCACATGTATGTGAAATCATATGGTATTTGTCTTTGTCCACCTGGCTTATTTCTCTGCCTGTAGAATGCTTCTCAGTTATGGTTTATCAGCTGTTTTCTCCTGATTAGATCAAGGTTATACTTTTTTTAATAAGAATACCACAGAAGTGATGTGCCCTCAGTACCTCTTATTTGGGGTCTGTGATTTTACAGGTGGTATTACCCTTCGTCACTTAGTCATGGTGGCCTCTGTTGGGTTCCTCCAATGCTAATGTTTTTCCTTTGTAGTTGAGGGTGATCTGTAATACTATGCAAATATCAATTTCTCCTAAAACTTTTGCTCACTGGTTGTAGCATCTGCCAGTAAATTTCCCCTGAAACAGTTTTTCTTGTAATGTTTTTCTAATAATTTTGTATGTTTTTCATTCCTTCTATATTTAGTATTTGGAATTTTCCTGTAAGGAAAATTTCCCACTGCTTATGAATTCAGATATTTGTATCAGTATGGACTCACTGGCATTTACTTCATCCTGTGAGTTAGAGTGCAGTGCTATCTTTGCTGATTCTTGCTCAGATGATTCCAGCTTTAGCCTTTGGGAGCTTCTTCAGGTTGGGTTCTGTGTCTTTAAAAATTTCATCCTTTCCTATTTGCTGGCACCACAAGGACATTTTAGGCTCCTCTTGTACATTCCCTGCCCCAGCCCTGGATCAACCACTTCTCCAACAAGCCCATTTTCTTTTCAGTGGAGAGTCAAGATCTGGTCAGTAGTTGTGCTCGTTGCTGTTGGAGTTGGTCTTCAGCCCTCTCAGCAGAAAGAGCTAGAAATACGTGTGTGTCTGTTCATCCACAGAGCCAGACACGCTTGCTTGTCCAGTCCTAGTAGGTGCACAAAGTCAACAGATTTGCTTACTGGAGTGCAGCATTTATATACAGTTCTTTTTGTCTTTAGTTTGGGCAGTGAATCATTATTTTCTAAATGCACGTAGGTTGTGTCTTATTCCTGATTTCAGTGTGGCTGCCTTTCACATTTGTAATAGTCTCTTAGAGGGTAGAGGGCTCTTAAGATTGTATGTGTGAAATCTGGTTTTGTGTAGCTCTGGACAGACTTGACTTTTAATAATTTTTATATTATTAGGGTAATTTTTAAAAATTATTTTCATGCCTAGGATGTTAAGATTTGATCTTCCTGGTGACTGTTCAAATCACCCTCATGTGCCCTCACCACAGCCTCCCTCTTCTGTGCCCCCCGCCCCGTTTGCACACCACTAAGGTAGGCTCTCTGCAGGTGTGGCTGAGTGTAGGAGACTATGCACCAGTGTTTGGTGAGTCTTCTCTTTTACTTTGTATCATAGTTCTGAAGTTCTCCAAGGGACGCCAGCAGTGTAGTTTGTGTAGAATTTACTTTTCACTTCTTGCGTTTTGCTTGTTTGATTTTGGAGAGGGCTTTGGGGGAAATAGGAAAATATGCAAGCTGTATGTGGTTTTAACAGCAGAACTCCCTTGGGGGATTTGAAATGCTGAAGCCTGATGAAGCCGCGGGGTGCTGAGATAGGGCTGCTTCCGTCTGATGTTCATCTAACAATCGTAGTGTGCAACCAAGTCGCAGAACTGAGTTGTTACTGCTTTTAAACAAGTTTTCTGTGGAACCGCCAATTTGTCTCAGGTAAGGACTAAAGTTTAAACTCTAAACTTCCAGCCTTGAGGACAAAATCTTCCCTTTTGTGTCACAAATTGTTGAAAACCTGTACAGGGAGCCCTTGATTTTTTCTTTCCCTGCTCGGTGATGCTGCTCCGTGGTCGCCTGTCGGCGCTGTTCCCGCAAGAGCTCCTCGGGCTCGTTCGTCTCTGTGCCTTTGCCGTGTGCTCCTCTCTGGCTGCTTTTAAGGTCTTTCTCTTTAGCACTGCCTTTAAGCAATTTGATGGTGACTTGCCTTTGTGTGTTTTTCTTCATGCACAGTTCTTGTGGTTGGAATTTGTTGATATTCTTGAATTTACAGGTACATAGAACAGTTTTACACATTAGTTCACCAGTTTCTGTCAGACTCCAAAATGCACATGTATTAGGCCACTTCAGGTTGTTTTGTAGTTCTTTGGTGCTTTATACCTTATTTTTTAAGTCTTTGTTCTGGACTCTAGTTGTTACTTGGAGATCATTTGATCTTGTGTTCCCGATCATCTTTGTTAGGTAGCCCCAGGGCAGCCTTTTCAATTTTTCCTTACTACGGAGTCAGTAAATACCCTTCTAGTTACTTTGCTGGTCTCCAGGTTTTCCCACTGTGGTCACTGGGAGCTGAACCATTCCTGGCCTGTGTGAGCTCTTAGGGATTGTTCCGGTCCTTTCCGGAAATTCTTTTCCCTGCCCTCGGGGGGTCCTTCTGTGCCCGTGCTGATTGGTACTAAGCTGAGACTCAAGGGTGATCCTCAGCACGTCCTGCTGCAGCGCTTTCCTCTCCAGAGCCCTGGACCTACGGGCTCCAGCTGCCATGGTTTCTCTGGTCTCCCCCTCAGCTCCAGGAGCCCCAGGCTCTGTCGGGTTCCCCTTCCCACCCTGTGGTCTGGAAACTGCGGGCAGTGAGAGAGCTTACCTTGCCTGTCTCTCAGCTCTCAGGGGTCCTTATCCAGCCCTGCCTGTGGTCTGGTGTGACCCTGTAGCTATGGTGGCAAGTGTTAAAGAGTTTGCCCCACTTTGCTAGTCTGCAAGGGGAAACCCATAGTAATTTCTGGGACACCACTAAGACCCACAGTGCAGATATGAAACCATTAGGAGAGAATGAGCCACAGGGGGTATACTCCCTACTTTGCCATTTCAGAGAGAATTATGAATTTCCAAAGTAGATGAACTTGAGAATTACATTTTATCTTCCATGTGTATCTGTTGGAGGGGGAGGGGAGAAGGGGAGAAGTGGCTCCCCCTGCCCTGATCTTGCCTCCTATCACACTTGAGCTTCAAAGAGAAAATGTTGCAAAGAATGGCTGCTGCTGAGTCTGACAGTGAAAGTAGGAGTCCCAAGTGAACGTTGAAGAAAGGGCCCAGTTGTCAGAGGTCAGAGGCCAAGGGTGGAAAGGCTGGCTCAGTTTGCAAGTGGAGAACAGGTCCGATGGCAGGAGAGAGGGGCACGTTCTTTGCCACTGATGACTGGCGGTCACTTAGGATTCACAGTGGACCGGGCCTAAGGCCAGGCTGGGGCCCCCTCTTGTCCGCTCTCCCACCTAGCCCTCCAGGCTTGGACTACAGCTGAGCCAGCTGTGCCCCACCCCACGTGGTCCCTGTAGTGGGGCATTCATGTCACTGAGATTTTTGCCCCACTAGGCCTCACCAGTTGAGCAGGACCTGCTTTGTTAACCTGGTGCAGTTTTGCATGTAGTAGGGACTCAGATGTCTGTTAAATGAATGAAGTGGAGAGGCCAGGCCACCCAATGGGGTGTATCTTCCTATGGTTGAGGAAGAAGGGCTAATCAAGGTAAGAGAGCATGTGCCTTGCCCTGTGCCATCTGACACAGACCCCTCACTCTCGGGACATTTGGGGTCCCCAGGTCATAGACACACTGGCCCTGAGTGCCCTCCCTGCCTGTGTTCAGAAGAATGGATGGATGACTCCTTGGAGGGCAGCTGCCTCCTCCCACTGACAGCAGGTGGCTCTGTTCCCTTCATTTGGCACAGGGAACTGTTCGGTCAATCCGTGTGACTGGTGGTGATGGTGCGTCAGGCACTGTTCAGTTTCAGCCACAAAGTTGATGTGACCACTGCGCTCAGGGTAGTAATCTTTCCTCTTCCGAGGGTGATTAGCATGGTGAATTTACCCAATTGCTCAAGAGTTCTCAGACTAAGATGTTATAAGAAGGGCTACTGCAAGGTGAAATCAGCCACCAGTAGCTTTCCTCCCAAATTTTTGTCTCCCGGTCAGACCCATGCACCTGCTCCTCCCCAAGGCTTCCTCGGGCTTCTCATGTGCCACCCCAGGGAGCCCCTGACCCATCACGCTATGGACTAGCACACCCAAGCTTCTTGTGCAAACGCAGGACTGACCCTCTCCAAGGCAGGTCCAACACGGTCACTTACTCAGGTTTAGGCGTGACAGCCTCCTGCCAGCCTCTTCCACCTCTCCACCCATCCTAGGCAGCGAGTCCATCAAGGCCGCCTTTCAGTGCCCAGGCAAAAGCCCTGTTCCCTTTGGCCCCCAGGACCTTTGTGCATGCCTGCCATGACCCTGCTCCCCAAATAAGTACACCCCATTTCTCATCCTGTAGGTCTTGGCACTCAATTCCAGTTCCTCATTGTATCTGTGTGCCCTTTTTTGGTTACTCTGAATGTCCCCACATGTCCGGGGCTAGTTTGTTCCTATAGGATCCCCAGTGCCTGCACCTTGAGGGAGGAGACGAGGGAGGGAGGTCTTGGCCTTTTCCAAAACAGACCCCAGAGGCAGAAGTGGCTGCAGGACGGGATGGTGCTCGGTTTGAGACCGAAATGCCCTGTCTGGGAGAACCCCCCCTGGCTTTAAAATGGTCCATTCGGCGACACGGCAGGAGCGCTGGTGCGCGAGTCGTGGCGCCTGGCCTGCCCCCGAGCCCGATTGTGCGTCCTCTGGGGAGGATCCCGGAGACGCCGCGCGGTGCGCAGCCCTTCCCGGTGCCCGTCCGCGCGGCCAGGCGCTCGCTGGTCCAGCCTCCTCCCGCCCGCCGGCAGGTGCCGGCCCGCCCCCTCCGCTGCAGTCGCGTCGCGGGCCCCCTCCCAGAGCCGCAGTGGGCCGGGCCGCCGCCGCCCGCACGCGCCTCCCGCAGGCTCATTCCCTGCAGCGCGCGCCATGGCCCTGGGCCTGCGCAGCCTCCCGCGGCGCGGCCTCTGGCTGCTCCTGGGTGAGTAGGGCCGGGGGCCCATCCCCGCGCCACGGCCTCGAGGGAGGGCGGGCGCCGCGAGCCCCCTGCTGCCGGCCGCCGCCCGCTCGGCGCGGGCCCGTGGGCTGGAGGACGCGCGGGCGCCCGGCTCGGGCGGGGTCCCCGCGGCGCAGTGGGGACGGGGCGCGGGCGGGCTCGGCGCAGGGCAGCTTCGGGGCACCGGGGCCAGGGAATCCTGAACGGCCCCTGCACGTTCCCGCGCAGCCCGGGAGCTCACTGGCTTTCGGGCGGAACCGGGCCGCGCGGGCTCCCCTTCCCTGCACCCCTGGGCTCTGCGGTTCCCGCCGCGCGGCGTCCCTAGGCTGCTATGCGAACAAAGCGTGGCAGCAAGCACCTGGCCGATTTCGTATTTGGGAATCAGACCCACTGCCCATTTATCTACAAAACCAGTTAAAACAGAAAATCCGACCCTGTGACACAGCAGTTGATTTGCAAATAACCTCCTTTGCCGAAATGAGGCCAGGCGGCCCCCTCTTCGGGGACATTTCCGCAGCTTTTTTATTTGCTTGTTTACTTGACACTCCTGGCTAATAGAAATTCAAAGAGGGACTGGGTGAGGAGGCGCAATTGCTCCGGTTTCTCTTTTGAAAGAGATTATAAACAAACCCAGGTCACGGGAACCACCACACCGCAAGATTTATCCAGAAGCCTTCATCTTCCCTGTCTTGCCGCAGTGTTTTCAGAAAATGCCAAGAAACCTTTCTAAGCTGTTTTAACTGTTGGACACATTTCATGTACTTGGGGCACTTCAGTGGAAGACCCAGTGGCCCTGGGAAGCCTGCAGCTACTACTGGTACTTGGGGTCTTTCCCCAGAACAGGTGACGCTGGTCGGAAGCGCTGCCGCCCGCGTCTCCCGCTTGGTGCTGGCACCAGTGGGGGGCTGGGGAGGCAGCTTGGCCCAGACGCTGTTGGGAGAGGAGGCCGGGGTCGGCACAGGGACCGTGCGATTCCGGTCTCCCTGTGTGTGCACCTCCCCGAGGAATGTCCGCTCTACCCTGAACCGTTAGTTAGCATCCGCACCAATATACTGCAATCTGAAAACTGACCTTTCCGCTCAAGTGTCATGGCTGAAGTTATGTGAAAGGCAAAATCTTAAATTACTCTCTTCCTTTGCATTAGGATCCATTTGGCTTGACATGGAACTTACTGTTTTTGTTTCCTAAAAAATGAACATTTCTCTGTTAGCCAGGCAGAGAGCTGGGTTGTGTCATTTTTTAAACATAAATAAACAATTAAATGCTCTTCACTGGTGTCCAGAAGCTGCACCCTCTAAAGCTTATGTAAATAAAGCACTATGTCATGATCACATATAAAGACCTTGCTTGTTTACCAAGAAAATGGTATCTGTTCCGGTGGAAGTCCAAAGCCCTGCAATCTTCACATTATTCTGAGTGGTCTGGCTAATGTTATATCTTTATTTTTCCAAATAAACACAACTTTATGAGGTTATCAGTAAATGAATGTCACTGGAGCCCAGCAGTAATTAATAAAATTAGGAAGTACATGGTGTTTTCTTCCCGAGTTGTGGCATTAGCCAGATCTCCTTGGTGATGAAGGTTTTGCTACCAGAATAGCACTGTGGAATTTTTTTTAAGTGTGCTAGTCCACAGGTTCAAGAACTTGTCTGTAATAGCCTTACAATCCAGTTATTGCAAAATTGGGCTTCGAGTGTACTCTTCCTTTTACAGAAGACTGACGTGACCACGTGTTTTAGAAGTTTTGTAATAGCCATTGACAAGATTTCCATCAGTCAGAAAAGAAGGGCCCAGTTCTTGTTTTCCAGAGGGCCCAGTACTGTTTTTTGACGACTGTGTTATAAACTCCTGTTTCTGTGAGCCCACCTTCACTCAGGAGCTGGCTGAAGCCGTCCTGTGTGAACATGTCTGCCACCTGTCCTGAGAAGCACATGCCTTCCCTGGCAAGCTGGGGGATTTGGCAGCATTTGTGCAAGGCTGCTACGTATATTGAAATATGTGACTTTATAGAAATACAGGAGCCGACTGGAACATCGGAGGAAGTATGATCTGTGGGGATCATCATGCTGTTTTTAAATCTGGAGGCAGTTCTACTCCTCGAGTCCAAATCTGAAGGATTCCTATTTGCTAATCAACTCAATGTGTTTGTTTATTCTCCCTGGGTATTTAGCTGCAGGGAGAAACTTCTGGATTTTTGTCTCCCTTCCATAGGCACATAGCAGCCAGTGTGCTCAGGTCAGCCCCCTGGCCAGGGCTGTGGAGAAGCACTCATATCCCCGTGGGCAGTGGCGGTGAGCGCACGGCAGGGAACCGCTTTAGGTGGTGCCCTTCCACAAGGCAAACAGCTAGTTGGGTCCTGATTCCCCCTCCCCTGCCCTGGAATGAACCAATCCCACAGCTTCTGCTCAGTTACAACTGGCATCTGGCAGAATGTGTGCAGTGGGTGCCACGTGTGGGGTAAGTTCCGGTGGAAGTGCTGCTCCCCCAGGAGTGGAGCAGCAGCTACGGCTGCCAGTGCCCCTCGTCTGGGCACAGAGCCTGTCTTTCCCGAGGCCCGCCTGGCACAGCGGACCCTCCCCTCAGTGGGCCCCGTCCAGCCTGCCCACCAGGATGTCTCAGGGAGGGCGTGGGCCCCGGCTGAGCTGTCCACTTTGTGCTGGAGCCTGCCTCCTCCAGCCTGGGTCTGAGTGCTAGGCTGCCAGATCCTATCCTGTAGCCCCACAGGTGGGGGCGCCTGTCCAGGCAGGCAGAGCGCTCCTCAAGATCCAGCCCATGGGGCGGACTTTCAACCCCGTGAGCCCATCACGTCTGAGCGGGGTGTGTCCCTGGGGGCCAATGCCCAGTAGATGGCAGGCGCCCCGTGGGCTCTGAGAAGGGCACAGCTGGGGCCTGAGGAGCCCTGCCAAGGGCCCCCTGTCCCACCGGGCCCTCGGGAAGGACCCCCCGAAGGAAGGGATGCTGTAGCAGGGGAGAGCAAGCAGTTGCTGGGAAGGGGGCCTGGGTGGCCACTGCAGCCAGCACCTGCACCAGGCTGTGCCCACCTGCCTCCGCACTGGAGTTTCTTCCTGGCACACGAAGAGACAAAGACAATGCTAAGGCCCTGCGCTGTCCCTCGCCTGCCACAGCAGAGGTGCCCTTGAGCCCCAGGGCACCCCCCCACATGTACACAGAGCCCCCGGAACGATGTCCTGGTGGCCAAGCCCACCTCTCCAGGACTGGATGGCACTGGGGCCAGGGGCGATTCTACAGAAGTGCTTGTCCTCAGTGAGGGGGGTCATGTCAGCACGGCCCCCGTGGGAGGGCTCCCATCCAAACGAGGCCTCCTTCGTTTATCATAATGAAGTTATTGTTTGTGGAAGTCTTTTTTCCCTTAAGATTGTTTTATTTTGGTATTTTCTCTGCCACTGAAGATGTCACTTCAATCATCATTTAAATCATGATTCTAAGCAGCTTTGCTGGAGCAGGATCCGTGGGGACGCACTAGCCAAGACACGGTGGGGGAGCAGCCCAGCCTTCCCCACCTCATTCCTCTTTGCGCCCTACAGGGCCTCCTCTGTCTCCCACCTGGCCCTGTGTCCACTCTGCCCTCTGCTCACGGCCTCCAGTCCAGGCCAGCACCTTCCCAACCCAGATGGCTGCCACCTCCAGGAGTCCGTGCCTGGAGCCCCCCACCCTCCACCACTGGGGTGGGTGCCCCTCCCAAAGCCCTCACCACACCACTCTGGCCGTGCTTGGACACCAGGTCGGCCACATCTGGGTCCCTCCCATCAGCAGCTCCTGACCTGGCTGAGAGTTTGCTGGAAACCAGGGGGCAGGGAAGCAGAGTGACCCAGCCTGTGGCCGCTGGCTCACTGCAAGGGGCAGGGTGCTGCAACCTGGACAGCACACACGCATGTTCCCCGCTCTGTACCCCATGCCCGTGAGGCCCGTCAGGAAGGATTCTCCTGCAGCAGACATCCCCTGGGAGGGTAAAAGGCAGCAGTTTACCCAAGCAAATCATTGGATAGCAATGCCTGCATGTTGTCATGCACTCTGGCCAGTTACCGACTGTAGTAAAAGCAGTCTGTGTATCACAGAGCAAACCCCACGTCACAGGAAGAGGCCTAGAAAGCAGGGTCACTTAAACAGAAACTTGGTGACACTAGCACTTGAGGTTGACTCTCTGCATGTGCATCTCGTGCTTCTGGAGGATTCTGTGGATCTGTCTGTAAGAGGAAAGACGGCTGCTGGCTGTGTAGGTGGACGGAGGGGGGGAGAAGCACTATTTCTCCTGGAGACGTCTGTCTGCTATGTGACACAGGTGGGCCGCACAGCGTCATCCCCGGTAGGGAGGTTCCATAGGGAGAAGCCAGAAATGTTCCTAAGCAGCCTGTGTGGCCAGGGACAGCCTCCCCTACAAAGAATGGTCCAGCATGAAACATCCTCGGAGCCAAGGCTGAGGAGCCCTGCTCCATGTAAATGACAAGTATAAATGACACTGTTTATGCAGAAAGAAATAAACTGGGCGTAGAGCTGGAGGTGGAAGCCCTTATCCCAAGCCTCAGGGAGCTTGAGAAGAGTTACAGATTCCCAGATGGTTATGCAAAGGCCCTGATTTTTTGGAACTTTCTGGAAGCCTTTGTGACTGCAGCATGGGGGGAAGAGGACTTTGAGCCAAGGCTGGTGCCAGAGGAGGATGCCATCCTCTGGGCCAAGGTAAGCTGCTCAGGCTTCATTCCAAAGGCGACAGGACACCCAAGGGGAGTCACCACGTATGGTGCCAGAGCATTGATGGGAGGCCCGGGAGGGAGGCGGCAGACTGGGCCAGGCGTGGTGGGAGTGAGGACCAGAGAGATCCAGGGGAGAACGAGGCATGCTCTGCGGACCTGGGTGTGGCGGGGAGGAGACGGGCAGAGATCCAGAGCAGCCAGGCACCTGGCAGCAGCAGAGGGCTTCCTGGGGAAGCAGGGCCCCCAGTTCTATTCAGATTTCAGAGGAGGGCAAATTGTTTTAGTGTAAGCATTTCTTCCCCAGTATTGGGGACATACTTATATTAAAAAGAAAATTGTTTATTTTGACCCTCAAATTTAACTGGGCATCCTATATTTTTATTTGCTAATGCCCACGGCCCCATCCACAGCAGTCAGGTTGGGTTAGATGCCCCTTTGGACACAGGGACAATGGCAGGTAGGCATCAGGGCGCAGAAGAGAAGTATGGCCAGGAGAGACGTCCAGGGGGCCTCAGTGTCAGGAAGGTGTGAGAGGCTCTGGGGGAAGGGATGTTGGGAGAGCGCGCTGGAGGGGGGCGCAGGCTTGCTGTAGAGGCCAGGAGGGGAGGCCAGACTGTGGAGAGGCAGCTTGGTGGCTTGTGGCCCTGGGCACTTTGACAGGGGCAGCTTCCGCGGGCTGGTGGGGAGGGAAGGCAGATGGTGGGGTCCTGTGGGGAGGGGCAGCAGTGTGGCCTGGAGAACATCAGCTGGTGCTGAAAGGGCCACAGAGGGCCTCCTAGAGAGCATGCCCCAGGGGCTTCCTCTGGGGCACCCGTGGTTCATCTGCACTGTCTGCTGACTTTGCAGCTGAATCTCTGATGGGATTTGAATGGCACTTGCACGGGCTTGCTGATGGATCAGGGAGGATTGCTATCAGGACCGGCTGTTCAGGAAACGGCAGTGTGTGTGCCTCCACCCCTCCCACAGGGACCCCGAGCTGCCTGCAGATCACTCGTCCAACTTCTAGGAACCCTGGGCCTTTGGCTGCTGCTGTGAACGGGATATTGCCCCACTTATTTCCTAAGTGGCCGTCGCTGGAATATAAGAAGCGCCTCTTTGCGGGTGTGTTTTAGGCTGGCTGTGTCCTTGGGCTCGGCCTCGGGCTGCGCGTCTGGCCTTGTCTTGGTTCCTCCCCTCCTTGCTTTTCCAGATAGACCAGCTGTAAGGAAAGTGACCGGCCCACCTCCTCCTAGTTTTTTTTTTTTTGGTATCATTAATATACGAATACATGAGCAACATTGTGGTGACTAGATTCCCCCTATTATCAAGTCCCCCCACATCCCCATTGCAGCCACTGTCCATCAGCCTAGTAAGATGCTACAGAGTCACTACTTGTCTTCTCTGTGCTGTGCTGCCTTCCCCGACCTCCTCCCGGTTTTGACTCCTGGCACGTGGCCGTGAGGGCTGTAGCTGCTGCCACTGGACGAGGCTCTCCCAGCATGTGCAGGGGACCGGCGGGTCATCCGGGGTGGCCGTGTGACCTTCCAGCCCCTGCTTTGCCTCCCATCATTTATACCCAACTTGCTGCCAAAGAGAACACAGATGGCGGCTCCTGATAGGAACACATTTATCCTAAAATTCAAAGACACGGCATGGCATCATCTCACACGCACCAAAGGTGGGGAGAGAAAACCATCGCCTGAGACCCTGGCTGAGAGGTTGAGGCATTGGAACCCAAACCACTTGGCATTTCCCGGGAGCCCGGACAGACCCGGAGAGCGAGGGCTGTCGCTGGCCAGGAGCAAGGTGTCGCGGCACGCTGGCGCCGCTGTGCATAGTGCTGTCAGCCCTGGGTGCACCGGCAGCCTGCTGTGGGCAGGCCTGCTGCGGACGGTGCTCAGGCTCCGAGGCCCCTGGTGTCCGAGGAAGGCCTCCTCCGGCAGGTCCACCGCAGCACGACGCCCGCAGGTGGAGAGGGCTGTGCGCTGGGCCGGGTGGAGGAGGTGGCGGCGTGTGGGCCTTGAGGATTGACCCGGAGTTTTTCCTGGAGTCACGGGGATTTGTTTTTGCAGTTTCTTGTTGTTCGGGCTTTGGTTGTCTTCTTCAGAACAGGCCGAGGAAGGCTGAAGGCAACATGCTCAGACCAGGTTCTGTTCGCGTCATTCCCGGTGACAGGCCTGCAGCCTCCTAGGATTTGGCGCCCCAGGGGCTGTAACCAGGGGTGTTTGAGTGGGTGGTTTTCACGCTGCTGGCCCCGGTAGGGTGAGCAGGAAGTGATTCACGGCCGCAGCAAGAATGCACAGAGCAAGGATTTTTCTGACCGTTAGGAGACAATCTGGAAGGAGCACAGAATAATACTTTATAAATTACAGGGGTTTTTTTAACCTGTGGAAAATATAAAAGAACATAGCAGACAGTGAGCATCCCAAAGTATCATGGGCCCTTGTCACCAGTGAGAACCCTGCAGGGCGCGGCTGCCTGCTTTGGCGTGGCTCCCTTCTGTGAACGCCAGGGCTGTCGGCCTGCCTGGTGCGCGGGTTCCCGTTTCACAGATAAGGACACTGGTATCAAGTGAGCAAGCCCAAGCCCGGATCGAGGCCACCTCTGACCTGGAGCCCCGGGAACCCCTGTGCTTGGCCCCCAGCCCGGCACCATGACCAGCGGGCGGCCCCCAGCCGCCTCCCCACAGCTCAGCCCCGCATCAGCCCAGCCAGCCTGCCCCAGCCTGGAGGGCCAGGGGCCGCAGTTCCCTCCCTGCACAGGGGGAGCAAGCCCCCCCAGCAGGAGGGCCCCTCCCGAGGTCAGGCGGCACAGCAGGGGTGGCACAAACGAGGTGGGCCACACTCCAGGCGCTCATCTCATTAGAGTCCAGCACCGGAGTCTCAGGGCGGCCACCCCGCGGCGCAGGAGCCAGGCCTGTCCCTGTGGCCCGCCACTATGCCTGAGGGATCTGGCCTTGCAGTGGCCTTTCTTCTCAGTCCCAGCCACCACAGAGGGAGCAGCCTTTCTCTGGACTCCCCCAGGGAACCCCTAACTCCTAAATGGTGCATAGGCTGGGGAAGGTTCCTGTCCTCACAATGCAGAGGAAGGAAGGCCCGCCTTCCTCCACACGCGGCCTCCACACACAGCCTCCTAAAGGCACGAGTTATGAATGATTAAATTTGTAGTCACTCAGGAATGGGACCCACCCGGCCTCAAACAGCTAGTTTTAAAACTTCAGGCAATTTTATTCAGTTTTAAAACTGTAACGTTGCCATTCTTTCCAAAGAAACCACATCAGGCTCATTTAAGAAAAATGTGGCATTGTCCTGTACCCAAAAAAGTTAAGTGGCTTGCAGATTTGCCCAAAAGCACGCCTGATGTCACCCCAACTGTAAGAATGGCTCTGGGCTCTGCAGAGCAGGAGAGAAAGGGCAGTGGGCACCCGTCCCTGCGAGCAGGGGTCGCGCCCTTGGGGGGCAGATGTGGCTCACAGAGAGGTGGGCACTGCAGCATCCAGGGGGACCAGGCCAGAGTCATGGCCAGAGTCAAGGCCATGGGGCAGGCCCCCAGACAGCCTAGGGCAGGGCTTGCACAGATGGGAGCCAGAGCTGGCCATGCCCCATGGTGGTCGCTGAGGCCACAGGACAGGGCAAGCCTGTGGGGTAGGGGGCAGTGACCTGAGCACCGCAAGGAGGGACTTCCATAGGGAACTGTGGCCCGGGGGCTTCCTCCCAGGGCTCACGACAGTGTCGCCCTTCTGGGCCCCAGCCCCTGTGCCTCCCTCTTGGGGACCTCCACTAGAAGAGGTAGGCCGACCCCCCAGTGTCCGCGTGCCGCATTCCTCCCATGCTCACGTGAGCCCGAGTGGGTCTCTGCTGCGGCAGCCATGTGCTAAGATGCATGTTCCTCCTCACTGGCCCTGAAGCCAACCCTTCCAGAACAGCAGGGGAGCCCGCCGGGTCCTGACCTCAGGACAGTCACCTGTGATTCGCTCCCACTCGGAATGTCCACGGGCATTCTGTCGGGGTTGCCGTCGCATCCTCTGACAGATGTTAATGTGCAGAGTGGCCGCATGCCTGGGAAGCCATAGGCACCGGTCAGAAGGGAGGGAGTCAGGAAGGCGGAACGGGGCTCCGAGGAAAGGAAGGACCGCTCCCGGCACCCTGCTTGAGGCTAGCGGGTGGGCAGGGCGGGCGAGGCCAGAGGAGGCGTGGAGGAGGACGGGCCGCACTCAGACCTGGGGTTGGCTGGTGGGGACCCAGGGCAGGTGCCGGGAGCGGCGAGGGGGAGGGACAGCAGAGGGGCACCCCTCAGAATGAGGCTGCACAGGAAACTTGAAATTCCTCCCCTGAGTAGGTGTCCGAGGCACCTGGGAGCCCCAGCTGCGTCCGTGCAAGTGGTTTGCCCGAGGGGCGTCCTAACGGCAGGTGTAGCTCTGTCTCCGAGCCGACCCTGATGGTGGCGGGCTGGCCTGTGTGGACTCTGCAGGGCCTGCACCTGGCCTGCTGGGACGTGGCGCGACCTCAGGTGGGCACAGAGACTCTGGGGGGCAGCCCCCTGTGCACCCCCGGAAGCTGGAGGGACGTGCTCTGTCCACCTCTGCTGCCTGCTCTGGTGGGGCGCGTCTTCGCAGGGTGTGCGGGGAGGGCCGCCTGCCCACCTGCCTGCCTGTCCTCGGGGCCTCTCGTCCCGGCCCCTCCCTCCCAACTCACCTTTACTCTCAGCCTCTCTGGCTAAAATCCCAGGATTCCATTCTGCCCTTTCCTGGAGGCAGCCTTGCCCATGGGACACCCTCTGGGGTGGTGGACACAGGGACAGCCAGCTCGGCCTGCAGTCCTGTAAAAGCCTGAGGCCTGCTCCCACTTCTGCAGGCCTGACTGCCACCTCCAGGCACCAAGGGGGTCACTGTGTGTTTTGCTAGGGTTTTTATTTTTAATTAAACACAGTTTTACTTTCATTGCTATGAAATTTCCTCAGTAGCTTTGGGCTGCCTGTCAACATGTGTGCAGCCTGTATCTGTCACTTAAATTAGCCCTCCCACACCCCTCTCTCGCTGGCAGAATCCACAGGCCTGGGGGCCCTCACGTCAGTCCTCGAGAAGAACGTGGAACCAGATGGGCCCGTGAAAGCCCCGGCTGCCCCTGGGCTGCCACCCTGTGCCTCTTCATGGCACTGCCCGGGCCATCAGGTGCATTGTAGGCCCCTCCTTTCCCTCTGACCGCAGTCGCCCTGGCCCTGGTCTCTGGCCCTGCGTGGGTACCATGTGTGGCTGTGTGGCTGCGGCCAGCCACCTATCTCCTTCTTGAGGACTGTTATTGCCTTGAAGGGACAGCTCTTGCCTGCCTTGTGGCATCCTGGCCTGGCTTCCAGAAGCATGGGCTCTATCAGTCCCCTCCTGGGTGCCTCTCCTGGGCCCCTGGGAGAGTCACAGGCAGAGTGCACCTAGGGGTGACATCAGGGCCACACTGTCTGTGCTCTGGGCTGCCTACAGGTGGCCTCCACCCCAGGCCCAGCTAACCCGTGTCCATCGGCCTTCCTTTTATTTAAGGCAGCCAGACATCCTGTTACCTGTAGCCGACACCACCCCTCACCTGCTCCCCTCCTCAGTGTACCTCTGAGCCAGTCGTCACCTCTACCCCACCCAAAGTGGTGCTTCGCATTCAGCACAACATTCCAGCATGGCCGTGGGCTGAGTCAGAGCCATGAATTTACTCATCCACTCACCCATCCATCCATCCATCCATCCATCCATCCATCCATCCATCCACCTACCTATCCAGCCATCTGTCTATCCCCTCACCCACCCATCTACTCTCTATCCATCCACCCACCCATCTATTATCCAGCCTCCCACGCACCATCCGCCCACCCAGTAATTAGCCACTGTGCCTTCTGGAGTTGCATTCTGGAAGGTGCTTCCAGGCGCCCTGCCATCGACCCCACTGCGCCTGGCCGCCTGCCTTCCTCAGCCCCTCCCCAGGGTCTGCAGCAAGGACCGGTGGGCCCTGCGGCACTTCCCAGCCTCCTGCCTGGTCCTGATTCTCACAGGGCCAGTGAGTTCAGCCAGACCTCCCCCTCCTTATGCCGGGAACTTGGGCCCGTGTCAGAGCCCAGCGCCTCAGGTTCCCCTTTACGTGGGGGGGTGGAGCACCAGTCCCTCTGCATTTTATTCAGGGAGGTGGGGCAGGACTCCGCGGAGCCAGGGGCCGGTCCACTCGTGCACTGCCTCAAGGCCACCTTCAGCGGCGGCCGCCTCCCCTCGGCAGTGGGCTTCCCAGGCCGGGCGTGCAAGAAATTCCCTCAGGGCCCAAGGAAGGGCCCAAGAATTCCCAGCAGCCCCAGCCTCCCAGCCCCGGGCTCCTTCCAGGGGTTTGGAAGGTGGGTCTGGGGTGCCCCGTGGGATCGGTAGGCGGGCTGGCAGAGGGACCCTGAACAGCGAATGTGAAGGCCTCCGTCCCCACCGACGACCCCCACCAGTGGAGAGGTGGAGAGCGGCGCTCAGCCTGGGGGTGCATAAGGGGCCTGGGGTGGGGGGCCGAGGGGGAAGGCTGCCCCGCCTGCCCGCCTGCCTGGCATCGGCCAGCTGCGGGCTCCGGGGAAAGGGGCGGATCTCTGCGCGCAGCACACCGTTTGACCAATCGTTTTTCATTCTGGATCGTACATTTATCAAGGGGGGAAGATAAAACTCACGCATGTAAAGTTTGTCAGCTTGGTTTTATAACTGCTAAATATCCAGGCCTCGGGGCACGTGGGCCCCGTTACCCGGGCGGCAGCCCGGCAGGTGGCGGGGAGCGGACCCTCCGGGGGCAGCGGGAGGAAGAGGCCTTCCCCTCCCCCCTGGGGCAGAGGCAAAGGAAGGGTGACCCCCAGCCCGCCTTCGGCCCTTCTGGCCCGGAGCGCGGGCAGCGCCCAGCGCCCTCAGCGGGCTCTACACGCTGACGAAATGCCCGGAGGGGTGGGACCCGGCGACGCGGGGGGTGACGGTCCCTGGCGCTGTCATTGCAGTGCATCACCTCCTCGTGGCCACCGCCTGCCAGGACGCACACTACGGCGCCCTCCTGCGGGAGTTCTGCCTCGCCCAGTTCCAGGCGGACATGGAGGCCATTGGGAAGCCGCTGTGGTGCGACTGGGGCAAGACCATCAGGTGAGTCCCTGTGGCCCCTGGCGGGAGGGACGTGGCCGTGGGGCCTTGGGGCTGGTGGGAGGAGCCCACCTGAGGCCACAGTGGGGGTGTCATCACCACAGTCTGCGGTTAAGGGGTGTGGCCCTGGGCAGGGGACAGACCGAGGGCAAAGGAGGGTGCCAGTGAGGGTGAAGGTCGGAGGGGCAGGAGGAGGCTGTGCCTCGCTGGTGGGGGCCCAGGCGGACCGTGGGCCTTGGACGCAGGGGCTCTGAGAATGGAGCGTCCAGTCTGAGACACCTGTGGCCATCCAGGTGCAGGGGCCTGGGGGACGGCGGAGAGCACAGGCTAGTGCCAGTCCCCGTGGCAACAGCCCGGGTATGCAGAGTCCCTGCTGCGTTCTCAGCCCCAGGGATCAGGCCAGCTGTCCTTTCCACCATTCTCAGACCCAGAGCTGCCTGGAGTGCTGGGGCAGGCTGGCCCCGGAGGGGTGGCTGGCACTGGGCTGCTCCCACCGCGTGGCTCGGCCCTCCTGCTGAAAGCCCCTCTCCCCCACGGGGTTCACCTGTTGTCTCCCTCTGCCTCTTGGGCCCAGGTGCCTCTCATTGGGGTGCGGGGTCCTCCCAACTTGGGCCCAGGCTTCCCCAACTTCTGGAGCAGGGATGACAACCGAGCTCTGCTCAGTGTTTCTGTGTCAGCACAGGGGGCACAGGGGCGTCTGGGGTGATTAAAGATGAGATTCCTCAGAAATGCTGAGATCCCAGCTGGTGGCTGACCCTGCCGGGCATGTGGGCTCCACAGTGTGTGTGCTGAGTACGAGGTTCTCTCCATGACGACCTGCGCCTCAGTTTACAGGGCAGCACAGCCCACACTGCCTGGAGCACCTTCCTCCTGGGCCTGGGGGAGGGAAGGAAGGTGGAGCCCATGCCTCCCCTCCTTGTCTGCCGCCTCAAGGCCTCTTCTTTCTAAGATGTGAAGTTTAATCACGATTAGAAATTGATGGGGGGCAGGTTGTTCAAAAGCAGAACCATTTGTTCTTCAGGCTGATCGGCTTTCTGCCTGGGCTGAGTGATTCATGTTAAAATGAAAGATCTCGTGTTATTACCCTACAGGGAATACTCAGCAGGGTCTCTGGACAAAAGCCCCCTCCCGCCTGTTCTGTGTAAGGGATCGTGGATGCGTAGACCGCCCGCAAACCGGAGGCCTGGCTGAAGGCACAGGGTAATGCCAAGCGCTGTTTGGAAAGCAGCTGCAGTGACATGTTACTAGAAATAGCCGCCACCGTTTCCCACAGCGCCTGGAGTAGGAACAGGGTGACTCGCCTCTGGCCGTCAGAGGAGCTATGTGGTGACACTGCCGGAAATAGCAGGGGGTGGCCGTGAGGCTGCTAGGAATTCTTGTATTTTAAAAAATAATAAGGACACTTGAGGGAGCAAGCAGCAGAAGTCACCGTCATAAAAGCATCTCAGCAAGTCAGCTGGGGCGGCCAGCCCCGGGTCTGTGGCCAGTGGAATGACAGCCCTGGGCTGTCCGTGCCCCGAGCCCTGGATCCTGGGCATCCTTTACGTTAAATGGCAAAGGGAATGACTTGCAAGTGGGGCTAAGGTTGCAAACCAGGTGGCCTTGGGGTGGGGAGATTTTCTGGAATATCTGGGTCCTTAAATTGTCCCCACTTTGGCGCCACCGCACGGCCTCTGTGCCCTTTGGACATGCCCCCTACCCCCCATTCTTTCTGAGCTCTTCCTTACTTGCTGTACCATGAAGTGTTTCCGGCTCCTCACGTACATTTTCTGCCCTCAGCCCTGGAATTACCATCTCTCCTGGGTCCATTTATTAAAGAGTAGAATTTAGAAGCCAAGGCATAAAACACACACACATTCATCCCAGGGATTTTGGTGTAACCAGGGGGCCACACAAGCCCTAGAAGCAAACGTCGGTGAGTTCCCCTTTAACCTTGGGGTAGGGAGAGGCCGCATAGAACAGTGTTTATTTCAGCGAATCAGCTTACGAACCTGTGGGGTCAGGCAGTCCTAAGTGTGCAGGGCAGGCCAGCAGGGTGGCCTCGGTCGGAGAGCGCTGCGGCCTGGGGCAGAGTTCTCACCTCACTCTCCCAGCCTTTCAGCTGACTGAGGACACCCTGCCTGTTACCGAGGACGTCCCTTCACTCAAAGCCAGCTGACAGTAGATGTGAACCGCCTCTCGGAATACCCCGGCCACACTAGCTTAGGGTTTGAGTGAATAACTGGGCAGGATGGCCCAGCCAGGCCAACACAGGACACTGAGCGCCACACTCTGGTTCCGAGAGTCAGAGCCACACACTGAAACGGGTCTGGAGAGGTGTCATTTCCCCTCCAGCCAGCCCCTCCACCCACTCGCCCAGCCTTCTCCCCATTCCCACACCCTCCCTGGGGGTGCCCAGTCTCATGGTGTTTTCTTCTTGTATTTCTTTTGCACAAATGAGCAGATATATGTATTTTTTTCTTATATCCTCTTCTTTCTAGTGAAATATTTTATGCTAAACTATCCTGTAGGCATTAGTATCCTGTCCCATACTACACTATCCTATAGACGTCGTTGTGCCATATCCTACTATAGATACTCATACGCTGCACTGTCCCGTCCTGTCCCACGCTCTACCTCGGCTGTTCTTGCGCGGTGCCGTGCCATGCGACACGACAGGCCCACACTCCCGCCGACATCGCCATGCTACGCTGTGCTACATAGAGACGCTCCTCATTCACTTTTACAGCTGGGTTATACGCCCCTGTGCATAGCTTTTCAACTGCTTTCCTATGAAGAGGTGTTTAGGGTTTTCCAGTATTTTCCAGGTTCAGATAGTGTTGGAATGATTGGCCTTGTACACGTGCATTTTCATGTTATTGGAGCTAAATCTCCAGGCCTGATCCCTGGAGTGGGATTGCTGGGTCCAGGGTAAGAACACATGATGCCCTTAGCTTGGCCAGTTTGCACCCCCACAGCAGTGGAACTCCGTGCCCACAGAGGAGCAGGGTCCCGAGGTGGGGGCCCAGCAGGCTGAGAGCCAGACAGCGGAACCTTCCCAGCCTGGGCTGGAGGTCTGCGAGCCAAGCAGGTGTCAGACAAAGGGTGCAGGTCCTGGGAAAGACCCCTCCCCAAGCCAAGGGCCACTAAGGCTTGTCAGTGGGGTGAGGGCAGCCACCCAGCAAGCAGAACCGGGCAGGTGTTGGGGCCCAGGTGCAGCTGAGGGCAGGTGACCGGCTGAGCACAGCTGGAGCCTGAGCTGCCCAGTGTCTGCTGCCTGAGGTCACAGCTGTCCTGGGGGTGGGGCTGGGCCTGCAGGTGACCCCGACATGGCAGACGGAAGCTTCTGGATGCTCCTGTGAAATCAGAGAAGACTAGTTTAAAACGGCTGCACGTCAGAGGAGATTTATCTTCCCACTAAGTGACAGGGGCAAATGTGAGCCAGCCAGCTAGGCTCCACGCTCAGGACTAGACGGGGGAAATCCCCGAAGGGGACCTGCTCGCGCCAGCCGGCTCTGTGGTTCCCAGGCGCCCAGTTCTACCGCTTACGCCAAACCAGGCAGAGAGGACAGCCCTGCCCCTTGGGACCCTGGGCGGGAGTGCTGGCTCATTTCCAACGCGCTTCTCAGCACCACTGCTCATCGTTGCTCAGAGACGGAAATGTCTCCAGTGAAGGCAAAGGGCTACGAGCGTCCCGGCCATGTCCCGACAAGAGCACAGCGGGGCCCCGGGGGGGTCCGCGTGGCTGCTGGCCCGTACTGCTGGCATTCCCGGGTTTGTGACGGTTAGAGCTCCCCTGGGCCCATAGCTTCCCAGCATGCCTCTGCACTTAGGTGGATGTGGGGTCCTCCTGGGGCCCTGCTCCTCCATCCTGAGCATGGCTTCTGGTCCCTGCTTTTTTGTTTGAGAATGCTTGGGGTGACTCCGATTCTGCAGGTGTCTGACCTGTCACTGCACCAGGTCCCCATAGGCTGGATGGGCATAGCAGGGCAGGCTCCCTTCTGTGCACCAGGTGCGTCCACCGTGTCACGTGGCTTGGCTCATTCAGCTGCAGCCCTGGTTTGCTAATGGAAGTTGAATGTCATTTAATGTATTAACTGGGAAAATAATCTCATTTGAGGAGCTGTAGAGGGCATGGAGAAACGCATCCTCAGAAAGCCCCATTTCCAGAGACCTTCCTGGGGTGTTGGGAGGGAGAAGACGCAGAGCAGGGAGCGAGAGGAACCCCCAGCGCCGTCAGCTAGAAAACGCTGCCTTTACAGTAACAGTGTGTTAGGTTTTCTCCCCAAGACAAAAAGTGCTGGGTGGATGTAGGGGACCAGGAGGCATCACCTTGGGCAGGGGGACAATGTCCAAGGTGCCCGGGGGTGGGGGGATGGGCCGCCGCCTTCCGTGAGCCGGTCATCAAGCACCCAGCTGCACCTGCGTCCCGTCACAGTGCCCCCTGCACCCCCGTCTCCGCCCTGAAGCGCCTGGATTTCCACATGCTGACCCCGCCCGCCTCGGCTCACAGCAGCTCTATTACACAGGCCTGGGTCCAAGGCACCCCGTCTCCGTGCCCGCGTCCCTGGGGATCACCCCCTGCCGTCCTGACCTCCTGCTCGGCCGTGACAAGCTGCCCCCACCCCCCAGCCTGGCCCAAGGAGCAGCCCAGCTATGAGGAGGGGTCTCCGGCCCCAGGCGGGGAGAAATGCCCGGGGTGTTAAGTGAAAGACATAGAACACGTGTGCAGAGGCCCCACGGCGGTGCTGGCACTTTCTCCGCGGGCAGCGGGGCCAAGGCTCCAGCTCCAGAGGCCTGCGGACCCAGGCCGGGGCAGTGACCCCCCACGGGGGCTTTCCCAGGCCTGCTGCGGGCCCCCCTCCGCTTCTGGAACAAAGAGCCTTCTTGTGTGTCCCTGTTAAAAGAGTCAAGTCAGGAAATTCTTCAGAACTTGGAACAGCTGCTTTTGTTTTGAATTCTAACAGGAACTGAGAGGGAGACACCTCTCCTGAGTCCTGGGAGTCTCCCCGGGGCAGTGGGCTGCCATCTCCGGGGTCCCTGCAACGATCAGCTCCGCTTGCCGGGGTCTCAGGAGGGGCTGTGCCCAGGGTGCTCGACCAGCCTTCACCAGAGCCCCACCAGTAGAGCTGGCACAGGAGCCCTGCCACCTGTGTGCTACCCACAGCCTGAGCTTTTGGAGCTGGCGCCAGCACCCTGGCTTGTTTCCTGGGGCCTCTGCCCTGGAACTTGCCCCACTTGCCCCGAGCCCGCAGGTGCTTGGGCCACATTCTTGTTGGGAGGATCTGGCACAGAGGACCACTCCCCACCCTCTGCTGACCCAGGCCGCAGACTCTTCAGGTGTCTCCAGAGCACATACTCAAGCCCAGATGCACAGAAATCTGGCAGCCAGCTCTTGACCTCTGGGGCATCCAGGGAGGGGCTGTGCCAGGAAAACTGTCCTGCTCGCCCGTGAGGCCTGGTGGGTTGTGCAGAAGCCATCACCCTGCTCCCTGGCATCTGGGGCCTGCAGGGAAGAGGAGTGGACACAGCTTTCCAGGAGTTGGGGCAAGAAGTGGGTGAGGATGTCTACTGGGACCTCCCCAGCTCCTCTCTGCCTCTCAGCTGCCTCCTTTCACCCCCCACTGGAGTCCTCCGGGTGCGTGGGAACGTGCAGGGCAGCAGAGCCCTCCACTGCTGGATGTCACACGTTGGGGAGGAAGCCTCAGCTGGCCCGGAGCTCCCAGCAGCCACCCTGGAATCTGTGAGGCCCAGGCTGTGACAGGGAGGCATCGTGGGACTCAGGGTGTGCTAGGGGGGCACCCCCTTAGAGATGGCTTCCTGAGGTCCCCCCAGATGGCGTCTTTGCAGAGCACACAGGAGCGCTGCCGCTCCCGCTGGAGAGGTGTGCCGCATGCCCCATCAAAGCCGGCAGCTCCCACAACCGGGGCCGGGAGCAGGGGTCTCAGCAAGGGCAGGGGTCAGGCCCTCCGTCCCACCGCAGGGGCCCGGTGGAGCTGACCTGGGCGAGAAGATTGAGGGCTGGGTGATGGGGGGCAGGGTGTGCTGGGGAAGGAAGGGGGCACCATGTTGGGCTTTGTGCACCAGGTCTGTCCCCACAGAAGGGAGCTGGTTAGGGGAGGAGGGTCTGGAAAGCCGCCCTCTGCCACACGCCCAGAGCCAGCCCTGCAATGGGCAGGTACGGGGGAAGAGTCACAGGGACACGGAGGCCTGGGGGTGTCCTCAGACCCTGGCTCAGAGCTCCTCCCCATCCCAGCCCCACATCACCCCCCAGAAGGCGCCCCTCTTGTGTCCTTCCAGCCGGGGGAGAGGTCTTCCTGGTGGGGGATGGGAAGCCCTCTCGGGCAGCAGCATTCCCGCGGGAATCACCCGGACTCTGCGTGGCTGCTCCGGACAGGCTCCCGCGGCCGTCCCCAGGCTGTCGGTGCCAACTGTTGGGCTGGGGGCTTTGGGGCCGGGCAGGAGGAATCCCCTTCCTTCCTCAGAGAGCTCTCGGGAGCATGTGTCTGCAGAGGCCAGCACCTGCGGGCCGTGGGGGTGGGGGCTGCTGGACGCCAAGGAGAGGGTCTGCTGGCCTCGCTGCCCCCCACCCGGGCACCGCACAGCCCCGGCCTCCCGTTATCACCACTGGGCGAGTCCTTCTGGCTCTGGGAGAGGACGCAGGCCCTAGACCCCGCGGTGACTGGGCGCCGGCGCCCCACTGAGCCTGCTGCTGTTTTCCTCCTGGTGATGAGCTGCCCGGCTTGACGACCGCCTCAGTCGGGGGATGAGATTGGGCTTGAATGACAGTGTAAAGGGCCCAGAGTAGGGCAGCACTGAGCTGATGCCGGTGGTGAGTGGAAGGTCAGGCGGGCAGAGTGCGTCCTGGCAGTGCGGGCTCGTGCGGTGCACCTTCCACCCATTGGACACTGCTTGACCCCCTCCCGATGGCCTACAGGGCGTCTGCTGTCTGGGGAGGCGGGCCAGGTGGCCTCCTGGGCATCCGCACTGAGGCACATGGCGGGTCGCCCCCTTTTGGGTCGCTGTGTGGCAGGGGGCTGCAGTGGGGAGGACAGCAGACAGCTCTTCTTGATGCTGACCTCCACCCAGCACGCATCCTGCCCCCCACAGCCCCAAAAGCCCAGTTCTGGGGTCTCTGAGGGTCAAACCTGTGCTATTCAAGGGTGGACAAGGGAATGTGAGTTTCCCCACATGCTGGGACCTGGTGGAGACGGCCTGCACAGGGGTGGGAGGGCCAAATGGACCTGCCCCGATTTGCTCAGTCCTGTTGTGTGTTGAGCCATTCCCAGGTTCGTACTATTATAAATGATGCAGCTCTAGGAACTTCTGGACATAGAGCCTTGCTTCTCTTCTTGACTCATTTCTTTGTTACGAGTTCTTGTAAATGGGCTTACTACAGCACGTGCATTGAACCTTCTATGGCTCAGGATAAGTTTTGTCCAGTTGCCCTTTGAAAGAATTTTACTAATTCATATTAGCAACCACATGGGACATGTTCCCTCACAGGTACATGAGTATCGAGTCTGTAGAGATTTTACTTCTGCCGGCTTAAATAAGATTTCCGCTTTTATTTTGCCCATCGGGGCAGTTAGGAAGGCTGAGTATTCCAGAGTTGTTTGTGGCTTGTTTTTCTCAAGTGCAAATTATCTGACCATAACCTTTACTACCTGTCTTTTGAGTCACTGGAGGCATTTTTAACCCCACTTAACAAACTTTGGAATATGGTAGAGAGGAGCTATGTGTCATTTTGTTCTCAATATTTTCTCTTCATGTTTCATTTGTGTTTATTTTGGTGGCAGTGTTTCTTTTCCATTTTAATCAATTATTCAGTTAACATGTGTGTCCTGACTTGCTCGTCAGAGGTCTGTGATTGGGGCACAGCCCCATCTATTCTACAAATCCAATTGTCCCAATTTTGAGAGTCGTATGGCCACAATATTATGTTTTGTTTATACTTAGGTGTTCTGTGTTTCAAAATAACATTAATCTTCTTTACTGAGTGAGTAGTTACATTAACTCATAAATTAAAATTTATATCCTTCCCACCTCCATTAGACTAACAAAATTTGTTAACATTTCCTATGCCATTGTTCAGTTATGTTTAGCTTAACACATAATACATTCTTATATGCATTCATTCATGTCTATTTCAGTCAACATTTACTTATGTTTGGCAGCCATACCCCACCATTTGAATTGCCATGGTTTTACATATTATGTACAATTTAGAGGACCTCTCTTTCTTGGTGTGTTTCCTTTCATTATATTTCACATTATTTTTTGTTTTCTTTGACGTATTTTCCACGTGTTTTTCCAAAAGAACTAAGGATCCATTTTGCCAAATTCCATGAGAAGCCACATGAGATTCTAACGGAGAGGTCCAGTCCCAGATCCACCAGCCTGGCAAGTGCCATCTGTTTGCGAGAGCCCTTCCCATGGGGAGAATCACGGGTCCCCCTGTGTCCTGAGGATTGGCAGCTGGCCTGCTTGGACTGATCAGCTGTTACCTTTGGGTGCAGCCTTGCAGCAGTTAGTGCAAAACAGCTGTGGGCCCAGTGGCCAGCACGGAGCTCCCAGCAGGATGCCCCTGGGCATGAGTCCGGCAGATCCCGCCACCCCTGAACCTCCAGACCTGCCTCCTTTCCAGCACAGTGAGCGCCACAGTATTTGCTTCATTGGCCGTTCCTGGTTTTCCCCTGCACGTGTCTCCTTGGACTTTCGGGTCAGGACCACGTTTACCTGATAGAACACATGTGCTTAGCTGAGCATAGGCGTCAAGGACGGGAGACTTGACTGTGCTGAGAATTCTTTGTTCCTTGGAAGTAGGAATGAATTCATTGCTCAAACCATCAGATCTGGGTGCTTTGGGAGATTTCTTGCTCCCATTTCTTCCTCCACTGTTGACTAATTTTGACTTTCTATTTTTTGTTTAATGTTTGTGTTTTAGGTATGAATATTTGGTCTACAGCTTTCAAATTTCTCACTGAAATATAACAATGCATAATATGTTATTGTTGAATATCCTGCACATTCAGGTTCTATTTTTTTAATATATATTTCTCATGTTTTTCTTTGTTGAGATGCCACCTCAATCAAAGGGAAATGAGGAGGCCCACTTTTTCATTAACTGTGCCCCTGTTTATAGTCATTGGAGAATAGGCTAGGTTTTCCATAGCTATTTCTGTTTAACTTTTTCTTCTGACTTTAACTTTTATCACTTCCCCTCTTCCTTCCATTAAAAAAAAAAAAAGTCTTCTCTCCTGAGATATAATTTAGATGCTTATTAGTTCATCTTTTTATTCTCACCATTTTAAAAAACATAATAAAAGCATTTAAAGAAGGAATGCTCCTCCTCAGGACCTGCTTTGCATATTCTGCACATGTTATGGCCACTTTTCCACTGTACTCTTTTAATAGTTACTGTCTCCTTGACTTTCTTCTTCAGACAGTTTTTCCTTTAAGCAAGTGCATTTTAGTTCTCGTATGTCTTATTTCTGTTTGATTCTTAAAACCTCTTCTCTTGTAGTGAGAGAACACAGCATGAACAAGTTCTGCTTTTCTGTTTTTATGGGCATCTGCCTCGAGGCCTATGTACAATTTAGAGGACCTCTCTTTCTTGAAATACACAGAAGGTATATGATGACCTTCTGTGACCACACCACGAATACTTGGAAATGAAACGTGTCCCGTCCCTTCCCTGGAACTCCCGCCAAAACACTCATTGGTTCTGCCTTGTGGTGTTATTCAGCTCCCTTACATGTTTCTGGATTTTCTGTGTACTTGATAATGAAGTATTTGATTCTTCAATTCTAATTATATTGCGGTTGTTTCTACTTTATCTTTCTAGCAGGTTTTTACGTGTGTATTTTGCTCTGTCTTTATGCAGTTAGAGCCCATGTTATTCGGCTGCTTTTCTCACCCATGAAATACTGAACCTCTCAACACAGTTAGTAGATATTTGCTTTAAATTATTCTTTGTCTCTTACTAACATTGAAGTCCCAGATGCCAACTATTTGAAGTTTAACCACAGCTGTTTTTAGCCTTCCGTCATAATTCTATTTTCATTCTCTCTCTTGCAAACAGCTCGTTGCTGGGGTTTTTGTGTTTTCTTGTCTGGAGATCCGCAAGCCTTGTCACAAAGGAAATGGTGTCCTATTTGTCCTTTGGGCCCTATCCTCAGGCACTCCACTTTCTGTCTTATTTTTCTCTCTCTACGCTGATCGTTTTCCTTTTCTCCCTATTGTTGTAACATGACATGTTTTCTTTATGTTTTAAATGAGGTTGAAATATTGGCGATCCGTTTTTCACGGGCACCCGTGATGGGCGGCGCCGACGCCCCGCTCCCCTGCCGACGCGCGCACGTGGTCAGACCGCAGGCCTCCCGCAGGAGTCTCTGCCCGGCGCCCTCGCCTCCTGCTTTGCCGGCTGTCTGTCTCCGTCTTTCCCTCCCTTCCTCCATCCCCTTTTCCTCCTCTCCCCACCCCCACACTGCATTCAGTTAATGTTCCAACGCCTGCTTCTTCCCTTCTGTCCTCTACTTTGCTCCCATCTTTTACACGGCCCCGTTCTGCCCCCTTTCCGTAGTGGCCCGTGGTCCGTAGGGCTCTCGGTTGCTTGTCTTTGCAAACAGGCCGACATGCAAACCGGTCTAATTATGTTTAATACCGTCATTCCCTTTTGCATGTATCTTTTGAAATCCAGGCAACTATTTGAAGCGGACCCTAGAAAGAAGCTGTGTGATTAATAAATTCTCAGAATTCAGAAATCTCTGGGGAGCTTTTAGCTGCCTTTGTTCACGGGTGACAGCCCCGCAGGGTAGCAGGTCTGTGCTGACAGCCGCGTTCTCTGAGGTCTGTGTAGCTGCAGTTCACGGCTCTGGGTTCCTATTACGTCAGCAGCCCAGGCCGAGGAGCCTCCGGTTCGCGGACTGCGAGCTCCTCCTCCGCAGAGCGGTGCAGGCAGGACCCCGGGGGTGGGCAGGGGGGCGGTGCCTGGCCCCCCTCCAGTTTGTGCCAAGCGGGAGGGGGTCATCTCAAGGCCCCTTCCCGGAGGCCGGGTGGGTCTGCGGAGTCCCTGTAACGTTTATTCCCTGGATCCTCACCCGCCTGGTGCCCCGGGGCTGCCTGGGCCTGCCTGGATTGCAGCCCAGGGTGATTTTGAATCATGGAGAAGCCCCTGTGGGTGGCGGGAAGCCTTTCTAGTGCTGGTGGCTTCCCCTCCTGCATAGCCACCTGCCGTCAGAGGTGAGGCAAGTGTCGCCAGGGGAACGGGGGTGTCAGGGAGGCCTGCCCCCCTACCCCAGTCTTGGGTGTGGTTCTTCGCCTTTAAAAAGTGAAGCGAGGGGAGAGAACCAAGATGGCGGCGTGAGTAGAGCAGCAGAAATCTCCTCCCAAAACCAAATATATTTCTGAAAATACAACAAATACAACTCTTCCTAAAAGAGAGACCAGAAGACACAGGACACCATCCAGACCACATCCGCACCTGCGAGAACCCAGCGCCTCGTGAAGGGGGTGAGATACAAGCCCCGGCCCCGCGGGAGCCGAGCGCCCCTCCCCCCAGCTCCCGGCGGGAGAAGAGCAGGCAGAGCGGGAGGGAGACGGAGCCCAGGACTGCCGAGCACCCAGCCCCCGCCATCCGGGCCAGAGTGCAGACACAGTACATGCCCAGGGGGCCCTGGATGCTAGGGAAACAGGGCAGCAAGAACAGTGAGCGGGTCCCCACAGCCGGCGCCCCTGGGACAAAGAAAAGAGAATGCTTTTTGGAAGTCTTAAAGGGACAGGGACCCCACAGCTGGACGGAAGCGCCCTGGGACACTTAGTCCAGCAGCTGTGAACCTCAGGGAGCTCTGGGTGCCCGAACCCCCGCAGTGCAGCTTGGAGGCCCCTCACCGCGATAAATAGCCTCCCGCCTGTTCAGCATGAGGCCGGCCACGCCCACAGCAACTGCAGAGCTAAATAAACTCCATAGCGGCCGGGCAAGATCAGAAGCCCCGTCTGCGCGCAGCTGCGCAGCACAAACCACTAGAGGCCGCTGTTCTCCCAGGAGAGGAGGGCCACAAACCAACAAGAAAGGAAGTCCTTCCAGCCGTCACTCGTCCCAGTTCTGCAGACTATTCCTATCACCATGAAAAGGCAAAGCTACAGGCAGACAAAGATCACACAGACAACACCAGAGAAGGAGACAGACCTAACCAGTCTTCCTGACAAAGAATTCAAAATAAGAATCATAAACATGCTGACAGAGATGCAGAGAAATACGCAAGAGAAATGGGTTGCAGTCCGGAGGGAGATCACAGATGCCAGAGAGGAGATTGCAGAAATGAAACAAACTCTGGAAGGGTTTATAAGCAGAATGGATAGAATGCAAGAGGCCATTGATGGAACTGAAATCAGAGAACAGGAACGCATAGAAGCTGACATAGAGAGAGATAAAAGGATCTCCAGGAATGAAACAATATTAAGAGAACTGTGTGACCAATCCAAAAGGAACAATATCCACATTATAGGGGTCCCAGAAGAAGAAGAAGAGAGAAAAAGGAATAGAAAGAGTATTTGAAGAAATAATTGCTGAAAACTTCCCCAAACTGGGGGAGGAAATAATCAATCAGACCATGGAAGTACACAGAACCCCCAACAGAAAGGACCCAAGGAGGACAACACCAAGACACATAATAATTAAAATGGCAAAGATCAAGGACAAGGACAGAGTTTTAAAGGCAGCCAGAGAGAGAAAACGGTCACCTACAAAGGAAAACCCATCAGGCTAACGTCAGACTTCTCAACAGAAACCCTATAGGCCAGAAGAGAATGGCATGATATATTTAATGCAATGAAACAGAAGGATACTGTATCCAGCACGACTATCATTTAAATATGAAGGAGGGATTAAACAATTCCCAGACAAGGAAAAGTTGAGGGAATTTGCCTCCCACAAACCACCTCTACAGGGTATTTTAGAGGGACTGCTCTAGATGGGAGCACTCCTAATGCTAAACAGATGTCACCAGAGAAAATAAAATCACAGCAAAGAAAGCAGACCAACCAAATACTAACTAAAGGCAAAAAATAAAATCAACTACCCACAAAAGCAGTTAAAGGAAGCACAAAAGAGCACAGAATTAAACAACCAACATATAAAGAATGGAGGAGGAGGAATAAGAAGAGAGAAAAATAAAGAATGACCAGACAGTGTTTAAAAGAGCTCAATAAGTGAGTTAAGTTAGTAAGATACTAAAGAAGCTAACCTTGAACCTTTGGCAACCACGAATCTAAAGCCTGCAATGGCAATAAGTACATACCTTTCAATAATCACCCTAAATGTAAATGAACTGAATGCACCAATCAAAAGACACAGAGTAATAGAATGGATAAAAAAAGCAAGACCCATCTATATGCTGCTTACAAGAGACTCACCTCAAACCCAAAGACTATAGGAACAAAGAAAGACTGAAGGAACAAAACAGCAGCAGAATCACAGAACCTAAGAATGGACTAACAGTTACCAAAGGGAAAGAGACTGGGGAGAAAGGGAGGGAAGGGAGGGATAAGTGGGGGCGGGGAAGAAGAAAGGGGGCCTTACGATTAGCATGTATAATGTAGGGGGGGCACGGGGAGGGCTGTGCAGCACAGAGAGACAAGTAGTGATTCTACAGCATCTCACTATGCTGATGGACAGCGACTGTAATGGGGTTTGTAGGGGGGATTTGGTGAAGGGGGGAGCCTAGTAAACATAATGTTCTTCATGTAATTGTAGATTAATAACAAAATTAATTAATTAATTTAAAAAAAAAGTGAAGCGAGGGCACCTTGGTACCATGAAGGGCTTCAGAACCAGATATGTGACTCAGGTCAGCAGCTGTTTGCTGAGGACTTAGATGCTGGGCCAGTGGTGTGGCCATCTGAGATCCAGCCTCCGGGGCCTCGTTCCCCCCCAGAGCCACCATGGGATTCAGGCTGCAGGACCTGGCTGCACCCCCTCCCAGCACCCTGGTGGGGGGAGCTCCTTGAGCTCCCTGGGGTTGAGCCCGAGTGGGTGGGGACTGGCCCCCCACACTAGCCCTCCCCCCAGTATCAGGGAACCTGGTGAGACCACCCCACCGGCTGGTGTTGCCTTCTGCCCCGCGTGAGGATGGGACAGTTGCTGGGTGGCAGTGAGGCCTCTCCTGCTGGTGCAGTAAGCTGGCCTGGGCTAGTGGCCCCTGCCTCAAGGTCGCATTCACGAGACCCTGAGGGATTCTGAGCTGCCCGCCAAGCCCTGATGCTACCACACACCCCTCACTTCCTGCGGAGTACCTTCTCTGGGGAGGAAACCTGCCGAAGGGCAGAGGGGGCCTGAAGCCGTGCGCCGCTCCACAGCCACCCCTCCGCCCTGCCCGGACCGCCTGCAGGGAGGGACAGCCCCGCCTGAGCGCAGGGTGGCCTCTGGAGACAGGCCTCCCTGGAGTGACTCCTGCCTGGACCCCAGAGCTGCTCCTCCCCGCCCCCCAGGCAGGGAGGGGCCCTTGGGAATGGACCTGTCACCTGGCCTGAGGGGACAGTGGGCATGGGCGGGGCTTCTGGCTCAGTTCCTGGTTGTCACCTGGCTGCTCCTGCCGCACGTCGCGTTGCAGGCAGTGTCGCTGCACACAGCAGGCCTGGGTGGGTCACTCTCCACGCCCCCTCCTGACGTCCTGTGCCCGGCTGCTCTGCCAGCCGTTTCCAGCAGTCCTGGACGCGCATCCCATGCCAGCCCCTGCTGAGCCCCTCACAGAACAGTCCCGCCTGCCAGCAGGTCTCGGTAGCCCTACTGGGGAGGGGGACAGGAAGCTGAGCATGTGTCCCCTCCCTCAGCCACACCCTCTGGGCAGCCCCGGGGATTAGTGTCCAAAAATAGTGGCCAGGCTGTCGTGCCTCATTCTGGGACTCAGACACATGTGCACACCGTGTCCTGGCGAGGGTGGGGGCCCTGGGGCCCAGGCAGGCCTGGGTGCATCTGGCCGGCAACCTCACCTCCCTGGGTGTCTGCGCCAGGGTCCCAGGAGACCCTCCCGGAGCTGCCGGTAGGCCACAGGGGTTGTGCCTGTGCTCAGCCCTCTGTGGGCAGAGCCCAGTGATCAGCTGTCCTTCCCTGCGCTCTCGGACCCCGCAGGCCAGAGTCGCTGCAGGCGCAGTCCCCCCGCCTGCTGCGCCCGTGAGAGACCTGCTGAATTTTAAAACCGCACCTTCATCTCCATGAGGCGCAGGCCCCAGGAGCCTGGTTCCTGCCCTCGCCTGCTCTTGCAGGGTAAGTCAGGACCCCGCCACCCACCTGCCCACCCGGTGGGCCCTCTCTGTGGGGAGCCTGTGTCTGGCGCCAAAGTGGGCTGCACGGGCGCCAGGAATCGACTTAGAAACCTCTCGCTTCCTCTCAACGTGGGCAGATGCGCCAGATTCCTGCTCACCCTGAGCTTATAGAACAGGATCCGTGAAGGGAGGTGAAGAGGCTGCGCGGGTGGGGGGTGGGGTGGCTGGAGGAGGCCCCCCAGAGAGCCTTCTGCTGGGGGGCTGCAGGGGAAGCAGTGACCCACATGGAGGAGCCAAGCGCACCCCGAGTCAGACCCTGGCCACCCACCTCACTGCCACCTTGGGTCAATCCCATGGGTCACCTCCACACTGCAGACCCTAGGTCTCCTCATCCACTGTGGGGCCCCAGGGCAGCCCAGGCTGGAAGGGACAGTGACCCCACACCCCTGGCCAGTGACCGCAGGCGTGGGGAGCAAGGGCTCCTCAAGGCAGCCCTGCTGGGCTCTGGCGTTGCAAGCCCGGCAGCCTGGAGCACTGAGCCCTGCTGTGCGCCGGTTCCGTGGAGAACCAAGCTGGGCACCCCTGCCCTCCCCAGGGTCACAGTCCAGGGAGGAAGACAGACAGCAACGGGGCAGCTGCAGTCGGGTGGTGAGGGATGGGGGCGCAGGTCCAGGGCGGGGGTGCTGCGGATCCGGAACAGGCAGCCAGGGGACGTATCCCCAGAGTGCCAGGCCCAGTAGTGAGCTGGAGAAAGCAGAGGTCCGCAGGCCCGGGGCTGGGAGCAGCAGGCCGGGAGGTTTCCAGAGGCGAGCCACGTGCCTCTCTGCCATCCTACCCTAGAATCAGGGGCGGAGAAGCCGCCGCTCTCTGGACAAGGAGCGTGAAACCCGTTCCTGGCCTGAGGGGTCCTGGGCAGGTCATTCCCGAGTAGGCCTTGAGAGGCAGATGGAAAGAAAAACGTGTGTGGAGGTGGGTTCAGACTCGCAAGGCTGGGAGTCTCTCCAAGTGTCTGCAGGACCCTGAGGGGTCGATGTGGGTGACAGGTCCTTGTGAGCGCCGGGCCCCTGAAGCCCCCGAGGGCCTCATCTCTGCCGTGTGCACAGGGACTGCCCTCCGTGCGGCTTTGCCCGGGCTCGGGTGACCCCAGAACCCTGTCTTGTGTTCTGCTTGCGGAATGTCAGGATGGGAGTGCCAGGCTGGCTGCAGCCAGAGGAGGAGCGGAGGCCCGGCAGGTTGGGGATGGCGAGGAGGAAGCCTGGGCCCACTTTCCGTAGCCAAGAGGGCAGCACCCCCCCCCCAGTCCTCCCTGGCTGCCGGGCTGAGGGACTTCAGGCGGGTCTGCCGGCGTTGGGGGGTGGGGGGGTCAGTAAACAGCTGCCCATCTCCTTTGCTTCCCCATCTTCTCTTGAGCCCTCCCGAGGTCCTATTTCCTCTGCTTTCTTTACAGTCTTGGTTCTCTGAGAGGGGCGATTGCCCACCTCTCGCAGCAGGTGCAGCCGTTGGGTGGCACGGCCCAGCCGGGAGCTGGAAGGGAGCCTGGGGATGGACATCACCTCCTCTGCTCAGCGGGGCTTTGTGCGAAGCCTCTCGTGTGGTTTTGGGTTTTTATTGACACAAGAGTATTGGTGGAAACCCTGTAGCGTGTGCACACGAATTACACACCAATGCTGTGATTGCTTGGCCTGGGGGACCTGGCAGCTTCCTGTACCCTCTGGGAAAATGGGTTTGCCAAGATGCCAGGAGTCCCTGTTTGCAACAAAAGGAGATAAACTGTGGCAGGAACCAGGAAGATGCCCACCGCCATACACACCTGCGTGCCTCGGTCGCACTCACTTCAAAGCACCGTGCGCTCAGTCGGTCAGCCCTGGGCCCACAGACGTGTGTCACGACTCCTACCCGTTGTTCTCATGGGACTTGCCCAGTTTGAGGGGCTCTCATTGCCCTGCCTCACTTAGGGATTGACTGTCCAATCGCCCCACCACCCACCTCCTGGCGCCTGTCCCAACGCGCAGCTGGCTCAGGGCCCAGCGTGCTCCCCACAGCGATGCCTCGGACTGAAGTGAAATGGTTTTGGTCAGTCAGCAGGACAGCCTCTGCTTCCCGACCTGCGGCGCCTGCCTCCCTGGCTTGCACGAGCATCGTCTGTGGGCTTGGTTACCCACGAGGGGGCCGCGGGGCCTGCTGTCTGTGGTGCCGGGACGAGCTGGCCTGGCAGGCTTCAGGCCCAGCGGGATGCAGGCCGGGCCAGGCCACTGCGTGATTTCATGTCACAGGAGGAAGTGGCGGTGAGCGGCCGGCCCTGCCCCAGCTTGGGAAGGCTCCAAGGTGACGGTTTGTGAAGTCTGGGGCGGGAGTCCCAACACCAAAGGCGGAAACCACAAGAGAACAGACCTGACCAGCTAAAAGTTTAAACAACGATTCCTGACCGGCATCAAAATGCTCTAGGGTTCCACTAATAAATGTGCTGTCTGCTGTTGGTTTGAGAGAGATTTTTATTCCATGTGGAAAAGCACCTCTTGGGTTTAAAAAGATTGTTTGTTTTTAATAAGAAATGGATGTTGAATTTTATCACGTGCCTTCTCAAGTTGTATTGGAATGATCATGTTATTTTCCTTTGACACGTTCCAGTGTGGTTTTATGGTAACAGGTTTAACGCATTCCTGAGACAAACCTCACTTTAAGGAGCTCTATGTGGCTGCAGTTTGCCAGCATTTTATGTAGGGCTTTTGTGTTTATTTGTAAGTGGAAGTGGTGGGTACCCATTGCCCCCAGGCACGTGGGCATGCCATCTCATGAGCTTTGGGATCAAGGTTTTAACTTTTCAGGGAACTGGGGAGTTGGACATCTGTTTCCATGATCTTAAGAATGTGAAAGAGCTGCCGGCCTCTAGCCCCTTTTGTGAAAGTAATTCTTTAATCACATTTTCCATTTCTCTTCTCAGATTTTCTACTTTTTAAGTCAATGTTTGATAGTTAATAGTTTCCCAAAAAGCATCCTAATTCAAGGATTTTCCAATTTTTAACATATATCTTTTGCCTGTTAATCTTTTTTCTAATTTTCTCCTGTCTGTTTTGTATATGGAGTTTTTTCTGCTTTTTTTCTAGATCAGACTACCCAGAAATGTGTCTATTTCATGGACCCTATGTTTCTCAAGAATCATCTTTAGACACCCCTGGAAAAAAGGGATAAACTTATTCATTTTACTGTTTTATTTTAAATATCGATAAATACTAGTTTTTAATTATTATTAATATATTTGAATTATTTGACCTTTGGGAAGACTCATTTTGCTGCTATTCTTAAAAATGCCTTGATTTGGATAATCACTTATTTTCATTTCCCTTATTTAGTAATAAGATAATTTACAACTACGGGTTTTTCTCAGAATTCAGCTTTGGCTCTATCCAACCCATCTTTACACGTACCGTTGCCAGTCTTTTCTTAATAGTCTCTAATTGAATCTCTCAGTTCTTGTTTGACCCCAAAATTGTATGAGTAATTTCATTTTCATTTCTAGGGATTTAATTTTTTTTAATTTACTTTTTTCTCACTAATTCCTAGTCTTTAATATTGTAGTCAAAGAATATTGACTTAAAATTTCCACGTTAAGAATTTGCCAAGTTTTTCTCTGCTGCCTGAAGAGGGTCTGTGGACTTTTGAAAAGATTGCTGATTCTCTGTAGAATAGAAACTTCACCTAGAGTCACTGAATCGGGTTTATTAACTTTATTTTTCATATCCGCTTTACACTAGTTTTTATCTACTCACCCTTGAGGGGTGTGCTAGTCTCATTGCTGATCGTGGTGCGCGCTGCCCACAGATGTGGGCCGTCTGTACTACAGGGCGCTCGTGACACACCCTCAGCGGGATCGGCCCCCCGTGCCTCTCACCCGGCACTGGGTCGTGGGCTCAGACTGCCCCTCCGGCTCCTCGTGGCCCTGCCAGGCTCGCTGCCTCGTTCTTCCTCAGCTTGTGTCTCTCTGCTTTTGAGGTGACTCCTGTGAGCAGGATAAATGGGGTTTTGCTTGCTGCACAGTCCCTCCCTCCTGGTGTTCCAGGCTAGTTGTTGAAACCAGCAGCAAATGAATAATCATGTGGATTAAAGTACAAAGTAGGACACATGTACGAAGGAAACCCCCACTTTACCAAGGAGCCAGATGAAGTCGAGGCATCAGAAAAGGCCTTTTTGAGGAAGTGGCATTTGAAAGATGGGTAGAGGTTGGCCTCTGAAGTTGGGGTTAAGAGCCTTCCAGGTAGAAAAAGCAGCATGTGTAAAGGTCCTGAGGCAGAGATGTTGACCAGTGTGGCCAGTGAGAAGGAGGGGATACGGTGAGGGTGGAGGCTGCTTGGGGGCCTTCGAGTCCAGCCCAGGGGAGCATGAAGGTGTGCAACAATGGTGCTTAGGCTGGGGTGGGAGGGGGCTGGGGTGGGACGGTAGCCCAGACAGCCAGTGGACTGAGCCAGGGTGCGCGGGAGAGGAAAGCAGGGCGGGGGTTTGATGGCTGCCCCCCTCCGCTAAGGTGGGTGGGGAAAAGGGGAAGGGCGTGCAGAGATGCTAAGGCCCCTGCCCACACGCAGTGCAGAAAAGTGGAAGCTGGTATTAGAAACGTGGGTTGTGATAACCCGCCAAGATGAGTCACTTCTGTCTATCCCTGGGCACAGTGACAGCGCCGCGGGAGGGAAGCGACAGCCTGGAAGGAAGGGGTGGAGTCCAAGACCTCAGGGGCTAAGCAGGGCTGCCCGGGCCCAGGGTGATGGGGCTGGGCTGGGGGCAACCTGGGCGTCGGCGTTTTGACAAGGACAGGGCCACGCCTGAGGCGAGGGCGAGGGCGTCACAGGCGACCGTGTCGCGGTGGCCGGCCGCGGAGGACGCAGAGGGAGGGGCAGGGGAGCTGGGTGGGCGAGGGCTCGCCAGGCCGCGGGTGCAGGAGGAGGGCCGGCAGCGGGCTCGCGGGGCCGGGGCCCGACTGCGGGCGGCGGGGCGGGAAGGAGGCCCCCCGAGGACCGCGCGCCATCTGGGGCCTCGCCCTTCCCGCGCGTGGGCGCCTGGGGCCCGGCAGGAGCGGGCGGCGCGATCGGGACGGGGCTCTGCAGGGGCGCCTGCGGCCGGCGGGCGGGGTGCAGAGGGGGGCTGCGGCCTCTCCGCGGGGGGCGCTGGGACGGGCGTGCCTGCGGCCAGGGGGGCTAGGTGGCCGGAAGAAACGCGGCGCTGCGGGCGCAGAAGGGCGCGGGGTCTGCACGGCCCGGGCTCCTAGGTGGGGGGAGGCCGGCGGGGGGCCTGTCCGGGCACCCGCCCTCGGCGCTGCTTGGGACCCTTCAGGACTGCACGTCGGCGTCCCCTGGAGTGGCCTCCTGCTGTCACAGGGCGGAGAAGTCGGTGCCTGGGGCTGCGAATGAGTGACGTCAATCTCCAGTTTTCTGCAGGCCTTTTTCCTAAGTAGGTTTTTTTTTATACAATTATAAAAATGACATACCCTGTCTTGCAGAAAACTTGGAAAATCCCCACACAAAGTAAAGAGAACAGAATCCTTTGTATCACTGCCCTCTGGCGGTGACACGCCTCTTAACATTCTGGTGCGTCTCCCCTTCTGGGTGGGTTGGGCTGAAACCACATTGTGTAAACAGGTCTCGTCTGCCTCTTCTTTTGTTCAACATTATAACAAATATTTTCCCACATTTGAAAAATGTCTTCCTAAATAACGCTTTAATAGCTACGTAACAGAGGTTCTCATAAGCAACCTTTTGCACCACTGGCCTATTTTTGCTGCTTCTCATACATTTACATGAGTTTCTTCTTACATTACTGTAGTAGACATCTGGTATTATGGACTTAGGCCACCTTCCAGCGCCAGTGCCACTGGGCCAGAGGATATTCAGTTCTGAGGTTATTGAATCATGTTGCCAAACTGCTCGTCAGAGGAATTGTGCCACTTACCTTCTGTCAGTAATGGTACCAGTTCCTGCCTCGTTGCATTACACCTTCACCAGTGTTGAGCATTCTTATGTTTAATGTGGGCTCCATTTGGGTGTTTGCTTCTCTTTTTTTTTTAATCGTGAGGTTAAATATTTTTTTCAGGTGCTTATTCGTCATTGGTATTTCCAGAACTTTTTCACCAAAAGCAGCATAGGTCTCTCTCTCTGTCTTGCACCCACCCGCCTCTCCATCTTTCTGAAACCACCCGTCCCCCCAGTGCCAGTCTCACACTTTGACAGGCTCCTCAGGCCAGCCTCAGAGGCGCCACGTTCACCTCCACCTGCTCTGACTGCCAGGATGCCAGGTGGTGCCACCTCCCTCCTCCCAGCAGGTACTTAAAGCTGCTGGAAGTCGCCAGGTGGTGGTTGTCCTGGGCAGATGGAGGCAGATACTGGTGCAGGAGAAGTGAGGCAAAATCCCAAAGTGGTTCCTCCTCGGATGTTTGAGGGCTTAGACATACATTGCCTGGTCAACTTTTGCTCCAGTTTATAAAACAAGAAATGAGCCACACACACAGTTGTTGAGGAAGAGGCAATGGGAAACATGCACTTATTGGGCACCTGCTGTATGCTGGGCCCTTGACCTCACTTAACTGGATCTGCCCGGTAACCCTGTCAGCCGGGCACCCCTCTTCACTTGAGTATAAGAAGACCACGGCTTGAATAGGTGAGCTGAGGCCTCCGGGATCGCCTGGAATAAGAGAAGGACCTGGGATGTGAGCCAGGGCCCAGGCTCAGATACTCCACACCAGGGCCAGTCAGGGCTATTTGGGGGACAACATCAACCACGGTGTCCCCAGAGCAAATGACTCACCTGGGCATCAGTGGGCACCTACATTCAACAAGCAAACAACCATGAACCATGGCATCAGGAATCATGACATGGACCCGGATATATTGGAAACTCCCACCGAAGTGTTCGGGAACATTCCAGGGAAAGTTCACTTGGGGCTCAGAACAGAAGGTCCTAGCCAAAATAGGGTAATTTTTCAGTTACATGAGAACTGAAAATAGAAAGTCAAAGCAAGAACATTTTTTCATGATTATTTTGGGCCCCTTGGTCTTTTGAACAGAAGAATATCTGTACTCTGGGGGGATTCTTTTATTTTATCACACCCTTGCTGACAGGACTCACAATATTTATTGAAAGTTTCAGCTGTTGCTTCTATATAAATAAACAGGATGAATGGGCAGCTGATTGTACATGAGAGATATTTTTAGACGGGGGTGGCTTTTGCAGACTGGAAGGATAACATTTCAAGGAGAAAGTGCCTGAGCCCAGAATAGCCCACCACAGGCTCAGCCTCCACGTGGCCCCAGAGGGGGCTGTGTGGTGTCCCAGTTCCCTGGGTCAGGGGCTCCCTCCCACCCTGGTTGGCCAGCCCAGAGATGGCAGCACCTCCTGCTGGGGACATCCTGGCTCCATTCCTGAGGCACAGAGGACGGGGGCGACATTTAGGATCACGGTCTGTCACCAGGTCTGCCGAGCACCAGAAACTACTCTCGGTTTGGTGGGGCTGAGGCAAGGAGAAGACCGTCATTCTAATCGGCTTGTAACATGTATCCCTGTAGCCAATCACAAACCAGTTAGAAAGACTGGGCTTTGGTTTTTAACAATACCTGACACATTTAGCACTTACGTTGTGCTGGGCACTTGGAATAGACTAAACCCATTTTTCCTCACATGAGACCCAGCCTGTTGTGATTTCCTGTGGCTTTTCCCACCTCTGTTCCCTACTTGACACATGAGACCTTGTTCGCTCTGGAGAACCATGCCCCCCAGCAGACACGGGTCCCACATGCCCTCTGCTGCCTGTGTCCCTCCTCGCGCCTCATCCACTTACCCCACATGTGGGCTGGGGGAGGCCCCAGGATCCTGTGCCCTTGGTGGGATGACCTAGAGAGCACCCGGGACAGGAAATACAGTGAGCTAACGACTTAGAGACCACAGAACAGGGACCAGAGGAGAGGGCGTGTGGGTGCTGGGGAGTCCCTCCCTTCCCGTGCAGCCCTTTAAATCCCCTGGAGGGTCTCCTCAATGGGATTCATGGCCTCTGCTCCATTTATTCACTTTCTAGATTAAAATTAAAGTGTCTTTTAAATATCTTCATTTTTACTGTCTATGGATCTTTTCATGTCTTTGTGTGGTTCCAGAATTATTTCTGATATATTCTTTTGACTGAAGAACTTTAACATTTTTTGTAGCACAGGTCAGCTAGCAATGAATTCTCTCAACTTTTTATCTGAAAAAGTCTTTATTTCAGCTTCATATTTGGAAGATATTTTTGCAGGTGTAGGATACTGGGCAGATGCGTGTCTTCCACCATCACCAATACTTTGTCACCCCATTGTCTCCTGCCTATCATAGTCTCAGATAAAAAGTCATTGTTCCTCTGTATGTGTCTTTTTTCTCTGAATGCCTCTGAGATTTTTTTCTCAAATTTTTTCCCCTTTATCTTTGGTTTTCAGCCATTTGTTTGATATGTCTACATGACTGATCATTGATGCTGTTGCCTTTTTTTGTGTATGTCTCTATTTTTGGAAAATTTTCAGCCATTCTCTCCAAATATTTCTCCTGCTGCATTCCCTCTCCTTCTGGGACTCAGATTACAAATTGGAGCTGAGATTATTGATACTGCTGTTAATTCACCACAGCTCTTGGATGGTCTGTGTTTTTTCACTTTGTGTTTCAGTTTGGGCAATTTCTACTAACGTATCCTCACACTCACTAATTCACTCCTCAGATGTCAGGTTTGCTGATAAGCTCATCAAAAGAATTTTCTCTGATTCTGTGTGTACTTGTTTCTAGCATGTCTCTTTGGATAGTTCATGTCTGCCCAGAATTTCTACTGAAATTCTCTATCTGTCATGCCTATTGTCTACATTGTCAACTGTACCCTTGATCATATTAATCTTTTAAAGTCCCTAAAAGACATTTACAACATCTGGGTCATCCCTGAGTCTGATTCTGTTGACTGCTTTATTTCCTGACAATGGGTTATTTTTTGTTTTGTTGCTTTTGAATGAAAAATTCATAATTTTTTATTGAATTCTGAACATTCATGTGTAGAACGGAAGAGACTGAGGTGGGTGTGTTTGCATCTGGAAATGGGTAAGCCTCTTCTGTCAGCTGTCAGCATGGGATTCGAGCCGGTCTTGTCAAGTGTTGAGCCGGGTTTGGGACTTGTCGCTGTGGCACCTTCAGAGCACCTCAGGCCTCAATACCTCTAGCAATGGGCCGCATTGCCTCGTGCTCAGAGTAGGTGCTGAAGAACATTCCTTGGCGTGGTGTGCACCCTGCACGCCTGTGCCATGCTGTGGGTCTCTCTCCACGCTCTCCCAGCAGTGCACTGCTGTTGCTTGTAATTCCACATCAGGTTCATCCTGGGAGTAGGGGAAGAGTCCCCTGTGTCCTGGCCCAGCCTCAGCTCAGACTGGCCCCATGCCCTTGGCCTTGTTCCCCAGCCAAACTCTGCCCTGGGCCTGTGGGGTCTTGGGTTGGAGATTCCTGCCCCTCTCCTGGTGGCAGGAGACCTGTTTGGTATTGTGCAGGATCCTAGACCCAGGGAAGTTTCCAACTGCTCTCCCAAGGGAAAAGTGTCTTTTTCCCATCCTTCTCTCACCCATACTATGGCTTCTTGTGCCCTGGGGCTGAAAGGCTATGCTGTCCCTCCCTCAGCAGTTTAGGGCTTTGCCTCCCAAGAGAGAAGGATCTGGGAAAGTGGGAAGGACTGTGGGCCTCTTCATCAAGATGAGCTTCTCGTCCTCCGGGGCACAAGGCTGTTACTTCTTATGTGACAAAGTATTCAAGGTATGCGTGGGGTTTGGGCATGGATCCAAGTGGCAGCCAATCCCCTGCCTGCCCCTACTCTTTCTCACAAGCACCCACAAGAGCCTCATGGGAAAGAGTAGCTGGTGTGTCTGAGGCCCCTGCATTCCAGACTGATCCTCTAGCCCACATGTGGCCTTGGGCAGTTCAGGAAATAACTGATTTCCTCCCACCTCTGGAAGGCAGCTGTCTCATTGCCATGCTCTGCCCCAGGTGAGACAGTCTCTGCATTGCTCCTCCTTGAAACCCAAGCTCCTTCATCACCTTGCAGTCTCGGCTCTGGTGGGTGCAGGAACATGTGTGATTTTGTAGTTTCTTCAGCTTTTGCTGTTCAGGTAGGAGCAACACCCCGCACTTTCCACATAATAAGCAGGAGCAGAAGCAAATTCACCTTCTTGTCACTTCACTTTACTTTCCCCCAGCACTGAATCTTCATTTATTAAAATACAATTTACTCAAAGCATTAAACGAAGCATCACCGTAGGACCCAGCGAGTCACTGGGTATACACCCAAACGGCTTGAAAGCAGGGACTCGGAACTATTTGCACACCCTTGTTCACAGCAGCCACATTCGCACAATAGCTAAAAGCCCAAGTGCCCATCGAGGAACAGATAAACACAACGATGTACGAACAACAGAAAGTCATTCAGCCTTGAAAAGCAAGGACATTCTGACACATGATACGACATGCGTGAACCTTGAGGATGTACTAAGTGAGATAAGCCAGTCACAAAAGGACAGGTACCATGTGAGTCGCCTTCTTGAGGTGCCTGGAGGCATCAGAACGTAGAATGGGGGTCACCAGGGCGGGTGGGCGAATGAGCAGGTGCTGTTCGAGGGGGACAGAGTTTCTTTTGGGAAGATGAAAGATTTCTGGAGATGACGGTGGCCATGGTTTTACTTACACCACTGAGCTATACTCTTAAAAATAGTTAAAATGGTAAAAAAAAAAGTATTTTTTATTCTACCACAATAAAAACCCAATTTGCTATTGCCGGCCACACACCAAGTATTCATCTAGGCCCTGGGGTTACAGAGGTGAGCGAGTGGGCCAGACCCCTGTCCTCGCGGCACTTACACTCACCGGGCGAAATAAGTATGAGCCTGGCACAAGGGAGGGAGAAGTACCACGGGAACTCCTGCACAGCGGGGCGCTGGGGCTGGGAGGTGGGGCTCCTGGTGAGTCCTGTGGACGGCTAAGGGGACAGCCAGGGTCTGGAGAGGGCTGTTGCCCTGGGCTGCCATCTGGAGACTGCCTGACTGCTTCTCTGTCTGCAGGCGCTACGAGGAGCTCACGGACTGCACCAGGCATGTGGCGGAGAAGCTGGACTGCTTCTGGCCAAACGCAGAGGTGGACAGGTTCTTCATCGCCGTGCACCAGCACTACTTCAGAAGCTGCCCCGTCTCCGGCAGGGCTGCGCGGGACCCGCCCGGCAGTGTCCTCTGCCCCTTCATTGTGGTGCCCGTCCTGGTGACCCTGCTGGTGACGATGCTGGTGGTCTGGAGGAGCAAGCACACGGAGGGCATCGTGTAGGCCTGCGGCCTGGGGAGCCGTGGGCGCGGCCTGGCCAGAGCTCCCAGGGCCCTAATGGCAGGGCAGGCCCCAAACCCCCCTCTTCTACCCGAGAAGACCTACGGAATTTTGCAGAGGCCGTGTACAGGCATTACCCTGGAGGCCCCCACCCCAGGAAGGGAGCCCGGGGGCTAGGAGGGGGCAAGGGGTGTGACTGTCACCTTCCCTGTTCCAAGCTCTGTCTCCCAAGTGGTTATAAACCATCTGTGGTTCTGTTCCAACCTCTAGTCAGACTGTGGATAAATAGTTTGTGATTAAAAAGATGTCCTTGAATGTGGAAAGCGTCATCACTTCTGGGCATGGGTCAGTGGGGTACAAGGGGAGAACACTAGCCCCTCAGGTGCCCTCTCCCTCTGGTGGGCGCTGCTGCAGGGAGCGCCGATGAGGGGTGGTGGCGGTGAGGCCCACGTGGCGGCGAGGTGCTCTGTGCGCTGGAGGTGGTCCTGCGGGAGGCTGGGGCCCGCACAGCGTCTAGAACCCCGGCTCGGAGGAGTGTGATTCACAGACATGACCGGGCCAGGCTTGCTCGGTTTTCACTGAGGCCCCTCCCCAGGGATGTCTCACCAGCCCTGGGGTCTGGGCACCACCTCCCTTCTGTCCATGAGGTTTTCACCGACTATTTCCTCTGCACGTAAGTGCACCCTCCAGGCTGCTGCTGGTCCCCCAGTCACCATCCTTCCCAGAGCCCTGCTTATAGCTGGGCTTCCAGAAGGTTCTGGATCCTGGAAGAGAGCTCCTGCACAGCCCTTCCCAGATGTCCTCTCCTCTGAGGTCCCTGCAGCCCCCAGCCTGCTCCAGGGCTCCCTGACCCAGGACCTCCCCGTTCTCAGGGCGACTGATGGGGGTGTCGCTGCCCATCATACAGACACACACTCCCCTGGGCTTGGCTGGAACAGCCCACACTGTTACCTTCAGGACTAGTCAGCATTAGCATACCACAGCCACAGGGGGGCACCCACTGCCCCACTCAGCTAAGCAGGCCAGGCTCGCCCAGCTCCTCCAGGGCGTCCACCGTCCCTACAAGGGTGCATCCATCACAAGAGGCCCCCGTTTGCAGAGGCACCAGCCGAGGGAGACCACGGCACCCTGGCTACGCCAGGCTGTGCCCTACAGGGAAGGACCCCAGGGTGTGCTAACAGAGGGGAAATCGCCTCGGACCCCCAGGGATTTCAGGGTCCACTTAGGACCTCAGGGAGGGGGTGGGTCAGGCTGCCGTGCTGGGTCCCAGCTCCCTCTGTCTTCACATGTCAGAAACTCAGGGCCGTGAGAGCCGGAAGGAAGTAGGGTGATCGTCTCCGTTTATCCCCGCCTTCTCCCCGGGAAGCTGCTCATGCAAGTGGATGGACAGCAGGCTCTGGGGAGGGGACAGGTGCAGGAAGAGTGCCGGGGCCCAGGTGCCATGGGCTCAGGGATGGCGAGACCTCAGGAGCAGAGCGGCAGGCAGCAGGTGTCATGGACTTGAGGACATCTTAATAAACTTCGCCACCCGAGAGCAAAGGCGGCAGGTGCCCACAGGCAGGAACACGGGCCCTAACCTGGCCGCCTTGGCAGTGCATCCCGTAACTACGTGTGCTTTGCTGGAGGCACCTTCTTTCTGACCCTACGTGAGTCCTGCCTCCTCTGGCTGCTGTGACGGTCTCTTCCAATGAGGCCCTCCTGCCCAAGATCCACTGCTGGTGGTGGGGACCCAGGCCCCCAGCTCCCCGGGCATCCCCATCACCCTCAGGCCCCCACAGGTGGTCAGGCCACAAGTAGGTCTGCAGGGCCCAGCACCTCCCCCGGGGCTGAGCAAGGGGGCCTCCCAGAATCAGCTGTAGGGCTGTGACATCTCCAAGGTGCGTGGGTGCAGTGTGGTGTGGGTGGGTGGGTGGTACGTGCGTGTGAGATGTGTGTGGGCGTGTATGCACAAGCACAGAAACATTCAAACGGGAACCACCCCTCCAGTTTTTCATCGCCATGCTGAGCAATCCAGACGGGGTTTGTCAGGGCCCTTGTCTCACGCGGCTGTGGTCAGGTGGGCGGGCAGGGCCTGATGGGAATGCATGGCCCACCTGGCATCTTTCTAAGTGGCTGTGCTCTCCTGCTGGACCACTGGCCACAATGAATACGATTTTCCAGCCTTGACCAAGGGGAGAATCGGCAGCACACAGGCCTCCTGGGGCCTTTAGCACCTCAGCGTGTGGCCCCTTGTGACCCTTGCCACATTAAAAGGAAACAGGCTGAGAGTACTCGGTCACCAACACCAGAGTTTTATGTGGAAGAATGTGTTTTCAGAGCACTCTCTGGAAAGGTCTAATCTGAAAGACTTTGCCAAATTTCATAGAGCTCAGAGTCAGGTGTCTGAAAAGATATTGCCTACTTTAAAGTCATCAAAAGCGCGTTTCCTGTCATCATAGCCTGTGAAGAAAGGCCAAGCTCCACCAAGGGAAGTGAGACCACCTTCCTCACTGGCCTCCCATCGTCCCCACCATCCCCGCCCCTTCCCCTCAGCCAGAAAACGGGATGATATGAGCGTCTGCCTGCAAGGGTGTTTGTATTCATTCAGTAAAATGTCTTGGCCCAGGTTTTCCAAGACACCAAGATGGGATTCCAGGTGCAGGGAATTGTCAGGGGCACACCTGAGAGTTGGTGGGTAAGGGCCCACCTGGGGGCCGAGGGGAGCCCTGGTGCGGGGGTCCTGGGCTGACTGCACTCTCAGAAGGTTTGGCAAAGCCGTGTGGTGGTGAAGGGTGGTCCCTGGGCCCAGGCAGGCTGACAGGAGCCTGGGGAGCAGGCCTGCCTCAAGGCCCCTTCCAGTTTGGGGGAGCATCCCTGTGGCCCCAGGTAAAGCCAGGGTGAGTCTCAGGGCAGCCTCTGGGGCCGGGGCAGCCCTGCTCCCCGTGTTTGAGGGTCTGCGAGGCGCCTCCTCAGCAGCCTTCCTCAGGAACCATCCCCGAAGGCCCCGGCACAGCGCACGCTGGGTGCTCAGTAGTTGTCGTCAGTAAAATGCCTCACAGACGCACCAAGGCTGAATAACGCTATTACTTTACAAGCACCCAAGCGAGTGGAAAAGAACAGAGAGCTTGATCGTTGTAAGTATTTCTCTCATGTTTATGAAATGTATATTTCAGTACATAAAAATTGGGTTTTGACTTTAGAGACAAACTTCCTTTTTGCTGGATGGAGATTCTCTTTTTTAAATTTTATTGTCATAAGAAGACTTAGCATGAACTCTACCATCTTAACCTGCGTGATTAGAGCTCATTCGTTGTGCTTCACCGAAACTTCACGCCCATGGACGATCGCCTCCCACTCCTGCCTGCCACAGACCCCAGCCGCCACCACCTCGCTGTTCTGTTCCATGAATTTGACTGTTAGACGTTTCATGTCAGTGGAATCCCACGGTATTTGCCTTGCTGGCTTATTTCTCTGAGCACAGTGTTCTCGAGTCCATCCGTGCTGTAGCGTGTTGCAGGATGCCCCTCTCTTTTAAGGCTGAATAGTTCTCCGTTGCACGGATAGACCACATGGTGCTTATCCTTTCAACTGTGGAGGGACTTTCAGGTTGTTTGCACATCTTGGCTTTCACGAATAATTTGTGAATATTTAGATTTGACTTTGGAATGTAAGTTTGTAAGTACATTTGAGTATATGTGCGCCTGATCTGGAAGTTTCCCTTGAGTGAACTCGTTCTGCTGGGGGTGGGTAGGAGGAGCCCAGAGCACTCAGGGGCCCCTCTTCCTCAGCCGCTGCAGGTGAGGCCGGCAGGTGAGCGGTGGAGGCAGAGCTTGGGGGGGGTCCCATCCAGTCTGGGTTGTGGCCCACTGTTAGCACGTCACAGGCTGAGGGCACAGAACGAGGCGAGCAGGAAGGTGCTTCGTGAGAATGGAAGCCCCAAAGCAGAATTTTTGTGTCGTCAGCTGTTACAAATAAACATATAAATAAGAACTGACTTTCATATTGGTTTTCTAGGACTACCTTTAACAAATCGCCACAAAGCAGGGGGCTTAAAACAGCAGAATGTATCCTCTCACAGTTTCCGGGAGCCCAGAAGCCCGAGACCGAGGTGCCGGCAGGGCCACGCTCTCTGCGGGCGCCCGGGCAGTGTCCCTCCTGCCTCTTCCAGCTTCTGGCCTTTGTTGGTGTTCGCTGGCTCCTGGCCAGCCTCGCCGCCTTCTTTCCCTCTTTGTATCGTCTCCTTTTGAAGGACACCTGTCATAGGAGCCCAGGCCCACCCTAATGCACGATGACCTCGTCCTAACTAATTACACTGGCAAAGACTGTTTCAAGGTTCCAGGTGAATGCGAATTTGGGGCGCCCTGTTTGGTACACTCAGCAAACTCAAGAGCTGGGTGACACCTCGGTCCTGGGGGCCGTGAGGGGACAACTTTGGGAACTGCTGATAACCCGCCCCAAAAGAGGTCCCAAAGCCCAGCCAATCAGGAGCCGGAACGAGGCCGGGTGTCAAGGAGCGCCTGAGGCAAGTGCCCACTCCCAGCCCTAGGACAGCAGACCCGTCATGGCACCGTCGGGTTCACTTTCGGAGCCAAGGACCAGGCTGCGTGTGTGTGTGCGTGTGTGTGTGTCTGCACACGCGTGTGTGCTACGTCCTGCCCGGGACCCCGGCCCTCGTCCTCTGAGGCAGAGAGGCCTGGGCCTCACCCCGGGCAGTTCTCTAGCGCATCCCTGGGCTGTGGGGCCTCTCCCTGCATCGTCTCGCCTGAGCAGACAGCTGACTTCAAAGGGAAAGGAATTTCTAAGCTGCCCCGGGGACTGTTCCTGGGTGGCTGCTCTGAGAAGCCCACTCTCTGAAGAGAGGCAGGCAGGGGCTGGGGCAGCATGAAGCCTCGGAGCAGGCGCTGCTGTGGAGTCAGGGAGGCCACGGCCAGCTGAAGGACCTGCTGTGGGTGGGGTGTGGGGAGAGGGCAGGAACTGCGGGCCCTGCTCTCCGAGGGCCTTGCTCCCGCCCAGGCTGAGCCAGGGGGCAGGGGTGGCGTCCATGCAGCAGCGCCAGGCCCCAAGCTCTCCCCCACTGCCTTTGTGCTGCCCTGCCCTCGGGAGTCTTTCCCAGGGGCTGCCTGGAAGGTAAAAGCGAGCCAGTGGTAGACTGCAAACCGGGCCCCAGCTTTCCCACTGAGTGCCCAGCTGGGCAGGAGGGCGCCCGGGGGCGGGCTGGAGGCCGCTGTCCTCCCATGGCCTTCTCTGGCAGTCCAGGGACGGGAAGGTAAGCTGGCTGGGGGTCTGACGACAGTTTTAATTTGGAAAAGAAGATTGACTAGCTTTACTTGTGTCCTGAGCTTCTCCAGAGCATTGTCACGGAAATCCACAGAAAAATTCCAGTTGGCAGTCACAGAACCCAAAAACGCAGGAAAACCACTTGGGAAATGGAATTGGCTCAGACTATACTGTTCCCAAGGTTGCTCATATTAATGGGCTCCTCCCGTGGAGACAGGGCTTCCTGCAAACCGAGAGGCAGCCCTGACCGGAGTCTTCACGGAAAGGACGTCCCCGGTGGAGACGCGGCTGGCGACAGGCGGCGGCCTGGAACTGAGGACCAAGAATCTAGCAGAACCTACAGTGAACCTGAGACAGGAACATGGCCGTTCCTTCTGGAGAAAAACCCTGTCCCCTGGAGCTGAAACTTCCTCTTGTTCATCAAAAACGAAAATTGGTAAAGTTCATGGAGGACAAGTTAGAAATAGGTCCCCAAAGTCTTAAAATGTTTATTCCCAGCCATTTCCCTCCAGGAGTTTATCCCAAGGACATAATTAGCCAGGCACAAAAGGACTGTTGCGGGATGGTCCGCACCCAGCGTTATTTATACCAGCAAATGGGTGGAAACATCCTCAGCACCCACATCAGAGGGCCGTTCGATGAGATCAAATCCAGATGGTGGGGGAGAGCGTCCTAAAATTAAGTTCGTGGGAAATGTTTCTCATAGTATAGCGCTAATTGGAAAAGGCAGATCACAAAATGGGTAAGTGAGGTGATCTCAGTTTTGTGGTGTGTGTGTGTGTAAATGCATTCCGCAGGCATATCACTCCGGGGAAATCATCTAACATGACTCACAGAAACGGGTGATGACACTCTACAGTTTGGAGCCAGCTGCCATATCATGACTGCTGGGATGTCACTTGCTGGTCGGAAGGCCACTCAAAGCCATGGCCAGGAGTCCCCGTGCTGGAGTCACACGTGCTGGGATCCAGCTGGACGCCTTTTCACCTTAGGCGCTTTCTTAATTTCTGACAATTTTATGTGCTTGGAAAAGACAGCCTAGTGTCAGTCATCAGCCCCAACCCAGACAGTGTTCAAGCTCCCCAGAGCAGGCGGCGCCCCAGAGGATTCACATGGGGGCAGAGGCGGGGTGGGGGGAAGAAGCCATAGGCCGGGGGCTTTGAGAGGGAGAGGGGGGCAGTTTCAAGCACTTTTCTTCTTGTGAACGGAACTGCCCTTTGGTCTCCCATAGAACAAATTTTGGCACGACCCACAGTGCTCTGCGAGGCCACTTTGGAGGTGAGCCTGGGCCTGACTTCGATTTCTTCGTGGGGCCAGGCTGAGGTGGCCGGGAGGTTACCCGCCTTTGCTGGGGTTACACGCATGTGCCCAGATGGAGGGCAGCTCAAAGAGCAGTTGGCTGGCAGGACTTGAAACCCTCCCTCCTCACTAACCCGCCCCAGCCACAATCCCTGGGCTGGGGACAGCCACCCTTGAAACTGAGTCCCCATCCAACAGACGTGCTCCCAGGAGGCCCGGGCAGTTTGCTCCCTGCTTTCTGGGGAGGGAGGCAGGCAGGAGGCCTAGAGGTCGGCAACGATGCACGTGGCACCTGGCTTTACCCTCAGGGCAGCTGCCGTGAACAGCGCCTCCCCCCAGCACTGACCCAGACTGCCTGCGGCCACACGGGGGGCCACTCAGTTCTCACGCCGGCACCCTCCCCTTACAAGAAACAGCTCGTAGCAGGCATGGCACCAAACTGCCATAGATCGAACCAAATATTAGCTCTCCCCACTAACAACAGTGAGGCAAGCGACTCGAGCCCTCGGGGCCTCGGTCTCCTCGCCTGTGAAGGGTGGAGAAAGCCCAGTGCTGCACCTGATACGTCATAAGCGCTCTTTAATCTGGCCACACGGGTGCATTTTCATGAAGGACCTGGGCCCCTGCTGGCTGGGGGTGTGCCTGGGCATCTGTTCACCCACTCGGTGGGCCCCCAGCTCCACCGCACAGAGGCAGGAGGCGAGTCCAAGAGGCAAGAAGCATGATGATCATAAGAACAGGGGATATCAGGTGGTGACACTTGGGGACTCTCTCCTGCTCCCGGGGCCCCTCTCATGCAGTGCACAGCAGAGCCACACCAGCCTGTCGCGCTGCTGGGGGGCTTCATCAACAGAAACTTATGTCCGCACAGTCTGGGGGTGGAAGTCCAGGACGAGGGTGTCAGCGGGGCTGGTTCCTCCTGAGGCCCCTCTCCCTGGCTCACAGAGGGTGTCTTCGCCCCGTGTCTCTACGTGGCCTTCCCCCAGCGCGTGTCTGTGTTCTCATCTCCTCCTCTCATAAGGACACCAGTCATAGGGGATTAGGGCCCTTCTGACGACCTCATTTCACCTTAATCACCTCTTTAGGCCCCATCTCCAAATACAGTCACATTCTGAGGGACAGAGCTAGGACTTCCAGGTACGAATGTCACGGCGGTCGGGGGCCACACAGCTCAGCCCTCACAGAGCCCGCCTCCCGCGACCACGGGACGGGTGGCAGTCAGCTTCTCCAGCTGGCCCACAGCAGCCAATTTAAGGCTCACTGGAACCAAAGGGCTGTAACTCACCATGACAATTACTAGAAAACAGCATTGCAGCAAGCCACATGCCACAGAGGCATCGCTACGTTGAATGAAAACCTTTTTCAAGCTGCCCTCGCCCTCTGGTAGGGAGGGGGTGTAGGGGAGGGGGACCCTGGTGGGGGCTGTGGGGGAGGGGAGGGGGACCCTGGTGGGGGCGGTGGGGGAGGGGAAGGGATGCTGGTGGGGGCGGTGGGGGAGGGGAGGGGATCCTGGTGAGGGCAGTGGGGGAGGGGAGGGGATCCTGGTGGGGGCTGTGGGGAGGGGAAGGGATGCTGGTGGGGGCGGTGGGGGAGGGGAGGGGGACCTTGGTAGGGGCTGTGGGGAGGGGAGGGGGACCCTGGTAGGGGCTGTGGGGAGGGGAGGGGGACCCTGGTAGGGGCTGTGGGGAGGGGAGGGGACCCTGGTGGGGGCGGTGGGGGAGGGGAGGGGGACCCTGGTGGGGGCGGTGGGGGAGGGGAGGGGGACCCTGGTAGGGGCTGTGGGGAGGGGAGGGGACCCTGGTGGGGGCTGTGGGGGAGGGGAAGGGGACCCTGGTGGGGGCTGTGGGGAGGGGAGGGGATGCTGGTGGGGGCGGTGGGGGAGGGGAAGGGGGTCCTGGTGGGGGCGGTGGGGGAGGGGAGGGGATCCTGGTGGGGGCAGTGGGGGAGGGGAATGGGGTCCTGGTGGGGGCAGTGGGGGAGGGGAAGGGGGTCCTGGTGGGGGTGGTGGGGGAGGAGAGGGGAATCCTGGTGGGGGCAGTGGGGGAGGGGAAGGGGGTCCTGGTGGGGGCGGTGGGGGAGGGGAAGGGGGTCCTGGTGGGGGCAGCGGGTGAGGAGAGGGGAATCCTGGTGGGGGCAGTGGGGGAGGGGAAGGGGGTCCTGGTGGGGGCAGTGGGGGAGGGGAAGGGGGTCCTGGTGGGGGCAGTGGGGGAGGGGAAGGGGGTCCTGGTGGGGGTGGTGGGGGAGGGGAAGGGGGTCCTGGTGGGGGCAGTGGGGGAGGGCAAGGGGGTCCTGGTGGGGGCGGTGGGGGAGGGGAATGGGGTCCTGGTGGGGGCGGTGGGGGAGGGGAATGGGGTCCTGGTGGGGGCAGTGGGGGAGGGGAAGGGGGTCCTGGTGGGGGTGGTGGGGGAGGGGAAGGGGGTCCTGGTGGGGGCAGTGGGGGAGGGGAAGGGGGTCCTGGTGGGGGCGGTGGGGGAGGGGAATGGGGTCCTGGTGGGGGCGGTGGGGGAGGGGAAGGGGGTCCTGGTGGGGGCGGTGGGGGAGGGGAATGGGGTCCTGGTGGGGGCATTCCTAGGAGGTTCCCGGAGCTGGTGCCTTCAAGGGCATCAGCAGCTGGCAGCACAGACCTTCTGTCTGGTTTCATGTTTTAGAAAATGGACAGTTCTCCTCTTCCCTGATACTTGTGTTCCCCACATAGTGATTGGCCTTTTTTCTCCATTTTTGTTCTCCTTTTTCGGCCCAGAAATGGAACAAAGAAATGAAAGCCTAAGGAAAGAGGAAGAAAAAGGGAAACAGATACTTTCTTGAGCTTAAGCGGTTCAGCCACCAGGAGAACAGGAAGAAGAGGAGGAGGCTTAGAGAACGTTAAGGAGAGAAGCCCCCAGAACCCGCCTGCGTGGGTGAGGTGCCCCCGCGGGGGGCCAGGCCCGGCAGGAGCAATGAAGGAGCAGAGCAGGTAGAGCTGCTCCCAGGGAAACGTGGAGTTCCTGCGGCCGGGGTCACCTGGCCCTAAGCCACTTGAAGATGCAGCTGGCCCACTGCCCGGCTGATGCTTCGCACCCACAGGCAGCGGATCGTTACTGTCGGGGTTACTATAGAAGAGCTCCGCCCAGTGCTCTGCGTGGGGGCAGAGATGGAGACAGGCTTGCTGTGTGCAGACCGCCCCAGGGGCACACGTGATTCCCGCGCTCTGCCCGCCACCGTGAGAGCACCGCTTGGGGTGGGTGGGGTGGGTGGGCCCTTTTACCCCTACTGCTCCCTCGGTTGTTGTTCTTCGGTCTCCGAATCCAGAGTGAACTTGCGGGGGGCAGTCCCCCTCAGGGGAGACACTGAGCCCTTTCTCCTGGCCTTCACCCAGCCCTGGAGGTTACGTGTATTTTGCAGATAAGGAGACTGAGGTACAGGGAGGCAACAGCACATGCCCAGGTGTCCCCAGGTGTCCCCGAGCACGTGTGCTGGAGTCAGGGTTTGGGCCAGGGCTCCCTGACTCCCAGACCCCAGTTCTTTCACTGTCCCGGGCTGCCTCCCGTGGTCCAGGAGTGTGGAGAAGAGTCAGACATTAGCGATTCCAGGAGGTGAAGGTCGGGAGAGGTGGTCTCCAGCTGTGCGTCATTCATCTAGGTGCATTCAGGTGTTTGCAGCTCCAGGTACCGCCTTCCTAGTAGGATTCCCTCTGCAGGACCGGTGCCCCTTCCAGCCCAAGCCTTCCTGGGCCACCTCTGCCCCTGAGTGGTGCCCCAACCCAGCAGCCTCACGACTAGACCCTCTGGGAACCCACGGGATGAGATCGGCTCAGGGAGCCTGGGTCTGCACCGCGGCAGCCCTGAGAGGGGCTCGCTCTCCGAGGCCAGGCAGGTTCAAGGATGGCGTTGTCTTGCCTGGGAGAAGAAACTGTGCAGGTCTTGGTTCTTCTGCTCCCCCTTTCCCCAGCACTGGCTGAAAAGTGAGTAGTGCTCCTGTAACACTGATTTCATAAGCCCCACCGCTGCCTCTCAGCCTCCTGGGCCCCAGGAAGGCTGAGAGCCCAACCCCACAGACGGGAGCGGCTGTGCTTAAACTCTAGGAAGAAAAGGTTATGAGTCTGCAGGAGAAATTTCCCTGCGTCCTCAGGAAGAAGGCTCAGGTCCCCGTCCGATGCCTGGGGGCCACTGGCAGGGCACCACAGACCCCTGCGCCTCCCAAGGGGGTGGCTCAGCTCCCCGTGCTCACAGGCCCATAGCCCTCAGCTAACCCAGGCTTGCCCTGTGAGCCGTCTGTCCCTTGTCCTCTTTCCTCCCAACCCCCAATTTTCAATCAAAAAAAAAAATTCCCAAAACTAGTACCATAGAACAATAGAAGCAATGGCCCCAGGTGAATCCTGTTGGTGGGTTGGAAGGAGAATGGTCTTAGTTCAATTTCCTTCCTTTTGATTTTAAAAGATAACTGCTTCCTAACAGGCAGTGGTCATGGTTGTGCAGTGCTGTGGACATTCTTAATGCCCCTGAACTGTACACACTTGACAGTGGTTAAATTTTATGATGTATCTTTCTACCACAGTAAAAAAGAAAAAAAAAAGCTGAAAAAATAAAAAGATCACTCTTTCTGGTTTTCACGTCCTGGCCCAGGAGAAAGGCAGGCACAGCTGGAAACGATTTTGTGCATCAGGAATAGGCAGACAGGCCCTCACCCAGGCTGCTCCCCGGGCCTGGGGCACCCTTCCTGCTCCTCGTCGGCCTGGGGGACACCCAGGTGCCTCCGCACGGGTCCTGGCTCGCTGCAGGGCAGGGAGCCCTGCAAGAAAACCGGGGTGCCGCCCAGCCAGTGCCAGGACCACGGACAAGGGAAGAAACCTGCGCCGGGCCTCTGCTGTCCACTGGGGGCTACCAGGGCCGCAGGCGCCCCCTCGGCAGTGTTCCGGCGCCCGGCCCAGCCCGCCCCAAACCCGGCCTCTCACTCCAGGCCCCCTTGCACCACAGACATGTGCACGTGGAGGGCGCGGAATGCCCAGGGCAGGGCCGGCTCGGGGTAGGTACGCAGGCAGCACTCATGAACGAATTCCCTGTAACTGACAGCCGTGAGCTACAACTTCACGCCATCCTCTCCTGTTGGGCATTTAATGTGTTCACGGTTTCCCTGTTTCTTATTGTCATAACAATTTAATAATAACTTATTTTGTTATAGGTGTAAGCTGGACATTGTAGAAAATACTGGCGAACAAAACAAATAGCCTTAATTCTTACCATTAAGGTAATTTTTGTATTAAGATATCATTGATATACCCTGTTATGTTTCACATGAGTGACATTGTGGTTACTACATTCACCCATATTATCAAGTCACCCCACACCCCATTGCAGTCACTGTCCATCAGTGTAGTCACTACTTGTCTTCTCTGTGCTACACTGTCTTCCCTGTGACCCCCACCACACCATGTGTGCCAATCATAATGCCCCTCAATCCCCTTCCCCCTCCTTCCCCACCCGCCCTCCCCCACTCCTTCGTTAACCACTAGTCCCTTCTTGGAGTCCATTCAGGTTACTTTCCAGCATATAGTCTTCCAAACTTTAATTTTTACTTAGGTAACATAGATGCTAGGTAAAACAGAAAATAGGCTTGTTCTGTTTTATAAATTACTTTTTTCACTATAAGAAATGTCATTAAAAAAGTGACTCCACAGGCAGGGAGGGGTACTGTGCTGTTTGTTGCTCTTTATAAATAATCCTGTGATGTGACCATTGTTTTCTCCCTTAAACCAAATGTTTAGAAATAGAATATTTGGGACCAAGGGGATCAGTGAGCTTCCTATCAATATGGCTAGATTCATTACGAACGTTTGCATCTCCTCCACGCCCCAGCATCAGTTAGTTTCTGTTACTCACACTGCCATTGCGTTACCTCTGTCTGATCCAATACAGTGATGTCAACTTCTTCTCCTACACAATGTCTCTAGGAGTCTTCTACAGGGAATTATTGCCCAGGCCCTCTGCATATCTGCAAATCACTACATTCTAACGCAGCGCTCTGCTTGCACAGTTCGACTGTACACGTATTTTCAGGCACATACTTTATGCACAAAATGCCTGTATTTTCCTTAGTATTTGTGTGTGTGTGTGTAGTCTGTAGTTTTTCTGTTATCAATGATATACACTGTATCCTTTTATCAGGACTTTGTGAGCTCTCTGGTTTGTGTTACCTCTGTAAAATGAACTGGAAAACTTGCATCTTATTCTAGGCCCTAGAATGGTTTATAGGGTATGGAAACTAGAGAAGGAAAATGGAAATACATGAATATATGAAAAGATGTATGACAAATATATAAGTATATGAAAAGATGCCCTTCCTCAAGGTGATCAGGGAACAGCCAATTTAAACAATAAGATATCATTTTTGTACATCATGTTAGAAAAATTTTAAGAGTGATAAAATCCAGTGTGACAATATTAATGGAGATGGAAGTATGTAAAGCCTTTGGAGAGGCCAAATGACCAGGACCTATTAAATGTTTAAATTCACATTATGACTCAGCAGTTCCACTCTGAGGTAGATATTCAAGAGAACTGAAAACATACAGCCATGTAAAAATTTGTGCATGAATGTTTGTAGCAGCATTATCCATGATAGCCTAGCAAACAACCCGGCCGGCCGGCAAGCCATGAATGGTAAGCAAGCGTGGTCTCTCCATGCAGTGGCACACTGTTCACCCGTAAGAAAGAATGAAGTGTTGACACGTGCTTCTGCGCAGGCGAGTCTTGAAAGCTGTGAGAGCCAGACAGGAAAGGCCACGCATTCCCTGGTGCCACTCGTTTGAAATGTCCAGAGCAGGCAGATCCATAGAGACAGAAAGTGGGTTAGGGGTGGCCAGGGGCTGATGGGGCGAGGCATGGGGAGTGGGTTTCTTTTTGGAGTGATAATGAAAATATTCTAGAATTAGTGATGACGGTCACACAAAATTGGGAATATGCTAAAAGCAACTGAATTGGATACTGTACAGTGGTTGAGCTTTATGTTTACTGAATTGTATCCCAATTTTCAGAATCACAAAAAAAGACAACTTATGGTAAAATAAAAGTAACTTTACAGTAGAGAAGCCTGTCAAAACAGCTCAGCCAGACGACCTCATCAGCGGCAGGTCATGTGGGTAATGGTAATGTTCATCCTCAATACAGTGTGATGAGAGTGGGTACTTCAGCACTGGGATCTTCCCCCCAAAAAGCTGTAGCCTCTGTTTAATCAAGAGGAAAAACATCAAACAAGTTCAAATCGAGGGACATTCTACAAACATATGCCCAGTCCTCCTCAAAACTGTCTAGGTCATCAAAAACCAGGGAAGTCTGAAAAACTGCACAGCCCAGAAGAGCCTTAGGAGACGTGACAAAGCTCTCACGCCTGGGGAACCAGAACGCGTCCACGTGCCACCGAGCCAGGCCCCAAGCTCCACGTGGACCGAAGCTCCTTTATTTGGGACCTTGCCCTATGTCTCTCTTTATCTGGCTGTTAACTTGTATCCTTTAGGGTTTCTTTTATTAACCTGGTAAACGTGTTTTCATGAGTTCTATGAGCCGCTCTAGCAAATTAATGGAAGCTAAGGGTGAGGTTGTGGAAACCTCTGGTCTGTAGCTGGGGGGTCAGGAGCACAGGGACCTGCCTGGGGCTTGGGACTAGTGTCTGGAGTCGGGGCTGGAGGGCAGCTCATAGGACGGAGCCCTGAACCTGGGGAGTCTGGTTGCTGTCTCCAGGCAGGCAAGTCAGAATCGAGTTCTCGGACCCCCTGCTGGTGTGGGAGAATTGCTTGGTGGTGTGTGTGGGAAGACGCCCTCCCCCCCAACACGCACATTGGAATCGGGTCTGGGAACCTAAAGGAGTTGCTGTGGGTGTGACGGGGGATTATGTATTTCAAGGCATGGACATGGGGACCACCCTGGGGTCTGTCTGCCGAACCCCCATGAGATGTGGAGTGCCACTGCAGGACCTTTGGGAGAGAGAGGTGGCGTGCCACAGCACCCAGGTCATGGGAGCCCCTCAGAGGGCGTGCCCTGCAGGCTCTCAGAGTCACAGTGGCTGGCGCAGAAAGGCAAGGACATTTGACGTGGTAGGACCAGATGCTGCACCCTAGACAAAGCTCTTGCCGTGCATAAGTATGTGTAATGTTAGTGGTGGCCGTGAGTTGGACCGTGCACACCTGCACAACTGTCCCCGGCAGCCTCAGATCACACCTGTGGACGAGAGGCTTCTCCAGGGCATTGCCTCCCTGAGGACTAGGGTCTGGTCTGACTCCAGTTCCACCAAGCAACCATATGTCTGTGCAGCTGCGTTTACTTTACACTACACCCTCTTTCCCAGCTTTTCCTTCATTTTTCTAGTCCCACACACATCCAGAAAGCGCGAAATATTTTCCCTGGAACTTTTGACTGTTTTTACCCAAGGCAGTTCAAAATTCACAGCTTCTGGGAGTTTATCTCCTCACACTGCTGGGTTAGTTGGCATTGCAAATGAGAATCCTGACTCCTGCAGAGCAGTGATGGTCACAGCTACCACACAGGTGGGGGGACAGCACCCCCACATCTCAGTGGCAGCGTCACAATTACATGTCATGCACGCACCTCAAACTGTCAATTCCCAGACATCTTTGGCACAGCCCCAAACTGTTCTCCAGTTACTAAACACAGAAGGTGCCGAATTTCAGAACAATGCCCATTTATCTTGTGTCCTTGTTGATTCTTAGAATTATAATGACAACTGTCTACTTATGGAGCACACACCATGTTTTACATATTTCACCCCATTTGCTTCTCCCAACAGTCCCCTGAGGCAGGTATTATTTTCTTTTTAATTGAAGTATAGTTGATATACAATCTTATATTGGTTTCAAGTATACAATGCAGTGGCTCATCAGTTCCCCATATTATTAAATCCTCGCCTCCTCTAGTGGGGTCACTATCTGTTGACACAGGAAGATGTTGCAGAATCATTAGCTGTATTCTCCATGCTGTATTACCATCCCCAGGACCAACTTACGTTATGATGGAGAATTTTTGTGCCCTTTTATCCCCCTCCCCTATTTTCCCAACCCCTCCCCCATGGTAACCACCAGTCCCTTCTCAGCGTCTATGAGTCTACTGCTGTTTTGTTCATTTTGTTTTGTTTTGCTTTGTTTTTAGATTCCACATATAAGTGAAATCATATGGTATTTGTCTTTCTCTGCCTGGCTTGCTTTAGTTAACACAATACCTTCTAGATTAGGATGGCCATCATAGAAAAGACTAGGAACAACAGATGTTGGCGAGGATGTGGAGAAAGGGGAACCCTCCTACACTGCTGGTGGGAATGTAAATTAGTTCAACCATTGTGGAAAGCAGTATGGAGGTTCCTCAAAAAGCTCAAAATAGAAATACCATTTGACTCAGGAATTCCACTTCTAGGAATTTACCCTAAGAATGCAGCAGCCCAGTTTGAAAAAGACAGATGCACCCCTATGTTTATCACAGCACTATTTACAATAGCCAAGAAATGGAAGCAACCTAAGTGTCCATCAGCAGATGAATGGATAAAGAAGAGGTGGTACATACACACAATGGAATACTATTCAGCCATAAGAAAGAAACAAATCCTACCATTTGCAACAACATGGATGGAGCTAGAGGGTATTATGCTCAGTGAAATAAGCCAGGTGGAGAAAGACAAGTGCCAAATGATTTCCCTCATTTGTGGAGTATAACAATGAAGCAAAACTGAAGGAACAACATAGCAGCAGACTCACAGACTCCAAGAAGGGACTAGTGGTTACCAAAGGGGAGAGGTGGGGGAGGGTGGGTGGGGAGGGAGGGAGAAGGGGATTGAGGGGTATCATGATTAATGCACATGGTTGGTGTGGGGTCACAGGGAAGACAGTGTAGCTCAGAGAAGACAAATAGGGACTCTGTGGCATTTTACTACACTGATGGACAGTGACTGCAACAGGGTATGGGGGGACTAGATAAGGGTGAATGTAATAACCACATTGTTTTTCTTGTGAAACCTTCATAAGAGTGTATATCATTGATAACTTAATTTATAAAAACCTTCTAGAACCATCCATGTTGTTGCAAATGGCAGGATTTCTTTTTTAAGGCTGAATAATATTCTATTGTGTATATGTACTACATCTTCTTTCAACTGTAGATCTATTAATCTATCATCTCCATTCATCTATTGATGGAAACTTGGGTTGCTTCCATATCTTGGCTATTGTAAATAATGTGACAGTAAGCATAGGGCTGCATATATCTTTTTGAATCAGGAATTTTGTTTTCTTTGGGTAAATTCCTAGGAGTGGAGTTCCCAGGTCAAATGGTATTTCTATTCTCAGTTTTTTGAGGACCCTCCTTACTGCCTTCCACAGTGGCTGCACCAATTTCCATTCCCACCAACAGTGTAGGAGGGTTCCCCATTTCTCCACAACTTCATGAACACTTAACTGTTTCTCATCTTTTGGATAGTGGCCATTCTAACTGGTGTGAGTTGATATCTCACGGTTTTGATTTGCATTTCCCTGATGATTTTCATGGACCTCTTGGCCACCTTGTATGTATAATCTGGAGAAATGTCAAGGCAGGTACTATTATAATTCCCAATTCACAGATGAAAAGATGAAAAGCTGTGGCTTGAAGAGACTTAGACCCTTGTCGACTGAAGGCCGCAAGGATGGCGAGTCTGCCAGGCATGGAAGCCTGGCGGTCACCTGTGGGACGCCCACACCTTACATGCATTACTGCTCAACACGCATCGCAGCAACCCAGTGGAAGTCATGGTGGGAGCGTGCTCCTGCACACGGCCAGTCCCTGGTGAGCAGGGCCCCAGCAGGGGGAAGCTTTCGTTTCCGTGGGTGAATGGTGTCTGCTTTGCCTTCCCCTGTACAGTGACATTTTACCACCTTTACCTTTTCCTTTGACAGCCGTGAAGCCAGGGGGACACAGGGCTGGTAACAGAGCTAGCCAGCCCCAGCTCTAACTTCCCAAGCAGTATCTCCACTCTAGCCTTGCTTAGCTGGAGTCCTGTCCTTCCACAGCCTTTGTGTGACCCCCTCTGACCGGGGACAGAGATGCTGCTGGCGGCGCCACCACGTCCCCGCCCCCCGCGTCGGGTGCCGCACTCTCTCCTCGGTCCACAGACCCACCCAACCCCTGGCTTCTGCCCATTTGATTCCTCTCCTGCTTTTGAGAAGAAGGGGAAGACTCCTGCAGAGAACCCCAAAATAGCAAAGAACAAGAACGTCTGTGCTCTGTGAGGCACGTGGCAGAGGCCAGGGGTCGAGCTGGAGCCTCAGTTCGTTTCCAGGAGTGAGGAGCTAGAAGACTCCATTCTGTGAGCCCTGGCTTTAGAGAAAAACTTTGTCCTCAAAAATATCTGCCTTCCTGTACGTCCATAAAACCCGCGAGCCCAAGGAGGGCCCTGCGCCTCACAGGGCTGCGGTCACAGCCAGCCCTCTTCCGGGGTGCTCTGGAGCCCCTCATCCCACTCCCCCTGTGCTCCCCACAGTACCTCCCATGGGTGACCACCCCACACCTTCATCCCCTCCCGGCTGCCCCAGCCTTCCCTTCCTCCTCAGCCTCGGCTGATTGGCCTGGCTTCCTGCGTCGCTGACAAACAAGGGATCCTCCACGTGTGCCCCACATCCTCCTGCATGTGCCCTGGCCCTGCCTCCCCGCCGCCCCGTGGATGAGCCATCTGTGTTCCTACCCAAGGCCCCACCCCTCGTGTCAAGGAGGTCCGTAAGCAATGATCTGCTCCTTCTCTCTGCCATCACCAACATCCTCTCACGAGTGAGATGATCCCTACAGCCTACAAATAAACCACAAAACCTCCACCCTTACAAAAACTCCACTGTGACGCCCTCATGTCTCCCTCTGACCACCCCATTTCTCTGCTGTCCATTACAGCAAAATTCCTTGAATGCATTTTTAAACTGGCTGTCTCCAACTCCTTGCTTCCTGTTTTCTCTTGAAGCCGCATGAGGCAGGCTTTTATCCCCACCACGCCACTGAAAAATTTCTGCAAGACACCAGCCTCGGCATGGTCCTTGAACTCTAGTGTGTCTAACCGTCCTTTCAATATTTCCAGTTGAGTGTTTGCTGGGCATCTCAGGAGACTTCTGACTCTGGCCAAGATGTAGTAATGGGGACCAGATTTCCACCACCGCCTGGAACAACAACAGCAAATAAAACCAGACAAAATATATGAAATAATCATTTCCAAGACACTGCACATCAGATGGCACAGGACAGCGATCTCTGAGACGTGGGCAGAAAGGAGGCGAGCCCTTCAGCTGCCCCGGCTCTCTGCCTGGAGAGAGTCTCCAGGCTGCAGCAGCGGCTGGCAGACCCCTTGAGCCGAGAGGATGGAGCTGAGGGTCCAGGGAGAGCAAGGCGGCTATAATTCCCAGGGCAGAGGACTGGAGAGGCGAGAGCGGCACGGAGAGCACAGGAGAGCCACAGCACGCCCAGCAAGGCCCCGACCGGCATGTGTGTGCGAAAACCACCTGAGGCTGCAACAGCCCTGCCGCGCACATCGACCCCTGGATAGTGCTTGTTCCTACCAGCCAGACTGGAAAACTTTATGAATAACGGGACACTGGGTAGAGTATACTGGGTAGGATTTTGCTCAGTTGTGGAAACAATTAGCCCTAAATTGAGCATTGCTCTGGGACAACCTAACAAATCTTTAGAGCAAGACCCCAAAAAATCAAACTGTGTCCAAGTGATTTAACTGCATCCCAGAACAAACTCAAGAACATTTATAGAAGTACAGAATATCTGCCACTTGCCGTGGTAAAATTCACTGTTGGGGATTCCAAGCAAAAATTACCAGATATGTAAAAACAGGAAAATATGACCCATAATGAGGACAAAAACCGATTGACTGAAACTCATGGAGAGTTCTGCAGATACTAGAATTAGTAGACAAGAATATTAGGAAGGTTATAACTCATGCCAGAAATCAACTTACTGCCTCTCAGCTCCGAACTGGCCCTGCGCTAGGAGCTCTGCAGTAACGGAGCCGCTTCCCTCAAGCCCCTTTCCTGGCAGTGAGCAAAGGTTAGGCCTTCGCAGCAGGGGGCGCTGTAGGGAACTTTAAGAAGAAGGGCTCCGGAGGGGGCGGAAGATGGCGGCGTGAGTAGAGCAGTGGAAATCTCCTCCCAAAACCACATATATCTATGAAAATATAACAAAGACAACCCTTCCTAGAATAAAGACCAGAGGACACAGGACAATATCCAGACCACATCCGCACCCAAGAGAACCCAGCGCCTCGCGAAGGGGGTAAGATACAAGCCCCGGCCCCACGGGAGCCGAGCGCCCCTCCCCCCAGCTCCCGGTGGGAGAAGAGCAGGCAGAGCGGGAGGGAGACGGAGCCCAGGGCTGCCGAGCACCCAGCCCCAGCCATCCGGGCCAGAGTGCAGGGCGCTCGATACTGGGAAAACAGGGCAGCAAGAACAGTGAGCGGGCACCGGAGGCTGGGCGACAGAGGACATAAGAAAAGCGCGCGACCATTTTTTTTTTTTGCTTTTTTGCTGTTTTGTTTTGGCGAGTGCTTTTTGGAAGTCTTAAAGGGATAGGGACCCCAATACTAGGGAAACAGGGCAGCAAGACCGGTGAGCAGAGGCCTGAGGCTGGCGCCGGAGAATAAAGAAAAACGAGCAGCCACCTTTTTTTTTTTTTTTTTAATTAAAAAAAAATATTTTTTTTTTTTTTTGTGGTCGTCGTTTTGTTTTGGCGGGTGCTTTTTGGAAGTCTTAAAGGGGCAGGGTGGGACACTTAATCCAGAGGTAGGGAATCCGGGGATCTCTGGGCACCCTAACCCCTGGGCTGCAGGGAGCAGGGAGGCCCCTTACGGAGATAAATAGCCTCCCAGCAGCTCCTGCTCCAACGCGACTCCACCACTTCGGAGCAGCTGCCCGAGCCAGGCCACGCCCACAGCAACAGCGGAGATTAACTCCATAGCAGCCGGGCAGGAAGCAGAAGCCCTGTCTGCGCGCAGCTGCCCAGCACAAGCCACTAGAGGCCGCTGTTCTCCCAGGAGAGGAGGGCCACAAACCAACAAGAAGGGAAGTCCTTCCAGCCGTCACTCGTCCCAGTTCTGCAGACTATTCCTATCACCATGAAAAGGCAAAGCTACAGGCAGACAAAGATCACAGAGACAACACCAGAGAAGGAGACAGACCTAACCAGTCTTCCTGAAAAAGAATTCAAAATGAGAATCATAAACATGCTGACAGAGATGCAGAGAAATACGCAAGAAAAATGGGATGAAGTCCGGAAAGAGATCACAGATGCCAGAAAGGAGATCGCAGAAATGAAACAAACTCTGGAAGGGTTTATAAGCAGAATGGATAGGATGCAAGAGGCCATTGATGGAATAGAAACCAGAGAACAGGAACGCATAGAAGCTGACATAGAGACAACAGGATCTCCAGGAATGAAACAATATTAAGAGAACTGTGTGACCAATCCAAAAGGAACAATATCTGTATTATAGGGGTACCAGAAGAAGAAGAGAGAGGAAAAGGGATGGAAAGTATCTTAGAAGAAATAATTGCTGAAAACTTCCCCAAACTGGGGGAGGAAATAATCGAACAGACCACGGAAATACACAGAACCCCCAACAGAAAGGATCCAAGGAGGACAACACCAAGACACATAATAATTAAAATGGCAAAGATCAAGGACAAGGAAAGAGTTTTAAAGGCAGCTAGAGAGAAAAAGGTCACCTATAAAGGAAAACCCATCAGGCTAACGTTAGACTTCTCAACAGAAACCCTACAGGCCAGAAGAGAATGGCATGATATATTTAATGCAATGAAACAGAAGGGCCTTGAACCAAGGATACTGTATCGAGCACGACTATCATTCAAATATGACAGTGGGATTAAACAATTCCCAGACAAACAAAAGCTGAGGGAATTTGCTTTCCACAAACCACCTCTACAGAACATCTTACAGGGACTGCTCTAGATGGGAGCACTCCTAGAAAGAGCACAGCACAAAACACCCAACATATGAAGAATCGAGGAGGAGGAATAAGAAGGGAGAGAAGAAAAGAATCTCCAGACAGTGTATATAACAGCTCAATAAGCGAGCTAAGTTAGGCAGTAAGATACTAAAGAGGCTAACCTTGAACCTTTGGTAACCACGAATTTAAAGCCTGCAATGGCAATAAGTACATATCTTTCAATAGTCACCCTAAATGTTAATGGGTTGAATGCACCAATCAAAAGACACAGAGTAATAGAATGGATAAAAAAGCAAGACCCATCTATATGCTGCTTACAAGAAACTCACCTCAAACCCAAAGACATGTACAGACTAAAAGTCAAGGGATGGAAAAACATATTTCAAGCAAACAACAGCGAGAAGAAAGCAGGGGTTGCAGTACTAATATCAGACAAAATAGACTTCAAAACAAAGAAAGTAACAAGAGATAAAGAAGGACACTACATAATGATAAAGGGCTCAGTCAAACAAGAGGATATAACCATTCTAAGTATATATGCACCCAACACAGGAGCACCAGCATATGTGAAACAAATACTAACAGAACTAAAGGGGGAAATAGATTCCAATGCATTCATTCTAGGAGACTTCAACACACCCATCACCCCAAAGGATAGATCCACCGGGCAGAAAATAAGTAAGGACACGGAAGCACTGAACAACACAGTAGAGCAGATGGACCTAATAGACATCTATAGAACTCTACATCCAAAAGCAACAGGATATACATTCTTCTCAAGTGCACATGGAACATTCTCCAGAATAGACCACATACTAGGCCACAAAAAGAGCCTCAGAAAATTCCAAAAGATTGAAATCCTACCAACCAACTTTTCAGACCACAAAGGCATAAAACTAGAAATAAACTGTACAAAGAAAGCAAAGAGGCTCACAAACACATGGAGGCTTAACAACACGCTCCTAAATAATCAATGGATCAATGACCAAATCAAAATGGAGATCCAGCAATATATGGAAACAAATGACAACAGCAACACTAAGCCCCAACTTCTGTGGGACACAGCAAAAGCAGTCTTAAGAGGAAAGTATATAGCAATCAAGGCATATTTAAAAAAGGAAGAACAATCCCAAATGAACGGTCTAATGTCACAATTATCAAAATTGGAAAAAGAAGAACAGATGAGGCCTAAGGTCAGCAGAAGGAAGGACATAATAAAGATCAGAGAAGAAATAAATAAAATTGAGAAGAATAAAACAATAGCAAAAATCAATGAAACCAAGAGCTGGTTCTTTGAGAAAATAAATGAAATAGATAAGCCTCTAGCCAGACTTATTAAGAGGAAAAGAGAGTCAACACAAATCAACAGTATCAGAAACGAGAAAGGAAAAATCATGACGGACCCCACAGAAATACAAAGAATTATTAGAGAATACTATGAAAACCTATATGCTAACAAGCTGGGAAACCTAGGAGAAATGGACAACTTCCTAGAAAAATACAACCTTCCAAGACTGACCCAGAAAGAAACAGAAAATCTAAACAGACCAATTACCAGCAACGAAATTGAAGCGGTAATCAAAAAACTACCAAAGAACAAAACCCCCGGGCCAGATGGATTTACCTCGGAATTTCATCAGACATACAGGGAAGATATAATACCCATTCTCCTTAAAGTTTTCCAAAAAATAGAGGAGGAGGGGATACTCCCAAACTCATTCTATGGAGCTAACATCACCCTAATACCAAAACCAGGCAAAGACCCCACCAAAAAAGAAAACTACAGACCAATATCCCTGATGAACGTAGATGCAAAAATACTCAACAAAATATTAGCAAACCGAATTCAAAAATACATCAAAAGGATCATACACCATGACCAAGTGGGATTCATCCCAGGGATGCAAGGATGGTACAACATTCGAAAGTCCATCAACATCATCCACCACATCAACAAAAAGAAAGACAAAAACCACATGATCATCTCCATAGATGCTGAAAAAGCATTTGACAAAGTTCAACATCCATTCACGATAAAAACTCTCAGCAAAATGGGCATAGAGGGCAAGTACCTCAACATAATAAAGGCCATCTATGATAAACCCACAGCCAACATTATATTGAACAGCAAGAAGCTGAAAGCTTTTCCTCTGAGATCGGGAACTAGACAGGGATGCCCACTCTCCCCACTGTTATTTAACATAGTACTGGAGGTCCTAGCCACGGCAATCAGACAAAACAAAGAAATACAAGGAATCCAGATTGGTAAAGAAGAAGTTAAACTGTCACTATTTGCAGATGACATGATACTGTACATAAAAAACCCTAAAGACTCCACCCCAAAACTACTAGAACTGATATTGGAATACAGCAAAGTTGCAGGATACAAAATCAACACACAGAAATCTGTGGCTTTCCTATACACTAACAATGAACCAACAGAAAGAGAAATCAGGAAAACAACTCCATTCACAATTGCATCAAAAAAAATAAAATACCTAGGAATAAACGTAAACAAAGAAGTGAAAGACTTATACTCTGAAAACTACAAGACACTCTTAAGAGAAATTAAAGGGGACACTAACAGATGGAAACTCATCCCATGCTCGTGGCTAGGAAGAATTAATATCGTCAAAATGGCCATCCTGCCCAAAGCAATATACAGATTTAATGCAATCCCTATGAAACTACCAGCAACATTCTTCAATGAACTGGAACAAATAATTCAAAAATTCATATGGAAACACCAAAGACCCTGAATAGCCAAAGCAATCCTGAGAAAGAAGAATAAAGTAGGGGGGATCTCACTCCCCAACTTCAAGCTCTACTATAAAGCCATAGTAATCAAGACAATTTGGTACTGGCACAAGAGCAGAGCTACAGGCCAATGGAACAGACTAGACAATCCAGACATTAACCCAGACATATATGGTCAATTAATATTTGATAAAGGAGCCATGGACATACAATGGCGAAATGACAGTCTCTTCAACAGATGGTGCTGGCAAAACTGGACAGCTACATGTAGGAGAATGAAACTGGACCATTGTCTAACCCCATATACAAAAGTAAACTCCAAATGGATCAAAGACCTGAATGTAAGTCATGAAACCATTAAACTCTTGGAAGAAAACATAGGCAAAAACCTCTTAGACATAAACATGAGTGACCTCTTCTTGAACATATCTTCCCGGGCAAGGAAAACAAGAGCAAAAATGAAATAAGTGGGACTAATTAAGCTGAAAAGCTTCTGTACAGCAAAAGACACCATCAATAGAACAAAAAGGAACCCTACAGTATGGGAGAATATATTTGAAAATGACACATCCGATAAAGGCTTGACGTCCAGAATATATAAAGAGCTCACACGCCTCAACAAACAAAAAACAAATAACCCAATTAAAAAATGGGCAGAGGAACTGAACAGACAGTTCTCCAAAAAAGAAATACAGATGGCCAACAGACACATGAAAAGATGCTCCACATCGCTAATTATCAGAGAAATGCAAATTAAAACTACAATGAGGTATCACCTCACACCAGTAAGGATGGCTGCCATCCAAAAGACAAACAACAACAAATGTTGGCGAGGCTGTGGAGAAAGGGGAACCCTCCTACACTGCTGGGGGGAATGTAAATTAGTTCAACCATTGTGGAAAGCAGTATGGAGGTACATCAAAATGCTCAAAACAGACTTACCATTTGACCCAGGAATTGCACTCCTAGGAATTTACCCTAAGAATGCAGCAATCAAGTATGAGAAAGATCAGTGCACCCCTATGTTTATCACAGCACTATTTACAATAGCCAAGAATTGGAAGCAACCTAAATGTCCATCGATAGATGAATGGGTAAAGAAGATGTGGTACATATACACAATGGAATACTACTCAGCCATAAGAAAAGGGCAAATCCAACCATTTGCAGCAACATGGATGGAGCTGGAGGGTATTATGCTCAATGAAACAAGCCAAGCAGAGAAAGAGAAATACCAAATGATTTCACTCATCTGTGGAATATAAGAACAAAGGAAAAACTGAAGGAACAAAACAGCAGCAGAATCACAGAACTCAAGAATGGACTAACAGGTACCAAAGGGAAAAGGACTGGGGAGGATGGGTGGGTAGGGAGGGATAAGGGGGGGGAGAACTAGGGGGGTATTAAGATTAGCATGCATGGGGGTGTAGGAGAAAAGGGAGGGCTGTACAACACAGAGAAGGCAAGTAGTGATTCTACAACATTTTGCTATGCTGATGGACAGTGACTGTAAAGGGGTTTATAGGGGGGACCTGGTATAGGGGAGAGCCTAGTAAACATAATATTCGTCATGTAAGTGTAGATTAGTGATACAAAAAAAAAAAAGGGCAGTTCCTGTGTGGTGACCTCCAATGAGTTCTACAAAAGGGTATAAAGGGCATATAAAAGTGTAGGCAAAGGGTCTGTTTGTGTTTATACAGAGGATCAAAGCCTAATTGGGCTACCCCGAAAATGAACTAAGATACGATATGAAAAAGAACTTCCAACATCAGCACTCTCTGGAAGACTCATGCCAGAAGATGATCATCAAAAAACCCCAACAAAGATCCACGCACTGCTACAGCTGTAGATGCACTCATCCCACCAGTTCCTGGACCTGCCATGGGAATGAAGGAGATATCTAAGCTGGCCTGTGCATACAGTAAAACAACAAATTTGACTGGATCTATACTGTTGGAACTCAACCAAGAATTAGGAGAAGTGCAAATTGTAGTGCTCCAAAATCTTACAACTACAGACTATTTACTGTTAAAAGAACATAAGGGATGTGAACATTCCCCAGGAATGGGTTGTTTTAATTTGTCTGATTTCTCTCAGACTGTTCAAGTTCAGTTGGACAATATCCACCATATCATAGATAAGTTTTCACAAATGCCTAAGGTGCCTAACTGGTTTTCTTGGTTTCACTGGAGATGGCTGGTAATTACAGATATGCTTTGGTTATGTAACTATACTCCTATTATGTTAATGTGTGTGCGCAATTTAAGTAGTAGCTTAAAACCTATACATGCTGAAGTTACTCTACAAGAAGATATGTCAAAGAAATAATCAATCTTCCCATGTTTTCTTCCGCCTGCTACTTCTATAGCTTTTCTTCTTCCTTCCTAACTACAACCCTTAAATAGAAATCGTGCCTCATATCAAATTTACCAAGTATCATAATTCTTCCAAGTGGTAAAGATACCTCAAGACAAATGCTGGGCATAGAAGCTACAGGGCATAAATATGCAAAGAAATAAAAAGTTAACCATTTCAAACAATAAGGCTTCCTTCTCACTTACCCACTTTACATTTCCCTGTATGGCCCCGGAAGATGACTGGTTAGCCAGAGACGGGTAAGATTCCTCAAGGGAGGAACAACCTAAGACAGGCACAGTCGCAGGGGGGCCATCAGGTGAGAAATTGGGGATCAACAGAGGTGAGGCTTAGAACCTCACCCCCCCTGTTCTGAGAAAAATCTTCTGCATCCGTGGATGTTTTATTGCCCTTGTCTAGCTTGGATTAACACATAGTCTACAGGCACACACCTGATCATCTACATTTGCTCTCTTACAACACTAAACTATGTTTTCTACCTTTATCTTGTATCTACCTACCACTTCAGCATTTTATTAAAAATAATAATAATAAAGAGAGAAATGTGGTATCCACATATAAATCAAGTATAAAAATCAAATGAGTATTCATATTTGAACTGACTGTTTATAGTTCATAATGCATGAGCAAAACCGAAAGTTTCTGTGATGACTGCCCTTGTACTGTTCACTATGTAACTTATTCACTATGTAAGAATTTGTTCTCCATGTAAGAACTTGTTTGTTATGCCTCAGAAGATTGGAGACTGATGAAAATTAGGCTTGGTGTGGATTAATGATTGTGCATTGAGCATTGACTCCCCTATACAGAATTTTATTGTTGTTAACAACCATTTGATCAATAAATATGAGAGATGCCCTCACACACACAAAAAAAGTACACACTTCCGGTGGTAAAATAAATAAGTAACCGAGATGTAATGTATAGCATAAGGAATATAGTCAAGATATTGTAACAGCTTGGTATGGTGATAGCTGGTACCTAGAATTGTCATGTATATAAATGTTGAATCACTATGTTGTACACCTGAAACTAATGTAATGTAATACTGTGTGTCAACTACCCTTCAATAAAAAATAATTGTCTAAAAAAAAAAAAAAAAAAGAAGGGCTCTCCCACTGTGTCCAGCTGCCATTTCCTGGGTCAGTGGGGTGGGTGTGAGGACATGAGGTGGTATTTTGGCCCCTGTATGTGCCCAGAACACACGGGCCCTCAACTGCTTTGCATCCTGACCTGGTATTGACTTTCCTATGGTCCTTCTGATACACACGACCACATGCTGCAGACCTTCTGTGCATACCAGCATCCCGATTCCTTCTGCTCACCTGCACACCTGGCTACTGACTAAAGCTCACCTGTATCCACCTGCACCAGGCCCCCACTTGTTCTCTGTGCCTAGACATTGATAGCTGACTACCGGTGCCCAGCCTGAACTCTGTAGAATAGCTTCCTGCTAGCCCAGTGACTGCAGGCCAGTACCGGCCAGGATAAACCACCCAACTTCTCTGCTAGCCCACGGCTGCCCCTCCAACCTCTCCAATCAGGTCCAAACCCCAACCTTGCAAAGAGATCCCCTTTCCAAGTTTGTTCTCCCTTGGGCCCTGTCCCCCAGTCCTAGGGTGCCGTATGGAGCTTTATTATATTTTATATCACTCTTTTATAAGAACATAATAACTCTTCATGCTAAACTTCCTGTTTAAATCACTGTGGCTTTTCTATATCCCGACTGAACACAGACGATACGTAACTGATTCCATACATTCAAAAAGTTAAGTAGAGACATGGAAAATATTTTTAAAGACACAAACTCCTAAAGATGTAAATCACAATGTGGGTGATGGAAAATATCCTGGATGGGATTAATGACAGATTTGACATTGCAGAATAAAGATTAGTGAACTTGAAGACATAATAGAAACTATTCACAATGAAACACAGAAAAGGAAATTTAAAAAAAATGAACATCAGTGAATTGTGGGACAACTTCAAGCAACTTAATATATATGAAATTCGAGTCCCAGAAGAGGAAAGAGTATGGGACAGAAAAAATATCTAAAGAAAGAATGACCAAAATGTTTCCAAATTTGATTACAAACCCACAAATCCATGCATCTCTATAAACTCTACTGGCAAGAAAGACAAAACTATACCAAGTACATCACAATCAAGTTGCTCAAAACAACTAATAAAAAGGAAGTCTTAAAAGTACCAGGGGGAGAAAAGGCATGTTATATACAGAGAAACAAAGATAGGGTTGGATGCAAATTTCTCATCAGAAATAATGCAAATGAGAAGACAGTGGAATAACATCCTTAAAGTACTGAAAGAAAAAACTGTCAACCTAGAGTTTTGAACCCAAATAAGTCATCTTCAAAACAAAGATGTTTTCAGATATAGAAAAACTGAAATAAATCATAGCACAGTTGTGCTACAAGACATGTTAAAGGAAGAAGGAAAATTATACCAGCTAGTCCACACAAAGGAATGAATAATATCAGAAACGGTACTGACATGGGTAAATACACAAGATTTTGACCTTGTTTCATATATATTGTTCCCCTATAGTTGGTGTCATTGAAGAGGTTGTGGGATCCCAGGAAGAATGCACACTGTGACAAAAGAATTAAACTCTTATTACACTGTATGAACAGCCTCACTGCGGGGCTGGCCTGAGTGACTCAGGAGATGGGGGATGCCTGTAAGACTAAAAGCAAAGGTGCTACACCTAGGCTCTGTGCTCTCTGGCTTTTCTATTTCCTGATTGAACACAAACTGATACATAACTGATTCCATACATTCAAAAAGTTAACTAGTGACATGGGAAATATTTTTAAAAACACAAGCTCCTAAAGATGTAAATCACAATATGGATGATGGAAAATATCCATCACTTAGCATCCTGCTATTGGTTTCTAGTTGATAAAGTGCTTGCCGTGGGGTATGAGCCTATGATTCTGAGGCCCCTGTACACAGATACCAGAATAGAACAGTTAAGTAGATGGATGGCAGATCATGGAAGCTGTATTTCTCACTTTTGGATGGGAGTTTACATATAAGCAAGAGGAGGAAGCTAGAATTATCTGTGTGGTGATCGATTAAACATCACTATGAACTCATGCTTGGTTTACTATAGATACAGATGGCTATGTATAGAAATATTCCTAGATACATGTCACAGGTAACATATGTTTGACGTACAGGTTAGTATAAACAAGTATTTTTTGTTCCGTTGGCTGAGAGGGCCTAAAGGAAACAATACCCCAGTGGCAATGAGCACACTTAGCATCCTGCTATTGGTTTCTAATACCATTTTCCAACAAAAGGAACCAAGCTCTTTGGTTAGTCTATTGTTTGCCTCAACTGTTATCTGCTGTTTCAGGCAACAGCAACTATGACATCTGCCTGCAAATATTTTCTCAGTGGCCTTGGCACCAGGCAAGTTCCAAGTCAGGAAAAATAAAGACAAATGTTTTGAATTGGTCTTCCAGGGATTTACCAGACTGGTCACATGATGACAATTATTTGTGAAGGTTTGCTCTTCCCCCTACCGGGAAATCTTACGATTTAGCAGAGACTCACTGGCAGCTGGGGAGAGGGAGAACTTTACAAAAGGAAGGCTCCAGGTGGGCCCTGATGGGAGCTATGGGCCGGGGGAAGCCGGAGGCAGCTAACAACAAGCAGCGTGTCCCAGGTGACTGGTTAGTGCATTGGGCTTTCTTGGTTGTCCTAAACGGGAAGTGGGGACAAAAATTAGAGAAGCTGTCAGTTACTAATCTACTCCTGGCCATTCTGCACCAGTTAGAGAAGTTAATGGTTAGCTTCCTAGATTGTTGCTAGAGATGGCAATCTGGCTCCCTGCAAGTGTGACTGACAGCAGGCTGGTTCCTGGGCAGAGTCTTGTCTGTACGGGGTGAATGTCCAGCAGGCTGATGCAGGCTGTGGCGGGGAGTTCGGTGGTTATACATAGCCTGGCCATTGTCTGTCTGTGTCTCCAGTCTCTTGTTTTCAGGCTGCCGTTGGGCCTGGAGAAAGTTAAGATGCCACAAGGCCTGCTGTTCTTACTAAGATTCAGCTGCTCCTTTTGATATGGGCTTCTTGAGTTTTTGCAAGTCTTTGGCCCATTTCCAGAGTCCCAAAATATTGACTCTGACTCTGAGTTTTTGCCAATTTTTTGTTGCTTTTCAGAAGGAACAGTTTCAGAGTTGTTCATTCCATTTTCACTCACGTCACTTCCAATATTCTTTTTTAAAAGGTGCAAAGAATGCTTGTTTTATAAGTGGACTGTTCTTTAGAGATTATTTTCATATCAGCTGACTTTTTGCTTTCCAATCTAATCATGTAATCGTGGGTCATGGGGCTCCTCTAAGCCACAAACTGTTTGTGCAGCCACTCTAGTCCTCTGTGACTCCCATCTAGGGCTGCCCAGATCCCATTAAGCATGCAAGATGCCTGTCCCCAGTGCTTTCATCAAGAAAAGGGGCCAACCTCGTCTTTTTACCCACATGGCCCACTGAGCCCAGCACAGGGTCTGGCGCATGGTGTGTGCTTAATAGACTGGGTGGCTAGGTAAGTCCCCTCCTGGCCGGCACACCGTTTTTCAGGACCCAGAGCCCACTGGCCATGTGTATGGTCATGAGAATGGGGAGACATTGCCCGGCTCCACACAGGCAGGCAGAGGGGGCCTGATGGAGAGGGAGTGGGCAGTGGAGAGGGGCAGGGGTGGTAGGACCATGCAGGTCCCCAGAATCCTCCATTCCTGAAGGGCGTCTAGAATCCTGATGCCAGTTAAGAGATGCCAAGTTTGGAAGCCAGTCTGAGTGAGTATGTGCATGTTGCTCTTGACGACAGCAAGAGTGTCACCACCTCTCCCAGCCTTTCGTATGAGTGAGGTGCTCTGCCTGTGCTTGCAGGAGAGGGTCTGTCGTTCGCTGGGAGACAAGCAGGCTGCTGGGCTTATACTGGGTAAGAAATGGTTCTAGATGGAGGTACGGACACAAGGTTGTATCCTTTTGCTGTGGCTGTAACAAACGACCACAGCTGGTGGCTTAAAGCCACATGTTTGTTCTCTTACAGCGTGGAGGTGAGCAGTCTAAAACCAAGGTGCCCGCAGTGGATGTTCCTTCTGGAAGCTTTGGGAGAAACTGGTTTCCTTGCCTTTCTCATCTTGTGGAGGCCTCTTGTACCTCTTGGCTTGTGGCCCCTACATCCATCTTCAAAGCTAGCAGCATAGCACCTCCAAATCACTCTCTCTCTCTCTCTGAGCTCTGCTCCCATCATCATGTTTCTCTGACTCTGACCCCACCACCACCTTCTTATAAGGACCCTTGTGATTATATTTAGGGGCCATCTGGATAATCCAAAATGATCTCCCCATTCCAAAATCTTTCACTTAATCATGTCTGAAAAATCCTTTTTGCCATGTGAGGTAACACAGTCCAAATTCCAGGGATTAGGACAGGGGTGCCATGGTTGAGGGTAGGGGGTGGGGACATTATTCTTATTATTCTTCCTACCACAATGGCTTTAGAAACTTCTGGAGAGGTTTGTTATATAGTTGGGAAGGTATAGAAAAAGTATACTCAATTATGACTAGGAAATTAGGAATGAAAGCAAATAAATTTAGGATGAAAAAGTAAATTACAAACACTACATACCTAAAAAGAAAAAGATATGTCACATAATTCATATACTTATAATTTTATTTTATATTACTTATTTAAATATGTTACCATATTTTTATGGGTTTTGTTGTATTTATAGTATTTATTTTCTCTAAATATTCACTTTTACCTCTAACTTTGTATTCTTTGAGTATATTTTGTATACTAACTTTATATAATAGAGTGTGTTTTCAAAAGGGCCCCACATCTGCATGTCAAGCTTAGACCCCCCAAAACCTAAATCTTCCCTGGAGTAGAAAACCTTTTATTGTTTTCTTAATTATGTCAAAATCAGGTATGTGATTCAACTAAATTCCAATAAAAATCCAAAAAGAATTAGAAAAACGAATTCTAAAATGCATATGAAAGAGCACAGATCTTAGGATAGTTATTTCTGGGGAGAAAAAGGGATGATGAGTGAGGGTTTGTGCTAGCCGAGGTTGAAATCTGTTATAAAACTATAATGATGAGAACTGAGTGGCATTGGTGGAAGGAAAAACAGCTCAATGGAACAGAATAAAGAGTCCAGGAACAACTGGATGTCTACCTATCACCAAACCCCAGAGTAAATGCCAACTGAATTAAAGAACTAAACATGCAAATATTAAAAACTGTAAAACAATGAGAAAAATAAATAGGAGAATTTCTTTTATGATCTTGCAGAAGAGTTCTTAGTGAAAATGCACAACTCATAAAAGACTAATGAATTTGACAACATCAACATTTAAAACTTCTGTATGACCTGGAAAACCATAAACAAAGCATTAAGAAGCCACTGACCAGGAGAAGTTTTTGCACCATGTATATATAACGTATCTTAGGTATTAGATGTGGAATTTGTTCCTGAATGTATAAAGAACTTCTACAAATCAATAAGAAGAAAACTCAGTAGAGAAATGGACAAAGTATATAAAGAGGCCATTCTCAGAAGGAAAACCGAATGGCCAATAGAGATGAGAAGAAATGCACAAACTTACCATTCAGGCGAATGCAGATTAAAACAAGGGAGAGACTATTTCATGCCCATCACACTGCAAAAATCATCCAGTCTAACAATGCCAGGAGGAAACAGGGAAATGCAAACTGTCATATGCTGCTTGTAGGCATGTTTAGTAATCTGATCACCTAGGAGACCAATTTGGCAATTCTAGCAAAGTTGAACATGTGTGTGCTCTACCAGCTGGCGTTTTGCTTGTGGGGGCAGGTCTTGGAGAAACTCCTTACTGGTGCACCAGGTTGCTCTGCCAGAGTGTTCACGGCAGCACTGTTTGCCTGGAAGCAGCCTAAGTGCCCAGCAGTAGGAGACTGGACAAACAACTGCGAAATATTCTTATGAAGGAACAACACAGGCACCTACTAAAATGAATACTATGAATCTCTATATATCAATATGAATAGATTTCAAAAACATAGTATGAAGTTAAAAAAACCCCAAGTTGTGGAAAAAATCCCTTTTCCTTTTCTCTGAGTATATATATACCTAAGAGTGGAATGGCTGGGTTGTTAGGTGAGCGTTCGTTAAACTTCAGAGACACCACCTTTTCCTCAAAGCCTATGTACCAATTTTCACTCCCCTTAGCCGTCCGTGTGTGTGAGTCCTGGTTGTACCACACCCTTGACATTGCTCGGTATTTCCATCCATTTTATGTTGGCCATTCTGATTGGGCATAAAGAGATGCCACATTCAATTTCTACTTGCCTTTCTACAAAGACTAGGAGGAGGGACACATTTCATGGGCTCCCTGCCATTTGAGTCACCTCTTGTGTGCAGTGCCTGTCCACATCTTGGGCTGGTTACTCTTGGGGAATTTCTGTCTTTTCTTGTTGGTTGACGGCTTCTGTATAGGTTCTGGCTATGAACCTTTTTTTGGCGGAGGGGTGGGGGTGGGGTGGCGCGTGTATGTATTGCAACCTTCTTCCACTGTGTGGCTTGTGTTTTTACTGTCTAAGTGGTGTCATTTGAGGAAGAGAAATTCTAAATTTAAATGTAGTCCCACGTGTCCTTTTTGTCCTTTGTGGTCTGTGCTGTCTGTGTGGTTAAGGAATCTGCCTTTCCGGTGAACCACTGTCCTTGGGGCTTCTAAAGACCTGGGGCTTCGCCTCTCACATTTAGACCTGCAGTCCACCGGGACCCAGGCTGCTGGCGCTCTCTCACTGGGCTGGGATACCTGAAGGGGTGACACCTCTGCCCGCAGCGAAGGCCTCGGCGCCCTGTGGCCGGCTCCTCCGGCTCCCTGCGAGGCAAGCGCCGCGCGGACCCCGGGCACAGTCCTCGGGCCTGGGCGCCCGCAGCGGGTCCGGGACAGCGGCAGGGCGGGCCGTCTGCGCTGCAGGCCGAGGCCCAGGCCCACCCTCGGGGCCGGCCGGGGCTGCGGGGTTTCGCAAGGGGGCGGTGCCGGGGCCACTCGCTGCGTGGACAGCGGAGGGGGCCCCAGGAGGCTGGCCACCGGCTTGTGCCCCCACCGCGGCTCGAGTGACCGCGCGCTCCGGGACCCCTCCGCCCCAGCAACCCCGCGTCCCGTGTGACCGAGCGCCCCGCCCCCGCGGAGCACGGCGGGGAGCCCCGGCGTGGCCACGCGCCCCGGGGCTCCCAAGGGCCTCGGCCCAGCAGCCGCGGCGTGAGGTCTGAGCTGGGGGTGCGGCGGCCCCGCCGAGGAGGGCCGTCCCCCTGCGTCCACTTTCCGCAGCGCCTCGCGTCTGCCCTGCCCATGTAGACGCACCTCCGTGTCCCCCTGGGCTGCCCCGCGAGCAGGCACCGCGCCCGGGTGCCGCCCCTGCAGAAAGACGCTGCTTCTGGCCCGGCCCTGCTGGCGCCCACTCGGACCCAGCGGGGTCCCAGGTTCGCGGGGAGCTAGGAGTGGGGGGCTTTCCCGCCATCCCCCCGACCCGAGGCCAGCGAGCGGAGCGGACCAAGCCCCCTACCAGCGCTGCCCTCCCCCTGCTCCCAGCCAGCCGGCTGCGCCTCCCCAGCTTCCCGGTTCCTGGGCCCAGAGGCAGCGCGGAGGCTGCCCTGGCGGACCCTTAGCTGTCCTCCATCCGGGTGGCCGTGGTCAGGGCGGCCCCTGCGGGTGAACTGATGCCAAGTGGCAGGAGATGGGGGAGGCCGGCTCTCTCAGGACCGCCCTGGCCTCAGCCCACCACTAACAGAGGTCTCTCTGAGATGCTCATTAGAGACCCGGGGCTGCTCTGCAGGCAGCTCCCCAACTTTCTTGGGGGCCCACGGCCCCGAGCCCTGAGGTTGGGCAGCTCACACCATTCACAGCCGGGCCTCCCACCTTTTATGTCTGGACCGTGGGGAAGAGGGGCGCCTGTTGAGGCTCTGTGGTGGAGTGCACCCCCAGCGGCGGCCACCACTGCCCTCCAGTCAGCCCTTAACCCGCAGAGTTCGGAACAGGACCTAGATTGCCTCCCTCCTCTGCCTGCCCCACATAAATCAAAATGGGGCAGGACTCTATGAGATGAAAAGAGCCCTGTTGCCACCCCACCCCAATCCCATTGCCCAGAGCAGCTGTTAACAGTTGGTGTATATACTTCCCGGCTAAGTTGTGTCCCCCTCCAAATTCACATGTTGGAGTCCTAACCCCCAGAACCCCACATTGTGACTTATTTGGAGATAGGGTCTTCACAGAGATGATCAAGTTAAACTGAGGACGTTAGGGTGGCTTTAACCCAGTGTGACTGGTGTCCTTGTAAAAAGGGCAATTTTGGAGTCAAAGAACACACCCAGTGAGAAGGAGATGGGCCTGGGGCAGATTCTGCCCCCCAGCCTCAGAGGGAACCAGCTCTCTCTGCACCTTGATCTCAGGCTTCCGGTCTCCAGAATGAGGGACATTTTTTTAAAGCCACTCCATTTATAGTACTTTGTTTCAGCAGGCCTAGCAAACCAATATAAAATGCTGTTTAATATTTTCTAGTAGTTCAGAAACTTACCTCTATCTAAACAGACTATTTTCACACAAATGCCATTATATTATTCATGCCATCTTGCCACTAGTTTTTCCATTTTGTGATGTATATTGGGCACTTTCCATGCCAGGAGGTGTAAGTCAGCTTATTCTTGTGAGCAGCGGCCCAGATGAGCCCCATCCTTTATTTCCCCAGAGCCCTTCTAGGTGGAGACTTAGCTGGCTTCCAGGCTGTCACTGCTGAAAACGACATGGCAAGAACTAGGACATTGTCACCTGTTCCCCGCCCGACAGTTCATGCAGCTGCCCAGCCATCCTCTAGAAGCTGGGGCCTTCCTGGGGCTCGGGGCCCCTCTGTCCCTGCTGGCTGGCTCTTGGCTGGTTCCGTCATGTGACAGGAGCTTACTGGGCATCTGCCATGTACATTTCTTTAATTGAATATAGTTGACATACAGTATTATATTGATTTCAGGTGTACAACATAGTGATTCAACATTATGAGATGCTCAGCATGGGAAGTATAGCCGCTAATTGTCACCATCCAAAGATAGTACAATATTATGGACTGTGATCCCTATGCTGTACTTTTCATCTCTGTGACTTACTTTGTAACTGTGCCTCTTTCTGCCCTTCACTGTTTCACCCAGCCCCTGTCCTCCCTCCCCTACAGCAGCCATCTGTTCATTCTGTGTTCATGAGTCTATTGGTTTTTGTTCGTTTTATTTTTTAGATCCCACATATAAGTGAAATCATATGGTACTGATCATTCTCTGTCTGATATTTCATTATCATAATACCCACTGGTCCATCCTTGTTGTTCCAAATAGCAAGATTTCATTCTTTTTTATGGCTGAGTAATATTCCATTGTGTATATGTATCCTGTATGTATATTTGCTTTATCCATTCATCTATCAACAAAATAGGTTGCCTCCATATCGTGGCTATTTTAAGTAATGCTGAAATAAACAGGGGTGCACATATCTTTTTGAATTAGTGATTTTGTTTTCTTTGGGTAAATTTCCAAAAGTGGAATTATTGGGTTGTATAATATTTCTAATTGTTTGAGGAACCTCCATGCCTTGTACATTTTTAATTCTGCCATGAACATTTGAGAAACCTAAAGTTTGTAGTTTTCTTTATCCAGACCATGCCTCCTTACCATTAAGGTTATTAAAACATCTTACATGTTTTTCTTTCCACCGCTACTGTGAAAAGGGTTTCTGGATAACTTCTCATTGGCTGGTGTTAGTACAGCCAATATATCTGTTGAACGTTGTCTTTTTTTGGTCACGTCACTTTGTTCATCCCCCATATTCCATTTTACAGTTTTCAGTCGTTGCTTGGATGTTCTAGGGTGCTGATCACATTGTCTCATTATGCAATGGCCATACTGCCTCCTACTTCCTAATAATTATATTCTATTTCTGGCGCATGCCTTATCGAGCTAGCCAGAACTTACAAAATGTTAGGGGATAACAGCGAGGGCAGATACCTTTGAATCTTTCTTCATCTGCCCACGTGCAGCCCCCTCCACCCTCTCTGTTTGCCATAACCAGGCCAGTGCCCGTGAGGGTTACTCTCCCTTCTACCTCCCAGACACTGGTAGTGCCTGCGATTCCTACACTGTGTGCGTGGGGACTGGACTGCCGTGAAGGAGATGGTATTTTCCTGTCGAAAATGCATGTTCAGAATTTTGTGGAGTGGACCTGAATGCACACGGAGAGGCTGTTCTATTGCCACATGGATTTGACCTAAAACTAATACATTTTGTCCAATAGTCACCATTTATCTCAAAATGATTTTGTCTGTCATCTTGGAGTTTAGAGAAGCTTTTGAGGTATGCCTTTTTGCCAAACGATCTGTCCAGGGATGGCTTACACTTCTCCATATTTATTTCTTTAGTGAGTAGCAGCATTAAAATCATTCATTTGACATGAAATCTAAGTTAAGGGTCAGTTGCATTTAAAAGAGTCCTTTGTATTATTATAAGACACTATATAAACAAAATAAATATTTTTTAAAAAAAGAACGTTCAAACTCCCAAATTATATTCATTTTTTGTTCATTTACATCTAGTCTCTGCCCATGTATTTGTCTTTTTCAGAATTGCACTCATTGAATTTATACAAACTGAGTCTTGCTTATTTCATTTAATAGGTTTCTACATAATCTGTATAATGATCAGTTAACTGTGTAGTGTCCCTGTAAGTAAACAAATGGTCATTTAACCATTCCCCTAATACTAAGCAAGAGGTTGTTTTGAGTTCCTACATACACAGTGGATATTTGTGTGCCAGGGTTTTTTCTGCTTTTGGATTACTTCCTTAGGCCACTCCCTGGAGTAGAATTACTGGGTCAAAAGATGGGAAGGCTTTAGGACTTTTATAGCCCTCCTAAGGGGCCTATGCTGGGTCACCTGTGCCAGCAGAGCAAGCAGTGGCCCAGGTCCACTCTGAATGGCAGCTCTTCCTCTTGACAAATAGATGTTCCAGTATCACTGTCACCAGAGGTCTGGAGTAAAACTTTAATCATGAGGTTTTGGAAAGAAGTCACTGGAATGTTGGTTCCTGAGCCGGTATCCAGAGAGAGAGACCGCTGTGGCTGCAGGGGGAGGGTCTGTACCCAGAGGTAGGATTGCCTTGACACGCCAGGTGACTGCTTTGGGTGATGCTAGGGTGGCCCCAGGGGTCATAGTCTGCGATGCAGATCACGGTGCCATCCTGGACTGTTGTTCCGAACACCGGATGGGTGCTTCTGATCATGTTCCTGCCTCGCTCCATGGAGTGTTTACACAGACTCTAATGGATACACACTTCCAAACATGTTTTTTTTTTAAGGGAGAACTGTTCCATGGCATTTTGCCCACAACACTCACTTGAGTGGAGGATGTCAGATACTTGGAGCAAGAAAAGCCATAGGTACCATATGACGTAAAACTCAGGCAGCAGTATTTCACTGCAGCAATGGGTTCCGTGTCCTGAATCCCTGTGAACGTGCCATGACAAGCCCTAAGCTGATGGTGCCCTGCTCACCCCCAGCGAGGCCTCCTCGGTGCCCAGACCCCAGGCTGCGCCCCCAGCCCCCGGCAGCCATCCCTGGGAGTTAGCTTCCTATGGCAGCCCTAACCAACCATGGCTTAAGACATACATTTATCCTCTTGCAGTTCCAAAAGTCAGAAATCCAGCATCAGGGTGTCAGCAGGGCCACGTTCCTTCTGGTGGCTTCAGCACAGGATCCGTCTCCTTGCCTTTTCCAGCTTCTAGACGCCACCTGCGCCCTGGCTCAGGCCCCTTCTTCACGTCACTCCAACCTCTCACTTCCGTAGCTACACCTCCTTCTCTGCTCCCGACCTTTGCCTCCCTCCTGCAGGGACCCTTGTGACTCAGTGCGCTCACCTGGAGAGTCCGGGATGATCTCCCTGTCTCAGTCTGTTTGGGCTGCTGTGACAAAGTACACAGACTGGATGGTACACAAACAGCAGGAGCTCATTTCTCACGGTTCTAGGGGTAGGAAGTTCGAGATCTGGCAGATTTGGTTTCTGGTGAGAGTCCACTTGCTGGTTCGTAGATGGCTGTCTTCTATCTATGTCCTCATGTGGCAGAAGGGCTTTCTCAGGCCTCTTTTATAAGGGCACTTATAATCACCTTCTATAGGCCCCACCTCCAAAAAAAAAATCATACCGGGAACTAGGATTTCAACACATTGGAATTTGGGGGGACACATTTAGTCCTTTGCACTCCCCACTAATTTAATCATATCTGCAAAGTTCTTACTATGTGAAGTAACGTTCCCAGGTTCCAGAAAGTAGGACAAGGAAATCTGTAGGGGGCTGTGATTCAGCCTACCATATATGGTCTCACACACACTCATGGCTACTAGTTCAGTTCTCTACCAGAACTGAACTATAAAAGGTGGCACATTTCCTCAGCAACATTGAAACACGTGAAAATATGAATTGACCTCAGTTAGTGACTAATACGAAAAACTACGCGGTGCAAAACAGGAGGGAGTGTGGCAAAGGCAAGCGATTTCAACACATTTCTGCAAGAAAGTAAAGATAAATGGGTCTGGAGGGAGGCAGCGTTGCTCAGAGCTTTGCCAGGTCTGGTCTGAGGGCAGCCAGGAAGGAGGGAGAATCATGGGAGTGCAGGCTGCAGGAAGGGGCAGTGGCACAGAGGGCATGGCTCACAAGCTGCGTGCACAGGGTCTCCAACCTGGTGGCGCTGCGCAGCCCCGGTTGAAACGTGCCCGGTGCTGCTTTAGGGTGGATGATGAAGATCATTCTCCTATAATATTTAAAATGCGGCTCTGACTCAGTCTCTTTCCAGCACGGTTGTCACAGCCAGTCTATTACTTTTCTAAGGAATAAAAGGAAACATGATGTTTCCCGTGGGGGCCAGTTACAAGAGCAAAGTCAATTATACCAGATGTGTAATTAAAGTCATACCACTTAGAAGCTAAAGGCTGCCTGGATAGCCTCTTATATCACCATTGTCCCCAACACAATTTGAGCCCCTCCCTGGCCCACTGCAAGGAGTCTGCCCGCATCTCTCTCTCCCACCACAGACACTCCCAGAGCTGGGTCACCCAGGGGGCCAGTGGGTCTCAGTTCAGACCATCTCCCATTCCCGATAACCACTTCCAGCCACTCCTTGTCTGGTCTCATCTGTGTCTCATCCTCCTTTCCCCAAATTAGACCCAGGGCACCCTAAAAGGTGCCTTTCACCGTGAAAGGCCCAATAAAGCTTTTCTTACAAACAATGTGCCCACCTTCACTTTTAGCAGCAGAAGCACCTGCAGGACCCTGTGTGTTGCATCTTGTTCTCAGCCTCCCCAGTCGGATTCTAAGGCGAGGGCTGCAGTCAGCAGCACGTTCCCTCGTCCCCCTTCCCCCAACCGTCTCTAAACACAAGCTGGACCATGGAGACTGCTCTCCCCTGTGTGGAGCGAACTCAGGGGTCACAGTTGTGCCCCACATTCTATAGTGATTTACCTAGTACTAGTTCCCTGAGGAGCTCATGCTTTTGGAGGGCAGGGTCTGCCCTTGATATGTTCTGTCCCCTCCTGGCACTCGGCACTTGGTAGATGCTCATTATATAGTTGATTTATTTAAATAGATTTCAGAGCACCCTGTATGGACACAGAGCTGTGTATGTCCAGGCCTGCTCTCCAGTGCCCTAGGCCTTGCTCACCAGGAGAACTGGGCCTGGCTGGAGGGCAAGATACACACTCTGGAACAACACAGAACAAGTTGGCACAGGTACCAGCAGGGGGTGAGTCAGACCCTTCCTCCCAGATCTACTCCACATCTAGTGTTGCCAGGGCTGTTTCTCAAACTGTGCATGGGGCTGGGGCTGGAACCACTGAGGTCTCACCCCGGGAGGGCCTGGAGTCCACAGGACAGAGTGTGTTCAAGGGACGTGCAGAGCACTCGACCCAGTGGGCCTGGCTCTGGGCCAGCTCCTCCAGGCCACAGGCTTACCTCTCTGGGAAGTCCTCCACCAAACCACGGAGCAGCAATGTCTGCTCGAGGGGGTGCTTGGGACTGGTGAGTGCAATAGGGAGAGATGTGGGGGTGGCTGAGGAAGGCATGCTCCCAGGGCTTTACTGGCACAGGGCACGTTTCCTGCCTAGGAGGCCATACCCTAACCCAGCAGGTACCTAGGCCCTTGCACCAGGCAGTGTTAATTCACTGGCAGAATGCCCCAGGCTGGAGTGCCCAGAGCCCTGGCTTGGCAGTCTGTCACCCAGGTCAGCAAGCCTGGAACCAGGCCCGGACTGTCTGTGGGACAGAAAGAGCAATTGTGTCTAGATGCAGGCATGGCTGAAAACAAGATAGGGGACACCTGCCCAGCTGGAAGCCCTGGGCTGAACTTCCTGGGGTTGTGGTATAGGAGGTGGGAAGGACCCCTGGTGAATCGCCTCTCCCTGCACTTCCTCTGGCACCAGCACCCCCGTGAGGCTCACAGTTGAACACCCCCCCACCCCACCCCGCCTCCGACACCACCCCGCACCCCACCGACACACACACACAGGTGGGCGCATGATCCGAGCCTGGTCAATCCTCCTAGAGAATGTGAAGTCAGGAGGGAAGGGGCAGTCCGCTCTGTGGCCTGAATTGTAAAGGTGTGTCTGAGGCCCGGCCTTGACTCCACGGAGGCATCTGGGAGGACAAGGCCAGCGTCAGAGGCCCAGACTCCGATGGAGCCACTGAGGTGAAGGCCCATGGGCTATAAGCAACTTGTGCTATCCCCAGGTCCCGTGAGCTGGCCGCCTGAGGTTCTGTGAGCACTCCAGTCTTCTGTATCTGTTTGATGACAAATAAAGCCTGAATGATGACAAATTACTTCTCCAGCAAGCATGAGGATGAACCCCTTTCCTGGCTGCTGGCACCACCAACTGCCTAAGGGGCATGGTGCATTGGTTGAGGGCAATTCCCAACTCTGCCATGTCCAGAAGACTACTTAAATTCTGTGCATCAGTTTCCTTATCTGTAAAGTGGGGATACAGTAATCCCTCCTTATCTGCAAGGGATACATTCCAAGCCCCCCAGTGGATTCTGAAACTAAAGATAGTACTGAATCCTACAGATACTATGTTTTTTTAGCTAGGATAAAGTTTAACTATAAATTAGACACAGTAACAAATTAACAATAATAAAATAGAACAATTGTAACAATATAGTTTAATAAAAGTTACGTGAATGTGGTCTCTCAAAGTATCTTATTGTAGTGTACTCACTGGTCTTTTTGTTAACATGAAATGATAGAACACCTATGTGATGAGATAAAATGAGGTGAATGACACAGGAATTAGGATGTAGCATTGGGCTACTGCTGACCTTCTGACTGTATGTCAGGAGGATCATCTCCTGGCCACAGATGACAGAGAGTAACTGAAACTGGAAATAGCAAACCGCAGATAAAGGGGGGCCTACTGTGGTAAAATGCCAGTTTTGTGATGTTGTGATGATTACATGAGTTAAAAACCTAGTAAGCCCTAAATAAATCTCAGGTGAAGGCACAAGTCAACTCAAGAAATGGAGGTAGAAATTGCTTCATTTACCCACAGGGGTGACGTGTGGGCCCCTGTGAGCTGCAGCCGGTCCTGTAGAGAGTGGCCCTTTAGTAAGATATTCCAGCTGTGCCTTCACCCACGGCTTTGCCTCGAGGTCTTATCTCCTCTCGCCAGGACTGCTGCGACAAGGTCACGCAATGCTTATCGAGCAGATGAGTTCTGACCACCTGCCGTGTCAGGCAGTGGGTGGGGGGAGCCGAGTAAGGACGGGGAACACCAGCAGGCCTGAAGAGCTGGACTGAGGGAAACAGGCAATGACAGTAAGTCTTGAGCACCTGAAAGGGGGAGCACAGAGGAGCCACCTGCACCCGACTTCTGGGCCTCTCTGAGCAAGTGGTTTCTAAGCTTAGGAAAGCTTAGGACTTTTGCCAGGTGAGGAAGGAGAAAACTGCTTCCAATCAGACAAAATACCTTCCGTTGTTATTCATTGGTGTTCCTGAGTCCCATCTCCTCCTGGCTCCCCTCCCACCAGCTCATTTGGAGCCAGAAGCCTCTTTTATTTTTTTTGTTTCTTTTGGATCCCTTCTTTTTTTTTTTTTTTTTTTGAGAGGGCATCTCTCATATTTATTGATCAAATGGTTGTTAACAACAATAAAATTCTGTATAGAGGACTCAATGCACAATGATTAATCAACCCCAAGCCCAATTCTCAACAGTCTCCAATCTTCTGAAGCATAACAAACAAGTCCTTACATGGTGAACAAGTTCTTACATAGTGAATAAGTTCTTACATGGTGAACAGTGCAAGGGCACAGAAACTTTCGGTTTTGATCACGCATCATGAACTATAAACAATCAGGTCAGATATGATTATTCGTTTGATTTTTATACTTGATTTATATGTGAATCCCACATTTCTCCCTTATTATTACTATTTTTTTATTTTTAAATAAAATGCTGAAGTGGTAGGTAGACAGATGCAAGATAAAGGTAGAAAACATCATTTAGTGCTGTAAGAGAGCAAATGTAGATGATCAGGTCTGTGCCTATAGACTAAGTATTAATCCAAGCTAGACAAGGGCTACAAAACATCCACGGATGCAGAAGATTTCTCTCAAAACAGGGGGGGTGAGGTTCTAAGCCTCACCTCTCACCTCTGTTGATCCCCAATTTCTCACCTGATGACCCCCCTGCGACTGTGCCTGTCTTAGGTTGTTCCTCCCTTGAGGAATCTTACCCGTCTCTGGCTAACCAGTCATCTTCCGGGGCCATACAGGGAAACGTAAAGTTGGTAAGTGAGAGAGAAGAAATATTCTTTGAAAAGGTTAGCTTTTTACTTCTTTGCAGATGTATGCCCTGTGGCAGAAGCCTCTTTTAGAAAGAAACCTTAGACACTATATTGTTTAAAACCTTTAATGGGGCTCTGGAAATGAAATCCTAACTCCTTGGCTCCTCGGCCGCTCCACGCGAACCCCGTCTTTCAGATGGCCCACCCCTCCCGGAGCCTTGCCTGACCCCTGCCCAGGGCGTCTATTAACAATCGCACGGGAACACAGACATGAGAATTTGTACTCAGGCTAGAAAGAGAACAATTTGAAGCAGCTTTTTAAAGTAAATATTTGGCAAATGTGGCCATTAAGCTCCCTTCCTGCACACCTGGGCTCGAGGCTACGCGCACGTCTGGCGGCCTTGCCCGCCCCGCCCCCATACTACAGGCGGGGCGGCCCGTCATCAAGGCGGTCAGCCGGGGCCTGGCCTCTCCTCCAGGCCAGACTGCGCAAAGCACCGAGGGCCGCACCCCAGGTCCTGCGCACCGCAGAATGAATGGAGGCCCGACGCGGCGCTGAGCCCAGAGCGCTGCTGTGCGCAGACTCCGAGCCAGACGAAGCGCCCCCGCCCCGCCCCCGGCCCGCCCCCGGCCCCGGCCTCCACTCGCCAGTCAGCGACGGCCGCGAGAACCGTGCCCGCCCCTGGCCTCGCCCTCTGCCAATGAGCGAAGCCCGAGCAGCCAGCCGTTCAACCCGCTGTTCGCGTGTCGGGTTCCAAATAAGGTTCTTCGGGGCTTTGAGTTTTTTTTTTTTAAAGCGCCCGTTGCCTTCGCGGCCGCCGCAAGAGAGAGCAACCGAGTCCCCGCCCCGCCACTTCCGGTCCCGCCGCCCCAAGCCGGTGCGGCCGTGAGGGGCCGCGTCTCGCCGCCGCGGGCCGGCCGGGCACGGTGTGGGCGCCTGGCCTGCCTCGCCGGTCTCAGGGTGCCCAGGTGAGGGGCGGCTCGGCTCCCGGGGCGTCGGCGCACCGGGCGGACGGTGCCGGGGAGCCTCAGGCCGCACACCCCTCACCGCTGGTCGCCGGGAGCCGGGCGGGCTCTGCCGGGCGCGGACCGGGGCGCGGAGCCAGGGTGTGAGTGGGCAGGGCCGGGCCGGGGCGCCGGCCGCGGCGGGGCTCGAGGCGCGGCCGCACCGAGCCACCGGCCTGTGCCGGGCACGCACGGCCTCGCCCGCGCCCGCCGGCGCGGGGAGCTGCCAGCCGCATTGTCCGGAGAAGCGGAGCGCCGAGAGCCGGCCCAAGGTCACCAGCCCGACGCGGCCGGAGGAAGCGCGGCCCCGGCGCGGGCGGTCGGGTCCTGACTGCGCTGGGCGCCAGGCTGGGCCTGGGGGCGCGAGGGTGAGCAGGAGCGCGGCTCCCTGCCCGCCGACGTGCCTGCAGCGTCCCCACGGCCGGAGGCCGCCGGCGAGCTGGGAGGAGGTTGCCGGGGACCGACGGGGGGAGGACATCTTGGAGCGATCAGGACGGCCGGTCTTGGGTTCTAGACCCGGTTCCGCTGCTGTGTAATCTTGGGTGTGGCGCTGCCCTCCCTGGGGCTCAGTTTCCTCATCTGTCACAGGAGGGGGTTGGGCCGGCCTCTCGATTTCCGTCTGGCGCTAGAGTCGGGTCAGGAAGGCCTGGAGTGGCGGGAGAAGACTTCTCGGAGGAGGTGTTGGAATCTGGACAGGAGTCTGTTATTCTAAGGAAGGAGTAGGATTAGGTGGGCATTCCAGACCTGGATATCAGATTGAACAGAAGCTTCCAGAAATGAGCAGGGTGGTGTTGAGGAGCGGGGAGGCCAGCTTGCCCCCTGCAGAGGATTTCTGGCTGGGTAAGGGAATGAAAACAGGGGGATGGTGCAGGTGGGAGAGATGTTCAGAGGCAAATCACGAGGCCGGCTGGTGTGGGACGTGAGGACCTCCACCGGACGTACCTGCCCTTCAGGTAGTAGGAAGGACAGGAGGGGCAGGTCCAGTGCTGAGAATAATAGGTTTGGGCTCAGCCCACCAGGGTGACCTGTGTGTCAGGTGGGAGGTTCCTGGGACCTGGCCTTCTAAAGGAGGAGGATGGGGTGTGGACTTCTTTGTGTCCTGATCTGGTCCTCTTTGGCTGGAAAAGTTGGATGTCCCTTAGTGACCTGCAGTTCCATTTTTTACACTTAGATTGGGACTTTTCCATGGCAGAAAGAATTGTAAATGAGGAATTGCCCACCCCATGAGCTGACTGGCCCCTAGTGTCCTTGCACAGGTTACATGGCCTGATTTTGCCACTGCAGGCAGGAATGCTGAGTAAATACTACTTGGTGATGACATCAGCAAATAGCCCTTAAGAATCTTCTTTGAACTGTCTGAAAGCAAGTCCCACCCAGAGGAGGAACTTAAATGGGCCAATTATGATTTGTGGATTTAAAGACTGAGCATGCTATTCAACATAGCTGGTATGTTACCGAAAATGCTGCCTTAGAGTGTAATTTGCAGCAAAGGGGAAGTTGAGTTTTAAATGAAGTCTTCAAGGGGTGAAGCATATTGAAGGAAAAGAGAATTCTGAAGCAGCTGCGGGTGTTCAGCATCCCTCTTGATCATTTGAATAATTATTTCTGTTCAAGTCTCTTTGTATAGAGTTAATTTAACAGCTATGGAAACATTCCTAAATTAGGAATGGTTTAACCCTGTAGTGGCCTGCGGTAGTGATACAGATGATGGAAAAAGAGATGATCTTTATATACTTAGATTTCTTAGAATGCTAGGAAAGTAAGTGTTGTAATATCTTCCATGAAAAACAAAGCACCAGTGTTATTTTCGTATATACCTGGCACTGTCAGTGTCTGGTATGTTTTACTAAGGGCCCCAGACTTGTTGAAGGTGGTGAGCCAGGACTCTGGCTCTAAGTAGATTGACATGGGGCATAGAGAATTCAGTGTGGAGTAGTAGGTGTATAAAAGAATGAAGCAGAGTCCTCACACTTCAGTGACATAGAAGAAAGTCTAGGGGTGAGCCTTGCTGGGACCCTCTGAGCAGCCGCTACAGTGCAGGGCTTTGGGGAGCTGCGTGTGCACCAGGCATACACCCTGGCTCTGCTTTCCCGTGGGGCTTACTATTGTGACTTTCCTATGGTAATGCCTGCTAAACGGCTTTACATACACTGCTTTTATTTTACTTTTTGTCATATTTGTATCACCAAGGTCAGCTGGAAAATAAAAACCAAGTGGAATTTGTGATGGGTGCTTATCTCGGCCTGTGATTAGGTGACCCTGATGGTGTGGCAGGACTGATGTGCTCAAGTCTGATGGCTGTGGAGGCAAACACTGCTTTATGATCCAGATCCTGCAAGATCATTCTAAGTGGGGGCTGAGCGAGAGCGCCTGGCTCTGGACGGGGCTGCCGTCTCTGGTAGCCTGTGGGCTGAGCGCTATTCCCACCCCAGACCTCCCCCTGCTGAGGTTACTTTGCAGATGGAACTAGGTCCCTGCCCTGGGTAAATCTGAGACGATCTGAGTTGGATGGTTATGGTCCCTGCAGCTAGCTGCGCTGGTCCTTGAGGAGATGGCTTGCAGAGGAGGAATGAAACTAGTGCTGGTTTTCACATTTTTGTCAAATTTATTGAGGTGTAATTAACATATACTCAAGGGTACATATTTAACTTAGGCAGTTTCTTCAGTCTTTACATGTATACACCCCTGAAACCATCACCACACTCAAGATAAAAATGTTTTCATCATCTCCAAAAGGAAAACTAGGGTTTCTTTGATGACTGGTTCTAACAGCCAAGTGGCCTTCAACAGCCCAGCTGGGTCCCATTGCCCCAGGGTCCACAGTCCTTAAAAAAGCATGGGAGTTGTGGGGAGATGTCTTCAGATTTGAAATACTGGGAGCTTGTGAACATTAATGTGTAATAAAACTATCTTTTGAACTGTTGACACCACTTTTTCTTAAAGGGATTAGGCTGTGTGTGTGTGTCTGTACAATAATAAGTCATGTGTCTGTACAGTAAGTCATGTGACAGTACAGTTCAGAAGATCATATTCAATATGTTTTTATGGTTCAAATAATAGAAAATAAAATCTTAGCAGTCTGGAGGAATACACAGAAGATGGTGTGAGAAGCTATACAGGGTCCTGGGTTAAAAATGGCAAAAATGGGGAGGTATTCTAAAGTTTTAGCATCTTGGCCTCAAGCTAGAACTGTGCTGAGGTCAAATTTTTCATCTGGAAATTTTAGATCATTAGCTTTTGAAAAATAGTATCCAAAGGAAATGGTATTACAGCAGCAAAGGAAATGATGGAAGTATTGGGCTGGTGACAATTTTGTTCTCAATCAGAAGACATTCCAGGGTGTCTCTCCAGCTGTGGAAAAGCAGGCAGAAAAAGCCAGGAGACAGTCACCTGAATGACAGTTTATGTTAGAAACAGGCAGGTTCTAGAGGACAACCATAAATGCAGAAGTTGGTGTTTCTTTAGCCCTTTATCCCAAGCAGTCAGGTATGTCACCTGTATTTAGTCTTGTCCTTCCCAGTGAGCCTTTGTCAGGGGGACCAGAAACACAGATGGGTTGGAAGTAGCCAGTGAAAAAAAATCTAGTTAGGAACATTAATTACAACAATCTTGAGGGTGGTATTGCTTAAAAGCGAAGTAAAGACATAAATGCAAATGCAGATGCTGATAGGTTCTAGCCACACCTTAAAGGAAGAAGGAAAGCAAAGCATTGCCGCACCCTATCCTGGGATCCCTGGAGGCTGAGCCGCGCCCCTTTACCAGAGGCTGGCACATCCCTAGGTCTGTGATGGACCAGGCCCAGGGGGCCACACACACAGGCTCCTGCAGTGGGGAGGGGCAGACTTACCGATGGGCAGTGGTGGGCTCATGTGAACCTTCCGGTCAACGCTTCCCTAGGCCATGAGCTCACGGTAGCTTTGTCACCCTGCATCCCAGGACCTGTGGCCCAGTGGGTGCCAAATGTATGGCTCTCCCTTTTAAAAATTTTCATTCAGACTTCAGAAAAATTAAACTCTTAAAAGGATAGCATAGAGATTACTCAGATTTATTATGCAGGAATCCAGTTTTGTTAATGTGCCTAGTGCTAAATTTTTCTATACATTATAGGGAAAAACCCACCTTCCATCATTGTGTTCAATGTCCACTATCTAGACACACATCCTTAATAAACCCTGCTTTCCATCTGTCTTTCAGGGGAACGTTCGGTAGTCGTAATGCTGACGCTGGCAAGTAAACTGAAACGAGATGATGGCCTCAGAGGCTCCCGGGCGCCGGCCACGGCCTCCGACTCCACTCGGAGGGTGTCTGTGAGAGACAGGCTGCTTGTTAAAGGTAGTGTCATCATGTGAGCTGTTTCCATACCTTGTAACAAAATGACTTCTACTGGAGGCTCTTTTGGGATGTGAAGCATCCTGTTGCTGAATAGAAACACTTGTTTGAAATGTTTTAAAATGTAATTGCTTATCGCCTACAGTGGAAGGACTTTGTACTATGCACATGATGTGGAAATGCCAATAGCAAGAAAATGGTATTAAAATGGTGGTGTGTGTTACACACTGGGAGTATTCTCTGCAGGGGCTGCCAGAATGCTAGGCGAAGGAATGGGGTGCTGAGAGCCAGCCAGCCTGGGAGCCTGGTCTCAGTGCTGATGTTAAAACGGCTGGGCTGGGCTGGGCTGGGGATTCCTCCTTTCTTCTGGAGTCCTCAGCACCACCAGAAACTGGGCTGTAAAAAGAGGGAGTAAGGTTTGGTTTGCTCTTAGGATTCTTCTTTATTTAATCAAGTCACAGCCTGAGGAGAACCTTGTGCAAAATCAGTTGTCTTCACAGAGTTAGTAAGTGTCCTAGAACTGTTGTCTTTGGAGAAGGCTTTATATAATGTGTGTGAGTGTGTGTGTATGGGAATATGCATGCAGACCTTTTGCATTCGTTCATAAAACAAACTTAACAACTGTCAGGTGCTCAGGCAGTTTCCTAGGCTTGTGAGGACCACAAAATAGGAAGACGTGGTTCTTTCCTCTAAGGAGCAAGCAGTTCGCAGCACTCTTGCTTTATGGCATGTGTTTATGTTTCTCAAACATACAGGGAGGGAGCTATGGAGCAAAGAGGGCCTGCATGGCTCTCATGTTGTATCAGGTAGACACCATGGGAGTTACTGGCATTTGTATGTCTTGAAATGGACTGAATGGCAGGATTGTGGTGTGAATGCACTGAGTTCAGCTTCTCAGAAACAAACTGTTGCTAAGCTCAGGAAGGAGTAGGACACACAGGTTAAGACACTTACCCAGATTATAGCTTTATAGCAGCAGAACAGCCAGACCCACATGCTGGGTTGGAGCAGGCTCTGGGGAAGCCGACCCAGCAGACAGAAGCCCAGTTAGCAGAACTGAGGTGCAAGTCCACCAAGAAGAGAATTCAGGGAGGCACAGAGTGCTCAGAGATTCGCCTGGGAGTCCTCAGATGGTACCTCCAGGCCAGACACAGCCCGGGGAGCCCATGGAGGCCCACCCAGCAGGGCTCTGCCCAAGGCCCCAGGACAGGAGATGTCCTTGCCTGGGTTTACGGGGCCCACATAAGGGCCTTTGACTTCGTGGGACTCATCCAGGAGAGGTACAAAACCACGTTGCAAGGCCACCTGCTTCCGTCCTCCATGGGGCCCTGGTGATCATCAGGGTTCTGGTGGTGTGGGCCGTGGTGCTCAGTGCCACACAGCCCTCATGTGGCCTCCTTCCTGCCCATGGGGCTGCTGGGCCAGGCTGGGCTGTCTGGTGAGTAGTATGAGCTTGTGTGGAGGGTGGGCCTGACCTGCAATGAGGCCATGAATGAAAGGTGCAGGATAAAAGACACACCCTTTTGTGTGGCGGGATGTGGCCGCGGTCTTCATGCTGCATTTCTGGTGGTGGAGACAGGGCCGGGGAGGCTATGGTGGCGTGTGGTGAAGCCCTTGGGGGAGGGGGTATGTGAGAGTCCTTTAGGGTGAAACCCCCCTTTTGGGATTTTAAGGAAAGTAGGGTGTCTGAGTTGAGCAAGAATGCTACAGACAGGACTGTCATCCTGGGCTGGGACTTCAGCTCATGTAAGAATGCTGCTCGTGTGGACCAGTAGGTTATAGAAAGTGGGCACATGTGTCCTCGGGACTGAGTGCCGCAGGCTGGGCTCCTGGAGCCGGGAACCTGTCCCGCAGGACAGTGACTAGGGGTGCCCTTGGGGCTGAGCCTCCTGGAGGGAGGTGAAGGAAGCAGGGCCGGGCACAGGAAGAAGGCGAGTTCCAAGGAAGACTGTACGCGGCCTCTGCTGCAGGCTGAGCATGGCCCTTCCCAGCTGCCCCAGTCAGGCACGACGGCCATCAGGTGGGGACCGTCCTGGGAGGAGGACTTGTGAAGCCCACACAGTGTCAGCCGCTGGAGGCCGTCTGTCTGCTGACAGTCCTTGTTGAGAGGAGATCTGGGCTGTGTGCCCCATCACCTTTTGAAAGGAAGGACCGCAAAGAGAAGGACAGGCAAAAAGAGACGTTTTTACCCAGTCATTGCCATGCTTGACCACAGTCACGGGGGCATCTGGCTTGGGGCAGGGGCTGTAGGACTGAGCTGACTGATGGGGGAGGTTGGAGGTCAGCAGGGACACTTGTGCCTGGTGGTGAGGCCCAGAGGTGGCTGCACAGCTGAAGCTCCTGTTCTTTTTCTTGGAATAGTGGGGCCAGTTCTGCAGGGTGACGGAGGCTGCTGCCAGCTCTCCCTGGAAGTACGGAGCCCGCAGTAGAGCAGCTGGCCGGGCATGGCCTCTGCCGTGCTGGCACCTTGGCCATACCAGCTTTTCATTTGCGCCCCTGGGTGGTTCCCCCGGATGTCCTCTGGGCTGGAGCTGGACACGTGCTTGTAGCAGCCGTCCCTGGGGGGCTGTAGAGCAATTGGGTCAGGTATCCGCGAGGACTGAGGGCTGCCGTCTGCCCTGAATCTTAGTAGCTGGGGACCCAGGGACAGAGAGTGTCACTCTGCGTTTCCTTCACTCAGGTCTGGGCCTGCCTGGGGAGCCGTCAGCAGTGCTCCAGCCATGGGGCAGATGGCACTTTGGGGCCTGAATCTGGTGGTGCTCCCCATCTCTCAAGCCCTCAGAGCAGCATTATTTATTTGCTTCTGTGTCTGTTGGGAGCTTGGCCCTTTCCATTTAGTGGGGGCATGTTTGTCTCCCTGTTCTCTCACCTGTTCACACTGTTTGATTTAGTGCCTGCTGTGTGCCAGCCTAGCTAGTGACCCCCAAAGACCTTGGGGACTCCAGGCAGGCTGGGAGGAACCTTACACCTCGTTAATCTTTGTTCAACGTGGAAACTTGGAGTTGACTGAGCTCAGGGTCAGGTCTGGAATTAGGGGAGTAAGAGGCAGTGGATTCGTGTACAGCTTTTATCCTAATCAGCCCCTGTACCCCTTGTTTCAGCAGTGGCTTCTGGGGATGTGTCTGTGGTGTGCAGCTCTCTGCTCTCCAGGCCTGGACATGCTTCCACCTACACATGCTTCCCAGTGTCTAAGGTGCAGGTGCCTCCATGGGTGCCACATGGGGTCTCCCTTGAGTGGGGACCTCTGGGTCCATGTGGGCAGTTGGATTGTGGGGTGGAAGAGATCGGGAGGGCCCCATTCCAGGGGTCCCGGAAGAGTGGGGAAGGAGAAGCGGTTATTACTCTCCAGGGCTGCTGCCGCCCCGCCCTGCCCATGACCCTGGCGTGGGCTTGGCCTTGGCCTTTGGCTTGTCTGTTGGAAGGACGTTCAGAGCATTTAGTGGCGCTGCAATGAGAGATTTTAAAGCGGGAGCAGTGGCACAGAGGGGGACTGGCTGTGTTGGAGGGTTGAACACCAGCAAAGCCGCCAGGAAACTTGGCGACCCCTCAGGTGTACAGAGCAGGCCAGTACAGTGGGGAGGATCTCTGGCTGACAGGCTGGTCTCACGTCAGCCTTGTCTGCTGTGACTCCAAGGGGAAAACCGCCAGGCAAAATACCTTTGAAACAGGAATCAGTCAAAGGGAGAAATAAAGTGGGAGAAACCCATCTAATTCTTACAAGTAGTGGTCCCTTTCTTCTCTCCCATTTCTCTTGCGACCCGGCTGCAGAAGAAGGGACCCCACCCAACCTCTCAGGTCCAGAAAGGCCCTTGCTTGCCTTTGTAATTACCTATTGATATGGAAATGCACTAAAGCCAGGCAAGAGATTCTGGAAATACTGAAATTTCACCATATCTATTAATGTGGCAAGTGGGTGGTATGTAATCTTGGGGCTCCATTCCTATCGACACCGGTCTCTGCGACAGAAGCCATGTAGGCTTTCAGAGTCACATGCTTGCTCCCAGAGGGCAGGGGGCTCGGAGCATTCTGGGCCTGCCCTCTGTACAGCTGCAGTGCCCTTAGGCTGAGGGGAGGGGCTGATGGGCAGCCTCCGTGGGGTCCTTGGGCCGAGGCTGTAGTGCTGCAGTCTCTGGAGGGGCTGATGCCCTTGGTTCACGGGTGTTCCAGATAAGGGTACCGTGCATGGATGCTGTGGGTGAAGAAGGGGTGCTCAGGGCATAAAGACAGACAGGAAGCTAAGAGTTAAAGTTCCAGTCCAGGAAATCTAAGAGGTAGTGATTCAGGTGGAAGGAGGTGGTCAGGTGTTCTGGGAAGTAACTGTCTCTCCCTGGGTGGAAAGGGGCAGCTCTCCTGCCTGGTGTTACCTGATGGGGTCTGGGGAGCCTGCTGAGAACTGTCTGCATCTGACTGGCCTTGTGTCCCAGTCAGCTCAGGCTCTGCTAGTGAAATACAGTAGCCTAGGGAACCTCAACAACAGACGTTGATTTTTCCTGGTTCTGGAGGCTGGGAAGTCCAGGATCAAAGCACTAGCAGATTCATTTCCTAACGCAGACACCCTCCTGGCTTGCACACACCTTGAGGCTCTTCCAGTGAGGGACCTGACCCCTCATGATCTCATGTAATCCTGGTCATCTCCCAGGGTGCCCCCCCTCCTGACACATCACATGGCAGTTAAGCCTTCAACAAAGAAACTTTGGGGGACGTACCTCAATCCCCAGCACCTTTGGAATGCCTCCGTCCCCACAGGTAAGAGGAGAAGGGCTCCTCCCGTCTCAGGACACTCATACTGGGGACAGTGCCACCTTTCTTCTTCGCCAAGTATTTCCTGAGCACCCTGTGTGCGCCCAGCGCGGGGCCAGGTGCTGAGGTTGCAGGGCTGGGTCAGACCGTACAGCCCCCACCGGGAAGAGGGGCAGCAGCGTGGAAGCCCTGGGAGCGCTGTGCTGTGAGCGGCCCGAGGCCGACAAGCATGAGCATGGGCCGTGGGGGGCCATTGCGGGACCCCGGGGGATTTGTCATAGGATGTTTCAGTGTAGTCATCTTCAAGTGGGCTCGGTGGTTTGACCTTTAGTTACAAAGACAAAGAGCCTGGCTTCTCAGAGGGAAGTTGTGCGGCCACGGAACTGTGCAGGGCACCTCCCAGAAAGGCTGGGCCCATAAGTGGTAGGAGTGTTCACGTCTTAGCACAGGCGAGACTTTAGCAGTTTAAAGATAATCTCTTGTCACCTTACAGGTGGGGCTCGTGTCCTGCGGGCAGTGAGGTCACACCCGGAAGGGCTGCTGCTTTGCCGAGAGGCCTCTAGGGCATGTAAAGCAAATCACTTGTTTCTTTGTTCAGTTTCACTGTGCATAGATTCTAAGGTGAGAACCACTGATGTTAATGAATTATTATTTGCCATCATTTGAAGTGAACAGACACTGCTTGTCATTTGACAGCTACCCTAGAGGAACACCGTGAGTACACGTGGCTTATTTTATTCTGTACTGGGTCGAACCGAAGTGCTGAGCATCTCTGTTGAAATCCAGGATTATGTTCTTTGCCTGCACTGGCACATGGACCAAAAGCCTGCAGAGGTCTGGACTGTGGTAGGGTCATCGCTGGACTGGGTCCGAGGGCTCCCCTAGCCCTTGTCCGCCCTCCTTGACTGAGTGACATTGAACATGGCAGAGCAGACATAACGCTCATCTCTGAAGTTTAAATGCTAGACTGCAATATGAAATTATTAAGTCCATCCAAGTAAACAGTTGTGTGGGTAGTGGCCTGTAGTGGTTTCCTGTATTGGGGAGAGTAAAATGCAGAGGCCTAGGCCCCACCTACACCTCCTGGTGTACTTGGTCTGGATAGGGCTGGGTTGGCAGGATTTTCAAAAGCACTGCAGGTATTGGATTGTGTTGATGGACGAACATCTCTAAATCTTACAAAAAAATTATTGAATCATACACTTAAGGTTTATTTATTTTATGGTATGTAAATTGTACCTCACCAAGCTGTTAAAAAAAAAATGCAAAACACTCCCTAGGTGATCAGTGAGAAGCCAGGGCAGAGAACCCTCTTACACAGTGAGGCTCTGACACCAGCCTCCTGCCCCCACGCTCACTCCAGTTGTGCAGGATTGTCTTGCTTGGGCAGCACAGTGTCCCTAGTGTGTTCCTTGTGGCTCTCCTGTGTCCAGGCCTTGCTTTCCCTGCCCCTTGGCCCTAAACTATCTTCTCAGACATTTCATTTCCATTGTGTGCTTCCCACCCCCCTACCCAGGTCCTCTGGGCATGTTTGTTTTTATTTCACTGGGTTTTGTAAAGTAGGATGACCAGTGTTCTCCTGACTGACTACACACAGGTAGGCCTGCCAGGGGGAGCCGAGTTCAGGTAGCCAGCATCTGCCTCTCAAAAGAAGGACCTTCAAGGACAGTTTCTTGTAAATTGTTAACAAGAAAAGGTTAAATAACAGTGTAATAAAATATGTAAATAGTATTTTCCTTAAAAACATATGCTTTAATTAAATATGGATAACATTTGTTTAAAAATTATTAGTATGAGTGACTCATTTGATAAAATGTGTGCTTTTTGGATAAAGCAACTGCCCTGTGTGAGTGTTGGAGCAGAGCGTGGCCTCGGCCTGGTGCACCCCGCCTGGTCTGCACCCTGCTTTCTTCAGCAAGTAACCTGCTTTGAGGAGTGCGGGGTTGGGCCAGTCAGAAAGATGAAACTAACAGTTACTGAGACTAAAGATCCCTGTGGTCATTACCAGGATAATGATAGGGAGCCTTTCACACGATCATCCTTTTGTTTTGTGAACTGAGTATATTTTCATGTATCACAACACAAGACTGCAAAAAGGCAGACTCCCAGGCCCGTATCTTGTCCCATCTCTCCTCCCATCTCTCCTGTTCCAGTCACAGCACAGCAGGAGAATGATAACTTACCCCTCTCCTCATGCCTGGCTTCCCTGAAGGGGTTTGCATGGCCTCCTGAGTGAGAGGCTCCGACCGCCCATCCCCTGCACCACCGCGCCCCCCAAGCAGTGGGCCTGGGCCCGGAGCCAGGAGGGAGGGGCCGCCGGCACCTTTCCGTCCCCAGCTCCTTGCCCCTCTGCCCACCCACGTTTCTGGATGCCCGTGCCAAATGCCTGGGCCCCACAGCTAATACATTTAGTAGCTCACCTGTCTACCCAGATTTCTGCCCAAAGCCCTTAGCCTTGAGTAGCACTGGCTGCCGGCTCTTCCTCAGCACTGCGCTTTGCTGCCATGGCCGCTATGCTCCCCTTCCCCTCCTCTGGCCCCCTCTGCTTCCCTGGGAGGAATTGGCACACCTGCTGCTTCTGTATTGTCACCTCCCACTGGCTGAGCTTTTGTAATGCAGTTTCCATCTTTCCACTTGCCTCCCTGGTATTTTGAGTGCCCTCAGCAGAGCCTGACTGACACCTGGGGCCTTGCCTTAGGCCCCTCCCCTCACACCTGCCGCCCTTTCTTCACAGGACCACGACGTTCCCCAGGCCTCTCCTACTCCTCAGCCTGTTTCTCATCGATAACTTCCCTGTTCCTCGTTCTGCTCTCCACCAGGTTTCTTCTCACCAGTCTCTCCGCCCTGTCACTCTCATGGGGCCAGGGGGCATCACTGCAGGGGCTCCTGGGCCCTGGCTGTGCACCCAGCCTTCAGCATCCTCCTTGGACTTTCCTGGCATAGCACCCCCGGTGCCGTCTCTGCCTCTCCTGTCCTACATCAGTAGCGATCCTGTCATCCTCTGCTTCCAGGCACCCTGACACCCTCTCTGCCTTTGCTGGGCCCTTGCTGCCTATCAGAGTGCCCATCTCACAGGTCACCTGACCTCTGCTTTGCCCTCTAAAGTTGTTCTCTTAAAGCAAAGCTCAAACGCACTTGTTCAGAACTCTCTCTTGGCTCCCTATCACTGCAGAAGTGAAGTTTGCAGTTCTGAGTGGGGCTCTCGGCTTCCACGGCGCTGGCCCCGTTTTCATCCTTGCTTCCCGTTGCTCTTGTTGCTCTGGCTGTACGGTGTACCTTCTGGTTTCTGTGAGTGTCTGGGTTGTATGTCTTTGCACGTCGCTGACTTAGCTCCTTAGAACACTGTTTCCCACCTCTGCAGCACTGCATTCTACTTGTCCTTTACAGCCAGGCCTCAAAACCTCCTCCTTCCTTGCATCTCCGCAGCTGGAGAGAATCTCTGTGCTCGGAGGACCCCAGAGCATGCATGTCATGTTATGTCGGAGGCACAGAAACTTGCCTGCCCAGTTACTTCTGGATGCTTCCAGAAGTCAGCTCAGCTCGTGGTGGGGGGTTGCGGCTTTGTCCTGGGAGACGGGTGCTGGGCTTGCCCACTGAATGAGTGGCTGGTGGAAGAGGCCCTAGAGGAGAGTGGTAGGCCAGGGAACGTGGCCCCAAGGAGGCGACTCCCTGGGGTGGCCGGCAATGGCCGCAGGTGACAGTGGTGGCTGTACCTGCCCCAGCAGGAGGCTCTCTCACTGGGAAAGTCTGAGCCACTGGGTGAACCTTCGCAGGAAGGTGGATCTGGAAAAACTGGAGGGGGCCCAGGTGTACACGGTGATGAGATGTTTCGGTCAGTGTCCTGCTAGTTGTGGGAGCAAGACTGTCACGGGCACTTCAGTGACTGGCCACCTGCAGGTAGTCTCTCTGTTAACTTGAAAGGATTCTCGTCCTACTGAAGTAGACTGCAGGGGCTCTGACTGCCTGTGTTGGCTTCCTGCACGTCACGTGTATATTGGAAAGTAGCTTCTTGGCTTCAGGTCTAAACTCTGGGCCAAGTGTAGGTTTGGGTTACTTCAGCTTATTTTTTTCCTCAGTGTCTTGGAGAAATTGCCAGTTCAGAGCTGGTGGTTTTATGTGGAATAATTAACTAATACTGACAATAATCTTTTTGTTTCTACAGAGGTTGCAGAACTTGAAGCTAATCTACCTTGTGAGTATAGCATCCCTGTTTAAGTGTGACAGATGTGCCATAAAATCATTGCATGAAGAAGCTTATATATAATAGCCGTGCATAACATAAACCTTGTTTTTCATGTGTATTAGGAATAAGTTTTAGTTTTGCACAAACAGGCAGGCTCTGATAAAAATGAGGTATTCACCATCTTTCTGAACAAAGCTTGACAGTGCTCCCTCTCCCGTGGCAGAAGTGCGTTTGGGCAGGGTTTGTGTGTCTTCCACAGTGTTCTGTCCCACATCCTCTCTGAGTGAAAAGGTGGATAAATCAGCCTGTTTTCATTAGTGCCACTTTTTGGCCCTGAAAGTGCATATTTGTAACTTACCTTTGTGCTCGAGGCAGGATGGCTGTGCTGCCCTCCCAGCCCTGGCATCCTCGCTTTGCTTGGGCTCCCGCTCAAGGAGACAAGCCGACTGCTGTCCTCACTTGTGAGCAAGCTCGAGCACCGGGCAGCTCCCCTGTGATAGGTGTCAGCATTTCTTATTTTTCCCCTATCATTGATCCCTTCCCAAGCCCTTTCTATTTCATAAGACCATCAAAGTCTGAAAGCTTTAACCATCTTTACTTTCTGAATTAGAACTTTTTAGCATCATATTTGGTTAACCGTAGTTCTAGGGCTAAGGATGTTTGTGATATGGGGAGATACCGGTCCCCTGGTCTGGGGAGTGCTACAGGCCAGTGGATGTGGAGGCACTTCTGACACAGGTAGGTGTGGGCCCACAAGCCTCTGTCTAAAGGCGGAAGGGTAATGGCGCAGTGCAACCCTAAGCAGTTTGAAGTCAGAGTGTAAGGGTGAGTGCATACTGTTTCTTGAAAAATTATTTATAATATATAGTATTTTTGTATAAGAATATTAGGCTGTGATATAAAAATACATTTCTTAGTGTGGGTGTCAGTCAAAAATGTCTTAAAAGTGGCTAGATTGCTTGACCTCCAAGTTTTCTTCTAGTTAGAACTAGAAGGAAGTATCTTGGGATTATATTAAAAGGTTATCTTTCTTACTAGTGGAGTATTTACAAATGATTTGCTTTAAAATATTCCAGGGAAAAAAACGACAAATAAATAAACCCTTGGCATATATATATATATTTTTAACATGTATCTCACTAGAAAGGTGGCTTTTATCTTTACAAGTTAAGATTAGGAAAAAATAAAGCTTTAATTAAGGTTTAAATTATTTTGTGCACAGTTCAGATGTGTAATTTGGGTGAAAGTCTGGAGCTCTTTGGCCCCAGTTTCTTCATTTCTAAAATAAGGAATATGACAATATAATCTGGCTCTTCCACACTGTGTTATCTTTCACTCTGCAATGATCTTCTGAGGGATTGGTAAAGAGGAGACCCCACTGACAGTCCTGTGTGGTTTTCATGTGTCATACGTAGCATGTTCATGAAGCAGTGACACAAGGTATAGTGAAAGGAGCCATGGACTAGTTTTTAATTTGGGTGCTTAACTCCTGTTGGTAACCTGTGTGATCTTAGGCTGATCACCAAACTTCTCTGAACCATGTCATCTCATGGTTGAGGACATTGGACTGGATGGTCTCTAAAGCCATTTCCAAGTCTAAATTTGAATCATCCTGTTTTTGACGAAAATTTATACCATTGTAAAACTAGGCAAGTATTTTCAGTGGGACTTGTAAGAAATAAATTCAGTAGGTGACCCAAGGAGTTCAGCATAATGTCTTCCAAGTTTATAAAATATATACAGTTTCCACATATATTCCTACCACATTCCTTAGGTATTTACCATTTTTCTGTATCATTCACTTGAAGGAGGAAGATCTAGGATATAGCCAACTTCACTAGCAAGTAGCACTCTTCTCTCAGTGGGAAGCCCTTGCCCTGAGCCAGACCCCTTCTGGAGTGGCAGGTGGGCATAGAGCATTGCATCTGAGTCAGCAGAGAGCCATTTCGCCAGCAAAGCAAGCTGACCCACCAATTGGGTTGTGAAGACATTACAGAAATGCCATGGTAAACTCGGTGTGAGCCAGCAAAGCTGGCATTATGTCTTCATTTCCGTAAGCTGTGGTGGGCATGAATGACTGGTGCTGGCTGAGCAGACTAGAAGTTTGGCCTGGGCTCTTTCCCTGGTTTTTCCAGGTTGAGTTAGCCTTTACCCACATGTGTTAATCTCCCTGAGGTATGGCTGTTCATTTCCAAGTGAAATAGCATAATTCTAGAATAGAAATATCTCTTTTTATGACCATTTAAAGGTTCAAAGAAAACATCTCAAATTGGAGTTAATGAGTAAATCACTATGAGGAAAACACGTGACAGAAATGGCCAGTTTGCAGTTTTAGCATGTTGGCATAGTTACTTCCAGACCAGCAGTGATGGGGACCCTTGAATTGGTCTGCAGCACCTGGAGCCCTGTAGGCCTCATGTGTGTTTCAGTGTTAGGCTGCTGTTCTGACCACCCTGATGTGCTGTTTCTTTTGCAGGTACATGCAAAGTGCATTTTCCTGACCCAAACAAGCTTCATTGCTTTCAGCTAACCGTAACCCCAGGTAATATTCTTACATACTCAAGTGTTAAAGTGATTTTCAAACAGCAGATTTTAAAGGCTGCCACACCTATCATCTTTGGCTTGATTTGTCCTCTTCTTGAATGTTATGACGGTGCTGACCAGTCCATGTGAAGACATGCTTTGTAGTCAAATAAAGCACAGGAAAGTGGGTCTGGGCACTCAGTGTAGACTCCAGGAACTGGGCACAACCCACGACAGATGTGAAGGACGCTGGTGGCTGCTGGTGTGCAGTGAAGAACCGGCCTTGAAGTCACAGCGGGCTCGGCTCTGCCCCACCATCATAGCGTGACCACATTCAGTTGCTCACTAACTTCTCAGGTGCAGCCCACCCAGCTGCAAAGTGGGGACCAACTAGGACCTGTCTCCTGGGACAGTTGTCAGGGTTAAGTAGATGATATGTATGGAGCACTTCAGCATAGGGTCTGCCACATGGGAGCAAGCAGATTACCAGCTGCCCTGGTTGGGACTGATAAGGCCTAAGCTCCAAGTGCCCCGGGACCCTGATGCATTTCTCCTCGGCCAGACTGTGCAGCGAGAGGGATGACTTGTGCCTTTTTCAGTCCAGTGCCTCCTTGTGGCATTCACGGTGGGTTGTGGGTGTCTTGCCGCGCCCCGGGTGCTGCTGCAAGGTGCAGGGAAGGAGGACGGAGGGAACTAGCAAGGAGGTGGGGGGTGTTGTGGAAGAAAGGGAGGGTGTTATTTTATTTGGTGGTTGAAAGGGGAGTGAGAAACAGAGAAAAATGCATCATGATCCAATGAAAGAGTAAGAGAAAATGCAGCATTTTACTAGGTGCTAATGAACCACAAATAAGCCCTGCGGGCAGGATGGGCTTTTCCTATGGAGGAAGTTTTATAGGAACAGGAGAATCCCATTTTCAAAATGTGCTTGAAAACTTCTAAAAACTCTTGGTGGTTCTGGGACCCATACATCATTGAGTCTGGTACCATTTCCACTAAGCCGAGCAAGCGCTAAGACGCAGGCAGTGCAGAACGCTGGGTGGAAATGGGATGCTCACGTGCCCAGCACTGACAGACCTGCAGCGCAGCACTTCCAGCTCGGAAAAGTGAAAATTGTAACCATTCTTTGGCCGCCCACACTGAAACACGCCGCACAGTCTGCTGGTTCAGCGCAAGGCTTCAAGCACACTGCAATGTTTCTTGGTGACTCAGGGTCACCATTATGACTGTCATTTACTGTTACTTTTGAGCAGTATAGGGTATTTTCAGAAATTACCGTGGTTATTAAGATTGGTTCTCTGTTTACCAATTGGCCTCGGACTTGTGTGTTCGCAGTGAAGTGTTTTCTTCCCTCTGCCCTCCTTGGGCCTGTGCAGTGGCTGTTGGGGCTCCTGCTGCCGTGCCCTGCCCAAGCGTGGGCTGTGGGCCTCAGCCCCTCACAGGCCTGGATTGACTTTGCCAGACTTGTTACCATGTTGCATGAGTGAGAGTTTGTGTCGAGTGCAAACTCCGGATGAGCATTTTTCTTTTTATTTATTTATTTATTTAATGGTTTTTTATTTTCGTATCAGTGATCTACAGTTACGTGAGTGACATATGGTTACTAGACTCCCCGCATCATCAAGTCCCCACCACATAGCCCATTACAGTCACTGTCCATCAGCCATTTTTCTTTTTCTTTAACTGGATTTTTTTTACTGATTTACACGATGTTGTGATTGTCGAGCTTGTCTGTGTGAACGCGTCTTTGGTGTCATTGTTCTTGACAGTGGATGACAGTTTGCCGCACTTCTGGTGCCACTGTTCCATCAGCTGAAACAGCGACTTGTGCTTTGGCGCCTGTAACTCCTTGGTGCCTTAGCATTTATATTTGTCATGGTGCAGCAGGGACGCTGTTGTTGCACCGAGCTCTGTGCCCAGCATGCCTTTCAGATAGTGTGTATATGCCCTTATTTTGTGTCAGTGAGTCGGAATGCTGCCTCGGTTCCTGCCCTGTGTTACTAAGAGAAGCATGGCAGAGAGCTGCCAACCCTAAAAACTTGCCTAATATTGTGGTTTTTAAAGAACGTTGGAGTCATGCTCCTCTTGGTGTTGAAAAACATTACAGAGACATGCCTAAGTAATAAAGTATGAACAGTACATGAAACAGATGGTTTTGAAACTGGCACATATGCAGCCAGTAATCCTGGGGCTGAGTCTGAAAACTCAATAATCCTTAAGATAGAGGTATTCGGGTGCTCGGGGAGGGAGAATTGCGTCTGAGTTTGAAGCTCAAACTCTTATTTATCAGGCTCCTGGCAAGGTAGTTCCTCATCATACTTGGTAACATTTTCATAGTTTTGTTTGTTTTTAGAATGTCCCTCATGCTTGGGAATAAGTGCATTCTTCACAGAAAAGATGGAAGTATAATTTGGTGATAGAGGAAAACACCTGAATTTAGGGGGAAAAAAGTCTCCACATCAACTCATAAAATAAGAAAAAGTACTATTAAATGAAGTGAAACAAGACAAAACAAACACTTAAAAACCAGCTGAAATACCCCCTGGCATCTGGGAGGGACAATTCAGGGTCCTGTCATAGTTGCCCGGCTGACTCGTGAAAGCCCCCTCAGCCTTCTCCACTGTGACATGGCAAGGGGACCATGGACTTAACTATTTTTTTATTTTTGCTTTTTGCTTTTTAAATAAATTTTACTGAGGTATATAATTACTAACAATAAAATGTGCTACTCTGAACTGTGTGGCTGAATGGGTTTTGGAAAAAGCATACAGCTGTGTAACACAACCCCAGTACAGGTGCTGCTGGCGTCCCCCAAGTCCTTCCGCCTCTTTGTGGTCAGTTCCCTGCCCCTGCCTCCCACCCTTAGTTCCCTTTTCATTCCTGTTTCCATAAATTAGTTTGTCTGTTCTTGATTTCATATAAATCTGGCATCTTTCACATAACATGTTTTTAAATTCCCATGTTGTATGTATCAGTAGTTTGCTCACTTTTGTATGCATATTCCATAATTGTTTATTTTCCTGTGATGAACATTTGAATTCTTCCCAACTCTTGGCTATTATTTTATTTTATTTTTTATTTTTTAATTTTTTTATTAAGGTATTGATATACAATCTTATGAAGGTTTCGTTTCACAAGAAAAACAATGTGGTTACTACATTTACCCATATTATCGAGTCCCCCCCCATACCCCATTGCAGTCACTGTCCATCCGTGTAGTAAGATGCCACAGAGTCCACACTTGTCTTCTCTGTGCTACACTGTCTTCCCCACGACCCCCCACACCATGTGCACTAATCATAATGCCTCTCGATCCTCTTCTCCCTTCCTCCCCTCCTGCCCTCCCTCACCCCTCCCCTTTGGTAACCGCTAGTCTCTTGGTTTTAATATGTCTACTGTTAGCTTCTCGCACTGTCCTTTGGGTACTCAACTTTTCCTTTCTCTTCAATTCCACGTAAGAGTGAAATTTCTGAGTCAAGGGAACGATATATGTTTAAGTTTTTAGGAAACTTGTACCATACATTGACCATCAACGTGTGATAAATTTCAGCCCTTCTACATGCTTACCAATACTTGGGGGTGAAACAGTCTCTCATTGTGGTTTTAATTTGCATTTGCTGGTGCTGGGGTTTTGATTGAGACTGTGTGTCTGTAGACAGGTTCAGCAAGAAATGACATCTTAACAGTATTGAGTCTTCCAATCAGTGAGCATGGCCAGCCACTCCGATCTTTAGTTTCTCTCAGCAGTATTTTGTAGTTTTCTGTGGATAGGTCTTGCAGATACTTTGTTAATAAAGATGACACTGAGTATTTAGTGGTTTTTGAAGCTGTTGTAAATAGTATTTTTTAAATATCCATCTAACTTGTTACTAAGACATAAAAATACTGTTGATTTTTAAAATACATTGATCGTGTGTCCTGTTAACTTGCTAAATTCATTTACTAAATTTTAGTAGCTTTTAATATATTCTTAGGGATTTCCATGTCCATGATCATCACGTCTGTAAATAAAGACCTTTTTCCTTCTTTCTCATCAGTATGTATGACTTTAATTTCTTTTTCTTACTGTATTGGCCATGACGTCCAATACAGTGTTGAATAGATGTAGTGAGAGTGTACATTTTTGCCTTGTTCCTGATGCTGATCTTAGGGGGAAAGTTCATTTTTCAATGAATATGATGTTAGGTTTTTTTTGTGTATTTTTTTTTAATGCCCTTTATCAGGTTGAAGAGTTCCCTTTTCCTGGTTTGCTGAGTTTTTACCATGAATGTGTGAAATTTTTTTTTTTTGAGAGGGCATCTCTCATATTTATTGATCAAATGGTTGTTAACAACAATAAAATTCTGTATAGGGGACTCAATGCACCATCATTAATCAACCCCAAGCCTAATTCTCAACAGTCTCCAATCTTCTGAAGCATAACGAACAAGTTCTTACATGGTGAACAAGTTCTTACATGGTGAACAGTGCAAGGGCAGTCATCACAGAAACTTTCGGTTTTGATCACGCATTATGAACTATAAACAATCAAGTCAGATATGATTATTCGTTTGATTTTTATACTTGATTTATATGTGAATCCCACATTTCTCCCTTATTTTTTTTTTTAAATAAAATGTAATAAAAAATGTAATAAATAATGAACGGATTGCCACCACAAAAAAAAAAAAAAAAAATGCTGACGTGGTAGGTAGATGCAAGATAAAGGTAGAAAACATAATTTAGTGCTGTAAGAGGGCAAATGTAGATGATCAGGTGTGTGCCTGTAGACTAAGTATTAATCCAAGCTAGACAAGGGCAACAAAACATCCACGGATGCAGAAGATTTTTCTCAAAACGGGGGGTGAGGTTCTAAGCCTCCCCTCTGTTGATCCCCAATTTCTCACCTGATGGCCCCCCTGCGACTGTGCCTGTCTTAGGTTGTTCCTTCCTTGAGGAATCTTACCCGTCTCTGGCTAACCAGTCATCTTCCAGGACCATACAGGGAAATGTAAAGTTGGTAAGTGAGAGAGAAGCAATATTCTTTGAAAAGCTTAGCTTTGTACTTCTTTGCAGATTTATGCCCTGTGGCTTCTATGCCCAGCATTTGTCTTGAGGTATCTTTACCACTTGGAAGAATTATGATACTTGGTAATTTTCGATATGAGGCATGAATTCTACTAAAGGGTTGTAATAAGGAAGGAAGAAGAAAAGCTATAGAAGTAGCAGGCGGAAGAAGACATGGGAAGATTGATTATTTCTTTGACATATCTTCTCGTAGAGTAACATAAGCATGTATAGGTTTTAACAAACTACTAATTAAATTGTGCACCCACATTAACATAATAGGAATACAGCTACATAACAAAAGCAGACCTACAATTACCAGCCATATCCAGTAAAACCAAGAAAACCAGTTAGGTACCCTAGGCATTTGTGAAAACTCATCAATGATATGATGGATATTGTCTAACTGAATTTGAATAGTCTGAGAAAAATCAGACAAATTAAAACAACACATTCCTGGGAACTGTTCACATCCCATATGTTCTTTTAACAGTAGATAGTCTATAGTCGCACGATTTTGGAGCACTGCAACTTGCACTTCTCCTAATTCTTGGTTGAGTTCCGACAGTATAGTTCCAGTCAAATTTGTTGTTTTACTGTATACACAGGCCAGCTTAAATATCTCCTTCATTCCAATGGCAATTCCAGGAACCGGTGGGATGAATGCAGCTACAACTGCAACAGCTCCAGGATCTTTGTTGAAGTTTTTTGATGATCATCTTCTGGAATGACTCTTCCAGAGGATGTTAATGTTGGAAGTTCTTCTTCATATCGTATCTTAATTCGTTTTCTGGGTAGCCAAATTAGGCTTTGATCCTCTGTATAAACACAAACAAACCCTTTGCCCACACTTTGATATGACCTTTATACCATTGTGAAGAACCTATTGGAGATCATCGAATGTGTGAATTTTTTAAATGCTTTTTCTGCATCAGTTGAGGTAATCATTTTATTTTTCTCCATTATTTTGTAAATAATGGTGAATTTTATTTATTGATTTTTGAATGTTAAAGCAACCTTGTATTCCTACAATAAACCCCATTTGGTCGTGATGCATTATCTGTTTTTTATATTGCTAGATTCAATTTGCTGTTTTACTATAGAATTTTGTGTCAGTATTCCTGATGACTATTAGTTTGCATTTTTCTTTTCTTATAATTTCTTTATCTGGTTTTAGCATCAGGGCAATGCTAGCTTTCCTGGTAGAACAGATGAAGAAGTGTTCCCTCCTGCTTTCTGACAGAGTTTGGGTAGGACTGATATTATTTTGTCCTTAAGTATTTGATAGAATTCACCAATGAAGCAAACTGGACCTGGAGTTTTCTTCCTGAGAATTTTTTATTTATTAATTCAATTTATGTAATAGATATAAAGTAATGCATCTGTTTTGTTTCTTAAGTCAACTTTGGTAATTTTTTCCTTTCAAGGATTTGTCCATTTCAGCTAAGTTGTGGAATTTGCTGACATAAAAGTTATTCAGAATATTACTTTATTATTCTTCTAATATCTGTAGGATCTGTACTGATGCTCCCTTTTTCATTTTTAAAGGAGTAATTTGGGGCTTTTTTCTTGATCTAAATTTAGCTTGAGGTCTATCTGGTTGATCTTAGCAGAGAACTAGCTTTTGTTTTTCTCAGTTGTTTGTCCATTTCATCAATTTCTGCTCTTACCCTTTTTATTTCCTCCATTATAATTTGGGTTCTGTTTGCATTTGTTTTTCTGTCTTCTTAATGTGGAAACTTAGATCATTGATTTAAAAATTTTTAGAAGTGTTGATTTAGATATAAATTACATTCTTTTACTTAGCATAATACTTTAGCATCTCACCCATGTGGTTGCATTAGTCAGTATTTTGTGTCTTCTTACTGATGAGTTGTATTCTGTAGTGTGGGAGTACACCAGTTTATTTATCCTTCACAGTTGATGAACCTTTGTGTTGTTTCCACTTTGGGGCCATCAGGCATAAAGCTGCTATAAACCTTTGTGTGCAGGTCTTTGCTAGTATGTTTTCATTTCTCCTGGCAGTGGAATTACTGGATCATGTGAGAGAAGTAAATGTAACTTTATAAAACACTGCCATACTATTTTCCAAAGTGAAAGTACCATTTTATATTCCTGCTAACAATGAATGAGAATTCCAGTCACTCAGCATTCTTGCCAACAACTGGTATTGTCCACTTTTTCTGTTTTAGCCATTTTGGTAGGTATGTATCGCCTTATGATTTTAATTTGCATTTTCCCTAATTACTAATGATGTCGTGCATCTTTTCCTGTTTGCTATCTGTGTTTCTTCTTTGTTCAAGTGTCTATTCAAATATTTTGCCCACTTAAAACTTGGATTGCTTGTCCTGTTATTGAGTTGTAAGGTTTGTATACCTGAATGTAAGTCCTTTATTAGATATATGGGTTTTTTTAAATGGTTGATAACATCCTTTTTATTAATGTTACATATGCCTAAAAATTCTGATTAGGGAATTACAGTGTAAATTTTTTATATTTATGTGTATATTCACATAAATTTTTTAAAGTATATTAATTATTATATTACTCATGTTTTCTTTATTTGAACATTTAATTTATAAAAACTCCTTAACTGGTACATGATAATAAAAGTGCAGCTTACATTGACTGATAAAATTTTAATTGATTTATCCGTTATCCCCAGTATATTTGGTTAGTGGTCATTCTTAGCTTTAAGATCCTAATTTCTGAGCAAAGAATATGGTTGGTGAGTCTGAAATGCTCACCATGAACATTTTGGAATAGAATTCAAATAATCGTGGAGATTTAAAAAGGTGTGGAAGTGGAGGGTACTGAAGCAGGCCTATTGGCTTGCTCAACATCCTGGTCTTATGGTAGTTTTTTTTTTGTTTTGTTTTGTTTTTTAAATAATTATTTTTTATTGAAGGGTAGTTGACGCACAGCACTACATTACATTAGTTTCAAGTGTACAACACAGTGGTAAAACATTTATATACATAATTCTAGGTTCCAGCTATCACCCTACCATGCTGTTACAATATCTTGACTATTTTCCTTATGCTATACATTACATCCCGGTTACTTATTTATTTTACCATTGGAGGTCTGTCCTTTTTTTTTTTTTTTCTTTGTGAGGGCATCTCTCATATTTATTGATCAAATGGTTGTTAACGACAATAAAATTCTGTATAGGGGAGTCAATGCTGAATGCACAATCATTAATCCACCCCAAGCCCAACTTTCGTCAGTCTCCAATCTTCTGAGGCATAACAAACAAGCTCTCACATGGAGAACAAATTCTTATATAATGAATAAGTTACATAGTGAACAGTACAAGGGCAGTCATCACAGAAACCTTCGGTTTTGCTCATGCATTATGAACTATAAACAGTCAGTTCAAATATGAATACTCATTTGGTTTTTATACTTGATTTATATGTGGATACCACATTTCTCTCTTTATTATTATTATTTTTAATAAAATGCTGAAGTGGTAGGTAGATACGAGATAAAGATAGAAAACATAGTTTAGTGTTGTACGAGAGCAAATGTAGATGATCAGGTGTGTGCCTGTAGACTATGTGTTAATCCAAGTTAGACCAGGGCAATAAAACATCCATGTATGCAGAAGATTTCTCTCAGAACGGGGGGGTGAGGTTCTAAGCCTCACCTCTGTTGATCCCCAATTTCTCACCTGATGGCCCCCCTGCGACTGTGCCTGTCTTAGGTTGTTCCTCCCTTGAGGAATCTTACCCGTCTCTGGCTAACCAGTCATCTTCTGGGGCCATACAGGGAAATGTGAAGTTGGTAAGTGAGAGGGAAGCCTTATTGTTTGACAAGGTTAGCTTTTTACTTATTTGCATATTTATGCCCTGTGGCTTCTATGCCCAGCATTTGTCTTGAGGTATCTTTACCACTTGGAAGAATTATGATACTCGGTAAATTTGATATGAGGCACGAATTCTATTTAAGGGTTGTAATTAGGAAGGAAGAAGAAAAGCTATAGAAGTAGCAGGCGGAAAAAAACATGGGAAGATTGATTATTTCTTTGACATATCTTCTTGTAGAGTAACTTCAGCATGTATAGGTTTTAAGCTACTACTTAAATTGTGCACACACATTAACATAATAGGAGTATAGTTACATAACCAAAGCGTATCTGTAATTACCAGCCATCTCCAGTGAAACCAAGAAAACCAGTTAGGCACCTTAGGCATTTGTGAAAACTTATCTATGATATGGTGGATATTGTCCAACTGAACTTGAACAGTCTGAGAGAAATCAGACAAATTAAAACAACCCATTCCTGGGGAATGTTCACATGCCATATGTTCTTTTAACAGTAAATAGTCTGTAGTTGTAAGACTTTGGAGTGCTACAATTTGCACTTCTCCAAATTCTTGGTTGAGTTCCAACAGTATAGATCCAGTCAAATTTGTTGTTTTACTGTATGCACAGGTCAGCTTAGATATCTCCTTCCTCATTCCCATGGCAAGTCCAGGAACTGGTGGGATGAGTGCATCTACAGCTGTAGCAGTGCGTGGATCTTTGTTGGGGTTTTTTGATGATCATCTTCTGGCATGAGTCTTCCAGAGAGTGCAGATGTTGGAAGTTCTTTTTCATATTGTATCTTAGTTCATTTTCGGGGTAGCCCAATTAGGCTTTGATCCTCTGTATAAACACAAACAGACCCTTTGCCTACACTTTTATATGCCCTTTATACCCTTGTGTAGAACTCGGAGGTTACCACACAGGAACTGCCCTTTTTTTTTTTTGCTTTGTTTTTGGTATCACTAATCTACACTTACATGACGAATATTATGTTTACTAGGCTCTCCCCTATACCAGGTCTCCCCTATAAACCCCTTTACAGTCACTGTCCATCAGCATAGCAAAATGTTGTAGAATCACTACTTGCCTTCTCTGTGTTGTACAGCCCTCCCTTTTCTCCTACCCCCCCATGCATGTTAATCTTAATACCCCCTACTTCTCCCCCCCTTATCCCTCCCTACCCACCCATCCTCCCCAGTCCCTTTCCCTTTGGTACCTGTTAGTCCATTCTTGAGTTCTGTGATTCTGCTGCTGTTTTGTTCCTTCAGTTTTTCCTTTGTTCTTATATTCCACAGATAAGTGAAATCATTTGGTATTTCTCTTTCTCCGCTTGGCTTGTTTCACTGAGCATAATACCCTCCAGCTCCATCCATGTTGCTGCAAATGATTGGATTTGCCCTTTTCTTATGGCTGAGTAGTATTCCATTGTGTATATGTACCACATCTTCTTTATCCATTCATCTATTGATGGACATTTAGGTTGCTTCCAATTCTTGGCTATTGTAAATAGTGCTGCAATAAACATAGGGGTGCATCTGTCTTTCTCAAACTTGATTGCTGCGTTCTTAGGGTAAATTCCTAGGAGTGGAATTCCTGGGTCAAATGGTAAGTCTGTTTTGAGCATTTTGATGTACCTCCATACTGCTTTCCACAATGGTTGAACTAATTTACATTCCCCCCAGCAGTGTAGGAGGGTTCCCCTTTCTCCACAGCCTCGCCAACATTTGTTGTTGTTTGTCTTTTGGATGGCAGCCATCCTTACTGGTGTGAGGTGATACCTCATTGTAGTTTTAATTTGCATTTCTCTGATAATTAGCGATGTGGAGCATCTTTTCATGTGTCTGTTGGCCATCTGTATTTCTTTTTTGGAGAACTGTCTGTTCAGTTCCTCTGCCCATTTTTTAATTGGGTCATTTGTTTTTTGTTTGTTGAGGCGTGTGAGCTCTTTATATATTCTGGACGTCAAGCCTTTATCGGATGTGTCATTTTCAAATATATTCTCCCATACTGTAGGGATCCTTCTTGTTCTATTGATGGTGTCTTTTGCTGTACAGAAGCTTTTCAGCTTAATATAGTCCCACTTACTCATTTTTGCTGTTGTTTTCCTTGCCCGGGGAGATATGTTCAAGAAGAGGTCACTCATGTTTATGTCTAAGAGGTTTGTGCCTATGTTTTCTTCCAAGAGTTTAATGGTTTCATGGCTTACATTCAGGTCTTTGATCCATTTTGAGTTTACTTTTGTATATGGGGTTAGACAATGGTCCAGTTTCATTCTCCTACATGTAGCTGTCCAGTTTTGCCAGCACCACCTGTTGAAGAGACTATCATTTCGCCATTGTATGTCCATGGCTCCTTTATCAAATATTAATTGACCATATATGTCTGGGTTAATGTCTGGATTCTCTAGTCTGTTCCATTGGTCTGTGGCTCTGCTCTTGTGCCAGTACCAAATTGTCTTGATTACTATGGCTTTATAGTAGAGCTTGAAGTTGGGGAGTGAGATCCCCCCTACTTTATTCTTCTTTCTCAGGATTGCTTTGGCTATTCGGGGTCTTTCGTGTTTCCATATGAATTTTTGAATTATTTCTTCCAGTTCATTGAAGAATGTTGCTGGTAGTTTCATAGGGATTGCATCAAATCTGTATATTGCTTTGGGCAGGATGGCCATTTTGACGATATTAATTCTTCCTAGCCACGAGCATGGGATGAGTTTCCATCTGTTAGTGTCCCCTTTAATTTCTCTTAAGAGTGACTTGTATTTTTCCGAGTATAAGTCTTTCACTTTTTTGGTTAGGTTTATTCCTAGGTATTTTATTTTTTTTGATGCAATTATGAATGGAGTTGTTTTCCTGATTTCTCTTTCTGTTGGTTCATTGTTAGTATATAGGAAAGCCACAGATTTCTGTGTGTTGATTTTGTATCCTGCAACTTTGCTGTATTCCGATATCAGTTCTAGTAGTTTTGGGGTGGAGTCTTTAGGGTTTTTTATGTACAGTATCATGTCATCTGCAAATAGTGACAGTTTAACTTCTTCTTTACCAATCTGGATTCCTTGTATTTCTTTATTTTGTCTGATTGCCATGGCTAGGACCTCCAGTACTATGTTAAATAACAGTGGAGAGAGTGGGCATCCCTGTCTAGTTCCCGATCTCAGAGGAAATGCTTTCAGCTTCTCGCTGTTCAATATAATGTTGGCTGTGGGTTTTTCATAGATGGCCTTTATTATGTTGAGGTACTTGCCCTCTATTCCCATTTTGCTGAGAGTTTTTATCATGAATGGATGTTGAACTTTGTCAAATGCTTTTTCAGCATCTATGGAGATGATCATGTGGTTTTTGTCTTTCTTTTTGTTGATGTGGTGGATGATGTTGATGGACTTTCGAATGTTGTACCATCCTTGCATCCCTGGAATGAATCCCACTTGGTCATGGTGTATGATCCTTTTGATGTATTTTTGAATTCGGTTTGCTAATATTTTGTTGAGTATTTTTGCATCTACGTTCATCAGGGATATTGGTCTGTAGTTTTCTTTTTTGGTGGGGTCTTTGCCTGGTTTTGGTATTAGGGTGATGTTAGCTCCATAGAATGAGTTTGGGAGTATCCCCTCCTCCTCTATTTTTTGGAAAACTTTAAGGAGAATGGGTATTATATCTTCCCTGTATGTCTGATGAAATTCCGAGGTAAATCCATCTGGCCCGGGGGTTTTGTTCTTTGGTAGTTTTTTGATTACCGCTTCAATTTCGTTGCGGGTAATTGGTCTGTTTAGATTTTCTGTTTCTTCCTGGGTCAATCTTGGAAGGTTGTATTTTTCTAGGAAGTTGTCCATTTCTCCTAGGTTTCCCAGCTTGTTAGCATATAGGTTTTCATAGTATTCTCCAATAATTCTTTGTATTTCTGTGGGGTCCGTCGTGATTTTTCCTTTCTCGTTTCTGATACTGTTGATTTGTGTTGACTCTCTTTTCTTCTTAATAAGTCTGGCTAGAGGCTTATCTATTTTGTTTATTTTCTCGAAGAACCAGCTCTTGGTTTCATTGATTTTTGCTATTGTTTTATTCTTCTCAATTTTATTTATTTCTTCTCTGATCTTTATTATGTCCCTCCTTCTGCTGACCTTAGGCCTCATCTGTTCTTCTTTTTCCAATTTCGATAATTGTGATATTAGACCATTCATTTGGGATTGCTCTTCCTTTTTTAAATATGCTTGGATTGCTATATACTTTCCTCTTAAGACTGCTTTTGCTGTGTCCCACAGAAGTTGGGGCTTAGTGTTGTTGTTGTCATTTGTTTCCATATATTGCTGGATCTCCATTTTGATTTGGTCATTGATCCATTGATTATTTAGGAGCGTGTTGTTAAGCCTCCATGTGTTTGTGAGCCTCTTTGCTTTCTTTGTACAGTTTATTTCTAGTTTTATGCCTTTGTGGTCTGAAAAGTTGGTTGGTAGGATTTCAATCTTTTGGAATTTTCTGAGGCTCTTTTTGTGGCCTAGTATGTGGTCTATTCTGGAGAATGTTCCATGTGCACTTGAGAAGAATGTATATCCCGCTGCTTTTGGATGTAGAGTTCTATAGATGTCTATTAGGTCCATCTGCTCCACTGTGTTGTTCAGTGCTTCCGTGTTCTTACTTATTTTCTGCCCAGTGGATCTATCCTTTGGGGTGAGTGGTGTGTTGAAGTCTCCTAGAATGAATGCATTGCAGTCTATTTCCCCCTTTAGTTCTGTTAGTATTTGTTTCACATATGCTGGTGCTCCTGTGTTGGGTGCATATATATTTAGAATGGTTATAGCCTCTTGTTTGACTGAGCCCTTTATCATTATGTAGTGTCCTTCTTTATCTCTTGTTACTTTCTTTGTTTTGAAGTCTATTTTGTCTGATATTAGTACTGCAACCCGTGCTTTCTTCTCACTGTTGTTTGGTTGAAATATGTTTTTCCATCCCTTGACTTTTAGTCTGTACATGTCTTTGGGTTTGAGGTGAGTTTCTTGTAAGCAGCATATAGATGGGTCTTGCTTTTTTATCCATTCTGTTACTCTGTTTCTTTTGATTGGTGCATTCAACCCATTAACATTTAGGGTGACTATTGAAAGATATGTACTTATTGCCATTGCAGGCTTTAAATTCGTGGTTACCAAAGGTTCAAGGTTAGCCTCTTTAGTATCTTACTGCCTAACTTAGCTCGCTTATTGAGCTGTTATATACACTGTCTGGAGATTCTTTTCTTCTCTCCCTTCTTATTCCTCCTCCTCGATTCTTCATATGTTGGGTGTTTTGTGCTGTGCTCTTTCTAGGAGTGCTCCCATCTAGAGCAGTCCCTGTAAGATGTTCTGTAGAGGTGGTTTGTGGAAAGCAAATTCCCTCAGCTTTTGTTTGTCTGGGAATTGTTTAATCCCACCGTCATATTTGAATGATAGTCGTGCTGGATACAGTATCCTTGGTTCAAGGCCCTTCTGTTTCATTGTATTAAATATATCATGCCATTCTCTTCTGGCCTGTAGGGTTTCTGTTGAGAAATCTGACGTTAGCCTGATGGGTTTCCCTTTATAGGTGACCTTTTTCTCTCTAGCTGCCTTTAACACTCTTTCCTTGTCCTTGATCTTTGCCATTTTAATTATTATGTGTCTTGGTGTTGCCCTTCTTAGATCCTTTCTGTTGGGGGTTCTGTGTATTTCCGTGGTGTGTTCGATTACTTCCTCCCCCAGTGTGGGGAAGTTTTCAGCAATTATTTCTTCTAAGATACTTTCCATCTCTTTTCCTCTCTCTTCTTCTTCTGGGACCCCTATAATACGGATATTGTTCCTTTTGGATTGGTCACACAGTTCTCTTAATATTGTTTCATTCCTGGAGATCCTTTTGTCTCTCTCTATGTCAGCTTCCATGCGTTCCTGTTCTCTGATTTCAATTCCATCAATGGCCTCTTCCATTCTATCCATTCTGCTTATAAACCCTTCCAGAGTTTGTTTCATTTCTGCGATCTCCTTTCTGGCATCTGTGATCTCCCTCCAGACTTCATCCCATTTCTCTTGCGTATTTCTCTGCATCTCTGTCAGCATGGTTATGATTCTTATTTTGAATTCTTTGTCAGGAAGACTGGTTAGGTCTGTCTCCTTCTCTGGTGTTGTCTCTGTGATCTTTGTCTGCCTGTAGCTTTGCCTTTTCATGGTGATAGGAATAGTTTGCAGAGCTGGGACGAGTGACGGCTGGAAGGACTTCCCTTCTTGCTGGTTTGTGGCCCTCCTCTCCTGGGAGAACAGCGACCTCTAGTGGCTTGTGCTGGGCAGCTGCGTGCAGACAGGGTTTCTGCTTCCTGCCCGGCTGCTATGGAGTTAATCTCCGCTGTTGCTGTGGGCGTGGCCTGGCTCGGGCAGCTACTCCAAGATGGTGGAGTCGCGTTGGAGCAGGAGCGGCTGGGAGGCTATTTATCTCCGTAAGGGGCCTCCCTGCTCCCTGCAGCCCAGGGGTTAGGGTGCCCAGAGATCCCGGATTCCCTACCTCTGGATTAAGTGACCCGCCCTGCCCCTTTAAGACTTCCAAAAAGCACCCGCCAAAACAATACAACGACCACCAAAAAAAAAAAAAAGAAAAAAAAATTTTTTTTAATTAAAAAAACGTTTTTAATTAAGAAAAAAAAAAAGGTGGTTGTTCGTTTTTCTTTATTCTCCGGTGCCAGCCTCAGGCCTCTGCTCACCGGTCTTTCTGCCCTGTTTCCCTAGTATTGGGGTCCCTATCCCTTTAAGACTTCCAAAAAGCACCCGCCAAAACCAAACAACGACCCCCCAAAAAAAATCTTTTTAATTAAATAAACAAATAAATAAAAAATGGCCACTCGTTTTTCTTTATTCTCCGGCGCCAGCCTCAGGCATCTGCTCACCAGTCTTGCTGCCCTGTTTCCTTAGTATTGGGGTCCCGATCCCTTTAAGACTTCCAAAAAGCGCTCGCCAAAACAAAACAGCAAAAAAGCAAAAAAAAAATGGTCGCGCGCTTTTCTTATGTCCTCTGTGGCCCAGCCTCCAGTGCCTGCTCACTGTTCTTGCTGCCCTGTTTTCCCAGTATCGAGGGCCCTGCACTCTTGCCCGGATGGCGGGGGCTGGGTGCTCGGCAGTCCTGGGCTCCGTCTCCCTCCCGCTCTGCCTGCTCTTCTCCCGCCGGGAGCTGGGGGGAGGGGCGCTCGGCTCCCGCGGGGCCGGGGCTTGTATCTCACCCCCTTTGCGAGGCGCTGGGTTCTCTCAGGTGCGGATGTGGTCTGGATATTGTCCTGTGTCCTCTGGTCTTTATTCTAGGAAGGGTTGTCTTTGTTATATTTTCATAGATATATGTTGTTTTGTTAGGAGATTTCCGCTGCTCTACTCATGCCGCCATCTTCCGCCCCTCCTTATGGTAGTTTTTATGTACTTTTCTATTACTGTAGCAAGGTTTCAGACACATAGAATGTACACTCTTATCACTGGTTCTTTCTAGATTGATTTTTAACTTTAATTTGGAGGTAAATTGAGAGGGGATATATTTGAAGAGGAACAGACTTTTTCCTGTTGGAATCTTTTCTTTCAAGTAACCCTAGAAATACAGATGGCAATTCTTTTTTATATAATAGAAATGTGATGTGAGATCTTAAGAAAGTCAGTCATCTGCCCGAGCATCAACTAACGTTTATTAGGAAAGCGTTCACTGCTCTTTCCTCGCTCCTCCCGGGAACTCTGTTGATGTGACGCGTCTTTGCTTACCAGCCTACTGAGCAGGGAACGTGTCATCTCATGCCCATTGTTCTTACGCTGATTTCTGCCCCTGCCTCACACATAACTCCGAGCACATTCTGTCATGGGCTCAGGCTCCCTGGAGTGAATGTGAGATTGAATGTCTGACTTATTGTTTTAAAAGCCATTCATTACCATGGTTAAAAATATATCCTGATGGTCACCAGTAACTTTTATAATGTTTTTAGAGTGTATAACATATCCCAAAATGACATGCTGTTAAATGTTAAGCTCTTGGGCACTGTAGAATGCCAGCACGCCTTCAGTTTCCTATACCGCCTGGCAGTGCCTTTTTTGTGGCATGGGCTTTTTCTTTTATCTTTTTCAAAGATCATGTTCAGTGAGGTGTAATGACAGTAAATTCACCGTTCTTTGCTGTATGGTTCTGTGTGTTTTGACAAACACAGTCGTGTAACCAGCACAGTTGAACTGTAAAATGTTTCCATCAGCCGAGAAAGTTCCCCTAGGCTCCTCGGTAGTCGGGCGTGTCTACCATGTCATCGATCTGATTTCTGTCCCTGCTGATTGCCTTTTCCAGAATGTCATGTAAATGGATGTGAACAGTATGTAGCATTTTGTATATGGCTTCTTTCACTTAGCACAGTGCTTTGGAGATGCATCCGTGTTGCTGCATATATATCATTGTTTCCCTTGGCCATCGCTGACTGGAGATGGAGGAAGGGGCCATGGGCCACAGAAGACAGGTGTCCTCTTAAAGCAGGATAGTGGAGGGGATGGTTTTCCCTAGAGCCACCAGAAAGGAGTGCAGCCCTACGATTCTTTGATTTTAACCCATGAGACCCATCATTGGATTTCTGACCTGTAGAAAATAATAAATTTGTATTGTTTAAGCCACTGCGTTTATTGAAATTTTATTATAGCAACAATATAAAACTAACAAGTAGCTGTATTTTTATGTCTAAGAAATACAAAGATTTCCTCCTATTTTTTTTTTAAGTAGTTTTTGGTTTTACAGATAGGTCTGTTACCCATTTTGAGTTAATTTTTACATGTGATGCAAGATAGGGTCTAGTTACCCCCCTCCCCTCCCAGAATGAATGGGGAAGTATTCCTTTCTATTTCCTGCAAGAGTTTATGTAGAATTAGTATTAATTTAGTATTAATTCCTTATTAAATGGTGGACTTCACCAGTGGTGATAGAGTTTAGTTGTTTTGTTTTTGTGCTATGACTTCAGTATAAACACAACTTCCTGAATAGATACAGAGCTATTTAGGCTGTTTATTTGCCAGTAAGCTTTGGTAGTTTGTGTCTTTCTAACATCCACATTTTCAGATTTACTGGTAGAAGATTGTTCTTAATATCTTCTTATCCTTTTAAGTTCTGTGGAGTCTCTGTTGATACCCTTCTTTAATTTCTAGTATTGAAATTTTATTTCTTGATCAGGTTAGCTAGAGGATTGTTAATTTTACTGATTTCTGCAAAGAACTGGCTTTTGGTTTCTTCGATTTTCCTGTAATATTTTTTGTTTTCTGCTCATGTTTTTGTTCTTTTCTTCTTTTTATTCTCTGTTTAATTTTCTCTTCTCTTTCTAGTTCTTAAGGTAGAAGCTTAAGTAATAGTATATTTTTGTTTTCCCATCCAACTTTTATTTTACAGTTCTCATTTAATTTGCATGTTATAACCCAAAGAAGTTATTATCTTTGCTTTAAACAGTCTATTTTCTTTATATGTTCATCAACATACTTCCCATTTACGACCTTCGTTCAGAAAAAAGAGATCTGCGCTTCTGTCTGTTGTTCTCCTTCTGTCTGAAGAACATCCTTGTTCTTGGGGATTTTTTTGTGGTGCCGGTTTGCTGATGATGAATTCTGTCAGCTCTGCTGAACATTGAATTCTTAAGTTGGCAATTTCAGCATTTTAAGGATAGCATTCTACTGCCTTTTTTTCTCATAAGAGGTTAGTGGTAATTCTTTGTTCCACTTATGTGACGGGCATTGTACTCTCCGGCTGCCTTAAAAATTATGTCACAGTTTGCAGCAGTCAGATCAGTTTGCTTTGATGTGGTTTCCTTTCTGTTCTTTTCAGCTGGGTTTATTAAGCTCTTTGGATCTGTGCATTATAGTTTTCATCAAATTTAGAGATAATTTGACCAACATTACTTTAATTTTTTTTCTATAACCCCTTTCCAGGACTCCAATTATATATATTATTATCTTTTACATATATATTTCCTCTACATATATACTATACCTCCATTGGGTCACAAGATTTTGTTCACTTTCTGAACTTCATTGTGGGTAATTCCTATTTTCTGCAGTATCTGATATACTGTGAAGCTCATCCAATGAAATTTTCATTTCAGATATTATGTTTTTCAGCTATTGATGTTTTGTTTGCTTCTTTGTGATCCTTTCTCTTTCTTTTCTTGTGTCCATGGTTTCCTCTGAATCTCAGCATCTCCTCATGACAGCTGACTTAGTGTCTGTGCACTACACGCTGGCTTCCCGGTCCCGGCATCACAGCCTAGCACCTGCTCTGCTGTCGCAGCCCTGCCGTGGCCGGGCCTGCACCTCTGCCGAAGCCGGCTCACCTCAACCCTGCCTCCCCGCCTGCTCCCTGGTGCCTTTCGTCGTCTGCCTTTTCTCTCTGCTCTGCCTTCCCCTCCCCTGCCCTGCTCATGCTCAGGTCCTAGCTGGACAGCCTGATTTGAATGGCTCTGCCATCTACCAGCAGTCCAGCAGTGGGGCTGCAGCCAGTTGCGCAACCCACATGCCTCAGTTTCTCTGAACGTGTAATGTCTTGCTCGCCCCCCCGAGCTGCGGGGGGCGGGGACGGTGAGCACAGCCTCGGGTTGGTTGCATGTGGGGTGTGCTCCATGCTGGCTCACTGTTGGGGGCTGTTGGCCTTATCCTCGGGTCTTTACTAACGATATTCCCCTGAAGCTTCCCCGACTGTTCAGCCCCCACCACTTTCCCTCTTAAGGGAACCAACCTCAAGTGTGGTCTGTGTCGCACCATTTTGTCTTCATATGTTCGAATGTTGGGGTGGGCAACAAGGCCTGTGAGCCAGGTCCCATCCTGGACAACTTTTTGTGCAGACCTCAAACTGAGAATGGTTTTTACATTTTTAAAGAGCTTTAAAAAATTAGCAAAACAGTATGTGACACAGATTATATGGCCCAGAGTCTGAAGTACTTACTGTCTGGTCTCTTACAAAGAGTTCGCCAGCCCTTTGTCTCTGCAGGTTCACCTTGACAGTGACTATGTTTTCCTGCCTTTTAAATTTAAAATGTACATAGAGTGTAATTTCCAGTGTGCTGCAAATATTAACATTTATAGTTAAAAGTATTATAGTCCCCTTTAAAATGTTACCAGTAGAATCTCAGTCCCTGGCATTGTGCATTCTTCAGAAATGTGCACGAGCTGTGTTTGGGTGGTAGGGGCATGCTCCTTGCAGCTTTTCTCCTTACATGTTTTCAGCCCACTTGTCCTGTGGAATTTTATCCTAATGGAAGCATTTTTCTGCATAGAAGTAATTTGTCACCCTGTCATACTCTGCTGTAATTATATATATACTTACTTTAAAAGTTCCTTTAATTGTCAGACTCCTGGATGTTAAGCATTTTCTTTTGAACAATTGTTACAGTTACTGTTTGTACCAGTTCCTGGCTCCCAGTTTTCTTCCTTTGCCATCAGCTGCCCCTCCTGTCCCATCTCCTGACGCCTCTTCGTGGGGGCACCTCAAGGCTTCATCCTGTCCAGGGACGTCCCTGGGCAGGTCCCTGTGCCCTGAACAGCTCCCACACTTGTCGTGCGGCCTGGACCTCTCCCCTGCATGCCAGAACGATCTGTCAGCTGCCCATCTATGCTTCCATTAAACGTTGACATGAAATCTCAAATTGACCTACTGAAGTTGAACTTGGCACAGTTGTGCCCCCTGGTGCTTTTTGTCTTCATGGTGGCAACTCTGTCCTTTCTTTCCACTGCAGGGCAGTGACCCCTACCTCTTCCTTGGCCCTTCCCCACCCCCGCCTGACCTGTAGGCAAATCCTGGGCTTTACATCAGAGGGTTTCTGCTTCGCTGCCCACCTGTGTTCCTGACCACATCATCTCTCACCTGGCTATTGTAACAACATCCAGTGGGCTCCAGCCCTGTGATTTTTTTTTGTTGTTAAGTTGTCCTTTGTGCTCTAGAACAGTCTAAGTAGTGTTGGAATCATCTCTCCTTTATAGGTTTAGTTCAGTTTGCCTGGGAAACTTCTACCTCTAGTGCTTTTTAAAAATTAACTCCTTTACCATTTTATCTAACTTTTTCTATGACACTGGTCTGTTTCTTTTAGATTTGCTAATTTAGATAAGGTTGTATTAAATTGTTCTTAAAAATTTCCTTGTTTTCTGCAGTATTTTCTTGTCATTTATTATTTTTAGCATTTGTTCTCGCTTCCTTTGTTTATGCGGAAGTTTACCTACGTCACTGATTCTGCCCCAGCAACCCAGGTATCCACTTACTTTGCTTTCCGCCATTATCTAACTCCTCAGTTCCTTTGATTTTTATTGTATTGCTCTGCTTTCCTTTGGTTTATTCTGTTGTTTTTTTTCTGACTTACTAAGTAGATTCTTAGGCCCTTCAGTCTCACTCTTTCCATGTTTTAGTCTGACGTCTCCTATGGCCACTGCCTTAGTTCTGCCCTCCATGTTCAGAGCCTAGGATGTAGCACTTCATGATCATGATCATCGGTTTCTAGAAATTCTGTGATTTGGAGTTGAGACTTTTCCTGTAATCCAGAAGTTGTTTAAGTGACAGCTTGCTAAAATGCTCTCTTTTTTTTCCCTGTGATCCCGCACCTCCTCTGCTCAGAGCCCTCTTGCCCCCCATCACAGTGTGCCTGAAAGCCGACGTGCTCACAGCGGCCTGCAGAGCTGGGCCCGGTCACCTCCTTGGCCTCAGCTCCTGCTTTCGCCGCCTTGCTTTCTGGCCTCTGCATTGTTCCCAGAACACAGCCGCCCCCCCCACCGCCCCCACCACAGGCATCACCCAGCTTCCCCTACCTGGAGTGTTCCTTACCCTGATGGCTGCCTTTCCAAGCCATGGCTCTCCAAGCTGTTTAAGATGGCAGCCCCTCCCACCTCCTTAGCTCCCTGAGCTCTTTTCACCATCTGTTATATAATTCACTTACTTATTTTGTCTACCACTAGCATGTAAGCTTCATGAGAGCAGGAAGGTCACCAGTGGGTGGCATATTGTGGGCATTCATCAAGTATTTGTTGAATGAATAATGACTTTAAACACTGCTGTTAGCATTGATGGTTATTGAATATAAAATAGCATTTCACCTGAACTGTGTCTGAGAATTATGAGGTTATTAGCATTTTTCTCTGGTTTAGTCGATGTATTTGTGAATGAATATTACTTTATGCCAGAAAGAAGGGCTCCATATCAGTTTTCTTCCTTCATTTTGTCTTCATAGACATAGACACTGAGAACTGCTCATTCACATGAGTAAGTAGACGGGCATGGAAGGTGTTTTGTTAGAGCTGTGTCATTCTGTCCTTGGACTTCAAAGCTGGAGGACAAAAACCATATATTTTTATGGGCTTTCAGCTGACTCCTAAATGAGGTTCCTTCTTCCGTTTTGTTGAAAGCAGAGAATTAGAAACCACCTGCTTTGGGAAAGGCTTTACACACCCAGAGGACGACAGGCTTCACGTCACAGTCTCTGAGGCACCAAAACTTCTGCCAAGGCCTGTCAGCTGACCGTTAATCCTACCTGTCACCCTTGGGAACATCTCATTTTGCCTGAAATACTCAAGGAGTTGAGAAAACTATGATGTTACTAATTTCATCATGCCCTTACCAATAAACTGTATTCAAGACTTACCACACACTTATATGTCCCTCCAAAGACTGTACCTGCAAGTTGAGCTCAGTCAGTTTGTCATATATCTGCCATATGCTTAAAGAGGCAGGACCAGTTCTGATTGTCACCCAGTGGTGCCCAGTGGCTGACAGACTCTGTGCGTGAACTCTGCCCAGTGGCTCCAGAGCAAAGCAGGCCTTCCTCCACCCGCCCCCCTGCCAAGTGGGAGCTCCAGAGCCGGACCCCGCAGGTGCATCAGCGAGAATTCTTCAGCTGGGTCTTGGCTAAGAAAGTGAGATTTAACGAGAGGTGCTCCTGGGTGTCATCTCAGGCCCGTCTGCTCCCAGCTGCTTTTAAAGTTGGACTGTGATTTCTGGGCAAATTCTGTAATAAATAAGCAGACTGGATCAGCTCCAAAAGCTGTGTGCCTTAAAAGAGGGAAAAATAAGTACTGGCTCAGAAGCAGATTATTTTCCTGAAAGAGGTATATTCCATGAGGTAGAAAAAATCCAGACAGTCTGCTTTCTGTTTTCAGTGAGTTCAGAGATGGTATAATTCTAATATTATTAAATGAGCCCTTGACTAGCACAGAGGAATATGGCAGAATCAAAACCACATGAGACCAAAATAACAGTTTGTTTAATTAAAACTGGCAGACAGCAGAGTTGAAACTATATGATCAGTGAAATGGAAAGCCAGCTAGAGAAAAATCCAGGATGTGGGAGGATGGAGTGGCCAGAGGCAGCCTTAAGGACTAAGAAAAGAACAGGACAGATGCAGCACTGTCAGCCAAGGCTGGGCGGCACTGCACGGAGCCTCTTCATGGCACCTAACGCCAGATGGCCGCGCTGTGGTGACCCATGTTGGACTATGAGACCCATGTCCTCAGAGCCTTGGCCGAGCAAGGGTGCATTCTGAATATTTTATACTTATTTGAAAACTGCGCCTTTTTTTTGAGTTAAAAACTTTCCCTCTAGAATACTGCTTCCAAAGACAATACTACCAATCACTAACCCAAGTGTATTTATAAGCACTAGAAACAGACCTACCAAATAAGTGGTGGGAGGCGAGAATCACACATGCCAAGGAAGGTCAGGCAAGCAGTCAGAAAACATTCTCCCCTGCACTCTGTGCGATCAGCTAGGTGAGTGAATGAGCTGAAGAAATACACGAAACCAAAAGATGAGGAGGAGGAAATACAGAAATGAAATATTTCTGTTAACCTTGGTTGAGAAAGACTGTTTTAAGCATAAACCAAAGACAGAAACCACCTTTCTGTGGGTTAAGACTGGCTTAAAAATGACAGCTAGTTGAACAAATCAAAAGGCAAATGGATGAAAGAAACATTGTAACAAATAAAAAAAGCAAAAGTTAATCTTAGGATCTTTTTTATATGGGTAAATAAAAGATGAATACCTCAGTAATAAGAGTTGAAAACTATTAATCATTTTACTTAAAGGTAAAAATACAAGTGACCAATAATATGAAATAAATTTCAGTCTCACTAGTATTAATCAGATGAACGTAAAATAAAATAGTATTTCTCTTCTGTCACACTGGCAAAGAATAAAAACCCTGGGACCCAGGTAATGTGGGTTTTAACTGCTAGACAACATAAATGTTGACACAACCTCAAAATTCTTAAAATGTTTTTTTCTAGTGATAATTTGTTTGGCACTGTCAACTTCCTATTAAATGTTCACTTTACATAAAAAAGCTGAGGGAAGCAGTACAATGTTGTATTGCTGATTTGTTCATGATTATAAATATTTTGGTGGAAGTTGAATCTTCATTTTAAAAATGGTTTTAATTTTGTCAGATCGTTTAGAGTAGTTTAATTCCTGGGGGCATTCCCAGGTTGAAGCGTGTTTGCTGGCGCGCCCTGCTCTGGTACCAGCAGCGTTGCCAAGAGGCCAGGCTCACCTGTAGGCCAGGCTCATGTGCAGGACGACTCGAGGAGAGGCAGAGAGGCAGGTGGCACAGCAGGGGAGTTGAGGCTGTGCAATTAGGTCTGCATGGCACTGCCACTCCCTCCCTGGACACCCTCCTACATGCCCTCCAGCCCCCATTGCAGAGGGCCTGCTGTGTTCTGCAGGCCTCATCAAGCACTCAGCCAGCCAGTGCCCCCACAGCTGCTGACAGGGCACACTTGCTGAGGCAGTGATTCTGTCTGCTGCCCTGCTATGTGCCCAGGGCTGGATCGGTGCCTGGCAGAGGTCCGTGCTTCATAAACGCACGTTGAATCACTAGAAGCCACACGCCAGGCCCTGGGCTGTCGACGCTAGTCTACCTCCCCTTGGAGCTGGCAATCTCATGGGGACCAATGGCAAACAGGTGACTGAGCAGTTTAAACAAGGTGGTTACCTGCCATGAGATGCATTTGAGGGGTGCATGGGTCTGGATTTGGACCAGGGTGGGGTCCAGTTGAATTTGGACAGGGTGAGGCCAGAGCAGGGCTGCTTAGGCCAGTGTTCTGGGAGATGAGGCCGCGGAGGGGCCAGTGTTCCAGAAGGATGCCCAGGCCTGCCCTGAGGGTGCGTGGCCAGTGTGGGGTCAGTTGGGGGCAGGACTTGAAGTAACGGAGGAATCCTGCAGTCCCATCTTTAAACTCTAATTCTGTGATTGCATATCCTAACATAGTGTTTGCTTTTTGTTTCCTTTTCCTTTTTTTTAAATTTAAAGGATTTTTTTGTTTTGTTTTGTGTTTTTTGATAGATGAGGGTTACTACCAGGGTGGAAAATTTCAGTTTGAAACTGAAGTTCCTGATGCGTACAACATGGTGGTGAGTAGCCTGTCTGGGAGCGTGGTCTCCCCCCTTGTGGCTGGTGGCCGGCGTGGAACCCAGCATTCCCCACACTGCGTCCACGTGTCACCCACCCAGTCCTCTTCTGAGCACGAAACTGTAGACGTTTGGGTAGTTAATGTCACTTACCAGCATTATTTAAAGTTTTAGTGGAATGATTCATTTTTTCAACAAATATCTGTGAGCACTAGTGCCGGGCAGTCTGCTCTGGGAGCACAGCTCTGCCAAGGTCGGCATGACTGTCCCAAGGCTGGCATCTTTCCTGTGAGCTGCCTGTGTTTTGCGTGTAAATCTTACTTATTAAATTCTGGCACTAAAGAAAAAAGTGCAGTTCTGTTTGTCGTTCAACACCAAAATTCCTGAAGTGTATAAAACTTTTATTTTAGAATTTTAAAAAGGAATAATGACTTGTAGTTTTAAACTTTAATTTATACTCGTAGCCTTGTGTTAATCCCTCAGAGGCCCTTCTACGTAATGATCATACCACATTCTATCACATCCTGTCTTTGCTTTCAAGGAACTTACCAACCAATGAGGAAGGTTAGGTGAACTGTAGGAAGTTTTAAATGGTGAAAGTGGTAAATAGCAGACAGTGGAGATCGTAGATATTGGTCATTGGTAGGAAACAATTTATAGGAATTTAGAGAAGGAAAAGAGGATCCCTTTTGGAAAATGGTAGGAGCCTGTTAAGTGCGGAAGAAGAAATCGGAGGCGTCCTGATCTGGGCCGGCCGTGTCCAGGGGCGGGTTTTCTGGGCGGCATGGTGCTCTCCGGAGCTGCGTTGACAGGCTGGGAAGTGGGAACCGCAGCCTCTGCGGTGGATCGGCCAGGCCACGTGAAAGAAGAGGCGGCTTGGGCGGGGCTGGGGGCGCGAGGACATCAGCTCTGGGCCTTGCTGGGCACCGTCCCTCAGGCGGAGAGAAACCGCTGGAGACTCCGAAGCTCTCCACGCCCCGAGGGGGGCGTTGGAGAGGCGCATGCCGGGCAAACACACAGCCCCCCGCAGCCTCTGAGCTGTCCAGCTTTGCTCATTTCATGTATGTTGAAATATGTATTTCCTGACCTTCTCTAGGCCTATCAAATAGGAAGTAGAAATCTGATGGTAAAATTAAGTCTCTTGTTAACCTGACACTATGGGTGTTGGGGACACTGTTACCCCAGTTGAGTGCCACATTGCTCAGGCTGCAGTGACTGCCTCCGGGAGTCTGACAAGTAGAAGGAGCCTCCCCGGCCCCCAGCCCAGCCCCACCGCCCTCGTATACAGTTCAGTGGTTGTAACACTTGTTTAAAGCCAAACCTTTATCTGTGGAAATTGCTCTTTACTGGGCTACTGCATTAAAAGATCTTTTTGAAATGTAGTTTATGAGGATGGGGAAGAGTTGGCAATCCAAGGAAAAAGACAAGAAAGAGATTAATTTTTAAGCCAGGACAGGAAACGATGCATTTCAGCTGTCTGTCTGTGCGCCCAGCCGGCTGCTGCCGCGGCCCTAAATTTCCCCGTCACAGACCGAGGAGCCTGGCTCGACAGCACTGCTCCCTCAGCTTGAGAGGTTCGGCTTGGGTACAGACACTACAGTCCAGGGGCTGTTTGATGGTCTCTGGAAACACCCAGACATTGCAGTACTTAAAATTCTAGGCTTCATTATCTGGAGATACGCTTTCTCTGTGGTTTACTCATTGAAAGAATGTTAAGATTAAAGGCTGGTGAATTTGTGGCAGTCTTTTTGGAGAAGCAGTGAGTTTTGAGAAGGAGGATGGCTCGGGGAAGAGTTTAACGGAAGCTACTAAACTTCCCGAGCAAGGCCGGAGTCGGCCTGAGGCCCGGCGCTCCGGGTGCGTCAGGCGTTCAGTGGCCGAGTGTCTGTTCCCGGGGTAGGGAGGCGGCGTCTTCCCTGAGGGCGGCCGCACCGGGCGCCGGGACTCCCTGTGCCTTGAGTTGTCCACAGTCCGTGTGGTGCTGACACTCGTATCTCACGCCTCCACAGGGTAGGGCTCCAGAGGACTTCCTGGTGTGCCCTTCCCGCCACACCAGGGGCCAGTGTGTCGTGAGAGTGTTTGTCATAGTGCCCCATCCCTGTGTGATTTCTTAAAGAAACAGAGAGGGAAGGAATGGAATAAACAGGATAGAAAACCACTGGGCCTTGAAGACACGTTTCTTACATTAATTGATGATTTACAGTGATTTTACATTTTTATATTTTAGTTTCTGTCCCCTTTGGGAAAGTTCTAAATGGTGGGCTGGCCCAATTTTCACTGGGAATGAAAGTGACGTTCCTGCAGGAAGCATGGAGAGGCCGGCCTCCCTGGGAGGACCCAGGCCCTGCCTGCCGCCATCAAGGCCTCCTCCCCTCCCCGCGCCCAGCCTCGGGGTGCTCCCTCTGCCTCTCACCCAGGCTGAGGGGGTGCAGCTGCCTTGCTGACAGGCCAGTGCATGTCACGAGCTCATGGCAAGGAGTAGAGGGTAACACCGTGGCGAGGAGACCACGAGGTGTTACGCTTAGTTGACACAGAGGGGGCTGTGCTTACTCATTCCATCGTTACTCTTTACTTCTCTGATTCTCCTTAGCGGCTCTTCCAGGAGTGCCTGAATCACACAAGCTTCCAGGGCGTGGCAAGGACCTGCCACACTAGGCACGCGGTGCGTGTTTGTTGCGTGCTGGGCATGCCCTCTGCCCCTACAAACTTACGGTGTAGGAGAGTAAACCAGCAGGTGAAAGCGCATAGCTTGGCGTCTGGTTAGAGGTGATGAGAAGCTTTAAGGGACCTGTGTTCCACCGGGATGAAGCACAGCCAGTGTTCAGCCTGTGAGCACTTAGTGGAGTCTCTCAGGGTTTGTGTGCTTTTACGTCATAGTTGTTATGTCTTCTGTTCTTCATAAGGACCTTTTTTACAAACCCCTATCACTTAAAGTTCCTGCAATTAGGGTCTGTTACTAATACTGTGAATCTGAAAAAGTTTTAATTGATGAAGTAGATTGTTATTTTAGAATAAACTTTTTAAAGAAAGGAGACACCTTCTTAGTACCCCTCCCGCCCAACCCCACACACAGATCCTTCACCCCAAGCAGCTAAATTCAGAATTCCTTTGTTTGTGTCCTTTTGTCCCTGGACTTTACCTCACAGCCTCAAGCTTGCCCCATACTCTGTCTCAGACTTAGAAATTGGCTGAAATTACTGAGTGACATTAAATTTAGAGCTCCTAAAATGTACTAGGCTCTGTGTCAGACCCTGCAGGCTGTCAATGAGAAAAATCTCATGGAGGACGGACCCAGAAACAGGGATGGCCAGGCTGGCGACGCCTGCGGCAATGCCCAGAGCGGGGGTCGGGGTCTGCAGCTCCCTCTCTGCCCCATGCACGTGAGCTGGGGCTGCGAGGTGAAGGACACTGGGTGCTGAGGCAGGACAAGGGAGCCCAGCTTTTAACCCTTCAGCTCCATTTCCTCCTAGATGTGACTCACATCACGTCCCCTCACATGTCATCGGTAAGGTGACCAAGTCGGGTAGTAAGGCCGTGACTCACCCCAAAGTGGATAAGAAGGGCTGTCCTGCCATATGGCCAGAGGGTCCACAAGTGACCCCTGACTCCCACTCCCCTCTTCTACTTGTGGGATTTATTACACTTCTTAGGAGATTGAGAAAACATGGCTATACAAAAATAGAATACTAATTACCCATTCTCCCTCCACCCAGAGATGATCACCACGAACTTTCTGATGTTTGTTACAGATAATACATAATCATGCTTACAAATGGGATCACATTACCTGCAGCTTGGTAACTTGGGAGTTTTTAAAATTAAATATGAACATATGTTCTCATGACAGTTAGTAGATGATTATTTCATCATTAATAAGAGCACTTCATTTAGGGTATATCGTGGTTTTAAACCAACCCTGTATTGTTGGTCACTGATTGACCAATTTTTTTATGTTATGAACCAGACTTTCTATAAAGGGTCAAATAGTAAATATTTTACACTTTGTGAACCACATATGATCTCTGTCTTGTATCCTTTTTTTTTAAACAACCTTTTAAAAAACCATACTTAGATCACAGACCATGTGGAAACAGGCCCAGCCTGAATTTGGTCGTGGGCTGTAGTTTGCCGACTCCCAGAATAAACAGCGCTGTGACGTGTGGCCTGGACAGCAGCTTGGGTGTGCCAGCCCCTGTCCTCTGGATGCGCTCTCACGAGTGGAGTTACTACTACTGAATGGTTGGTGCTGCTTTTAAGACTCTTCATCAGTACTATGAAATTACCCTCCAGAGAGGCTATGCCAGTTAGCGTCCTCACCATTAGTGTTTGCAAATGCCGTTTTTCCTATCTCACCAAGATGGGATATTTTCTTTCTTTTTTTTTGCCATTTGGGGAGGAACTAAATGATATCTAATTGTCTTTTGAGTTTTCATTTCTAAAATAGGTAGGATGCTAAATATATTTTTTCCTACCTACTGGCTAGTTATGTTTCTTGAGTGGTTATTATATGGTTAGCCCTTTTTTTCATTGGTGTATTTATTGTTCTTATTACACAAGTTCTTATAAAGAAATTACATAAAATTTTTTCTGTTTTCTTAGCTATGTTCTACACATTTTCTGGATTTTGTCTTCTGCTGTTGTGACAGAAAAGTTTTTTGTTTCACCCCTGAAATCAGATCTGCTTCTACTTCATGAGTATTTCATGTTGTGAAATGCTTAAACCCGGCCTTCAGACCCCAAGACAGCTCATCTGCATTTTCCTTCCATATCTTCTGGTTCTGTACCATTTACGTTTAATGCACCTGGAGTAAATCTCAGTGGGGATCAGACTGTGGTTTTCTGCGTGGTTAGCCAGTTGTCCGCTTTCCTGGCTGGTCCGCAGTGCAGTGCTTGTTGCCTGTGCAACTCTTGGCTGCATGATGGGGTGGCTGTGCCAGCCGCTGAGGTGGGACTTGGAGCTGGCCAGGTGTTTCTTACTTGGCTTGCTTTGGGGCAGCAGTGGGGGCGCAGAAATAGTCCCATTAGAAGGTGCGTCAGAACCCCAGTCCACAGTTCTGGTGCAGGCTTGCTCTCTGTTCTGGAGTCTGCAGTGAGGAGGGCCATCGACAGGGGAGCATCTGTGTCAACACCTAACTGGAAGGTGTGAAGGGACGAGGAGGATGGGCAGGTACAGTGGGACCCTAGGAGATGTAGTGAGCACTACGCAGACTGACTATGTGCCAGGGACTCCGTAGAAGGGAGGGAGACAGCCTTCAGGTTCCTTCAGCTGCGATTAGGCCTGCCCGTCCACCGTGTCAGCTGTGTTCAGTTACCCAGAGGGATTCGCACAACCCCCCAACACCCACTTTCTCTCTTTAGCCTGAAGGCCCAGCTGGAAATCTGCAAGATGTACAAGCAGTCTTTCTGTCAAATGCATTCCCATTTACTTGCAGAAAAGAAAATTAGCATATTAAATGGATTTAAACTCACTCTGAACCTAAACTCTGTCATCTTCACACACCTACATTTGAGTACGTGGATGAATCTTTTTTGTGAGTCTTTTGATGTCCTGGTGTTTTGAAATCAGGAAGGAGATTAAGGAGGGTGCTGGCAGCGCATGTTTGTTTATACAAGCAGCAGAGGAAGCTGTTAGACTAGGAAGAGCACAGGAATGTCCTGGATGGTGAACTAGTTTCTGAGTTGGTATCAAAGATAAAAATTTATCGCAAGGATGTTTTTATAACCTTCTACACAGCAGAAGAACACCATAAGTGCAAATTAATACCAAATGGCAGACTGGGAAAATGTTGCCCATCCAAAGGGTTGACACTTTTCCTAGGAGAGGACATGTCCGGCGGGGTTCCGTGAGACGACACTTAGCTCATCAGACCAGAGACCTCGCCGTGGAAGTAGGACTGGAGAAGGGCCTCCCTCGCCGCAGTGGGCAGGGGCGGGCTTGTGGCCTTCCCGGGGGCATGGGCCCTCGGGCCTGTATCTGCGGCCAGCACGCCGACTGGCAGGTCCTCTTCTGGGGCTTCATTCCGGGAAGGGTTTCGTGTGGAGGTGAGAAGATAAGGGTGCCGCCTTTGTGCAGTTTGTAGAAGCGGGAAGAAGCGCCAGTGTCCCATGCCAGGGAGCGGCCTTGTTAGTTGCTAGTGTTCGTGCCAGGGATGCGAGGAAGCCCCCGCCTGCAGAAATGGTAACCAAAGTGAATGTGAGAAAGACTCGGCACACTTCCCTAGTCTGTAAAGAAAGTGAATGTGTGTACACATCTGTCTGCGTGGCCAGAAAAGAGGCTCAAAAAATGTTCATCACATCCTAGAGGTTATTTCTGGGGGGAGTTATATATAATACAAGGAAAGATAGAGCTTTTGTTTATTTTGGCATTTTTCCCTGAATACAGATTGCTTTTCAATAATCTTAAAAGAACTGTTCACTCTGAACATGCCACATCTCAAACGGTGTTGGTAGGCCTGTTGGCACACTCATTTTCATCTCTCTCCCTCTAAGAAGAAAGGACTAGGACTTGCACCAGAAAACACCCACTAGGGCCGGGCGGCTCCGTGACTTGGTGCAAAGGAACTGGGCTCCTGGTCGGAGGCGGAGCCTGGGCACTGCAGCCTCCTCCCTGGGCGGCACTGCAGCTGCTCTGTCACAGGGGAGGTGGGGGGGCAGCCACCAGCGCCATCTGCCGTCAGGCCTGGGGCTTGAGGCAGGGTTCTGTTGGGGACAAGGGCAGCTTTGTCAGTGAGACGTGCTTGTGCATGCAGTGTGAAAACACACTTCTGCACGGGGGCCATGAGCCATATTCAAGGGTCATGCCGCTTGGGGAGTCATCCCCAGTGCGGAGCAGGAGGGAAACAAGGACTAGGAAGGGTGGGTAGGCCTTGGACTGCAGATGGCATTTGGAGAGCCTGTGATCTCTGTCTGTGTTGCAGCCTCCCAAAGTGAAATGCTTGACCAGGATCTGGCACCCCAACATCACAGAGACAGGCGAGATTTGCCTAAGGTGAGTGCCTCTTCATATCTTCTGCATTTGTGCACCCTGTGGGCGAATGTGGGCTTTCTGACATGTTTTCTCTGCTGAGAGGAGATTTTGAGGGATTAGGCAGTTTTGGAAGGCACTCAAGTAACTGGAATGGTCTCAGTGTCTGCGCCGCAGGCAGGCCTTGGCCTGGCCTCCACACCTGGCCCCACACCCTCTGGGGGCCAAGGGCCCACTAGTCAGCACAGCCTGGACTCCCTGAGGTTCCTTGCCTGTTCCCCTCCTATATGAATGAGGCCATGTTCCCTCCATGTGACCAATTTTAGCTAAGAGGGAAAAATATGATTAATGAAATCAGAGAAAAAATGTGGATGACAGGCTTAGGAGAACTGGGTACTTGTGCTAAGATGTCCCCTCTTTACCACAATGGTCTTGGTGTGTCTAAGACATCTTTGGAGCAGGTCAGCTTTCCGAGAGCTTCACGTTAGTTGTGGCTTGTGTGTCCCAGCTTTCCAATAGCAGAGGATCTGGGATCAGCTGTTTCCTGCCTCTTAAGGTTGCTGTCATGAATGTAGAGGACTGGAGAAGATGTGTTGAGGGGGAGTTGTGTTAAGTTGAGCATCTGGGCTTTGTCTTTCTGTGTCTCGTCGCTGTCTCTGATGAGATGGTGTGAATGTGGGGGCTCAGGTGCCAGGTGGCCTGGGCTTGAACACTGCCCAGCACCGGCAGCAGCATGTCTGTGGGGAGCCCCACCACCACCGCTGCTGTGTGTCTCAGTTTGGGAAGTGGGCCTCGAACTGTTGCTCCTTCCTTCTGTGCTCTAAGCTCTTGTGCCAGCTGCTGCCCAGGGATCAGCAGTCACCTGTGAAGATGCACAAACCAGGCCGTACGAGTGCCTTGCTGCTGGCATAGCAGGAGCCCTTTTTCTTTCTTAAAAGCACAGTTAGGACCCATTCTCCCATTTCATTTTTTGTATATGGTGTCCCTTTTCCATATTGGCCTCAGTTTTTATAGACTAAAAATGTATTTTGTAAGAGTATACCTTTTTTCAAGGCACCTTTCTTTTTCAGTATCTGTCCTTGAAGTATTGGAACTTTACAAATCTGCCATCTTCAGGTTCAGGTCCCCAGCATTTCTCCCCCTAGGCTTTCACCTGTGCTTCTCTCCTGGGCATTCTCCACACCCCACTTCCCTGTCACGTCCCCCTTCTCGGTCAGAATTAGGTCCAGAGTGGGAGCTACTCTTTCATTTTTGCTGTCTTCTGAGAAACCAGATTATTAACAAAGCATGACAGGAACTTGACAAATGGTCGCCTGCTGCAGAAGCCAGAAACTTTTAAGGCAGATCATTGATAGGGGTGCTCGGTCTCACTGGGACCTGCAGAAGGATGCATGGGGGTGAAACGCTGCTCAGGTTGCTGGGTACAGGAGAAGGACTCAGTGTGTGAGAGAGAACTGGCCCTGTCTCTCTGTGTACACCTGTAGGCTTCTCATTGATCCCTCAGCTGTAAGGTGTGCACTGAACTTGTATTTTCCTTGTACTTTTCGGCTGATGTCTAGGGATTTAATTGAGGGAAATAATGTGCTAGGTTGGTACAACGGCCACTTTGTTGTTTGTGGAAAACTAGACGGTGTCCAGCAGTGCCTCGGTGCGCAGTTGACCCGCGGTGTCTCCTGAGCAGAGAGAGAGGCGAGCCTCCCCGCTGCCCCTGGCCTGTGGCGACCGCCGGGTGGCCCGGACCAGCACCTGGCCTGCCGCTGGCCTGCAGCGACCACCGGGCGGCCTGGACCAGCACCTGGCCTGTCCCTGGCCTGTGGCGACCACCGGGCGGCCTGGACCAGCACCTGGCCTGCCCCTGGCCTGTGGCGACCACCGGGCGGCCTGGACCAGCACCTGGTGCTCTGTGGGGCCTTGTCTAGTACACAGGGCACTTACTCCTCCTAGTGAGGCTTGCCCTGCTCTTTGGAAGCCCCAGGCCAGGAGTCCAGTGCTTGCATTTGAGACTTTTTCCTCTGGAGTCCAAGCTTCCAGTGTAGTCCCCGGGGCCCCCTCTGCCCCCTCGCCTTAGTGCCCTCTCTGATGGCCCCACAGGTTCTGTCCCCTGAGCTCCCAGGGACTGTCATCTGTTGAGGTGGAGCTAGAACCACCATTTTCCCTCTGTGGCTCCGCCAGACGTGGGCACAGCCTACCCAGTGGCACTTGCTCTCCTGTTACCTGCCATTGCCCTTGGTGGGCACACCTGGCCTCCAGGTGCAAAGCCCTCCTGCTCTGGCTGTGCTCTTGATGGGGGTGCAGAAGGACACTGACCGGGCAGCAGTGAGCCTGCTGGCTGGCTTCCCTCCTCAGCTAATGCTGCTTGAGCCCAGACACAGTGGGGATCCGTCACATTCTCTGCTTGGTGGGGCTTGCCTGCGGTGCGGAGATCGGTGTTAAACAAGATCACAACAAGGGCACGGCTGAGGACTGCAGTGAGGTCCATAAAAGAGAAGGAGGTGTTGGACGAGAGGTCATCCTTGTCCCTGCCTTAGTAGACATCTCTCATTGGATCTTACAAACCACTAGGATTTGGCAGATGGTTCCCAAAAAGTTACTCAAAAGTTGTAGGGGTTCATTTCAACAAGTCACTGATGCGTCCATAGGGTGAAAGACGTCCACCTGGCTGGATTGGGGTAGGGTACTTAAAGCTCAGTGTAAGCTTCAGTGGTCAGTTTAAGGTTGGTTTTATGTATTGTAACTGAACTTCATGAACAATTAAAATTATAGCATTGATTTAAATTCTGCATATTTGTATTTTCTCCTGATCTTAATTTATATGAATTTGAATGTGCTCTGATACAAAAAAATTTTTCATAGTAACAATTATGGCTGTGGAAAGCCTGAAACTGACATGTTAGCTTAGGAACTGTTAAGGTAAGATCAAAGCAACAGGGTGATGCTCAACAATGCCGAACCGATTTTTCACCAGAAGGGAACTTGACAGTAAATTGTAATTTATAATGAAAATGACCCTCAGGTCCAGCTTAAGAAATAGGACCTCACAGTACCTCTGAAGCCTGCAAGCCCTGAGCATGGGTCTCCCACCTGTGGGTGAGCGCCATTCAGAATTTTGTGTTAATTTACCTTCATCCTCAAGAGCCTTTGAGCATTCTAAAAAGCAACAAGAAAACAAAACCAGCTGGGAAGAGGTGAGCGGGAGCTCACATTGTCCACCTGCAGCCCCAGGTGGGCTGCCTGGGTTGAAGGACACACCCAGTCACCAGGCATGTGCTCCTGGGTGTGTTCCTCCCGTGTGCTTTGCTCGCCTCTGCAAAAAGGAGAGAGAGTGGCGGCTCCCTCATGGGGTGCTGAGGCGTTAAGAGAGTTTAGGATCGTGCTGGCATCAGATAGGCGACTCTAAGTGTCAGTTTCCGGTGTCATTGTGGTCACTGTCATTTTCTGAATGTTACGTTCACAAATGCTCTTTGTGTGTTCTGTTCTACGCATGCTTTTCCCCTGCTTAAAGCTTGCACGCCATCCAGGGTTAAAGACCTGTGTATACACACGAGATCAGATGAACCCGTGTGCAGCTTTGGCAGTGGAAAAGGCCTTCTGCAGCAAGGCAGTGAGCTGCAAAGCCGCAGAAGGAGTGGGTGCCATCAACAGTGCAGTTCCCAAAGTCAGGACGCGTGTTGAGGGGGCCTGGCTGCGGTGGACAGGTCTGTGTCTGGGGCTCTCGTGGCTGGAGGCTGCCCCTTGCTCACCGCTGTGCCTCTGTGTCCGTTTCAGTTTACTGAGAGAACATTCGATCGATGGCACCGGCTGGGCTCCCACTAGGACATTAAAGGTAGAGTGCGATGCCTTAGACCACAACCCTTCCCTGGAGGCCTCTCCCACCTGTCATCGGCCACCTCTGAGAACAGGGGTGTCCTGGCTGTCCCATCCACGCGTAGCCGGCTCCCCCTCTTCCCGCCACCCACCTGCCTGCCTGGGGCTGCTCGGCCAAGCGTGTACCCCGGTCACTTCCTCTGTCCTCATTCCTGCCCCCCAGCTCCTGGAGAGGGCGGGGTACGTTACCACACTGCTGCTCTTAGAGGATGCTGAGGCCCAGAGAGATGGACCTGGGCCCCGGGGTCCCAGCAGCTGATGCCTTGGACCTGGGGCCAGCTCTGGTTCTGTACGTGCCCACACCTTTGGGGGACAGCAGCAAACTGGTACACAGACCTCCTTGTGGCCCGAAAGGACTGTCAGGTTTTGGGCATCACCCATAGGCTATTGGGGAAGAACACAGAGGAGTAGTTTGGGGCCCTGTCCCAGAGTCAGGGGCACCGCAGACTGCATGACCCCTCCCAGGCTGTGGTCTCCACTACCCCGGGCAGCCCGGCCTGTCTTCCTCTTGCCACGCCCTGGGCGTGTCGTGCTCTCTTACGAACAGCTTCTGTTTGGGCAGCCCCTCTCCCTGGCAGGCCCCCATTTCCTCTGTGAAGCCTCTCCCTCCCAGGTGGGCTCTCCATGGGGCCCTTCTGTAGAGGCTCTGCGGACACGCCCATCTCTCTGGCCCCCTCCACCTGGCCAAGAGCTTGTATTCACCCGCAGCTCCGGCCCTGGCTCGGGCCCACTCACATCCAGAGGACGGGGGGGATGTATGGGCACGGATGAGAGAAAGCAGAGAGGGGCAGTTAGAGCCGCTGGCCGGCAGAGTCCCGGGTGAACGTGAGCGCAGACCGAGAAGAGGCAGGGCCGGCCGGAGCTGAGGCCAGGAAGGCTGGGAGGGAATCTGTGATCGCGCCACAGATCCTGAGTCAGCCCAGAGAGAACAGCATTGATCACAGTTTTATTTCAATGAAAATTTTGGATCTTTGTTAGAAAATACTAGTTTCTCTTGATTTTTTAAATACCTAGAACAAAATTATTAAGACTCAGGGGACAGTGGGTAATGAACATACGTCTGATCCCCAAGAGGCCATAGATGCAAAGAGAGCAGATTTTATTCTAAAGGTGGCTCTTCAGGAGTCTGAGCTAAGCTTGGTGATGGCAGGTAGTGGGCGGTGGAGGTGAGGGCCTCTGTGCAGACGCGCCCACGCTCTGTGACGGCCCCGGGGTGCGCTCACGGGACCCTGGCCCCACCAGGAGCGCAGTTTATGTTGTCTCTGATTTTATATTCACCATCTGTAGCTGCCCATCTTTGAATATCCCAGAGTTTGTTGTTCTGTTGAAGAGAAGCTACTTTATTGTCTTGTCTTAGGAAAAACAAAGCATGCTAAAGATAGATTTTGATATTTTGATATGAAATACATATTTCTTGGTCATGGATTTAGAAGACTTGAAGTACAACGGAGCCTGAAATCATTTCTTTCTTTCTTTCTTTCTTATTTCAGGATGTAGTCTGGGGATTGAACTCGCTGTTCACTGTAAGTATGGTGACCAGAACCCCAAGCTGTTCTTGGGTCCCCTGGCCGCTTGCGTCACACATCACACTAAGGATAACACAAGGGGAATAAAAACACCAGCATGTACCTGCTGAGCCCTCTTTTCTGTCATGAGTCAGAAGAACAGTAGGATGAGAACCAGAGGGCTCTGGAGTGACATGCAGGCAGGTTGTGGGGCAGGGAGCAGAGAGTCCCACGCCTGCCCCACTGGAGTGGCTGCTGCCACCCGCACGGGGCACGAGGCCAGCTCCATCTTGCAGCCTGCCCCACGGGCAGCCACGGCTCTGGGCGCCTGGCCCAGCCCCGCTCTGCATCTGCCATCCCCCGCAGCCCTGGTCGCAGCCCCCCTCCGTCCCAGGCCTCCAGCTCTGAGTGAAGGGGTGCGCGGCCACCCAGCCCTTGGGCTTTTCACAAACCCACAACACCTTAGAGTTGTTTTCTAAGGTTCTATGAGCTGCCCAAGTTGGCTGTCCTCAAAACATAGCACGACACAGGCAAGACGGAGGGTGGGAGGAGCTGGGGAGAAGCCAGAAGCCAGAAGGGTGACGGGAGCTGGCGTTGGGGTGTCACCTGTGTCACTATGTGAGCCTTTGAGTTTGCACTTTCTGGTCATAAGAGAGCTTTAAACGGAATAAGCTTCAGGGATCTGTCTCTGAAAAACAAGAAGAAAAACCGTGACTTTTGGTAAAACCGAAGGTTCCCTCTGTAAAAATGAGCCCATCCTGCAGCCCCACAGCACGGCAGGCCGACGGGGGCTTCCTGGCCCTGGGCAGATGCACCCACACAGCTCAGCCACCCAGGGCGGGGTTGCTGCCCTCCCCCTCGTCTGAGGCCACAGTGCTCTTGTTCTTATCTTCAATAAAACAAAACCAGCAGAGCCTCAAAATTACGCTCTGAGCCCAGCCTCCCTCTGCCTCCCCTCCGATGTCATCAGGTGATGCCTGTAACCAGAGCAGCAAACCAAGCGCTTCCTGGTCTCTGGCCCCTGGGTCTGCGTGGGAAGGCAGTACCCCAGGGGGCGGGCCGGCTAGACAGGCTTTGGCTGCTTCGGTCACTTTGTTGTGATTCTGTTTTTGGCTTTTTCAATGAAGTAAATGCAGTTTTACCTATGGAACTGTGAAGGCTGGAATATGATTTAAAATCTGCCTGGTGGCTGTGCTTCATTTTTCCTTTTTTTAAAAAAAGAATTCTGGTATAGTCCCCATCTCTCCAGGTACTCCAAACCTTGCAAATGATAAAGACCAATCAAAATTGCTAATTAATTCTGTAGTGGTTATTCTAACCAGCATATTCATTTTAGGCCAAATATATGGTAAAAGATAAAGAATTTTATGGGTCCAGTGTAATCTTTTATGCACTGCTGTCTCACATAATACTTACTTTATATTTTTGCCTATTTCTAGGACTTGGGAGTCTAATTTCCCAACTGTAAACATCACAGAGGTTTAGTTTTTCTTTGCTGTATTTGGACAGATTGCATGTATTTATCCCCCAATTTAACATTTCTCTTGGGGATAAATACAGTTGTCTTTATAATGATCCCATGATGGCTTTGAAAAGCAGTGATTCATCATAAGAACAAATCTCATGTCCCTGCTTTTTAAGAGAAGGAGTAGGCAGTATAGAGAGAAGACGGAGCCTCCAGTCTGAAACCCCAGCTATTTCCCGGGCAGATGGGGAGGAGCCATTCCAGGGCTTTTCTGAGGTAGAACGGTTCTGGTGTGCCCTCCTGAGGCCCAGGGATACCAGCCTGACGCACTGTCCTGAATTTGGTCGGGCTCTAGCCACCATTGCTCCTGGGTTGTGAGTATGACGTCCGTAGAAGTGAGGTAAGAGGTCAGGGGGCTGTCCAGTTATGGTCAGAATGGAAACTGTACATTTACGGATCAAAGTTGAGAGGAAATGAGTTTTTAAGGAAAAAATGATTTTTATTTGGAAATGCTGGTAATGAAAGTTGTTTTTCATTCTCCAATTATCAAAATAGCATTAGAAATGATTGCAGTTTCTTCCACTTTCACCAAACTTTGCACAATTACATATAAACATATCCCTGACTTCTTTCAGTCAACCATTTATTTCCTTTTCGAAAGAGACTCCCCCATGTCCAGTACTTTTACATGAGGAGAACCTCAGTTCTTAGTGGGATCTCTCAACTCTCTAGGTCCTTCTACCATTTGCTGATTAGATTTCTGATGTCTGGTTCATAAAATGAAGGCTTGTAACAGAAAAACAGTTTCTTTCCATTGTTTACTCGAGTTACTCTCTTTTTAAGGATCTTTTGAATTTTGATGATCCACTGAATATTGAAGCTGCAGAACACCATTTGCGGGACAAGGTACGCTGGTCACAGGAATATTCTAGGTTGATGTATTTCATTTTTTTAAAATGTCTTTTAAGATACGTGTGAAATTGAGAATGGTAGAACTCAGGACTGAGTTTGAGGTAATTTATCAATAATGTGTTAAATAACAAGTGTGAGTGGTCCCACCATCAGTAGTCAGACCTCTGCACTGCCTTCGGGCGGCTCTGGCCACGTTGTGTTGCTCAGCAAAGCCTTGGTTTGGCCACAGTGCCGATGAGCCCCAGCCCCCAACACCTCTTCAGGAGGCTCCCCACTTGTCATTGTAGGACGTCCCTACTCATCAACTCTGTGCACTAAACCTTGTCAGGGAAAGAAAGCAATGGTAACAGGGAACACTCACATGGCCAGGTAGGAAAGATGGCATAAATGTCTGTCATTTTATTTTTCTTGAAAGGTTGTTTCTTGCTCTGATTATGAAATAAGGGGAAGAGTGGTGATTTGTAAACTTTTAGCCCCAGTAAGGTGGACCTAAAGTTCTTCAATCAGGACTGCCTCCACGTGAATTCTTAGACAAGCCCTACCCAACCCCACTAATGTTCTTACACGGAGGTCCTGTAAAGCCATTCTGGGAAGACGGATCTGGACACAGGGCCTTCCTGATGGCAGTAGCCATGGCTCATCCCTGTCTGTGGTCAGGTTCTGGCCTGGCTGTCATCATGACCTTGACCACACTTGGGGGCCTCACTCTCCCAATTCACAAAATGAAGAGTCTTAGCATCTCTTCTGCACAGAGCATGTGTGTTTATGTCCCCACCCCCTAACCTGGCACAGGGTCTCACACACAGTAGGCACCCAGAGCAGTAGGGAAAGGGTGCTCAGCTCCGCAGGTCTCTGATGAGCCTGCCACCTTGGCAGCTGGGGGATGGAGGCCAAGCCCACATCGCTCTCAACTTGGCCCTGACGTGCTGCTCCCCTCACTGACCTGCTCCTCTTCCTTCCCTCCCAGGAGGACTTCCGGAATAAGGTTGAAGACTACATTAAGCGTTACGCCAGATGATAGAGGAGGAGACTGCAGGGCTGTGGGCTGTGTGCTGCTGGTTTGTCTCCATCTCAAACCGAGACGGAGCCCTCCTCCCCTCCTCGTGCTCCCTCAGCCCCACTGGGTCATCCGAGTCCTGTGACCATGTCCTGAGGAAGAACCTCTTCACGACTACCCACTGTACCTGGAGAGCTCCACGTAAATACAGCAAGAAAATGTGTTTGGGGTTCTAAAGAGTTGTCTGCTTACCTTAACATGTTTACTTTTTGGAAATTGTACTGTGTAGGCGCGTTGGTGAGATTCTCGAGAAGCTGTAATGAGCTCAGAATTGAGGCTAGAGCTTGCTTCTTCCCTTTCCAAACAAAACGGTCCCTGCACAAGTGATGACGATGTGCTCAGTGTAGCTCACAGACTGGCCTAAGAAACCCACTGCAAACTGTGATGGACGCGAATTCGTAACTCCTCCCACAAATGCTGGCCCTGCCTAGATGTCATGAGGCTTCCAGAATGCATAGAGTCATTCACTGTAGATCTCTTACTGAAATGCATATTTTATTTAATGTAAGTATATTTTGGAACAGATTTGTAATTTGTACAATTTAATGCTTTAATTATTTTTTTCTATCTTCATTTAGTTTGTATTTTCATTGTCGAGCGCAGACAGAAAGATGTTGGGTCAAGCAATTATTGCAGAGAAATACAAAGAAAATATGAAAGACACATTACTCATTCTGTCCAAATGCAACAAGAATTTGGCTTTTAAAAATTCAGCTCTTACTTTCAGGTCCAGATGGGGCAGGAGATTTCAGACCCCTTTGAAACCGGATCTAGATGATTTCAGAACAAAATGCAGGGTGCCTTCTCACATGCTGCCCAGAGGCAACTGGCTGAGCCCAGGCCAGCTGGGGGGCTTGGTGCTTCTGCAGTGGTCTGTGCCTGTGAGCCAGGAGGCAGTGCCTGTGGAGCTGCTGACCAGAGAGCCAGATCCCCTGGGTCCTGAGGGACGGGAGAGAGCTCAGGAACCAGCCCAAACAGTGCCTCGTGCCCCTGAGGCCATAGCTGTGGCCTGCCGAGTTTGCTGGGGTTCTGGGCCCTGTTGGTGGGGGGGGAGGGCTCCAAGGCCTTGTAGGTCTGGGAGTCAGCAGACAGACGTATGGGGTGAGGTAGGCGCACTTCAGAGGAAGAACACCAACAAGGCCAACGGATTTACGCCAGCATTTAGACACTGGAGCCAGTGACATCAAGTGCAAGATAAATGTTTATATGGTTTCATCTGCTGCTTGCCTAACATACTCAGGTATAACTGACAGCCTCCTTAGACCCGATTTCCCCATCTGCCATCTACCATCTACCATCTACCTGGCCTGGTTTGTTTTTCATGATTTATAATATAATCTCTGATTCTGCGATCAGTCTGTCCTGGAGGTCAGCAGGGGAGGGATGCAGGCCCTGCTTCCCCTTTGAAGGCAGGAATTGTTCCCATTAGACTTGAGGTGGTGCCAGCTAGTAGGCCACATGGCTGGTGCACAGAGCAGAACGGGTAGGACTGGGTTCAGGGCATGGCGGCATCTCAGCAGCTCAGGGCCTATCAGGGATACATATAACCTTGCTTCCGAGCCCTGGGAGACACTGCAACTTGCACACTATTAACTGAAACTCTGCCCAGCATTGCAAGAACTTGCCAGCCAGGCACTGAGCCTTCCTCCACTTGGTGGGTCAGGAGGGCAGCAGCTGCCATCCCACAGGTCTGGCTCCTGCCCCTGTGACCCAGGGCATGCGGCTGGCTTCCTGGAGCCAACCCAGGCTCAGGGCATGACATGTTTCACTGCCATCAGGGCCATCTCACTGCCGTCAGGGCAGCCCCCGGGCCGCACGGCTGGTGGTACAGGTAGAGGTGGAAGAAATGATGGCATTGCCTGTGATTAAACAGAAACATGCTACTGGAGGTAAAAGACTGCCATCTGAGCCAGCCTGGAAGGGTAATAATCTGTTTATTTTGACCTCAGAGTATTTGCACAGAGAAAAATACTTTATCAGGTAAAGACATTTCCTCATAATGGGATCATCCCTTTCTGCCCAGTGGAAATCCCTTGGCAGTATTTTGCCTCTCCGCTGCCCCAAGCCATGCATCTTAAGGGGCTCTGCCCATCACCATGAGCAGCTGGTATTGTGCTGGTACAGGGCCTGTGGCATCTGTTGGTGGCTGTGGGACCCTGATTTACAGGCCTTTTGGTTTCTTGGGGTCTCTGCCCCACTTGAAGGCCAGAGTGTCTGGGTCCAGCGCATGTGGCCCACCACCCTGGTGATAGTTGAGGACTTCTGATCTGCCAGGGGTGGGAAGGGAGGCGTGGATATTGAGCCTCTGGCCAAAGAGCTCAGCTCTGGAGCTGGAACGGTATAGGGAGGCACTGGGGAAACGCAGCCCCTGGGTAGCTCTGATGTTCAGCCGGGTTCCCATGACTCCACTGCCTAGGATTTGGTATGTCCGCAGCATGTTTTTCAAGTGCATTTATAAGAAAGCAGTTCCAGGGGAGGCCGTTCAAAAGGAAAAGGCTTTCCCCTGTCAACTTCCCTCAAATAAACCACCTACAAGTTGCCCAGCCGCCTCCCTGTGCAGTCTTCCCAAAAAACCAGGGTGAGGGCATTACTGGGGTGCTGAGGACAGCCCCCCGGGTTCCTCTCCTTTTCCTCTGCAGCCTGGACTGCGTTCCTCATCGGTGGCACCTGCATTCACATCTTTGGCTCATTGCAGGATGCTGTCCCAGGGAGCAGTATTTTATGGCACAAGAAGCCTGGCTTCACCTGCCCTTATCTCCATGCCCTGAAAGCCTTACCGAGCTGTTTACATGATTCCCACTCACTACAGACTAAGTTGTCCAGAGAAGTCACTGTAGTACAAGAGTTCATGGAAAAATTGTAGAGAGCTGGTTCAGACTGCATTTAGCTAAAACATTTTCAATGTACAGTCTTTAAAAAGGAGCACACACATTATTAGTATTTGCCAGTTTAAATGTTTCAAAGTGTCCAGGCATATTTTCCTCTGCCATTACATTCCAGGGACCCTGACACTTGTCTAGAAAGACTGTGTGGGTACGGGAGCAACAGTGTCCTTCCCCGTGCCTCTCCCACAGCCAGGCCGATCTCAGCAGAGTCCCAGGCCCACTCTCAGGCCGTCTGGGGACAGAGCCATCATGTTGCTTATGGCAGCAGAAACAGACTGCACAGCCCTTTTCTGAGCTCTGGAGCACAGCAAAATCCCAGAGGGCAAACCCCCAGGCTGCTGACGGCCAGCCGGCCTCACACGTCTCTGGGGACAAAGCCCGCCGTTCCTTGGAGTTGCTCTGTTGCCCACCCCATTCTTTAGAAAACTTCTGTGACAAAAAACCCACAAAATCCTATTAACACCAGACTTTTCACACTGGTTTATCAGGCAGAACTTTTTAAATTAAAAAATTCCAACAAGCTGTTAGCCACCAATTGCTTTCCTTGGGGAGACCCTCCTTTCCCAGCTGGTGCCGTCTATTCCGGGATTGTTTTCACTTTGATCCACCTAAAAATGTTTAATCTTGGAAAGTCAGGTCTGCCATAAGTTCATGATTGATAAAATAAAATGTGTCTAGCAAAACACTCATAGTCTTAGTAAAATAATGTTTTCCTTTTCTTTTGCCAAAGAAGAGCTTGGAAAATGAGACTGTCACACCCCCTCCTCCCACCTGCAGCCCTGCCTCAGACAAGCCCCGCGGCCTGGCCAGAGTGAGCAGAAGCGTCTGTGCTGCCCCTTGAGGTTTCCACCTGTGCCCTGGATTTCCATGGGTTACCAAAATTGATTTACTGAAGAAATTGTGGTTTGAAAAAGTTCTCCAATAACCCCAGTGATGGGGACCTTTTGTTAAGAATGTCAGTTTCTTTGTGTTGAGCTATATAAAAAACTAGATTATAATTTCTCTTTAAAAATCCATTTTAGGGCTCATTTATTTTCATGACCAAATTCATTGAGCCAGAATTCCTCTAGTAAATTCACTTTTTATCTTATGTCAGGTCCAGTTGTAAAAAATAGTGCCTGCCCCAAGAGTTGTGGGTGCTGGAGGAGGGACCGTGGGCAGGCCCCAGGCACGGCGGCCTGGGATAGCCGTTGGCAGGACCAGCAACCAGGAAGGAGCCATGGATGGCTTAGCACCGCATGTGGTCTCCACATCGAGCCTCTGGTCCGGTTTGCGTGCAGGAATGTCCTTTCCCTGCTCTGCTGCCTATGCGAGGCTTGTTGGGTGGTGGCCTGCAGGACTTCCTTGCCCACACCGGGATGTCAGTGCTGGATCTTGCCCACCTCACAGACCCCACTGACCTTCCTCATGACTCAGTGCCTCCATACAATGCATGGGGCTCGATGTTAAGATATTTTATCATGAACCAGTTGTTGATCTTATCAAGTGTCTCTCCTTTCTAAAAATTTATTTCAACCTCCATAGGCCCCGTGTCCTTCCTTCTAACCAGCATGACATTGAGGAGGCATAAACTGGGACCTTGTTTCCTATTCCTAAGATGTTTCAGCCTCAACTTAGTCTTAGAAGACCTGTCTGCCTGGGGAACCCTGTGGCTCTTGACAGCACAGGTGGAGTCCAGTGGCCGGGGTCCCTGCCCTTGAATGTGCCTTCCCAGACCAGTGACGGCATGTGACAAACCAGTCACTGAGGAAGAGCAGCAGGGAGGAGGAAGACATGGCCAGACACCTGAGCGCGACCAAAATAAACTGATGGTCGGCCTCATCCACCCCCCTTGCTGCGAGAGGGTTGCCCAAACAACCTCCCACCGTTCACGTCTTCCCCGCCTCCAGAATATGCACCCTCGTGCCTGGCCCAGAGCCCATCATGATTGGACCCCTCTCCACCCTACCTGTGAATTTCCAAAGGACCCTGGCCTCAAGGGAGCACTTTCATGCCTTGTGATGAAGTCTGTTTCCCTCCTCCAGCCCCTTTCAAGATTCAGTTCACAGTGTTGCTGCCATGAGGCCTGTCTGCAGGCTGGCAGACATTTCCCGGGGCGTCCTCATCCCCAGGCTTCCAGAGGCGCCAGGTGTGGCCTGCACTTGCTCACGTGTATTCCCACCTATCTCAGGAGTCAGCCTCTGAAGCTTTTCAGCCATCCTGCAATAACTGAATAGGTTATTACGATGTGCTTATTTAGTCTTGAGTAAAGAGCACAGGTACATGAGACGCAAGCCTGCTCAAGACAGCCACTGCACGGGAGGCGGGGTGTACCGGCCGCGGAGGGCAGGACACCACAGCTCCTACCCTGCTCTCAGCTCACAAACATCAAGTCCGAACGGTGAGCTCTGCTTGAGCGAGTGGGCTGTGAAAAAGCGCTGCAGAAAAAGAACTGTCCTGCCTCGGGATGAACATGATGCTGGAACTGAAGTGTAGGAATGAAAGAAACTTTTTCAGGGAAAAATACATTTAGTAAATGCAGTCAACTGCATCTCTGACTCAGAATCAAAAAGTCATAAGGAGACCATAGGCTAAAATGAAGTGGCAACAGGAAGAAACTATAACCATCATAATAAAGCCACAGCAGTAGTGCTGAGAAATAGATAAGAAATCCTCCCAGAATGCCGAAGAGATCAGGGACAAAAACATCAGAGCAAAGGTAACATGGAAAAGACAATGGGGACCTGTGCTTGTGGCTAAGATGGAGTAACAGGGCTGCATTCACCCTCTTATCTGAATAAGCAAAACCTGCCTGGCCTCAGCAGGGAAGGGGGAGCCCAGGCCGAACCCAGCAGGCACTCCAATCTGAGATGGAACCAAGAACCAAAAGAGCCAGAGTTCCCAGGGGAGGCCTGCAGGGAGTCCTTGCCGGCCGCCAGCCGGGTACCGGCCCGCAGGTGCACCGGAGGAAGCTGCCTGAGGGTGGGGAAGGGTGCCAACCAAAGGGTCAGAGAAAGTGACACCCGGAGCTCACACAAGGCCAGGAAGAGTCCACGTTCCCATGAGCAAGAGTGGGCAGCGTGCAGTCCCCAGCACATCGGGAGGAGCCCTCAGAGGAGCCCTGGCTTGGTCACAGGAAGTACGCTGCAGGCTACGCGACACGGGTACCATCAGGAGTCCCACAACGAAGCGAGCCTTAGAAGGATTAAGTTATTTCAAAGTAACTGTTCCAGAACAAAGACAAATAGGAATTTTTAAATCCAGAACCTTCCACAATAAGCAGCCAGTCCCGGAAGTCTGGAAACCTGTCTCAGTGGGCGCGAGAAGACCATTCCTCATCCAGAGGCAGCAGGGAAGCCAGAAGGCGCCTGCAGAAAAGAATTCCACCAACTCACACTCGGCCCGAAAAGCCCCTGGCCACCGCGGGCCTGAGGCTGTCCCCCACCCAGAGGCACTGTGACCAGAGAGTACTGGTGGGGGCACCCACCACAACCAGTGTCCAGCCAGACATGTCTCTCCATCCCTGCAGACCTGAAACTGCCTCCCCCAGTAAGAGACAGTGATGGGCCCAGCCTGGGGAAGTCCCACCTCAGCACCGGTGGGAGCCCCAGACCCATGAAGCAGACCAAGCTGACACCAAAAAGGCCCTACTGAAGCCCTGTGCTCTTTTGTCTGCTGAGGTGTAGAGGAAACTCACAGTCTCCTAACTTACTGACAAAATAGCCAGGACACGAGTGAAAACACTCATGATACCAAGAACCAGGAAAAGATCAACTTAAATGAGAAAAGACAACACTGACACTGAGGTGAAGCAAATGGTGGAATTACCTTTTAGGCATTTAAAAGCAGCTATCATAAAAATGCCTCCAAACCTGACTGTAAATTCTCTTGAGACGAGTGAAAAAAAAATCTCAACAAAGATATAAAATTTATTAAAAAGAACTAAAAGATACAAAACAAAGTTTTACAAACTTCCTGGATGGCCTCACCAGTAGAGTGGAAATGGCAGACAACATAATCAGTAAACTTGAGGACAAATCAATATAATTGATCCAATCTGAACAACAGAAAAACAGAGAAAAAGAGGGGGTGGAATGGGCAATGCCTTAGGGACTTATGGGGGCAATAACAAAACATCCAGCACTCATATCATCTCAATCCCAAAAGGAGGAAAAAGAGTGGGACTGAAAGTGTATTTGAAGAAACAAGGATGAAAACGATCCAAATTTTGGTGCAAGACAAAACCTTGAGAGATTCAAGAAGCCTGAATAAATCCCAGATGGGGTAAACGAACAATGTAAAAATGAAATTAAGAAAATCAATTCCATTTACAATACAATAAACTTAAGAGATAAATTTAACAAAAGAAATCCAAGACTTATATGCTGAAAACTACAAAATACCACTAAAAATGAAAGACCTAAATAATGGAAGACCTCCTGTTTTCATGGGTTGGAAGACTTAATATTTTTAAATGGTCATACTCTCCAAATTGATGTACAGATTCAGTGCAAAACCCATGAAGCTAACCCTAAATTCTTACGGAAATTCAAGGGACCATAGTAGCCAAAACAGTCTTGAAAAGGAACAAGTTTGAAGGACTCACACTTCCTGATTTCAAAGCTTTGCAAAACTAAAGTAACAAGACAGTGTGACAGTGGCATAAGAAGAGACATAGATCAATGAAATAGAACGGAGAGTCCAGAAGCAAACCCGTGCATCTATGGCTGGCTGGCCTGGGATGAGAGCCAAGACAACCAAGTGGTGGAAAACAGTCTTCAACAAATGGTGCTGGGACAACTGGATCTCCACATGCAGAAGAATGGATTTGGACTCCCACCTCACACTGTATATCAAGATTAAGTTAAATGGCTTAAATATCTAAATATAAGAGCTAAAAATACAAAACTCTAGAGGAAAACATAGGAATAAATCTTCATGATCTTGGGGTAGGCAAAGTGTTCTTTGATACAACACCAAAACAGCAGCAACAGGAAAAGCAGGTGACTTGAGCTTCCCCTGACCCCACTACTTGGGTTCAGTAATAGGCTAAAGCAGCTCACAGGACTCAGGGAAAGGGCTGTTGTTATTTTTTTTTTTACTGGATTGCAGATGTATTGTAAAATGATATACAACTCAAAACAGTCAGATGGAAGAGGGAAGGGAAGGGTCACAGCTTCCATGCTCTCCCCAGGTATGCCAGCCTCCCAGCACCTCCCCGTAGCATTTATTACAATGGCACTATAAACCTATGGTGGTCTCAAAATTTTTAGTTTAAACTATATCCAGAACCCAACAAGCTAAAAATAAATGCCTAGCATTCAATACAAAATGACAAGGCATGCAAAGCAGCAAAAAAATAAGCCCCCAACTGAACAAAAAGGCATGCTACAGTACAGGAGAATATATTTGTGAATGACATATCTGACAAGGGGCTAATATCCAAAATATATAAAGAACTTATATGCCTCAACACCCAAAAAGCAAATAACCCAATTAAAAAATGGGCAGAGGATATGAAGAGACAGTTCTCCAAAAAAGAAATACAGATGGCCAATAGACACAAGAAAAGATGCTCCACATCACTAACCATCAGGAAAATGCAAATTAAAACCACAATTGAGATATCACCTCACACCAGTAAGGATGGCCAGCATCAAAAAGACTAAGAATAAATTCTGGCGAGGATGCGGAGAAAGGGGAACCTTCCTACACTGCTGGTGGGAATGTAAGCTAGTTCAACTATTGTGGAAAGCAGTATGGAGGTTCCTCAAAAAACTAAAAATAGAGATACCATTTGACCCGGGAATCCCACTCCTTGGAATTTACCCAAAGAATACAAGTTCTCAGATTCAAAAAGACATATGCACCCCTATGTTTATCGCAGCACTATTTACAATAGCCAAGATATGGAAGCAACCTAAGTGTCTATCAGTAGATAAATGGATAAAGAAGATGTGGTACATATACACAATGGAATACTATTCAGCCATACGAAAGGAACAAATCCTGCCATTTGCAACATCATGGATGGAGCTGGAGGGTATTATGCTCAGTGAAATAAGCCAGGCAGAGAAAGACAAGTGCCAAATGATTTCCCTCATTTGCGGAGTTTTACGAAGCAAAACTGAAGGAACAAAATAGCAACAGACTCACAGACTCCAAGAAGGGACTAGTGGTTACCAAAGGGGAGGGGTGTGGGAGGGCGGGTGGGGAGGGAGGGAGAAGGGGATTGAGGGGTATTATGTTTAGTACACATGGTGTGGGGGGATCATGGGGGGAACAGTGTATCACAGAGAAGGCAAACAGTGTCTCTGTGGCATCTTACTACACACAGACAGTGACTGCATTGGGGTGTGGGTGGGGACTTGATAATATGAGTAAATGTAGTAACCACATTGTTTTTTCATGTGAAACCTTCATAAGAGTGTATATCAATAATACCTTAATAAAAAATTAGAAAAAAGAAAGACCCATAGTGAGGGAGAGGAATCAGTCAATAGAAAACAGACCCATAAATATGATAGAATTAGTAGAGCATCAAGAAGATAAGAGCAAAGATTGCATAAATTAAGTAAAGATATGAACATATAAAAAGGAGAAATTCAACTTTCAGAAGAAAAATACATACCTGTGATGAAAAATAGATTGGGTGGGTTTAACAACATTACACATTGCAGGAGAAGAAATTCATGAACTTGAACAAATAGCAGTAAAAACATTCCATGATAGTCTGTGGTGGGTGGGCAGGGGGGGTTGAGGGGGAGTGCTGGAAAAAAACAACCAACCCAGACCTTCAGTGAGCTGTGGGACGCCTTCACACAGCCTCATCTAACTTGAAATGTGAGTCCCCAAAGGAGAGGGGAGAAAGTATTTGAAGAAATAAGGACTGAAAATTCCCCAAATTGGTAAACACTGCAAACCCACAGATCCGAGGTCAACCACTCCAAAGCACAAGAACCTGAAGAAAACACCAAATCACATCCTAATCACTTAAAATCAGTGACAGAGCAAAAGTATTAAAAGCAACACAAATGAAGACACATAAGATAGAAGAACAAAAAGGGTGACAGATTTCTCATTAGAAGCAATGCAAGCAAGAAAACAATGGAGAAACATCTTTGCTGGAAGAGAAAGTTCAAACTAGAATTCTATTCTAGGGAAAATACAAAAGTGAAGGCAAAATAAAGACGTTCCTCATACATAACCAAAGCTGAAAGAAGTCATACCAGCAGCTGAGCGCTGCAAGAAGTTCTGGACAGGGTCCTCTGGAGAAGGAATATGACCCAGACGGAAGTGTGAATCCACGCCAGGGTTTCTCAGCCGCAGCCCCACTGACATTTGGGGCCAGGTTTGCTGTGTGGCGTCCTGTGCTCTGTAGGATCAGTAGCACACATGGCCTCTACTCACTAGATCCCAGAAGCACCTACCACCCAATTTTCACAACCAAAATTTGCCTCCATTGTCAAAATACAAATTACTCCCAGTTGAGAAACACTATTTGATGGATGTTCTTTCATATTTTCCATCTATGATTTTCAGCAATAATCTGAGAGAATTCTCATGTTATGTTCGGGCATTTAGCTCACTGATTGACATTTTGTGCCTATTCTGTTCAGCTCATCTATTGATTTTCTTTAATGGACTTTACTCTTGAGACCAGTTTTGGGTTCACAGCAAAACTGAACTTAAAAGGGAGTTCTCATATACCCCAGTCCCCTACACGGACAACCTCCCCAACTGTGGACATCCCACAAATGTAACATTTCTTGCAATTGATAAACCTACACTGACACATCATTGTCACCCAAAGTTCACAGTTTACATTGGGGGCCATTCTTGGTGTTGTACATTATAGAGGTTTTCACAGCTGTATAATGAATGACATTTATCCATTATAACAGTATCATTTAAAATAGTTTCACTGCCCTAAAAATCCTGTGTTCTGCCTGTTCATCCTTCCCTCAGCCCTGGCACCTCTACTGAGTTTTAAAACATGTTATTTTCATCCAATGTTTTTTCACTGTTCTTGTTTCATAACTGACTTCTAAAAATATAAAATATCTACTTACCTCCTCGTAGATCTCTCCTCTATTAAGGGCAGTAACAACTTTATTACCTTTTCCCCTTAGGTACGAGTTCTGCTTGTTGTATTCACTAGCTCCTTTTCATGAAGACAGCATTCCTCAAAGGTTTGGTTTATATTGGGTGCTCATCTGTGTAATGAAGACATCCTGTGAGGGCATTTGTTGCATCTGTTTGGCCAGCCTCCTGGATAGTGGTGTTGCTAGTGCGTGTTGCACCGTACTCTGCTTTCAGCGGGAACAGAGGAAACACAAAATGACTACGCAGCAGTTGATCCTCTGTATGAAGGTTCTCTTCGTCTGGGTATCACCAGACATGTGGAGCTCTGTCTGGTCTCTTACTCCACCGCTACAGTCTATATTCACCTGGAAACACAAACCCCTCTAATTGCTGCCTAATTGGTCCAACTCGTGCTTGAGATGAGTCACCTTGTCGGTTGTCCCTGCCCGCTCCAGCTCCCATCCACACAGCCTTCCATACAGATTGAGAGGACACCTGCCCCCTACTTTTCAGTCCTCACCCACCTTTGCAAGTAATCTCATACCCTTTCATCACCTGCAGGATTTAGGGCCTTCTTCCTCCTTTACTTTCAGTTTCGTCCTTAGCATAAGCATGGTCTGTCTCTAAAACATTTCGTGGTGGTCTTGTGCCCCTTTTTAGCTCCTCTTCTCAACCTCTGAAAAGGGTTGACTACATTCTCCCCCGCGGTAGATGCCCAGGCTTCCTCTCACGTGCACTTCACACTGTCGTCTATCCATGGCCATTCTTCCCGAATTCCCTTTCTTTTCCTCTTCTTTTGGCTTTTCTTGCTCCTGTGTGTCTATTTGCTTCTTAAATGTTGGTGTGTCCTTTGCTATTGTCTGCCTTTGGTAAGAAATGAGCTCAGTTTGCAAGCAAGAATGAAAGGAAATAAAGAAACCAGAAGTGTGGAGACTTGCGGTGCTGGGAACAGCTTCCAGACCCCAACAGATCAAACTGAGGAGGTCTACAAAAAGCCAATTAAAACCAGCTTCTTGGCAAAGCATCCTGAATTCAAATTCTGGCTCCATCACTACCCATATAACTTGGGCAAGATGCTGAACTTTTCTTTATCTTCATTTCATATATAAAATGAGGATGGCAGTACCCACCGGCAAGGGTGTTATCACGATTAAATTAGTATAAGAAAGGTGCTTAGGACCTGGTGATCATTGCCTGGAACATGCGCCGGGCTCTGCTAACCTTAGAAATTGTTATGCCAAAAAGGCAAGGGATGGTCTGGCTTAATTCAAGAATCTCCGCCCTCTCTTTCCACTTTCACAACGGACGCGTTACGGCTGGCAGCATATAAGAACGTTAGGCGTGGCCAAAGCTCACCCAGCAGCCTCCCCGCCGTGCTCCCCCGTCCCCGGCAAAGGCACAGCCATCCGGGTCACCCGTGAGTCCCCGCTTCCTCGCCTCCCTCGGGCCCCACCCTCAGGGCCCCGCTCCTGCCCACGGACATCCTCGCCCCAACCTTTGAGTCCGTCTGCCCTGCGCGTCTCTGCTCGGGGTTCCCCATCTCCGGTCTGCAGCCCAGACGCCTCAAGCCCACCCCGTAGTGCAGAGGGTCGAGCCGCACGCAGGGCCCACCGCGCGCTCCAGGCGGGGCCCCGGCTGCGTGCGTGTCCCGAGCCCCGGAGGACCCGACGGTGCCCGCTCTGCCTGCGCCCAGCTGGCACCCGCCTGCCTCGGAGCCTCGGGGCTCCTGGAGGGCTCAGGTGGCGGGCGCAGGAAGGACACCGACCGAGGCGCGGTGGCTGGGACCCCGGGCCAATCACCAACCAGAGCGCCGCGCGGACTCCGGGCAGCCAGCGAGGGGGCGGTGCCGCCCATGACCACGCCCCCTGTGGCGCCCCTCGCGACGCCCCCGCTTGGCCACCTGACCTTGCGCAGCCAATTAGCAGGCTGCGGCCCGCCGAAGCGCTAGGATTGGCCGGGAGCACACAACTCAGCCAATCCGGACGCGGCCCGGGCTTTGAGGCCTGACCCCTCTTGAGAGGCCCCGGGGCGGCGCTGTGGGGCACCTCGGACACCCGGTGGTTGGGGCGGCGCGTGCGGCGGTTGGGCCGCAGCCGGGTGCGAAGGGTCGGGATGGAAGAGGCTGGGGCGCCGAGCAGGGACGCGCGGGGGCGCGCGGCCGGTCCGCCCAGCGGCAATGGAGAGGAGAGCCCGCCTGAGAGGTGCGCGCCGGGACGGGAAGAAAGCCGCGGGCGCCCTCCTCCCGGAAGCCCTCCAGGCTCCGCGGGGCGAAGGGTCAGGGAGGCCCGCCGGCGGAGGTGGGGCTTCGGCCGCCGGGGGTTGCTCCCGGGGGCAGAGTCCCGCGCGGGGTGCCGCGCCGGCGGGCTGTGGCGCCGCGAGAGAGCGGGCGGCGGGCGGATGCAGGCGTGGCCCTGGAAGGGCTCCGACAGCGGCGCCCAACACCCGGCGCTCGAGTCCGGGGAAGGAGCGCGCGGGCAGCGGGCCCGAGGCAGAGGAGCGCGGCGGGCGGAGCCGGGAAGGGCCGGCGCACCCCGGGCGCTGGCCCCGGAGGTGTGAGCGGGGTGCCGTGGTCCAGCTGTGGCTTAAGGCGCCCGGCCGCTGTGCGGAGAGCCGGGCGGGTACGGGACCGGAGCGCGCGGGGGAAGAGTCGGGCGTCTGACTGTCACAGTGCAGGCGGGAGGCGGTGTGGGCGTGGCGGCGGCGGTGGTACCAGGGCGGGGCGGACGTGCCCACACACACACCCCGGGGCCCGCCGCGGCGCCGCGGGGCGGCAGCTGGGGAGGCACCGAGGGGGATGCCGCCCCGGCCGTTGGCCCGCGCGCCGCCGGGGCAGGGGGCGAAGACGGGGCACTCGTCCCGCCACACCGCTCCTTCGGCCGGCGGGAACCGCTGCCCCCGGGGGTGGGGTGGGGTGGGGCAGTACGCATTTTCCAGTCTGTGAGTCTTCACCCTCCAGCCCTGGAATGTGTTAAGTACTTATTTTCAATCCTCTCCACCCGAATATGAGGAATAGTATGTGTGCCTTATAATTTGGGTCCGGGGCATTTATGTCACTAAACATTCCACTTTGCTTGGGACAGAGGCAAAGCAGCCAGGAAATGTCCTTTAGGGAGATTGCAAAGGAGATTCTTCACGGGGCCTTTTTATTTTTTAGTTATTAATCTAAGAGTTTCGTTTGCCCATCTAATACTGATACCACGTTAAGGGAGTAGCCGAGTAACCTGTGAAGTGTGAATCTGAAACTCAAGCCATAAATTAGCCTAAACAGCAGATTGTAAAACTTCCGACACTCCTAGTTTGAGAAATACGTTCCGGAAGTGAGAGCAGAGTCCTGGACGCACGCAGATTTAAGTCACAGCAGGACCAGGACATTCCTAATACAGGAGTGGCCAAGGGTGGCTCTGACCAAATTTCCCAAAGCCTGTACCTGTCAGGTGACTTTGGAGAGTTTATAAAGATGCTGCATTAAAGCATTCTGATATGGTTTAAGAAAACTATGTTTTAACAGCCTTGGTTGGTAGTTGTGTTTGAATTTTCATGTGGATCGGTTTAAACACTTTTGTTAATTTAAAAATAAATAATATATCAGGCAGGATTATCTACTGTATGTATTTATGGAAGTTTCTGCAGGTTCTGATATTGGTAAAAAAAAAAAAAAATACACAGATACATTTACTTACGATGGACCTTTCAGGGAATGTGCGTTTTCTGTGGCATTTACTTTGTCATCTTATAAATCCAGCTCCTGCTGTGTGCCAGCCGTTGTTCTCAGGGTTGGCCACAGGGCTCAGGGAAACTGGCAAAGCGGGAACCATCGTTTTATTACTTCATATTGAGGCAGTCGACAAGGAACAAGCCCAGTGGGTCAGATGATAAGTGCCAGAGAAGCAGGGGGGTGGAGGACCCAGAGCGCTGGGGGAGGGAGCTGGTGGCTGCAGTTTTATTTAGAGCAGCAGTGAACCTCCCAGGAAGGACAAGCCAGAGCAAAGACTTAAAACGAACGGTGGGGGGCATGGTCATTCTAGGCAAAGAAACCCGAGCCCGGGAGGAGAGGCCCCCTGCTCCCCCACTAGAAGGCCCGGGGGGGGGGGGGGGGGGCGGTGTAGGAGAGGGAGAGGGGAGGGGAGTGCCCCCACATCCCCAGCCACCCTGCCATCAAAGAAACTACTGGGAAGTGGAGAACTGCTGGTGACGTTAAAGCCTGTGGGAGGTGCGGCTCCCCAGGTGTGCGGGCTTCCCGTCCTTCCCCTTCTGGCAGATTGGTCCTTTGTAGCAGGTAGGCAGTCCAGGCATGGTGGGGCACTTACCTTAGCAAGGGGCAAGAAGTTTTGAAAATCTAAATGCACAGTCTCCTATCATTTGTAAAGGAAACTTACAAATACTAGATTACTGGAAATGATATGTACATTTTCCATAAGTAATGAAGATTTTGGACAGTTTGTGGAAGGCTGCAGTTTTTATGCAGGGAACACCCTGCCCTCGACATTATTTGCTCCTGTTGATGTGCTCAACAAAGTGCATCTGTGTTTCCATATTCCTTCTCCTTTTCCTTAACAGGCTCCTCTTTGTTTCCCTTCCAGCAGGAAAGTTTATATGGATTATAACGCTACCACCCCCCTGGAGCCAGAAGTTATCCAGGCCATGACCGAGGCCATGTGGGAAGCTTGGGGAAATCCCAGCAGTCCTTACCTGGCAGGTAATTCTAGAAGCTTTGCACAGATGGGAGATAAAAGGCAGAGGCACCTTAGAGAAATTGTGTGAAATCTTAGTTTTGAGTAGATTCTCTGTTCACTGTAGATCTTGAGCTGTGATGTGCAGTAGGTTTTTTTCTAAGACATCCACATTTGTACCTGAGCCTTGTTCATGCCATAATCTTTCATCTTTAATATCCTCTCCTGTCCCCCTTACCAGATGGAAAAGATGTCTCATTAGCTTAATGAGTTATCAGTAATAACTGTACCTGTTAAAATCCTTTCATGTGTCTGTCTCAGTTGATCCTTACAAAATTTGCAAATAAATCTTATCAGTCATCAAGATCCCATGTAGTCCTGGCCTTCTTTTTTTTTTTTAATGGAAGTTACTTGGAAATTCTTTAGTTATAATATTCTTGTTTCTCATTTATTCTTGTTTTAATTTAGAGAATTGGAGGTTTGGGAAAATAATTTGCTTCAAATTAGTAGTTATATAGTAGAGTTAGGTTTTTCAGATGGTGAGCTAAGGTCCTACCTTTCTTAATGTTTATCAAGGGTGACTAACTGAGATAAGCTATCTTAACTGTGGATTGTGATGAACTAAAATCGCTTTCGGGCAGACTAGTGCCGAGCCCTGGCCTCAGTAATGCCTGTGTACGGCATCCCCGGCGCTCCTGGAATACCATTTGCTTATGCTTCACAACCTGGTAACTAAGAGCTTTCTCAAAATCAGGTACTAGTCATTCGTTAACTCACTGCTGATGCATTCAGTTCATGTCTTCTGGCTGATCTGGACATCGCCTTGTGTCTCATCATTCCTCTTGAACTTTCTGATACATTAACCTTGAGAATGTGGAAAACCGTTAAATGGTAATAAGAAGCATTCAGCATGAAGACGTTGAGGAATAACCCTTAGGGAGCAATAAACCTTCTGGACCTGACAAGCCTGTCAGTGGCTTTCAGGTCGCCCTGGCAGCCTTTGCTTCTACAAATTAAGAACCACACCTAAAAACAATGTAATTCACCTTCTGTTGATGCTCCCAGTAGAGATGCAACGAAGGAGAAAGGGAGAGGGGGAGGGAGGGAGGAAGGGAAATCACCTTTATGATAGAATGATTTAATTACTTTTACAATATTATTACTTAATATAATGCCCTTGGGGGGAGTTTATTTTAAGGAAAATGTCAAGGACGTTTAGAAATGTTTAGATGTTTTAGAAAATGTTGAGGAAGAGATTAGGTACCCAAAATGTTCATCACAGCCTTGGTTATAAGAGTAAAACGCTGGAAGCAACCTCAGTGTCCATCGGTCTGGGACTGAGGACGTGAAGTATGCAGAAGCCCTGGCGCGGGTTCTGGACCTGCTAGGGCCGTGCTGTGGGCTGGAGCTTTGATTTTGGGGGCTGGTAGCGGTTCGCGTGGGGAAGGCGTGGTATGACTCAGGGTGGGCAACGTGCTAGTTTGTTTTCCCTATCTGTCCTCCAAAGAAAAAGTATGTGTGAGCAAGTGTGGAAAAATGTATTGTATAGTTTTGCTGTGAAAGACAGAAACCCCCAAATAACAGGAGCACAAACAGCTTGAAGTTCCTTTTCTCGCTCAGTCTAGGGCCACGTGGTCACGCAGCCATTACCAGGGGCCCCAATCCCCTCCACCTCATCTGCCCTCACCGTGCACTTACCCCTGTGGTCAGGACGGCTGCTCCAGCTCCCATCAGCAGCTCCCATCATGTCAGCAGGCCTGCCTGTGGGAGGGAGAGGAAGAGGAGGAGAAAGGGAGGCCTGCGTCCATCACTTGACACTTCTGGAAGTTGCATGTACCACCTTGGCTTATAACGTATTGCTGGACATTGGTCCCGTGGCCCTGGGGGCATGCCAGTTGCAGTGGAAGTTGGGAAATGGGTCTTAACTCTTAATTAATCTGAGAACTCCATGGTAGGAAGCGTGGCAGAGATGACAGCCATCAGCCCCAGCCCAGGTGGGATGCCCACCAACACTTCTGCCTAAGTTGGCTTTGCGTGGGGGGATTGTGGAAGTTTTGAGTATTTTCTTTTTGTTTCCTGGTTTTTAATCTTTCTGTAACCATCATGCATAGAGTAATGAAAACAGAAGTTTACTAAAGCTGCATTTACGGAGACATCTCTTCAAAGCTTTGTTCTTACTTTGAAGTGATAACAAACATATGCCCTCATGTCACATTGTCCTCAGTCACTGTGAGTGCCCTTTGGTGTGGACAATGACAGAGAAGGTGGCATTCAGTTTGTCCCGAGAGTTAGATTTTTGGTGCTTTTGCGTGCACCCCCCCTCTGTTAGTGATGACTTGTAAGGTGGTAGGGACTGCAGCTCCAGGTTTTCAGTTGGGGGCACCCATTCAGAGGGGTCAAGTGGCACCCAGTGTCCTCTGGCTGGTCCCCGGGTGAAGCCGGATCCTGTAGCTCTGGGTTCTGGGCTTCTCCTGCCACAACACCTTGCCGTGTCGGTGCTTTCCAAGGCCTGCGCAGTAGGTCTGATGCCCTTGGGGCTGCCCCTGCCTCGGGAAGGGGATCATGGCTTAATGAGACTTGGACTCACCTCCAAGGACTAGAGTCCTGCTTGATGACATGTAAAACCAGACCTGTGTGGGTGCTTCAGCTCAGTCACTCACTCAGCATGTGAGCGTGTGGTCACTCTGCCTGGGGACACAGCAGCAGACACAGTGGGGCCTCCATTCTCATGGCAGGGACAGGGCAGAGAAGGGGACAGCCAGTGAATGCACACACATATGTTACATGACAAAAGGTCCCTTGGGGAACTGTCGAGCAGCATAGAGGGGCTAGGTGGTGCTGGGGTGGGGGTGGAGGGGGCTCTCCCTTGTGTGGGGTGACCTAGATCTGATGCTGCAACATTTGCACAGAAATGAGAAGGGGACATCAGGAGGGCACTGCAGGCAGGGGGCACATGCAGGTGACAGGAGTGGGCTGGGGAGGTTGGGGGTGGGGGACAGTACCATGTATGGCTGTGGAGGCCACCAGGAGACCCGGCTTTCATCTGGCTGAGATGGGACATGCCTGGACGGTTCTGAGCAGAGATTCTCAAACATTTTGGTCCCACAACTTCTTTACATTCTTCATACTTAAGGACTCCAGCGAGCTTTTGTTTATATATGTTATGCATACAGATGTTTACCATATTAGAAATTAAAGCTGACAAACTTTAAATATGTATTTATTAATCATTTAAAGTAGTAATGCATCTATTAAATGGGAGTTTTTTTGTGAAAAAGAACTATCTTTTCCAAAACAAATTTAGTGTAAAGGATGGCATTGTTGTACATGTTTGAAAAATCTCTTTAATGTCTGGCTAAATGAAGACAGTAGAATCCCAGAGAACACTGGTCTGTTGCCTTATTCACATCCTGCAGCCCCTGTAAGTCCTCGCTGTATTCACTGTAAATGAAGCAAATGAAGTCTTCATATTATTATGAACACAGTTTCGACTTTGTGGATTCCCTGAAAGCACCTTGGGTACCCCCGGGCTCCCCAGAGTAGCAGCTGATTCAACCTCTGCTGGCTCAGCCCCTGCTGTGTGCCGCGCACTGTTCTAGACAAGGGATGAAGCACAGGGCATGGAGGCTTACTGTGGCCGCTGTGTGGGCAGCGGGCCACGGCGGGGCCGGTGGAGGTGGGGCCTGCCAGGAGAAAAGTCTGGCGCCCCTTTGGCACCCCTCCCCCACCATCCCATACAGCCACTGATGTGTTTTGTCACTGTGGATTGATGGGCATTTTCTGTATTTTTATAAACATTTTCTGGAATCTTACAGGGTGTTTTATCTGGCTTCTCTCAGTCAACATAGTTGTTTTGAGATTTATCCACATCGTCAGGTGTATTGTTCATGTCTTTTAACTGCTGGGTAAGGTACCGCTGTGTGTTTGTCACCATCTGCTGGTGCACGTGTTAGCCGTTTCCGGGTCTTGCTTATTACAAATAGCCGTGCCGTGAATATTCACATGCAAGTCATGGGCGTTTTTCTTTTCTCTCAGTAAATAGCATTTACCATAAATACCCAGGAGCAGAATGGCTGGGTCATAAGCATGTTTGCTTTCTGAGAAACCGCTGTCCTCTCTGCAAAGTGGGTGGACCGTTTTCTGTCCCCAGTGGCAGGTTTCTCCATAGCCTCCCCAACACTCAGAGCGTCAGTCTCATTTGGGCCTTTCCCACAGGTGTGTAGCAGTGGTGAGGTGGCCCCACGAGGCCTTACTTAGGTCTCCAAGACTCATGGCTAGGGGGGAAAAGGGAAATTTTTTGCAAAGCAATATGAAACCCATTTTCTAAAGGAAAAGAGGAAAAACCCTGTCAAATGCTTCTGTAAGACTGTAAGTGCCCGGGAGAAGGTTGGGAGGGCCGCACACCGCCCTGGCCCCAGCCACAGCCCTGGGAGGCGAGTGGGAAAGTGAGCCGAGAAGGAGCTGCTGTTGCAGTGGGCCTCAGCGGGGGCTTCTCCACAGGGTCGTTCAGGGAGCATGGGAGGGTGACGGGCGGCCACCCAAGAGGAGCTGACGGTGTGAGCCAGACCGTGGTTCTGCCAAGTTCCGTTGACATTACAGCCTTTGTACGTATAACTCACTGAACCACTGGGTTTCCAAACACTGTAGACCTTTACTGTTAGAGTCAGGATCTATACTATAGTCTTAAGGAGTATACAGATTACTTTGTATATTGTTTTTACCACATGTTTACATTTTTATTTTTTATGTATGCTTTATAATATATATATTTTAGTAGTGCCTGTTCACTTTTTTTTTTACAAATAGTACTGAATAGTCAAAAAGGTCTGGAGACTGAGAAGGGCCGTTGGAGTGTTTAGGACTCCCGTCCTAGAGCCCTTCCTTCTCGGCCACGTGCGCTTTGGTTCCTGGTTTCCTACTAGCCAGTGAAGCTGGATGGTAGCCGGGACGCGTAGTCCCTATTTGGAGGCAAAGACACCCCGAGGCAGCAACCTTCCCCCGTGTTAGGGGCCCTGCGGTGTGAGCTATGGCATTGGACTTTGTGTTGAGGAGTCATGAGTTCTAGTCTTGCTTATTTTTGTTGTTTTGCAGTGTGATCTTAAGCAAACTATCCCATCCTTTTCTTCTCCTGTCTTGATGAATGGGAGGCAGGGCAGGTGGCCACAGCTTACCCTCTCCCATGGCCTCCGGTAAGAAGGAAACGACGTGTCAGGGAATTTTACAGCTCCTGGGTACCCTCCCACGTTTGTGTCCGCCTCCTGCTCAGTGACTTAAATGCCAGCAGTTGCCACTGGTTTACTACTATCTCGCTGCTGCCCCTCCACCAAGTTATTTCTAGGGGGTGGCACACTGTGTTCACACGGCCGGGACACGCTTCGTCTTAGAAGTACCCGCTCGGATCACTTGCTCCTTCTGTCTCGTCATTCTTGTGAACACATGGTGACTGGACTTACTGAACATGCTAATGAATCTCCCTTTTGGTCCTCAAGGTAGGAAGGCCAGGGGTCTCATCCAAACAGCTCGGGAAAACCTCGCGACGATGATCGGTGGGAAACCTCAGGACATAATCTTCACTTCTGGGGGCACTGAGGTAAAGTTTCTAAACAGTCCCACATTCTTTTAGCTGTAAGTTATAGAAAATAAAAGGTGGTTCCCTCCTGGTATTACTTTTTAAAAAAGGAAGAGTAATGCTTGATCTTGCTTTTGGCAAATTAAGTTGATATAATTAGCCAGTATTTGTCCTATAGATAAATTCCAGGTGACTCACAGGATATTTGTAGTTTGATGTGTAAACCAATTTGCTTTGCACTGTTATTTCAACAAGAAGCATTTCCCCTTCATTTTGCCCTGGAATCATTTCTCTGAATCCCTACTAAATTGTTTGCCTTACTAAGAATTTGAGGTTTGACTCATTCCAAAGTACTTACTTTTAAATCGATAGCAGATACTCAGGGAAGGTGTCCAGGCCTCTGTGCCATCAGTAATCCTCACCGTGTCTTTTCCCTGCCAGAAAGCTGGTGGTGTGACCATCCACATAGAAAACCTGAAGGATTATTGGAGTTAATAAGAAAATTTAGCCAAGTTACTAGATACAAAAGCCAATTGTATTTCTACATACCAGCAACAAATGGATATTTACCAGAGCACCAAAAAATTAGGAAATAAATCTAGTAAAAAAGAATTTGTAAGACTCCCCACCCCTCCCAACCAGGAAAGTGGTAGGAATAATACTGAGAGCCTTCAAAGAAGTTCTGAATAAATAAATGGAGCAATGTACCATGTTCACAGATTGGAGGACTCAATATTATAAACATGTCAGTTCTTTCCGAATTCATCTGTAAATTCAATGCAACTTCAATCAAAATTCATCACTTTTGGGGGGAAATCTCACAAACTAGATGGAAATACAAAAAGCCAGGAATAGTCAAGACTGGAAGATTATGGACACAGTAAAATCACTCACCCTACCAAATATCAAGCCTTATATACACTCTGAAGCAAGGCGTTTGGTCTCAGGGCGAGACAGACCGTGGCCTAGGAACCGCTGTGCATGCGCAGGTGCTTGTCATGGGGCTACATGGCCTCATGTCCTGTTTGCTCAGGACAGCCCGCAGTACACCTGCCCTGACATAATTCAGTGGTGCCCTCTCCTTAAATATTTCTGGCTCAGAAGACAGAGTGCATGATCATGTGTATGAGGGGTGACGTAGGGGCAGGAAGGAAGCGTGCTCTCAGTAAACGGTGCTGGGACAACGGGACGTTCACAGAGGACAAGGAAACTGGTATCTCCACTGCACAACATACATGAACAGAGCTCCAGGCATGAAGACACCCAATCATGGAAAGTGACATTTATACAGCTTTTAGGTGATGAGTTAATACCTTTGTGATATTTAAGACGATGGGTTTCTTAAATATAATACAGAAAGCAGAAACATAAAGGAAAAGGTTGATAAATTCTATCGCCACAACCAGACAGACTAGTTCCCAGAGAACACCGTGAAGGGACAGAGGGCTAGACGGTGGGGGAAGGGACTTGCACCGTGACCGAGCAAACACTAGCATTTGGAACGTAAAGGCTGGTGACCCGGTAGGAACAGGGCAAGACATGTGAATGAGCACTTCACAAAGTGGGCGCCCAAGGGTTTCCACGTGTGAGAAGACAGCCTCGCAAATAACGGGAGTGAAGAGCACTGCTGCGCCCATCAAGCGCTGGGAACCCGAGGGTGGGTGCCGACGGGGAGTGAGCAGGGGGCGCCCGGCAGAGCTGGCCGGAGGGGGCCCTGGGTGCTGTTTGGAGGCGGGATCGAAGACACGCCCACCCTGTCGCCCGCTGTTCACCTCCGAGGTTCACTTCCTGGACAGGACGCCCGTGTGCACTTGGGACAGGTGAGGACGGCTCCTAGCGGCGTTGCTGGTGACAGCCAGAAACTGGGAGTCGCCCAGGTGTCCCTCACATTAGTGTGGGCAGCGTTACACTGTGGGTGCCAGCCTGCAGCGGGTACCATAGCTGCCCATGCCAGATCCTGGAGCTCAAGGCAGCCCCTCAAGCGTAGGTTGAGTCTGGCTGAAGAAGGGCCGGGGAGCCTCTGCCAGGCCCTGGGCACCATGACCGCCACTGCAGGACCAGACTCAGCCTCACCAGGAGCTGCCCCCACTCTGTTGCCCAGTGGGGCCATTGTGGCCCAGGAGCAGATGGCCCACTTCTGGGTGTGACCTGCTGGTCCCCACAGGCTGCTGTGCCTCCTGTGCTGCTGGGAGCGCAGCCCCTGTGAGGGTTGGGTGGCAAACAGTGTGGACCCCTGTGTCCCTCCAGCCACTGCCTACAGATGGGGGAGCATGGAGACAGTGACCTGGGGTGTGCAGCCCCCAGGGTCCCCTTACAGGGGATTGCAGGCCACTCTGGCCATGAGGAGCCTGGAAGGAACCTCTCTTCTGGACAGAAAGGTTGTGGGGCAGCTATGCTTCCTATGAGGCTGTGACCTGGGCATTATGAAGAAGCATCAGCCTTCTGCAGAAGCACATCTGAGCTGCGTGTCCAGGCCAGCTCCTCACTGCTACCTACCTGGAGGCGTCTCAGGCCCAGTGAACCTTGGTGACGTGGCCTCGGTTCTCCACCGGGCAGGGTGGGCCAAGTGCTCTGAGCTCTGTGGCGGCACGAGGGTCTCAGTCCAGTGCATGTGGCCCTCCCTTCACTGTGCGGTACCTTCAGGTGCTCGAGTGGACTGATTTTCACCTAATGCTGTTCAGTCCCATGGATATGAAGGCCAGAAAGAGGTGAAGGAAGCAGTATGGCTTTAGGGATGCTGCACAGGACAGGAAAGCATAAAGGAAGGAGGAAGTGATCACATAACAATTATGGCTCTGGGGCGGGCAGGGTGTCCCCCCGCTGGATGGACAGGGGACTCTGTCTCGCCCCAGGTGGCAGTTATTCAGGAATTCACTGTTACACTTTTTCATTACACTTATGTTTTACACACTTCTGTATATATTTTATACTTAAAAATAAGAGAAATGGTTTTTGGGGTTTCTTTGTAAGCCTTCTTCCACCCCCAGCCCCTCAGTTATCTACTTCCTCTCCCTACAGGAAACCAGTTCTCAGTTTCTTTCCTGCCCTCCAGAGATAGTCTGCATAAAAGGCAAATAAATATGTAGATTTATATTCTTTCTCCATTTTATCTTTTCAAGGATTTTTTGCACCTATACATTTTGCAAATGTGCATGTGTCCCCTTCCTTTTTGTACAAATTGTAGGATACAATATATAACATCTTTTAAACCTAACAAGTATATTTGAGATCTTCTGACATCAGCATGTAGAGCTTTTACATGTGCTTGGTGTCCAGTGAACAGTGTTGTGTAACTTACTTAACAAGTGCCCTACTGAAGACATTGAACGGCTTTCCAAGACTGGCTGTTTCCAGAAGCGCTGCACTTCAGGAATAACTCTTACATACATCTTTCCTTCTGTGCAAGGTCAAGTAACAGACCTGCTGGTGGAAGGGCTGTGATGGACCTGCCAGGTGGGCTCTAATAGAGGTGCTGCCAGCCTGTCCTCCCTGAGCAATGGGTGCCTGGGGGAAATGATCTCTTTTAATGGATTCGTAAAGTTTAAGAATTCATCATGTCGCTTAACAACAAAACAGGCATAATTGACCAGAAATGAACTCTGACCCCAGATCTTCATAGTTAAACCTTTTAGAAGGTATAGCTCAGGAACGTGAATTTCTCTGAGACCATTTTCCTTTTCATGTGTTAGCCGCAAAGCAAAATGCAAGTGAGCGAGACGGCTGCTCGTAACTCTCCCCTGGGGCACGTCCTGGGAATGATGTTTCTGCTGTGTCTCTGCAGGCAAATAATTTAGTGATCCATTCTGCAGTGAAACATTTCCATGAAACCCACTCCCTGAAGGGCGATGCGGCTGAGCGTCACAGCCCATCAGCGGGGGCCGCACCTCACTTCATCACCTGCACCGTGGAGCATGACTCCATCCGGCTGCCCCTGGAGCACCTGGTGGAAGAACACGTCGCCGGTGAGTGGCCAGCCTGGCTGAGCTCCAGCGGGGGCACCCCACTGGCCGTGGCTGATTGCAGCGGGGCCGTGTGGTGACTCCCCCACCCCTTTGCTGCCCTTGGGTGCAAAGGACTCATGGGGGTCAGTACTTGCTGCAGATTTTCCCACAGAAAGAAAATGGACAATCAGTGTGTAGAACCAGCCTGTATTGCTGAGTAATGTTTCAGACTTATATGTAATAAATACATACATATTTAAATAGTGTGCCTATAAATGCTAAACAGTGCTTTTCATTACTTGATTTTAATAATTAAATCTTGGCTTCCACCTCCTCTATGTGAAGAAAAAGATGAAATAGACGTCAACTTCAGGTGGTAAAGACAAGGATAAATGCCTCTCCAGCTGCATGACTGTCCCACCGGCGAGGAGGGAGGGCCCTGCCAGGGGGACAGGGCACTGGCCAGCAGCTGCCAGGCCTGAGGGGCACGTGAGCACCATGCCAGGAACCACAGGAGCAGGGACCAGGGCCACCCTTTGCCCTCTCTTCCGGCAGGAGGTCTCGAGCCACATGTGCTGGCCGCTAACTTTTGAAATCCTAAGAGCCTCATGTTTCCTCAGACAGCCAGGGCTTTGTGTCCTTTAGACAAGAAAGTGATTTTCTTCTCAGCATTCAGCCTCCCTATCTAATCTGCCTGGAATCCTGGAGATGAATCAGGGAAGGCATTTTTATCTTAAAGATAAAGGGCTATCAAGGAACTGCTCCAATTGACTGTTTTCCTGCTTGACTACTAGAAAAGGTTTTCTCTTATGCCCTACCTGAACGCACCACTATAACTAAAGTCAGGTCTAACTTCTTATTTAAACTGTAGTTCCTTTTAATCCCTGGTGCCTTTTTTCTGTGTTTTACACAGGGAAGGGCAACTTAGTATACAGGGTTATTAGTTAGTTGCATTTTGCCTCCTTTAAAATTGCATAAATGTTAACACTCACTGATAGAAATAATTTAAACATTACAGAAGAAGGTATAAAGCACAAAGTAAAGATTCTTCTCTGCCAACAGGCGACCCAAACCACTCTGCTTTCAGAGTTTTCCTTGAAGTTGCATTATCATTTGAATAGCTTCCAGTGTAATACTTAATAATTACAAACACAATCTCCAGTTCTTGCTTTATCAGCTCAAGTGTTGAATCGCCAGTATAAAATGAGGCCTGGACTTGACTGTCTCACACCCCGTCACCTCCACACCTCCCAATCGTTTCTGTATGTATCAGCTTTATGGGGATGCAATCCCTACATGATACAGTTCGCCCATTTAAAGTGACAGTTCAGCAGTTCTTAGCATATTCGTGAGGGTGTACAACCATCACCATGACCAACTCCAGAACATTTCATCACCCCGAAAAGAAACTTCGTATCATTAACTGTAAATCTCTTTTCCTCAAGCCCGGGGAACCAGGGATCTATCTACCTTCTGCCTCTAGAGAATTTCCCTATTCTGGACTTTTCATATGAATGAAATCATAATTGCGGACTTTTGTAAATGGCTTCTTTCACTTTGTGGGATGCTTTCAAGGCTCATCCTTGTAACCTTGTTGTACCATGTATCAGTACTGCCTGCCTTTTTATGGATGAATAATACTCCATTTGTGTAAATGCATTCATCAGTTGATGAACGTTTGGCATTATGAATAATGCCATTAGGAGCATTTGTGTTTGAGTTTTCTGTATGGACATGTTCTCATTTCTCTTGGGTTTATACCTAGGGGTGTTACAGCTCGGTAATAAGGTAAATCTCTGCTTAACCTTTTGAGATAACTCTGTGTTTATCCCTAAGCTTTATATTCTGCACAATTTACATTTCCCAGCAGTGCATGAGGGTCCAAATTCTCCATATCCTCACCAACATCAGTTATTGCCTGTACTCTTTATTATAGCCATCCTAGGGGGTGTGAGGTGGTTTCTCACTGTGGTTTGGATTTGCATTTCCTCGATGGCGAATGTCGTCGAGCATCGTTTCACGTCCTTCATAAGAAGACCGCCTTCCCTTGGCCCCCCTTTGAGTCCCGAGAGGAGGCGTGAGCTCTGCCCTTCTCTCCTCAGCCCCTCCCCCGGCCTACCATCCCTCTCTTGGGCGTACCTTGCTCTTTCTCAGACTCTGCCAGTGCCTCTGCCACCCTCTTGCTGCATGTGAGGGGGGAGGATGCTCGGACGTTGGAACCCAGTCTGCACCCACCTGAGCAGTCAGCTCCCACTCTGCCCTGTGCACCGTGCACCCTGAACTCAGGTGGTCCCTGCATCCCTGTACCCTTCTTATGGAGTAAGTTTTCTCCTGTTAACATTCTGAGTGGTTTTTCCTGTTACTGTGAATCTGATATTATTGTCTTTCCATATCATGGGGTTTCCTCAAAAGTCCTTGTCCACAGGTGAAACCCCTTATTTAGAAATGGAACTGTTCTCTCATCTCAGTGGGACCTTGAGGGAAAGTAGGTGTGTATGTCCACCACCATTTCAAACCAAAGCCTCAGTTTAGTCACTACCACTTATTTTCCATCTGCAGTAGAAAGATTATAAGAGCCTGCCACATAGTAGGTGCTTAACAAATGTTGGCTCAGTGTTAAGTGCTTGGCACAGTGGAATGCTGTCAGGAGCTCACAGCCCCTCCAGTGGGGCCCCTCGGCAGCAGTGGGGAGCCCGTGCACGGGAGAAACCCACCACCTGCTGCTGCATGAGGGAAACGTTCAGGCCGATTACTTCCAGGCAGGGTGATAATGGGTGGCTTATATTCCTTCTTCATAGTTCTCTGAACTTTTAGAATAAATGCTTTTTTAATGGTGGAAAAAGCTTTCGTTAAACTGTACTAAATGGACTGTCAAGAGAGGTCACACTATGGGATTAACCTTAGCACCTGTGTTTATGCCTCAGAGGTCACCTTTGTCCCAGTGTCGAAGGTGAATGGGCAGGCGGAGGCTGATGACATCCTGGCGGCTGTCCGCCCATCCACGTGCCTCGTGACTGTCATGCTGGCCAATAATGAGACCGGCATCATCATGGTGAGTCACTTGACCATTTTAAAAACAATCTGAGGGGCAGAAAAGGGCCCCAGACTCTGGTGTCCTCATGCTTCTCCACTGGGGCCTCTTGTTTTTTTCTTCAATTTGTAACTTTCATTGCCCTCATTAACAGATCCTTATTTCTTTCATTCCATTTTCATCAAATCAAAGCAACACCCTCAACTGCTTATTTTCCCCACTTTAGCCCATAGCTGAAATCAGTCAGCGAATTAAAGCTGTGAACCAGAAGCGGGCTGCTTCCGGGCTGCCTCTCGTTTTTCTGCACACGGACGCTGCGCAGGCCTTGGGGAAAAGGCGTGTGGACGTGGAGGACCTGGGCGTGGACTTCCTGACAATCGTGGGGCACAAGGTGCGTCTTCAGAGGCCACTTCCCTCCCGGTGGGGAAGAGGCCCTGGTAACCCCGGGGCTCACCGCTCACCATGCTCAGCGTCCAGCACTGCCAAGTAAGTGCAAGGCCCGCAGGAGCTTAAGGGAAGACCAGCAGTAGCTAGGACGCCATTTGACAAGCTCCATGACAGGGATGACAGGGTCCCCCAACCCACATGGGGCAGAAGGGGCACCCAGGCCAGGCTGCGGGAGGGCGTTGAGGTCTCAGGTGAGTCGTTGTGAGGCAGGTGGGTTTAGTCAGGTAGTAAGTGTCCTCTGCAGTGGGCAGAGAGTATGCAGACCCCTCAGCAGCCCACTCAGACCCCCACTCCAAGGACAGAAGGTGTGGGTTCAAGAAATGGTTGCTTTCTTTAACTTAATCTGAAGTGTGGCTTCTGAATGCAAAAGTTTGGTTTTAGTGATTCTTAGCTTTAAGGTGGAATAGGGGAAACGGTAGATGCTCTGAAGCTGTGCTCATCCTTCTGGCAGCTGACGGAAACCTGAAATACTCGTAGCACTCTGTCCTGAAGCACAGGATTCAGACGGTTTCCAGAGGAGTCACGTGCCGGCCTGATGCTGTGGCACTTACAAGTCTCGCATGACATGGAACTGAAAACATGGAGGCATGTCCAGGAAGAGCCCTCGGCTCTCTCAAGTGCCAGCTCCTCTTCTTTAACAAATTCTATCACGTGATGTGCAGAGTAGGTCTGTGGCCACAGAACTGGGAATAGAGCCCAGGCTCTGCCCTGCACCCCGAAGGCTCCTGTGACTGACAGTGGGGGTGGGGCTCGTCCACAACAGAGGGCTTCTCTCTGGGCCTCTGAGCATTCAGCACACACAGAGCGCAGGTCCTCAGAGGCTCTTACTGAATAAATGGCTGGCTTGTCCTTTCAGTTCTATGGTCCCAGGATTGGAGCACTCTACGTCCGAGGGCTCGGTGAGCTCATCCCTCTGTACCCTATGCTGTTTGGAGGTGGACAGGAGCGGAATTTCAGGCCAGGGTAAGCTGGAGGTTAATGAAGTCTGACCCACTGGCCGTGCTGTTGGTTTGGAGGGTAGTGGCTTTTCTTTGTCTCTTGGAAGCACTGTAACACAGACAGTCTCCACCTCTACTGAGCCAGCAGGGGCTCAACTGATGAATTCTGCACTGAGGCCTCTCAGATCTGCAATCTCTTGGGGGATGAGTCAGAGCCGGGGCCCTCCTGGCTGTGATGTGCTGCTTCTTGACTGGGATGAGCAGGGCCACAGAGGAGCACCTGGTTTCCTTTCTGAAGGCCCTTATTCCCCGCTACGTACAGTGATGCTTTAACCAGGGAATGAGGTGGTGCCAGCACCACACACAGTGTCAGAAACTTCGTAACAGAGAGAGAAATAGAACAACACAGTGGTGGGTTCCTTGGGTTTCCTTTTGCCTTCTCCCTCCCAGACATGGAGCTAATGAAGCCAGCAACTCAGAAACACCAACACCCACCCAAAGCCTGCTCTCTCTAGCCAGGGGACTGGGACAGGGACAGCCAAGAAAAACAGAACTTCTAGGCAATACCTGCTTTACTCCAGCCAGTCACCACAAGGTAAACTGCCACCCCCACCCATGTCAGCAGAGGCAAAGTGGGGAGCCTGGACTTCCATCTGCACAGGCTGTGACAAGACGCCCCCACACCTTCATTGGGTGTGTCAGAGATACTGGTAGGGAGCCAGGACTTTAGCCCTTACCAGCCAGTAATGAGGCACCCCCATCACAGTGTCAGCGGAGACTACATGGGGAGCCTGGCCTTGTAACCCATCACTAACAAGGTGTGTCCTTCCCTTGGATGTCAGCACAGGCCAAATAGGAAACCTGGACTTCTCCCTCCACCTGGCAGTAATGAGCTAGCCCTACCAGAGCAGTGTCAGAGGAGGCCAGCTGAAACAAAAGGGTTAAGCACCACCCATACTCCCATAATACAAAAACATCCAGGTTTCATCCAAAAAATACTCATTATACTGGGAACCAGAAAGATCTTAAATAGAATGAAAAAAGACAATCAGTAGATGCCAACACTGAGATGACAAAGGTGTTAAGATTACCTGACTGTGATTTTAAGGCAGACACAATTAAAAGGCTTTCAGTGAACAGTTATGAACACACTTTCAACAAATGAAAGTGTAAGCAAAGGAAAAAATGTACAGAAGAACTAAATGGAAAGTTTAGAACTAAAAGCTACAACAACCAAAAAAGCTGAGTGGATGAGCTCAGCAGCGCGACAGAGGCAACAGAGGAAAGAGTCAATGAACTGAAAGGTAGGATGATAGAATTACCTCATCTAAACAGCAAGGATATAAACCAGAATAAAAAAGAAATGGAACCTTGCCCCAGGGACCTGTGGGGTTGTAACAGAAGAGCTAGCATTCATCTCATTGCTGTTTCGGAGAGGAGTAAGGGTGGCATGAAGAAGAACTTGAAAAAACAATGGCTGAAAACTTCCCCGATTTGGTAAGAGACATAGAACTACAGATTCAAGAAGCTGAACAAGTGCCTAACAAGGTAAAAGAAATCCATGTCAAGACATATAACTAAACTTATGAAAATGAAAGATGGAAAATCTTTAAAACAGCCAGAGGGGGAACAAATGACACCTTACCTATAGCAGAGAAGTAATTTGAATGACAGTTGACTTCTCATCAAAAACCATGGAGACCAGAAGGAAGAGGCACAGTATTTTTCAAGTGCTCAAAGAAAACTGTCAAGCCAGAATCATATATACAGCAGAAGTGTCCTTCAAGAATGAGAGGGAAATCAAGACATTTTCAAATGAAAGAAAATTAGCAGAATCTGTCACCAGACAATCTATGCTAAAAATGACCAAAGGAAGTTATTTTAAACAGAAAAGAAACAGTAAAAGAAGGAAACTTGGAACATTGGAAAGAAAGGACATGGTTAGCGAAAATATGGGTAAATGGGCTTCCTTCTGCTCTTGAATTTTCTAAATTATGCTTAATGACTTCAGCAAAAAATCAGAGCACTGTCTGACATGGTTCAACATGTATGTGGGAGAAATAACTGAAGATAATTATAAATGGCGGAGGGAAAAGGGATGTAAAAGGTTTCTGTTCTTCACTTGAACTTCTGAAAAATGTTAAGTAACCCAGAGAACTGTAGAAAAAAGAAACAAATAAAAACAACAAACAAAAACAAAAAGATGGCTGTCTTAAGCCCTAATAACATCAGTAATTACATTAAATGTAAATGGTCTAAATACACCAATTAAAAGCAGAGACTTACAGAGTGAATTTTTTTAAACTAACCAACTGTATTTTGTCTTCAAGTAACTCACTTCAAATATAGTGGTAGAGGCAGGCTAAAAGGAGACCCCAGAGCAAAAAAATTACCAAAGACAGAGAGGGGACATTATATAATAATAAAAGAGTCCACCGAGAAAACAAAACATTCCTAAATGTTGGTGCACTAAGCAATAGAGCTGTAAAATATGTGGGACAAAAACTGATTGAACTGAAAAAAGACAAATCCACAATTACAGTTGGCTACTTCAGTATCCATCCCTCAACAGTGGTTAGAGTAACAAATCAAAAAATCAAGATACAGAGCACTCAATAACACTCATCAACCAAGAAGACTTAATTGACATGTTTAGAACACTCCATCCAACAACTGCAAAATACAGATTATTTTCAAATACCATAGAATACAATAGGAATAGGAATAAAATAGACCATATCCTGTGCCATTAGACAAAGCTCAGTACATTTAAAGAACTGATATCATACAGAGTGTGTCTAACCAGAATAGAATAAAACCAGAAATCAGTAAGTGGAAGGTAATATGAAAATCTCCAAACACTTAGAAACAAATAACACACTTCTAAATAAACCATGGATCATAGAGGAAGTCTCAAAAGAATTAAGGACATTAAGATGAATGAAAATGCAATTTATCAAAATGTGTGAGACACAGCTAAAGCATTGCCGAGAGGGGAATTTATAGCACTAACTACTCATTAGAAAGAGGAAGAATCTCAAGTCAATCTACACTCTGACCTGAAGAATCTAGAAGATAGAACAAAATAAACCCACAGCAAAGAGAAGGAAGGAAATAATCAAGGTGAGAACAGAAATCAATAAAATTGAAAACAAAGATGATTTTTTAAAAAGTCAATGAAACAAAGAGTTGGCTTTTGAAAATATCGATAAAAGTGACAATTCTCTAGTAAGACTGACAAAGAAAAAAAGAAACAAACTGCCAGTATCAAGAATGAAATGGGATATCATACAGACCCTACAGATATGAAAAGGGTAATAAGGGAAGGGAACGCTACAAACAATCTTACACACATGAATTTGACAACTCGGATGAAGTGGACCACTTCATCAAAAAACAAAGTATTACAGCTCACCTGAAATTAGATCATTTGAAAAGCTCTGTAACTATTAGGAAATTGATTGCATAACTCCCCAAAAAGAAGTGTCCGGGTCCAGATAGTCTCATGGGAGAATTCTAGCAAACATTTAAAGAAGTAACACTATTTCTATGTAATCTTTTTGAGAAAATAGAAAAGGAGGGAACACTTCTCAATTCATGAATTGATACCACAATAAAAAGTGGTACAAAAAATAAAACTTAGACCAAATATCCCTCATGAATTTAGATGTGGAAATATCTAACAAAATATTAGCCAATGGAATTCAGCAATATATACAAATAATTTATGCACCATGATGAAGTGGAGTTTGTTCCAGGGATGCAAGGCTGGTTTATTCAAAAACCAGTGTAATCCAGCATATTAAAAAAAAAATAGCATCATATTATTTGGTGTAGAAAAAGCATTTAATAAAATTTAACATTAATTCATTACTCAATAATATGACTATAGAAGAACTTCTTCAACTTGAAAAAAGCATCTATAAAAAGCCTACAGCTAACATCATGCTCAAAGTGAAAAGGTGAAACCTTGAATGTTTTACCCCTATGATTAGGAGTAAGCCAAGAATGTCCCTCTCATCTTTACTCAACAGTGTAGAAAGCAAGAAAAGGAAATACAAGGTGTATAGGTTATAAAGGAAAAGGCAAAACTGTCACTCTTTGTCACATGATAGTCTGTGTAAAAAGTCCCAAGGGCTATATGTGAAAACTGCAAGAACTAATCAGTAAATTCAGCAAGATCACAGGATATAAGATAAACATACAAGAATCAATTATACTTCTATGTTGATAATGAACATAATGGGCAGCAAATTAAGCAAAATTAAGAATATGATACCATTAACGATCACTCAAAAATGCTCAGATATAAATTTAACAAAACATGTACAGGACTTGTATGGTGAAAACTACACAATATATGGATGTAAGAAATCAAAGACCTAAAAAAATGGAGAGACATACCATGTTTGTGGATCATAAGATTCGATATAGTAAAGATATAAATTCTCCCAAATTGGCATACAAGTTTAACCCAATTTCTGCCCAAATCCCTGCAAGCAGATCAATGGAACAGAATAGATACAAACAGAAGTATGTCCGAATGATTTTTGATAGATGGAAAAGCAATTCAGTGGAGGAAAGACAGCCTTTCAGCACATGGTTTTGGAGCAATTAGTCATCCATGGGCAAAAAATGAACCTCACCTATGTCTCATACCTTGCAAGATGTTAACTCAAAATAGATTATGAACTTAAATGAAAACATAAACTGTAAAACTTTTAGGAAAAAAATATTCAGGCTCTAGGGCCAAAGAGTTCTTAGACTTGACATCAAATGCATTCATAAAAGGAAAAATTGACAAATTGAAGTTCATCAAAATTTAAAACTTTTGGCCTCCAAAAGACTTCAAGAGGATGAAAAGACAAGCTACTAGGTAAGAGGAAATATTTTCAAATGACAGATCTGACAAAGGTTTAGTATCTAGAATATATATATAAAGAGCTCTCAAAACTCAACAGAAACAGCAATTCAGTCAGAAAATGGGCAAAAAATGTGAACAGACATTTCACCAAAGTCGATACACAGATAGCAAATCAGCACATGAAAAGATGTTCAACATCATTAGCTATTAGGCAAATGCAAATTAAAACCACAGTGAGAGATCACTCCACACTATCAAAAGAGCTAAAGTAAAAAAACTGGCACCGCCAAATGCTGGTGAGGATGCAGAGAAACAAGACTAATTGCTGGTGGGAATGTAAAATGGTACAGCTGCTCTGCAAAACAGTTTGGCAGATTCTTCAAAAACTAAATATGTGACTGCTGAGCAACCTGGGAATTTCACCCTTGGATATTTATCCCAGAGAAATGAAGACCTACATTCACACCAAAACCTGTATACAAATGTGTAGAGCAGCTGTGCTCATGATAGCCGCAAACTGCAGACAACCCAGATGTCCTTCAATGAGCGAATGGTTTAACACGCTGTGGCACGAAATCCAGGGCACCCCACCCAGTGATGGAAGGGGATGACCTACTGATGCGTAAAGCAGCCTGCTAGAGTCTCCAGAGAACTACGGTGAATGGAAAGCCAATCCCCAAAGGTGTGGACGTATATCCCGTTTATGTAACACTCCTGAAATGACAGACTTACGGCGACGGAGAACAGATTAACAGTTGCCAGGGGCTAAGGGCGGGGAAGGGAGTGGGTGTGATTATAAAAGCCTCTCTGAGGCTCTCTGTGGTCCTCAACATGCCCTGGGTCTTGTCAGTGTCCTGGCTGTGAGAACGTAATGCAGTGTTACTTGGGGGAAACTTGAGTGAACGACGCACAGGATGTCTGTGTTAATTCTTAAACCGCAGTGAATCTACATGATCTCAAATAAAAGGTTTACAAATCATCAGCGGCAGAACAGCAGGTGTCCCAGGAGCCCTCGGCTCAGTGTGGTGTCCGGAGAAGCAGGGTTTGCACTGCTCTGGGTGGAGGCGGAGGACAGCTGGCTGGGTACCCCGGAGGAGGGAGAGGGGGGTGGGATAGGCCTGACAGGATGGGCTGGGGCAGGGGGGCACCTCGTGCTACGTGGGGTCCCAGCTCTTCCACCCCGGAGGCCCCTCTGGGGAGTTTCAGGTCACAGACCTTCGGCAAATGCTCCTAGTCTGACTGTGTCATCCTACAGTGAGGAGGGTAGGGCCAGAGAGGGGATGCCACTGGGATCCCACAGCTGGCAGAGGAATCCAGGCTGGGGACAAGGCCCGGGCCTCTGCATCACCACCCAGAGCTCCTGGTTCTCCCGGAGCACCCCCAGGTGTCAGACAGACTGGTCCCCGGAAGCACAGCAGGATCTCGGCTCCTGTGTGCCCTGTGCTGGGTGGCCACTACCTTGTTATTGTTGTTTAACAAGCAGTCTCCAGCTCCCAAGGCTTGAGAAAATTTATTTAGCTAAAACTTAAAATTAAGAAAATCATTGAATTAATGTTTTATTTTGTTTTTCCTGAAAATAGAGTTGTGTTTTTCAGTTTTTGAGGTCAGTATATAAGAGCCACTGCCTCAGGTTCTCTGGGCCCTTTCCTGGCCCCCCCCACACCTGCACACCTGTGCCCCAATCTCTGTAATGAAGCTTCATCCCGAATATATAGTTGGGAGGTTTCAGATGAAACGTCAGCTTCAGGGAACAGTGCGGGGCCCAAAGGGTCTACCGTCAGAAGAGGGGTTTCTCCTGGATAGCAAAAGGGTCCAGATAGAATTGTCATTGTGGACACCCAAAATATATTGCTCACAGTGGGCGGTGGTGCTGGTCTCCGGGCCAGCACAGGACACTGCATGGAGGGTCTGGAGGCCTGCAGCTGCCCGTTGAGGCGGCCACTTGGCACCTGTTAGGAAAGATGTTAGTGTGATTTTGTTTTTCTTTGAACACATGACTTTCATGAGACAGGATTGCCTTCTGGGATGTTCGCTAATTGCTTTGCATGGAAATGGGATTGAATAAGGGATTCTGTCTCTTACAGGACAGAGAACACCCCGATGATTGCCGGCCTTGGGAAGGTGAGCCTGGCGAGCTTGGGCAGAGGAAGCAACTGCTTTGCCTGTTGCTGTGGGGAACCTCAGCCTTCCCCCTGTGTCTCCTTTACTGGCGCACACACACCTCCAACACCAGCTGTGTGGGACTGCCCCACCGTGCAATTCTGTGACCCCAACTGGCTGTCCTGCCATTTCACTCACTTCTGACACCGTCCACCCGGAGATGGCGTCAGACCCCACAGGTGAAGGGCTCAGTCCCAGAGACGCCCCTCCCCATGCCCGCCCAAGTCGAGGCCGTCCCCTGCACTTCTGACCAACCAGCTACAAACCAGAGGCTCCCACGAACTCCATCTCAGGTTTAATTCACTGGGAAACTCAACAGAGCTCACTAGCTCACCTGTCTATTGTGGAAGGACGTGCTGAGGGGTACGGACATCCACATGGGAGAGGCGTGCACGGCAGGTGCCCTCCCAGCACCTCCGCGTGTTCACAGCCCAGAAGGTCTCCCAGCCAGTCTGCTGGGGACTTTGTGGAGGCTTCCACCCATCATTTACTCCACTTGCAGGCCCTCTCCTTTTTTGGAGGGTGGAGGGTGGGGCTGAGAATTCCAAGCTTCTAATCCTGGCCTGGTCTTGCTGAGACCAGCCCCACGCCAAGCTGGGCAGGAGCCCACCCAGAGGTGCAGCATTAGAACAAGATGCTAGTCACCTGAGACCTTCCAAGGGTTTTAGGAGCTCTGTGTCAGAATCAAAGTGCAAATACAGAACAAGAGACACCCCTGGGGTTCTTACCACTTAGGAATTTACAAGGGTTTCAGGAGCCCTATGCCAGAAACCAAGAAGACGCCAATATATGCATTTTCTATTTTCAAGATCCATTTCCCCAGCAGCTTTCCCAGGTATCCAGGGCTTTAGAGGGTCATGTTGAGGACCCTGGTTTATGGACTGCTATGAGGAGAAGCCTCAAATTTTATTCACCGACCTGAAAATAACACTTTTGAGCTCTGTAAAATGGGTTGCACTTGACATGCTTGACATTTAAGGGGACGCATCTTCCAGACTCTTGTAAATAGAAGAAATACAATGATGTTATGACAACCAAGAGGAATGTCAGGCCCGTGCGTGTGCTTGTTCCTGGACCAAGTTTCTCCACCTCCCCGAGCCCCGCCCTCCCTGCAGGAGCAGAGTCCCAAGTCCTTATGAGGATGGGGTGGTGGCCGCTGAGCGCAGGCACCTCAGCCCAAGCCCTGGGCCCTTTACTCCTCCTGGTGGCACACCTGTGCCCAGACCCTCTGACCCTGCCATCAGTTGGGAGCGTACTGTCATCTCACCCCAGTCCTCGCCCAGCCTGGCCCCAGCCCGTGCGCATCTTTCTGAGGTCTCTTCTCCAGGAGAGGCGTGCTGGCCCTGCCCAGGCCAAGTAAAGGTCTCTGGGCTTCCTGCCCCTTCCCCGGGAGCCCCTCCTGCTGTGTCGTGTCCCTCCTCACTAGAACGTTTCCCAGCTTTTAAAACTGCTTCCCTGAGACATTGCCTCCAAACGTTCCTGCCAGTGTCTCTGCCCTGGGAGCGGCCCACCCACCCCCAACCCCCTCCCTCCCAGACACAGTCTTGCTCCTTCCTCACCTCTTAGACTTGCCGAGGAGGTCCCCGGGCACCATTGTGTTGTCACGCCCTCACCATGCTGGCTGCTGGCTGCTTGCCTGCCCTCCGCCCTGGCTGTTCCTTCTCTGCCTCCTCACCTGCTGGCAGGCCTCCTGGGTGCCCTCCCAGCCTCCTCTGCATGGCCCCACGGAGGTTCCTTGTGGCTCTAACACCAGCCAGTGTTAGGTCTTTGGACGACATCTCAGGGCAGGTCCTGACCTCCCGGAGGACCCACAGCCCCCCCTGCTGACATTGCCTCTGGGTCCACAATGTGCCTCTGTCCCTGTAGTGCCTCTGCCACCCAGGTTCTCAATTCTGAAATCGGTGAGATGCCCTCAACCTTGTCCCCTGCACCAGATGTAACAGTCAGTACTGTGTGTTCTGGCCTCTTGCCCACGTTCACAGCCACCCACTTGGCCAGGTCACCCCCCGCTTGGGCTGGACACCCACCACAGTCTTCCATCCTCCACACAGCATCTGGGATGGCCATTAAGTACACAAATCAGGTGACCTCACCCCTTTCTCAAAGCCTGAGCATTGCCCTGTTGCACTTAGGTTCAGATCCCACCTGTCATAGGGCCTCTGCAACCCGGTGCCCTCGCCCACTCGGTCCAGGGTTGGTGCCTGTCCCTCCCATATGGCCTTGAATGTTGGTGGCTGCCTTTGTCTGCAGCACCCTCCGGTTCCGCGTGCCATCTTCCCTCCGCCCTGCCCTGAGCCTTGGTGCCTGGTGAAGGGAGCTGCTGTCCTCATGGAGATAAGGGCCCCTGAGCACGTACCGCAGCCCCGTCCCTTCAGCTCTCCACGAACCAGTCAACACCGTCTGCTCATAAGGCCCCAGGAAACGAGCCGTTTGAGTCGCCGCTGCTGTTTGCACTGCTTCGCTGCCCCGTGTGGTGTTGAATGGGCCTTCTCGCTGTGCCGTCCCATGTCCCCAGGCCGCCGAGCTGGTGATGGAGAACTGCGAGGCCTACGAGGCGCACATGAGGGACGTCCGCGACTACCTGGAGGAGCGGCTGGTGGTGAGTGCGGTGGCGTGGGCGGGGCGGCTGGCGGCCTTCCTTCTGCGAGGAGCCTGGGCTGGCGGGGAGCCCTGGGGAGCCCGAGTCAGGAGCCCCCAAGGGGCTCTGGGCCAAGTGGGTGACGTTTTTCCCTGACACATGATAAAAACTAACTCCATAGCTACTGGTTTTAGTGGCCGGGCCTAGGAGAGCACGTGTATTTGGAACTTTTTTCTCCTCACCTTTGCTTCCCAGGCCAGTCCCCACAGCCATTCAGGCAGATGCCCATCGCTGAGATAATTACTTCATATGTTGAGGCTTTGTTTTCCAGAAAAGTTCAAACAGTTCGGGTGGACAGGGGGCACGGAGGCTGGAAGCTGTCACTGAATATTCCGTGGACATTGCAGGCTGAATTTGATGGAAGAATCCATCTGAACAGCCAGTTTCCAGGGACAGAGCGGCTGCCCAACACATGCAACTTTTCCATCCAGGGACCCCTGCTCCGAGGTGAGGCCTGGCCCCTGCTGGTGTCTGTGAGCAGCGCACAGCTGTGCCACAGGGCTCCGTGGGACCGAGCTGAGCTGCCTCACCAGTGCTCGAGGTGCCCCTGCTCTGGGCACAGTGCTGCTTGGCCCTTGTGCCCGGGTAGCACCCACCCAAAAGCTGTTAGGAAAAGAGAGAAAGTGAAGTAAGTCGTAGGCTTGTTGGTCCCTTTCCATCAGCAGCTTTTACGCGTATCTTAGGAGGATGAGGGCAAGTTGGAGGCCGGGCCCTGGTGAGAATGACACGCAGGTCCATGGGCTTCACGTGGGCCCGTGGCCATGCCACCCTCCCATGCGGGAAACGGTAGAAAATGGGATGAGGTCCAGGCTGACCAATGTGCTTCACTGGGAGGGGAGCTGCAGCCCCGGAGCGCGGGGCGGTGCGTCTGCAGTGTGGCACCCACTTCCAGGGCGAAGCCATCGCCTCGTCTGTCTTCCAAGGTGAGTGACAGAGGCGGTGGCTTCCTGGGGCTGTGAGGAGGGCCAGCAGCTGTCGCTGCCACATTCTTGAGGTACGGGAGCATGGCTGCCTGCCATCCCTCCAGAGCTCCTGCCGTGGGGAGAAAGCTCCGCTGTCATCTGCCCCTTTTTGTCGGGGACACCTGTCTGTGGTGACCTGTGTTCACTTAAATGAGACAGCGACTCGTCATGATTAAATCAGCAGTGACCGCTCTATGTATTTAATCTCTGAGCTTATAAAAGAGGGAAGTGCCTTCTAGCCCCCAGGTCTCTCTGCCTTTAGGAAGCATGGATATGAATTTAAGTATTACTCTCAGGACAACAGATTATCAGAATTCTGAGTGTCTTACTAGGCAGCTGACCAGCAATGACAATCTCACGGCCCGTCTCACGAGGCACCAGTGTCTGCTCTTCTGCAGCCACGGGAGAGGAAGCATTTTCTCAGGTTCCTGTGGGCAGAGGGGCCTGTGCACTGGAACTGTTTGGTGGCACAGGGAGGGACCCACAGAACTTGCAGCAGAGAAGAGGAGAGGCAGACGGGGAGGGACAAGTGGGGCCCTGCCTGGACTCTGCCTCAGGGACATGTGCTCTGTCTCCTCAGGCCACTTGGTGCTGGCACAGTGCAGGACGCTGCTGGCCAGCGTGGGCGCTGCATGCCACTCGGCCCACGGAGACCAGTAAGTGCTCCCCATGTGCTCAGCTCCAGTGTCCAGGGCACATCTGTGCTGCGGGTGCTCGTCACGGATGGGCAGGTGGCCTGCAGCCTGGGAGGGACCCAGGAAGGGACCAGCCATCCCAGGCCGGGGCTGGTGCTGCAGCCTGTGAAGTGAGGGCTTCGTGGGCAGGCATTAGGATGGGAGATACGCAAACCGTGGCCTAAGGGAGGGTCTGGACCTGACCAGGGAGGTCAAGCCCCTGTGGCAAGAGGGAGCAGTGCTAGGAGCCCCCTTTATCCTCAGGAAAACAAGGGTTCTGAAGAGTGTGACATGTCGGATTTGGGTTACAGAAAACTCCCCCACTCGGCACAGGAAGGGTCATAGGACAGCAGGCCCAGTTGGCCTGAGTGAGGGCCTGGACCAGGCAGAGGCAGAAGGGGAGGGTGCGGGGCTGGGGGCCAGGTTCTGCGGGGGGAAGAGAAGGTGTTTCATCTAGGCTAGCAGTGACTGGGGAGCGTGCAGGGAGGGGAGCAGCCTGGGCTGCAGGGAGAGCAGGCCTGTGGGGGTGATCGGCAGCAGGCTGCCATTAGCACCCAGGGCCGGCTGGGACTGCGTGGGAGCGCAGGAGGGGGGCAGCCGCCTAGAGGGAGCACAGGTGTGGCCACGGAGGGGGCGCAGACAGGGGGCTCCTCAGGGCCTCAGCACACTATAGCAGAGGGGCTGCGTGGGGCACCGGCGAGGCCCAGAGCCGGAGCCACCGTCGGGAGCTGTGAGGCCAAGGCCAGCCTGGAGGGCAGAGGGAGGGCACAGGGGGCCGCTCGCAGAGACTCCCCACCCCCTCACGGGGACATGAGCAGCTGCTGTCTCAGACAAGGCAGCTGAGGCGGGCGGTCAGCTGGCAGGGGCAGCGCAGAGGTGGGCCGGTGGGGACGAGGAGGGCTGGCAGCACAGCTCAGAAGCGAGAGTCCGGTGAGGCCCCCGTGAGGGTGTGGGGGGGCGGATGCTCACTGCCCTTGTGGGAAGTGGGGGTGCCCTGGAACAGGAGGTGAGGCCACCCACTTGGGAGGGGTGGGGGGGCCAGAGCTCTGGGCCGGGTCACTGCCCACCCCGGTCCTGCTCTCACCTGGGGCACAGTGGGCTGTGGGGGCCTCGGGCTCTGATGCTCGGTGACCAGAGGTGATGAAAGGCAGCCACTCCACCCAGTCCTGTGTGTGGAGGCATTTACCTGGACGGGTGTCACGGGCCCCGCAGTGGCAGCATACTGTGCCCTGCTGGTCCCCGGGCTCTCTGTCCCCTTGACGAGGGAGCCTCCTTGGGGATTGGAGGACTGCCATGAGCCATACAGCCCAGCTTCAAAGCCACCTTCTGATGTCTTCTGTTGATAAATGTTAAAGCCCTGTGCCAGGAGCTGTGAACACAGCCATGACCTGGCAGCCCCAGCTCCCAGGCCACGCGTGGGAAGGAAGGCACTCCACGCCAGGTGGGGCCATGCGTCTCCCCGACCTGTCACCACCTTGGAGATAAGGAAACCCATGTCCCAACGCCCCGCCTAGCCGGACACAGTGGCCAGTGGTCTGCATCGAGCTGGGAAGGGCCACTGTGTATGCAGGAGTCCTGAGCACAAGGGACCTTGAAGAGGGGCGAGCTTAGAGGTGTGTTTGGCAGAGAACAGAGGAGGGGAGCAGGCCCGGTTCTGCATGGACACAGCCCAGCGTGGGAAGCTGGTCAGGAGCAGAAAGGGCCGTGTCTGTCCCCGGGTCCCGAGGAGCACAGGGTCCTCCCTCTGTGACAGGCAGCTAATGCCAGCTCCCTCGCCCCTCCAGGCCATCCCCGGTGCTGCTGAGCTCTGGCATCCCCTTCGGCGTGGCCCAGAATGCCATCCGGCTCAGCGTGGGCCGCAGCACCACCCGGGCCGAGGTGGACCTGGTCGTGCAGGACCTGAAGCAGGCCGTGGCCTGGCTGGAGAACCAGGCCTAGGGCCAAGGGCGCCTCACAGGAAGCTCCCCCAAGGGCTGTGCCCGCCTGACCCTTCCTAACTCGCCCAGGAGAGTCTGGGTGCGGAGGGGCAGTGTGCAGTGCGGCCGTGCGTGGGGCAGGGGTGCTTACAGACTGGGACACAAACGCCCACCTAGGGCCCGCTGCCATGGCTGCCCAGTGGCATGGCTGAAAGGAAATGCTTCAGCTGTGTCCATGCTCCCCTCTGGGAAGTGGGGTGAGCCTTTGGGGAGTGCTCCCTTCCTGGGAGGTGTGCTTTTGTGTAGAAGATCAAATCCTTGTATTTATAATCAATTACCAATTGCTATCATGAAAATAGGAAACCTGGATTTTGCTATGACCATGGCACCTGTCATTCGCCCAGCAGTTTGGTTGCCCATGGGCCTCCCTGCCTCAGCTCGGCCCTGTCCAGTGGGTGGGGCGGCGGTCAGGCCCTGCACTCTGCCTGGCCGTCCCCTACCTCCCAGCCCTGCCTGGGCCAAGGAGGCCTGTCGCCACCAGGCTGTGGCCTCTGGGCACCTCCCCGCCCAGAGCCCCCTGCGCCTCCAGCCTCTTCCCTTTTGGTCATTTCCTCGGGCTCACTGGGCAGCTGAGCTGCGGGGGGCTGCTTACGTGATTCTGGGGCATCCCCGAGGTGGGGAATCAGTCCCCCAGCTCAGCTTCCCAATCTTACTCGCACAGGAATTCTTGTATCTTCACGAGTGCTTATCTGACACCAAGTGTATCTCATGGAGATGTTACACAGAAGTGCTTTTTAATAAATAACACTTGTAATGTGTGGTTTTAAGGTGAAAAGAGCTTATGATGACATTGAGGAAATAATTGTCAGAAATTAAATGAACTAATAAAAAGATTTCAGTGCTTGTGTTGGACCACTGAGAGGGTGCTTCTCCCGGGGTTCTCGTGTGCCTGAGCCAGCCGGGGAGTGGCTGCATACTGTGCCATGCTGGTGTCCAGCCCGGGATGCCCATGTGCCTGAGCCAGCCAGGGTCCAGCCCCACCAAAGAGAACAATCTGGGTAAAGATGCATGGCAGCTCCGCGACTCAGGCACTGTGCTTGGAGGGTGAGCTGAGGTGGGGCCTGGAGACCCTCAGGCCTCCCAGATGCCGTCCAGAACAGGGTCACATCCCCATGCTCCACTGGCCCTGTGGAGCCACCCCTCCTGGGAGACTATGGAGCCGCCAAGGCCTGGGGCAGCTGGGGGCCAGGATCCAGCCTGGATTTATTTCCCAGGGGCGAGCAGGCCCTGGGCCCCTGGTGGGTGAAGATGTCAAACGATAGACGCCAGCACGCCTGGCAGGCAGCTCCCCAGCAAGGGCCCTGCTGTGGCCAGTGCCGCCCCCCTGGCCAGCATCTCCACAGTGCCTCCCCAAGGGCCAGACCAGAAAGCGGGTGTTCGGGAGCTGACCGCTTTCTTGAAAGGACGTTGGTGACCGACCTAACACCACTGGATGCGGGAAGTCTATCCCGGGCCAAGGTGCTCTGCCCATTTCCTCAGCCCTTGTTCTGCGGGAAAAAGAGCCGTGGTCCAGCCACAGGGCAGTGTCCTCTGGCCAGTGCCCACCCCTGATCTGAAGCTAGGGCAGGCCCTTCCCTTGTGCCCTCTGCCCGCTGCAACCCTGGGCGCTGCGGGAGTGGCTTGGATGGGGTTTTGAGGCCAGCCTGAGGCCTATGCCTCCCCCAACCCCTGCCGCCTCCCATCTGCCCTGTATGCTGCTTACTGGGTAACTGGAGCCGTGAGCTGCATCCATGCCTGAAACAGGAAGCCTGGGCCTGTGCGTGAGCCACAGAAAGCTGGCCGGGTGGCCGGGGCTGGACGATGGAGGAGCAGCGGGCGCTCAAAGCCGCCAAGAAGGGGGACCTGGCCACCTTGGAGCAACTGCTGGAGGCTGGCGTCCTGGGACCGGGCATTACCGACGCCCTGGGGGCTGGCCTGGTGCACCATGCCACCCGGGCCGGCCACCTGGCCTGCGTCAAGTTCCTGGTGCAGCAGGCCAAGCTACCCGGCAACCAGCAGGCCCGCAATGGGGCCACACCAGTGCATGATGCCGCCGCCACAGGCAGCCTGGCCGAGCTCCGCTGGTTGGTGCGTGACGGGGGCTGCAGTCTGCAGGTGAGCAGGAACTGCAGCCGAATGGGGGCTGGGAACAGGCCAGGGGTCCAGTGTCCGTGTGGACTGAGGGAGGCAGGAGCCATGAACCAGGTCTGTGGTCCTTGTCCCTGGGCTCTGTTTCTTTCAGGGACCGTCATGCACACCCCACGCACAGCTGGGGATGTTGGTCTCTGCAGCACGCCCGCCCCACCCCAAAACCAAAACTGACACACAGCCCTTGCGTGCCAAGGCTGCCTTCTCCAGTACCGCAGAGCCCGCAGGCCCTTTCCCTGTGCCCCACCCCAGGAGCGCCTGGCCTTGCCAGCACGCCCGTCCAGCCTGAAGCACAGGCCCATTTCCCCAGGGGTCCGGAAGAGGGTCTGTGGAGGCGCACAGCGGGCATCAGGCTCGGGGGCTGCGGGCCGCAGCTCGGGTGACTGCGGGCCTGCTGCGGGGCAGTGGGCCGAGGGCCTTGATGGTAAGGGGAAGGTGTCCAGCGCGCAGCAATGTCCTGTCGGCGGCGTCACTGGGCCTGCCTTCTCCCTTCTCCTGCCTGCCTCTCACGTGAAGCAGGCTGCCTGGCTCAGCCAGCGGAGAGGGCCTCCCTCATGCTGTGCAATGGGGAGAGCAGGAACGGCAAGCTCCCACTCCACGGCAGTGTGGCCAGGCTGCTGGCGCAGGTGGGCCCAGCACCTGCCCCTGGCTCACCGCCCCATCTGTGCCTCTGCAGGACCAAGACGCCTCGGGTGTCTCCCCGCTGCACCTGGCCGCCCGCTTTGGACACCCCGTGCTGGTGCGGTGGCTGCTCCAAGAGGGCCACGCAGCCATGCTAGAGACACTGGAGGGGGCCTTGCCCCTGCACCATGCCGCGGTCAGCGGGGACCTGACCTGTCTGAAGCTCCTGGTGGCTGCCCACAGCAGGTGAGGAACCAGGGTGCCACCTGTTGGGCAGTCTGGGGGTGCTGGCCCCTGGGGAGGCTGCACCTAGGGGGCAGGGGAAGATGGCCCGGCAGCCTTTGAGGTGGGCTGTACTGGGCAGGCACACTGTGACGGGACAGAGAGGGCAAGCGCATGGCCCAGAGGGGCAGGGCGGGTGGCAGGCCAGGAGCCGGGGCAGGCCCAGGAAGAGCACCCTGACTGTGTGGAGGGGCAGTGAGAACGGCCTGGTGCTAACACAGCCCAAAGAGAAAGCCCCCAGCTCTTGCCTGGGGGGCTTCAGGGCCGAAATTTCCCCAGCTTCAAAGGTGGGCACCCTCAAGTCGTCTGAGGGGAGCAGGGGCTTTGTACTGGACTTGGGGAAGCTGCAGCCCCATTAAGTGGGCCTGAATTCTCTACACTGTCCGTCCCCCACACTGGGAACCCCTCCGGGGAAGCTGGTTCCCTTGTCTGGTGGCCCTGTGCCCAGGCCCAGGAGTTGCTGGATGGCTGAGGATGGAGGGGCAGGGCTGGGCTGGGACTCCCTTCCCACCGTGGGCACCCCACAGCCCTTGCCTCACACAGCGGATACCAAGGGCACAGCAATGGGCTGTCCAGGGGCACCATGCACATGGCCTCCCCACTGTCTGTCCCCGGGGCTGCTGTCCTGGCTGGGACAGGCCTTGGTGTCCACGTGACACCTGACCTGCCCTTCTTCCCAGAGCCGGCCTGCCTGTAGCCACGCCTCTTCTCCCTTCTGGGGTGTGGATGGATGGATGTTTGTTGAATGGATGGACAGCTGCCCGGCTGCCCCAAGTTTGTTCCCAACAAAGCCTGACAGCTCACCTGTGGAATAATGTCATTCCTGGTCTTGCCATCCTGGGCCCTCAGTGGTGGCCTTTGGGACGCACTTCTGCAGATGTTGTGGGTTTGGCCATAGAGTGTCTCTTAGACTGGCGGTTTTTGAAGTACTTTCTGCCATTTGAAAAAACTGGGAGACTTTACATCCACACACCCACACACACACACACACACACACACACGCACATAAACCAGAAGCCGTCGTGCCCCTGGGCCCACGTTCCCACCCGGCACAAACCACAGAAGCCAGAGTGAAGTCTGCGTAACCAGGGGATGTAGAAGGCCATGGGCAGGGACCTTGGGTAGGGGACCACCCCTCCCTGCAGCATTTCCCTGGGGACTAAGGGCGCCTGGCCCTGCAGTGACTCAGAGGTAGGGCAGGTGCCTGAGCTCCCAGGGCCCTGCTTTGGTCCGTCCACACTGGGGCCTGGGATTCTGATGCCAGGCCTGGGCACTCATGGGCCAGTGCCCTGCTCACAGAGCCCCTTTTTACAGAGCAGGCCCTGCACTCTGGCATCCACCGACCTGCCCAGTGCAGGCCCCAGTGGGCTGTTCACCCCTAAGAAATGCCCCTGACAGCTCAATGGGGAGTGGGTGGGGCTGGAGTCCAGCAGTCAGGAACCCGGTGCCCCTGACCCTGTGCCCTTGGGCCATATGCAACCTGTGCAGCCCTACAGGTGACTGGGTGGACCCCTCAGCCGGCAAGGGGGTGGGCACAGCAGATTGGCCATGTGCGGCTGCCCATGCCCTCCATCTGGGGTTTGGCTGGAGCAGCCCTGGCCCCCCAGGACCCCACCAAGCACCCTCTGAACCCCGTCTTCCCTCACAGCACGGTGAACCAGCAGACACACAGTGGTGCCTCCCCTCTCTACCTGGCCTGCCAGGAGGGCCACCTGCACCTGGCCCAGTACCTGGTGAAAGACTGCAGTGCTGACGTGCACCTGTGTGCCCTGGATGGCATGAGTGTGCTGCACGCCGCTGCCGCGCGCGGCCACTACTCACTCGTCGTCTGGCTGGTAAGGGGATGACCAGTTGGGGGCAGGGAGGTCCAGGAAGGCTGGCACCTGCTCCTGCCTGAACCCCAGAGCCACTTCCAAGTCACAGGTGATGACTCTACACAGGTCTCAGTTTGCCTGCAGAACTGGGGGACCTGCAGGGTTGCTGGGGGATCAGATGGGCCCACCAGTCTCTCTGAGCGCCATGCGTGCCAGGCCCAGGCTGGGCCTGGGGGTGCAGCCCAGAGCCCCCAGCGCAACCCGCCATGGCTGTGGACTGGACGCCAGAGCCCTGCAGGACTGTGGGGACGTGGCCACAGTCCCTCCAGAGGGTCCCCTGGCCCCCCCAGGAGTCCTGCCAGGTCACCAGTGCCTGGCACCAGCAGCACTGGCCCTGGCCGCTTGGCCACCTGTTCCCACTCTGCTGCCTCTGAGCCCTAGGCCATCACCCGCCCCTCTTCCTTTCTGGCCCCAGGCAGAGCCATTTAGACCTTCCTGGAAGGAGGCCCTGGGACCGCAGCACACGGAGGGGTCCAGGTTGGGGTGCCCCCTTCCAGGATGGGACGGGATCTCCTGCCTTCACCACAAAACCCAGACCAGGTGGGGTCTGCAGGAGCCCCGAGGGCCTGTGACAGAGACTGCCCAAGTCCCAGCATAGGGAGGCCTCCCTGAGGACGGGCAGAGGGGGCCCGGGCAGGGGGTGGCTGGCAAGGGGCGGGGTCCAGCACGTTCCTGGAGGAGGGCCTGGCTCCTTCTTAGGGCCACATCTCCACTGCTGTCCTGGCCTGTCCCTCATGGTGAGCGTAGGCCACATTCCAGGCAGCAGGAGGGAGAGAGGGGTGACGCCACGCCCACCAGCCCCTTCCATGAGGAGCAGGATTCTCCAAACAAGCCCCTTAGGTCTCACTGGCAGACGCTCCCATGGCTGTCCCCACCGCCCGCAGCAGTGTGTGCCCACAGAAAGGGGCCCGAGAGCAAGGACGAGGCGGAAGTCACTCGTGTGAAGGCCAGCAGGATAGGGCCCCAGCCGTAGGGTGACCAGGCTCCGTCCGGCGCCCGGAGCAGAGCCTGCAGCAGGGCCCGCCTCCCAGCCGCTCCGCGGCTTTGCGCAGGGCGGAGGGCAGGGCACGGGTCCTGGTGGGGAGGTCCTCGCCCTCCCTTGCTGCCCGCCCTCCTTCGCTGGCAAACGTGTCCGCTGCCCCAGCCATGGCAGTTTCTCATTTGACCTGTGGAGCCAGCCCTTGGGGCTGTTTGGTTTAAAATTTGGTCTGGGGCAGATTCAGGGCCTATGGGTCTCCCAGTAAAACCGCTGAGTTCATTCCCTCCCACTGCCCTGGGTGACGCCCAGTGTGACAGCCAGCTCTGCCTGCAGGGCTCCCCGGGGAAGGTCGGAAGGTCACCTCCCGCTTTGGCGCTAAGCTCCCTGGGAGGGGTCACCCCATGCAGCCTCGGCTGGCCGGTCTCCCCACCTCCTCCTCCCCAGGTCACCTTCACTGACATCAGCCTGACTGTGAGGGATCAGGAGGGGGCCACCGCCCTCCACTTCGCAGCTCGAGGCGGCCACATGCCCATTCTAGAGCGACTGCTGCTGCTGGGCGCCCCCATCGTGAGAGACTCCCGGGGCGGGAGCCCCTTGCATGACGCAGCGGAGAACGGGTGGATGGAGGTACGGCGGTGCGGTGGGAGGCGGTGTGGGGGGCCTCAGGGCCTCCAAGGGCCAGCACACCTGCAGTGCCCACTGGCCTGTCAACAGCCCGCAGGAGAGCTGCCACCGCCCACTTCTGCAGACGGGCAAACTGAGGCTCAGAGGGGCAGCCGCTGCCCAGGGGCCAGACTGGTCCAGCTGGAGACAAAATCCAAGCCCTCCTCTCCGGGTGTGCCCCTCCCTTTGCACAGACTCCCCGCGTGCCGCCCAGGCCGGTCCTGACAGTCCATGACAGAGCCATGCCAGGGGTGTGATGTTAGCCCCTTCGCTATTATCCAAATAAATCCTGGGGGTTCACATGGGCCCAAGGGAAACAACATCCACAAACCCAGAATGGGGAGGGGTGGGGTTTAGATATTTAAAGCCCAGCGTTGAGAACAGACCCACCCTCACCTGCACTGGAGCCATTCGCACAGACAATGCAGAGGTTTGCCCCCCCGCCCCCCGCTGTGCTCCCACCACCACACCGGGTCCGGGGGGCATGGGCTCCAGGGCTGGGCCTGCACGGCGTGGAGCCGCCAGAACGTGCTCCTCCCGCAGGCAAGGCTAGCCCAGAGGAGGCCTTCCCGAGGTGCGCTGACCACGCCAGGGTGCCCCCAAATGCAGCCAAACTTGGGGCACTGGCCCAACACACAGTAGGCCAAATGCTGACACCCTCCTAGGCCAAGAAAATGGGTGCATCTACTACAGGGCACTGGTAAGGGGACAGGGCCCCAGTGTTCAAATTCCCAAAGTCCCAGAGGAGTACAGCAAGGGCTTTTAAGGGCAAAATTATGGGTGAGGGTTACGGAGTGTGCAATCAGCTCGCAATTCTGATGGGTTGGTGGTGAGGTACCAAGATTATTTCAGGAGTCTTAGCCCTCAGTCTTCTAGTTCCAACTGTCCATGGCCTCCGTGAGGCCAGGAGATGGTCTGCATGATGGGGTCTGAGTTGCTGAAAATGCAGCTCAAGAGTACATGTGTTAGGAGTAAATCTGCACCTTTTGAGGGGGAACAAGGGTCCTGCATTCTTTTATGCTAATTGAGTTCGCTTTACTGTGTTATCACAACTCCACTTTCCTGAAGCTTAACTGCCAGGGTTCATCAGCGGGCCACTGAGGGACTGAGACTCTGGGGGTCTTGGGGTCGGGCTTCTCTTTGGTTTGTTAATGAGAAGTCTAGGAGGCTTCTCTAACAGGGGGCTACCTGTTTGGTTTCAAGGGGTCTATGTTTCTGGATAGCTGTTCCCAGGGCTCAGTGGCCCAGTCTCAGAGTTCCAGCCACACAGACACGCCGCAGCCAGCAAGCGTCATCGGGGGGCACTCAGGGAAGGAGGCAGAGGAGGCCCCGTCCCAGCTCGCAGCACCGCTGGGAATTTCCTCTGGTGTCCTGAGACCCCCCTCCAGCCCTACCCTGCAGCCCCCACTCAGCCCCCCTTGGCTGTAACAGTTTTCCCCCTTTTTTAAAAACAAAGCTCCAGAATAATGAGCTGGTGCCCTACCAGCCTCCAAAAAGTGACAGTGATAGTTCCTTACGGTTTTTGTTTCACTGTATCACAGTCTTTATTCTTGAATGTTGTGAAATACACTTCTTGTTTTTTTAACTGAAGTAAAGACCGTGCCTGCCGTTTCTAAGTGCACGTGCAGCCGTACCTTTCTGCGCACCGCTCTGCAGCCACCGCCACCATCGTGCCCTGAGCTACCCCGTCTCGCAGGACAGACACTCGCCCATTCACCACCTCCCCGCACCATCCCCCCAGCTCGGTGGCTACCTTCTACTTTCTGTTTCTATGAGTTTGAGCACTCTAGGGACAGCATAGAGGTGGAATCATATAATACTATCCTTTTTGTGAGTGGCTTACTTCACTTAGCATAATATGCTCAAGTTTCAGCCATGTTGTAACAGGATTTCCCTTTTTTTTTTAAGGCTGAAGAGTATTCCTTTGTAGGGATGCACCACACTATCGTTATCAATTCATGATGGGCACCTGGCCACTTCCACCTCTTGGCTGTTGTGAATAGAGCTGCAGTGTAATGGTTGTACAAATAGCTCTTCAAGGTCTTGCTTTCTACTCTAATTACTTTTTGAAAAGTTAAACCAACCTTGCATTCCTGGAGTAAATTCAACTTGGTCACAGTATACAGTTGACCCTTGAACAATGTAGGCGTTAGGGACACTGACCCCCTGTGCAGTCGAAAATCCAAGTATACCTTTTGACTCCCCAAAAACTTCATCACTTAATCACAAATAGCCTACTGTTGAGTGGAAGCCTAATAACATAAGCAGCCAAGTAGCACATATTTTGTATGTTATGTGTATTATATACTGTATCCTTACAATAGAGTAAGCTAGAAAAAATATCTTTTCAAATTGTTACAAATCTTCATAAAATTTTGTGATGTATTTATTGAAAAACATCTGCATATAAGTGGACCCATGCAGTTTAAACCTATGTTGTTTAAGGGTCCACTGTATTATCTCTTCATGTATAGTTGCTAACGTTTTATTTAGAGTTTTGGGTGTAGTGCACAGTTCTAGCAAAGTGGTTCTCAAACTTGTCTGCACACCGGGAATCTTCAGGCAGTTTTAAAATATTCTGATGCCCAGGCCCGACCCCCACAGAATTCCAGCTTGATCTGTCTTCAGTAGCACCTGCATATCAGGACTTTTTTAAACTCCCAGGTGATTCTAATACAGTCAGTTTCAAGAAGTGTCTATGTGAATAGCATTAGCTGAGCTAATCTAGAAAGAATCCACAGAGATGGTGATCCTTAAAGCAGGGATTTGGGCGTGGGAAGGTGCAGTTTCCGGAGAGAGGGCCAGGAGCGGTGGGGTGGTTGGGACAGAGTGGCGGCGGCGGGAGGCCCCAGTGGGAGCCCTGAAGCCTGTGACTAGCTTTGACATTGTGTACAGAGGCATCCGGTAGCTGCCCTGGGATCTCGAGAGGAGACTACGGTTTCATTGCCTTTGGAGGGGGGCACACTGAGCGAAGTCGCCAGAGGATGGGGTGTGATCGGGCTTTAACAATGAGATTGCAAAGGAAATGGCAGAAGACAGGCGTAAACCAGTTTCCTCAAGGTTCAGATAAGTGGTTATGACTGGTGGTAGTTCTCTACCTAACTTAAAATCGCTGCTTATTCAAGAAAGGACATTTACTGAGTATTTTAACAGTTCCTAAAAAGGCATTCTGAGTGCCTGATGGCTGCCATCAAGCCTCCGTGCCTGTAAGAGGCCTGGAAAAGCCGCAGTTAATTCGGCAGCGCCTTTAATGCTCAGCCACTCACGTCCACGCTTTCCTTCATTCAGATACTCACTCATCCAACAGACAGTTACTGTGCACCTCTTAGGATGCGGCCGCGGACGGGAACCTGCGTGGGTGTGGAGGGGAGTGTGGTTCTCCACGCGGCAGTGCCCTGGCTTTAGAAATGTGGGGGCTGTTCTGGTTGTCACAGTGATGGGGGTACACCGCAGTACAGCGGACACTCGGTGACCTGCTGTTCCCGGGCAGCCTCGCACCATGGCAGCCGGTCTCCTGCCCCACACAGCTTCCCGGTGGGTCAGACGTGCCTGCGGCCAGAAAGCCTGTTGATGATGAGCTGAGCCTTGAACGCACCTCAAGCATATATAATTGTCTAGGTTAGAACCCAACTTCAAGTGTATGTGCGCACACAGCCTAGTATGTCTTCATAGTTTTAATATACAAGACTCTCCAAGAATGGCCCTGCGTACATATTGAGGGAAGATGGCGTTTTGTTACCTTGTTACCTCCTGATGCTTTAGGAAGGTGACTTTTACATTGGTCCATTTTTTATGTAACCCTTGGGGAGCAGATCAGGGAGTGGACCCACCCGAGCCACCCAGCTCTCTGCCCCCGACGGGGGTCCGCCTGCCCACCTGATTTTGCCTCTGGCCCAGCCACCTCAGGTTTCCAGACTCCAGTCTCAGTCATCGTACCTACACACCCGCAGCTCACAAATCCCAGCAGAAATTGGGTCACCATTCTGCGCCCAGTTTCTCCATGTGAAAACAACACACGGCCCCAAGGGTTGCTGTAAAAATGGAAACCGGTTCTGTGTTTAAAGCCCAGGGCCTGGGCTACCAGGGCAAGGTCAGGTCAAGTTGCCCAGCCCAGAACCTGGCCATACTGCCTACTTAGCAGTGGAGCCACAGGAGCCTCAGGTGCTGTCCAGGACAGCGGGTGCTGGGGCCCGGGGGGCTCGGTGCCATGCTGCCAGGACAGGGTGGCTCTGGGTGAGACTCAGGGATTCCATCCTGCAGCCAATAGTGGCAAGATTCTGGGCAAGGTCCTCTGCCTCAATTTCCCACCTGTGAGGTGGGCTGGGAATAAGCACCTGGGCATGACGCGTGCCCCCGCAATCACACATGCACCCCCCCGTAGTGCTGCCAGACCCTGGTCTCCCACCACGCGGACCCCTCCCTGCGGGATGAAGATGGTTACACCGCAGCCGACCTGGCAGAGTACCACGGACACCAGGACTGCGCTCAGTATCTTCGGGAGACATCCCGGCTGGTAAGCCTCAACGTCCCCATCCATCTGGGGGGCCGCGGGGACAGGGCCGCCCGCTACCCTGATGGCCCAGTTAGCTCCCTGTGTGCACTATGTCTGCAGGAGAAAGGGCCTGGCCATGACGGAGCCAGCGCCACAGGCCGGAGGCCAGGCTCTGGAGCTGGGCTGTGGCCGGGCCGTGGCTGGGGCCAGGGTCACGTCTGGGGCCAGGCCTGGGCTTGTGGCTGGGGGCTCCCGCTGGCGGGTGTTGGCCCTGGGCCCAGGGCCCTGGATGTGGGAGCAGGGCCTGTGTCCTTGGTGAGGTGACCCTGGTGAGCCGGGCTAGCCCTGCGGCATTCCAGAGGCAGCAGGTTCCAGGCCCTGCCCTTGGCGTGGACCTTGCCCGGCCTAGCCCCTCTCCACACCATGTTCCCATCTGTGAGGACAGGAACCTCACCTGTCCTGCTGGCCCCAGCCCCCAGCACACGCGGGCCGCACCCAAAGTGCTGAGTGAACAGCGGAGCAGACAGCACAGCAACTGGACGGACAGGCAGGTAGACGGACAGATGGGTGCCCGGAAATCAGCAGCTTGGTCAGTGTGGGGCCAGGCTGCCCCTGGGCCTCCCGCCCACCCCCTTCCAGGCCGAGGAGTTACTGTGACAAATCATTCCCAACCTCCACAGCATTTGTCCCAGTTATCTTTAGTGGCCGCCCCTTTGACGGAGTCCCTAGGGTCACCTGGCCCCATTTTCAGGCGTGAACCCTGAGGCCCACAGTGATGTGCCCGTGGGCGGGCTGGCACCACGGGGCTTCTGCACCTCCTCCTCCCTCGGGGGTGTCCAAGACCAACCGAGGCAGAGCTGCAGCCCTCCCCAGCCCTGGGCCTGTGGGCAGCCCTCACCGGCCACCGAGACCCCCGTCACCACCACCCGAAACCCTCGCCCAGGTCTGCAACTCGGGCACTCGGTGCACTGATTTATCCCAGTGTCAGGGTTTCAGAAATGACAGCTACGGTTACTGCTGGAAGTAATTCATTTACTAAATTGCTTATTTACTAAACGTTCGATTGGTTATTTTGGTAAAAGGTTGTCTTTCTGGCTTGGGATTGAGAGGTTGGCGGAACTCAGCGGGTTCCTGGTGCAGTGGATGGAGTGCCACAGTCCACAGGCCAGGAATGCCCCAGCCACCTGGGTGCCTCCAGCCCTAGCGTGGTCCCTGGGCTGGCCTGGCAGCTGGGAGGAGCCGGTGGGTGGGCGACTGCTCTGCTGCTAGGGACCAGGTCCTGTCTGGCCTTAGGCGGGGGCCCCTGGCCCACAGTGCAAGCAGAGGCTGCGTCCCTGACCCTCTCTCCCCATGCTCACCTGCCAGCCCCCGCACCGGCCACTCTGCCTGCCCAGCTCTCTCGGGGCCACAGGGATTTGGGTGCTCACCTGACACCCCCAGGGCTGCAGGGAGCTGGCAGATCTCAGGTTTCCTGGGGTTCCTTCCTGTCCTGGCTGTCTCCTTTGTGCCTCCACAGGATTTAAGGTAGCATCCCCTTCACTCAGGATCCCCCAAACCAGTCTGGGCTGTCTGGGTGGCCCCCCACCCTGCCCCGCAGCCAGCAGGGCCCAGCCCACCCACATATCCTTGATTTTCAAGGCTTGTTGGAGCTTCCAGAGCTCGTTTGGGACTCAGGGTTCGGACCACAGCCCCTCTTCCCCCTCACGGAGCACCCATGACAGCAGGGGGCGCCAGTCTCTCACTGTTGGCTGGACCTGTGTCCTCTGCCCCCAGGACACCTGCCTCCCTGTTGCAGGGGGCAGGCTGTCAGCTGTCAGCTACTGAGCTGGGGAAGGCCTAATGCATATTGATGGAAATGCAATATCCAGAGGCCATCTGCACTGCCCTGTTCCCATGTCGGGCTCCTGAGGTGATGAAAGCCATCAGTTTCCCCAGACATGGCAGCCTGCATCTGTCCCCAGGGAGGCGTGGGTGCCAAGATAGGCAGCCTGGGAAGGAGGCTGGGTCACTAGTGGTGAGACCTGTCCTGAGGGAGGGGCCACCTTCGTAAGCAGGTCTTTGGACTTGTTTATCCACCGCCCAGCACGGGCCCTGCACGCGGCATGGGAAGAGCGGGTCCTGCCTCGACCACCCCACCTCGACCTGGTCAGGTCTTTCCACTCCCTGGGCACAGGCACCCCTCTGCACAGTGAGGGGTTAGGCACCTCTGAATTGGGCAGGACCTAGAGGGGTCCCTGCACCTCACCCCAGGCAGTGGACCCAGCAGCTGGGCTCCCGGCTGTGCGGCCGAGCTTGAGTGAGTCCAGGCAGCCACAGTCAGGGAGAGCAGCCCAGTGTGCCGAGTGTGGTCCTGTAAGCGGGGGAAGGCCGAGCCGCTTGGCGTCAGCCACAGGGTCGGGCTGCCCCACTGCCCCCACCCTGTGCTTACGCCCACCAGGGTGGGAGTGGCCCTTCCTGGCCAGGTAATGCTGGCAGGCTCTCAGCATGTCAGTTTTCTCATCTTTAAAATGGGATTGAATAGCTCTGCTGAGTGTAAAGGAGACGTGCACTGGGCACACAGCAGGCGCCAAGCCCCTGCAGGCCCAGAAGGGCTCTAGGACTCCTTCTGTTCACAGATGAAGAGACGGAGGCTCAGGCAGGGCAGGAGAGTCCCTGGGCCGCTGCCTCCTCTGTGTAGCCAGTAACTGAATCTCAGCCGTGGTGACTGGTGTCCGGCGCTCATCTGTGGGTCATGATTTTCTTGACCCCGGATGGCATTACCGGCCTGTAACCCAGCTCAACCCTGGCTGTCTTTGATGCATAATGCATGGCAGGAGCAGCTCTGCTCAAATCTCACCAAAAATACGGGAAGAGCGACTGCAGGCCACGGGAAGGGTGCCAGCCCAGGGCCTGCTGACCGCCGGCCTTGGGGCAACTGCCCAGTTTGGGGACAGCACCTGCCCAACTGTCGGGACCCCACACAGGTTGGGAGCTGATACCTGCCTCTCCTTCGGGTCTTTGTAGATTCGGGTAGTGTCTGGGGCCTTATGTGGGACTCAGGGACCAGGATATTCCCATCCCCTGGGAAGGGCTGCAGTCAACCCCTGTCCTGGGTACAATTCAGAACGATCGTGACACCATGGCAACAACTGTGTTGAGGCCTGAGCCCCACTGCGCCAGGCCCAGCTTCCCAGCAAGGGCTGCATTCTTCCTGACTTCCGGGGCTTCTCCCAGGTGAGAGGTGGGGCAGGACTCAGCCCCAGGGCCCAGGATGGTTGCAGGAGGTTCCCCCGGCTGTAATGGGACCAAAGTCCGTTCACCTGCGCCCCAGATCCCTACATGAAGGGGCTGCTGCCGCCCCAACTGAGCCCCGCACTCTGGGGGGGAAGGCGGTTCTTGCCCCGCACCCCTGAGAGCAGATTCAGCCAGGGGAGGGGCTGAGGGCTCCCAGGCAGGGGCAGGGCGCAGGGGGACACCATCATGGCTGGGCAGGGGCCCAGCGGGGCTCAGCCCCCGTCTGTCCGTCAGACCATCAGTGCCAGCTTCTCTAGCTATGCCTGGTCCAACTGGGCCCTGCTTAAAGCTTGCAAGCCAGCCTATGCCTGCCTTGTGGCCCTGGAATAAAATAAGACACCAATCCCCTGGGAGGACACGCTCAGCAGAGAGCGAGCATATCATGTTTTGTTGGGTCTCCAAGCCCCCAGGTCCCAGGGTGACGTGATCTGGGCCGAGACGGCTGCTGTGCACACAGGAGCTGGGGAACCCCTGGTTCAGAGTGAGTGGTGAGCAGCTTGCTCGTCCCTCTGGACCCCTCTGTGCAGATGCAGCCCTGAGGAGCGCCAGGTAAGGAGCAGCCAGGGCCCTGTGTCCTTGGAAGGACCGAGAGGCAACCTCCCCTGGGCCTCCCTGCCCGAGGCCCACCCACCTGCCCCTTCTCCCACTGCTGGTGCCCCTGAACCAGAGGAGCAGTGATTTGAGGGGCTTCCCGTCCCAGCAAGAGCGAGGACTGGGGTCTCACGTAAGATTCTGGCCCCACCTCAGCCACCTCCCACCTGTGGGGTCCTGGAAAAGCCCCTTGCCCTCTCTGTGCCCTGGGGGCTGTACTGGGGGTGGAGGTATTGTTCTGGGGTTTCCTCTGGGTGGTCTCTCCCTCTCACGTGACCCAAGGATCTCAGGTCCCCCCCACCTCCGTGGCCCCTGCGCTGGGAGGGTTAAGTTGCTGAGGTGAGGGATCCCAAGCCCGCCTGGCCACCCGACACCTGGGCCTTCAATATTAATGCGTCTCCTGGCTTCCAGGGGTGGCAGACAGCCCTGACGGACGGGGACGGCACAGCTCCCCCCGCTCCCCACCCAGCCCCTGCCACCATGCATCCTCCAGGCTGGGAGGGCCAGTGGCTGTTCCCTAATCTGCCAGGTGCCTGGACTCCTGGATCCTCGGCCCGGATTCCTGGAAGGAGTGACGTGTGGGGTGCATGGCGCCAGGCAGATGGGGTCCAGGCTCTGCTCCCTTCCAGTGACCACAGTGGGCTGGGATCCCGGGCGGGAGTCCCACTGAGGGCCTGAGCTGGTGGGTACAGACCCAGGGCTCCCCTGAAGGCACCCCAGACCCGCCCTCAGGTCTGCGCCCCCTGGACTAGGCCCCCCTTACTGATGAGCAGGGGATGCAGAGTGGCCAAGGGTCTGCCCAGCAGGACCAGCTAGGTCATGCACAGGGCCCAGAGCAAAATGAAAGTTCAGGCTTTCTGTTCAAAATGATTAAGAATCTCAAGACAGAAGCAGAGCATTAAACTAAGCTGCAGCACTGGGCCCCACACTCCTGGCTGGCCCCAGCTCCCGGCCAGCATCCACACAGGGCTGGCAGGTGCTTGTCCTGCTCAGGGCCCCCTCCAGCACCACTGTGGGGGCACTATGGCCTCCAGTGCCCACTGGAGGGGAGGGCAGCGTGAGGAGCTTCAGGCTGATGGCCAGGGTGGGGTGCTCAGAGGGAGCGAGACACCCTACTGGCCGGTACACAAGCTGAGAAGCCCGGAGCCCAGGCATCTGCCATCTGGGAGGCAGGGGTGAGCCCGCCTTCAGCTTTCAGCTGTGAACCAGCAGCAAGCCCGGCTCCGGGGTCCTGGGAGGACATTTCTCTACTGCCTGAGGAGGGCCCTGCAGGCACGGAGCCTAGCACAGCCCTGGCGCTGGCCACACCCACGGTGCCACGGTGGTCTGCACACCTCGTGTCTCCCGCCTGGCCCGGCTCATGAGCCCAGGAACCGGCCAGAACAGGGGTCTTGGCTCTCGTTGGTCAAATGCAAAAGACCTGAGCAGGGCTGAGCTCGGGGAAAGCTCCTGGTCAAGGGCTCTTTCTGGCTGTCCACGTGTCAGCAGCTGGAGGTGGCCAAGCCCTGGAGCAGGGTGTGGGGATGAGGCTAGAGTGACCCTGTAGTCCAGGCGTGGATTTCCCCAACACCAGGTTTCCTGGGGACAGTCTTGGTTGTCTCTGTTTCCAGGTGGCCCTGGGGATAGTGGCCTGGACACTACATGATGGGTCCTGGGCATAGTGCCACCACTTCGAGGTGTGGCCATAGCCATGGGCCTCTGCTCCTGGGGCTGAGAAGGGTTCCGAGTTCACGGTGGTTTTCCCTGGGCCCAGAGGCTGGGGCTCTCCTCCCAGAGATGCGGCGGTTCCAGACCGTTTGTTTCAGCACAGAAGCCAGGGGCCATCAGGGAGGGCGTGTGTGTGCATGTGTGTGTGTGTATGCGTGTGCAGACGGGTGTGTGTGCGCATCCCTTATAAGGCTGGAGAGAGGTGACCCCAAGCTAACACTGGGCCCTAACCCAGCGCCCGGAGCTGTTAAGGTGTCTCCAGCAGGGCCTTGAGATGGGGGTTCACCCAGTGGTGGTGGTGTGGTGGGGTACAGTGAGTGACGGCACTCAGAGAGTGCACAGGGGTACTTGGGGTGCTCCTGCCAGCAGGCGGGGAGCGAGTGGAGAAACATGGGGGACAGAACCTTGAGGGGTATTGCTCTTCCCTCCTGCACACTTAACCCTCTCCAAGCCCCCCAGGGAGACCAGGCCAGGGCTAGCCCTCTGCGTGCCCCCACCCCAACCTGGCAGTGCCAGCAGCCCAAGTCAGGGCCTGCCGGGACCTCCTGCTGACCGGGTCTGTCCACCCCCAGGTGCCGCTTCTGATGACGCCCCCACCCCCACCGTTCCCACCTCCCCCACTGTCCGCTGTGAGGCCCTCCCTGGAGGCAAGGAGGGGTGACCCATGTCCCGGGAGCCCCACCCGTGAGTACAGGTGTCCAGGGGGGACTGGGCTGGGCCCGGGGGCTGGAGCGGGCGCTGCTGGCTCTGAGGTCCTTCAGGAGCGAGAGCAGCTCACTCCAGGCTGCTGGCACACAGGACGTCAGGACAGGTGTGGGGTCGGCCCTCCCATCACCCAAGCCTCCGGCTTTTTCCTGGTTTCCTTCGTTGTTTCTGTTGCTTTAAAGTGAGGATCCATGTTCTCCGTAAAGGGCACTTGTAATCCCAGCTACACGCCTCCTGCCCAGGCTCCGGCCCCCAGCGAGCTCTGAGCCCCAGGGTCTGCCGAGCCACGGTGGGCGGCCTCGTCCTCTCGGGCCTCACCTTGTCTGGAAGTGAATCGAAGCCCAGGCAGGATGCCCAGGCCCCTTCCGAGCCCGCTGCTGTGGTCTGAGACTCCAGCTGGTCGGGCATCCTTGGCTCGCAGGGACAGGGGATGGTCCTCAACCTGCAGGTCACTACCCGCTAGGGGACTGTCACCAGCACTCATAAAGTGAAAGGGAAGAGCATTAACACTGTCAGCAGGCCCCTCATGGATGAAGGTGGGCCTGCTTCACGGATGGCTCGTGGGTACGTGGTCCCACACAGGACTGTGTGTGAGGTGCAGACTCGCCCCGGGAGTGGCCCTGCGGTGCGCGTGAGCCGAGGGAGGGGCGGGCTGATGGCGCGGCCCTGGGTCCCAGGCCACAGAATGCCGTGCCCTTCCTTGCCCCTTCCAGGCTGCCCTGGGATGGGATGAGGGGTATGTGCAGGCTCTGCAGCCAGCCAGGCTTGGGGTGGGCCCCTGGAGTGTGCCCAGGCCCCAGGGCACTCTGGGAGGCTGGTGGGTCTGCGGCCCCGAGTCCAGTGGTCCCCCAGGAAGGCCGGTTCTGCCCAGGCCCAGGGTCTCCCCTCCCCGCGCGGCCCTCTCTGGCAGCCTCTCTGACTCCAGCTCCCCTCGGCCAGCAGCAACTTGCCTCAGCCCAGCCCGGCCCGGCCGACCTCTTTCCGGGGAGCGGATGACCTGCGACGTCCTTCCGAGGGCCGCCACCAGTGCCATGGCTGTCCCCACGGTGCGTCCCCTCCTCCACAGCCCTGTCTCCCAAGGTCCCCCAGCTGGCCTCTCACCATGCCCTCCTTCGTGGGCCTGGCAGGTCACTTCTGGGGCAGCCAGGCCCGCCCTCGCAGGGAGACGCCAGACCGGCACCTGGGGCTGCTGGCTCACCCTGGAGGGTGCCCCTGGTATCCGATGGGATGGGAATGTCAGGACCATAATCTGCTTATCGCCCCGACATAGAAGTGGGCTCTTCTCAGATCCCAAGGAGCACCTCACCTTGACCTCTGAACCCAGGGATGCTTTGTGCCCCTCTCAGTCACTGCTGGGTACAGACCAGCAGGTGTTCCTGGGGAGGGTGGGCCCGGACCTGCTGCCCTCCTCCTTGGAGGCCCCCATCCAGCCTGGGACCTGCTCCTATTTCTCCTCTTTCTGGGCACATCCCTTACAAACCCAGCCTGCCCTTTCCTTGAGATGGTCCCGGGAACTTATAGTCTCTGAGATGTTCGGCATGAGTTTGGGAAATGCTGCAAGCGCTGCCCCTCTTGGGGAGTTGCAGTGTACATAGCACATTAAAGGCTCTGACAAGACCCACAGTCCAGGACTGGCCACCGGGCTTTGCCTGTGCAACTGTTCCCCCAAGGAGTTTGCCCGTTCTGCGTGGCAACTCTGGGCATCTCTTCTCAGCCACACACAGTAAAAGGAAGGAATCTCTGGTTGCCTCTCTAAGCCAGAGACTCCCCCTCTCACACAGGGGGTCCCTGCCCCCACAGGCTCACACTCAGGAAGCTGGGGCTGCTGTCTGTGGTCTCCCCCGCTCCCTGGCCTCCCCTCCTCCCCTCTGATCCCAGGCAGGGTCCCCTCGGGGCCCTGAGTGACCAGTCTGCATCCGCACAGGGGCCAGAGTCGGCAGAGGGGCACTCAGATGGCCTGGCCACGCTGCACCTGGACGGGCCGCCCTCAGGAGACCTGGTCAGACTGGTGCCCACATGGGACGAGTGCGGCCAGCCCATCCCCGAGTGGAAGCGGCAGGTGATGGTGCGGAAGTTGCAGGCACGCCTGGGCACAGACACAGCACCTGAGGCCCAGGTGAGGCCCAAGGGTGGGGGGTTGGGGCAGGGAGGCGCGTGGCCTGTGGAGAGAACGGCCCATGAGGGGCGGGGTGGGGCCAGGCGGTAGAGGGCAGAGTGGGGGGCAGGCGGACGTGGACGGTGGGGACCCCAAGCCCACACCTCGAGTCTCGAGACCCCAGTAGCCCACTGCCTGCCCCTCTGGCCTCACCTTCCTCTCCTGCCAGTGAAGCCGAGCCAGCTCAGAGGGCTGCGGGCAGTGCACCTCACCCACATTAGGGGTGCGATTTCCACCTGCTCTTTTATCCGACGATTTGTGTCCCAGCCTACCTGCCAAGCACTGCCCTGGCAGTGAGGGTGCCAGCCCTGTGCTCCAGGGGCTTATACTGCAGCAGGTCTGGGGAACTGCCGCAGCTGCGTGGGGTGGGAGGCGTGATCTGCTCGGAGGGCAGCTGCTCTGAGCCTCGGGACTGGGACTGGCCAGCCACTGCATTTGCATTTATTCTCTAAGCCCGGGCCAGGGCCTGCTCGTGCCCAGGGGCTGGGCTGGTGTCCCTGGGGGCTCCTGAGGCCAGGCCACCATGGGGAGCTTGAATCTAGCGGGGACACGCCCTCTCCCTGCTGGGACGCAGTGTGGGCCTCTGCCCCACTGACCTGCCCTCCCTGTACCCAGGACAGCGGTGGGAGCATGGGCCCCACAGCGCAGGTGGCCTGGCGGTACTCGCAGACCCACCAGGCCATCCTGGGCCCCTTTGGGGAGCTGCTGACTGAGGATGACCTGGCACACCTGGAGCAGCAGATTGCTGACCTGCAGCTGTGGCACCACTGCCTGGGGCACAAGAGCCAGCTGGACCAGCCGGCAGCTGAGCTGCAGGCCCAGCTGCCTGCACCACTGGCCAGCATCACCGTCAACAGCCGCTTCCCTCCCCAGGCACCCCAGTTGCAGGGTGAAGAGGCCCTGACCCTGGCAGCCGAGGGGGCCACGCCCACTGGGCAGCCCCTGCCCTTCTGGTGCAGCCACATGGCCTGGCTGGTCCGCAGCATGTCCCTGCTGCTGAAGGGCATGGACGGGCTGGTGCAGGGCCAGGAGAAGCCAGCTGCCCTGCACCACCAGGAGCCCCACAGGGAGACCCCAGCCAGGACCCCACGGACCACTGTCCAGTGTGAGATCCAGCGGTGTGGGGTGTCCGTAGGGAGGTTACGTGGCAACTTCGAGTCAGCTCCAGGCCTGTCCTGCAGCACAAACCCAGGCCCCAGTGAGGCGGGGACCCAGCCCGAGCGATGCCCAAGACGCTGCTGGCCGGCACCCGCACAGCCCCATGGCCTGATCGGAGGAGAGCCTGGGCCTGGCGACGCCCGCTTCAGCTGCGAGGGGGTCCCGTCCGAGGTGGGTGCCTTGCCCTGCCCTGCCCTGGCCAGCGGGCGCAAGGAGCACATCATCACGCTGTTCCTCAGCCACTGGAAGAAGTCGGCCTACGCACCAGCCCTCAAGACAGCAGCCTACAGGACCCTGGAGGCCCGTGGCACTGGGCCACTGGCACAGGAGGCGGCCAGGGCTCCTCCACTGCCCTCCCTGCCACCCAGCGAGGGCCCCCGGCTCGGCCACCTGTGGCGACAGCGGAGTGTCATCACCCACCTGCTGGGCAACTGGAAGGCCATCATGGAGCACGTGCCAGCCCGGCAGCTGCGCAGGCTGAGCAGGCAGCCCCGGGGGCTGCTGTCCCCAGAGCAGTTCCTGCCCCATGTGGACGGGGCACCCATGCCCTACGGCAGCCTCACACTGGACCTCTTCATGCTGGGCTACTTCCAGCTCCTGGAGTGCGACCTGCCCCCTGAGGAGCGCACCATGCGCCACCTGCTCTGCTTTGAGGTCTTCGAGCACCTGGGTGCCCATGGCTGGGAGGCCGCACGTGCCTTCCACAAGGCCGTGACCGACGAGGTGGCCACCGGCCGCCGTGCCTGGACCGACGGTTTCGAAGACATCAAAGCCCAATTCTTCAGCTCCAGTCATAGTCCTGCCTGGGACACGGAGCCCAGCTGCAAGTCGGGCCTGACTCCCCTCCAGCCCTTGCCCCACGTCGTCGTCCCCAGCGTCGGCCCTGAGCCTGCAGCACCACGGCTGGGGTCCAGCTCCCAGCGGGGCAGCTTCAACAGCGAGGACATCTGTGGCTACATCGACCGGAGCTTCACGTTCTGGAAGGAGAAAGAGGCCGAGATGTTCGGCTCTGGAGAGTGAGACGGGCTGGCGGCCTGCCTCCCAGAGCGGGGTTTTGCAGGGTGGTTCTGTTTTTCTCTCCGTTTCCTTTTTCACCCACCTGGTGGCCAGGTGAGCCCCAAAGCCAGGCCAGCCAGTACTCAGCGTGCTAGTTGCCACCCCCCAGCTCTGCCCTGTGGCGGAGGTTCCCCCTCAGCTGAGGGGCTCGGCTTCAGAACCCTTCTCACCGCTGATCCCAAGAAGCCCTCTGTCTCCCAGTCGGCCCTGAAGTTAGACTTGTGGTCCCAGCCCCAGATCTTCTGCCGGTTCATCCCTGGGCACCTGGATGCCAGGGTTATGTCCCGTGGGCCCTCCTTCTAGTGGCCTGTGTGGCCTGTCCCTCAGTGCCTCCCGTGCTGGTGACCCTGGCCGCGCCCAGAGCCTCCATCTGCCCTCCATGGTCCTGGCTCGGCTTTTCCGGTGACCTTGGGCCACGCCCTTTCACCTTCCCAGGCCTCTTTCCCATCTGAATGGGAGAAGAGCTGGGGGACGGAAAGAATGGGACTCCATGGGCAAGAGGCCTCCTGTCGGCCTGGACTGCCCTCCCCGATTCTCAAGCCAGGAGACGGCCCCCCCGATGCGCGTGCCGGCCACACGCAGCCACCCGCCGACCGATGAGCTCTGCTGTCCGCCACGCCAGCGCCCCCCAGCACGCTCCAGAGGCTCTGGGCCCCAAAAGGCAGGCTCCCGGGGGGCTCCTGTCTCCAGCTGACCAGGCCCTCCCAGGCGCACAGCCCGAGGCAGCGGAGGGCCCCCCCTGCGGCCCTTGAGAGCCGGGACATCAGCAACTTCTTCGAGAGAAGCAGCGGCTGAGGAGGGCTCTGGGCAGGGGCGCCGACACCCGCCCTCAGAGGTGAGCGGCAGGCCTGGAGGGGACTGCGCGGCAGGAGCGGGGACGCGCAGCTGGGAGGCGGTGAGACACAGCCAGTCCCCGTGGTCCCCCGGACGGCACCCCCACCCTTCTCCACGAGGGACAAAGGAAAGGTGGACGTGCCCTCCGAGGGCCTCCAGGGCCGCAGGGCGTAACAGTCGCTGGACAAAACCCCGAACGTCTCGCCGTGGGATGTGACTTGTCCCCGGGCACATCCCTGGCAGCCAGGAGAATGTGGGGCCGACGAGGGCTGCCCCCGATTCCAGGGGGCTTTAGGGAGAGGGCCCTGTGGCCGGGCGATGGCCTCGACAGGCAGTGTGTTGGGGGTTTCAGGAACCTTTCCCTGGCTGCTGCCTCCCTGCAGCCCGGCCCCCCTTGGGACAGGGTCCCCTGCAGTGTCCCCACCCCACTGCAGAGCTTGGAGGGCGCCGGCGAGTTGTTGCATGGAACACAGAGCCCTCCCAGCGGGCTGACTTGGGGTCCCACGGGGGGTGCGCTCTCGGGGAGAGGAAGTCCAAGTGTCAGGGAGTGGGGCGGCCAGGACAGGGAAGGGGGAGGCGTGGCCCGGGCTCCAGACCCTCTGATCTGGGTGTGAGTTTGCTAAATAAAAGCTCCCATCTCCCATTCCTGGCTGGCTTCTGCTGTGGTGCTTGCCACCCCAGAGAGGGTCCCAGCCCTCGGTGGGGACCCGAGTCCTCATCTCAGCTCCACCGAAACACCTGCGGCGGCATCCTCAACCCCACAGAGCCCCTGCCTCCTCAGTGGCAAAACGGGGTGCAGTGCCGACCTGCCCGCTCCCAGGGTCACGGTGGGGTGGGCTGAGGTCCCGTATGAGAGGGGTCTCTGCCTGGGACGCCAGCGCCACCGACCCGTGTTTCAAGGAGCAGGTTCTAAAGAGCAGGGCACCACCGACTCCGGGCACCTGTGAGCATCTCACACACTGTTGCCTGGTCAGCGAGGCCCCAGCTCTTTGCCCTCAAACATGACCAGTGAAACTGGGCAAGGGCTGGTCACAGGCTGGCAGCGGGGAGCCCTCAGGAGGGGTGTGTTGGAAGGTGTCAGGGGCTCTGATGTCCATTGCCCGCCCCCGTCCCCTGCCGCCTCCGTTGCCAGGCCCTCGGAACCACACTGCCCTGCAGGTGGCACATGAGGAGGGAGGGAGACAACAGAAAACATATCATAATTACAGAGCCATCATCCATTAAACAAGGTGGTTTTGACCCTAAATATGGTCACCCACAGAAACAGGCCAGCACAGAGAAAGTGGAGACACTTCACCAGGAAACTGCCCTGAGATCAAGGGCCACAGGAGGTCCCTGGGGAAACAGGGAATTTTTAAAACAGTGTATTTTTAAAACTGTTCCACCGGTCATGTCACTGGGAGCATCAGTGAGTTCTGGTGACAGGGAAATGGAAGAATGACTAGATGGCACCCTGTGCCCAAAACAGACCCCAGAGATAAGAGATGAGGTGGCTGAGCCGGGTTGTGCCAGGCCGGCCCGCATGCAGCTGCCGGGCTGGGAGTCAGGGCAGCCTTACCTCCTGCTGGAGAAAGGGTCCCACTCCCCCGAGCTGGACCACCAGCGGCCGTGTGTGGAGCTGGAAGGTGGGCACACACCTTGCTGTGGTGATGCCACCCTCTGCATTGCAGAGGGGACACCGTGTCAGCTATCATAGTCCAACAGCACACAACCGAATGTCCATTAATAGAAGGGACTGATGTCACTTCCAGCTTCTTAAACTGTGACATCCCCATCACGGGGAAATGTGAAATCACATTTTCAAAGACAAATCACGTAAGAAATGCTGCCACTATAAGTATCAAGTAATAAAACAGGACCCAAAACAGCCAGCAGCCCTTCCAATGTGGAGACTGGTAAGACACAGGGAGTGTTCACAGGCATGGCCTCTGTACGGGCTAAATTTTCTGCTTTATATTTTTCTGTGCTTCCCAAATGTTCCACAACAAGTATGTGTTATTTTTATCATAACAACAAAAAACAACCACCAAACAGCGTATTTTTAAAAACTGCTCTGCTCAATAGCAATCTGATGATGAGGATCCCGTTTTGAGCCCCTGGTATTGAGTTTCCCAAACTGACCTGTCATTCGAGGTGCTGGGCTCCTATCCCCACATCCAGGCAAGGCCTCCATTCTTGGCGCACAGCGCTGTGCCCAAGCGGGCTCCCGGTGACAGTGGCCTGTCATGAGAATCCCCTGTCCTCATTTCCTCTAGCCTGAGTCAGGAGCACATTAACCCTTCATGTTCTGCCAGCAAAGGGAGGCAAGTCCATTGCCTCTGTTCTGCCTCCAGCGCCCTCCCCTGGACAGTCCTGGACACAGCGGGACCTGGGGACACCCTTAAAGGTCTCTTCACCAACGTGGGACTGATGCCCAAGGCGAAGGGAGGGGCTGTCCAGGGTGGGTGTGGGGGAATCAGGCAGGTGAGCCGGGCTGGGAAGCACCTTGTAGCCCAGGAATTAACTCATCAGTCATGGCAGTACCTCGCGTAGGCCACGTCCTCAGCTGCACACATCAGGAGAGCAGGGACTGGCCTAACTTTGCCAGAAGCAAGGGCTGTCACCCTGCGGCCAGTCCCTAGTGGGCACTGGGAGGCCTCCCTCAGAGCCGGCCGCCGAGGCCCTCCTGCGTCACAGCACACCTAGACGATTTGCAAGGCCCGTGTAGGTGAACGAGGGAGGGGCCGACAGGTGGAGGCGCCCACCTGGCCACCCCAGGCTGCGGGCTTCTCTCCTGCGGACCTGCAGGCCCTCGGCTGGGAAGCCTTTGCTCCGACCATTGGCAAGAGAAATGTAAGCGACCTCCCCTCAGCACCCCAGGCCCAGAGCCCAACCGAGACCCAGAGAGGAGGGAGCCCCCTGGAACCACCTGGAACCCGGAGCCGGAGGAGAGGCCGGCTGCTGCCTTATTTTTAGATGTCCCCATTTCTTAGCTGCCTTTGGCTCTACAGCTAATGAAGACACCAGGGCAGCCGGAGGCCAAGGCCACGATGGGGGTGTTGGAGCCTCAGGGTCCCCTGTCCCCATCACCTGGCTGGTGGGGCGCTCGCAGAGGCCTCCTCACCTCTCTGGGCACCCCCTTAACCACCAAGGACTTCCGCACCACCACGGGCCCCACGTTTTGAAAGCCCTGCTGACCGAATGGCACTTTCTCACTCCAGTCAGTGTTCCTGCTTGACACAACAGGAGGTCCCATGGGTCGTCAGTAACCACGGATAAGCCAACGTATGTGGAGCCCAGAGCTGGGGCCTCGGCATGCCCTCCTGAGGCCCCAGCACAGGCCCACTGCCCGCCTCTGGCCCCTGAGGAAACAGGAGGGGTGGGCTGCACCCCACCCCAGTCAGCCCGGTGCCACGGGGAGGGGCCGCGCCCTGCCTGGGCCGCCCTGGAATGCCGTCCAGGAGGAGGCTGGCTTCCGGATGGGGGGTGGCCGGTGTGGGCTTTCAGGGAGGAGCCACCACCTCTCCCCTTCCCCCACTGGCCCACCTCCCCTCCCGCCCTCCCACCAGCACAGACAGAGGCTAAAAATACCCTTGTCCCCACGTGGCTGCCCAGCCCAGCCTAGAAGGCCTTCCCTGCGGCCCTGGCCAAGCTGTCCTGTTCCGCCGAGTTCTCAGAGAGGAGGCCCAGGGGCCCACAGGTAGGGCCCCGGGGGCTCTAGAGCAGCGCTGACAGGGAGGGGAGGTGGGGCCTGGGCAGGGAAGGGGTGCGGGAGGTGGGTTGCGGTGGGACAGCGCCCCAGGCTTGGAGGCCGCAGCCCTGGGTGATTCGGAGAGAGCCCCCAGCCCTGGTCAAGCCCAGCCCTCTGGAGCGGGTGGAGGCTCAGCGGGCACCCTTCCCTCCGCGCCCGGGAGAGGCGGGCGGGTGTGGGGCTGGACCCACCCTCTGGGCACAGCCAGGGCCACAGCGTCCAGTCACCGGCCGAGCTGACCTGTCCACTCAGCCCTCCAAACTCGTGGCCACGGCGGGCACGGGGCTGAGGCCTGAGACTCCCCAGCAGCCCCCTCCCGGTGGACCCTCGGGCGGCCGGTGTCCGCGGCCCCCGCTGAGGCCCCGCGGGCAGGTGGCTGGGCGCGCCCCCTGCCGGCCCTGTCCTGCCAAAGGGGGCACAGCCGTGCTGGGAATGCGAGGCCCGGGGTGGTGGCCGGGCAGGGGGGACGGCGGCCGATGGGCCCAGGCAGGTCCCGCGGCGGGTTCCCTGTGCACTTCCCGACCCGGCGGGGCCGCGCAGGGCCACACGGCCGTCACGGCTCCGCGGGCCCCGCCCTCCGGCGGCACCCCCAGCTCACTGACTCTCTTGACGGGCTTTGCCATGTTCATCCTGCCTGTTGCGCCCAACCCGTCTCCGGGGCCGCGCAGCCCCTTCGATGGCCTGGACGGCGCCCCCTGGTGGCCAGACGGGCAACTCCGCGTCTGCGCAGACCTAGATCTGTTGGGGCGGTTTTCTTAGGGTAAAATATCACAAGTACAGAAATAAATATGCACATAATTAAATAGGCCCACAATCAAGCGAGATGAACACTGGGAGGCAAAATTGCTGTCAGGGAGTTTTCCTTTGTGGTGGTGGGGAGGCGCTCTTTACCAAGCTACCCCTGGAGACGTTAACCTGGGGCTCAGCAGGGGCCCCCCAGCCTGGCTTCCCCACCTGCTGGCCTGGTGATCTTGCACAGGCGACTTCAGCCTTTTGTGCCCCCGCGTGCCCATCTGTAAAGGCGACCCTGGTAGCACCCACCTCGCAGGGCTGTCGTCCCAGCTGAGTGGTGGATGCATGTGATGTGCAACCCTCAGGGCATGGCCTGGCTCGTGGGGACCCCTGTGTCAGCATGGTCACTTAGGCCCTTTCTCTGCCAGCCTCTCAGTCTGCAGGTGAAGAAACTGAGACCAGAGTGGGGCGTGGCTCACCCAAGGTCACACAGCAAGGTTGTGGGGGGTGAGGCTCCCTGTAAACCTCTGACAGTGAGGACCTACGGGACAGATCTGGGAGCAGAGGAAGCCACTTGAAGGGTTGGGGGCCACAAGGATCCCCAGCTCCAGAGGCCTGTTCCATGGGTGGAGCTTGGGTTCTCCTGTTGGCCCCTTCCTGCCTGATTGCTGGGCTGAAGGCAAGTCTCTCCTGCCCTCTCTGAGCCTTAGCCTCCTGGCTGTAAAGCAGGATTAACACAGTGCCTGCCTCACAGGGCGAGGGGCTGCACCAGGTGATGCTGGGTAAAGACTTCATACATCGTTGACGGCAAGAGCTGATGGACAGTCGGTCAGATGGGTGGGCGAGTCCAGCAGATGAGTCGTCCCTGCACCCCCTGCTGACCCTGCCCTCTTCTCTCCCTAGGCTCTCAGGCGGGCACCCAGCCCTTCTTCCCCCTGAGTGGGTGGGCCGCAGGGACCCGCACTGGCTTGGGCGGTCATGGTTCAGAACGTGGACGACCTGGATTTCCACCTGCCCTCGCATGCCCAGGACATGCTGGACGGCCTGCAGCGGCTGCGCTCTCAGCCCAAGCTGGCCGATGTCACGCTGCTGGTGGGCGGCCAGGAGCTGCCCTGCCACCGCGGCCTCCTGGCGCTGAGCAGCCCCTACTTCCACGCCATGTTTGCGGGAGACTTTGCAGAGAGCTTCTCGGCACATGTGGAGCTGCAGGATGTGGAGCCCACCGTGATGGGGCAGCTGCTGGACTTTGTGTACACAGGACGACTGACCGTCACGCAGGGCAATGTGGAGGCGCTGACGCGCACAGCCGCGCGCCTCCACTTCCCTGCCGTGCAGAAGGTCTGCGGCCGCTACCTGCAGCAGCAGCTGGACGCCACCAACTGCCTGGGCATCTGTGAGTTTGGGGAGCAGCAGGGGCTGCTGGGTGTGGCTGCCAAGGCCTGGGCCTTCCTGCGGGAGAACTTTGAAGCCGTGGCACATGAGGACGAGTTCCTGCAGCTGTCCCAAGACCGGCTGGCCACCTGTCTGGCCAGCGACCTGCTGCAGGTGCAGCCAGAGCGAAGCCGGCTGGAGGCCCTGCTGCGCTGGGTGCGCCATGACCCAGAGGTCCGGGCTGCCCACCTGCCCAAGCTCCTTGGCCTGGTGCACCTGGATGCTGTGCCCAGGCCCTGCGTGCAGCAGCTGCTGGCCACCGAGCCCCTGATCCGGGAGTCAGAGGCGTGTCAGGTCGCACTGTCCCAGGGCCACGATTCGGTGAGAAAAGGGCATGGAGCAGGGAGGGGAGCCCTGGAGACCCCACCTGCATGGGGACAGGAAGTATTGGGGGAAAATCCCCGAGGTGCCCCCAACCTTGTGAGCCTACCCGCTTTGGGTTGGTTACCTGTGCAGGCACCATCACTCACCAGGGGGGTAATGGGGGAAAGGGGGCCCAGAAGTGGTCATTCTGGAGTCCTGTCCTGGAGGAGCCCACAGCTTGGGGGTGACAGACCTGGAGATAGACCTCAGGCAGCATAAGGCCAGCACCGGGCTGGGGAGGGGTGGGCAGTCAGGGAAGGCTCTCCGGAGAAGGCAGCACCTGAGCTGGGCCTTAGAGGAGGGAAACCCGTCCAGGAAGATGCCACAGCTTGTGCGCAGGCCAGGGGGTACTGACAGGCATGGCAGCTGGCTGCCACCTGCCCCTTATGAAGCTGCTCAAACGTTAACAGGGTGCAGCTTCCTACTTGTAATGGCTGTGGGCCTGGCAGGCAGGGCAGTTCCTGATGAAGTGGCAGACCAGGGTGTGACTGAGACAAGGAGCCGACGAATCTGTCTGCCACTGGTCAGCCTACTGAGGGCCTTGCCCTGGAGGGCCCCTCAGAGCCACGTCTGGAGACAGAGGGGGCTCAGGCCAGGGCCCCAGTGTATGGTGCAGAACACTAACCCGTGCCACTGTCAAGCACCGCCAGGCAAACAGGCCGGCCATGCCCTGCTTCTCCGACCAGGTGGAGCCGTTTCAGCATTTCCTGCAGGCCAGGGCCCTCCTAGCTCATGGGCTCTGTGCTGGGCTCCTGGGGGTCAGAGGGTGCTTATGTGGGGAGGTGGGGACAGAGTCTGGTGATTGGCCGCAGGAACGGGTGCAGGAAGGGCATGTGGTGGCCGCTGGGAGAGAGCAGCCCGCATGCTGGGTGCAGGCGCCCCTGCCACCCCCAGCCCTCCCAGTCCTGCTCCTCGGCCGCCCTCTCGGCCCCATGGCAGCCACGGCGGTGTACGTGTGCACATGCACAAACACACAGGGGCGTGCTCATGGGCCCACAGCTGCCCTGCTAATGTCCAGACCACCGCTTAATGTCTGGAAAATGCCACCGAGCCCGCCAGCGCCCTGGGCCCCTCACACCAGGGAGCCAGTGGCCCGGCTCCTCTGACCCCGCGCTCCCGGCCCCACAGGCGCTGCTGGCCCTCCCACAGAAGCTGGAGGAGGTTCTGGTGGTGGTGGGCGGGCGGTCCCTGGAGGAGGACGAGGAGGGCGCCGAGGAGCCGACCCCCCACCCGGCCAACTTCACCTTCTACCACGCCAAGGCCAGTGAGTACCGCCCCAGCGCCCGGGCCCAGGCCCCGCTGTCACTGCACCCTGACCCGAGCTGCTGTGTCCACTTGGCAGGGTGAGGGAGTGAGGCGCGCAGAGCAGCGCCAGCCCGGGGATGCCCTCCGCTGCGCCTGGGCCCCACGCTGCAGAGGCTGCAGGGGAGCCAGGGGCCGTGGCTGGGGGAGAACTGACTGTGGGGCCTCGAACCCTCCAGCCACAGCCCCCGACCTTGGTCTGTCAGGCCTGGAGCCCCGGGGAAAGGGCTCTGCTCCCGGTCCTGCCTGTGCAGGAGGGTGGCTGCCACCCATGCCAGGGGGGCGGCCCGTCGGCAGCTTCCCCTCGGCCCCTCCTCTCCCTGAGCCTGTGTCCTCACCTGGGGAGCGCATTCCTCACACAGCGGCAATGAGCCAGCGGGCATGGGGGCCAGGCCTGCTGTCTGGACTCAGCCTCTCCCGCCTGGGGCCCCACCACAGGGTTGCCCAGGAGAGGAGGAATGAGCAGGGGCTCTGGGGGGCTGGGATTCCCACCCTGACCTGGCTGGTGTCCTGGGGCCGTGGGCACGTCGCCAGCCACACCCCTGGCATCAGCAGCTGGCAGGCTCCGCGAAGTCTGAGGTCAGGGGCTGACGAGAGGGGATTTGGGGACTGACGTCAGGGGATGAGCTGGACCGGCCCCTCCCGGGAGCAGCTGTCCCTCAGACACCAAGGGGAGGGCGGGGGGGGGACGCTGGCAAGCAAAGGCCTGGTGACGGCTGGGCAATCCCCAGCCTCGGGCGACGCAGACATGAGTCAGGGGGACATGCAGTCCCTGCCCAGCAGGCCTAGAGTTCTGCGTGTCCAGAAAACTGTCGTAAACAGTAAACAGAATCTTCCCAGGGAACATCCCCAAGGCCTGAGTCTCTCACAGCTTTCCACAAACACCCAAAATGTGGCCATTTATAGGACTCAAACATTCCCACATTTATTTTCTCATGTTGGTTTTTTCAAAGCATTTTCTTGTCTTTTGCCTCAGTTTACCTGATGTAGCTCCATGAAGGTGGGCCTGACTTGGGCGATTACTCTGTCCCTTACAATAGGGAAAATAGTCCTAAGAGCCACCAGCTGAGCAATTAACCGTGTGACAAACGCATCCGGTTATGTAGTATCCACACCTCCCTGAGATGTGGGAATACCCTGTGCTGCACATGAGGAAATGGACTGGGGTCTGTCCAGGACCCAGAGCTGGTGCATACGAGCTGGGACTGGGGCCCTCTGCCTCCTTGGAGGCTGTGTCTGACCCCCGTCCACACCCATGTGGGGGCTGCACATGGCCACAGACGGAGCTCAGGCGGAGGAATGAATGAGTGGCGGTTGTGTTATGACCTGCTAGTGACCGGAGGTCAGGCCCTCACCGGTTACCCCACTGACTGAGGCAGGACCTGACCTGGGGCCAAAGGTCCATTTGGGGTCAGCAGGGTCAACTGCAAGGTCTGGGTGAGGCCTGACCTCTGGGGCCTAGGCTACCTCCCTGAGCACCAGGGCAGCAATTCCATGTGCAGTCCAGGTGCCAGGCTCTGGGGCACAGCAGCGGGGCCGGGGGCCACCAGGAGCCAGACCTGGCAGTGGCACATGGAGCCCCCAGGGCTGCCTCGGACCCTGCCTCAATGGGTGTCACCCCCCACCGCGGGGGCAGCTGAGTCCGCCCCTTGCCCCTCCTGCAGGGGAGGGGACACCCCTGTACCCACTGGGGGCGAGGGCTGGCCCCAGCAGGAAGTGCAGCCGCCTGACCCCTCTGCCCCTCTCTTCCTGCCAGAGAGGTGGATGGCGCTCCCGGACTTCCCCGACTACCACAAGTGGGGCTTCTCCCTGGCGGCGCTGAACAACGACATCTATGTCACAGGTGCGCGGCCCGGGCTGCCGACTAATGCACCCGGAGGACCCCTCTCCCTCGTCCCTGGGGCCCTGGCAGTTTAGTCAAGATGCTTCCAGACATTTCCATGACGTGGAAACAAGGAAACTTAAAGTCTACGGGTTCACACGCGGGTGCAGGCATCACACGTCCTGGGCTCTGACGTGGACCCTCAGGGTGGCCTGTCTGCACTCCCACAGCCAGGGCCCCCCCAGAAGGAACTGTGCGATGCGGGGGGGCTGGGTGTCACTCTGCTCTTTTATGTCTGAGAAGCTGGTGGTCCCTGTAAGATCTGGTGGGGGAGAGGCGTCCATGACGGCGTTGGGACCACCTGTCTAGTCCCCCTTGTTCTGGCGGTCGAGGCACCTGTGCGAGTCCCGCCACGGCCCAGCGTCCAGCATCATGGAGGCCTGGCATGGGAAGAGGCCCCCAGGACTCTTGGTGTCCAGGGACCCCAGAGCGGTGGGCTCCTGTGTGGACAGAATCGCTCTTGCAGGGGGCTCGCGGGGCACCAAGACGGACGCATGGGCAACCACCCAGGCCTGGTGCTTCCCGCTGAAGGAGGCCACCTGGAGGCCCGTGGCGCCCATGCGGAAGGCCCGCACGAACCATGCCAGCGCCGCGCTCAACGGGGAGATCTACGCCGTTGGCGGTAAGGCCTCTCCCCTCCGTCCCCGGGTCCCCGGTCGGCTCGCTCAAGCCCCTCTGCGGCCTGGGGGCCTCTCAGTCCTGCAGCAGCCATGCCGCACCCCCCGCCCCCGCCAGGGACCAGAGAGCCCCTGTGCTGGTTTCGGGCCCCAGAGGCCCTGCTCCCCGTCCTGCCCTCGGGAGCTCGCTGTCTGGGGCAAACGAGCCACACTGGGGCTCCCAGCCAGATGGTGCCACCTGCTGCCTGGGTGTCCTCGGGTGAGCCTCAGGCAGAGTCTCAGCAGCCAGCTCCAAGGGGCTTGCAGTGCATCCCAGGGACACTGAGAACAGGGCAGCAGAGGGGACCCCAAGGGCCGGGGCTCAGGCTGCCTGCAGAGGTGGCCCCGCCGTCCCTGAGCCATGGGCTCAGCCCCCGGCTCAGGGTCAGCTCCTCAGTGAAGTCCCTTTGCTGCCCCTCCTGCTCCCCCACCCCGGCCCTGATCATGGGCCCACCCTGCCCCTTACACTCCAGAGCCACGGCCTAGGGCCCTTACAGTCAGATGAATATCAAAAAACGAAATGATCGGGACAAGTTTCCCAAGGCCTGTAGGTGACAGACTGGTCCTGGGGCCACTCCCGAGGGCCCCCCTTGTTCTGGCTGGCCCTCTCTCCTCCCAGTGGCCGTCACGTCCAGCCTGAGAGCAGAGGCTGTGCTCAGGCCCCGAGCCCAGCTCGGGGGGACACTGAGGTGTCTTGCATTCCTGGATCCAGGAACCGCTTCTCGATGGGGTGGCCTTGGACAAGCGCCCCCATCTCTGGCAGCCACGGCTTCCCTCTCTGAGAGGGGGCTGTGCCCTCCCGCACATGCCCCAGGGCGGTCCCTACCACCTCTGCATTTCCAGGGCTCTTCCCTTGCCCCTCGCCGCCTGCAGCCCCTCCCCGCCCCCCCGCTCTTGCAGGCACCACTCTGGACATGGTGGAGGTGGAGAGCTACGACCCTTACACAGACACGTGGACGCCCGCCAGCCCGGCCCTCAAGTATGTCAGCAACTTCTCGGCGGCCGGCTGCCAGGGCAGGCTCTACCTGGTGGGCTCCAGCGCCTGCAAGTCCAACGCACTGGCCCTGCAGTGCTACCAACCCGCCACAGGTGCGGGCCAGGCGGGGACGGGGACAGGGGCGGGCCCCAGGCCTAGGGCCCGCAGGGGCCACCAGTCCCTCCCAACACGGCCTGGGGGTCAGTAGGACCCAGGGGACAGAGGACAGTCAGCCACAGGTGCCCTCTGCAAGGCTACAGTCCCATCTCGGTGTGTGGAGGGTGCATCCCCAGGACAGGTGGGGCCAGGTGGGTAGGAACGGGCAGCCGCAGGCCCTGTCAGAGGTGGATGGGAGGCAGGGCCAAGGGAGCGGGCCCCAAGGGGCTCACCAGAGCCACCTCCCATTCTAACCTAGAGGTGAGGGAGCCTGGGCACAGGGGGCACAGTGCCCAGGGGCGGGAGTTGAGAAAGCCCAAGGCTGTCCTGAGAGCTTCCTGGCTGGGCTCTCTACCTGGTGCTGGCCTCACGGGCTGGGACAGTGTCCCGGACCTCCAACTCCAAGGCTGGGAGGGACTCCTGCCAGGGCCTGGGCCCTGGTGGGGCTCCCTCTGGCTCAGTGGCCTTCCTGGCCCCATCTGTCCCCCCACGTGCCATCCTCTGGAGGGTAGAGGTGATAAAGGACCCGCTTTGCAGGGTGGATGTGAGGAGCCCGTGGGACCCCTGCTGGACCCAGGCTCCTGCGGGCCTCCTGGTTGTTGGGCCCGGGATGCCCACAGGGGGTGGGGTGGGCAGAGCTGGGCAGACCGAGGCCTCCGACCGCCCCAGAGCCCCTCCTGCGGGCCTGAGCCGAGGCCCCCCGAGAGAGCAGGCTCGGCAAGGGGCTCACCCGGGCAGGGGCGGCCTTCGCTCTGGGAGCCTGGCGCCCCAGCAAAGGGTCCCATGCCTGTGCCCACAGACTCCTGGAGCGTGATTGCCTCGCCCTTCCTCCCCAAGTACCTGTCCTCCCCACGCTGTGCCGCGCTGCAGGGAGCTGTCTACCTGGTGGGCGACAACACCAAGAAGGTCTACGTGTACGACCCCGGGGTCAACCTGTGGCAGAAGGTGGGCCTCAGCCTCCCCATCGGGGTGCACCCCTGACCTGGGACTCCCGACTCCGCAGAGCAGGCCTGGGGACAGGGAGGCCTGGGGGCGTTGCCGCAGGGGTTGGACAGTGAGGGACTGGTGAGGGTGCAGAGCCCAGGCTGGCCCCCCGAGGATGAAAACTGGGGCCACGGGCTCCTGGTCACTGGGTGCCCTGTCCCCCTCGGGAGAGGACCAGGCTCAGCAGGGGGAGCTCTGTGGGCAGCACGTCCTCCGCAGCGCCGGTCAGGCCCGGGGAGTGAGTCTCCCACCCCCAGGTGGTCAGGCCAGGGAGGGGGGCTCCTGAGCAGCAGCTCCTTGGGGCCTTGTTTTCCCCAGTGTCAGGGCCCCACCCCCCTCCTCCTCTGCCCCTGGGCCCAGGGAGAGTGGGGGGTGGGCCTCTCAAGACCAGACCTCGGGGACAGGAGAGCCCTGCCACTCGCCCTGTTTCTTCCAGTGAAGGAGGGACTGTGCCGGGAGCGCACGGTGGCCTCAGCACCGGCTGCCGCCCTGGGCCCATCCCGCCTTGCGATTCTGTCCTGAAAGCCCAAGGAGGTGGCTCTGGTCCCTGCGGCCACCCCAGGAGGGCTGTGCCACCAGCCGGGGTGTCCCTGGCGTCAGGGCTCCGCTGGCCGGAGGCCCCATTACAGAGGCAGAACAGGCACAGGGTGGGCCCTGCCAGAGGGGGGTTTCTTCCTCGGCCCTCTCAGCTGGGCCACGCCGCCGCCTGGGCAGGGGTCCCAGCCATGGGGGGCTCCGCTTTGCCCTACCCAGGCCTGGGGTGCCCATGTTACCGCCTTCGTATGGAGGCCACCCGCTCTGGGGTCTTCCAGAAGGGCCCACATCTCTCTGGCCTCTGGCCCTCGCCTCACAGTCCCCATCCAGGGCAATCCTGAGGCCATGGCCTACGCAAGGGGTGCAGGGGCAGAGCAAGAGTCCCTCACGTGTGTGCCTGTCAGGCAGCGGCCACGTCTGTCCCCTCCGAGAGAGCAGCTATGAGTCAGAGGCCGGCCTGGACCTCGCCCTGGGAGGCCGCTCCTGGCTCGGGCCTCCATGTCTCCCACGCCCTCTGACTCCCCAGCTTCAGATGTGAACAGATTTGGGCCTAGAAGGGGGACTGGAAACATCTTCCTGAGAGAGGCAGGCTGGCGGGGAGCAGCAGGGTCTCTCCACTAAGGGGGGAGTGACGGGCACGGGGGTGAGATCCCAGGTGGCAGGTACACCAGCGCCCTGGGGGGGAAGTTGGGTGGGCGCTGGCCACCCTCTCTGCACGTCCCCACAACCCTCCCCCCGAGGACTCCCCTAGCCACTGAGTGCCCGCTGCCGGCAGGTGCAGCCCCTGCACAGCCTGCACGAGAACGGTGCGCTGGTGCCACTGGGCAACGCGCTGTATGTGACCGGCGGCCGCTGGCAGGGCATGGACGGCGACTACCATGTGGAGATGGAGGCCTACGACCGCGGGCAGGACGCCTGGATCCGCCACGGAGCCCTGCCCCGCCTCTGGCTCTACCACGGAGCGTCCACCATCTTCCTGGACGTGTCCAAGTGGACCCGGCCCTTCAGCCCCGCCCCGGAGCAGTAAGCAGCTCCTGGTACACCTGAAGGGAGCCAGCTGAGCCCCTCCCACCCACTTTGTTCACTTGGTGCCACTGTCCCCTCCAGGGATCGGGCTGGGCTCAGGCCACCAGGGACATTAGAGGACATAGCCTTCAGGTCCCCGGCCACCATGCCAGCTTGGAGATAACCAGCAGCCAGGGCGTGGACCGGACCCCTGCAGAGGGGGAAGGGCAGCTCTCCTGCCCGTGGGAGGGCCTGGAGCCTCAGAAGGGAGTCGGGGGTCAGGGGAGCATTGTCAGAACCCCTGAGCTCTCTGAGTGTTGGCCTTTCCTACCGTGTGTCCCACTGGTGCACAAATAAGGGGTGACCTGAAGCCAATGCTGCTGGGGAGGCTGGTCGGAAGGCCCCGGGGGGGAGTCAGCACAGGCCTTTGTGGGCCTGCTGCTGCCAAGCCCGCGGCTGTGTGTCCACAGCCGTCCGCTGTCCCGCTCTGGGCCTTGGGCTCCACACCCACGTCCACGGCTGCCTAGCGTGTGCAGTGAGCCCTCCCTGCAGGCAGCCCCTGCTTGGCGACACTCAGAGGTGCTGGAAGGGAGGAGGCAGGGCGAGGGGCCAGGAGGGAGGGTCCTTCTGCCTGAGCAGAGGCTCTGGGGAGGTGGGGTCAGCAAAGGCTTCCCAGGTGAGTAGGAGGGCCACTCTGGCCAGGACGACCCCGTCCCCTGGGGTGGCTTGCTTCAGTGCAACAGTGGAAGTCCCCAGCGGGATGCCCATGGGGGCGAGGGCCCTGCAGGGTGTCCCAGGAAGCCCTAGGGCGCGCTGGTGACTTGTTCCCAGACAGGCTCCGGGGCGAGGGCAGAGCCTGATGGAACCTCCTGCCAGCACGTGGTGCACCCCAGGTCCCCCACCTCCCCTGTCCCCGGGACTGACCAGGGCCCCATGCAGAGCTGGCTCAGCCTCTCTGTCCTCTGTCCTTGTGACCAAGGCACCAGGTTTGTAACCCACGGGACAATGAAGGGCTCTCACTGGGTGCTAATGGCCGTCCCCGCCCCCATCACAAGGTTCGTTAAGGAACGCAGGGCTGCAGCCCTGGGTCCAGCCCTGCTCCTGCCCCGGCACTGACCGGTTCCCTCTGGCCCTGGGCTTCCCCTCCAGGGCCAGTGCACAGGCTTGGGGTCCGGAGGGGCCTCCCACAGGCCTGCATTCTGAGGCGGGATCCCCGGGCCCTCCCGCAGCAGAGATCTGAGTCCTGACACCACACGCCTGTTCTTGCTGGGGAGTTGAGTTTGTCCCGGAGCCTGGCAGGAGCAGGGCCTCCCGGGAGGCTGCTCCCAGGTCTGAGGGGACACTTGGCCGGTGGAGGATGGAAACGAAGGGGGAGGTTTCTGGCAACCTTGAATCTTTCTTTGTGAAAATCAAAATGTTTTCTAAACAGTTATTAAAAGTGCTCAGCCAAGTGCTGTTTCAAACCAGACCTGACATGTTAGCGAGGACTTCTTTTTATCCCAGATTGCTCGTGGAAAGGGTGGTGCCCCAGATCAAGGCCTGCTCCTGCACACATCATGGTGGGGGGCCGTGCCCGGCCAGGAGAGCCCACCCGGCCCACCCACCCCAGGGCCTGCTCCTCAGCTTGGCACCCAACTGCCCCTGGGCTGATGGGCTGAGCTGCCCCTCGGGGTGCCCTGTTCAGGCCAGTTGCGTCTCCAGGGTCCCATAAGGAAACAGATAACCCCTTGGACTGTAGCAGATGAGAGCCTGAGGAAGGGCTGTGTCCACGTGTGCGCAGGCTGGCGGGAATTCTGCCAGGGCTGGAGAGGCTCCCAGGGCCGGCGGCAGTGGGCAGCCCGGAGCACACTCTGCCACCAGGTTGCAGGGGAGCAAATGCAGACTCCAGAAAGCCAGTGGGAGGGCTCCCAGGGGCTGGGGCCTTCACCAAATGGACCCAGCCACCACTACGGCCACCTGTGTGCCCCAGCAGGCAGGAGGGGGCCCACCAGACACTCAGCCATGCCTCTCACTGGCCAGACTCAACGCAAATTCATTCTGTGGGGGCAGACAGCAGGTGGGGAAGGGTGGACAGGTCACCAGGATGGGTGAATGAAAGCACATAAACATCCAAGAGACTCTCATGTAAAACAGACATTGATGTGCTAATCCACACAAGGAATGTCTGGAGTGACCACACCGCCCTCTCTCCTTACTGGGGAGACAAGGACTTACTAGGTTTGGGGCTACCGACTCCAAGGAAGGGGGATGGATCACCCTGGAGCATCGGAGAAGCCTCCCAAACCCTCAAGCCCACGGGGCTGAGCCCACCTGCCCAGCCCCAGATGCTCATGTCCACCAGGTGGGCACATATCGTCTCCCACGGATAATGCGGGGCAGGTGCGGCGACACCTCTACCAACAGGCCTAAGACTCCAGTGACCAAACAATGCCACTCAGGGCCCTCAGTAGCCAGACCTGGCAGAACACTTGGGCTCAGTTCTCCTTGGCTCCAGATGACCCAGGGCCCGTGGATGCTTCCAGCCTGTTCCACTGGACTTGGGTTTTCCAGTAGCTCCCAGAAAAGACCCTTTTATTAATGGAGCACCTTCCCTGTACTGGGCAGGAACAGTGATTGTTGGAATCAGACAGCTGATGCTCCCACGTAAATATTTGTAATTACAAAGGTTTGTCAGATGACAGTTCTCTGTCGTCCACGCAGACCACCACCCCCTTGGTTGGTCAACCAGTTGGCCCAGAGGAAAGTATGCTGGTGACTGGAAATCTGTCAGTGGCAGGAAGAGGACGGTCACAACAGCCTCCGCCAGGCTCATGCCCCTCATCTTTGACCCCAGAGCCACTCAGCCAGACGTGTGGCCGCTGTTGCTGAGTGTGACCCCGGGTGAGGCCCGCGTGGGCCAGCCGGGCAGGGAGCTGCTTACCAAGGACGTGGGCTACAGCGGAATCGAGGACGTCACCCCCTGTTTGGAACAAACACCTCTGGAGCCGAGTGACTTCACAGAGCTAGGAGTCTGTCCCCGGGTTCTTTAGGGCCAGGGGCTGGGCTTATTTTTATCATAATCACATTTAAGAATGGGATTCTTATCAAAATGGCCAACAGCCACTGATAACTTGCATTAAAGTGAGAGGTGAGTTGAAGACTAGTTTTTTAAACTAACCTATTGAAAACATGGAAACAATTAGCAGAAAATAACCCGAGAGAAGAAGTCCTTAACCCTTCCCCTGTCAGACCCGGTCCGGGAGGCACACGGCTTATTTCTGGCACTTGACCCTGGCTTGGCCCATAATGGAAACTGAGTAAAGTTCATTTAGTTGAACTGAATCTGTGGATTCCTCAGAGGGGCTGACGTCCACGAGGTTCTGTGACCCTGGGCCAGTTCCAGGATCTGAGCCTCAGTGTTCTCATCTGTGCAATAGGGACAGTCACACAGTTGGAGAGTGAGATGATGTCATGTGCTGGGAAAGCTCCAGTAAACAACAAAGGTGGCCTGCCTGGGCACCAGGAGGCCACACAGCAAGCTGACTTCAGGCTCCTGCTGTTTCCGGGGGCAAAGGGAGCTTTTATTCCCATGACTTCATCGGCAAAGTCCTTCCTTTGGAGGAGAGGAGGAGAGTGGGAATGGCTAGGCTGCATCAGCCCACCGGGGGGCCCGGGCTGAGGCCGTGACCTGAGGGCCCGGGCATGAGCATCAGGTTTCAGCCAGGCGTGAAGGCGCGTGGGGGAGGCTGCCCCGCGTTCCGCCTGGGTCCCTGCCTGTGGCCACTGCTCAGTACCCCCCCCCGGGATCCGCTGGCACCGCACCACTGCTGCCCCCACCCCGAGCCCGTGGGCTGCTGCTGGGGAAGGGGTGTCCGGGGCCATCAGAATCCTGTTTCTGGGGGTCCTTGTCCTGGGTGGTTCTTTGCTGGGCTCTGCCCTCACCTGAGGGGATGCCATTTTTTGCAGTGTGACCCCAGAAACACACAGGGATCCCCACATTTTGGGGTGTGACTCCAGAAACACACGGGCCCAGCCCTGCGAGCTCTCCTGCCCCGAGGACAGGCTTCCGTCACTCGGGGTAGTGTTACAGCGGGCTGGACCAGCACCAGAACCGATTCGATCTGGGCCCTCCGGCAGGCCCATGACATCACCAGGATGGTTCACTGTTTGGGAACACATGGCAGCAGCTCCTGTCCTCACTGCTGGCCTCTATGGGCTGGGCCCCCACCGTGGGGCAGGAATGATGTCACACGGACCCTTCAAGGACCACAGGCCCCAAATCGGGTCCCTCCGTCCCAGGTGTTGCCAAAGGAAACAGCGTGAGCTTCAAATTCCAGAGTTCAGGTTGGGCCAAAAGACGTCTGGGCCCGAAAACAGCCCCTCACACCTCTGTGGGCGGAATCCAGGCCAGCGACCCAGAGGCGGGGCTCGAGCAGCATGGCCCCCATGCTCAGGGGTCATCACTGGCCCCCTCCTCCTGGCCTCGGCCTCGGCTGCTCACACCTCCCGTATGAGTGGGTCTCAGACAAGGGCCCAGGTCAGTGGTTGTCATTATGCCCACGTTACAGACCAGCAAACTGAGTCTCGGATGAATGCCAAAGGCTCAGACGTGCCTCCTCCAAAGTCACATACAACCTTTGCTCTAGGTGGCCAAGCAAGAGCCAGGGTCGCTGAGCAGACCCGCTACTGGGTCAGTCCCGGCTCCCACCATGCTCTGCCATGGCCCCTGGAGCCCAGAGCATCTGTCTTCACACAGAGGCACGTGTCCATGACGTGGTGCTGATGGCCACTGTCAGGGACCCTCAGCACTTGGGCATCTAGAAGGCGAGCGGGCCTCACTCACCGGGAGGTACCCACCTGCTCGCGCACCAGGAGGCACCGTGAGCTCAGGCTGCCCCAGAGCAGGGCCAAGGGCACGCGCACCAAGCTGCTCTCTCAGGAAGACAAGCGGACTCCGGGGAGCACCAGGACCAGCTGGCCACCACCAGGTGTGGGGCAGAGCCCGGGCTTGAATGGGGTCCCCTTTTTCCTCCCACCACTCAGGCTGCCCCATGGCATTTCCCCACCCCACCCCCAAGAGGGGAAAACTCTGTGGACAGCCCCCCTGGGTTCAAGAGCGTCCTGCCTCGTGTGTTTCCCTGGGCTGCCCTCACAGCCAGACCCTGAGAGGAAGTCTACCCCTCCAGGAAACCTGTTTGTCTTGAGGAAAACTCAGGGCCACGTTTTCTTCAATTATGTTCAAGCTCATCACGTAGCTCCTATTTCTCACCATCTAGAACAGGAAGGACCACAAAGCACAAAACGTGTGTTTGTGAAGATGTGGCCCTGCCCACTGGGCAGGAGGGCCTGGCCCCGGCCCACAGCCCAGGCTGTCCCTGGACAAGACACCCCCTTGAGGGCTGACGAGTGGGGTCTGTGAGAAGCAGGGGGTCCTGGGGTGGCCATCCTTTTGCGGAAACATGGAGATGCCATTCACAGAGCTGCAGCTCCTGGGGATGGGAGCCCCTTGGTGCCGTTGGACTTCAGGGTTCAGCACATAAACCTCAGTGTCCTGTGGTCCCAGACAAAGGCTCCCTGAACAAAGGACGCTGAGCAAAGTTTTAACACTTAACACTTTGGCACATGCCCGGTACATGACACGGCATTGCAAAGGCCCACACACCCCATTTCTCAATGACTTTCCTTGTGGGGCCACCCGAGAAATCCTTAAGTCTTTACTACACCCTCTGTGGGATTGGGAGCAAATGTCCCTATTTGACACAAAACTGTTGAATATTTGCAAATGAAATAAATTCATATATTCTGTTGAGTACATATTAAGTAAGCCAGTGTTTCTCAACTGTCTTTTTGAAGACCTGCAATTTCTACAGAAAAGTCATTTTTTTCATTCCACTGATAATATGTATTTTTAAATGTTGGAAAGATAAAGACAGGACTCCTGTTTTGCAAACCTTATTTGCTTTTGAAAGACATCCTCCTAAAGTAAATCCATGGGACGTGCTGACCCCTGGGGAACAAATTCTCAGGGTATTATTTTCTTTAAACACCTCCACAAAAAATTCTATTACCGTCCCCACATCTTACAGGAAAAGAGGCAGAATCACAGGAACAACTGACTCCTAATACCAGGATTTTTCGGAACTGTGAATTTTTTCCTGTCTTCCCCATCCCATCCTACCTGTCTGACAGCAGGAAGCCAGCCAGTGGAACGTGCCTGTGAGCTGTGGACATCAGGTTGCCTCGCACAGGCAAGCGGCGGGCTGAGGATCACCCAGGCTGGGAGGGCACTGCCTGCTTTCAGTTTGGGTTGCCACCCTCTGAAATAAGACTGGGCGAGGCCTCCTCCTCTCAGGAGTGAAAACCTTCCCCTTGTGGGTGGCAAGCCCTTGGAAGGCACATTCCTCAACTATGCCTTCCCCCACTCCTGAACAAAACACACTGGGTACCCACCAGGTGCAGGCACCCCCCAGGGTGGGGCACAGAGAGCCTGGGGGACTGCCGTGGGGTGCCATTACCTGGGGACAGACAGGCAGTGGGCATGTAATAGAACACAGCAGCCCAGGGAGGGGGGCGGAGGCTGGCTCTCTCCAGGGAGGCCTGGAGTTCAGGCCTACAGGGGTTGGTCCACCTGCCCAGTGGGATACCCTGTGCTGACTTCAATGGGGAGCAGGCAGCCCCAGCACCCTGCTCGATGCCCCCAGCCCAGCCTCAGTGTGCCCTAGGCAGTGCAGGCTGGCTGCCTGGGGTTGAGGATTCACTGGAGGGCCCCCCAACCCTGGCCTCTATGGTGCGCCACAGGGGAGGGCAGTCCATCTCTGGGTTCAAGCCGGCCATGGAGCCATAGAGCCATGGAGAGAAGGCAGCCCTGGAAGGAAGGGGGCCCCGCTGGGAAAGAGGCGCCGGAGGCGGGCCTTGAGGGTTTCCCCCTCCTGTGCGTCTCCAGCCCCGGAGCTCTCCTGCGTGGCCAGAACGCGGAGGGTCCCTGGGAACCTGCGGGACAGAGAGGTAAAGCAATGCACTGCCCGCTGGGAGTGGGGAGGTGCCCCGACTCCTTGCAGGAGAAAAGGTTCAAGAGGGCCAAGGATCCAGGGCCGGGAACTGGGGATCAGGGGCACCCCACCTCTGGACAGCGAAAAGGGACGGACAGCGTAGCCGGGAGCCGCAGAGGAGACGCACTCGGCAGGAGGGGGCGCCCACGTCACCGCAGGCAAGTGCTCGCACAGCCCCCCTCCCGCCCCAACTTCCCCCTCCGGCTGCAGCGCCCCTTCCCTCCCTGATCCCCCAGGGCCCCCCCTGTCCCGCGCCCCTCCCGCCCCTCCCGCCCCGCGCCCCCCAGCGCCCCCTTCCCGCCCCTCCCGTCCCGCGCCCCTCCCTGTCCCGCGCCCCCCGGCGCCCCCCTCCCGCCCCTCCCGCCCCGCGCCCCCCCCCCGGCGCCCCTCCCGTCCCGCGCCCCCCCAGGGCCCCTCCCGCCCCGCGCCCCCCAGCGCCCCCTTCCCGCCCCCCCTGTCCCGCGCCCCCCCGGCGCCCCCCTCCCGCCCCTCCCGCCCCGCGCCCCCCCCAGCGCCCCTCCCGTCCCGCGGCCCCCCGGCGCCCCTCCCGTCCCGCGCCGCCCTAGCGCCCCCTCCCGCCCCGCGGCCCCCCGGCGCCCCTCCCGTCCCGCGCCCCCCCAGCGCCCCTCCCGCCCCGCGGCCCCCCGGCGCCCCTCCCGCCCCGCGGCCCCCCGGCGCCCCTCCCGCCCCTCCCGCCCCGCGCCCCCCCGGCGCCCCTCCCGCCCCGCGGCCCCCCGGCGCCCCTCCCGCCCCGCGCCCCCCCGGCGCCCCCCTCCCGCCCCGCGGCCCCCCGGTGCCCCCTCCCGTCCCGCGGCCCCCAAGCGCCCCTCCCGCCCCGCGGCCCCCCGGCGCCCCTCCCGTCCCGCGCCCCCCCGCGCCCCCCTCCCGCACCCCCGGTGCAGCGCGCGCCCGGGCCGGGAGGGGGCGCAGGGCCGTGACGCGCGGCCGCGGGCGAGGCGGGGGATTCAAGCGCGTTATAAGGCGCGGAGCCGGAGAGCGATTCCGAGACGCCGTGCTCGGAGCCCAGAGAGACCAGCCGTCCGCATGGCCTGCGCCCGCCGCCTGCTGCTAGTCTACGCGGGCCTGCTGGCAGTCGCCGCGGGTCTCGGCTCCCCGGAGCCCGGCGCGCCCGAGGGGAGCCGCGCAGGCGAGGAGCCACTGCCGGGGAACGAGCTGCCCGCCGGCCCCGGGGACAGCCGCGCGGGGCCGTCCGCCCGCCCGCCGGTAAGACGCCCCGGGCGGCCAGCGCGCTCCGGAGACCTCCGAGCCTCAGTTTCCCCACCCGGAGCCCGCACGGCCCCTGAGGTCCAGGGTGCACCGAGGGCGCTTGCGTCCGGGCAGGGGCGCGGTCTGACTTCGGGGGCTTTTTTCTAAAGTGCGGATAAAAACGCTTAGCTTGTGGGGCACCGGAGAAACCCAGGAGGTCTGGAAGCCGCCCCTCCGCGCCGCCGGGCGCTGTAGCCGCCGGGCGCTGTAACAGCCGGCCTTGACCTTGGCTTTGGGCCGTTCTTTGGCGTTAAAGCAAAGTTCTACTAGGCCTGGGAAATGCCTTTTCTTTTGGGACAGAGGAAGTTGAGAAATAAGTAAAATGTAAATAACTTGATTCTCCTGAAATCAGGAAGAGCACATTTGCAGAAGTGTGAGATTATTGAGACCCGCCACCTCTGTGTGTGGTTCCCTCTGAAAAGCAGAAAGTGCCTCCTGAGCTTGGGGAAGGGCGGGGTGCCCGACCCTCTAACGATGTGACTTCTGCTATGAGGAGGTGACCTTTAGCTCAGCTCTGTCCCTTCTTCCCGCGGGGCCCGGTGGGACTGGGGGCTTCAGAGGGGCCCTCAGGGTGGGTGGGGCCTTCCAGGCGGGGCGGGGGAGGGTGACTGAAGGCGGTTTGTGCTCCTTGCATCCTGAAGATGCTCCTGGGCAGCCCACAGGGCCTCAGCATCCCAGGCCAAGGGCACCTCCACTCAGGAGGGCAGGGCGGCAGCCAGGCCTGCAGGCTCCCTGGGACAGGCCCCCAGAGCCATCCTCAGCCACACCCTGCAGGGCAGGTGGCCAGATGTCTGGGGTTGACAGGACATGGGGTGGGGGGCGCTCAGGTGCTTCCTGGTGGGGTTCTGGTCTTGGAGCACCGGAGGCTCCCTGCGCCTTCCTGAGAGCCCCTCAAGGCTGCAGACCTCAGTGGCCAGGGCAGCTGCCCGACTGCAACCCACATGCCTCAGGGCTGTCTCCAGGTACCCCAGGCTGACGGGGCTCCATTGTTTCTGCACCCTCCAAACCAGACTGGGGTCTGAGTCCAGCCACAGGCCCCCAGTCCAGCTGGGAGGATCAGCCAGGCAACCGGGCTCTGTGAGGCAGGGAAGTGGGATGGGGTCCTGTGTCCATGGAGAGTACCCGTCGGGCAACGCCTGGCAGGGCCGCTGCCCAGCAAGACGGGGTGGGGCAGGGGCGCGCAGGCACTTAGGCCTTTCCCCGCCTGCCTTCAGGCTCCTCCCACACAGAAGCCCCCTTGTCCGCACCGCAGCACACCAGCTGCGGAAGGAAGGTCCCGGGGTCCCTGCAGAGCGGCCGGGAGACCACCAGGCCTGTCTCTGATGAAAGTGCCAGGCCAGCCCTAAACCCTGGGGTCCTTCCATCAGCCACCAGTGTGCCCATGACCTCATCTAAGCCCTCTTGGGCCGATTTCCTTCCCAGCTGGCGGACTTGCCTGGAGCCCCCCCGCCCCTCCCACTGCCCAATGGGCCAAAGGCCTCTCCCTGGAAGGTACGTCCTGAACTTTCCTCAGTGTCAGGACCAGTCAGGGTGCAGCACCCAGAGGATGGCTGTTTCTGGATCTGGCACTGAAATTGCTGGGGTCAGGCATCTCGGAGGTCCTGGGAAGACACGCAGTGTCACGTCCCCTTCAGGGGCCTTGAGTCATGACAGCTCCGTGCTGGCCCACCTGGTCCCCCAGCTGCTCTGGACTGTAAGCCGTGGCAGCCACGAGGGCTGACATCAGCCCCCCTGGGACCCCTGGCAGTGGAGTTTGCACGGGGCCTGCTCGTAGCTGGGGTCCCCCTTCATCACAGTCACCTCTTTCTGAGCACCTGGGGGCCAGCGGTTGGATCCTCCTGGGGACCGTGCAGCTGCTCTGGAGGGAGGCTGGCAGAGGCCTGGGGCCCGGCCCTGCTGGAGCCCACCCACCACGGAGCCCCGCGCCTGGTCTTCCTCCGCCCACGGGCCTGGCCCTCCCGGAGTCCAGGCCTTGTGAGGCCTATTCCCTAGGGGTCACGCTCAAGTGCCGGCAGGAGGCGGGCGGGGGCTGGGAGCTGTGCTGTCTTTGAGGGCACCGCGGTTGCTGGGGACAGAGGCCAGGGGTGCCGACGGCCAGCCCCCCACAGCGTTGTCTGCTCAGCGGGTGCCCGGGGAAGCGAGCCAGGCCCGTGGCTGCTGTGTTCCAGGAGCCTGCCGCAGAGCGCGCGCGCAGCATCGACCCCCACCGTGCCTGGATGCTCTTCATCAGGCAGAGCGACAAGGGCGCCAATGCCAAGAGGGGGAGCAGAGGCAAGGTCAAGAAGCTGGAGGTGAGTACAAGAGCCCCAGTGGGTGGGTGTGTGCGCACCGTGTGAGCCAGGCTTCTCCACCTGCTGGCCTTCCTGAACCCCCAGCCCACCACCTCAGCCACCTCATTTCCCTTCCTGCATTCTGGGGAAGGAGGCCTGGCCAGGGAGGGCAGTCAGGGTCCAAGCTGCAGGGGCGAGCAGCCGGGCTGGGGGGACAGTCTGGTTTTCAGTGGGGGTGGGGGCATGGGGCCCTGGCACCTGCAGGGTGCCCACTCTCAGCCTAGCCAGGGACTGGCACCTAGCCCTGATGTCTGACTCTTGCCTTGGGCCCCAGAAAGGGCTTTGTCCCCTGGGGTGGGGAGCTCTGGGTCACACTGTGCTGCCAAGTCTGGGGTCAGCCTTCGCTATCCACCCAGGGCCAGCCTCACCCTGCCCCAGATCTGACCCTGTGATGGAGGGCCAGGCCTCGAGCCTGAGCCAGGTGTACTGCAGGGCCGCGTCCCTGCCTGTCTCACTGTAGCCTCCCTGGGCCACCTGGCCCCGCCCCAAGCTAGGCTGGGTGCTCCCCTGCAGGGGACTTAATTTGCTCCTGTGTTGGGTTCCAACCCAGCCTGGTGTGGGTTCCCTGAGGGCCCCTGGGCCCAGTGCTGGGCCAGGCCCAAAGTGGGAACTCGCTGCTATTGGCTGACCCGTCTCGGAGGCCCGGAGTGTCCCCCCTCCCCGCTTTCCCTCGGTCCAGGAACCTCCCTCTGCATCCCCAGGCCCCGCCCCCGGGGGCCGCCCCGCCCCAGCCCCGGGCCTTCCGCACAGTCCAGTCCCCACGCTCGGCAGGCAGCTTTCAAAGCACAGAGTCCCGCTGCCATTCTCACTGCCTCCGCAGGCTCTCTGAGGCCCTGGATGCTGGCCTCCACCCTGAGGTCAAAGCAGGCGCCCCTCCTGCCTGCTCCTCGGTGCGGGGGGGCTCCCAGGGTTCCCAGGCTGGCCCTCGGATGTCCTCACTGCCAAGGTTCCCTTTCAGCTCGGCCTGCCCGGGCCTCCAGGGCCTCCTGGTCCCCAGGGTCCCCCCGGCCCTGCCATCCCAGCCGAGGTACTGCAGAAGGAGTTCCAGCTGCTGTTGAAAGGTAGGGGGTGTGCACCCCAAGCACATATGCCCCTCGTGTGCCCAGGGCTGGGGGTAGGCGACCCCAGAGGAACCGATATGAGCTGGACACCCCCTTGTCCGCCAGCACCCGAGGGGGCCTCTGCCCTGTGCCAGGCACACAGACCACCCAGATGACCAGGGTCAGGGGTGGGCAGGGTGTGGTGAGGCGCAGGCCTTACAGAGGAAGGCCGCCTGGTGTTGGACAGGTGCTCAGGGATCAGCTCCCACAGCCACCTGGGAGGCGAGTGAGCCTGGCAAAGGCCAGGTGCCCCGTATCCCCCAAGTGGGGTCTTGTCAGGGAGGGCAGGGCTCCTTGGATCCCCACGGCAACACCAGGGAGATCAAGGCTCAGCCCAGGTAACACCGGCCCCCTGAGCTCCCCACCCAGCCCAGCTTCCCCCGGCTCGCCTCTGCCCCCGCCCCTTCCCCAGCGGCTCTCAGCTGCTGGTCACAGGGCCCATGGGAGGCACCAGGAGGCTGCCCGAGTGGGCAGGGGGATGGGGGGTGGGGGCCACACGGGGGGAGCCCAGCCTGGATCTCGCAGTCACCTGTCCCGCACCCCGCTTTCCGGGCTGGGCAGCCAGGTGGAGGCTGCAGAGGGAGCAGGGCTGAGCCCAGCCGAGGCAAGCGGGGGTACCCAGGAGATGACCTTCCGTGGTGAGCAGCTTACTGCAGTTCATTTTACTATGACACAGTACAATAGAGTTTGGGCTTGTCCCTTCAACTCAATGCACATACCAGCTTCAGCAGCGGAAGAGCCTCCATGTATTTCCAGTATCCCTGCGATAAGTACTGAACTCCACCCAGCTGCCTCCCCCAAATGACCAGGGCCGCTTACGCGACTGCATTCGTTGATAGAATAGAAATGGAAATGGGAAAGCAGCAGCCTGGAGGCGGAAGTGTGGGCAGGTGGAGGGTGAGGCAGGAGAACACGGACACTGGGCGTGAGTCGGCCCCGGGGCTCCCCGGTAGCCAGAGTGTGAAGGGAAACGTGCGGCTGCAGGAACCGGAAGCAAAGTTTCTTCAGGCCCTGCAGGCCGAGAAGGGGTCTCCCGCGGTCCTGGAGGGCCTGCGCCCGGGGCAGCGCATTCCCTGACCGCGGTCGGTAACGGCCTCCGAGCGGGGCCCGGGTTCAGGGACTGGGTCCCAGGCGCGCGCGGCCAAGGCTCCTCTGTGCCAGGCGCGGTGCGGCAGCGCGAGCGCGCGGAGCCCGGGCCCTGCACGCGCGACCCCGCGGCAGCCGCGGCCCCCGCCGGCGAGGACGAGCTGGAGGCGGCGGGCGGCGCGCGCGTGCTGGCGTTGCTGGCCGCGCCCCGGGCCCAGGGCCCGCGGGCGCCGCGCGTCGAGGCTGCCTTCCACTGCCGCCTGCGCCGGGACGCGTGGGTGGAGCGGCGCGCGCTGCGCGAGCTCGGCGGCTACTACCTGGTGAGTCCGGGCCGGGAGGGCAGGGGCGGCCGGGGCGGGTGCCCCCAGGGCCGGGATAACCATCCGTGCGCCCTGCAGCCCGACGCCGAGGGCGCCTTCCGTCGCGGGCCGGGCCTGAACCTGACCAGTGGCCAGTACGCGGCGCCCGTCTCCGGCTTCTACGCGCTCGCCGCCACGCTGCACGTGGGTGAGGCCCGGCGACGGGGTGGGGCGGGGGCGCCCACGCCGCCCTCGGCGCCCGCCGCCCGTGACCGCTGCCCCTGCCGCCCCGCAGCGCTAGCCGAGCAGCCGAGACGCGGGCCGCCGCGCCCCCGGGACCGCCTGCGCCTGCTCGTCTGCATCCAGTCCCGGTGCCAGAGCAACGCGTGAGTGCATGCGGGGCGGGAGGGCTGGCCGCCGCCCTTCCCGCTTCCCGCGGGGCTTGGAAGGCCCGTCCCTACATCCCCAGCGCCACTGCGGCCCCTCCTTCCTGGTCTCCGCGTCTGCCTCTGCCCCCACCAGGCCTTCCCTTCCCAGCGGCAGGAGCTCCCTGTGCGCACTGCCCTGCTCCCTCCTGGGACCTGGGAGCAGGGCAGCCCGCAGCCTCCTGGTCCCCTGCCCCCCTAGGGACCGACTCGCACGCAGAGGCACCAGCTCAAAGGCCCCTCCTGACCGCCCTGTGCGGCTGCTTTCCGTCCCTCTGGCCTGTGAGCCCTGCTCACCACAGTCGGCTCCCTGACCTGAGCGTGTCCATCTTCCCGTGGCACTGGTGGTCCGGGAGGGCAGACGCTGCTCCCTGTGTCCCCAGCACCCACAACAGAACCCACGCACAGAGCAGGTGCTCCCAGTAGTTGTAGAAAGCATAAACGAATTAAGTTTAAAACTTCTTACTCTGGTTTTGAAAGCCCTCCATGGACTGGCCCGCCCCCAGTAATGCATTGGTGCTGCCATGCCCACCGCAGCTGCAGTGCGCTCGCCCATGTCCTGTTCCCAGCACAGCCGCGACTTTGCTGCCCCTGGCCGTTTGCAGCATACCTTTGGCCCTGTAGTGACGATCCTTACTCCTGCTGGGGACCCAGTTCAGATGCCTCCTCCACCAGCGGACCCAGCCAAGACATCCGTTCCCAACACACTTTGCTGGGCCCAGTGTCAGTCGGTGGGGTGATTGAGAGCACATTGTGGGTGAAGTAGGGAGGGGCTGACCCTCCTTCTGTTGTGGCCGCAGCTCCCTGGAGGCTGTCGTGGGCCTGGAGAACAGCAGCGAGCTCTTCACCATCTCTGTAAATGGTGTTCTGTACCTGCAGGTGCGTGGAGCAGATAGCATGGGGGTGCACGGCCTGGGCCTGGCCACGGGGTGACCAGTCAAGGAGGGGTGCTGGGGTGTGTTTGGGATCTCTGGGAGCAGTACCCTGAGACTCCAGGTCCGGGAGAGGTTCAGGGCCTGCTTGCCGGAGTGCTCGCACTAGTCTAGGTAGAGCCAGGCCAGGTCCCCTTCCCTCGTGCCCCACCGGTCCCCATGACTGCTCACCCTCCTCTGCAGTCCCTCTGCCCCTCCATCACACTCTGGGACCCCTAAGTGTCCCACACGGGGGACTGGTGCCCCCAGCCAGAACAGGCCCTCCACACCTCAGGCTGACCTCATGCCACCCAGGCCCAGTGTCCTTGGGAAGCAGGAGACAGTCATTTCCTACACAAAACCCTAAGTGGCAGTTTCTCTCTGGCACTTGTGGCAATTTGGGAAAGTGGCTGAGAAATGACACAAAGGTGGGGTTTATTAAGACAGAATTGAAGTGCAGATGTGAATAACAGGTCACAACAGCACTTACTGTGCCAGGTCCTGGTCTAGGGGCTTTACATAAATTACCCATTTTACTGTCACAGTGCTTCGAGGTTGCTCCTATTACCCCCTGCTTACAAACAGGGGAACTAAGACAGAAAGGTTCAGTAACTTGCCTAAGCTCACAGCAAACCAGGATTGGAGGCCAGGCTGGCTCCAGTCGGCTGTGGTTGCTGAAAGGCATTTAGAGGCGTGGACCCAGGTACTGCTGGGTGAACTCAGGTGGAACACGGTCCACCTGGGGTCCTAAGATGTGGCAACTTAGGTGGGCCCCCAGTTCTGCATTTCTGAGAGTTCCCAGGGGATGTGACACTGCTGGTACATGGACCACCTTTGGAGCAGCCAGGCCAAAGTCCAAGTCTCATGAGGCTGTGCAAAACGAGCGAGGCAGTGGCCAGGCCAGGGAAACTCCTCTCTGGCTGGCACACGTGAACTCTAAGGAGCCCATTGGCACAAGGAGTTAGGGGAGTCACTAGGGGTCATAGAGGCACGGGGTTAGAGGGCAAGGCCTGCCAAGCCCTGGTCCGGGACCCTAGGTGGGGCCAAATGGGCCCGGTAAGTGTGGTGAGCTGCCTGTGGGATCTGGGACGCCCCTGCAGGCCTGCAGTATCCAGGCTGACTCTGAACCCCGGCTTCCCCTGCAGAATGGGCAGTATGCCTCTGTCTTCCTGGACAATGCCAGCGGCTCCTCCCTCTCAGTGTGCAGTGGCTCCCACTTCAGTGCTGTCCTCCTTGGCGTGTGAACAGCCACCCCAGGCCCTTCCTCTTGCCCAGCAAACGGGAGCTGGAGTTTCAATCAATCTTGGCAGTGTTGGAGCAGCCGAGGCCCCACACAGGAGGAAGCTCCCTGGAGCTGCCCAAATGGCCACCCGCAGCCCAGATGGCCACTGCCAGCAGTCCAGGCGGGTGACATGCACACTGGTGGTCCCAGAAACCAGGAGTGACTTCAGGATGCCATCTTTGAAAAGTGAAAAAGCCCTATTGAGCTGTTTATCCAGGAAATATTTCCAGCAAGGTTCCGTGTGTCCAGGAGCACGTGCTTTGCCCTGGCTACAGAACCAGCCCCTCCCGGCCTGTTGGGAATGTTGCCCACAGCCTCAGCTGCTTCATCGTGGCCCCACCCCCCCTTTCCATCTTGCTGTTCTCACAGGCTGCCGGGAGCAGCAGCGCAGGGGGAAGGTCTGCTCAGCCTGCCTGGTGTGCCGTGGAGGACGGTGGCCAGCACGGGGCCAAGCCTCCAGCAAGTGCTGCGAGGCCTGGCCAGTGTGGGCAGCAGCCTTCCCACCCCCACCCCCCATTTCTACTGGGGGGCCCCCTGGTGGCAGGTCTGCCATGACCATGGGACCCCTTGGCCCAGCAGCCTCAGGCCCCAGACATGGAGGGGCTTCGGTGATAGCCTGGGCCTGGCTGTTTTCACTGCTGTTTGCAAGTTAAGCCCACATTCACCTTTTCAAGTAGGAGCTGCATTTCCGTCCTCTGCAAAGCCTTTCAGAGACAGTCCCTTTCCCATCCCCTGGAGGCTGACTCTGCTGGGACCCACCCACCAGATGAAAAGATCTAGCACAGCTCTACAGATTAGAGATGGCCAGGCCCTGCCCACCCCAATAGATGAAGCAGAGGCTTCTACAAGCTGGTAGTTCCAGTGCCCACCGCTGGCTTTGCTGGGTCGGCTCTAGGGTTCTCCCAAACCTCTTACCTACTTATGTGGAAATGCAGCCCAAGCCCAGCCAGGTGGAGGTGATTAGGAGCTGTTCTTGGCAAGGCTGGGTACCACTGCTGTAGCGATGATGGAGGCCGGGTGTTCCTGTCAGCCTGCAGCCCAGACCCCCCACCGCCTGCTGAGGAAGTCACCCCAACCCCCATCTGTACCCGCACCATGGGTTACAGGGACCTGGTGCCACTGCCTGGGGGTCCCAGCCAGTCTTAGCAAGGATGTGCAGGCCCAAAAGGGAAAGGGGCAATGGCTGCAGGCACTTTAACTTTCCAGCAGGCCTCAGGATTAAGTGACCGCAGCCTGGCCTGAGTGACCCCCCAGGAGCCCAAAGCTTCCATCCCCTCACTCAGAATCAAACACCTCCCTCCCAGCCAGGGGCCCCCAAACACTATACCCAGCCACTCTATGCCCTTTGGCAGGCCTGGTAGGATTCTCGGTAGGACTTGTGCCCGCCCTACCAGGAAGCCTCGCTGGCCTATGTCCAGCCTCCCCACGCGCTTTGATAAGGGGGGTGGGGCCACACCCTCTTCTGGATTTCACTTTGTATCCAGCCGGCACAGGTATTTCAGAGAAGTTATCTTTTACCCTTAAGGAAGCCATAGATATTTTTCCTCTTCTCAACATATATGTACAGCATACAGCAATCTATTGAAGTATTTACTGCATGATACTGCCAGTGGATGTATTTATATATATCTGACTTTATAAGGTGGTTCAAGTACTTAAGAATTGTGTTACGTGATTTACACAAAGTTATAAAAACGGGAAATCTTAAAATACCGAATCTTAGTCATTAAGGCCAGGCCCACTAAGGCTAGTCTGGATCCCATGGAGGCACAGGGAGGGTCTGGCCAGGGAGACGCAGTGCCAGGCCTCCCCAGCACAGGCAGTGGCACTTGGGAATCAGGGGCCTGTGGGTTGCAGACTAACACCCTGTCTGCTACAGGACTATGTTTACTGAGTAAACTATTTCCTGAGGCGCTGAGTGAGACCCCTTTCAGTGCTGTACTGTCCTGAGCAGAACTGGAACCTGGTTCTTAGCTCTCCAGGGAAGGGTGTGCTCGAAAAGTCCCCCAGGGCACTTGTAGCAGGGACACCAGTTCCACTAAACTGAAAGGGTGATAAGACTTGTGCCAGTGCTGGGCAGGGAGCCAGTACAAAACAGCTGCTTCAAATGCAAATTTCCAGGATCTTACATCATCCCCAGGCGTTCACACAGAAGACCTAAGAGCTGCTCTGCTAGAAAACAACTGCAGCAATAATGACCACCTGTTTTTTTAACATATGAACAAAGACTTGAAAAGTATTTTAAAGTTTGTTCTGTGAAGGCTCGCCATGGGATTTTTAATGTCTTTAACAGAAGGGTCATCCTTTGAGGTGTTGCAAAGATCAACATCCGCCAGCAGAGAGCCCCCTGAACACACGTTTCTAAGATGGGGAGCAGGCTTTAGAGGCCGGACTCAGCAGCAGCTTGACTGCTGAACAGGGGGAGGGCAGTCCACACGGGGATCCAGATGTGGGACCAAGTAAGCCCCACACTCCAAGACACCTGCAGCCGGACTGTACCCATTAATGGCATCAGAAATAAGCGGGACTCAGTGCTATGTTCAGAGGGCCTGTTGGGGGCGAGTTATGCTCCCAAGTAATAGCCTGGCCTATAAGCCTGGGATCATACAGGGTGTTTACAAGGTGTGAACACTGAGACTTTCATATGGAGAACAGGAAAGCCCTAAATCTGCCCTCTGGGCCAGTCATCACCTCAACCTCCTCACTGTGAAGTGCCACTTCCCCAGCCAGGGTCAGCACAGGGATGGAGCAGCCCAGGTGCGGTGCCCATGAATGACAGACTGCCACTCGGCCCGCTTGCGGGTTATGACAAGTCAACAGCCCAAGATGCCTAGAATGGTTTAAATAAGGGAAGACTCAGAGCATATTCAAAAGCAAACACAATCTCCAAAAGGTCAAGAGTTGCTCAAAATGCAGTAAGAGAACTCAAAAGATTAGAAAAAAAAAACTTTATTTACAAGCATGTGAGTCCCACAGGAGTACACGAAACACACAACATGTGCACACATACAATGAACCTCTGACGTCAGCGCCATGCCCTCCCGGCCACATCCTCAGTGTCCAATCTGCACCACCATCACGGTGACGTTGTCTGCAGAGCCCCGCTGCACCGCCTTGCTGGCCAGCCTGTTGCAGGCTGCTTCGTAGCGGGCGTCGGTGGCAGGCTTCCCCTCTCGGCTCTGAATCTTCTCATCCTACCGGACAGGGAACAGCATGGTGAGCAGGGGAACCAGCACCCCATCACTCCCTGAGACACCACTGCCATGAGAACTGCTCCCTGCTCTCCAACTGACAGGTAAGTCCCTGGGCTCACTGGCAAAATAAACTGGGGCCGGACACGGGAAGGACGGGTATCCAGACTTCTCTGAAACGCCAGTGTGGCTGGGGCGACTGGCTTGTGAGACTCCTCACCTCAAGGCAGGACAAGATGAAGTTCACAGCTTCCTCCGGGGTGAAGACTTTGAAGAGGCCATCGCAGGCCAACAAAATGAACCTACGACATGGGAACCACGGTTAACCCAACTGCTGGGTGCTGCACATCCTGAGACAGACAAGGAAAATCACCCCGTGGTATGATAAATATATGCTGAATTTCTGCCACCACGTCGTACCTTGAGCCACTTCCCAAAGAAGTAAGATGACAGTCTCGGCCTAAACAGAATGGCCTTGGGTACTCACCACCCACGTGAAGGCTGTGAGTGTCCAGGACCACAGAGGGACCAGCACCCACCTCCAGGTGAAAACCATCTTCTCATCAAAACCCCACCCCTCTTACTTCCCAGGGACGTCCCTCTCCTCATAAGGGATCAGAAGTAACAGTTCTCATTCTCCAGGAGTCCAGAACGTGTCCCCACAGCTTTAAGGTGTAATCGCCTTCCCTTTCTCATTCTAACACCCAGGTCTTGGTTTTTCCCTTCCAGTGAGGTGACAGACCCCGGGTAGCTGATCACACAAACCACAACCACAGCCCAGAGCAGTGGGAGCCAGCACAGCACGTTTGTCAGGGCCTGGGCCCGTGTGGAAGCTGACAGATTTCCTGGGGCATCATTTAGAAAACCCGAGGAGTGGCTGGTGGGAACATGTCCCACACCCTAAAACTGACAAGAACATGGCATGCAGAAGGCAAGCACGGAGAGCAGAGAGGCGGGGAGAAAGGGTGCGGCGAGGCCCCTCCCTGGCAGCGTGGGGAGCAGAGCTCCGAGGAGCCACCCCCAGGACATGCTGCAGGAAGTCCCCACATTCCCTCCGCGATCAGTCCCAAGTCCTAGCATTCTGGGCTTTTCTCTATTTTCCTTTCCACTGGGGCCTTAGTGCAGTCACCCCATCAAGCCACTGTGTCGGGTCCCGATGAACCTCCCGGCTCCATCCACTCCAACCTGCAACCACAGCTCGCTGGCCAGCCATGGTTACCTTCTCCCCAGGCACTTTTGGGTGATGCACAACTAGACAGGGGGCCTCTCTACCCACCTCCCATGATTCTCCACCAATTATAATTCAAACCACTCAACACAGCACTCAGGGTCACCCACAGTCTGACCCTGAGACGCACTGCCATCACCTTCCCACCACTCCCACCACTGGCATCTGCTGGGCTGTGTTCTTCCGCTGTCCTCCCTTAATGCCTGCGTGGAGTCCTTCTGCCAGAAACTCCTCTCCTTTCTCCAACAGAGACATTGCCCTTCTACGGCCAAAGCCTTCCAGAGCACCCATACATGTGTGCTCCCCTAGCAGACTGTGGACCCCAGCAGAGCAGAACCGCATCTCACTTATCTTGGTACTGCCAGGGCCCAGCACAATGCCGAAACCATGGCTGTCCCCACCCAACGTTCATTACGAACTGGAAAAAGTCGTAAAGAGAAGACAGGCCACATGTACGTGTGCCTGTCCCTCTGGCGGGTCAATTCACCTGTCATTGGGGGTCAGCTGGCAGCGTCTGATATCTGGCACAGATGTGACCCCGCAACGCTTGTACTGCCCATCCCCGATAGAGCGGGACACCTCCAGCACACCCAGAACACGTCCATCCCTAAAGTGAGAGGAAAAACATTTTAAGACCCTGACAGATCATGGGCCCACAGCACTTCCAATCTGATCTTAAAAGCAGAAAAACGGAGAGTGGAAGATACAACCTGTAGAATTCATATTAACCTGTACTGACATCTCTTAGCCACGTCTACACATATTTGTGCTGAGCCTTCATGGCTCTAGGTTATTAACATTCCTGCCGCCCCTGGCACCTCAGCCCAGCTACAAGCTGATGGGAGCAGCACCTGCCCAAAACCGCCGATTTTGCCCATGGCTCAGAGACCAGACTGGGTGGGGGCCTGGCTTTGTCTTTGTGTTGTGAAGCTTCTCAGGTGATTTGAACATGCAAACAGGGAGAAGAATAGCGGGAACACACAGTATTTTATACTTTGATCCAATCAGATTTAGAAAACTTCTGAGATTAAAGATGGTGGCGTGAGAAGAGAGACAGAGGCTTCCTCCTAAAACCGTATACAATTAGAAAACATAGTTGATGCAACTAATCCTGAAAGAGCAACAGGAAAGAGGACGCATCAGACTGCACACACCTGGAGAAAAGAGCAGACCTCGCCGAACGGGGTAACGTACCGGAGCTGTGGCTCCGCAGGACCCGAGCCCCTCCCCCACCCCAGCTCACCAGCGGGAGGAAGAAACGGAGCAGGGAGGGAGTGGAAGGCCTGGGACTGCTGAATACCTAGCTCCGGAGACCTGCGCTGGGAGCACAAACCTACATTTCATGGTACTGTCATCATATTCTTCTGATTATGGGGTTGGAAAGCTAAGACAGGCAAAATTCCTGGAGACACTGAGATTCCACCCACTTGTGGAAAGCAGGGATCCATATCTGGCTGCTCTGGGACAAACGCTTATACCTGTGTGACCGGCCCACTGGCTCAGGCAGTGGAGACAGGCACAGCAGCCGGAAGGTGGGGAACAGCTCTTTCCTACCCCCAGGCACCAATACTGCTCCCCTGCGACCCCCAACATTGCTTCAGGGGCTCAGCAGCTCCAGAGTAGACCTTCTGGACACTAGAGGGCGCCATATACAAACATGAAACGCCAAAGGAACCTGGTCCAGAGTAAAATTATTAATACAACTCCCGAGAAAGATTTAAATGATATGGACCTCGTGACTCTTCCTGAAAGGGAGTTCAAAATAAAAATCATCAACATGCTAACGGAGGTACGGAAAGACATCCAAGAATTCAGGAATAAATTCAGGTCGGAGATCCAATCGCTGAAGAGCATGATGGAGGGTATTAAAAGCAGGTTGAATACGGTGGAGGAGACAATAAATGAAATAGAAACTAGAGAAGAGGAATACAAAGAAGCTGAGGCACAGAGAGAAAAAAGGATCTCTAAGAATGAAAGAATATTGAGAGAACTGTGTGACCAATCCAAGAGGAACAATATTCACATTATAGGGATACCAGAAGAAGAAGAAGAGAGAGAAAGGGATAGAAAGTGTCTTTGAGGAGGTAGTTGCTGAAAACTTCCCCAATCTGGGGAAGGAGATAGTCTCTCAGGCCATGGAGATCCACAGATCCCCCAACACAAGGGACCCAAGGAAGACAACACCAAGACATATAGTAATAAAACTGGCAAAGATCAAGGATAAGGAAAGACTATTAAAAGCAGCCAGAGAGAGAAATAAGATCACATACAAAGGAAAGCCCATCAGGCTAACATCAGACTTCTCAGCAGAAACCTTACAGGCCAGAAGGGAGTGGCATGATGTGTTTAATGCAATGAAGCAGAAGGGCCTGGAACCAAGATTACTTTATCTGGCAAGATTATCATTTAAATTTGAAGGAGGGATTAAACAATTTCCAGATAAGCAAAAGCTGAGACAATTTACCTCCCACAAACCATCTCTACAGTCTATTTTGGAGGCACTGCTATAGATGGAAGTGTTCCTAAGGTTTAATAGCTGTCAACAGAGGAAACAAAACCACACTAAAGAAAGTAGAACAGCTAATTACTAAGCAAATGCAAAATTAAATTAACTATCCCCAAAGTCAATCAAGGGATAAACAAACAATACAGAATATGATACCTAATATATAAAGAATGGAGGAGGAAGAAAATGGAGGAGAAAAAGAAAAGAACCTTTAGATTGTGTTTGTAACAGCATCTTAAGTGAGTTAAATTAGACTCTTAGTAAGGAAATTAACCTTGAACCTTTGGTAACCACGAATCTAAAGCCTGCAATGGCAATAAGTACATACCTATTGATAATCACCCTAAATGTAAATGGACTGAATGCACCAATCAAAAGATACAGAGTCACTGAATGGATAAAAAAACAAGACCAATCTATATGCTGCCTGCAAGAGACTCACTTTAAACCCAAAGACATACACAGACTAAAAGTGAAGGGATGGAAAAAGATATTTCATGCAACTAACAGAGAGAAAAAAGCAGAAGTTGCAGTACTTGTATCAGACAAAATAGACTTCAAAACACAGAAAGTCACAAGAGACAAAGAAGGACATTACATAATGATAAAGGGGTCAATCCAACAAGATATAACCATTATAAATATCTATGCTCCCAACACAGGAGCACCCACATATGTGAAACAAATACTAACATAATTAAAAGGGGAAATAGAATGCAATGCATTCATTCTAGGAGACTTCAACACTCCACTCACTCTGAAGGACAGATCAACCAGAGAGAAGATAAGTAAGGAGACAGAGGCATTGAACAACACAATAGAACAGATGGACCTAACAGACATCTACAGAACTCTACACCCAAAAGCAACAGAATACACATTCTTCTCAAGGGCACATGGAACATTTTCAAGAATAGATCATATACTAGGCCACAAAAAGAGCCTCAGTATATTCAAAAATATTGAAATTGTACCAACCAGTTTCTCAGATCACAAAGCTATGAAACTAAAAATAAATTACGCAGAGAAAATGAAAAATCCCACAAACACATGGAGGCTTCACAACATGCTCATAAATAACCAATGGACCAATGACCAAATAAAAACAGAGATCAAGCAATATATGGAGACAAATGACAACAATAATGCAACACCACAAAATCTGTGGGACGCAGCCAAAGCTGTGCTAAGAGGAAAGTATATTGCAACACAGGCCTACCTCAGGAAAGAAGAACAATCCCATATAAGCAGTCTAAACTCACAATTAATGAAACTAGAAAAAGAACAACAAATGAGGCCCAAAGTCAGTAGAAGGCGGGACATAATAAAGATTAGAGCAGAAATAAATAAAATTGAGAAGAATAAAACAATAGAAAGAATCAATGAAAGCAAGAGCTGGTTCCTCGAAAAAATAAACAAAATAGATAAACCCCAAGCCAGACTTATCAAGAAATAAAGAGAGTCTACACACATAAACAGAATCAGAAATGAGAAAGGAAAAATCACTACGGACACCACAGAAATACAAAGAATTATTGGAGAATACTATGAAAAATTATATGCTAACAAACTGGAGAACCTACAAGAAACGGACAACTTTCTAGAAAAATACAATCTTCCAAGCCTGACCAAGGAAGAAACAGAAAATCTGAACAGATCAATTACCAGCAACGAAATTGAACTGGTAATCAAAAACCTACCTAAGACAAATCCTACCATTTGCAGCAACATGGATGGAGCTGGAGGGTATTATGCTCAGTGAAACAAGCCAAGTGGAGAAAGAGAAATACCAAATGATTTCACTCATCTGTGGAATATAAGAACAAAGGAAAAACTGAAGGAACAAAACAGCAGCAGAATCACAGAACTCAAGAATGGACTAACAGGTACCAAAGGGAAAGGGACTGGGGAGGATGGGTGGGTAGGGAGGGATAAGGGGGGGTAGAAAAAGGGGGGTATTAAGATTAGCATCCATAGGGGGGTGGGAGAAAGGGGAGGGCTGTACAGCACAGAGAAGACAAGTAGTGATTCTACAACATTTTGCTATGCTGATGGACAGTGAGTGTAAAGGGGTATATAGGGGTGAGCCTAGTAAACAAAGTATTCATCATGTAAGTGTAGATTAATGATAAAAAAAAAAAAGCAGTTCCTGTGTGGTGACCTCCAATGAGTTCTACACAATGATATAAAGGGCATATAAAAGTGTAGGCAAAGGGTCTGTTTGTGTTTATACAGAGGATCAAAGCCTAATTTGGCTACCCCGAAAATGAACTAAGATACGATATGAAAAAGAACTTCCAACATCAGCACTCTCTGGAAGACTCATGCCAGAAGATGATCATCAAAAAACCCCAACAAAGATCCACGCACTGCTACAGCTGTAGATGCACTCATCCCACCAGTTCCTGGACTTGCCATGGGAATGAAGGAGGAGATATCCAAGCTGGCCTGTGCATACAGTAAAACAACAAATTTGACTGGATCTATACTGTTGGAACTCAACCAAGAATTAGGAGAAGTGCAAATTGTAGCACTCCAAAATCTTACAACTATAGACTATTTACTGTTAAAAGAACATATGGGATGTGAACAGTCCCCAGGAATGGGTTGTTTTAATTTATCTGAATTCTCTCAGACTGTTCAAGTTCAGTTGGACAATATCCACCATATCATAGATAAGTTTTCACAAATGCCTAAGGTGCCTAACTGGTTTTCTTGGTTTCACTGGAGATGGCTGGTAATTACAGATATGCTTTGGTTACATACTGTACTCCTATTATGTTAATGTGTGTGCACAATTTAATTAGTAGTTTAAAACCTATACATGCTGAAGTTACTCTACAAGAAGGTATGTAATTACTCTACAAGAAGAAGGTAATTACAGGTATGCTTTGGTTACGTACTGTACTCCTATTATGTTAATGTGTGAGCACAATTTAATTAGTAGTTTAAAACATATACATGCTGAAGTTACTCTACAAGAAGATATGTCAAAGAAATAACCAATCTTCCCAGGTTTTCTTCTGCCTGCTACTTCTATAGCTTTTCTTCTTCCTACCTAATTACAACCCTTAAATAGAATTCGTGCCACATATCGAATTTACCGAGTATCATCATTCTTCCAAGTGGTAAAGACACCTCAAGACAAATGCTGGGCATAGAAGCCACAGGGCATAAATACGCAAATAAGTAAAAAGCTAACCTTGTCAAACAATAAGGCTTCTCTCTCACTTACCAACTTAACATTTCCCTGTATGGCCCCGGAAGATGACTGGTTAGCCAGAGACGGGTAAGATTCCTCAAGGGAGGAACAACCTAAGACAGGCACAGTCGCAGGGGGGCCATCAGGTGAGAAATTGGGGATCAACAGAGGTGAGGCTTAGAACCTCACCCCCTCTGTTCTGAGAGAAATCTTATGCATACGTGGATGTTTTATTGCCCTTGTCTAGCTTGGATTAACACATAGTCTACAGGCACACACCTGATATCTACATTTGCTCTCTTACAACACTAAACTATGTTTTCTACCTTTATCTTGTATCTACCTACCACTTCAGCATTTTATTAAAAATAATAATAATAAAGAGAGAAATGTGGTATCCACATATAAATCAAGTATAAAAATCAAATGTGTATTCATATTTGAACTGACTGTTTATAGTTCATAATGCATGAGCAAAACCGAAAGTTTCTGTGATGACTGCCCTTGTACTGTTCACCATGTAACTTATTCACTATGTAAGAATTTGTTCTCCATGTAAGAACTTGTTCGTTATGCTTCAGAAGATTGGAGACTGACGAAAATTAGGCTTGGGGTGGATTAATGATTGTGCATTGAGCATTGACTCCCCTATACAGAATTTTATTGTTGTTAACAACCATTTGATCAATAAATATGAGAGATGCCCTCACACACACAAAAAAAGTACACACTTCCAATTGTAAAATAAGTAAGTAACCGGGATGTAATGTATAGCATAAGGAATATAGTCAAAATATTGTAACAACTTGGTATGGTGATAGCTGGAACCTAGAATTATCATGTATATAAATGTTGAATCACTGTGTTGTACACCTGAAACTAATATAATACTGTGTGTCAACTACCCTTCAATAAAAAATAATTATCCAGAAAAAAAAAAACCTACCTAAGAACAAAACCCCTGGACCAGATGGCTTCACCGCTGAATTTTATCAAACATTTAGTGAAGACCTAATACCCATTCTCCTTAAAGTTTTCCAAAAAACAGAAGAGGGAATACTTCCAAACTCATTCTATGAGGCCAGCATCACTCTAATACCAAAACCAGGCAAAGACACCACAAAAAAAGAAAATTACAGACCAATATCCCTGATGAATATAGATGCAAAAATACTCAACAAAATATTAGCAAACCGAATTCAAAAATACATCAAAAAGATCATCCATCATGATCAAGTGGGATTTATGCCAGGGATGCAAGGATGGTACAACATTCAAAAATCCATCAACATCATCCACCACTTCAACAAAAAGGACAAAAACCACATCATCATCTCCATAGATGCTGAAAAAGCATTTGACAAAATTCAACATCCATTCATGATAAAAACTCTCAACAAAATGGGTATAGAGGGCAAGTACCTCAACGTAATAAAGGCCATATATGACAAACCCACAGCCAAATTATACTTAACAGCGAGAAGCTGAAAGCTTTTCCTTTAAGATCGGGAACAAGACAAGGATGCCCACTCTCCCCACTGTTATTTAACATAGTACTGGAGGTCCTAGCCACGGCAATCAGACAACACAAAGAAATAAAAGGCATCCAGATTGGCAAGGAAGAAGTTAAACTGTCCCTGTTTGCAGATGCCATGATATTGTTCATAAAAAAACCCTAAAGAATCCACTCCAAAACTACTAGATCTAATATCTGAATTCAGCAAAGTCGCAGGATACAAAATTAATACACATAAATCTGTGGCATTCCTATACACTAACAATGAACTAGCAGAGAGAGAAATCAGGAAAACAATTCCATTCACAATTGCATCAAAAAGAATAAAATACCTAGGAATAAACCTAACCAAGGAAGTGAAAGACCTATACTCTGAAAACTACAAGACACTCATGAGAGAAATTAAAGAAGATACTAATAAATGGAAACACATCCCGTGCTCATGGATAGGAAGAATTAATATTGTCAAAATGGCCATCCTGCCTGAAGCAATCTATAGATTCAATGCAATTCCTATCAAAATACCAACAGCATTCTTCAACGAACTAGAGAAAATCATCCTAAAATTCATATGGAACCACAAAAGACCTTGAATAGCCAAAGCAATCCTGAGAAGGAAGAATAAAGCAGGGGGAATTACGCTCCCTAACTTTAAGCTCTACTACAAAGCCATAGTAATCAAGACAATTTGGTACTGGCACAAGAACAGACCCATAGTCCAATGGAACAGACATTGAGAGCCCTGATATAAACCCAACCATATATGGTTAATTAATATATGATAAAGGAGCCATGGACATACAATGGGGAAATGACAGCCTCTTCAACAGCTGGTGTTGGCAAAACTGGACAGCTACATGCAAGAGAATGAAACTGGATTACTGTTTAACCCCATACACAAAAGTAAACTCAAAATGGATTAAAGACTTGAATGTAAGTCATGAAACCATAAAACTCTTAGAAGACAACATAGGCAAACAACTCCTGAATATAAGCATGAGCAACTTCTTCCTGAACCCATCTCCTCGAGAAAGGGAAACAAAAGCAAAAATGAACTCATGGGACTACATCAAACTAAAAAGGTTTTGTACGGCAAAGGACATCATCAACAAAACAAAAAGGCATCCTACAGCATGGGAGAATATATTTGTAAATGACATATCTGACAAGGGGTTAACATCCAAATTATATAAAGAACTTAACACACCTCAGCACCCAAAAAGCAAATAACCCAATTAACAAATGGGCAGAGGACATGAAGAGACGGTTCTCCAAAGAGGAAACTCGGATGGCCAACAGACACATGAGAAGATGCTCCACATCACTAATCATCAGGGAAATGCAAATTAAACCCCCAATGAGATATCACCTCACACCAGTAAGGATGGCCAGCATCGAAAAGACTAAGAACAACAAATGTTGGCGAGGACGCGGAGAAAGGCGAACCCTCCTACACTGCTGGTGGGAATGTAAGCTAGTTCAACCATTGTGGAAAGCAATATGGAGGTTCCTCAAAAAACTAAAAATAGAAATACCATTTGATCCCGGAATCCCACTCCTTGGAATATACCCAAAGAATACAACTTCTCAGATTCAAAAAGACATATGCACCCCTATGTTCATCGCAGCACTTTTTACAATAGCCAAGATATGGAAGCAACCTAAGTGTCCATCAGTAGATGAATGGATAAGGAAGAGGTGGTATGTAAACACAACTGAATAGTATTCAGCCATAAGAAAGAAACAAGTCCTACCATTTGCAACAACATGGATGGAGCTGGAGGACATTATGCTCAGTGAAATAAGCCAGGCGGAGAAAAACAAGTGCCAAATGATTTTCCTCATTTGTGGAGTATAACAATGAGGCCAAACTAAAGGAACAAAATGGCAGCAGACTCAGAGACTCCAAGAATGAATTAGTGGTTACCAAAGGGGAGGAATGTGGGAGGGCGGGTGGGGAGGGAGGGACTGAGGGGTATTATGTTTAGTACACATGGTGTGGGGGATCACAGGGAGAACAGTGTATCACAGAGAAGGGACACAGTGGATCTCTGGCAACTTGCTGCACTGATGGGACAGTGACTGCATTGGGGTGTGGGTGGGGACTTGATAATATGGGTGAAGGTAGTAACCACATTGTTTTTCATGTGAAACCTTCATAAGAGTGTATATCAATCATACCTTAATAAAAAAAATGTAAAAAAAAAGTGCAATTACAAGGGTTAGCAAAAAAATAAAGAGTGCTCTTCTAAAAAGCATACTTTTACATCAGGCTGAAGTTGTACTTCTGAATTGTCTTAGTGAAGGTACTAGATTTACTGTGATAGCTTTAATAGTTGGCAGTGGTTCTAATTGTGTGTCACAATAACTGATAGAAACCCGGACTAAGTGGTGGGTAGATGAGGTTGAGATACTGGAAATTGCATAATATTAAAGAGAGAAAAGAATCCAAAGATTATGCAAGATAAGGACCCAGATTAGACTGAGCATATGCTCCCTTCCCCACTCTCCCTAAATTGTTCCTTTCGGAAACCAAGAGTATGCGTCCTCCAGCAAGGCCTTGAGGATACACTGGAATGGAATCTACAGCATCATGAAATGTTTCCCACTTGGTGTGCTGTTCAGTGGGGCATGTTTCCCAGGTTTTTAGACGAGAATTCACACTGAGGGAGCCTGACACAGCATGAGGGTGATGCGCTTCACATGGACTCACTAGGCAGATGGAAGAGAATTTCAGTTGAAAATGAACATTTGCTTGGAACTTTCAAAGTGTCAACCACTCAACATTGGTGAAGTCTGTTCTCTTTGAAAATGCAATGTGAGAAATTTTTGACATTTGAAATTTTTACTTCCCGCCCCAGCAATAAAAAAAAAAGAAAACTCCTGAAAATGATTACTCCCAGATTCAGCAGCCTGCTTTCTTTACGTGGGGTATGGGTGTGATCTGACTTAAATGCAAATGGTCGTCATGGCACAGCATGATACTGTGAGCTGTTCTATTTTTAAGTGAGGGATGCAGAGATGGGAGGTGACCTTTGAAGGGGACTCCGGTGGTACAGCAGAGTTCTATTGGGGAAATTGTCCCCTGCTCAATGTCCCCAAGGACAATTCTTATTGGGATTAGTCACTGGGTAACTGAGACACTGAATTGTAAAATTAGAGAAGCCACATGCAAAAGGTGAGTGTGCCTGGCAGACCCTGAAGCTCACCCTGAGCACATCTCTCAGGCACCTGTGTGTGGAGGGTCAGCATCACTGCAGGGCCCCCAGATGATGGAACAAGCAGCTCTGATATGCTGGCGGACACATGCATGCAGCACGGGACTCCCTGCCTGGGTGTGAGCCACTGCCTTGGAGCTGGGAGTTCAGCCTGACCTCTGGCCCTTCACTGTGTCCACAAAGTCACCCTCCCAGTGGTCACAGCTGAGTAGGTACCAATAAAGACTTATGCTAGCATCTATGAAAAGCTAAGCAGTCTTGAGTACATTAAATCAAACAGCAAGTGGGACCTGAAGTGCACAGGAACAGCT